>NC_142567.1:19562500-21962500 GCF_041283825.1 Pyrus communis
CATTGATAACTTCTGGTCGCGATGTCTGGTGTGACGGCAACAAAATGATCATGTGCCAGTTCTACACCTATAAGCACAATTGCTTAGTTTGCAGACGTCTGATTTATAGATGCCAGATTTGCAGATGAGTTCGCCATAGTTATTTTCGTCTTGACAGAGCAAGTTTCAATGGCCATGCACTTTGTAGTTATCCTAGCACTGGTCCTAACCGACATGCCAAATTATTGACCTTAAAATTTACAATGCTATGTGGCGCATAGGCTAAGTAATTATGAGCTAACGACATCCTTCTTGTGAATGCGGGCTTGCCAACATGCAATCGAGCTCAATCGGGCAAGTAGAATAGATGTGGTCGTGGTGTCGAATGCGCTACTGACTTCTGTACTAGAGCGATTACGGTCGAGGAAGGAACACATCTCGGTCTTGGGTTCTACAACATGAAGACAATGTTACTAGATCAGTGCAAAGTTTAATAATTGGTTCAATTTTCACTATGCCGAACAGAGGTAACTTGGTAACACCTCACTTCACCGAGAAGCCAATGAGATTACCCCTTTGGGTGAATTTTTGCTCGTCGAGACTTGGATGGATAACCAACCAGCCAGAAGCAGTGTTGTTCACTTGTCCGAACTGAAGATACTCTTAAATCGCCTGGTTCTACAACTCTAGTGTGGTTCACTTATCCAAACTAAATGTGTCACTGGTTTATTAACACAATGCTTTTCACTTATTCGAACTAAAGATGTGTTGACAAGAGGATTAGGATAGTTAGTATTTTTCTCAAAAGGTGTGAGAAGGGTTTCGTGTAAAACAAGGGTTTTGGCGTAAAAGCATTTTAAGTTGTTAGTTGAGTTGAAACGGCTTTCTGTGTTGCATAGCCTCCTTTATTTATAGGCCAGGCTTCCATAATAAACAAGCTTGCCAAAGTAGAGTCCTAATGGGACTATGTTTGCTTGGCATTTGCTTGAATATTCTTTTTATCCCCTCTTAGCCGAAACTTCATTGCCACGCAGTCTCGGCCTCTTTGATTCTCAACAAGACTCTAAACCTAATCCCATTATGAGATTCATTCATCTTTACATGATCACATAGGCATTATGATCCATGAAATAATTCATATTTATCCAAGGCTTATTATGATCCTTGACAATTTCAATTTGTGTAGGACTATACCTTGTCACCCCAATACTTATTAGGAGGGTGCATTCAATTGAGAATTTGAGAGATTTTAATGGATTTATAAATCTATGGAATTTTGTGGAGTTTAATTGATTTGTAGAGATTCCATATAAAATTTTAATTTAATTCTCTCGAAATCTCATGGGGAGTGATGAGATTTATGGATGCTTAAATACACTACAAAATCTCTCAAATTTCCTCGAATTCCTCAACCTTTTCAAACTCTTTAAAATCAATATCTAATTGAATATACCCGAAATGTTATAAACTGCTTTAAAATCCTAATTGAATACACTTGAATTTCTAAGGATTTTAATTAACTATCTTAAAATCCTGATTGAATACACTTTGAATTTCAGGTGATCACTTAAAATCCTAATTGAATACTCCTATATTCATTAAAAAATTAAAATCTCTCAAAATCTCATTTGAATACACCCCCATAATCTTTTCACAGTCCCACTCTCATGAGGATTAGGTCGAACTGATCATTTTCTTGGGCTAAAAGCCCATTGGCCTGAGAGATATTTACTGGACTAAGAGCTGTGGTCTTCAGGTCAACATATCGGCTCAAGCTGTTATTTCAAGCTTAAACCTATACATTTTATTTTTAATTTTTGAAAGAATTATTTTTTGGGTACAAATTTTAGAAGGTTTTTTTAGCTGGATTCGATCGGTGGGATGAATGTTGGTGGGCCAGATTTGCTTTGTTAGTTTAATTAGTCTCATATATTCCAATGTTGGTTTTCCAGCGAAACACATTAAGAAAATATAAAACACATTAAAAATAACATCAAGTAATATAAAAATACCAAACACATTAACAAAATATAATAATTAATTTTCAAGTGCAAAAAATGTAAAAAAATTGGTAAATGCTCGTGATCGCATCCTCTACGCTTTGAGTAAGGGTACATCGTCATTTGAATTTTTAGAACCATACAAACCCTCATGAATAGTATATTGAAGGGAGTTCAAAATAAATAAAATTCATAATCATTAATGTACAAGTCTGGAAAATATGAAAGTATATATAAATGCTTGTGATTGCATCCTCAACCTTGAAATGCAATTCCCTTCATTTTGCATATCCTTGAACGTTTAGTATTTTGTAGGAATGTACTAATGTTTCATTAGGCTCTTATTTTGGGGTGTGTAATACTTAAAAGACAAATGTCCTTTTTTTTTTTTTTGAAGTAATATTTATTTGACAATGTGATATACTAATTTAGTATTATGTTGTCCTTTTTTTTTGGGGGGGGGGGGGTCAAATTATATCGCTCATTTTTATTATTTATTGATTTAAAATATATTTTCTTTAATGGGTAACGGGTCGAGTCATATTACCTGATAATATTAACGGGTCAATTTCAGGTCGGGTCATATTACCCGTTTACTTTAACGGGTGTTACACGACATGACTTGTTAAGATATCGAGTATGTTACGAAAACGACATGAACACAAAAAAAATGACACGGATACCAAGTCTAGTTGGTGGGCTGCTAAGTTTCACTATGCTTTCTTGCTTAATTTCCTGCCCTCGTCGTTGAGTTAGCTAGCTATTCCAGAAGTCATCGCACCGGCACCACCCACATTTCAAGATTATATGGAAACATTTTGAAGCTTTCAAATGTATAAAATCAAAATATTGACCATATTTTATGTTCTTTCTTACCTGACATCATGGCTTTTAATCACCACTAGCTATATTGTTGAAAAGGAATAACTGATTCTGAAGTATTTATCCTATTAAAAATTATAAGGGTATTGCTAGGAGACATCATTTGATTTGAAAATTTACTTTAAAAAATTGCTAGGGAGACATCTACAGGGGAGCATTACCATTGTCGGCATTGATGATACTTTCCCAAGTACCACCAGTTTACCTCGGCTGCCATAAAACCATTTGCGCGATAGATGTTTAGGCAAGAAAGAAAAATTTATCGCACAAATGTGTTTTGCGCAACGAAATAATAGTTTCGTTGTGCGACACACACCTTTGTCGCGCAATACTGTATGCACGACGAAAAAAAATACTCGTTGCGCAAAGTCAGTAAGAACTGCTGGTAATTTTTTTTGGCACGAAATAAATGCGCGATGAAGTTTTTCCCACGGAAACATTGCACGACAAAAGCTTCGTCGCCCAAAGTTCGTTCAGTTTTTGGGTCAGAGCATTTAGTGCATGTGAATAAGAGGAATGACAAAGTTTTTCCCGTGGAAACCTTATGCGACAAAGGCTTCGTCGCGCAAAGTCCATTCAACTTTTGAGTTAGAGCATTCATTGCATGTGAATCAAAGGAATCAATACCGTATGTAGTGCAGATGTTTGAGCGATAAAGGCTTTGTCGCGCAAAGTCCCTAACCTTCCTATAAATATGCACTTCTGCTCTCCTTATTCTTCACAATTCGTTTCAGAAACGCTTTACTATTTTGCATATTATAATCAATTTGTTCTTTAATTCTTGGTATGATGGTCGACTATGGTTCGCGTTTGTCAAAAACAATTGATGGTGAAGGTTCCGGAAAAGATTTGGGTTGTAAATTTTGCATTTTGTATAAAGTTTATATTTAGCTTCAGTATTATGAATATATATTTTGTTGATAGACAAGAAGAAAAGAGCTGCGGTACGGGTCATACACTTGTGGTGGGAGCCGTTACTAAATCACTTATGACGAATTAATAGAGGTTGTGAAGTTAGATATGCGTGCTAGGTTTTTGTCCGACGTTGGAGTATTGGTGCATGACAAATGTGGTGTGGATTGGGAGTCTTGGAGATGAAGATGCACTTGATCTCTGAGTTCATTGTATTTGTTAATTTATTAGTTAAATAATAAATACGTTTTGTTAACTTTAATATAATAGTGAAATTTTAATTTATTAATTTTCACATGACAACCTAATTGGGACATTGACAAAAGTAACCCAAATATGATGAAGTGTATCTACAACGTCTTCAAGTCTTGTTTCCAGGAGTAGAAGTTTGATAATTAATGTGCGGCAGAATTACAACGAGAACCAGAACCACCAGTGGAGGAGTAGAATAGTGTTTTTTTTAATAATTTTTTTATAATAATTTTATTGCTTATTTAATAATGAGATCTGAATTAGAAGTTTTTAACTACGAACGATTTAATTAAATATGTACTTAATGTTTACTTTGAATAAAATTAATACTTTTTAATAAATATTTATATTAATTGATTATGCTTGAATGGTTTAATGAAATAAGTTCTTGATTTATCAAGTATTTATGTGGTTTGAAAAAAATTAAAGACTGAATAGAAAAATTGATTTTTTTTTTAAAAAAAATGAAATTAAAAAAAAAAAAAAACGTAATGCGAGATAAATTGTGGTTCGTCGTGCAAAGTATTCTAAAAATGCGGCAAAGCATAATTGGATGGCGCCAAAAGTGGAAGCACCATGTTTTGCGCGACGGTGCTTTTGTCGTGCAAACTCTTTTCACTATATTGAATTTAACCAGAATGCAGGAAGGCAGAAGCTGCAAAACAATTACAGCAGCTGCCTTCCTCCTAAAATTTCTAGCCAATTCTATTTGTGTTGCCATTAATTTTGGAGGTATATTTTCTTAAATAACTTATTTAATTTCCATTCATTTAAATTGTTTTGTTTGTAGTTTATAATTGTTGTGAGTTTATGTATTTGTATGCTAACTTTTTTGTATGGATGTACAAAAAATGGTTTGCAATGTTCATATGAGCTTAGTTTCTCGTTTGAGAATTAGTTGGATTTCACAAATGGATGCGAAAGCATGACTGCGGTTTAATTAATTCTTAAATTGTCCCAAAATTTTGCACAGCTTGAGAATGCACAGTTACTTGTGGTATTTTGCAGTTCACGTATTAGAGTTTGAACGTGGGAAATTTGGTAGCATCTCTTTGCGTTCTTCAGGTGCATCGTAGTTTTTTGCATCTACGTTGTGCACTTGAAGAATTGCAGGGAGATGTTGGCGAAATTTTTCCACGATCGAACTCTAATGTGTTGGAACCATAAATTACAGCATGTAACTGTGCATTCTCAAATGAGATAGGACCCATACCGAAGGCATAAGGTGGCATGTCATAATTGAAGTTGTTGTAACCTTGTAAATTTTTTATGTTTGTAGGTGATATGGACAAAGAGTGGATACATAATCCTAACAGATGTGCTTATTAATCATGGAGAACAAATACAACATGCTTCATCCTCACACATTACCCAATCAGTGGAGACAGTTGAATCTGTTGTGGACCAATATGAACAAATTATGGACGTTATCAATGATGTTTTTCCAACCATTAGTTTGAATATGAATGAGGAAGTAGAAGATGACGTCCTTCCCACCATGGATAGTGAAGCATTTGAAAAATATGAAAAACTACTGAAAAGTGCCAAGCATAAATCATACCCTGGTTACGAAGGATTTTTGGTGCTCATGGCCATTGTTGAGTGTATGCATGACAAAATAAAGTTTCGTATGTCGAACTAGTGTTTTGATTAATTTTTAAGGGTTTTCAAGAGGATGCTACCAAAGGACAATTGCTTGCCTAAAGATCATAAAAGTGTAAAGAAGGTGCTGAATGGTCTTGGATTGGGATATGAAAAAATTCACGCGTGTAAGAATAATTGCATTTTGTTCTACAATGAGAATAAAGCGTTGGATAAATGCACTGTATATAATGAGTCGTGGTTTAAAATGACCTCTTAGAATAGAACAACTAAGATCCCCAAAAAGTTCTGCGTTATCTCCCATTAAAGTCCAAGTTGCAGCGATTGTATATGTTGACGCACACTGCAAGCGACATGAGGTGGCATAAAGATAGACGAGTGGATGACGATGTTATGAGACATCCTGCAGATGGAGAGGCATGGAAAGAGTTTGATCGGCTGTACCCTGGTTTTGCACGTGAGTCCTGAAACGTTAGATTGGGACTTGCGACAGACATGTTTAATCCGTTAAGGGTTCCAAACCAAAACCACATCACTTGGCCAATCATCGCAATTCCGTATAATTTGGTGCCTTGGAAGTGCATGAAAAAAGAATATATGATGATGACATTGCTGATAACTAAAGATCTAGACACACCTTTTGATGTTTACTTGCAACCATTGGTCGGTGAACTAAAAGAATTATGGGAAAACGGTGTTCCCACGTACGATAAATCTACTGGAAAAATGTTCATTTTGCAAGCAGCAGTGATCTGGACTATAAATAATTTTCCCGCATACGCTATGATGTTTGGGTGGAACACTAAGGGTTATTACGCATGCCCAGTTTGCAAAGAGAATATAACGTCTAATTGGCACGCGAGAAAAGTTTGTTACCTAAGACATTGTAGATGGTTGTCGTGGGACCACAAGTGGCATCAGAATGAGATAGCCTTCTTCAACGGCACAGAGATTCGGCCAAGACCCAGAGGATGGTTCGAAGATGATATTTTGGCTCAAGGGAATCGTTTGAATTTTGCTATGTTAGGCAAATCTGTAAATAGGATAAGACTAGACACATATCTGAACTGGACACACAAGACGAGGTTGTTCGAGCTTTCATATTGGTCTAAATTAAACTGAGACATAACATCGATGTAATGCATGTTAAGAAAACTATGTTTGATACACTAGTCGGAACTATACTAGACATCAAGGGAAAAACAAAGGACACAATAAAAGTTCGGATTGATTTGAAAAAAATGGGTATTAGGCCAGGTTTATGGATGACGAGGGACAGAGACATAGCCAAAAAGAAGGTTGCATCATTTTCGGTGAAACCGGATAAGAGGAAAGAGTTTTTGTAGCTTCTATCTTCTGTACAATTCTGGATGGGTATGCTTCAACATCGGCCGTTGCGCAAACATGGATGCAAGCAAATTTTCAAGCCTCAAAAGTCATGATCGTCATGTGATATTTCAACGCCTTCTCCCAATGGGAATTCAACACCTCTTGTTCAAAGATGTGGTGAAGCCGATTATGTTGTTGGCGAGATATTTTTCTCAATCAACTACAAGATCTTTGCACAAGTCCGATGTTAAACAGTTGCACGATGATATTATTGAAGTGCTATGCAAGTTTGAACAAATATTTTCTCCAGCTTTCTTCACAAGCATGATCCATGTCATGATTCACTTGTCGGAAGAAGCACTTCTAACCGGACCCGTCAACTATCGATGGATGTATCTGATAGAAAGGTATTGAATTGCCGTAAATGTACAAAATAGTTTGTGATGTATGTACGATTTGACTAATTTTACGCGTTATTTTGTTTATTGATGCAGACTACTAGGTGAATTAAAAAAAAAATGTACATAATAGGGCAAAGCCCGAGGGATCAATCATGGAGGCATGAGTCGCATTTGAGTCGCTTACATTTTGTGCAATATACCTACAAGACGTTGAGATTACATTCAATCGATAAGAATGCAATAATGATAATGGTGCGGAAAGTGAAAAACTTTTTGTTTTTGCCCAAATTGCACGACCTTTTGGCGAGCCAATCAGAGGGGAGTTGTTTAACAAAATGGACATGGAGGTAGCACATTAGTTTGTACTTTACAATTGTGATGAGACAATTACCTACCTAGATGCGCATGAAGAGTTGATGAAGCGGGAACATCCTTCACATTTATATGCCAAGAAGCACCGTGAATTGTTTCCTCGTTGGTTTTGTAACAATATAAGTTGTTTGTGTTTTGGGTTATTTGCATAATTGTAAATGGTAAACTAACACATCAAATTTTTATCATTAATTTAGGGGAAGAAATTAAAGGACATGAATTTGCCTGCTTAGACTTAAGAATTGTACAACTTGGCTATTAGGCCCTTAAGTGAAAAATTGTACTCTGGTTGTCACGTAAACGACATCAAGTTTTTGGTAGCTGATCGCGATGACAAGTTGTGCACGCAAAATAGTGGGGTACATGTCCTGAGTGTCGGCGGCATTGTAGATATTGATTTCTATGGAAAACTTACAAGTGTTGTGCAATTGCTTTACAAATACCGTTGTCAAGTTATCATGTTTAAGTGTCGTTGGTTTGATACAAACCTATGTAGGGTTAGAGGTGTTAAGCAAGACGATGGTTTGTTATCGGTCAACACTAACAGATGTTGGTAGAACAATGACCCCTACTTTTTGGCAACAATGGCCAAACAAATTTTCTATATAGACCCTAAGGGCGGGATGAAATGGAAAGTAGTTCAAAAGATTGAGCACAGAGGGCTGTATGATATTCAAAATTGAGATCCTGCTAACGATGACGATTATGGTGACGTTGCTGACCAACAACTGAAGACTTCAACGGAACTTGGTGCAGATACATTGCTAGATATGACTAATGTATAAGAACCGTATCAGGTAACTGAATCTTGAAATTGAAATATCGATAGACTCCATTATGATTGACCTCGAGGATCTATCGCGATACAATGCACCTGAGTGCGTGAACGACGATGTTGACATGCCTATAGACAAGGAAGAATGGGAGTCTGAATCTGATGAAAGTGAAGATATTTATTCTAGTTTAGATGAGGATTAATGAAAACTTGTGATGTAAATGTAGTGATATTTACTGAATGGTATTAATTTTGTATACAAACTAAAGTTTCCTTTAATTTGTAAAAACTTAATTAAATAAAAAAATATTTATTTATTTAAATGAAAAATAAATTATTATGCGCAACGATGTTTTGGAAATGTTTGTCATGCAAATATTTTAAAAAAATTGTTTTTAATTTAAAAATTGGACGCACGATGAAAATTAGAACACCCACGTCGTGCAAACATATAAAAATTTGATTTTTTGACGAAAATTGGGCACATTTTTATTTTGTTGAAAATTAGAACACTCTTCTCTCTCTCTCTCTCTCTCATTCTTTGCGAAGCTCACAGACTATATCTCTCTCATTCTCTGCGAAGCTTACTCTTCTCACTCTCTCTCGATTCTCTCTAAATCTCACTCTCCTCTCTCTCTCTCTCTCTCTTAATCTCTCTCTCTCTCTCTCTCTCTCTCGATTCTCTCCATCTCTCACTCTCATCACTCACTATCTCAGTCTCTCCCTCTCTCGCTCTTTCTCTCTCTGTTTCTCTGTCTCTCTGTCACTCTCTCCTTTGCACCTAACATCCGCCACCACACGCCAACACCACACCATCTCACCGCCACCACAACATTACTAGGTAAGCACCCAGTATGCCTCAATTCACTCTCCCTTACTTCAATTATTTATTAGTGCAATTTTTCATTTTTTTTTCTGTTGAATTGTTTTAATTGGGAATCTTAGGTTAGGGTTTTTGAATTGAGAATATTGGGTTATGGTTTTTGAATTGAGATTATTGGGTTATGGTTTTTGAATTGGGAATCCGGGATTTGTATTTTTTTTTTCCATTTTTTTGGTTATAAACAAAATCGGGTATTGAATTGGGAATCAAATAGGGGTTTCGAATTGGGATTACCTAATGTGAAGGAGAGGAAGTCCCAGCAAATTCCATTAACAAAACTGGGTATTATACATTAAGAAATTTGGAAATTTTGCTTTGAATACTACTATCATAGATCAAGCTCATTAAGAAAAATGGGTATGTTTTACTGAGGCTGGGGTACTGGTTTTAAGAAAATATGGAAAAAGAGTTAATATGGTCGTGAGTTCATTTTTTCTTAGCTCATTCAAACCTGATATGTGTTCTTCCTAGGATTGTAAATTGTGTCGATGTCCCTGGTTCCAATCTATTCAACTTAAACTTGAATGTTGAGTAATGCCTTATCATTTGTAAAAATGATTGGGGATTTTTTGGGGTACTCCATGAGAGTGCAAGCTTTCGTTTATAGAAATTTGTAGAAGGAGGGAGGTTGGGAGTGCCCACACCTCTTGAATTATAAAAATTTCGGTATGTTTTATACTTGAGTTCTACAGAAGTTAGATTCCATGAGAGTGCCTTTATTTTGGCATGAGTTTGGATAAAAAGAAAGATTGAGGGATTTAACATTGCTCCAATTACTAGCTTTCAACTTTCTTTTAGGGTTGGGCAAACGGGTCTTGGGCCCGCGGGTAGGGGCGGGTATAGGCGGGTCGGGGCGGGTACGGGGCGGGTCCTGTTTTTAAATAGGGGAAACGGGGCGGGGCGGGCCTAGGTAATGGCATTCTAGGGTCGGGCCGGTTCCAGATTTATAGAAAAACGGGGCCCCGAACCGGCCCGTTTGTATTTGAAATGGACGGCCCAGATTGAAAATAAACATACCTTCCAATCATGACCGTTGGTTTTAGGTTTTAGTCTAAACTCCAACCCGTCTCTCTCTCCCTCCCTCTCTCTCGCTCTCCGTCGGTGAGAAGCAGCTGCAGCCATGGCGCAGTACAGCAAGGTCGCCCCGACCCCTCTGCTGAAGGACGAGCTCGACATCGTCATCCCCACCATCCGAAACCTCGATTTCCTCGAGATGTGGAGGCCCTTCTTCCAGCAGTACCACCTCATCATCGTCCAGGACGGCGACCCGTCGAAGGTGATCAAGGTCCCGGAGGGCTTCGACTACGAGCTCTACAACCGCAACGATATCAACCGGATTCTGGGTCCCAAGGCGTCCTGCATCTCCTTCAAGGACTCTGCTTGCAGATGCTTCGGCTACATGGTCTCCAAGAAGAAGTACATCTTCACCATCGACGACGATTGCTTTGTAAGTATCGCTTTTGGGTTTCGAAAACTTGGGATCTTAATTGGGGCTGTTTTGGATGTGGGATTTGATTTTTGAGTTGAAAAGGTTGGATCTTGGTGGGTTTTGGGAAGTGGGTTTTGTTGGGGTTTTCGAAATCTTGTTGTTCAATTGAATTTCGATTCGACTCGAATTGATTAGTTTGTGATGAAATTCTGTTGCTTTTGTTGTTTAGATCTGTTTCTGCTGCTAATATTTGACTTACCCTCATCGTTTACTTTTGTTAATGAACTTTACTTGCTTTGATCTCTGTTTCTTTCGAGTCATATTTTAATATCATAGTTGCCTTTGGTTTGATCCGTTTCTTACCATGAGTTCTTTCCGTTAGTGTACTTAAAGTCTTGTGTAGAGATGTTGTTTGTTAGTCATTGTCTTCTGATCCGGTTTCGGTGATAGCATGAATTATATAATTGCAATTCTATGATATCAAAGCTTTTGAAAGATTTGTATTGTTTTCGTAAATCTTAGGTTCAGCACTAAGCTAATTGATATACTGTTTACTACATTCACAGATCTCCACCTTGCACTCGAGTCTGTTCGAATTATTGTTAGATTTACACCTAAAAGTTTCGGCCCGTAAATATTGATTAAGATTAAAACGTTTAATTTCGGTTTCGTGTATTCGTAGTTTGAGTAGCTGGTGTTGTGTATTTGGAACTGTTGCTGGAATTAGCAATGTTATGGTGCTGCTAATGTGTTTCAGATTTGATCGATATCCTTAAAATTCTTGTGAAATTGAGGTGTTATAACTTAAGTATGGTACTCTTTGTGAAAATGCAGGTTGCCAAAGATCCTTCTGGCAAAGATATCAATGCACTTGAGCAGCATATCAAGAACCTTCTGTCTCCGTCAACTCCATTTTTCGTCAGCAGGTGTGTGGTGCAGGGGAACCTTGAGATTGGAAGTCTCAGAGAAGTTGATGTTAAGTCTGGGCTTCCTGCCACTACAAGTACTGAAAGATTGGAACTTCTTGACGATGACGAGCATATTCTTAGCATTAAAATAATTGGTGGGGATCACAGACTTAGGGTATGAAGACTTTGATATGAAGTTCTGTGTTCACCGGAGTCTTTGCATATCCTTTTATAATTCAGCACATACTTCTCTTTTCCTTTTATTTGGTTGCACATTTCTCAGCATACAAGCTAAAAGGTTAACTAGTTCACAAGATTTTGATATGAAGTTCTGTGTTCACCGGAGTCTTTGCATATTAGTCTGCAGTTTTTTGTGCAGATTGCAATCTGTGCAGTTTGCAATCTGTGAATATGTACAATTTTTTTTCTTTCTTTCAAACAACCAAAAAAAAAAAAAAAAAATGGACCCGTGGACCCGGCCCGAACCGGCCCGTTTCAACCGGGCCGGGTAATGTCCGGTTCTTATATTAAAAAATGTAATCCCCGGCCCGGCCCGCCCCGTTCCCTTTGAACCTAGGTCCGGTCCGGTCCCTTCAAAATTGGGCCCGGCCCGGCCCGTGCCCAGCCCTACTTTCTTTCCAAAGCAAACAGAGGGTCAAAAAAGAAAAGATTCTCCCATATATTAATTTCTTGACAGTTTTTTGCTTTATTATATAGGCAATCATACATACTCCTTTTCTCTCCATTATGTGTTCCTGGGTTTTGTTTCTTTTTCGGTGGTGATGATTGATTGCTGGGTATACAACTATTGGTGCAAAATTTCCTATGTTTTATACCTTAGTTTGCTTCATTTGATTTTATACCATAGTTTTCAACCTCTGCAATTGTATGAACAATTTTCTTCTGTATGTAATGCTGCAATGTAGATCTTGGTATTACTATTATATACTATTTCTCATTCCCATTTCCCACCACTATATAGCTATAAATCATGCCTCCAACACTCTAGATTATGCGATGAAACCATGCAACCTATAGCTAATACCCATATTTTTGCTATTTTCCTAATTGTTTCCCTACACCAACCATATATGCTATTGCCTCGAATGCTTTGCCCTAGCTGTATATCAAATAAGTTCACTAGATTTGGTGTTTTAGTTTGGTTTTGGATCTTTTTTTCCAAAAATAGATAAACTTAATTTATCTCTCTCTCTACACACACACACACACACACATATATATATATATATATATCATGGAAAATGTTATATATTTGACTATTATTTGTCTATTACTGATCTATTGGCAAATCAGCAACTTAGGATTCATTGCTCTTATATATATATATATATATATATATAAATTATAAACATTTGATAGCTTTTATATGCAAAACATAAACAAAAAGGTGTTGGTGGATTATGTATATTATGTGCCATGTAATATACTCTAATAAATTGACTAGTCGAACTTAATTTCAAATTGTCGGGCAGCTAGTAGGGTCAATTAGACACCTTCTCAAGCAGGTAGTGCTACTGCCATCTCCCCACCTGATATGGGCATGACGGGTGTGTCTCCGGTTACGCCTTTTGATGTAACAGTGTCTCCGGCTCCTGCTTCATCGACTTCTTCGATGACACATCCTCTACTAAGCGCCCGGTGGACTGATCCATGGCCCCAAAGTTAGGAGGAGGCTAAGAAGGCTAGTGAGGCTTCCTTTGTCCATGGAGAGGGGTCCTAGACAAGTAATGCATCTTTCTCATAGTATTTTCAATTTAACAATTTGGAATTTAGATTATAATTGTTTTAAAGTCCCCAATTGGTATAAAGAGTTTGAATTGTTGGGTGGATGTGTTGTTTTTGTTGTTATATTGTATGTAGGTTTTAGGAAATGTTATAGTTTTAGGGGAGGTTTTGCCGAATTTTTGGTAGAAAATAGAATTTATTTGATGTTTGCTTTGTTTATTTTGTAGTTCAAAATAAATAAATAAATAAATAAAAGGCCCATGCAAACTTCTGAAGACGTCATAAACCACTCGTACCACGACCGAGAAGATCACCATTACGTGGGATCCTTGACATCATGCGGCTGCAACAAAGGAGCAGCACAGTGCATTGGCCTGCAACATTGGCTTAGTTATCAGGAATCATTGCACGCTCCTGTGGAAGTCATGGAAAGTTGTCCCACATGAAGTCAAGCAAGACGTTCTTCAAGAATTATCGGTAAGTATTTTCAACCTCAAATACTAAATTTTTATTAAAGTATACAAATATTATAAATTTTTAACTACTATTTATTTGTTGAGTTTTGCAGCATCACTATGAGCTTATGAACCTCGATGACAATCAAACCCAATACATCAACGAGATTTACACTGGTAGGTTCATTTAGTGGAAGAACGACCTCCACAAGCATTATGAGAAATATGACGGTGCGAAAGTCGCTCTAGCACTTGGGTGCCCTAAAGAGTTGGTGGACCGCCAGGATGAATACGAGTGGCTTTGCGGCCATTTTCAAGACAAGAAATACCTCATAAGTATAATATATATTTCAATAATATTTAATCAAAATTTTTATATTTTTAAATAATATTTTAATTTTTTCATTAATTTGTTATAAATATCTAAACTAATACTTTTTTTTTATTCAACAGAAAAAAGTGAAGGCAAACTCGATCAGTCGGTCGAAGAAGAAACTTCTTCACCGTTCCAGCTCACGACACTTCTCTTATAGGTTGGAGGAGCGATGTAAGGTAATCGTATATTTATTTTAAGTTTTGACTCTTTTACTCTCTATTACACAATTGGTAATCTATGTGTTAATATATTTTTTTTATTCAGAGGGAGTCAAAGTTTCCTAAGAATGACATGTTCAAAGAGGTATACGTTCGGCCTGGGAATGAGCTGGCAGAGTAGCTTAATTTAAGTTATTTCAATTTTTTAATATTCAATTAGTATTAATATTAATTGTATGTGTATTAAAATTAATTTGTTTGGTTTCATTTTTCTAGTCCTCCATGGTGGAGAAGGGCCAGACCGTTCTGGAGGAGGTGGCTTCGCACCTTCCCCTAGAGACCTTGATCGATGAGGTGTTTCCTCCTGAGGATGGGGGTTTTCAGATCATGACGGACACACTCGATTAGACCCTCGGTCATAGGCAGGGGAATGTTCACCAGGGGCTTGGGAAAACCCGCATTTAAGACCCATTTGCCTCCTTCTCCAGGCAAAGAACAAAAGAGGTCAAATCATTGACATCTGAAGTGGCGGACCCAAAAGGGCAGATTGCCGCCTAGTAGTCTCAGCTTGCCCTTCAATTCGTCTTGCCCTTCAATTCTCTGGCATTCAGTTCCCCAATGTTAAACCAACTCCAGCTACGACCTCCCAGCCCTGCACCACAACAGCTACGACCTCCCAGCCCCCTTCCGCAGCAGCTACGACCTCCTAGCCCCCTACCACAGTAGCTACGACCTCCCAGCCCCCCAACGCAGCAGCAACACCATCAACAGTCGATTGTGACGTGGACGACTACATATTTTAGTTTTTTTTTTTTATTATTTTCAAATTTTAAAATATTTCTTTCCATTGCATGTACATTTTAAATAATTTTTAATTCAATATTCTTGTTTAAATTTTTTTTTTAGTTTCATTAAATTAATTTAAATTACACACAACAAAATTATCAACATTTAAAAGGAAAAAATAAATAAAAATTATTTAAAAATAATAATTTTATAATCTTATTGCGACGACCTCTATGTCTGTCGCGCAAGGATCACAGTGTCGAACCCCAGTTTCATCACCTAGAGTATCTTGCACAACGAACACCCATGCATCACTCTTTGTTTCGTGCAACGACCACCAATTCCGTCATGCGACATTCATTTCACGCGACGAAGGACTTTCCTCTGTTGCGCAATGTCTGACGTCACAAGCTTTGCGCGACGTCCTCTTCACCGCCCAATGTTTCCGGCGACCGTATTTGCCTTGGCGTGACAGTTGTTGCTTCGCCGCCCAAGTAGTTATGCTTATTAGTGGTTTTGAAGTGAACGGGAACTAAAACTAGCCAAAAGCAAGGCATGACAAAGTCCAAAAACTAGCTTCAAAGTACCAAATTATACGATATGTACATCAAGAGCAATACATGTTTTATTAGTCTTGAATAATTTTCATAAGGTGGGCTCGGCATTAAACAAAAAGTTACTAGAAGGTACTTATTCATATATATTTTTCTCACGCCTACGACATGCACGTCGATTTGAATGCGACGGATTATGACCAAGTGAAGGTTGATGACATACGTCCCAGCTTCTCACGGTCTAGAGGTAGCTCTATAAAAAGGAACCATTTCCTTCATTTAGCATCGCAAAAGTTTCCTCTCGATCGACTTACATATAATTCCTTTCACGTATCCTCTTCTGATATACATAATATTCTCTCAGTCTTTGAAAGTTGAAGATATGGCTCCAGTTGCTGCTCAAACCATGGATGTAACGAGCATCAAATCACTTGCGGAATCACCCCCTCTTAGCCCTGTTCCTTCTGCTTATGCCTTCAACATAAACCCCAATGACGAAGCAAAGCCAAACGATCCCGAATTCACAATCCCCATATTTCATGTCTCTTCTCACTTCGGGATCTCCTAATCAACGGTTCAAAATAATCCACAACCTCATCAAAATTTGCCAAGAATGGGGCTTCTTCTTTGTAAGTAGTTTAACTAACTATTAACTATTTCAGTTATTTAGTTACGAGAAGTATTTGAGTGACAGTTTAGAGTTGCTTGTATGATAACGAAAAAAAAAAAGAAAAGATACTTGTCACATTTTCCATATCACATTTGTATCATTTCTCTAATAGAGATTGGACCCACTTGTGCCACTATTAGAGAGATGGAACAAATACAGTATGAAAAATGTGATAAGTATAGCATTACTTGAAAAAAAGAAAGCTAATTAATCATGATCACGATGCATTCATTGCAGGCAATTAACCAGGGAGTCCCAGGGAGTCTAATGAAGGCGATGATTGACGCTTGCCATGGATTTTTCAGCTTCCCAGATGAAGAGAAGGAGGAGTTTGTTAAAGTCCCACATCGGTGGTGGGAAAGGAAACCAAGGGGTTTAAATATGATTACTCCCACACCTGACGGATTGGGTAGGTGGTAAAGGTGAGGACAATATTGGTGTCGTTAGAGTGGGGCGGGCCCGTGCAAGCCAAAAATTTCAACATGGTATCAGAGCCCACGGTTGCGGGCCCGTGCAAGCCAACGAGCTTGTGTGCAAGCCAATGAGCTTGTCACCAAGGGGAAGGAAACAAGTCTGAGCTCTTAATATAGAGATGATTACTGAGTTCCAATTGAAAACAAGTGGGCCCAAAGTGAGCCGACCTCAGAGTTTCAATTACCGATGTGGATCTCCACGTGTGAACACTAAATGAGGTTACACGTGAGGGGGAGTGTTAAAGTCCCACATCGGTGGTGGGAAAGGAAACCAAGGGGTTTAAATATGATTACCCCACTCTAACTAATATCGAGGCCTTTGGTGATAAAACCCCACAGCTAAGGATTGTGTAGGTGGTTAAGTTAGGGACAATATCGGTGTCGTTAGAGTGGGACGGGCCCGGCGATCCAAAAATTCCAACATAAACTACCTACTAACTACTTCAGTTTATATATAAGAGAAATATTTGAGTGCGACGGTTGCTAGTGTTTGAGTTATTTGTAGCAATTAGATAAAGAAACAAAAAAGGCAAGCTAATTAATTAATCATGATCACGACGCTTGATTGCAGGAAATTAACCATGGATTTTTCAGCCTCCCAGACGAAGAGAAGGAGGAGTTCCAATCTGGAAATGGTGTGCTAGAGATGTTCAAATACGGAACCATCTACAATCTTGCATTAGACAAAGTCCTTCTCTAGAGGGACTTCTTCAAGGTGAGTGTACATCCCAAGTTCTACTCCCAGTAAGGTTTCAATGGAATTCAGCAAGAGAACAAGAGAAGTAGCATTGGAGATAACACGCACAATCTCCGAAAGTTTGGGATTGGAGCCCAACTACATTCATGATGCGATGAACATAGATCGCGGCCTACAAATGCTCGCCGCCAACTACTATCCGCCTTGCCCTCAGCCAGAACGCCTTGCCCTCAGCCAGAACATGCAGTTCGTATACCACATCACACTGATCATGGCCTTGACACTCTCCTCATCCAGAATGAGATGAATGGCCTCCAAGTTGAACACAATGGCAAATGGCTCACCGTCAATCGCCCTGCCAACAGTTTCTTTGTCAACCTCGCTGACCAAATGCAAATTCTTACCAATGGCAAATACAAGAGTGTGATGCATCAGGCAACTGTGAACAACAAAGCTACGAGGATATCTATTGCCACACCACATGGACCATCTGTTGATACAATTATTGCACCGGCACCAGAGTTGTTGGAAAAAGAAGGCCAAGCTCCGAAATACATTGGAATGAATTATAAGGAGTATATCCAGCTTCAACAAATCGGCAAGAACTACATGCAATCCACCTTTGATCACATACTAGCCTAACTACGCTTTATACACAGGCCCATGGTTTGGTCACACTTTAAACGATCTCAACCACATTGAGAGAGCTGAGGCTTCCTTTTGGTTTCTTTTTCTTCGAACTTTTTTGAGTCAAAACTTCTTTTGTTTTTTTTCAATGATCATGTCATATTCGGTGTTTGATGCGTTGTTAGCGCCAAACAGCTTTATAGTTCAATAATATCCAGTAAAACCTGAAAATTGTTGTCTTTTTAAAAAATAAAAAATAAAAAATAAAAAATCTGAAAATTTGTCCTTTGGAAAGAAATCTGCGAAGAAAACAAAAAATAAAAAACTAGCGGCCAGTTTCAAGTGAAGAAAAAAAGAAGATAGTGGTGTAAACATGAATTTTCTGTGACAAATGAAATAAGATTACGTGTACAAAGTAAATTTTTGTATTAATGTAAAATATAGGGTTACAATATCTGATTACAAAATTAATCCTCTAATTCAATCTCCAGGGTTACAATGTGTATGTGTAGAGTTGTTGATCGAGGGTCGTAATGACTTGTTCCCGAACCAATGAATGCCACTAGTTTATCTTGTGCCGATGGAGGAATTGGCACGTGTAGTGGTGCTTGATGATTCTTCACAAGTGTGGTGAAGAATGCAGAAAGCTTACTGAGTCTTGTGAGTGTGTAGAGTGTTAAGGAGTTTGAGTGTCCGACTGTGAGGATGTGTTTTGGGCATTTCTTTGTCTTGGCACTTCGTTAGTTCAATAATATCCAGTAAAACCTGAAAATTGTTGTCTTTTTAAAAAATAAAAAATAAAAAATAAAAAATCTGAAAATTTGTCCTTTGGAAAGAAATCTGCGAAGAAAACAAAAAATAAAAAACTAGCGGCTAGTTTCAAGTGAAGAAAAAAAGAAGATAGTGGTGTAAACATGAATTTTCTGTGACAAATGAAATAAGATTACGTGTACAAAGTAAATTTTTGTATTAATGTAAAATATAGGGTTACAATATCTGATTACAAAATTAATCCTCTAATTCAATCTCCAGGGTTACAATGTGTATGTGTAGAGTTGTTGATTGAGGGTCATAATGACTTGTTCCCGAACCAATGAATGCCACTAGTTTATCTTGTGCCGATGGAGGAATTGGCACGTGTAGTGGTGCTTGATGATTCTTCACAAGTGTGGTGAAGAATGCAGAAAGCTTACTGAGTCTTGTGAGTGTGTAGAGTGTTAAGGAGTTTGAGTGTCTGTGAGGATGTGTTTTGGGCATTTCTTTGTCTTGGCACTTCGTATTTACAGGCTTTGCAAATCATGACTGAGGCTTGATTTGGTCTTGATTTTGGACTTCATTAATTGAAGAAAGACCCAAGACTTGATTTGGGCTTGGTTTGTGATTTAACTTCATTATATAATCCTTGATTTAATCAAATAAAGATAACTCCTTAATTCCTTTCTGCCAAATGTCAACGTGTGTCATTCTTAAAGACTCGTCCAGTTTTGATGAGTCACTTGTTATGTGTATGATTTGTGAGACACACAATGCATGCCACGCAAGTCCTGGCATGTTGAAATTTTTAATGTGTTCGTGATTATTTATTTCACCAAAATTTCTATGTCCCAAATGCCTCCAAGGTGCAAGATATACATGTGCTTGTCCTGTGTAGAAGGTGCATTTGAAGTCCCTTCATATAGTGACTGTACTTTGACCATTGTGCTTTGAAGTCCTTCTACATAGGACTCGATTCAACGGTGATGAACACTTTATCCTGAATTGGGCTGGAAGTTTCTTCAAGGGTCATTGATGCTTGATCTTGAACGAAACAGGACCATGAGAGTCTTCACATGGTGGGTGATCCTTGGCTTTGTTAGTGCATGAATTGACACATGTTTGTTGGGCTTGTTGATTCTCCTCGAGCTTGATGAAGAACACGAGTGTTTGGCGTTTTCTTTTATAGAGAGCTTTCTGGTTTTCTCCAAAGGTTTATTACTTACTTCCTTTCTCTAAAGACAAATTTCTTTCAAGAGTGGTGAACACTATCTTGAACCAGGCTTGTGATTTCTTGAAAGGTCTTTGAGACTTGACCTTGAACAACTCAAAACCACTAGTAGTGTCACATGGTGGGTGGTCTTCAGGTTTAGTGTGGATTAATCGACACGTGTTTTTGGTGCTTAGTGATTCTCCACGAGCTTGATGAAGAGCATGAGTGTGAGCCTTGAAATATGTTTCATGAATTGTGATTTAAAGGCACCCTCAAAGTGAGCGATTTCGTGCTTACTTAGGGTATCACCATTAATGTGAAATTAATGGAGAGGCATACTATGGTGAATTGAGATGGATAATATGTCACCCCTTGCTTTGATTGCCCTTTCTTCTGGCCAAGACTCAAACCCATTTACACAAATGGAGCCGTAAAACTTTAGTAAACTTAGCTTTACCCTCGGGAATCTGGTGAGTTCTAAAGGGTGTAATGGCTCAACACTACCCCGGGAATATAGGAGAGCCTCAGGGAATGTAATGAAAGTGAATCAAACACAAAACAGAAAGTCCGAAAAAATTTCCAACTTTAAAACGCAGTTTTGGGAGTCTAAACAACCTTGGATGATCGAAACCCACCTTATGGCATGACAAAGCAATGTTTTTAAACCGAGGTGTTGCAGTGTGTTCAGAGAGGTATCGTGGGTCCAAACCAGAGCTCATATGACAATTCTGCAAATTCCAGCTGCATCCTATTTTGCCTTTTTTTTCTGAATATTTTTTCGTTTTTCTTTTTTTCCTGATTCATCTTTGATAAGATTTTCCTTAACCTGATTCCCCACAATTTTTTTCTTTCCCTAAATCCTTCAACTAATTCCCTTTGACTTGCTAGATGATTTTCTTTTCTCATATCATGCGAATTCGATTTACAGATTGCTTGAACTTCAAGCCGCTGTGAGTCAATAAATTGTCCAAAATACCAAACCCTGAATACAAAACTTTCTTTTATTCTGTTACCCTGTTCTCGGACGATCAGTCTACTTTTTGCCGTTCACTTGTTAAGGTACGTTTACAACCTCGACTAATCTTCGGTTTCTTTACAGATTGATCGATATCGATGGTGATACTCGCTGGCATATATTTTCCCGCAAGTACCAACGTTTGATTTTCGCATCGTCCCCGGTTTCAGCCTTATACAATTTGAAGTCGCGTGTTGTCAATGTCTGCTTTTAATGCAATTAGTGGCAGCTTCCTTCTTTTTGTGTTTTGCCGCTGCTTTCTGCACCTTTTAATAGCATCCACTGCTGTGTTGGTCGTACAGTGCTACTACAATTATGTTGCATTGCACTACACTACATATGCCCGTTATCTGCACTATATCTCCCCTGCGACTACCATTGCTATGAGTTCACATTACACTACTGTTAGGACGACGAACTACACTGCCGCTACGACGACAAACTGCACTCCCACTAGGACTTCTCATTATAATACCGTTGTGACTTCTTGTTGTATTGCCGTTGCCACCATCATCTTGTTCTAGAGCAGCGGTCGAAGTCCTAGCGACTTCGCTAAGAATGACCATGCTTATACTGCAAGACATGCGGATCTAATCCAGCACAGAACTGGCCATATCTTCTATATGTTTTGGAGTACCTACAATCTAGGAATTGGCGTGCGCTACAAGTAATCGCACTCCTAAAGAAGATGCATCTACTTCTAGATATCCTCTAGGATTCACCTGGCTTAGCACAAGGGTTCTATCCTAAAAATGTCTCTCTCCCGACTGGTATAAACATCTAGGGTTCGTCTTTGGTAATCCAACCGTTGCACTCTAACTCTTTTTCCCATTGTTTGAATCTCATACTTTCTTAGTAACTTGACCATCGAAGAACTTTTGGCTGGCAAAACCATCCCCCCTCCTGGTCTTAGGCTTGCTCAAGGTTGTTTGCTATTTACTGGTTACTCAGATTTATGCCTACACCATCCACGACAGTCTGTGAATTTAGTTCCAACAATTGGTTCTTTCGTTGAGAATGAACTTATATTCCTCTCAACCAGATCTCTTTACTGCAAGCTTAACTGCTAAAGAAAGCTCTGGTAAAGTCAATGTCCACCACATCATGGGAGACAACTCGCTTTCTAAAGCGTCTATTATCCAAAAAGTGGGTAACCAGCTTCCTAATACCTATGCCACACCCAGAGCAAGTAGCAGCCCTTTGGAGACGATGGCCACGCCCGAAGTAATGAGAATCCAATCAATAAGCCCTCCCTCTATGGATCAGATTTAGGAAACTTTGTGAAGATCAATGCCGGAGAACTTAAGTGGGACTACCCCTTAAACTCAGATCCCATTTTCAACTATGGGAACATAAGTACCTAAACCCTAAACGGGAGCCCATTGTGTCAACCACTCCTCTGACCCTAGTAAACATTCCTAATCTGAGTAGGAGCCCTTCGAGCGAGGTGTAAGTCACCAATATTTCGTCTGGGAGTAGGCTTCGAGGCCCACAAAACTCATTTCCCCTGAACAACATAGGGGTTACAAAGGCGGAACTCCGACGTCTGAGGTTTGACGAATCTGAAATCTTCTGAAGAATAAGAATGATGATGACCCATAGAGAAGACCCTAGGTGTGTAATCAGAGATGATCACTCTCACATCCCCATCAAACTAATAGTCCTAATCTGGAGCCCTATTTCCCTAAGAATTGAGTCCATGCTGCAAACAGAGAAGTTCTCCTAATCACGATTCAAATCGTTCTGAAGAGACTTTGATCCGAATTACCACATCATGCACCGGAGCTCCACGACGTTGTACAATAACAATGAAACATGGATGTGCAAGATGTTCCCATCCACATTGGAAACACCTATGATGAGGTGATTCTCGGAGTTGCCGGCTAGGTCCCTCGGCTACTTCGAGAGCTTAGTTGTTCTCTTCTAAACATTTACTCAGTGTACCGTACTCCGATATTAGATTTGAGCCCTTATGCATAGACCTATCCCTTATTGTTTTGAGAAAGTATTATAGAGGTTGTGCTATATATTAGGGCTTTGTTTGCATCGAGAAATGGATGGAGAATGTGTACTACACTAAAATGTGAAAATCAGGGGCGTTGTAGCTTTGTACATTCGAGCATGATTAAAAAGAGAGAAAAGATTAAAAATCTAAAAGATGCTAAAATCTACAAGATGCTTGTTATTTTTGTGTGGGTAGTATGGGTTTCATTCACTTATGTATAGATTGGAAAAAGTTGGAGAGTGCTAAGATGTTGAAATGTGTGTGTACAAGCATACTTGTATTCTTAATGTTCAATGTTATCATGCGTAAAAAGCTTGTCTATGCAATTGTATATTTTGGAGGAATAACTAATGATTCAGAGTTTATATTTCCAATTGAAGTTGAGATGGGGTGTTACTATTTTTGGTTACTCTAAAGTGTAATGTTCAATGTTATCATACGTAAAAAGCTTGTCTATGCAATTGTATATTTTGGAGGAATAACTTATGATTCAGAGTCTATATTTCCAATTGAAGTTGAGATGGGGTGTTACTATTTTTGGTTACTCTAAAGTGTACTTTCTAAAAAATTTGGAATTCCATATCCTTTTATTCATTAGTCAACCACCCTTAGCCACTTAAAACCCGACAAAAGCCCTTTTGATCTAAGGAATTACTTGAAATTGATACAAAGTTAGGTTGACAAGCAAGGATATGGCAGCATGTTTAACGAGATCATTTGAATGAAACACATTAACCTAGAAATATGTGTGAATGAGTGTATGCAAGAAGGTCATTTGTTTGGCATATTATTGATTTTCAAAGAGTTTGTATTGTATTTCATTCATCTCTACATTACAATTGTACATAAATATATAAGGAGAGTAACCCTCCTTAATTTATACCACAACAGATGGCTTAGGGAAGATAAAACAACAGCTCCTTGAATTTACAAGTTCACAACCAAGATGAGACTCCTATACAAAGTATTACTAATCACAAGAAAAGTGTAGCTGGCTATTAACCACTTAGGCAATAACAATACCCAGAAAAAACATACTTGAGTAGTTGACTAACCCTTATTGCCCAGTTTTACAGTGAAGCTTTAATATTCAGGGGATTCTAATAAACCACTGGACTTCCAATACTCCCCCTCAAGCTGGATCCGAAAGGTTTATGGATCCAAGCTTGGACAAAAGCCTTTGAAACTGATAGGAAGCCAAAGGTTTGGTGAATATGTCGGCCAACAGATCGAAACTTCTTGTACAATGGGTCTGAATCACCTGCCACTATACTTGGTCATGAACATAATGATAGTAAAGTTTAATGTGTTTTGTCCTCTCGTGAAACACTAGGTTTGATGCTATGTGCATGGCTGCCTAGTTGTCACAAAATAAGGACATAGGTTGAGTAATAAACACACCTAAGTCACACATAATACCCTTTAGTCATATCAGCTCACACGCGGTTGAGGCCATTGCACGATACTCAGCTTCGGCACTTGATCTTACAATGATAATTTAATTTTTACTCTTCCATGTGACCAAATTTCCACCGACAAAGGTACAGTAACCAATTGTGGACCTGCGATCGATTCCATTTCCTGCCCAATCAGCGTTGTTCTTATTCTTCTTCATGATGATGCCACTACCCACAGACCCTTTTAAGTAGTGTAAGATCCTTTTAACAAGGTTCAAATGTTCGATTGTGGGAGAGTGCATCAATTGGCTTGCGATACTCACTAAATATGTGATGTCCAGCCTAGTAATTGTTAGATAGATCAACTTACCGACAAGCCTCTGATAATAGGTTATATTTGTGAGTGGCGTGCCTTGCAAACTAAGTTTGAGCTTGCTATCAAGAGGAGTAATTGCAGGTTTAGCATTGCTCATGTTAGCCTCCTTGAGCAGGTCCAGGACATACTTTCGTTGATTGAGAAATAGTCCCTTGTGAGAAGTTGCCATCTCTATTCCAAGAAAATACGTCAATACCCTAAGGTCCTTAATTGCAAATCTCTGTTGAAGTGACTGTTTGAGTTTGGAGACCTCTTCAACATTATCCCTTGTAATTATTAAGTCATCGACATAGATCAACACAACTAATTTGCCCATAGCTCTAGTGCGAACAAACAATGATGAATCAGCATTGCTTCTTTTGAAACCAACACTATTAAGAACTTAACTTAGCTTGGCATACCAAGCTCAAGGAGATTGTTTTAGTCCATCAATTGATTTTTGCAATTTGCAGACTAAATCAAGCTCACTACTTTTAGGACGCCTTGGTGGCAATTTCATATGTTCTTCAAGATCACCATGCAAAAAGGCATTCTTCACGTCCATTTGATATATGGACCATCCCTTATTGATAGCAATAGACAATAGAACCCTAACTGAGCTCATTATCAACAGGTGCAAAGGTATCTTTGTAATCTACCTTGAATGTTTGAGTGAATCCCTGAGCCACCAACCTTGCTTTATGCCTCTCAATTAAACCATCTGAGTTAAATTTGATCTTATGGATCCATTTACAACCCACTGCCCTTTTCCCTTTTGGAAGTTTGGTGATGCTCTTGGTTTTGTGTTGGTTTGGAGCTTTATGTTCTTCTTGCATTGCCTCTTTCCACACATCCTTGTTGTTAGCCTCATGAAAATTTTGAGCCTCACTGTAACTTGAAATTGTGCTTAGGAATGCAGCTTGAGATGGAGTCACCTTTTGGTACGGCACACAATTAGAGATTGGATACTTGGATTTGTAGGTGACAAAATCCTAAAACCTTGTGGGAGGTTGTCTACACATAGGATTACGTTGTGGGGCTGCGAGAGTTGTCTCACACTCATTCAATTATTGAGCCACACTTTGAAGATTATCTTGGTTGTCACCATCATCATGCATTATACCATCAGGATGAGTGCCTTCAGTGTCACTTTCAGTGAGTGGTGCATCATTGTTGACATGGCTAGGACTTCTATTTGTTGAAACATCATGAGTACTGAGCTCGATTCTTGGTAAAGGAAACAAATCCAAGATACACTGCCCTTGACTTATGGTTTCATGTGACTTGTTGTAAAAAAGATTAGTTTCATAGAATCGAACATCTTTAGACACAATCAATTAGAGATTGGATGCTTGGATTTGTAGGTGACAAAATCCTGAAATCTTGTGGGAGGTTGTCTACACATAGGATTACGTTGTGAGGTTGCGAGAGTTGTCTCACACTCATTCAATTCTTGAGCCACACTTTGAAGATTATCTTGTTGTCACCATCATCATGCATTATACCATCAGGATGAGTGCCTTCATTGTCACTTTCAGTGAGTGGTGCATCATTGTTGACATGGCTGGGACTTCTATTTGTTGAAACATCATGAGTACTGAGCTCGATTCTTGGTAAAGGAAACAAATCCAAGATACACTCCCCTTGACTTGTGGTTTCATGTGACTTGTTGTAAAAAGGATTAGTTTCATAGAATCGAACATCTTTAGACACAATCAATTTTCTCAGTTGGGGATTATAGCACTTATATCCCTTTTGTGTTGATGAATAACCAAGAAAAATGCATTTAATGGCTCTAGGGTCCAATTTATCTTGGTGATGAGATTGTATATGAACAAAACAAATGCAACCAAAGACTCTAAGGTGTGAAAGGTCAATTTTTCTTCCTTTCATGACCTCTATAGGAGATTTAAAATCCAAGACTCAGTGATGATGTAGGCAACTACCATGACTCCTTGGGACCAAAATCTCTTTGGTACATTCATTTGTAGCATTAATGCTCTAGCTTTTTCAAGTAGGACACAATTTTTCCTTTCAGTTGTACCATTTTGTTGAGGTGTGCCAACACAACTTGTTTGATACATGATGCCATGATTGCTCAAATATTGTGTCATGATATGGACATGTATTCGGTGCCATTGTTAGACAGTAAGGTTTGAATTTGAGAAGAGAAATGGTTATTAACAAGATTATGAAAATCCTTAAACACATCCATAACTTCATTCTTGGACTTTAAAAGGTGCAACCATGTGGCTCTAGAGAAATCATCAACAAAGATTACAAAATACTTATAACCATCAAAAGACTCACCAATTGGTCCCTATACATCCGAATGAACAAGTTCAAAAATCTTGCTAGCCCTAGATAAAGACAAGTTAAAAGGTAATCTAGTGGCCTTAGACAAGTGGCAAGTTTCATATAGAATTAAATCCTTCCCTAAGTTTGGGAATAAAGTTGACAAAATAGGTTGAAAAGGACGAGCTAAACGTTCATACCACAATTGGTTATCTTGGATTAAGTTGGACTGGGCTTGAAACCCTCCGGGGTTTTGATATGTTATAGAGGCCATCTAGATAAATCCCTTCACCAATTGTCTTCTTGGTGACACAATCTTGAAAAATGGCATTGTGACGAGAGAAGATGGCTAAACAATTCAAGGTACTGGTGATTTTTCCCACATATTGGAGTTGGAATGGAAAGGAAGGAACATATAAAGCCACTGACTCAATTTTATCTGACATTAAGTTGATTTTTCCTTTTCCTAAAACCTTGGCACCCTTACCATTTGCAACTAAAACTTGAGAAGGTTTTGATAATTTTTCAAACTTATGAAACTTAGAAACATGGTTGGTTATATGATCTGTGCCACCTAAATCAACAACCTAAAAATCATGCAACATATTTACATTAAGAGCAGTTTTGAAAGCATTCATGATACCTTGTATGTTTTGTTAGGGTATGTGTTTAGTGTCTACCAGAAAACCAGCGAACTTGCCTAGCAAAGCTGTGGAGTTTCCATCTTCAATACTGACTATTTGGTCACTTCTACCCCCATCATTTCTTGCTTTGAAGATACAATGCAAACTAATTTATGAGTGTAACTAGATTTGCCGTGAAATTCTTGAATGTATCAGACCCATTGAAGATGGAGACAGATGCATGGTTGGCACCATGTGCAGTATGGTTCAACCTCTATGAGCCCTTATTGTCCTTCATGAAATCAAGATTTAATTTTAGATGCAAAATCTAGCATCTCTCCTTAACATGCCCAATATAATTGCAATGTTGGCACTTCAAGTTTGGATATTTCCCTTTGTACTTCCTCTTGTTGGTTAGATAAGCCCTTGCTTAAGATACATTGGCCTTTGTACCAAAGTTCATGACATTCCTCCTTACTTCTTCACGTTGGATTGTTGCATATACATTGGTGAAGGAAGGAAGTTCAGAGTTCATGAGGATATGGCTTCGTATTTTGAGTCGAGACTGGACAAGAGTTGGAATATCTTATCTTCTCCAGCCCTCTTGAGTAGCACATACACATCAATTGTATGATGGCGATATACTTCCAGCTCATTCCACATGCTCTTTATGCTACCTATAAGTTGTACAAACGGCTTTCCTTCTTGTTGCAAGTTGGAGATGTCCTACTTTAATTGGAAAACACGTGCAGCGTTGTTCTGACTGCCATACATTTCCTTGACAGTCTACCATAGCTGGAGTGATGATTTAGAGTAACTGAATATTTCAACTAGTTTACGTTCCATGGAATTTAGGAGCCACAACATAACCAGTTGATCCTTGCTAAGCCAGTTTGCCCTCATCCTTCCATTAGTCACGTGGCTATTTATTAAAAATGAGAAGGACACTATGTTCTTTCGAATGCAGCCAATAAAACATTAGTCATGCTTTTCTCTCCCAAAGACCAGGAAAGGAACCAGCGACATACTACAACAAGTAAACCTAAAAGGCACAAGATTAGAAATAAATAGGCATTAAGGTCAAGTATTCGTCAGTTATGGAGAATGAAATGAGGAAGAAGAAGGCGAAAGACAAAGAAACAAAAATGAATGGCTGAAATTTTTTTGGCATTAATAATCAATACTGGGGCTTATCATTATCCATCATTCAAGAAAGGGACAAAAGGAATAAGCAAGCTGATCTCCTAAAACACAAAACAGGGGGGAGTCATGACTCCATCTCCTGATGAGCAATCTCATTCTCTCATCCTCAACCTAAGACCCCATGGTCAATCTAAGTCCCATATTCGCCCTCTTAGCCTAAACCCCAAAGTCGGTGTTCCTAATCACCCCAATCATCTTCCTTATACTAAACAATCTGCACCACCTCCCATTCCTTCATCGGCTCCACTAGCACCCACTTCCTCCACCATTTTGCTTGCTTTGAGAAATTCTAGTTCCCATTTGGGTAATCTTTAATATAGCTCTGGACTTGTGAATGGGCATATTGTGAATGAGATCTTTCTTCATCAACAAGCTGCACCGGATTGCCCATCTATTCCTCAAACTCAAGGTCTGGGCTTGGTGGGTAACGATGGTCTGCCGTGTTCTGATGGAATGGTCTCTCCCAATATGGGCCACCTACAAGATATTTGTTTTAGTTCTGGTTTGAATTTGCACCCCTCCCCAAATACGGGTCCCCTTATTTCGACTAAGTTGCCCACCGATTCCCATCTATTGCAATAGGTGTAGAGCTATCCTCTTTTGCAACATGATAATTCCAATTCCCTTTTGGCCATTATGAATCCGCTTATCCCCACATACCTAAACCAGCCACAACTGAAACATCCACCAAACCCACCTCAGAAATTTCTCCACTTTTGCCCAGAGAACCTCCTCTGTTTTTTTATTGCTCTAATACTTTTAAAACTCCTAAAAACAAAGGGCATAACAAGGAGTTGGCTTTATTGCCTACCATTACCTCTGTTAATCAACCACAAACACTTAGTCCCAAGGCTACTTTTCTCCCTTCCGAGGATGATATGGCGGTGTCAAACCCTTTTGAGGCTCTTGAAGGTGTTGATATTACCTCTAACTCTGAAATTCAGGCAACTACTTCCCTTGATATGTCGAGATGGCTAAATCGTATCTTGGGTAGGAATGCTAATGCTTTCTCTTCCAAGGGGTTTCGCCAAAAGAAGAAAGAAAAAAAGAACAACAAGAACAAAGGTGCAACTATTAAGTTGTTGGTAAGGGTATTAGTCCCCATGCCTCGTCTCTGTCAAATTGAAATGATTAATATAGCTTGTTGGAATGTTAGGGGGCTTAACGGGCTCCCTAAGCAACTAGAGATTCGTAAGTTCATCGATACAGATAAACTTTGTCTGGTTGACCTCATTGAGACTAGAGTCCGTGTGAATAATTTTGATGCTGCTACTTTGTCTATCTTTTGTAATTGGTAGGTCCTCAACAAGTACAATTGTCATGTTAATGGCTGGTTATGGGTGGGTTGGAATCCTATTGTACTTCAAGTTTCTTTCTTGATCAGATAGATCAAGTTATTCATTGTCAGATTCAAGTTATTGATACCGGTCATAGTTTCTTTGCCTCTTTTGTTTACGCTCAAATGACAACACTCTTGTAGGTCTCTTTGGGCAAACCTTTGCTCCTTTAGGCACTCCATTGGTGATAGTCCTTGGATTCTTCTTGGTTACTTTAATGTTGTTCGGTTCACTGGTGAAATTGATGGGGGCTTAAATATTAGGTCTAACGCTATCATTGCATTCGGCGAATGTTTACTTGATGTTGGCCTTGACGATTTGAGATACTCTAGTCAGTTCCTTACTTGGTGCAATAGGCAGTTTAATGGCATGGTTATCCACCGCAAATTGGATCATGTCCTTGTAAAACAGTGCTTAGTTATCTTTATACTCCGACAGCTCTGCCATGTTTCTTCCTCCTGGTGCCTCTGATCACTGCCCTAGGGTGGTCTCTGTGGGTATCTCCTAAACTTATAGGAAGTCTCCTTTCAAATTTTTCAATTTCTATGCTGACCATGAGAATTTTCTACATATTGTTGCCCATGCACTTAACACTCCTATACAAGGTTGTCATCAATTCTAGGTTGCTAAAAAGCTTAATCTTGTTAAGGTTGAGTTGAAAAGGCTCAATTGTGACCCTTCCCATCATGCTTCCCATGCGGTTAAGAATGCTAAGGCTACCCATGATGATTGCCAAGCAAATTTAGCTTCTAGCCCTACCAACTTGTCATTGGTAGATCTAGAGCAAAGCTTATTGAAGAACTACGCTGACTGCCTTATTAGGGAGGAGACTTTGTCAAGCAAAAATCTCATGTTCATTGGATGGCTTGTGGAGATAGGAACACTCCTTATTGCCTCTATTAAGAAGCGTGCTAACCGGAGCCGTATTGCCTCTATTTGCAAAAGGGATGGGTTTGTTACATCTATAGAAAATGAGATAAAACATGAAGCTGTGGGGTTCTTTGAAAGCCTTCTTGGCAATGATTTTGCTTATCCTTCCTCTGAAGTCAATCTTGTTGACCTTGTCACCAATCTTATTTCTACTGAAGTGGCTACTACAATGGTAAGGGAGGTTTCTGGTGGTGAAATCTACAAAGTTTGATTCAGTTTGAAGGCAAATAAGGCTCCAAGCCCAGATGGTTTCAAAGCTATTTTCTTTCAAAAAGCTTGGCCCATAATTGGTGATCAAATTATTTTGGCTATTCAGGAATTTTTAATTCCACCTGGTTACTTCATGAGCTAAACACCATTATAATTACCCTTGTGCCTAAAATTTCTAATCCTTCTTCTATGGGGGATTTTTGGCCTATTTCTTGCTGCAACACCCTTTATAAAATCAACTCCAAAATTATGGCTAATAGAATCAAAGTTGTTCTTCCTGACATTATTAGTGATGCTCAGTCTACATTTGTTGGAGGGCGGCGTATTGGGGATAATATTTTGCTTGTACAAGAGCTTTTTCAAGGTTATCATCTAACAATGGTACTCCTAGGTGTGCGATGAAGGTGGATATACGTAAAGCCTATGACATTTCGGATTGGAATTTTCTACTGAGAGTGCTTTCAGCTTTTAATTTTCATCTGAGGTTTGTTCAATGGATTCGGTGTTATATCTAGCCCTTTATTCTCTATGGCTGTTAACGGTGAGTTGGTTAGCTTTTTTCCCATGAAGCGTGGTCTTAGGCAAGGAGATCCTCTTTCTCCTTACCTTTTCATTCTTGCCATGGAGATTTTTTCCTTAACTATGCATGCTAGAGTCACTGCTTCCCCTTGTTTTCATTTTCATTGGAGATGTGACAAGGTTAGGCTCAGTCATATGGCCTTTACTGATGATTTGCTTCTTTTTTGCCATGGTGGCTCTTTATCTGCCAAGGTTTTCAAAGAGGCTTTGGATTATTTTTCTATCCTTTATGGCTTTTTTTCCTAATGCCTCTAAGAGTAACCTTTTCTTTGCTGGGTCAAAATCAGAATTGTAGAGTGCTTTGGGTTTCAAGAGGGGTCTCTTCCTTTCAACTATCTTGGAGTTCCTTAGATCACTTAGAAATTGAATTATGCAGATTGTGTGCCTTTACTTGAGAAAGTCGATAATCGTATTCGAAGTTGGGAACATAGAACTTTATCCTTTGATGGGCGTTTACAACTGGTGATCTCAATTTTATGTAACCTCCAAGTCTATCGGGCTTCTCACATTTTCCTATCAAAAAAAAATAAAAAAAGACATCAAGGAAAAGTTTCACAAGTTTCTTTGGTTTGGTAAGGTATCAAGTTCTTATTTTGCTAAAGTTTCTTGGAAGGAGATCTGATGCCCTAAAGATGAAGAGGGTTTGGGGATTAAAAATTTCCACTCTTGGAATTTATCTCTTATGGCCCGCCATATTTGAATTTTAGTTTGTGTTGGGAACTGGGAAACATATGGGAATTTGTGGTCTAAATGGGCTTGGTTTAAGTGGGGTAAAGCCTATTTTCTTGAGGATATGAGTTTTTGGAGCCTAATTGTGCCTTCTATTTGCTCCTGGAATTTGAGAAAACTTTTAAAGTTTTGTGAGCTACTTAAGCCTTTTATTCATGTCATAGTCGGGGTGGGTCTTCAACTTTTTTGTGGTATGATAATTGACATCCTCATGGCCTCTCTTAGAAGTTTGGGGTAATGAGGTAGTGTTGGCTTTTGGTCTCCACTTAAATACTAAACTTTCTTCTGTGATTATGGCCTCTGAGTGGTGTTGTACTACTAACCCGGCTTTCCATTCCATTCAATCAGATTCCCATAGTATTGTGTCTTCCTCTCAAAGTTTGGATTCCTCATTTTGGTTCCCTAGCAACAATGGTATTTTCTCTTCGGCTTCTATGTAGAATTGCATTCGTTCTATGGCTTTAAAAATTCCTTTGGTATCATTTGGTGTGGCATAATGCTTCTATTCCGCGTGTGAGTTTTGTGTTGTGGTTAGCCGCCAAGAACAAGCTAATTATGCTTGATGGCATTGGTCAGTTTTCCTCTTGTGCCAATCTCAACTATGTGCTTTGCGACTCTGACTTGGAATCTCATTCCCACCTCTTCTTTGATTGTCCCTTTACTAAAGGTCTATGGCAGCATGTGTTGATGATGTGTGGGGTTCCTTGGCTTCATCCTCCATGGCCTTCTTTTGTGGACTATGTGGCAGCCCATTGGCGGGGGAAATCCCTTCCCATGGTGGTTAAAAATCTCTCTTGCAGTCACATTCTATTGCATATGGTGTGAACGGAATAACCGAATGTTCTACAATTGTAGGAAAACCCCTACTGCTCTTCTTCAGTTGATCACTAATATGATCTGGTGTTGACTGTGTACTTTGCATGTTAAGCCCTCAACCATTAACATGACGGTCCTCCATAATTGGAATGTTGTTGCTCCTTAAGCTCTAGGCTTTCTTGTCGTCTTTCCCTGTGTTGGTTAAGCCTTGCTTTAGGGCTGTTTCCCCTTTGTTTGTTGGTGCTTTGAGAGTTTCTCTCTACTTGTTCCATGTTCTCTTTGGGCTTTGCCCGATTAATATTACTCTTTATTTAACAAAAAATAAAGCTAATCATTGAAAAAAAAAAAAGGAAGGTTACGGCAAGAAGGCTACGGCAGAGCAAGGGGACCTTTCAGGGATTTTTCTGAACTTAGTTTCTTCTTAATTTTATAGATTCAATATTATTTTCGATTATATTTTTGAACTAATTTCTTTTCACTATGACTACAATGTAGCCTAACCATGAATTCTTTAAACTTCAGCTTAATTATTTAAGAATTTTCCTTCACTTCGAGTATCATTTTGATGTGCTTATGAGCTTGATTTTAATCTTGGTGATTGGCCACCACTTTGGTTTGAATCGAGTATATGTGATGCGAGTTAACACAGATGTCATGTTGTTAATTTGATTTTAGGGTTCTACAAATCGTACCATGAATTCCTTGATGTAGATGTCATGTGGTTTCTTAGTAGTTCCCAATGGAGAGAATATTGAATTAGTTCAAAATATAAAGCAAGAAATAACAAAGTTTAATCTAGTAACTTTGCCAGTAGATGAGAGTTATCAAATGGTTAAAGCAAGTGCATCGTCATTAGGATGGGCAAGAATAATATACCAGAAAAAGCAAAAGGATCACCAAAGCAAGTTTGTAGATAGGCCTTAGATTTAGTGATATACAATCAAGATTACTAGCAACAAATTTAGAAATTTTAGGAATAATTAATTCACTTGAATCATTTTCTTTATTTTTACATAATGAAGTATTTACAATAAGGACAAATTGTCAAAACATTGTTTCTCAATACATAAAATACATACTAACAAGCAAGCAACACAAAGATTGGTCAATTTTATTGATTCAATTACAATAAATGGTTTATACCAATTTTCGAACATATTATAGGTAGTCCCAATACATTAGGTGATATCCTATCAAAACTTATTCATTGGCCATGATCCTCAGATACCGAAAGACCTTAAGGCAGAAGATCACCTTTTAGTAGCATTATGATGCACCATAAACCTCCACCATTCAGTGGATTCCAAAATAGTATGAATAGACCAACATCACCACCATGGCCCACTTTTAACTTTAATGTCACTATATTAGAAGAAATTAAAAAAAAAAATCCACTCTAAAATATAGGCCACGAGTACCTGGACTCACTGATGGGCAACACGCTCATGAGTTTAGTCTTACTTCACCGTCGAGAAACGAAAGAAGACTTCCATCTCCAAGTTTAACTCAGACGTAGCTCGCTTTTTTTGGAGATGGAAGTCTTCTATAAAACTTCTTCAAAGTATAAGAAGCTCTTGGGAAGATTAAAGAAAGAATATGTTCTTATTCCGTAAAGAATTCGTCCAATAATTTGTAACCTAATCTTTTGGACAATTTTTAGAACATCCAGATTAAACATCCAAGCGGGAGATTAAGACATGAAAAAATCGTTAAAGCCTTGGAACAAGAGTTTGATAGTTTTAATTTTAATTTCTATTAAGGCGAACATCACATCCATTCACTTGAAAGTAGCCTCCAATCATTTTCCAGAGACCTTCAGGCATTGACTACTCAATTCATCAAAATGAATCAAGGACTCTAACACTTCAAAATGCAACAAATGGCAAGTAATACCCTGAAATAGAAATCAGAATTGGCCAAGAATATGATCAACATAAGAATAAAGAGAAAAAAAAAAAAAAAAAAAAAAAAAAGATTACTGAGCCCGCTAATAAAGAACAAGAGGCTAATGAGCCCATTGAAGATAGAGAGATTACTATTGAGCTTCTATAAGATACTGATATGGAGCAACACCAAATTGAAGAAGTTAAAATTAACACAACACAACAAAAGTTGGAAAATTTATTAGTACTGTACCATTAGATACAATACCTGATAAAATCTTGTTAGAAGAAATCTCAAAATAGCTAAATTAAGAATATTGCCAATCAACAAGCATTATGAAAGCTTCATAGTCCATGCAGGGGTCACAATTACAGTCACAAGTTGCTTTGTACCAGTCTATTTTTGACCTAAAACCAGGGAGTGATGTTATTACAAAAATACATCCATCATGTCTTTGTGGTACTACATAGAGTTGTAATTGTAAACCAGAAGTTAGCATAGTTTTAACTAGTATTATTATGAGAAATTTCTAACGATGGCACTTTAGTTATGAGCATAATGAAGTAAAAGTAACCTGAACCTTATTATTAGATTTTGGTTATCTTGATAAAATATTTTTTAACCACAGTTCACTAGATTGGAACAAACACATGCATAAAGAAGTGGCAAGACACTAGCTATGATGAATGAAGAATCTTTTAGAAAATATGCATAAGTTATATCAGTAGTTCTATAGATTGGTACAAATACATGCATAACGAAGAGGCAAGACACATAGTTATGATAAATGAAAATCTTTCAGATTATCCTTTATATTACCCCATGGATGGGCTCCTACACAACAATATATTTTGAGATATCACGGAGTCCAAATGTTAGCCAAGGAGGAATTTGAGATTTTAATTATGATATGTTATTAGTAACATAAGTTAATGAGATGTATATTTATAGCAAAAGCAATATTAGTCATTAGCCCTACTGGAAGCCACAAAATTTCATGGAACAAACTATAGCAACCTATTACAAGATAAAAGAAGATAATGAAAAAGAAGCACAGCTAGAAGAAGGAGATGATCATTACTGGAACAATAAAACAAAAGAAGAACTGCACAACAAAGACAACATGATGGAAGCCTAGAAGAGCTGAAAGCAGATAAGCAAAAGTTGAAAGAGCAAAACAATAATGAAATAAATGGGGAATATGTCACAATATCACTGTGCAGAGTTGCGTATAATAAATCAAGCATCAGACAAAAATATAAATATCACTGTGGGACCTGTCTTAATAAATAGAATAATGGCATAAGAGTAAATAAAAAAAATGTTTGATCCATCATGGACATTTTTCACCAAAAATTCCCTTTTAATTAAAAGTTAAAATTGAAAAGAGCTTTCATTAAATCCCCTTTTTGTAAACGGTAAATAAAATACTTTGTAGATTCCATATTTAATTTTAATTTCAATTTGAGAAATGCTAAGATGACTCTCTCAAAGTGAGATTCTTCATGGACTCACTGCCACCTCACAATTTAACATTTATTCTTGTGTTAACTTTATAAAACATTATGCAAAAAATATGAGGTGGCAAAGAGTCCACCTTTTGAGAGAGTCTCCTTAGCATTTCTCAAATTGAGAAGTGTTAAAGAGACTCTTTCAAAGTGTGCTAAGGAGACTCTCTCAAAATGAGACTCCTCATGGACTCACTGCCACCTCACATTTTAACATTCTCCTCATGCCAACCTTCTTATTATTATTATTATTATTTTTGAAGAAACGATATTATCTACGCTAAGGAGATAGAGTGGACTTAGCCTCACAATGGGCTAGAAATAATGTGGTTCAAATTCGTCTTTGGCAAGAATCGAACCTAAGACCTCTCACTTATCAGTGAAAAGGAATACCAATAAACCATAGTACTAAGTGGCTCGTGCCAAGATTATTAAACATTGTGCCAAAAATATGAGGTGGCCAATGTTCTAAAAGACATTAAGTGCTAATTGGGCGGGGAACTAGGGCCTAGCGCCCATACATGGCCTAGGCAGATTTACGTAAAATTGTATAAATAAGTGCCTATTTTCAATTTAAAAAAAAATATAATTAAGCTGAGTTACATAAATTGCAAAATAAAATGACATATAAATTATTTTAAGAAAATTCATTATATATAATAATAATAATAATAATAATAATAATAATAATAAAAGATGACTTATGTGCAAAAGTTGAGGAATATTTGTCTTGGTTTTGTAACATTTTTTTCTAAACCTAACATGTTTTAATCATTGTTGGACCTTACTTTTCATTAAAAGAGAATTGGGCCTTGTTTTCACATTCAATAAATAAATAATTTATTTCTTAATTTTAAAAGAACTATCAGCCAACTTTAAAATCCCTAACTCTAACCCTAGCCAACATAAACTATGCACCATCTCACTTCTTCTCTGCAATTGCAAATTTTACAGAGCTCCCTCTCTCTCACCCTTTCTCTCCCTCTTCCTCTCTTGTCAAATGTTTTCGGTTGACTCCTCTTCTACGCACGTGGAGAGGGAAAAAGGCACATCAACACAATGAAATAGCAGCTACATGGCAGAGATTCACCATCTTTATAGTGATTTTTTTTTTTTTAGTTAAAGAACCGCCCGGCAGTCACCGAGGCTGCCTAGCCCTCCCAGCGGCCATCTGTCATCTAGGCGCTGCCTAGTAGTATAGCTGACTTGTTGAACGATTTTGGTGAATTTATGGCAGTGGGCCGCCGTCGAGCCCTAGGCAGATTTTTAGAAAATTAGAGGTGGCAGAGAGTTCTATCTTTGAGAATCTCTTTAACATTTCTTTTATAATTTTTGAAAAGAATTATTTTTTAGGTACAAATTTCTAGAAAGATATTTTTTGGATAATGCTATCTACGTTCCTATTTTTATTTTTCACACACCCCTCTCAATTTATGACCGTCGGATCAAATAAATTGAAAAAGATCAACTGTAAAAAATTAACAAGAGTTTGTGGGAAGTAAAATGGGTGTGTGAATAGCACTACTTAAAAAAAATAAAAAATAAAAAATAAAAAAATTCTCAACTAGCCTGCATTCGGTAGTGGGGATAAATTTTTATATATTATTATATATAGGAAAGTGCTATATCCATGCACTCTTTTTTATTTTCTACACGCCTTTACTAATTTTTTGTTATTAATTTTCTTTAACTCATTCAATTCAATAACCAGAAATTAAAAAAAGTGTATAAAAAAATACAAATGTGTAGATAGCACTACCTTATAATGATAGTGTCGAAGGACGTAACCATGTGCTTGCAGATTTGCGTTGTTTTATAGAGTTGAAGGACGTAACCATGTGCTTGCCAAATTTGCTTTGTTAGTAATTTGCCTCATATATATTCCAATGTTGGTTTTCGATTAAAAATAAAACAAAAAACATTCCAATGTTAGTGGGCTGATAAGTTTTGAGTATGCCTTCTTGCCTAATTTCCTGCCCTTGTCGTGTACCCGCAGGAATCCCACGATTCCAGAAGTCCTCACAAGTCTTGAGAGCGCCACGGGCACCACCCACATTTCAAGAATTGGAAAACATTTTCAGGCTTTCAAATGTATAAAGTCAAAATATCAACTATATTTTATGCAAAAATGTTGTTTTTACCATCTAGTTATACCATCAATTGTACCATTTCTCTAATAAAGATGAAACTTACAAGGGTTCGTGGGCCAAAATCTGTTAAAAAGATGATACAAATAATGGTACAACTTAATGATAAATGTAGCACTACTCGATGTTCTTTCTTCCATGACATCACGGATTTTAACCTACCACTATCTATATTGTTGAAAAGGAAGAACTGCTGTTTGATTGTGAAACAGATTGGATACTCCTATAGACTTATTACTAGCCTTCATGCACTTGTGTGAGAAAGCATTTTTTGAACCATGTCGTATTACGCTCGACTACACATTTTAAATGTTTTTATATGCGTTAATTGCTTCAATAATTTTTTTATAACAAAAAGAAAGTCAAATATTTGAAGCAAATGAATAATATTCGAACATGCTAGAAGAAACCCTTCATAAACCAATCAAAGCAATTGAATCCACATAATAAAATTGGACTTTCAATTTTCATCTACGTTCTATTGAATTTACATTAAGAATAGAGAAAATAATATTTAATAAACAACTGATTGAATTACATTATTGCTAGTCCATTGTGAGGCTAAGCCCCACCCCTTCTCCTTTAGTGTAGAAAACATTACTCTACCTCTTTGATTCTCACCAGGACTCTAAACCTAATCCCATTATAAGATTCATTTATCTTTATATGATTATATAGTCATTATGATCCCTGGGATAATTCATATTTATCGAAGGCTCATTCTAATCCTTGGCAGGTGTAGGACTAGATTGTCCATCCTAATACTTAATCCTTTCACAGTCCTACTCTCATGAGGACTAGGTCGAACTGATCATTTTGTTAGGATAAAAGGAATAACTGATTCTAAAGTATTTATTCTTTCAAACATATAGGTCTCTAATCTCTATATATGTATGCACACAAATAGTTATTTGGCATATAGGGATAAACTTATAGACAGGTTTATATGCATGTATGCAGACAAATATATAATTTTAGTATCATACTCGTCATAGGATTTTAGTATCATACTACTTAATTCTCGTGGACTCGTCATTTTAATATTATTTTTTCTCTGGATAGGGATGCGATTGTTGACCACCCCGCACCAAATTAATTAGTGATTCTTAAAATTTAATTCGCACCAAATTTAATTTACAAATTTAGTTTAAAATATTTTTTCTCTCTATCATCTTAATTTACTCTTGCATAATTTTCATAAGGTGGGCTGGACATTAAACAAAAGGTAGCTAGAAGGTACTTATATATATATATATTTTACTCTTGCATAATTTTCATAAGGTGGGCTGGACATTAAACAAAAGGTAGCTAGCAGGTACTTATATATATATATATATATATATATATATATATATATATATATATATATATATATATATTTCCTTACGCCTTCGACATGCACGTTGATTTTAATGCGACGGATTATGACGACGTGAAAGTTGATGACATACGTCCCAGCTTGTCAGTGTCTTAGAAGTGGATAACCGTGACCTACATTAATTATCCCCTTTTGTAAGAAAAAAAAAAATTATTGTGTGGTGGAATATTAATTTTTTCAACAGGTATCAAAATGCATATAAAGGATCAATTTTGTTTTGTATAATACTCCAATGTGCATCGTTTATGCATGAAGATTGAATAAAGGATGTGAAGAAGAATATAAAAATTGAATTTGAAATTTTGAGGAGATCTGGGAAGATCAAGCTTTGGAAATACAGTTTTACCAATATCAACCTTCAAATCAATCAGTCGGCTGTGGGTATGCATCTCTACTGGGTTGATCTAGTGGAAAGCGAGTAAAGATTTGGAACTTGGCCTAGTGGAAAGCGAGTAAAGATCTAAAACTCTCTTGAGTTCAAACTCCTATAAATTCATTTCTATTTTGGCATATCATTTGACCTAGGAGCTAAAAGTACACTATCACGCTCTTCATGTAGTATTGAGACTACATGAAGATAAAAATTACTCTTTCATTAATGTGTGGTGGAAAACCTCCAATTTTTCCTAAACAAAGTCTAACATTTTCTTTTATTAAGATGCATACCTAATCATTGGCAAAACTAAAAAAAAAAAAATTAAAAAAAAAAAAAAAACCTAATTAGGTGACCAATGCAAGTAACTAATTAATGATGACCTTTTTATCTATGTTCAATTCCATATTACTTCTAGCTAAGTTGGTCAATAACCTTAGAATCAGCAATACAGTTCAACAAACACAGTGGCCAGTTGAAATTTTTGTTGAAAGCCTGAACTTATTTGGGAAACTTAGAAATATAGCCATTTTAGAGATTACTTATTGAAATATAACCTACATTTTCATTTAGGGAACTGTTATTAGCACTTCAAAAATCTCATTTTACACTCCTCACAACTGTATTTTTCTTTCTAATTATAGAAAGTTTGGAGTGTCAAATGAGATCTTTGGAGTGCTAATAACAATTCCCTTCATTTATTATAAAACTAATCAAAATTGACGGTAAAAAGACTTATTGCCCTTTAGTTTAAAACCTTCCCTGCATCCAGAATCGTGGTGTTTCTTTTCTAAATCTTCATCCCCATTTTTTTCTTTTTCTAAAACAAAATTTCCTCCACAAAACGCACCAAACTAGCCTGGAATAAAATATAAACAGTCCAAACACGGCAAATATAGATAAAGTCGAAAATGTAATCTCATGACTAGCCTGCCTTAGAGACGTTTGCAACAACTTGTCCTTTGAGACCACCAGTCCCCCTAGCAGCATGAAACCAACCTTCTTCCCAGGAGAAGCGTTACGCCACCTGTCCAATATGTGGTGATAACATCCTCCGTGAGGATGCTCGACTGGGTTCATAGCCACACCACGAATAAGTTTTCAGAAAAATTTTGTTAGTTTTAGACTATTTCTTCATCTAATATTGCAGTTACTGCTTGGCGTGATCCCTTGGTTCAATTACATTTGGGTAAAGAGAAGTTTGGTGGTGGTGTTTCAATGGAGATGAGGAGTCTAGAGAGCACAGGAGTGTTAAGAGAAGGTTAAAAGTAATTAAGTCTTTTTAATTTTAATTTTGTTTAGTTTTATAAAATTAGAAAATTTAGGTTATACTTCAACAAGTGATTTCAAAAATGGATATATTTCCAAGGGGAATTGTCAACTTATTTCCCACATGTATCTTGACACGTGGGGTGTTGCGCTCAAGACTTCCAAGGACTTCTACAATACCTAGCTAAATAGATAGGCAAATCAACTCATTGGAAGTTAACAGAAACAATCAATACTCATTTAGTTTAATTTCACCATAATAAGATATTACACCATCATCTCCCCTATCAATCTCACCACCCTATTATGATAAAATCAAACTAAACGGGTCTAAATGTTTATCTGTTAACAATCTAATGAGTTGATTTGTCACCCCGTAGTCTGGATCCCTCTCATATGGTTATGGATCTATTGTTAGGAGTATTAAGATCCTATGGCTGTGAATTAGACATGTGTCAAGAGATTAAAGAAGTTAGATAAAGTTTGTTATTGTGTAGCTTAGAGTGTAAGCTATCAATACAAACTATATAAATCTTGGAACCATCATTTGTAACTAACAAGAAAGATAATACATTTTCTAATATTCTCTTCTCTCTCTAAACTCCCGATCTTCTTCTTCTTCTTCTTCTCCTCTCTCTTTCTGCATAACTATCTTCATCAATATTCTTCAATGGTTTACATGGTATCATTTGCGTAAACAAGCATAGCAGCTTGGTGGTCTTTCGATCTTGGTTTCATTTGCTTCCATTTCTACATTCTTCTCTGTGTGATCTTTTCTCTGTGGATTTGTGATCTTTTCTGGTAAATTGGGGTATTTCTTTGTTTGGTTTCGTCTGGTTTCGTCTTCTCAAAGTGTGCCTACCAAGTGTTTGTTGTTAGTTCTCTGTCAGGATTTCTACGTAATTGGTAACAATGGTGACCGCTGCTCAGTTACAGATTCTACAATCTCTGATTGCGCCTTTGATTTCATCCGTCTCAAGCTTGATAAATGTGAAATTGGATGAATCGAATCACTTGGCTTGGCATTTCCAGATGGAGTTGCTTCTTGAAGGGCATAGCATAATTGGTTTTGTTGATGGTTCGATGCCTTGTCCTGCTCAGTTTTGTCAAGAATCTTCTGGTGATTCTGCTACAAGGGTTCAATCTGATGACTACAAGTTGTGGAAAATGCATGATAAAGCATTAATGCAATTGATCACCGCCACATTGTCTCCGGCTGCGATTTCCTGTGCCATTGGGAGTACTAGTTCCAAAGAACTGTGGAATCACCTATGAGAACAATTCTCTACAGTCACAAGAATGAGCATATTTCAACTTAAATCTGAGCTTCAAACCATAAAGAAAGGTAGTGATTCTATCACTGTGTATTTGCAGAAGATTAAAGAAGCATGGGATTTGTTGTCTGCTGCTGGTGTATTTTTTGATGATGATGATATAGTCATTCTTACACTAAATGGTCTGCCTGCTGAGTTCAACACAATAAGATATGTGATTAAGGGTCGTGAAACTGTGATATCATTGAAAGATCTTTGGTTTCAACTGCTTGCTGAAGAAACTCTGGTTGAAACTATTCCTCCATCACCGGTGTTATCTGCACTAATGGCACAAACCAATGGCCTGCCATCCAAGAATCAATCTTTTTCCAGTTCTGGTGGAAATTATGCTAGTTCTAATTGCAATGCATATAAGTCCTTTAATCAAAATGGTAAAGGCAGAAATCGGTTTGGAAACAACTTTAATCCGAAATATGGAAATGGCAAGAATTTTCATTCAAGTCTGGCACCTGGCACTCTTGGTGCATGACCACCAAGAACACAGAACTATGGTTTTGAGGCTCAAATTTGTCAAATTTGTAAGAAAATAATCATGTGGCATCTACATGTCAATTTAGAAATACCAAGGTTTCCAAGGTTGTCAAATCTGTGGCAAGCATAATCATCTTGCTGACACCTGCAGATATCGAAATACAAGTGGTGCATCATGTTGTCATGTATGTGGGAATCCATATCATAGTGCAAAAACATGCTTTCAGAAGAATGTACCGTCTCAAATGAGTACCATGCATGCTGTAACAACCAATGGTACTTACTCTTTATTCTAAGTGCCATCAACTATATCTCAGCAACAAGTTTGGCTTACTGATTTTGTTGCAAATAATCATATGACCTCTGAACTGGGAAATCTCTCATTGTCAACCCCATATCCTTCAAATGAGATCATTCAAACAGCTAATGGTAAAGGTTTAGCTATCTCCCATATTGGTTATAGTCTTTTCAGAGATCCAATGCAGCCTATTAAGCTTAATTATGTTCTATATGTGCCAAAATTGTCTCAGAATTTATTATATGTGCATAAGATCTGTTTGGATAATAACTGTTGGTTGATTTTCGATGCTTCTTCATTTTGGATTCAGGACAAAACCACAGGGAGGATCCTCTACATAGGGCTATGTCATAGTGGATTGTACCTTATCATCTCATCATGATCTCATCTGGCTATCAATAAAGGAAGAATTGCAACTTTTCTGAGAAAACAATTTAAAGTCAGTATTTGGCATAAGAGACTAGGTCATCCCTCTAATTCCATTGTCTCTCAAGTTTTAACTTCCTCTCATGTGTCTTGTGTTGCTGATAAAGATCCTTCTGTGTATCAACCATGTTTAGAGGGCAAATTTAGTAAACTCCCATTTCCTTTTCCAGGAGAAAAATTTGTACAACCCTTTGACATTGTCCACAGTGATGGATGGGGTCCTGCTCCTTGTGTTTCCCTAGAAGGATTCAAATATTATGTCACATTCATTGATCATTGTACAAAATATTGCTGGATTTTTCCCATATGTAATAAAAGTGATGTTTCTGGTATATTTGTTTCCTTTTACAATTTTGTCTTCAATCAGTTTCAAACTTCCATTAAAACTCTGCACAGTGATAGTGGTGGTGAATATATAGGTAAAGCATTTCAAAAGTTTCTATCTGATAAAGGAATAATGCATCAATTGTCATGCCCTCACACACCAGAACAGAATGGGATAGCAGAAAGAAAACACAGACATATCATTGAAACATCCATCGCTTTATTACAATCTGCTTCCGTACCATCTTTGTTTTGGTCTTTTGCTTGTCAAACCTTAGTATATTTGATTAATAGGATGACATCTCCTTTATTGGGAAATAAGTCTCCATTTCAATTGTTGTACAACTTTATGCCTGAAATACAACATCTGAGATTGTTTGGGTGTTCTTGTTCCCCCTGGTTGAGGCCATATACTAGTACCAAATTAGATCCCAGAACAACAAAATGTGTATTTTTGGGGTATGCATCCAAGTATAAAGGTTTTCTCTGTTATGATGTTTCTCGACATGTCATATTTGATGAGACAGAATTTCCATATTGTTCCTTGGTGCCTAAATCTCACCTTAGTTCTTTTTCATCACTGCCATCACATGTAACAATCACAAATCCTGTTCCAGATCACAATAATGTTCTTATATTTCCACAATCACATCACCCCTCAACTTTAAGTTCATCATCAGGTTCTATCCCATTAGATTCTATCCTGAGTGTCATGCCAAATACTGGACTACATCAATCTTCCACAGATTCTACTCTAGTCCCAGTTACAATTTCAAGTTCCAGTACAGATGGTTCCTCCGATACTCAATCTTCATCAACAACACAGCCTTTATCCTCTTCACTCCCTGTGGTACCTGAATTCCAACATGACCAACTTCAAGTGGTTCTCTTTATTCCTCCAGTTAATTTACATCCCATGCAGACACGATCCAAGAGTGAGATTGTTAAAAACATTGCTCTACTTGCTGCTGTTCATAAAAATGGAGGTGTTGATTTAACTCAAGTGGAAACTGCAATATATAAATCTGCATTGAAGTCTCCAGTTTGGTATGATGCTATGAATGATGAGATCTCAGCCTTACATAATCAAGGTACATGGTCCTTGGTTCCATTGCCCAAACACAAGAACTTAGTTGGGTGTAAATGGATGTATAAGATCAAAAAGAACTTTGATGGTTCAATTGGGAGATATAAGGCACGACTGGTGGTTCAACAGTGAGACCAGTCTTGGCATTTTGGATGGACTTTGAGACAATTGGATGTGAAAAATGCCTTTCTCCATGGTATATTGAAAGAAAAGGTCTATATGACACAGCCACCTGGGTTTGTTAATCCAAAGCATGCATATTATGTTTGCAGGTTACATAAATCACTATATGGTTTTAAACAGACACCACGGGCCTGGAATGAGAGGGTCACTACTTTTCTACCATCTCTGGGGTTCAAGTCTACATATGCCGATTCATCATTGTTTGTGAAAATTGTTGACAATTCTGTGGTGATCTTGCTTTTATATGTTGATGTCATAATCATAACAGGGAGTGTTACACAAGCCATCATTGACGTTATTCAATCCCTTGCTAAAAAGTTTGAAATTAAAGATTTGGGACCCCTTCATTACTTTCTGGGGATTCAAATTGTGCAGAATAAGGATGGATTGTTTCTTTCCCAAGATAAGTATGTTACTGATCTCTTAACTAAGTCTGACATGCTATTATCCAAACCTTGTGCTACTCTATGTTTGCCATACAATAGACTGCCCATAGATGATGGAAAGCCGTACAATAATCCTTCATTGTATAAGAGCTTAGTTAGTGCCCTGCAATACTTGACATTTACTAGACCGGACATCGCTTTTGCAGTGCATCAGGTCTGTCAATTTATGCAAAGACCAATGGAGTCACATTTGTGGCTGTCAAAAGGATTCTCCAGTATATTACTGCATATAGTGATGCAGATTGGGCTGGTGATCCTAATGATCGACGGTCAACTACTGGAATGGTGGTGTTCTTGGGTTCTAATCCTATCTCATGGATGTCCAAGAAACAAAACACAGTCTCTAGATCATCAACGAAGGCTAAATATCGGGCCCTATCTACTACAGCTGCTGAACTGGATTGGATCAAGTCTTTGTTGCATTTTCTACAGATTTTGATTCTTGAGAAACCCCTCCTCTTTTGTGATAATCTGTCTGCAATAGCCTTGACCTGTAATCCTATTCAACACCAACGCACAAAACACATTGAGGTTGATGTTCATTTTGTTCGAGAAAGGGTCGCAACCCAGCAACTACAGGTGCACTTTGTGTCTTCCACTGAGCAGTTTGCAGATATACTTACCAAAGGGCTTTCTGCACCTCTTTTCCAGACTCATTGTGCCAATCTCAGGCTCAATTTCTCGGTCCTGAGCTTGAGGGGGGATGTTAGGAGTATTAGGATCCTATGGCTGTGAATTAGACATGTGTCAAGAGATTAAAGAAGTTAGTTAAAGTTTGTTATTGTGTAGCTTAGAGTGTAAGCTATCAATACAAACTATATAAACCTTGTAACCATCATTTGTAACTAACAAGAAAGATAATACATTTTCTGATATTCTCTTCTCTCTCTAAACTCTCGATCTTCTTCTTCTTCTTCTCTCTCTTTCTGCATAACTATCTTCATCAATATTTTTCAATGGTTTACATCTATTGCATATTTTCTTTGCCGTGGGATGCTTGGAAAGCAAAGGAAGTGTAGTCAAACCGAACAGCCCACCAACATTTTTTCCCTTTTTTATTTTTTATTTTTCTAAAAATGAGGCAAGTAGTGGAAAGCTACGGTTATCCATCTCTTCCGAATCCGGAGAGGCTATAGGAAATTTCATCCTGCCAGTGGCCATAGTCAAGCAAACTCACTAGCTCGAAACATCGAACCTAAAACCTCCCACATTTTTTTTATTAGGAAACCGTTGTTCATGCCCTTACCACTGACCACTTACTGTGGTTCACCAACATTTGAATTATGAGACAATCAATGACATAAGGAAATGAAAGCAATCGGGCAAGCACATTGTCACTTTTAATTGTACGCTCTTTTCTTTTAACTAGATTTTATACTTTGATTTTAAGTCCTCGACATATAATAATATACAAGGCAAGCACATGGTTAATTTTACAACAAATAATGTAAAACTAATGGAATTGATCATCTAATTAACAAAATGTACGTCCGACATATCTAACCTCTAACGGAACTTGGTTACGGAGAAGCTGTACCAGAATCCGGTGATGGCCAAAAGCACGTATCGATAAGGTTAGTAGGAAAACTAAACAGTCCGTTAAACCCTTTTCTCGTTTAGTGAAAGATAACTTAAGAAACTGTATAAATCCCACTCTACATTATTAATACGTTTTGTTGTACGTGTATATATATTTGGAATACCTGTGTAACTTAATCTATATCTTCTAGGAGTGGGCTTGGAAAATCGAAAACCGAAAAAAATGACCGAACACTGTACTGAAACTAGGAAACACCAAATCAATTGAAAACCAAATTGAAATTAGAAAACCAAACCAAAAACTATTGGTTCAGTTTCGATTTTGATGGTTCAAAACTGAATTGAACCAAATATATATAAATTAATATTTTATTTATTTATTTATATTGGGTATTTTTTTTCTTCCTCAATTTCAAATCAATCATTGGTTTAAAAGACCAAATATATTGAAGGCCCCATACCCTGAAAACCGAAGCCTATTTTCAATCGAAACTGGCTGCTACTCTGCGATGTTTGATATTATTGAACTACAAGGCTGTTTGGTGCTAATAACACATCAAGCCAACACCGGCATGACATGATCATTGAAACAAAAAAAAAATAAAAAAATAAAAAAATAAAATAAAGAGAAATTTAGACTAAAAACAGTTCGAAGAAAAAGAAATCAAAAGGAAACTGCAGATTTTCAATATGGTTGAGATCGTTTGAAGTGTGACCAAGCCATGGGACTGTGTATAAAGCTTTGTTACGCTAGTATGTGATCAAAGGTGGATTTCATGTAGTTCTTGCCGCTCTGTTGAAGCTGGATATACTCCTTATAATTCATTCCAATGTATTTCGGTGCTTGGCCTTCTTTTTCCAATAACTCCGGTGCCAGTGCGATAAGTGTATCAACACATGGTCCACGTGGTATGGCAATAGATATCCTCGTCGCTTTGTTGTTCACCGTCGCTTTGTTGTTCACCGTACTTGAACATCTACAGAAAATCATTTCCGGATTTGAACTCCTCCTTCTCTTCGTCTGGGAGGCTGAAAAATCCATGGCACACGTCAATCATCCCCTTCATTAGACTCTCTGGGACTCCGTGGCTAATTGCCTGCAATGAATACATCGTGATCATGATTAATTAGCTTGCTTTTTCTTTTCTTTTTTTGAGTAATGCTACACTTACTACATTTTTCATACCACATTTGTTCCACCTCTCTAATAGAGGCGCATGTGAGTCTCATCTTTTTTAGAGAGATGATACAAATGTGGTATTGAAAATGTGACAAAAGTATCATTTTTGTTGTTTTCTTTATCAAATTGCTACAAGTAACTCTAAAACACTGAGCAACCGTCACTCAAATATTTCTCCCAAAAAATAATGGAAGTAGTTAGTACGTTGTTAAACTACTTACAATGAAGAAGCCCCATTCTTGGCAAATTTTGACGAGGTCGTGGATTATTTTGGACTGTTGATCAGGAGATCCCGAGGTGAGAAGAGACATATCAACTATGGGGATTGCTAATTTGGGATCGTTTGGATCTGCTTCATCATTGGGGTTTATGTTGAAGGCATAAGCAGAAGAAACAGAGATGAGAGCGGGTGATTCCGCAACCAATTTGATGCTCTTTACATCCATGGTTTGAGTAGCTAATAGGGATTTTACCACCTACAAAAGTAGGGATAAAAATAATTTAAATACTTGCAAGAGTACAAGGTAATTGTAGTATAGATGGCTCTAGCAAGGTCGTTCTTCACAGGGATTGAATGAATAATCTATGTTAAATCAAATCTTAATTAATTATTTAAAACAAAGTTTGAGAAAAAGTTGATTTATGATTTAAAATAATAAAAACGAATTAATAGAAAATAATAAAATAAAGTGATAAAATAAAATAAACTAAAAGAAAATCAGTTTTGAAAATTAAATTGTAAAAGCCTAGGGTTCCGTCGTTACCTTAACAATCATATGTAGTTCTTCCTCGTACTTATGAATTACACATGCATATTTTGAAGGTTAGGTTTTCCTAAAGTATGCCTACTTGGACCCCCAACATAGAGTGTATATCAAACATGCAACCCGTTTGTGGTATTCAGATCAAATCTAAACATGCATGGCTCACTAAGCTTTGTGAAACCTTTTGAAAAACCATACAACCCTCAAGACGTGGTATTCATCCTAAGTGAACTTGCACATATTCATCACAAGAATCCTTCGTCAATTTTAGGAACCGACTTCCGACCAAAATTGCATCAAATTACTTTTCTAAAGATCCTAATGGTAGCTAAGCATTAAAACAATTAGATAGTTTAAACCGGTGATTAATAATTCAAACCTGCATGCATAATATCATAAGCAAATTGAAAAGAAACTACATATTCTTGCTAAGGCTCGTGGCCTCACCCTAGCAAACGGAATTTAGTTACTAGCAATCATACAATGAAATATTATTAAAGACAAGAATAGAAACATCTTGAAAATACACTTGAATCTAAAAGCTCTCTAAAGTGTGCGTGCGTTTTCTCCCTCTGTCTTCTCTAAAAAACCCTAAAGGCTAAAAAGCCTTATTTATTATACTACTAGGAAATAAAATCCTACTTGGACAAGGTCTTAGAATAATACTAGGAAACTAAATAAATTAAAATAAATTAGGAAATATAATCCTAAATTGACTAGATAAATTCGCCAAAAATCTGCACAGCCTCAAAACAGCCATGTTTCTAGATCTTTAGGGCTCCAAAACAGGCTCAAAAAGGCTAGAATTAAAGCTTAAGATGTCCCAAACATAATTGCAGAAGGTCTCGAACCCAAAAGACATCATCTTGAACGCCAAAAAGCCCAAAGAAGCCCAAAACGTCAGTTTGACAGCACTACACGCTGCTTCTTTATTTCATCACCATAAATAAACCGCTTGGTATAAAATTATGAAACTTTGACACAATTAGGACAACAGACTCATTAACATCCTCCAATTAGAATTACTCTAAAATTCGTCCGTTTGATCATGTTTTGCTCCAGAGTAAGTCGAATGTCCTACATGAAGAATACATAACAAAGTATCAAAATTCTACCAAAATAACTAATAAATTATAACTACGATTAGGGTAAAATATATGGTATAAAATTGACTCATCAGTAGCAACTGGAGCCATATTTTCAAATTTCAAGGACTCAGAGAATATTATGTATATCAGAAGAGGATGAGTAAAAAGAATTATAAGTAAGTCGATCGAGATGAAATTTTTGTGATGATAAATGAAGGAAATGGTTCCTTTTTATAGAGCTAGCTAGACACTGAGAAGCTGGGACGTATGTCATCAACTTTCTCGTGTTCATAATCCGTATTATAAATCAACGTGTATGTTGTCCAGCCCACCTTTTATGAAAGTTACGTATGGCTATATTCTGTGGTGAGAAGCAAGGGACGAGGATCTTCTCCGGATTTTGTTTGTGAAGATCCTCCTATTTTATCCATTCATCGTAAATTATCGAATAAGATTTAATTCTTCGAATCATTACAAAAAGGATCCGGATGAGGTCCAAATCCAGAAGTAAGCTTTCAGAATCACTAATTAATTTGATGTCGATTGCCAACCATCTCATACTCATCAAGAGAAAAAAAAAATAGGGAGTTTTAACGAAAAGCCCACGGTATTGATCACTTTAACAAAAAACCACATTTTTACACTAAAAAGTCAATCCTGGTACTATTCACTTTACCCTTTATTTTGTCCTTATCATTAAAACTCAAAGTTTTCAAATTTTTTTCATTAGTTTTCCTCAAAAAAAAAAATTACATTGAAATGACCAGTCTACAAGAATTAAGTAGTGTTTTTGTTTTTGTTTTTTTGTTTTTTTGTTTTTTTTTTTTTTTTTTGAGAAATTAGCTATCTAATTATTCTACAATATATTTAAGTTAAGAATTATATAATAGGTCTATAAGAGTAATCCAATCAGTTTGATAATCAAAGACCAGTTCTTCCTTTTCAACAATGTTTCTTTACTTTAAAAAAAAAAGAAAATTGGTGTCAAGTCACGATTATGTGTCTCTTTTGGGGAACGGGAAGACTCACAGATTCATTTCAGCCTCCTTTTGGCCAAAAGTCTGACTTCCACACCAACATCAGGTTTCGAATATGAGACCTACAATTTTTAGTTTTAAAGAAGCATCGTAATCCGCCCTTTACCACTGGGTTTCGAACCCACGATTCCAAAAGTCCTTGCAAGTCTTGAGAGCACCACCCATATTTTATTCAAGTCAGAATATCAACCATATTTTATGCAAAAATGCTATTCTCATCATCTGGTTGTATCATCACTTGTACTATCTCTCTAATAGAGATGTGACTCATATGTGTTAACAGACCTACCTCTATTAGATATGATATAAGTGATGGTCCAATAAGATGGTCAATGTAGCATTACCCGTATGGTCTTTCTTCCATGACATCATGGCTTTTAACTTAAAATATAGCCATAAATCAACGTGTATGTTGTCCACTCCACCTTTTATGAAAATTATGTATGCCTTTGTTTTGCGCTTTCAAGACTTGCGAGGACTTATGGAATCGTGGGATTCCTGCGGGTACACGATGAGGACAGGAGATTAAGCAAGAAAACGGAAAGAGATATTCTCTGGATTCTTTCCTCCTAATTCAGCAAATCAGGAAATCATGTACTATTGAAATTTGATCAAACGTCTACAAACAGAAAATCACTTTAAAAATTATAATAACTTCAACTGTTGAATTAATTTTTAATAGCACAAATTCCTTAATTTGATGAATTAGGAGGAAGATATCTGAAGATGACTTATTTCTCAAAAAAAGCATAATCAAAACTTATCAACCCACCAACATTGGAATATTTTTTGTTTTATTTTTACTCGAAAACCAACATTGGAATATATATGAGACTGTTTAAACTAACAAAGCAAATTTGGCAAGCACATGGTTACGTCCTCCAACACTATAAAACAAAGCAAAACTGGCAAGCAAATGGTTACATCCTTCAACGCTACAAATATAAGGTAGTGCTATCTACACACTCATTTGTACTTTTTATACTTTCTTTTCAATTTTCGATCGTTAAATTGAATGAGTTAAAGAAAATTAATGACAAAAAATTACTAAAGGTGTGTAGAAAGTAAAAAAGAGTGTATGGATAAAGCACTTCCTAAATATAATAACATATAAAAATTCACACACCCATTTTACCTCCTACAAACCCTTGTTAATTTTTTACAGTTGATCTTCTTCAGTTCATTTGATATGACGGTACGAAATTGAGAGGGGTGTGTGAGAAGTAAAAATAGGCGCGTGGACGTCGATGCAAATTTTCACCGTCTTCAGTCTCTATGAAAATGCACCTGCAAATCAAATTCTCTGAGTGAATAAAGTGTTTAGGGCTTTTTTAGTGTAGCAAAAGCCTCTGAAATTTGGAAAAATATGGGGTGTTTATAGGGATAGGGCTGGCCGTAGTGTTAGGGTTTTACCCTACACGTGGCGGCATCCTATTGGCCAAGATTTATGGAGAAATATTCTCAAGATATTAAATAGGAATCATATCTTGAGCTAATGGAGTAATTATCCCTAATTGATTTAAATTGGGATTACTTACTTGATTGGAGTCAATCTTCAAATGGGAATGTATTAAAGACAGGACTTGAGTAATTAATCCTTATCTTTAATGTTTTGACTTTTCCTTGCCAAGGGCAAGTGAGATGTGGGCAACTATATTCAACTGCTGAGACCTTTAGAGGTGTGAGCTGCACGTTGGAGCATCTAAGAAGCCTGCCCATATATTGAGAGCAATCTTGTCTTTCTTGAGCAAAAGTCCACATGTCGTCTCTAGAATTTTTGGGATTATTTTAGGCTCCACAATAGATAGCACTCTCCAAAAAAATATCTTTCTAGAAATTTGTACCCAAAAAATATTTCTTTCCAAAAATTATAAGAGAAGTGCTAAAGAGACTCCAAAAAGTGGGACTCTCTATAGACTTTCTGCCACCTCCAGTGTTCTAAAAATCGACATAGGTGCTTGACGGCGGCCAACTGTCGAGAATTCACCAAAATTGTTCAACAAGTCGGCTAGACTACCAGGCAGTGCCTAGATAGCCTCCTGGAAGGGCTAGGCGGCCTCAGCAACCCCTGAAGGATTCTGTAACTCAAGAAAAAAATATCATTGCAAAGGTAGTCATCATGTTGCTACGCCTTTTCCCTTCTCTACATGCGTAGAAGAGGAGTTGGCATAAAACATTTGATAAGAGAGGAAGAGAGAGAGGGAGAGAGGGAGCTCTATAAAATCTGCAATTGCAGAGAAGAAAAAGTGCGATAGCGCAGAGTTTATGTTGGCTAGGGTTAGAGTTAGACATTTTAAAGTTGATAGTTCTTTTAAAATTAGGCAATAAATTTTTATTTATTTATTTAATGTGAAAACAAGGCTCAATCCTTTTTTAATGAAAAGTAAGGCCCAACAATGATTAAAACATATTAAGCTAAGAAAAAATGTTACAAAACCAAAAGAAATATTTCTCAACTTTTGCACATAAGTCATATTTTATTTTTATTATTATTATTATTATTATTATAATATATGCATATATTATATACATATATGTAATAAATTTTTTAAAATAATCTATATGTTATTTTATTTTGTAATATATGTATCTCGATACAATTATGTATATTTTTAAGTGTATATAAGCACTTATTTATACGATTTATACAATGTTTAATAATGTTGGCATGAGAAGAAACGTTAAACTGTGAGGTGGCAGTGAGTCCATGAAAAGTCTCACTTTGAGAGAGTCTCCTTAGCATTTCTCAATCCATGAAAAGTCTCACTTTGAAAGAGTCTCCTTAGCATTTCTCAATTTGAGAAATGCTAAGGAGGGTCTCTCAAAAGGTGGATTCTCTAGGGACTATTTGCCACCTTATATTTTGGGCACAATGTTTTATAATGTTGGCACAAGAATAAATGTTAAATTATGAGGTGGCAGTGAGTCCATGGATAGTCGCACTCTGAGAGGGTCCCATTAACATTTGGAAAAATTACACTTAAAGTATACTTTCAATATTTAATTATATATTGAGACAACACTTTTTAAACAATTCAAGAAATGACATCTTTTAAACCCGCGTAAGATGACATCATGTTCGGTTTTTCCGTTAGAAACAGAGTTACGTATTTTGTTAAATAGTGATCGGCAATGATTCGAATCATTTAAATTATTTTTTCGTTTCTCTGCTGTTTTTCTTTCTCTTTGAGGTTTATCCGTTCTGATTTATCCTTCGTCATCTCCCTCAATTATTTCTCGCCATAATTTCTCTTTGAATCATTCAAGTTTTGTTCGAAGGTAAGTGTTTCTCTCAAGTTTATCTCTCTGAATTTTATGTGTTCCGATTTAGATTTTCGAAGTTATTGTGTGTTTTTGAATTGATTTCGGTTTAGATTTTGAAAGAGTCTCTGATTTTTCAGTTTTTTATTGGTCGCATTGAGTTTTTTTGTTTTTGTTTTTTGTAGTCACGGTATTTTAGTTTTGAAGATTTTGATTCGATTTTTATTATTTGATCAAGTTTTTGGCGAAGGTGATTTTTCGTTGTGTTGCTTTTGTTTTTCATTGAAGTTCCTTTGGTTTTTTGTAGTATAGTTATCATATATATTTGTTAGAATTGGAATGTATTATGAGTTAGTTTAGTATTTGGCACAGTGTTCTAAAAATTGGCCTAGGGGGCGCCTAGGTGTTGGGGCGGAGGTGTGCCGATGCGATTAGGTCCAAATCGTTAAGAAATATCGAGGAGATGTTAGGCGCTCTTAGGCGGCCTGGGCGGTCTAGGCAGCTGTCTAGGAGAAGTGAAATGGTTTCCTGGGAAGAAATTTCAAATAGAAACCAAAAATCGCAAACTCGAATTTAAACTTGAAATTAACATGCAGAGCATGGGTTAAGCTACCTGAGTTTCGAACGGGACTAATTCGAGCTCATGGGACCCCAAGTTCGATAGGTCCCTCGCTAGAGCTCCACGCCAGAAGCTCAATTTTCAAAGGTTGTAGCTCAATTCCATTAGAGCAACTATCACCGAGAACCCCTGCTTGGATTCTCCTACTTTCCATCATAGAATTTAACATGCAAAGGTACCATAGGGATCCCCAGGTTGGGCAGGTCTTGTATTTGGTGGTTTGGGGTCTTGATTTAATTTGAATTTGTGGTGATGGTGCCTGGAGCTCTCTTTTGCTATGGTGGTTTAGAAAGAAGGCAAAGAGTTCAAAAGGAGAGAAGAGAGAGAGAGAGATAGAGATAGAGAGAGAGAGAGAGATAGAGAGAGAGAGAGAGAGAAAGAAAGAAAGAGAGCGAGCTGTAATCTAAGAGGAAAAGATGGTTTGGAGAGAAGGCAGAGAGTTTGAAAAGAGAGAGAGACAGAGAGAGAGAGAAGAGAGAACCGGTTTTCAAAAAAAAATTGATGGTGATGTGTGAGTGATGATAAGAATTGGTGGTTGAGTGTGTAGGTTTAGAGAAAGAGAGGGAGAGAGCGATGTGAGGGAGAGGAAAGTGCACGGGAACGTGGGGTCTGTGCGTAAAAAAAAGAGAGAGAAAAGATGTGAGAGAAAGTCATGAGAGAGATGGGACCGGTTGATATGAAATGGGGAAGGATGCATGCTCTGACCGGTTTTGGTGCTCCAAAGTTGAAAGTGTCACCAACCCAGATAAAATCATAAATAAAATACCCATGCTCTGTCTAGTCTTGGCTCCAAAGTTCAAAGTAGGACACCAATAAAATCATAAATAAAAGAGAGGATTTCGGGGATGATACCAATGGGCGTGGTTTCGTTAAGGGATAACTAGCATGGCTTCCTAGTAGTTTTATTATTAACCACCCAACCCACTATGTCAGATTTTTACTTTTATTTTTTAAAAATTAGATATAATCCTTTGAAATGTCTTAAGTTATATGGCATATATGCTTAATGTGTTTTTAAATTTTAGACTTGTTGGATACTCTTTTTGTATTTTATCATTCTTTTGTTATCTTATCCAAGGATTTCATACAAGTGTAATTTTTTATATGTTAATATGCATTTATTTACAAGATATACATGAAATTAACCTAAATCCGCCTAGATCCCACTTAGCCGCCTAGGCGGTAGGCGCTAGCTTGCCGCCCGACTAGCTCCTACCATTTTTTAGAACCTTAATTTGGCGAAGGTTATTAATATTCATGCAGCATCAGTTCATAGAATCGTACATAATCAGTTGGTATAAGTTTTTTTTTTCTTTGGGGGGGGGGAACATTTAATAATTTCCAATGTAATACTTGTGTAGCATCAGTTTTATATAAACAAATATATTAATATTTATGCAGCATTAGTTCATAGAATCATGCAGAATCAGTTGACATAAGTTTTTTTAGGGGGGGTTGGGGGGAACCCCCCCTTTAATAAGCATTTAATAATTTTCAACATAATACTTGTGCAGCATCAGTTTTATATAATCAACGTAATATTTGTGCAATATCAGTTTTATATAAACATTTATTTAAAGGACAATGGATTAGAAACAAGTTAATAGATTATAATCATTTTTGGCGTTTTTGTGTTGCATCTGTGTTACAAATATTTGTGCAGCATTAGTTTTTATTGATTATTATATTTACATTTTAAAATGCATATATATATATATATATCCAATTATTTCTATGCAGCATTAGTTTAACTTTATTTATTATTATTTTTTTTTATTTTGATGTAGATCATGTCTGTTGTTAAAGTGTTGAAGTGTGTTTATGAAAATCGTGCAGTAGTTGTGTCATTTTAACCGCATACTAGTTATGAGGATTTATGTGGGCAATTAACTTTGAAGTTTCCAAGTTTGTCATCAAGATGCTTTCTGTTGAAATACTCATTATACGGATGTGAACCAAACTGTTTATTAGAGTGCAATGAAGATATTCAGACCCTTCTATTGGTCAATAACTTGATTTCAAATCTAGTTGTTAATGTTTATGTTCAAGCTAAGAAGGTGATGTCTATTGTTTCTACTAGTAGTGTGTTGTCTTGCCTAAGTGAAGTTACTAGTATTGGGGATGAGATCCAATTTTTGGGTATGACTCTTATGGACCTCACCATTAAGCAACAAATGAGTGGCATAGTTATATTTCTTATGATTATCAAATTTATGAAGATGGTACAGTTCAGTTTCATAGAAAACTTACACAATACTCTATTGAGATTGGTTTTGTTTTCAAGTTCACTGGGAATGATTGGAAGCATGTTACCACTGTTTGCTCAAAGAAACTGTCGCAAGGGGTGTCAATGTCGTGTTCATGCTGTTTTGCAACAGCCTAGTGGTTGTTTTATCATTAAAAAATTAAATAATATTCATACTTGTATTGGACGTATTTGTCAAAAGGAGAATAAAAGGTTTGACCCTTCTGTTTTGTCCTCTTTGTTGGCTACCAAGGTTCGTTCAAATCCGTCTATTAAGGCAAAGGATGTTATGAGAGAAATAAAGGAAAGTTATGGTATTGATGTTAAATATCATGCAGCTTGGCGTGGCAAAGAGATTGCATATAATGAGGTTAATGGTGATGAGGCTTTCTCCTTTGGATTTTTGCCTTTTTACCTTAATGAGTTCGTGCGTGCCAATGATGGATCATTTTATGCTAGTAAACGATTTGAAAGGTTATTCATATCTTTTGGAGCTTGTGTTAAAGGATTACTATGGTGTAAACCAATATTGTTCCTTGATGGTACGTTTTTGAAGGGAAGATATACTGGTACTTTTCTTGATGCTTAGCACACATGCTAGATGCAGCATCACTAAGCGCACAAGCTATATGCAACATCACTTAGCGCACAAGTAGATGCAACATCAATTAGCAAACAAGGTAGATGCAGAATTAGTTGTTAACGCACAATGTAGATGCATAATTGTTTTAACACAAGCTTGAGGCAGCATCACTTAGTGTGCAAGCTATATGCAACATCACTTAGCAAACAAGTAGATGCAACGTCACTTAGCAAACAAGTAGATGCAGCGTCACTTAGCAAACAAGTTAAATGCAGAATTGGTTGTTAACGCATAATGTAGATGCATAATTGTTTTAACACAAGCTTGATGCAACATCACTGAGCATTCAAGCTATAAGCAGCATCACTTAGCGTTCAAGCTATAAGCAGCATCACTTAGCAAACAAGTAGATGCAGTATCACTTAGCACACAAATAGATGCAACATTAATTAGCAAACAAGGTAAATGTAAAATTGGTTATTAACGCACAATGTAGATGCATAATTGTTTTAACACAAGCTTGATGCAGATTCCTTTTTTTATTTTTCTATAACATATTTATATGCAAAACCAATTTACAAACAGAAAGTAGAACCAGAATTAATTTACAAAGTGCAGCATCAGTACAAAGTGCAACATTAGTTCAAAGTGTATCATCGAAGCTAGACGGTTAATGTTTTTACTCACAAAATTTAGACGCATATTCATTTTTCTTTTTCAGATGTTGAAGAATCAGTAACATATAAACTAAAAAAGCAAAACTGAAACATCTAAAACACTGAAATTGTTTTTTCTCGAACTGGAACAGTGAATTTTTTGTAAAATCAAGTGCAAAAAACACTTGATAATGCATGTGTTTTTGACAGTTTTGAAAATGTCTTTGGCAAAAAATAAAAAAAAATAAATAAATAAATAAAGAGGTGCAAAAACACTTGATAATGCATTCGTTTTTTTACAAAGTTTGAAAATATAATCATGCAAAATGACGATTTTAAGTGGTAGGAAAACCTTTGAAACACTGATCTTTTTGGAAATCCGGCTGAACTTTGTGAATCATTTACTGAAAATCCAGCTTCAAAGTGTCGTGAACTATAGAGATTTTAGTGTTCTTTTTTGGGAAGTATCTTTTGCATGAGAGGAATTTGAAATGATAGGTTTGGGGAAGAGGAAACCATGGGTATTGAATAAGGGAAAAGGGAAAGGAAACCGGTTAGTGTTTATGATTTTTGTTGTGTAGTGGTTAACGTGACCATTTATTAACGGTTATAATAGAGTGGCACGGGCCGTAATTTACTCAATCCATTTCTTTTTGGGTTAGGCTTGGTTTTTTGTTGGGTTTTTTGTCCCTCCTTGTAATGGTTTAAAAGGGGTGGAGTTGTGTGAAATATGATATGTATTTATGTCTCTATAAGTAAGGCTCCCTTAACATTTCTCAAATTAAAATTAAAATTAACTTTAAAATATGCAATCTACGAAGTATTTTATTCAGCATATAAAAAGAGGGGATTTAATGAAAGCTCTTTTCAATTTTATTTTTAATTAAAAGGGAATTTTTGGTGGAAAATGTCCATAATGGATCAAACATTTTTTTTATTTACTCTTATGCCATTATTCCATTTATTATGGCGAGTGCCACAATGATGTTTATATTTTTGTCTGGTGCTGGACTTATTGTACGTAACTTTACACAGTGTTATTGTGACATATTCCCCACTTGTTGCATTATTATTTTGCTCTTTCAACTTTTGCTTATCTGCTTTCAGCTCTTCTAGGCTTCCATCATGTTGTCTTTGTTGTGTAGTTCTTATTTTGTTATATTGTTCCAGTATCGATCATTTCCTTCTTCTAGCTCTGCTTCTTTTCCATTATCTTCTTTTATCTTGTAATGGATATCTAATCATTCGCAAAATTTTTATATATAAATAAATAAATAAAATAAAATAAAAAACAGAAGAAGAACCTAATTAGGTGACGGATGCAAGTAATTAATTAATCATGACCCTTTTTTTTATGATCAATATGTTGCTCGTTTTGTATGGTCAGTAACCTTAGAATCAGCAAAGCAGTTCAACAAACACAGTGGCCAGTTGAAATTTTTGTTGAAAGCCTAAACTTATTTCCCACATGTATCTTGACACGTGGGGTGTTGCTCTCAAGACTTTCAAGAACTTCTAGAATAGCTAGCTAATAGATTGACAACCCAACTCATTGAGTGTTAATAAGAAACAATTAAGATTCATTTAGTTTGATTTCATCGTAATAAGGTATTATGCCATCATCTCCACTGCTAATCTCACCACCATATTATGATTAGAGAATTGTTATTAGCACTTCAAAAATCTCATTCTAATTCTACACTCCTCACAAGTGCATCTTTCTTTCTAATTATAGAAAGTTTAGAGTGTGAAATGAGATTTTTAGAGTGCTAATAATAATTCTCTATGATTAAATCAAATTAACGGTCTAAACATTTTTCCGTTAACAACCTAATGGTTCTCTAGGTCTCTCTCATTTGTTTTTAGATCTATTGTGTGGGATGCTTGAACAAGAGTAATGTTACACTTATCATTTATTTGTATCATCTATTCAATAGAAATAAGGCCTACTAGCATATATGGGTCATATCTCTATTAGAAAAATGACACAAATAATAGTATAAATAAATGATAAGAGTACCATTTTTGGACAACCAATGACAAAAGGAAATGAACGCAAAAAAAAATCGAACACTAAAGTGAAACTAAAAAGGACCAAACCAATTGAAAACCAAATCGAAACTAGAAAACCGAACTAAACCAAACTAAAAATTATTGGTTCGGTTTCAATTTTGGTGGTACAAAAATTGAACTGAACCAAAATAAATAATATATAAATTCTCAGAAAAAATATATACACAAATTAATATTTTATTTATTTATTTATGTGGAGCGTTCATTTTTTTAAACTCAATATCAATCATCAGCTGCTACTCAGTACTACGGTTTAGTAGTATTTCTCATTACTCGAAAGTGAGAGGTCTTCGGTTTGAATCTCATGGATGGCGAATTCGATACCAAATTAGGCTGTCCATTGTGTGACTTTGCCGAACTATTCCTCTTTTTCATATAAAAATATCGATGTACTCAAAAAAGAAAATCAATCATTAGCTTAATTTCAACGCAAAACTATGTAAATCCAACTTCAAAGTCCAAATATATTGAAAACCGCGTGTTGCGTATGGTGATTGTGGATTCCAGAAGTTGCACTTGATTTGATATTTCTTTCTCTTTCTTCTGTCTTATTTTAATGGGTTATATATTAAAACTGATGTGCTGCTATTGTGCTCATGAACCTTGTTTTCTTTTTCACTTGACGACCGATTATAATGAGTCGATTTTATACTATATTTTATTTTCTATTCTAGGTATATTTTAGTTATTATTTTTGTGAGATTTTGATGCTTTGTTATGTGATTTTAATGTAGGATATGCGAACTTGTTCTGAGCATAAAGTAACCAAACGGTGAAATTTTTAAGTGATTTCAATTGGAGCGGATTCGTGAATCTGTCAAGAAGGTTGTATCAAAATTTCATAATTTTATCTAAAAACATCTGATTGTGGCGAATTAATTTATGCCCAGCGTGCAGTGCTTGCAGATTGGGCTGTAGAGCTTATTTGCGACTTTTGGGCTGGAAGATGGATTTTGGAATTGGACTCTTCTTGGAACTTGAAGAGGAGGACCTAATCTTTAATTCGAGTCATTTTGTGCCTGTTTTGGAGCCTTGAAGGTCCAGAAACGTGGCTATTTCTTTGTTGGGCAGATTTCCTAATCAGAATAGGAATGTAATTCCTAGTTATCCTTTTATTATTTTATTTCCTAGGTTTTAGAAGGCCTTTTCTGTGAGGGTTTTGTTTTTTTGGAGTAATATAAATAAGGTATTTTAGCCATTAGGGTTCATGACGCAACATTAAGAGAACTTAGCAAAGCTTTGGAGAATTTCAGACTTTTACCTACAAGGTGTTTTCATCCTTTTCTAGTTAATGATGTGGATGCAAATTTCCACCTTCTCCTTCTTAGACAAAATTGCACCTACAAAACAAATCACACTTTTGGTCTAGGCCAAAAAGCCTCACGCGCCCATGATGAATGGGGGGGGGGTGTTTGGCCGAAGAACCTCCGATGCCAAAGTTAGAATTTTGAGGGAAGAGTGTTTGGAGAATTTTGTAGAGTTTTGCAAGAGACTTGGAAGTAGTTTTTTGAGAGAATGGAGAGCTATTTATAGGGATATGGCCGGCCCTATTAGGAGAATAGGGACCGGCCATTTTTGGTATTTTTTAGGTGTAATTTGTAGTTAATTAGCCATTAATAGATTAATTAGATAATAAATCCATTAGTAGACTAATTAACATAATTTAAAAGTTTTGGGGGTTATGGAATAATTACCTTGTTGAAAATATAGGATGAGGGTGGATGAAATAGTTTTGAATTTGTTACCTATTTTGGGCACTTTTGATTTGGTTGAGGGATGATTGCTCGCTGCTCGCGCGTAGGAATCCCGGTATGCCTCAAGGGTATTTTTGTCCTCTTATATCCAAAAATCCACGTGTCACCTTGTGATTATTTTTGGCTCCACAAATGATATTTTCTTTGATTTTTATTATGAGTATACATAACTAATTCCTTTGCTAGGGTTAGGCCATGAGCCTTAGCATGAATATGTAATTTTATTAATTTGCTTGTGAATGGATGCGTGCTTGCTTTGAATTATTAATCACTGTAATAAACTATCTATATATGTTAATGATTGATCACCATTAGGATATTTAGACTAGTAATTTGATGCAATTTCTGTTGGATCATCACCCTAAAATTGAAGAGGGCGTCTTGTGATTAGTAATGGTAAGTTCACTTAAGGCGAACATCATGCTCTTAAGGGTTGCATGGTTTTTCAAAGGGTTTTCACAAAGCTTAATGAGTCTTGCATATTTATATTTGATCTGAACATCATAGGTGGGTTGCATGTTAGATATATGTTTTCGCTTGAACATCACGAGGAAAATATGCATTAGGAAAGCCAAACCTTCAAAACATGTATGTGGAAATTCATAAGGAATTGGTAAAATTGCGTAGGATTGTAATGGTGATGGCTAAACCCTAGTCTTTCCTAAAATTATTTAATTTAAAACACGTTTTTCTTCTTTGCTACCATTATTTCCCAACTTTCAAATTTCTTTTATTGTTAATTTAATCTTTTCAAATTCAAAAATCTCAAATCTTTGTTAAAAATCTGTTTTAATAATTAACTAAGAGTTAATTTAATTACGAATTAGTCAAACAATCTTTGGGGACAACGACCTTGCATGAACAATTATACTACAATTACCTTGTACTCTTACAAGTATTTTCACTGATTTTAACCCTATTTGCGCAGGTACTAAAAATCCTATCAGACCGCTTGATTTGAATCCGTTATCTTTCTTTTTCACTCAAAACTAGCTGCTAGTCTAAGATTGTTTGACATTATTGAACTACGTACAAAGCTGTTTGGCGCTAATAACACATCAAGTGGTTGAGATCGCTGAAACAAAAGAAGAGAAATTTTCACTAAAAACAGTTCGAAGAAAAATATGCCAAAAGGAAGCTGCAGCTCTTTCAATGTGGTTGAGATCGCTTGAACTGTGACCACGCCATGGGACTGTGTATAAAGCTTAGTTACGCAAAGTTTGTGATCAAAGGTGGATTTCATGTAGTTCTTGCCACTTTGTTGAAGCTGGACATACTCCTTATAGTTCATTCCAATGTATTTCGGAGCTTGGCCTTCTTTTTCCAGCAACTCCTGCGCCGGTACAATAATTGTATCAACAGATTGTCCATGTGGTATGGCTTAGGAGTGGATAACCGTAGCTTGCCACCAGTTTTCTTTTTTTTTAAGAAAAAAAAAATATTGTGTGGTGGAATATTAATTTTTTTCAACAGGTATCAAAATGCATATAAAGGATCAAAGTTGGTTTTGTTTTGTATAATACTCCAATGTGCTTCGTTCATGCATGAAGATTGATTAAAGGATGTGAAAAAGAATATATAAATTGAATTTGAAATTTTGAGGAGATCTGGGAAGATCAAGCTTTGGAAATACAGTTTTACCAATATCGACCTTCAAATCAATCAGTCGGTTGTGGGTATGCATCTCTATTCGGTTGGTCTAGTGGAAAGTGAGTACAGATTTGGAACTTGGTTTAGTGGAAAGCGAGTAAAGATATGAAACTCTCAATTTGAGTTCGAACTCCTATAAATTCATTTCTATTTTTGCATATCATTTGACCTAAGAGCTAAAAGTATCACGCTCTTCATGTAGTACTGAGACTGCATGAAGATAAAAATTACTCTTTCATTAATGTGTGGTGCAAAACCTCATATTTTTCCTAAACTAAGTGTAACATTTTCTTTTATTAAGATGTATACCTTAATAAAACCAATTAGGTGACCAATATGCAAGTAACTAATTAATGATGACCCTTTTATCTATGTTCAATTCCATATTAATTCAAGCTAAGTTGGTCAATAACCTTAGAATCAGCAATTGCAGTTCAACAAACACAGTGGTCAGTTGAAAGTTTTGTTGAAAGCCTAAACTTATTTGGGAAACTTGGAAATATAGCCATTTTAGAGATCACCTACTGAAATATAACCTACATTTTCATTTATTATAAAACTAACCAAAATTGAAGTGAAAAAGACTTTATGGCCCTTTGTTTAAAAAGGGAAAAATTAGTGGCAAGCAATGGTTATCCACCCCTTTAGGGGTCGGGAAGACTCACAGAGGCATTTCAGACTCACTTAGCCACACGCCTGGCTTCCACACTAGTAGCGGGTTTTGAATCCGAGACTTCCAGTTTTTAGTTTTAAATAAGCCTCGTAATCCGTCCTTTACCATTGGGTTTCGAACCCACAATTCTAGAAGTCCTAGCAAGTCTTGAGAGCGCCACTGGCACCACCCATATTTTATGCAAGTCAAAATATCAACCATATTTTATGCAAAAATGTTATTCTCATCATCTAGTTATATCATCACTTGTACCTTCTTTCTAATAAATATGGGATTCACATGCGTTGGCAAGCCCACCTTTATTAGAGATATAATATAAGTGATGGGACACCAAGATGGTAAGTGTAGCATTACCCGTACGGTCTTTCTTCCATGACATCATGGCTTTTAACTTAAATTATAGCCATAAATCAACGTGTTTGTTGTCCAATCCACCTTTTGTGAAAATTATGTATGGCTATATTTTACGCTCTCAAGACTTGCAAGGACTTCTGGAATCGTGGGATTCCTGCGGGTACACGACGAGGGCAGGAAATTAAGCAAGAAAGCATAGTCAAAACTTATCAGCCCACCAATAATATTGGAATGTTTTTTGTTTTATTTTTACTCGATAACCAACATTGGAATATATATGAAACTATTTAAACTAGACCTGGCAATTCCCAACACGACACGAAACGAAATTAATAAGTATATATGAGACTATTTAAACTAGACCTAGCAATTCCCGACACGACACGGAACGAAATTAACAAGTATATATGAGACTATTTAAACTAGACCTAACAATTCCTGACATGACACCAAACGAAATTAACAAGTGTTTTGTGTTCGGGTTGACACGATAACGAATCGAGTTGTTATCGGTTAACCTGATAAGCACCTGTTAAGATAACGGGTTGATTCAGGTATACACGTGGGTAACACGATAGGCAAAATATTAATTTTATAACCCTAAAAAAAATACTATAATAATTATATATATTAATCTAACAATTTTATACTCCTAAAAACTATAATAATTATATATATAATTAAATTTAAAAAATTGGTGACCATTGGATCGACTAAGATTTAATCTCAGCCGTCCATTGTACATTAGGTTGGAGGCTATTCTTCTTTTCTCTCTCATTCACTCTGATATCTCCAGTCCAGACTTACTCTCGTGCCGTCTCTTTAATCTGCATCTCTCTCGCATCCTCCTCCGTTCACTTCCTTCAACTCAACTCCAGCAACCACAAGAAAACCACACACAGGCAAGCACACGCTAAAGGTATGAATTTAGTATTTTTGGGTATTCTGTGTTTTTTTTCCAAAAACTAGTGATTTGGGGGTTTTCGTTAAAATTAAAACTAATGGCTGGGGATTTCTGCGGTTTTCTGATTTTGGAGATTTTGGAGTTTCTGGGTTGGGGCATGTTTGCAAACATTCAAAAAACCCAGCAATCGAGCAAGTGTGCTTCGCGTTGCCTTTGTAAACTTGAAAATCACAAAAGGACAAGGCAGAAATAGAATCAAGCATTGAAATTTGGGAGTATAGATGAAGTTCTGTAAATTAACTTTATTATGTCATGTCATTTAGTCTTATTGTAAGTCGTAGGTGAGATTCATTACTTAATGTCATATATATATATATTTATATTGGGATACGTTACCAAGGGACTGGGGAGGTTAGAATTCAAGTGGCCTGTGAGGCAGGCAACGACAAAGTAGTGACGCCCCACCTATTTTTGTTTTGCTGTTTTAGGTGCAATGTATTAATTATTTGTCCTAAGTATTGGCAATTGGCAGGCAAGTCCTTTCTTTTTTTTTTTTTGTTATTGTGAACGCCATGAGTTCATTTGTATCTATGTTTCATTAGGGGTCTATTTACTAGAAGATTTTGAACAAGCAAAGCAATTAAGTAAGGCTGCAACCTGCAAGTGCAAGGTATTTTTAATTGATTTGTGAATTTGAAAGTAAATTTGAATTGGATTGTGATTTGTGGATATGTGAATTGGATTTTGAAATTGAATTGGATATGTGAATTTGAAATGGATATAGATAGGTGAAATTGAATTGGATATTTGAAATTGAAATGGATATGTGAATTTGAATGGATATGGATATGTGAAATTGAAATTGAAATGGATATGTTAATAATTCCCAGTTAGCACGAGATGTGTTAACAATTACCATTTTAACTGTTGCATCAGAGTCTGTATTTAGTATTGGGGGTCAAGTACTAGATTAGTATCGTAGTTCATTGTTACCATAAACAGTTCAAACTTTGTTGTGCACATGAGATTGGCTATTTGGAAAAGGAGGTAATATATTTTTATATGGTATAGTACTATTGTTTTATTTCTTTTCATAATTATTTTGGTAAACTTGTCATAATTTGAATGGTTTTTAATGTTTGGTTTTTCTATGCTTAGTTTATGCGGAAGAGAGTTCTAATGTGTAAAACCTTACTGAAAACATCATCAACATAACTCTTGAAGGCAATAGATAAAGCCAAAGTTCCAATACAATTTCGTCATGATGATTGATGAAAATTGAGGAATTTGTAAAAGGAATAACATGTAAGCTTTGAGTTCCATTGGTAAGGTTTAAACTTTTGAGAAAGGCTTCACAACCTTGAAAACAAAAACTCTTTCATTTTGCATATCCTTGTACATTTAATATTTTGTAATAGACTAGTAGTGTATGGATGTTTTCCTATTAGGCTCTTATTTTCGAGTGTAGATGTGTTACTTAAACGACAAATGTGCTTTAATGTTTTGAAGTAATATTTATGTGGTAATGAATGGTATGTGCAAATTTAAGAAAAAAAATATATATTTTTCTTAACGGGTCATAACGACACGAATACGAACACGAACACGATAGACACGACCCGTTTGCCAGGCTTAATTTAAACTACCAAAGAAAATTTGGCAAGCACATGGTTACGTCCTTTAACACTAGGCCTAGCAAACAGGTCGTGTCTATCGTGTTTGTGTCGTTTTCGTGTAACACCTATTATCTTAACGGATTGTGTCGTGTCACACCCGTTATCTTAACGGGTCCTTAACAGGTCGGGTCACTTTACCCAACAGGTAAAGTGACCCGGCCGTTATAACCCGCTATGACCCGTTAAGAAAAATGTATTTTTTTTCTTAAATTTTCACATACCACACATTGCCACATAAATATTACTTCAAAACATTAAAACACATTTTTTGTTTAAGTACTACATCTGCACTTGAAAATAAGAGCCTAATAAACAAACATTCATACACTACTAGTCTATTACAAAATATTAAATGTGCAAGGATATGCAAAATGAAAAAGTTTTTGTTTTTATGGTTGTGAAGCCTTTCTCAAAAGTTTAAACTTTGCCAATGGAACTCAAAGCTTGCATATTATTCCTTTTACAAAATCCTCAATTTTCATCGATCATCATGACATAAGATTTTGTGGTATCCACTAGTGTAAATATTTTAAATTGAAGATCAAATTCATTCATTGTATTCATATAGGGTCAAGGAGTGTACCTGTAAAAAATCATCAAAATCGGAGTTAAAATAACCGTTAAATTGTGATTTTTTGTTGATAACCGTTGAAAAGTTTTGTCTCGTTACTTAATCTCTGAATGTTTGTTTTTTGCGATTTTTGACGTATGCGATCTTGAAGCATATACAAACAAGTTTGATGGTTGGATCGTTGAAATTATTTTCGTAGAATGTGTATCCCATCAAAATGATAGATTTACTAACACTTAGAGTTTATTTATACTTTCATTAAGTATAATATAAGATTTTGTGGTATCCACTAGGGTAAATATTTTAAATTGAAGATCGAATTCATTCATTATATTCATATAAGGTCAAGGAGTGTAGCTGTAAAAAATCATCAAAATTAGAGTTAAAATAACCGTTAAATCGTGATTTTTCGTTGATAACCGTTGAAACGTTTTGTCCCATTACTTGATCTCTGAATTTTTTTTTTTTCAATTTTTGGCGTATGCGATCTTGAAGTATATACAAACATGTTTGACGGTTGGATCGTTGAAACTAGTTTCGTAGAATGTGTATCCCATCAAAACAATAGATTCACTAACACTTTAAAGTTTATTCATACTATCATTAAATATAACATAAGATTTTACGGTATCCACTAATGTAAATATTTTAATTGAAGATCGAGTTCATTCATTGTATTCCTATAAGGTCAAGGAGTGTAACCGTAAAAAAATCATCAAAATCGGAGTTAAAATAACCGTTAAATCGTGATTTTTCATTGATAACCGTCAAAAAGTTTTGTCTCTTTACTTGATCTCTGAATGTTTTTTTTTGTGATTTTTAGTGTATACGATCTAGAAGCATATACAAACAATTTTGACGGTTGGATTGTTGAAATTAATTTCATAGGATGCGTATCCCATCAAAACGATAGATTCACTAACATTTAAGAGTTTATTCATACTTTTATTAAGTATAACATAAGATTTTGTAGTATCCACAAGTGTAAATATTTTAAATTGAAGATCGAGTTCATTCATTGTATTCACATAGGGTCAAGGAGTGTGGTTGTAAAAAATCATCAAAATCGGAGTTAAAATAACCGTTAAATCATGATTTTTCAATGATAACCATCAAAAACTTTTCTCCCGTTACTTGATCTCTGAATGTTTGTTTTTAGCAATTTTTGGCGTATTCGATCTCGAAGTATATACAAACATATTTGATGGTTGGATCATTGAAATTAATTTCGTAGAATGCGTATCCCATCAAAATCATAGATTTATTAACACTTAAAGTTTATTCATACTTTCATTAAGTATAACATAAGATTTTGTAGTATCCACTAGTGTAAATATTTTAAATTGAAGATCGAGTTCATTCATTGTATTCACATAGGGTCAAGGAGTGTACCTATAAAAAATCATCAAAATCGGAGTTAAAATAACCGTTAAATCATGATTTTTCAATGATAACCATAAAAAACTTTTCTCCCGTTACTTGATCTCAGAATGTTTGTTTTTTGCAATTTTTGGCGTATGCAATCTCGAAGTATATACAAACATGTTTGATGGTTGGATCGTTGAAATTAGTTTCGTAGAATGCGTATCCCATCAAAATAATAGATTCACTAACACGTAAAAGTTTATTCATACTTTCATTAAGTATAACATAAGATTTTGTGGTATCCACTAGTGTAAATATTTTAAATTGAAGATCGAGTTGATTCAATGTATTCGTATAGGGTCAAGGAGTGTAGCTGTAAAAAATCATCAAAATCGGAGTTAAAATAACCGTTAAATTGCGATTTTTCATTGATAACCGTCGAAAAGTTTTGTCTCGTTACTTGATTTCTGAATGTTTGTTTTTTGCAATTTTTGGCATATGAGATCTCAAAGTATATACAAACATGTTTGACAGCTGGATCGTTGAAACTAGTTTCGTAGAATGTATATCCCATCAAAACAATTGATTCACTAACACTTAAGAGTTTGTTTATACTTTCATTAAGTATAACATAAGATTTTGTGGTATCCACTAGTGTAAATATGTTAAATTGAAGATCGAGTTCAGTCATTGTATTCATATAGGGTCAAGGAGTGTAGTTGTAAAAAATCATCAAAATCGGAGTTAAAATAACCGTTAAATCATGATTTTTCTTTTTATAACCGTCGAAAAGTTTTGTCCCGTTACTTAATTTCAGAATGTTTGTTTTTTGCAATTTTTGGTGTATGCGATCTCGAAGTATATACAAATGTGTTGACAATTGGATCATTGAAACTAGTTTCGTAGAATGCGTATCCCATCAAAACAATAGATTCACTAACACTTCATAGTTTATTTATACTTTCATTAAGTATAACATAAGATTTTGTGGTATCCACTAGTGTAAATATTTTAAATTGAATATCAAATTCAATCATTGTATTCATATAGGGTCAAGGAGTGTACTTTTAAAAAATCATCAAAATCGGAGTTAAAATAACCGTTAAATCGTAATTTTTTTTTTCATAACCGTCGAAAAGTTTTGTCCCGTTACTTGATCTCAGAATGTTTTTTTTTTCAATTTTTAGCGTATGCGATCTTGAAGTATATACAAACATGTTTGACGGTTGGATCATTGAAACTAGTTTGTAGAATGCGTATCCCATCAAGTTCAATGGTGTGTGTGTATATATATTTATTAAGTAGATTTAAGTCTATTTATTTTGTACGTCTAATTGACTGGCACACAGAGTAGTACATCATGTGTCATTATAAAAATAGTGGGATATGTGTAATAAAAGGTTAATAACTTAAAAAAATAAAAATTCTCACCACTTCTATTAAAACACATGGTGTACTATTTGTGTTCCTGTTACAATGAAAAATTTCTCAAGAAAAAAAGGAGAGAGAGAGGTAAATGACGTACATGTGTCAGGAACACAGTTGTTGGATCTTATCCTAACAATAATAAGTGCACACTTGAGAGACCACGGTGGAAAAACCCACCCTACTAGTAGCAAGAAAAATTGAAAATACCACTAGATCCCATCTTTCCCTCTCTTTTTTGTTTCCTTTTCAGCTTTTTTTATAATTTTCATTTTTCCCTCCCTTTTTCTTCAAAAAGTGGCATGATGCATATTAATTATTACAGTTTTTAGGGGTATAAAATTTAATTTAAAATTTAATATATATATATATATATATATATATATAATTATTATAGTTAATATTTTGGGGGTATAATTATTATAGTATATATAATTATTATAATTATTATAGTTAATTTAATATATATATATATATTATAGTTTTTAGGGGTATAAAATTGTTAAATTAATATATATATATAATTATTATAGTATTTTTGTAGGGTTATAAAATTATTAAATTAATATTCTGTTTTTCGTGTATCGTGTTACCCACGTGTATATCCGAACAACCCGTTATCTTAACAAGTGCTTATCGGGTTACCTGATAACGACCCGATTCGTTATCGTGTCGACTCGAACACCTGTTAATTTCGTGTTCTGTCGTGTTGGGTTATCGGGTCGTGTTAGAAATTGCCAGGCCTATTCAACACTATAAAACAAAGCAAAACTGGTAAGGAAATGGTTTCAATCGAAACTGGCTGCTAGTCTGTGATGTTTGATATTATTGAACTACAAGGCTGTTTGGTGCTAATAACACATCAAGCCAACACCGATATGACATGATCATTGAAACAAAAGAAGAGAAATTTAGACTAAAAACAGTTCGAAGAAAAAGAAATCAAAGGGAAGCTGCAGATCTTTCAATATGGTTGAGATCGTTTGAAGTGTGACCATGCCATGGGACTGTGTATAAAGCTCAGTCACGCTAGTATGTGATCAAAGGTGGATTTCATGTAGTTCTTGCCGCTCTGTTGAAGCTGGATATACTCCTTATAATTCATTCCAATATATTTCGGAGCTTGACCTTCTTTTTCCAATAACTCCGGTGCCGGTGCGATAAGTGTACCAACAGATGGTCCATGTGGTATGGCAATAGATATCCTCGTAGCTTTGTTGTTCACAGTTGCCCGATGCATCACACTCTTGTATTTGCCATTAGTAAGAATTTGCATTTGGTCAGCGAGGTTGACAAAGAAACCGTTGGCAGGGCCATTGACGGTGAGCCACTTGCCGTTATGTTCAACTTGGAGGCCATTCATCTCATTCTGGATGAGGAGGGTGACAAGGCCATGATCAGTGTGATGTGGTATACCAATTGCATGTTCTGGCTGAGGGCAAGGCGGATAGTAGTTGGCGGCGAGCATTTGTAGGCCGCGATCCATGTTCATCGCATCATGTATGTAGTTGGGCTCCAGTCCCAAACTTTCGGAGATTGCGCGTGTTATCTCCAATGCTACTTCTCTTGTTCTCTTGCTGAACTCCATTGAAACCTCACTGAAGCAAGCCGGTTTGTAGAGGGAGTAGAACTCGGGATGTACTCTCACCTTGAAGAAGTCCCTCCAGAGAAGGACTTTGTCTAATGCAAGATTGTAGCTTGTTCCGTACTTGAACATCTCCAGCACATCATTTCCGGATTTAAACTCCTCCTTCTCTTCGTCTGGGAGGCTGAAAAATCCATGGCATGCGTCAATCATCCCCTTCATTAGACTCTCTGGGACACCATGGTTAATTGCCTGCAATGAATACATCGTGACCATGATTAATTAGCTTGGTTTTTTTTTTTCGAGTAATGCTACATTCATACCACATTTATCCCACCTCTCTAATAGATGCGCATGTGGATCTCATCTTTATTAGAGAGATAATATAAATGTTTTATTGAAAATGTGACGAAAACATCAATTTTGTTGTTTTCTTTATCAAATTGCTATAAGTAACTCTAAAACACTAGCAACCGTCACTCAAATATTTCTCCTATAAATAACTGAAGTAGTTAGCACTTAGTTAAACTACTTACAATGAAGAAGCCCCATTCTTTGCAAATTTTGACGAGGTCATGGATTATTTTGGACCGTTGATCAGGAGATCCCGAGGTGAGAAGAGACATATCAACTATGGGGATTGCAAATTCAGGATCGTTTGGATCTGCTTCATCATTGGGGTTTATGTTGAAGTCATAAGCAGAAGGAACGGAGCTGAGAGCGGGTGATTCCGCAACCGATTTGATGCTCTTTACATCCATGGTTTGAGCAGCAACTGGAGCCATATCTTCAAATTTCAAAGACTCAGAGAATATTATGTATATCAGAAGAGGATGAGTAAAAAGAATTATGAGTAAGTCGATCGAGATGAAACTTTTGTGATGATAAACGAAGGAAATGGTTCCATTTAATAGAGCTAGCTAGACGCTAAGAAGCTGGGACGTATGTCATCAACTTTGTCGTGTTCCAAATCCGTATTAAACGTGTTTGTTGTCCAGCCCACCGTTTCTGAAAGTTATGTATGGCTATATTTTGTGGTGAGAAGTAAGGGACGAGGATTTTCTCCATATGCTATTTGTGCGCATCTTCATATTTTATCTATTTATCGTTTATCGTATATCATGCGGTCAGTTTGTTTGTGATATTATTTTTGTTTAATTTTAAATAAATAATTTAAAATAATTTATTACCGCAAAATGAATGATTATTGGATAAGATTTATTCTTAGGATCATCATAAAAAAGATGCAGATGGGGTCCAAATCCAGAAGTAAGCTTTAGGAATCACTAATTAATTTGGTGTTGGTGGCCAACCTTCTCATACTTATCGAGATAAAAAATAAAAAAAAATAAAAAAAAAAACATTGAAATGACCGGTCTACAAGAATAAAGTAGTATTTTTGTTTTGTTCTTTTGTTTTTTGGTTTTTTTTTTTTTTTTGAGAAATTAGCTATCTAATTATTATACAATATAGTTAAGTACTAAACTAATCAATTTCAAAATGAAGTTTCTGAGATGGAATGATGAGTCTATAAGAGTAATGTAATAGGTCTATAAGAGTATCCAATTAGTTTGATAATCAAAGACCAGTTCTTCATTTTCAACAATGTTTTTTTTTTAATTTTAAAAATAAGAAAAACTGGTGGCAAGCTATGGTTATTCATCTCTTTTGAGAGTCGGGAAAACTCACAGAGGAATTTCAGCATTCCTTTAGCCACAAATCTGGCTTCTACACCAGCAACGGGTTTCAAACCTGAAACCTCCATTTTTTTTGTTTTAAAAAAGCCTGGTAATCAATTATTTACCATTGGGTTTCGAACCCACGATTCCAAAAGTCCTCACAAGTCTTGAGTGTGCCACCGGCACCACCCGTATATTTTGCAAGTTAAAATATCAACCATATTTAGCAATAAATCAACGTGTATGTTGTCCAGTCCACCTTTTATGAAAATTATGTATGGCTATATTTTGCGCTCTCAAAAGTTGCGAGGACTTTTAGAATCGTGGGATTCCTGCGGGTACACGACGAGGGCAGGAACTTAAGCAAGAAAGCATAGTCAAAACTTATCAGCCCACCAACATTTGAATGTTTTTTGTTTTATTTTTACTCGAAAACCGACATTGTGTTGAAAATACTAGTGGGTAATGAATGCCCACAATATTGAAGATCTTGTCATAGCATTGAAAACATTGCCACATTATTGAAAACCTCAACATTTGAATGTTTTTTGTTTTATTTTTACTCGAAAACCGACATTGTGTTGAAAATACTAGTGGGTAATGAATGCCCACAATATTGAAGACCTTGTCATAGCATTGAAAACATTGCCACATTATTGAAAACCTTGGCAGAATATTGATATGTGGAGATCATTTGTTAAAGGTGTGGTGTAATTATTCAAAATGTAATAATACGGAGTTGCTCTATAAATAGAGCACTCCGACTACTATCAATGTAGACAGAGCACAGAGAAAAAGAGACGAGGGAAGAGAAAGAGAGGAAGAGGAGAGGAGAGAATAAATAGAGTTATCTTTGTATTCTTATTATTCAAAATTATAATGAAAGCACTACTGCTGCCCGAGGACGTACTCCAGTTACACTGACTATAGAGGAACCTCGTAAATTTTGTGTCTTGTTTTATTTATTCCATTGTACACACATCGTCGATTTTACAACACATTGGAATATATGATACTATTTAAACTAACAAAGAAAATTTGAAAAGCACATGGTTACGTCCTTCAACACTATAAAACAAAGGAATTTTAACGAAAAGCTCACGGTACTGTTCACTTTAATGAAAACCATATTTTTACACTAAAAAGTCAAACCTAGTACTATTCATTTTACCTTTTATTTTGTCCTTATCGTTAAAACTCAAAGTTTTCAAGCCCTTTTTCATTAGTTTTCTTATAAAACAAAGCAAACTTGGCAAGCAAATGGTTACGTCCTTCAACGCTACAAGTATAAGGTAGTGTTATCTACACACTTATTCGTATTTTTTATACATTCTTCTCAATTTTCGGCCGTTGAATCGAATGAGTTAAAGAAAATTAATAACAAAAAATTAGTAAGGGCGTGTAGAAAGTGAAAATGAGTATGAATATAGCACTTCCTAAATATAATAACATGTAAAAATTCATCCCACTTACCGAATCCAAGCTACTTTGGGATTTTTTTTTTTTTTTAAAAAAAACAAAAAAAAGTAGTGTTATTCACACACTCATTTTACCTCTCACAAACCCTTGTTAATTTTTTGTGATTAATCTTCTTCAATTCATTTGATCCAATGGTGGGAAATTGAGAGGGGTGTGTGAGAAATAGAAATATGCGCATGGATAGCACTCTCCAAAAAATATCTTTATAGAAATTTGTACCCAAAAATTAATTCTTTCCAAAAATTATAAGAGAAATGCTAAAGAGACTCCAAAAAGTGGGACTCTCTATAGACTCTCTGTCATCTTCAGTGTTCTAAAAATTGACCTAGGCGCTCAACGGCGGTTGACTGCCATGAATTCACCAAAATCATTCAACAATTCGACTAGACTATTAGGCAGCGCCTTGACAGCCTCCTAGGACGGCTAGGCGGCCTTAGCAACCCCTGGGCAGTTCTGTAACTCAAGAAAAAATATCGTTGCAAAGGTAGTCATCATGTTGCTACTTCTTTTCCCTTCTCTACGTGCGTAGAATAGGAGTCAACCTAAAACATTTGACAAGAGAGGAAGAGACAGAGGGAGAGAGGGAGCCCTGTAAAATCTGCAATTGCAGAGAAGAAGAAGTGCGATAGCGCATAGTTTATGTTGGCTAGGGTTAGAGTTAGAGATTTTAAAGTTGGCTGATAGTTCTTTTAAAATTGGGAAATAAATTTTCATTTATTTATTTAATGTGAAAACAAGCTCAATCCTTTTTTAATGAAAAGTAAGGCCCAACAATGATTAAAACATATTAGGCTAGGCGGCCTTAGCAACCCCTGGGCAGTTCTGTAACTCAAGAAAAAATATCGTTGCAAAGGTAGTCATCATGTTGCTACTTCTGTCAGAGGCAATAGTAGAATTAAATTAGCATCTATGAGTGCACTATTGTGTATCTATTCTCGCACACTTCCAGCCTGTCCTATTCTATTTAGTTGGGAAATATGAGTATCGATATAGAGAGTTACCTTTAATCTATCAAGAAATGGTTCAAATGATTTTAATCATTTTGTATGAATGGAGTTAGGAAGTATCTTTGTATATGCTCAGTTCGAGATATGTTGTATATGTAGAGAATGTGAAATTCATTAATCGTGATGCTAAACCAATGATATGCTTATATGATGTTCCAATTGGTGGTTGTTTACTTAAGTAGAAGACAATATTCTTCTTGCTCTAGAAATTGAAATATTGGCAATAGTTATTTCTTTAAAATGGGTGTTGAAATTTCAACAACAAGACACTTGTGAAGACCACTAAGATAGAAGTGGGATGTAGTCAACCTCTTTGGGTGATGTGATCTAGAAGTTCTCTTTGTGACGTGATCAAATGTAAAAGTAGGGAAGAGATAAATTCGAGGCCCCTTTGATGTGTTCTAAATGAATCCTCACTCTAGATGCACCCCGTTTTTGATTAATGTTGTGGGGATATTGAGGATATAGAGTTCAAACTTCCTTGGGCAACTACAATTTTCTAATTGCGTCCAGAGGACGATGACTTTTTGAGAAAACTACTCCTAGACTTCTATACAAATTCAGCAAACAGAAACCTGACAAGATTATCATCTTGGTGAATTTATATTTCATCGTGTTACATGTTTCACTTCCAAGCCTTTGGAAGTCGTTATGAAGGTTTTGAGTATTAGAAGTTGTTCAGTATTGCATTTTTACCCCTAGATTAACGATTAGTTTGAAATGAGTTACTCAGACCTTTGTGGACGAGTTGCATCTTGTTTGTCGCACCAGTAGCATGGTTGCAGTATATCCTTATCTCCATTCTAGTCACTTGTAACCACAGTTACAATTTCGGGTTAACTATGGTATCATTGGAGTTGATGTATGGAGATTTTACGCACAGCGCATATTTAATGGACGCATACTTTTGTTAGAATTATGAGTAACTACGGTTACATTCCTGTTTAGAAGTATGGTATCCTTCGAAATATAATACAAATATTGTATGTGCAGCTTGTGATTTACAACAGATTATTGCGAACAAATATTTGATTGAGATTATGATGTAGAAAATTTATGTTATTGACGATGTTGCCTCAGAAGGTAGTGAATGAGTACGATCGAGGCTGGTATGTGTATTTCCCATTGAGGGGCAAGATGGTAATATTGCACCCTCGGGAATTGTTACTTGCTTATCAAGACAACAGTGAATTGTCGGTTTTGTGGGGTGCAGACCGTAATATTAATAACTTATTCATTGGGTTGTTAAGCAAGTAAACAAGTAGATTATTCTACGTTAATATTTGTATTTACTTATTTAATTCGTTAATTGTTGTTTGGGCTTGACCCAAAAATATTACATGCTTAATTTCGAAGTGCGTTACGTTTTGAACATGTTTATGAAAGAAAAAAAAAAAAAAAAAAAAAAGGAAAGTAGGAATTGGAGGCATGAAAGAAGAGTCACTACACTCCGATCATGATGGAATGTCATCATCTTTTATGTAGTCGCTATAATTTGATGTCTTCCTAGTGTATGTATTTACATACATATATCTCTTTAATTTTGAGTATTCTACATTGGACTGATGATTTTAAATTTCGAGGACGAAATTTTCTTAAGGTGGGTAGATTGTGACAACCCGTTCCAAATTTTACGTTTTTATTTTATTTTAAAAGCCTGAATTTACGAAATTGCCCTAGAGGTAAGGACTTTGACTTCCGTTGACCATCGACTTGAGAGATGTGGGACTTATTCTTTTAGCATATCCTCGTAGTACTCATTGGTACGAACGTATAGGCAAAAGCCGTTTGCGAGTCCGGATTATAACGGTATAGTTACGGACGTTCGAAATTGGTCATTCAAGGTTTAGTGTTTATTTAAATTAAATCTCTACTTTGTGGGGTGAAGCCCAATCAGAAATGGAAGAAAGAAAGAATAAAAAAATAAAAAATAAAAAATAAAAAAAAAAGGGCAAAGGAAGTGGCTTCCCATCCACCCGCACCCACCACGAGTTCCCATTTTCCAAGGCCGATTCCGGCCAACTCCGGTGGAGTTTTTCGATGCCACCACCACCATCTTGAAGCTCTCATTCCCCTCTACAAAACCCATCCAAGAACCACCTTGATTAACCATGGTGTGTGGCGGTTTGACGCCACGAAAGTTGACGAAAATCAATAGTGCTCCGGCCACCCTTTTCGATTTTCCGATAAATCGGCAAAGCGATGGCTGATGCCACCACTTGAGTTATAGCATGACTACAGTTATGTGTTAGGCAACTTCGATATTGTCGTACTGGTTGCCATGAGTTGCACATGTTATATTGAGATGCATTGAGAGCTCATAAACCTGCACCCCGGTGTTAGTGCTCCCGCCCGTGGCCAGGGCACAGTCATTCATGTGATGTTCACCTCCCGCACTTTATGCTCACCTTGGATCCAAGGTAGGTGCACAGTCCTATCGTACAGACCACTTTAGGTGGTTCCGACTCGTAGGTGACCCGTGATTATTCGCACAGTCTTCACGTTATCGTAGCACTTGAGTTTATTTATTTACACCCAGTCCTATCGTACAGACCACTTTAGGTGGTTCCGACTCGTGTGCAGGTATACTTATTGAGCTATTGGCTAGCCATGATTGATGAGATATGGATAAGTCGTACAGGTCACTATAGGTGATTCCGACTTATATGCTAGCCATGATTGATGTGATATGGATAAGTCGTACATGTCACTATAGGTGACTCCGACTTATATGCTAGCAAGGATTGATGAGATATGGATAAGTCGTACATGTCACTATAGGTGACTCCGACTTATATGCTAGCCATGATTGACGAGATATGGATAAGTCATACATGTCATTTTAGATGACTCTGACTGATATATCACTTTGTATTGATTAAGTTCATTTGGCCTACTTATTAATGTATGGTGGAGTTGATGGCAAACCGTGGTTTTGGTCATTTCTGAGTATGGTTTGGATATATGTATATATGTTGTATTGTCCTATAGAAAACGATAAAGGAATTACAGTGAGGGGTTATTGCTGTTAGAAAGGTAATAGTTTTGGGAAGCTTGGTTTTACTGCTTACTCACACTTTCTGTTTTGTACCCCTTCAGGTTTTAACTGCTGAGTTCGTATCCACGAGGATATATAGCTAATCTTAGTTTTGGTGGCTACTTTTCAGGGTATGATTCTTACCCACACTACTGTACCTTACTTATGCTCTGACATCGCGTGTGAAATGGGTTTGCTCCCACTCGTAGCGCACTCTGGTACTTAGACACTTTTAGATTCAAATTTATTCACTTTTTATACACTATCACATTTTATTGCTTCGTCACCTTCCAGGTGTCGGCCAGCACAGCTCGATTCAAGGTCCAAGTGGACTTTTTGGGTCGGGGTGTGTCAAAAACAGTGATACCATATGCAACCTTTCTGAGCTCCATTTGTAATTTGTCGTAAAAAAATAGAAATTGTTATTAGCACTAAAAAAATCTCATTCTACACTCCAAACTTCTATATTAAAAAAGAAAAATATACTTGTGAGGAGAGTAGAATAAGATTTTTGGAGTGACAATAACACTTCCCAAAAAAATTATATCCAACAATTTCAAATTAGTCACAATTATTTATTGATAGGAAAACTAATGAAAATAACTTGAAAACTTTGAGTTTTAATGATAAAGACAAAATAAATGATAAAGTGAATAGTATTAGGATTATTTTTTTAGTGTAAAAATGTAATTTTTTGTTAAAATAAACAGTAATATAAGCGTTTCGTTAAAACTTCTTTTATTTATTTAGTTTAAAAAATATATACATATGAATAGCATTTTTGACAAATATATTCGGTCATATCATGACTATAATGATATGAGAGAGACATGTGTGAGTAATGTGGGTCAGAAAATCAACTGTCCTTTTTTATTAATGGAGGAATGCAGCAGAGGTAAGAGGGGGCAGCGACGGCATATGTTCATTTGCTGTTAGGGGTAAAATAGTAAACTTATTACTCGAGTCATTTTAATTGAACTAATTTAGTGTTAGGCTTTATAGGCCTGGTAATTCCTAACATGATCTTATAATCCAACACGAAATTAATAGGTGTTCGAGTGAACATGATAACGAATTGGGTTGTTATCGGGTAATCTGATAAACATCTGTTAAGATAATGGGTTAGTTCAGGTATATACGTGAGTAATACGATACACGATAAACAAATATTAATTTTATAATTTTATAACCCCTAAAAAAATATTATAATAATTATATATATATATATTAATTTAACAATTTTATACCCCTAAAAACTATAATAATTATATATATATATATATGTTAAATTAAATATTAAAAATTGATGACCATTGGATCGGCTTAAATATACATATCATTCAATTCCTTAAGTGTTATACGTACAAAATAAATAAATTTAAATCTACTTAATAAAAATATATATACCATTGAACTTGATGAAATACGAATTCTACAAAACTAATTTTAACGATCCAACCGTCAAATTTGTTTGTATCAAGTTTGAATATACTTCAATATCGCATCAGCAAAAAATCACAAAAAACAAACATTCAGAGATCAAGTAACGGAACAAAAGTTTTCGACGGTTATCAACGAAAAATCACGATTTAAAGGTTATTTTAACTCCGAATTTGATGATTTTTTACAGTTACACTACTTGATTCTATATGAATACAATGAATGAACTTGATCTTCAATTTAAAATATTTACACTAGTGGATACCACAAAATCTTATGTTATACTTAATGAAAGTATGAATAAATTCTTAAGTGTTAATAAATCTATTGTTTTGATGGGATACGCATTTTACGAAACTAGTTTCAACAATCCAATTGTCAAACATGTTTGTATATACTTCGAGATCGCATACGCCGAAAATTGCAAAAAACGAATATTCACAGATCAAGTAACGAGATAAAACTTTTCGACGGTTATCAACGAAAAATCACGATTTAACGGTTATTTTAACTCCGATCTTATTGATTTTTTACAGACACACTCCTTGACCCTATATGAATACAATGAATGAATTCGATCTTCAATTTAAAATATTTACACTAATAGATACCACAAAATCTTATGTTATACTTAATGAAAGTTTGGATAAACTCTTAAGTGTTGGTGAATCTGTTGTTTTGATGGGATACACATTCTACGAAACTAGTTTCAACAATCCAACCGTCAAACATGTTTGTATATACTTCAATATCGCATATGTCAAAAATTGCAGAAAACAAACTTTCAGAAATCAAGTAACGGGACAAAATTTTTCGACGGTCATCAACAAAAAATCAAAATTTAACGGTTATTTTAACTCTGATTTTGATAATGTTTTATAGCTACACCCCTTGACCCTATGTGAATACAATGAATGAACTCGATCTTCAATTTAAAATATTTACACTAGTGGATACAAAAAAAATTTATGTTATACGTAATGAAGGTACGAATAAACTTTTTAAATGTTAATGAATCTATTGTTTTTATGGGATACGCATTCTACGAAACTAATTTCAACGATCCAATCGTCAAACTTGTTTGTATATGCTTCGAGATTCATAAACTAAAAATCGTAAAAAATAAACATTCAGAGATCAAGTAACGGGACAAAACTTTTCGACGGTTATCAACGAAAAATCATGATTTAAAGGTTATTTTAACTCCGATTTTGATAATTTTTTTACAGCTACATTCCTTGACTCTATATGAATACAATGAATGAACTTGATCTTCAATTTAAAATATTTACACTAGTGGATACCACAAAATCTTATGTTATACTTAATGAAAGTATGAATAAACTCTCAAGTGTTAGTGAATTTATTGTTTTGATGGGATATGCATTCTACAAAACTAGTTTCAACAATCCAATAGTCAAACATGTTTGTATATATTTCGAGATCGCATACGCCAAAAATTGCGAAAAACAAACATTTAGAGATCAAGTAACGGGACAAAACTTTTCAACGGTTATCAACAAAAAATCACGATTTAACAGTTATTTTAACTCCGATTTTGATGATTTTTAACAGATACACTCCTTGACCCTATATGAATACAATAAATGAATTCGATCTTTAATTTAAAATATTTACACTAGTGGATACCACAAAATCTTATGTTATACTTAATGAAAGTATAAATAAACTCTAAGTGTTAGTGAATCTATCATTTTGATGGGATACGCATTCTACGAAACTAATTTCAACGATCCAACTGTCAAACTTATTTGTATATACTTCAAGATTGCATACACCAAAAATCGCAAAAAAAAAAAAAAAAAAAAAAAAGATTCTATGATCAAGTAATGGGACAAAACTTTTGTATAGTTATCAAAGAAAAATCACGATTTAACGATTATTTTAATTCTGATTTTGATGATTTTTTATAGCTACTCCTTGACCCTATATGAATACAATGAATGAATTTGATCTTCAATTTAAAATATTTACACTAGCGGAAACCACAAAAATCTTATATTATACTTAATAAAAGTATAAATAAACTCTAAGTGTTAGTGAATCTATCGTTTTGATAGGATACGCATTCTGCAAAACCAATTTTAACGATCCAACTGTCAAACTTGTTTGTATATGCTTCAAGATCGCATACGCCAAAAATCGTAAAAAAAAAAAAAAAAAAAAAAAATTAAGAGATCAAGTAACGGGACAAAACTTTTCTACGGTTATCAACGAAAAATCATGATTTAACAGTTATTTTAATTCCGATTTTGATGATTTTTCTACAGTTACACTTCTTGACCATATATGAATACAATGAATGAATTCGATCTTCAATTTAAAATATTTACACTAGTGGTACCACAAAATCTTATGTCATGATGATCGATGAAAATTGAGGATTTTATAAAAAAAAATAACATGCAAGCTTTGAGTTCCATTGACAATGTTTAAACTTTTGAGAAAGGCACAACCTTGAAAACAAAAACTCTTTCATTTTGCATATCCTTGCACATTTAATATGAGAAGTGTTATTGACACTCCAAAAATCTCATTCTACACTCCTCATAATTGTATTTTTCTTTCTAAATATAGAAAGTTTGGAGTGTAGAATGAGAAATTTGGAGTGCCAATAACAATTCCCTTTAATATTTTGTAATAGATTAGTAGTGTATGAATATTTATTTATTAGACTCTTATTTTCGAGTGTAGATGTAGTACTTAAACGACAAATGTGTTTTAATATTTTGAAGTAATATTTATGTGGCAATGTGTAGTATGTGCAAATTTAAGGAAAAAAAAATATTTTTCTTAACAGGTCATAACGGGTTGGGTCACTTTACCGGTTGGGTAAAGTGACCCAACCTGTTAAGGGCTTGTTAAGATAAAGCGTGTGACACGACACGATCTGTTAAGATAACATGTGTTACACGAAAACGACACGAACACGACAAACACGACCCGTTTGCCAGGCTTAAGGCTTTGTCCTAACCATTAAATAATGTTATTAAAGAATTTTTAGTTAACTTTGAAAATTTTAAAATCTTTTTCTTTAGGTTTTTTTTTTTTTTTTTTCCCCTGCCGTCTCATCCTTCTCTCATGTCCTTTCTCTTTCTTCTTTTTTTTTTTTTTTTCTTCCCTGCCGCCTTCCTTATCTCCCACCTTCTTTCTCTTTGCCTCTTCCTTCTCTCCCGCCTTCCTTCTCTGCCACCTTCTTTCTCATTGCCTCTTCCTTCTCTCCCCTCTTCTTTCTATTTCTTTATCTTTCTCTGTAAATCCGTCTCTTAAATGCAAAGGATTTATCCATCTGTTTGATATATTTCTTGTTGATTATGTCTTCCTCGGTGTCTGGGGCTGTTTATGGTGATTGTGGATTCCAAAAGTTGCACTTGATTTGATATTTCTTTCTTCTGTCTTATTTTAATGGGTTATATATTAAAACTGATGTGCTGCTATCGTGCTCATGAAGCTTATTTTCTTTTTGACTTGATGACGGACAACTTGATTTGAATCCGTTATCTTTCTTTTTCACTCGAAACTGGCTGCTAGTCTAAGATTGTTTGATATTATTGAACTACGTACAAAGCTGTTTGGAGCTAATAAAACATCAAGCCAACACAGAATATGACATGATCACTGAAACAAAAGGAAGCTGCAGCTCTTTCAATGTGGTTGAGATCGCTTGAACTGTGACCAAGCCATTGGACTGTGTATATAGCTTATATCTGGTTTGGTATGAGATGATTCTGAAAAAAAACTGATATAAAAAAAAGCTGGGAGCTGTTTTTGTGTTTGGTAAACATTCAGCTTCAGTTTTTTTTCACAGTTTTGGATGAAAAAAAGCCAAAAACAAGAAGCTGCAAAACCCAGTTTTGAAAAACCGGTTTTTTTTCACATCTGTTTTACATAAAAGTTTACCAAACACTATAATACTGTTTTTTTTTTTCTTTTTTTTCAAAAGCACTTTTACAAAAAAGTTTACCAAACACTCTGCTGCTTTATTTCACAGCTGCTTATTCTCACAACACAGCAGAAACAGTTTTTTTTTTCAAAGCACAGCAATACCAAACCAGCCTTTATGCTAGTATGTGATCAAAGGTGGATTTCATTTAGTTCTTGCCGCTTTGTTGAAGTTGGACATACTCCTTATGGTTCAGTCCAATGTATTTCGGAGCTTGGCCTTCTTTTTCCAGCAACTCCGGCTCCACTACAATAATTTTATCAACAGATTGTCCATGTGGTATGGCTTAAGAGTGGATAACTATGGCTTGCCACACTGCTACAAAATAGAGCTTTCATGACACTTATTAAAAATTTTAATGACATTTATTTATTAAAAATGTTATTAAACTAAATCAATGACGCAACTTAAAAAAAAAAATCCACGGAAGGATTTAAACTTTCAGAAAAGAGCGAAGATCCCGAACTCACAACTTCCTCACGACTCATTCACTCCACTACCCTTCAGCCAACTCCCGAGAATGAAACATCAAAGCTCTCATTCTCCTCTCTTTCTCTCTCGCTTTGCAGTTCCAACCCCGATTCCCTCCGCTCTTCCTCGCCCTCCTCCCGTCGCATCCTCCACTTCTGGTAATTTCTCTCCGCTTTTGATTTCTCCGCTTCTCGCCTTTGTTTCTAGTGTGATTTCGGTTTTGTTCTGGTTTTTAATTTCAGTTTGGGAATGTAGGGTTTCTGGGACGCCCACAGTTTTCATCAACCAGATTGATTGTTTTCCTCAAATTTCCCTCAAAACCTAATTGTGTAAGGTAAGTTTGTTGGAATGGTTATGGGTTTTCTAGAAAATAATTTCTATATTAATCTGTTTTGTGAAGTTGTATTGATTAGTCTGAGTTATGTGGCTGGATAGATTTTAGTTTAGCCTTGTCATTTGCTAAAGTAGTTTCTGAACAAATTGTAGTTGAGCCATGATCATTGTTTTTATTTTTATTTTTATTTAGATTGAAGTTATGTATATGTATTTTATATACATATATATGTGTGCGCATGGGTGTGTGTGTATGTGTGTGTAGAACGCTGTTTATATAGAAAAAAACTCCTCATAAGCTCTGCTTCTGTTTATAGCACATCACGTGTTTGATAAAACTCCTCATAAGCTCTGCTTCTGTTTTTTTATCTTTAGCTTGCAATAGTTTATATATTGTGCAATCTCATTATATGTGTTATTCTAATATCAATCAATATAACTATTTTAGAATGGATAAATCTTGGATGTCTATGGATAGAAGATCACAAATGTATTCTGAAGGGGTTGAAAACTTTTTGAATTATGCTATGCTTCACGCTACTGATATTAACTACATACGTTGTCCGTGCCTAAAATGTGGTAACATCAAATCAAGGACGGTTAAAGAGATAAGAGAGGATCTCTTTTTCAATGGTATAGATCAAAGTTATTGTAGATGGTATTGGCATGGAGAAGCTGTTCCAGATAGTAAAAATGAGAAAATGAGTAATCGGGAAGAAATAGTTGAAGATAACATTATCGGGATGGTGAAAGCAGCTTATGATCATTTTGCTTCAAATCCTGAACAATTTGAGAAGTTGTTAGAGGATGCAGAGAAACCTGTATACCCTGGTTCAAACTTCACAAAGTTATCAACCTTGGTCAGATTGTACAATATAAAAGCAAAGAATGGGTGTAGTGATAAACTATTTGCAGATTTACTAGAATTTTTAGGAGTATTGCTCCCACAGAAGAATGAAATACCCCTCTCTGTGTATGAAGCAAAAAAAACATTGTTTTCTCTCGGAATTGAGTACGAAAAAATACATGCATGCCCCAATGATTGCATCCTATACAGGAAAGAGCATTTAGATGCAATTGCATGTCCTACATGTGGTTTTTCTAGATGGAAGGTTAACAAAAGTTCTGGGGAGCCTAGTAAGGGGGTACCTGCAAAGGTATTATGGTATTTTCCCCCTATTCCAAGATTTCAAAGAATGTTTTATAACAGCAAGACAGCAAAGAATTTGATATGGCATGCCCAAGATAGAGAAGTTGATGGTAAGTTGCGTCATCCGGCTGACTCTCCCTCATGGAAGCTTGTTGACCACATGTGGCCAGAATTTGGTGGTGACCCAAGAAATCTCCGACTAGCAATTTCAACAGATGGGATTAATCCCCATAGCGCTTTAAGCAGTAGATATAGTTGTTGGCCAGTGATTATGGTCACTTACAACCTTCCACCATGGTTATGCATGAAGCGAAAATTTATGATGTTAACACTGTTGATATCTGGCCCTAAGCAACCAGGTAATGATATCGACGTTTATATGGCACCATTTATTGATGACTTAAAAACTCTATGGGAGGTTGGTGTTGAAACTTATGATGCATACAATAAGGAGAACTTTATGTTAAAGGCTGTGTTATTATGGACTATCAATGACTTTCCTGCTTACGGAAACTTATGTGGGTGTAGTGTGAAAGGATACTCTGGATGCCCTATATGTGGTGATAGAACATCTTCTAAATGGCTAAAGTTAGGGAGAAAGGTAATCTTTACTGGTCATAGAAGATTCCTACCACAAAATCATCATTACCGACAACAAAAAAAACCATTTGATGGTACTCAAGAGTTTGGATCAGCTCCATCTCCGTTGAGCGGGGAAGAAATATTGCATGAAGTTGAAGGAATCAAAATATCATGGGGTAAGAAGAATGTAGATCTCCCATCAAAAAACAAAAACAAAGGAAATATTATGTCAAAGAATACAAAGCTTCTTGGAAAAAGGAAGGTGAGGAGTGGAATAGCGAACACAAAAGAAACAGATAAGAAGGCAAAAGAAGTAGACAAAAAGGCTGATGTTCAAACTCGCTGGAAAAAGAAGTCAATTTTCTTTGATTTACCATATTGGAAGTCACTGCATGTTCGACATTGTTTAGATGTTATGCACATTGAGAAAAATGTTTGTGAGAGTATATATGGTACATTACTTAACATTCCTAGAAAAACAAAGGATGGTGTGGCAGCTCGGAATGATCTAATTGCTTTAGGTCTACGTACAGATTTGGCACCAGAACATGGAAATAACAAAACATTTCTTCCCCCAGCACCTTATACATTATCTAAGGCTGAGAAGATTTCAGTTTGCAAAGCATTGTCCGAACTCAAGGTCCCATCAGGATATTCTTCAAATTTTAGAAACCTTGTGTCAATGGAGGAGCTAAAACTGTTTAATCTTAAATCTCATGATTGTCATATACTTATGCAGCAACTACTTCCCGTGGCACTTCGTGCAGTACTGCCAAAGCATGTAAGATATGCTATCACCAGATTTTGTCTATTCTTTAGCCACTTATGCAGCAAAACAGTGGATGTTTTAAGGTTAGATGAAATACAAAGTGAGTTGGTGATTACTTTGTGCTTGCTTGAAAAGATTTTTCCACCTTCCTTTTTTGATATAATGGTCCATCTCACAGTGCACTTGGTTAGGGAAGTTCGCTTATGTGGACCGGTTTATTTTCGTTGGATGTACCCTTTTGAAAGGTACATGAAAATATTAAAGGGTTATGTGAGAAATACATATCGTCCAGAGGGTTGTATGGTTGAATGTTATATTGCAGAAGAAGCTATAAAGGTTTGTAGCGAGTATTTATCAGGGGTAGACCCAATTGGAATTCCATTGAAGATTCGTTCACATCATAAAGATGTTGGCTATCCATTATCGGCTGGAAAATTTTTGAAGGCGGATAAAAAGCATTGGCAGCAAGCACATCACTATGTTTTGGATAACACACCTGAAGTGGAACCTTATATCAAGTAAGTTTAACCATTCATACTCATTTATATAGTTTAACTCATTGTTTTTTCATTTACTTACAACATTTCCTATCCTTTTGACCAACTCAATGTTACCTAATTAAAAAAACTATCAGGGAGCATAAGAAATCCTTGATTAAGGAGCACCCCAAAAAATCAAAAAATTTGAAGTGGCTTCAGGATGAACATAATCGAACTTTCATTTATTGGCTGCAAAAAAAGGTATTAAACTCGCATTGTACTTATGCACTAACATTTTTGTTTATGAACTCAAACTAATTATGCCAACATATGCAGGTTGAGGATGAGCTTAATGTCCCTAATAATCACATATCAGAAACCTTGAGATGGATAGCACATGGCCCTCGATATGAAGTAACAAAATATTCTGGATATTCTGTTAATGGTTGCAATTTTCACACCAAGTCTCGTGATGATTCACAAGTCACTCAAAACAGTGGAGTAAGCTTAGTGGCCAATACGATGCAAATTTCAAGCGCTAAGGATAAGAATCCTATTATCTCAGATATGACTTTTTATGGGGTGATTCAAGAGATATGGGAACTTAATTATAACGCATTCATGCGTGTAGTATTTAAATGTGATTGGGTTGAAAATAAAAGTGGCATCAGATTAGAAGAGTTTGGGATCAAATTAATTGACCTCAACAAAATTGGACATAAGTCAGATAGTTTTGTTTTAGCTACTCAAGTGAAGCAGATATTTTACATTCCAGATCCAGAGGATTCAAGGTGGTCGGTTGTACTGCCTGGGCCTCAGTATGATTGGCTACATGATGATGAGCTAGGAGATACTATAATTGAACGCGAATGTCTTACTACTAAATTGCCACCCATTGAGTCATTTGATGTTCTAACTGAGGAGTCTGATGATATCTACATGCGGGATGATTGCGAAGGCATTTGGGTTGAAAATACATAGTCATATCACTCAGAGGAATATCTACTCTATTTCATATGTTATTGAATGCTATGTTGAATGCATATTTTTAAATTACATTACGACTTTATTTTGAGTATTGACAATTCATATTGTTCTTTTTTTTGAGTATTGACAATTGTCACTTAGGGAGTATTTGTTTATTGAAATGAACATTGGAATTGAATTGAATGAAGGTTGGTTTTATGATTTTGGAGAATGGCCAATTGCCCTATTTCTTTATTTTTCCTTACTTCCTCAACCAACTATTGGCATGAGCCTATCCGTTTAAGGTTCATTCAATGAACCAAACATTACCTTTAAGGTTCTTTATATTTCTTTCTTCCTTACTAATTTGATCATTGTCTTGATTTTAAATGAATCTTGCAGAATATATTGATGAAATGACAGATTCAGAAGAAGATGACCAAGATTTTGTAACAAGGAAACCAAGAGGTGCAACTCAATTGCAAGACTTGGTGCAAGGTAGAAGTGATGGGGATCGGTTAGAGGTTGGATATAACAGTAAGGGACAACCGTGTGGACTTGCAGGAGCAAAACTAGCAAGTTTTATTGGTGTTATGGCGCGTACCACAGTTCCAATTACAATTCCAGCTTGGAAAGAAGTAGAGTCATCTTATAAAAAAAAAGATTTGGGACATGGTTCAGGTATATCTCCAAAAAACTAAACAAAAAAAAAAAAATTTTACATCTGTATGACTTTGTGAAAGTAATGACCAATTTCTATTATGCATTTGTAGAAAGCCTTTATAGTACATTCAAATAGCAGAGCGGATGTTTTGAAGAGTGCTGCAAAGACATGGCGAACATTCAAGAGTAGTCTAACATGCGAGTACATATTAAAGTTCAAAGATCAACCTGAAGTCTTAAAGAAACCACCACAGATCTATGATTTCATTCGTCAGCCAGTATGGGATGAATTTGTGAGGTCGAGATTAACTGAGAAGCATATGGTACGTATATATGATTTCAAAATTAAGTACGAAGCATCCGGTACATATTATGTTTTGCAATTATTAAAGACTAATTATTGGATTGCATTTGATAGAAAATCCATGAAGAACAATCGAGGAGGCGAGCTAAGCATAAGTACCCTCATCGACTTTCTAGAAAAGGCTATGCAAGATTGGAAGAACAAATAGTAATGTCCAGTTACTTTTGTATTCATTTAATTATCATGCAAATAAAAACTATCTGATATAATTTTGATACGTTCATCCAAATAGAAATCAGCTTATGGAATCACTGCTGACATTGATCGATCAGTGCTTTGGAAGCTTGGACGTGTTGATAAAAAAGGAAACTATACGAATGAGATGGTGAAAGTACGCGCTGATAAAATAGTAAGTTTTATCTGTAAGGTTGGGAAAGATACTTAATTGATGTATTTCATACTAACGCCAACTGTTATAGGATGAAGTAACTAAGGCCGTTGAAGATGGGACTTTACCAACGTCTGGTAGTAATGACATATTGACAATTGCTTTGGAAACACCTGAATATTCGGGTCGTGTAAGAGGTGTTGGAACTGGTGTCAGTCATAGAATGTACTTCAAGACTCCAAGATGCAAAACTCAATCGAGTCAACAACAAATGATGCAAACACATTTGGAGCAGCAAAGTTTACACATTGAGGAGTTAAATAAGAAGTTCAATTTGATTGCTTCTTTGTTAACTCCAGATCAGTTGAGCAAGATGCAAGAGTTGGTCCAATATAATGTGGTACAGTCCAATCATATTTCTGAGAAGAGAGCAAAACATGACGATGTGCCGAAATTCATGTCTAAGAAGAGAGCGAAACAAAAGGTTAACAAGAATACTAAAACCATGGATAAGATTGAAGCTAAGAAGGTATGTACTAGTCATGCAAGTTTCGTTCTTAACTATAATAAGTAGCAATGTTAATTTAAGTTTACTTTTCTTAGGTCAAGCAAAAGGATATGCAGGAAATATTTGATTTGAACATCATGGAAAAGACGGACAAAATTGCAAATTCAAACGAAAAAGAAAGTGATATCAAGAACCATTTCAAGGTACATAGTCATTGTAGTATTTGTTCTTTTTGGCTATTTTAAGTAGCGATTATTAATTAATTTAATTTTCCAAGGTAAAGCAAAGTGACCAAGAGAACATATATGATGTGAACATCAACGATAAGACAAACAAAATTACAAATTCCATGGAAAAAATATCTGATATCAAGAAGGTACATGCCCTTTACAATTCCTATTTATGCTATAATCCCGACAATAGTTGATTAATGAAATATTGTTTTTAAGGTACAACAGTGCAAGCTCGCTATAGACACTGCTAAGAACATTGTTGCATATGGATCAGTCATCCCATTAGACGGGCCAATACATGGAATTCCACTTGGGCCTAAGAACCTACGTGTTTCTATTGATTTAGCAATTAAAGAAGATGCTCTTCTTCCAATACCTAGTTGTGAAGCTGTGAATATCAAACAAGCAATTGGGAGTCACGTAGCTTGGCCACGACATCTTGTCGTGATAAATGATGAGGTACTCCTATGTGATTTTCTTATGAATATGTGGAAAAATTTATAGTACTAATATGTCTCATTTCACCATATTTATCTATCTATGCAAAGTTGAGAACGAATCCACCCCTCAGGCAAAGATCCCAAAAACAACCTTTGGCTTTGCGTTCACTTATGCTCATAGCTCAAAACATGCATAAGGATGTTACTGTACCTATCATTATGGAATCTGACCTATTCGGAAATGAGCACACAACATTTATTGGTGGAGATGACATCATTCAATTTTGTTCCATGGCTGAAATATCGACTGTTTGCATTTCAATTTACATCAGGTTTGACATAATCTTAAATTTATATACAATACAGTTTATTGCATGCACCCACATTGGGTAATGATAAGATACTAATTGCCACATTTTTTGTAGGCAACTTTGGTCAACGTTGAAGAAGAACAATCTTGATGGAATGTTTGGATTTGTAGATCCTGGCAGAATTTCCCAGAAGGCTGGCAAAAAGGAACAAAGATCAAATGCACTGGCTCTTAGATTACAGAACTGCAAAAAAGGACAATTAATTTTTGCTCCGTATAACAAAGGGTTATTAGTACTATGTGTTTTGAACTTTTGTTCCTAACAAATCAGTAGTTGACCATTGTGTGATAAAGAATGCAATTATTTATGTTTTGTAGGTTTCATTGGTTGTTGGCTATTATTGACCCCTATGAGGAATTAGTGTATTATATGGACTCGCTTAATTGGATACAGATAGATCCTGGAATGAAGAACATTGTTGAACTGTAAGTATTTGGATATACGTTTGTCTTTATTTAATGCATTTCAAGATTTGTATATATTTCATGTGTTATTATCCTCTACGTGCAGAGCATTGAAGATGTTTAAAGCTCAAAAGGGAATAAAGGGTCGAAAAAATATTAATTGGAAAGTAGTAAAGGTAAGGAATCTTTGTCTCACGGGATCGGCATGCCTGTAAGCTTCTCATTATTCTTGATAATATTTTGGTGGTGTTCTGGAATACTGAATGGTGTTCTGGACAAGACTGTATGTATGGATATGTTGCCGACAATTATTTGCGTTTTGTATGTAGGAGCACAAAATTTGAAATGTTACGCCAAACGATATGTGGAAATGATTATTTGAATTGCTATGGTCATGATATCTTACATCCTTTTAAAGTTCTTTGTTTATACTTTTTTTATTTTTATATGCAGTGCCCTTTGCAAGAAGGAACTGTAGAATGTGGATATTATGTGATGAAATACATGAAGGAAATCGTTGATGATCCGAACTGCTCAATTATTACCAAGGTTAGTACTACTGTTACAAAGAGCACTTAAGCAGGTGTATTCGCTTGACATTTTATTAGCTCTATATCGAGTGAGAAAAAAAAAAAAAAAAAAAACACATCAGCGAGTACAGAGCCCTTGTTCTTTCTGGGCTAGTTGATGCTAATTGACCACTTCCTTATTAGTTAATGATTGAAATTAGTTTTTGTTGTAACATGCTCTCTTTGGTTGTGATTTGTTGCAGTTCAAAGAAAAAGCTACATACACTCAACAGGAAATTGATGCATTAAGAATAGAGTGGGCTGAGTATGTTGATGACTTCATCCCAATAGATGAAACACTAGATTAGCTAGTTTGTGAAATTTTAAATTAAGTGAACTTATAGTTTTATTTTGGTAGGAAACTCTACACATTATATTGTCTTTTGTAATACTTCGGTACTTGATGAATTACAAATTTATGAAGCAATACTGTTTAATTTAATATCTTGCTTCTTCGATGAATTATGTTAAGTCTTTTTATATATGTCATCATACATATTTCAGGACATGTATTAAATTGTTTATGACACGCTTTGTGTGTCGTTGCTAATATTCAATGACGTTGGAGTGTTATAGTACATGACGTTATACAGGTGTCATGTTTACTGTACCATGACACTTATTCCTCTGTTTATGACACATATTCTGGTCTCCAATTGAAATAGATGACACACTTTTTTAATTCAATGACATTGTGCGTATGTCATGATTAGTATACCATGACGCTCATTCCTATGTTCATGACACTTATTATGTGTCTTAAATGGTAATAGATGACACAAGTTCTTAAATTAATGACACTTATTGGGCGTCCTTAAAAGTAATACATGACACTCTTTCAACGTCATAAAAAATATCTTTAATGACACCCACAAAGATGACGCTAAACCCTTGTGTCATTAAACTTTTAACATGACCCATAAAATGCGTCATGTATGTAAAAATTTGTAGTAGTGCCACCAGTTGTCTTATTTTTTAAGAAAATAAAAATTATTGTGTGGTGGAATATTAATTTTTTCAACAGGGATCAAACAGCATATAAATGATCAAAGGTGGTTTTGTTTTACTCCAATGTGCATCGTTCATGCATGAAGATTGAATAAAGGATGTGAAGAAGAATATATAAATTGAATTTGAAATTTTGAGGAGATCTGGGAAGATCAAGATTTGGAAATACAGTTCTACCAATATCAACCTTCAAATCAATCAGTCGGCTGTGGGTATGCATCTCTACTGGGTTGGTCTAGTGGAAAGTGAGTAAAGATCTAAAACTCTCAATTTGAGTTCGAACTCCTATAAATTCATTTCTATTTTGGCATATCATTTGACCTAGGAGCTAAAAGTACGCCATCACGCACTTCATGTAGTACTGAGACTGCATGAAGATGAAAATTACTCTTATATTAATGCGTGGTGGAAAACCTCATAATTTTCCTAAACAAAGTGTAACATTTTCTTTTAAGGGTGTGATATCCACACATCCTTTTTTACTTCTCACACACCCTTTTAATTTTCGACTATCGGATTGGATGAATTGAAAAAGATCAACGAATAGAAATTAAGAGAGGGTGTGTGAGAAGTAAAAAGGAATGTGTGGATAGCACACCCCCCTTCTTTTATTAAGATGCATACCTAATCATTCGCAAAACTAAAAAAATAAAAAAAAATACCTAATTAGGTGACCAATGCAAGTAACTAATTGATGATGACCTTTTTATCTATGTTCAATTCCATATTAATTCAAGCTAAGTTGGTCAATAACCTTAGAATCAGCAATGCAGTTCAACAAACACAATAGTCAGTTGAAACTTTTGTTGAAAGCCTTAACTTATTTGGGAAACTTGGAAATTTTAGAGATCACCTATTGGAATATAACCTACATTTTTCATTTATTATAAAACTAACCAAAATTGAAGTCAAAAAGTCTTATTGCCCTAGGTTTAAAACCTTCCCTGCTTCCAGAATCGTGGTGTTTCTTTTCTAAATCTTCGTCCCAATTGTTTTTTTTTTCTTCAACAAAATTTCCTCCACAAAACGCTCCAAACTAGTTTTGAATAAAATATAAACAGTCCAAACACGGCAAATATAGAAAAAATCGAAAATGTAATCTCATCACTTGTCTGCCTTAGAGACGTTTGCAGCAACTTGTCCTCTGAGACCACCAGTCCACCTAGCAGCAATGAAACCAACCTTCTTCCTAGGAGAAGCGTTACGCCATACTCTTGTAGCCGATCTAATATGTGGTGATTACCTCCTCCGTGAGGATGCTCAACTGGGTTCATTGCCACACCACGAATAAGTTTTCAGAAAACTTTTGTTAGTTTTGACTGTTTCTTCATCCAGTATTGCAGTTACTGCTTGGCGGGATCACTTGGTTCAATTACATTTGAGTAAAGAGAAGTTTGGTGGTGGTGTTTCAATGGAGATGAGGAGTCTAGAGACAGCACATGAGTGTTAAGAGAAGGTTAAGGGTAATTAAGTCTTTTTAATTCTAATTTTGGTTAGTTTTATAAAATTAGAAAATGTAGGTTATATTTCAACATTTCAAAAATGGCTATATTTCCAAATATCCCAACTTATATCGCACATGTATCTTGACAAGTGGGGTGTTGCGCTCAAGACTTTCAAGGACTTCTAGAATAGCTAGCTAAATAGATTGACAAATCAACTCATTGGACGTTAACGGAAACTATTAATACTCATTTAGTTTGATTTCATCATAATAAGATATTACACCGCCATCTCCCCTATCAATCTCACCATCCTATTATGATAAAATCAAACTAAACGAGTCTAAATGTATATCGATTAACAATCTAATGAGTTGATTTGTCACTTGATAGTCTGGGTCCCTCTCATATGGTTATGGATCTACTGCATATTTTCTTTGTCGTGGGATGCTTGGAAAGCAAAGGAAGTGTAATCAAACCGAACAGCCCACCAACATTTTTTTCCTTTTTTTTTTTTCTCTCTAAAAATGAGACAACTAGTGGCAAGCTACGGTTATCCATCACTTCCGAGCCCAGAGAGGCTATAGGGAATTTCACCCTGCCTGTGACCATAGTCAAGCAGACTCATCAGCTCGAAGCAACGAACTTGGGACCTCCCACTTTTTTTTTATTAGGAAGCCGTAGTTCTTGCCCATACCACTAACTACTTGCTGTGATTCACCAACATTTGAATTGTGAGATAATCAATGACATAAGGAAATGAAAGCAATCGGGCAAGTACATTGTCACTTTTAATTGTACGCTCTTTTCTTTTAACTAGATTTTATACTATGATTTTAAGTCCTCGACATATAATAATATACAAGGCAAGCACATGGTTAATTTTACAACAATTAATGTAAAACTAATGGAATTGATAATCTAATTAACAAAATGTACGTACGGCATATCTAACCTCTAACGGAATTTGATTACGGGGAAGCTGTACCACAATCCGGTGATGGCCAAAAGCACGTATTGATAAGTTAATTAGAAAACTAAACAATCTGTTACTCTTTTCTCGTTTAATGAGAGATAACTTAGGAAACTGTATAAATTCAACTCTACATTATCAAGTTGTTTTGTTGTACGTGTATATATATTTGGAGTGGGCTTGGAAAACTGAAAACCGAAAAAAAGGACTGAACACTGTACTGAAACTGAGAAAGACCAAATCAAAATTAGAAAACCAAACCAAAACTATTGGTTCAATTCCGATTTTGATGGTTCAAAACTGAATTGAACCAAATATATACAAATTCATATTTTATTTATTTATTTGTTTGTTTATTTATTTATATTGAGTATTATTTTCTATGCTCAATTTCAAATCAATCATTGGCTTAAAAGACCAAATATATTGAAAGCCCCATCCCCTGAAAACCGAAGCCTATTTTAAATCGAAACTGGCTGCTAGTCTGCGATGTTTGATAATATAAATATTAACGAAAATTTTAAAAAAAGTTTTGTTTTAATGAAAAATGATAAATAAAGGTGTAGTAAATAGTACTAGAAAAAAGTAAAAATATGGATTTTCATTAAAAGTGAATAGTACCGAGAGTGTTTCGTTAAAACTCCTTAAATATTATTGAACTAAAAGGCTGTTTGGTGCTAATAGCACATCAAGCCAACTCCGATATGACATGATCATTGAAACAAAAGAAGAGAAATTTAGACTAAAAACAGTTCGAAGAAAAAGAAATCAAAAGGAAGCTGCAGCTCTTTCAATATGGTTGAGATCGTTTGAAGTGTGACCAAGCCATGGGACTGTATAAAGCTCAGTTACGCTAGTATGTGATCAAAGGTGGATTTCATGTAGTTCTTGCCGCTCTGTTGAAGCTGGATATACTCCTTATAATTCATTCCAATGTATTTCGGAGCTTGGCCTTCTTTTTCCAATAACTCCGGTGCCGGTGCGATAAGTGTATCAACAGATGGTCCATGTGGTATGGCAATAGATATCCTCGTAGCTTTGCTGTTCACAGTTGCCCGATGCATCACGCTCTTGTATTTGCCATTAGTAAGAATTTGCATTTGGTCAGCGAGGTTGACAAAGAAACCGTTGGCAGGGCCATTGACGGTGAGCCACTTGCCGTTATGTTCAACTTGGAGACCATTCATCTCATTCTGGATAAGGAGGGTGACAAGGCCATGATCAGTGTGATGTGGTATACCAATTGCATGTTCTGGCTGAGGGCAAGGCGGATAGTAGTTGGCGGCGAGCATTTGTAGGCCGCGATCCATGTTCATCGCATCATGTATGTAGTTGGGCTCCAGTCCCAAACTTTCGGAGATTGCACGTGTTATCTCCAATGCTACTTCTCTTGTTCTCTTGCTGAACTCCATTGAAACCTCACTGAAGCAAGCCGGTTTGTAGAGGGAGTAGAACTCGGGATGTACTCTCACCTTGAAGAAGTCCCTCCAGAGAAGGACTTTGTCTAATGCAAGATTGTAGCTGGTTCCGTACTTAAACATCTCCAGCACATCATTTCCGGATTTGAACTCCTCCTTCTCTTCGTCTGGGAGGCTGAAAAATCCATGGCACGCGTCAATCATCCCCTTCATTAGACTCTCTGGGACTCCATGGTTAATTGCCTGCAATGAATAATCGTGATCATGATTAATTAGCTTGCTTCTGTTTTTTTTTTTTCGAGTAATGCTATGCTTACTACATTTTTCATACCATATTTATCCCACCTCTCCAATAAATGCGCATATGGGACTGATCTCTATTAGAGAGATGATACAAATATTTTATTGAAAATGTGACAAAAGTATCATTTTTGTTGTTTTCTTTATCAAATTGCTACAAGTAACTCTAAAACACTAGCAACCGTCACTCAAATATTTCTCCTAAAAAATAACTGAAGTAGTTAGTACTTAGTTAAACTACTTACAATGAAAAAGCCCCATTCTTGGCAAATTTTGATGAGGTTGTGGACTATTTTGGACCGTTGATCAGGAGATCCGGAGGTGAGAAGAGACATATCAACTATGGGGATTGCAAATTCGGGATCGTTTGGATCTGCTTCATCGTTGGAATTTATGTTGAAGGCATAAGCAGAAGGAACAGAGCTGAGAGCGGGTGATTCCGCAAGTGATTTGATGCTCTTTACATCCATGGTTTGAGTAGCAACTGGAGCCATACCTTCAAATTTCAAGGACTCGGAGAATATTATGTATATCAGAAGAGGATGAGTAAAAAGAATATAGAGATGAAACTTTTGTGATGATAAATGAAGGAAATGGTTCCTTTTTATAGAGCTAGGTAGACACTGAGAAGCTGGAACGTATGTCATCAAATTTCTCGTGTTCATAATCCTTATTATAAATCAACGTGTATGTTGTGCAGCCCACCTTTTACGAAAGTTATGTATGGCGATATTTTGTGGTGAGAAGTAAGGGATGAGGATCTTCTCCGGATTTTGTTTGTGAGGATTCTCATATTTTATTTGTTCATCGTACATTATGCGATTAGTTTTTGTTAGGCACTATATTTAATTTTAAATAAAAAAATCAAAATAATTTCTGATCGCATGATGAACGATTATCGCATAAAATTTAATTCTTAGGATCATCACAAAAAGGGTACAAATGGGGTCCAAATCCAGAAGTCAGCCTTAGGAATCACTAATTCATTTGGTGTCGGTGGCCAACCATCTCATACTTGCCGAGATAAACAAATAACATTGAAATGACCAGTCTACAAGAATTAAGTAGTTTTTTTCTTTTTTTGTTTTGATAATTTAGCTATCTAATTATTCTACAATATATTTAAGTACTAAACTAATCAATTTCAAAATGAAGTTTCTGAGATGAATGATGGGTCTATAAGAGTTATATAATAGGTCTACAAGAGTATCCAATCAGTTTGATAATCAAAGATCAGTTCTTCCTTTTCAACAATGTTTTTTATTTTAAAAATGAGGAAAACTGATGACAAGCCACGATTATCCATCATTTTTGGAGGAAGACTCACAGAGGCATTTCAGCCTCTCCTTAGCCACAAGTCTAGCTTCCACACCAGCAACGGGTTTCAAACCCACGATTCCAGAAGTCCTCGCAAGTCTTGAGAGCGCCACCGGCATCACCCATATTTTATGCAAGTCAAAATATCAATCATATTTTATGCAAAAATGTTATTCTCATCATCTAGTTGTATCATTACTTATATTATTTTTCTAATAAAGATGAGATTCACATGCGTTGGCAGACCCACCTCTATTAGATATATGATACAAGTGTTGGTACAATATTATGGTAAGTGTAGCATTACCCATGGTCTTCCATGACATGATGGCTTTTAACTTAAAATATAGCTATAAATCAACGTGTATGTTGTCCAATCCACCTTTTATGAAAATTATGTAGGACAGAGATCCCAACTAGATCCCCCCACCAAGTCTTAAGGATCCGGAGATCTAGACTTTTGAAAATTTGATTCAACTGCTACAAATTATTTTTAGAAGGATTCCCTGTTTTTAACTGTTGGATTAAATTTCAAAAGTTCAGATTTTCGGATCCTTAGAATATGATAGGGTGAAATCTGGCTGGGATCTCTATCTATGGCTATATTTTGCGCTCTCAAGACTTGCGAGGAGTCCTGGAATCGTGAGATTCCTGCGGGTACACGACGTGGGCAGGAAATTAAGCAAGAAAGCATGGTCAAAACTTATCAGCCCACCGACATTGGAATATATATGAGACTGTCTAAACTAACACAGCAAATTTGGCAAGCACATGGTTGCGTCGTTCAACACTATAAAACAAAGCAAAATCGGCAAGCAAATGGTTACGTCCTTCAATGCTACTAATATAAGTTAGTGCTATCCACATACTCATTTGTATTTTTTTATACACTTTTCTCAATTTTCGACGGTTGAATTGAATGAGTTAAAGAAAATTAATGACCAAAAATTAGTAAGGGTGTATAGAAAGTAAAAAAGAGTATGGATATAGCACTTCCTAAATATAATAACATAGGTTAAATGACAAAAAACTATCTCAACTATTGGTCTCACGACACTATCATACCTCATCTTTTAAAATTGACAATGTCATACCTCATCTTTAGAATTTGGTCCAATGCTATACCTTCCGTTAGCTTGGCTGTGAATTTCTCAGTTAAATGCTGATGTGGGTTAATTTGGGATCCACTTTTTATTAAAAAATTAATAAAATATTCAAAATAACAATGTACCCTTAAAGAAAAATAAAAAAAAATAAAACCCAAACACCCATCTTCCCCGACCCCTTCCCCTTCCTTGCAACCCAATTCCAAAACCCAGATCCTTTCTCCTTCTCCTTCCCCTTTCCTGCAACCTCCGACCCCTTCCCCACCCACGTCACATTTCCCCGCTAAACCCACCTCTCCCCGCCCTCCTTGCAACCTAAACCTGCCAACCCGGTCCGAAAACCTGCATTCACAATCTCACTTCCCAACAAAACTGTGTGGATCCAATTTGCCAACTTGAACCAAGCCACCGTGAAGCCAGTGGCGGTTCAGAAAGTGAGTTCAAACGAAGAGAAGAAGAAGCACTACCAAGGGGCCCGACAAAGACCGTGGGGCAAGTACGCGGCAGAGATCCATGATCCAAACCTTCAGCTCTCTGATGCGTTCCATCTCTCTCTCTCCTATCTTTCTCACCTTCACCTTCACCTTCATTCTTCACCTTCATCCATTCGTCACCTCCATTTTTCACCTTCTTCCTTCATCCATTCTTCACCTTTTTATTTAGAAAAAAATTTGGACCAAAAAAACCCAGATTTTTTTTTTTTTTTGTAACGAGTTTGTCGGGCCTGGGGATAAGGTCGGCGAGGTGACGAGGATGTAGGGCCTGGTTCAGTGGGGTTCGGCACGGAGGATCGGCGCTGAAACTCGAGAGGTTTTTGCAGATTTCTTCCAAGGAAGCAACTTTGGAGATCCTAGAGGGGAAAGGTTTGTATATGATGGATTTTGAGGAGTGGGTCTTCTCTATTCGGCCGGTGGTGGCGATTGTTGGTGTTGTTGGTGTTGCCTAAGGCTGGCTTTGACGTCTCTGAAATAGGAAGAGCAAGAGGAAGAGTGAGATTGGGGATTTGGGTCTGTGGGTTCCTTTGGGTCAGAAGGGTCCTTTTGGTCAGATGGGTCGTCGTCGAAGGAGGATTTGGTGTAGAAGAGGCGGGTGAGAGATGGGTTCGGATTAGGAAGAAAAAGGGGAAGAAAGGGTGAGAATTATAGGGGGGGTGGGTCCCACATGTTTTAACATAAAAATAATAAAATAATTTATTTTAATTTATTAATATTTTTATCCACTTGGCTAGGAAGTGGGTCCCCTCTCAAGCCACGTCAGCATTTAATAGAAAAATTAACAAACAAATTGACAGAGGCATACCATTGGACCAAATTCTAAAAATGAGGTATGACATTGTCAATTATAAAAAATGAGGTATGATAGTGTCGTGTGACCAATAGTTGAGATTTTATGTAATTTACCCAATAACATATAAAAATTCATCCCACTTACTGAATCCAAGCTACTTTGGGATTTTTTTTTAATTTTTTTAATTTTTTTTTTAAGTAGTGCTATTCACACACCCATTTTACCTCCCACAAACTCTTTTTAATTTTTTCTGGTTGATCTTCTTCAATTCATTTGATCTGACGGTAAGAAATTAAGAAGGGTGTGTGAGAAGTAAAAATAGGCGCGTGGATAACACTCTCCAAAAAATATCTTTCTAGAAATTTGTACCCAAAAAATAATTCTTTCCAAAAATTATATGAGAAGTGCAAAAGAGACTCCAAAAAGTGGGACTCTCTATAGATTCTCTGCCACCTCCAGTGTTCTAAAAATTAACCTAGGTGCTCAACAGCGGCTGATCGCCATGAATTCACCAAAATCGTTCAACAAGTCAACTAGACTATTAGGCGGTGCCTAGACGGCCTCCTGGGATGGCTAGGCGGCCTCGGCAACCCCCAGGCGGTTCTGTAACTCAAGAAAAAAATATCACTGCAAAGGTAGCCATCATGTTGCTGTGCCTATTCCCTCCTCTATGTACAAAGAAGAGGAGTCGACATAAAACATTTGACAAGAGAAGAAGCGAGAGTGGGAGAAAGGGAGCTCTGTAAAATCTATAATTGCGTAGAAGAAGAAGTGCGACAACGCAAAGTTTATGTTGGCTAGGGTTAAAGTTAGAGATTTTAAAGTTGGCTGATAGTTCTTTTAAAATTAGGGAATAAATTTTTATTTATTTATTTGTTTAATGTGAAAACAAGGCTCAATCCTTTTTTAATGAAAAGTAAGGCCCAACAATGATTAAAACATATTAGGCTAAGAAAAAAGGGAAGGGATCCGGAAAATATGGACCATTGAAATTTGATCAAACATCTAAAGTTATTATAACCTTTAAAATGGGCCCCTGTTTGTAGCCATTAGATCAAATTTCAATGGCCCAGATCTCCGAACTTGGTGGATTAGGAGGAAGTGATCTGGACAGGATCCCATTCCAAGAAAAAATGTTGCAAAACCAAAAGAAATATTCCTCAACTTTTGCACATAAGTCATATTTTATTTTTATTTTTATTATTATTATATATACATATATGTAATAAATTTACTTAAAACAATCTATATGTTACTTTATTTTGTAATCTATGTATTTCAGTACAATTATATATTTTTTAAAGTATAAATGAGCATTTGTTTATACGATTTTACGTAAATCCTCCTAGGCCCCGTCTAGCGCTAGTCTCTAGGCCACCGTCCGACTAGCGTTTAGCGTCTTTTAGAACCTTGGCCACGTCATATTTTTGGTACGATGTTTAATAATGTTGGCATGAGAAGAAACGTTAAACTGTCAGGTGACATTGAGTCCATAAAAAGTCTCACTTTGAGAGAGTCTCTTTAGCATTTTTCAATTTGAGAAATGCTAAGAATGCTCTCTCAAAAGGTGGAGTCTCTAGCGACTCTTTGTCACCTCATGTTTTTTATACAATATTTTATAATGTTGGCACGAGAATAAATGTTCAATTTTGAGGTGATAGTGGGTCCATGGATAGTCTCACTCTGATTATCATTTCTCAAATTAAAAATAAAATTAAAATATGGAATCTACAAAATATTTTATTCATCATTTACAAAATGGGGATCAAGGTCTAAAATATCGATGATATCGGAAATATCGGTAGTCCAAAAACACGGAAATTTCAATGGAAATATCGGGATATTATCGATATTGATAAAAATTGAATAGAAACCATGGAATTTTTTATTGAAACTTTGCAGGATGTTTATTTAGTCAATTATCTATTAGTTTATCACAAAAAAATTAGAACGAAATGCATTGCATGATGGATTTAACTGATTTAAGTTGATTATATAGCGAGCTAGCAAACATTGTGAGTGTAGAAAATATGTAGTAATTAATGAAAGAAATTTATCCTAGATAAGAAATTCATCCAAGTAATTAATGAAAGAAATTTATCCGAGCTAGCAAACATAAGTGATATGGTGGTCAAGGTGTTGAAGGAGTAAAATGGGAGGGGTTCGAATCCCCATGGTGTTTTTTTAAATATAGAAATTTATCCTAGATAATAAATATTAGCTTGCAAGCCTTGTAGACATCTTAACGACCATATAAATATTACAGGCTGAATATGTAATCACAAACACATCTGTAGCGAGTTGGATAAGGCCCTGGTGCGTGGTTGACAAAGGGAGGGATTCGAATCCTCTATGCACAAGATTGAGACTTCTCAGCATTTTTCAAGTATTTTTGGGTTTCATCTCGCGATTATCAATAATATCGCGATATCTTGCCCAAATATATGCATTCAAATGCTAAAAATATCGTCTCCGATAATATCGATATATTGATGATAATTTAGTGGATAAGTGTGAAAATATCACCCTCTCAAAAATTGCCGATAATATCGATATTTTAGACCTTGATGGGAATTTAATGAAAGCCCTTTTCAGTTTTATTTTTAATTACAAGGGAATTTTTGGTGGAAAATGTCCATAATGGATAAAACATTTTTTTATTTACTCTTATGTCATTATTCCATTTATTATGGTGGGTCTCACAGTGATGTTTATATTTTTGTCTAATGCTTGAGTTATTGTATGTAATTTTACACAGTGCTGTTGTGACATATTCCCCACTTGTTGCATTATTATTTGCTTTTTCAACTTTTGATTATCTGCTTTCAACTCTTCTAGGCTTCCATCATCTTATCTTTGTTGTGTAGTTCTTCTTCTATTAAATTGTTCCAGTATCGATCATCTCCTTCTTCTAGCTCTGCTTTTTTTTCATTATCTTCTTTTATCTTGTAATAGATATCTAATCATTCGAAAAATTAAAAAAAAAAAAAAAAAAAAAAAAAAAAAAAAAAAAACCTAATTAGGTGACCAATGCAAGTAATTAATTAATCATGAACCCTTTTTTTATTTTTTTTTTTATATTTATTTTATTTTATCTATGATCAGTTCCATATTAATTGAAGCTAAGTTGCTCATTTTGTATGGTCAATAACCGTAGAGCAGTCCCACCGTGGGAAAGGCTCCCCAGGCTATCCACTATTTAATCCACCTAGTGAACAATAATTGCCCTTAATGAACAGTAATTGCCTTTTGCATCTTCATCCCTACACTTGAATAGCCCTGGCAACAGGTAAATAAAATAATAATATTTTTTACAATTGTTTGGAATTTCCTGTGCACCTCTCCACTCCCTCACGTCACTCCTTCTCTTTCCACTTATCTTTCTCACTTCTCTCCATTTTTCTCTGAAGTTCCTCTCTCTCTCTCTCTCTCTACACTCTCAGTCTCTCTAGAGCTCCAAAAGCTCTCACCCAATTTCCTCTTCGAAAATTAAACAAAACAAATTTAAGTAACATGAAATTAAGTAGCATGAAACAACATTATACAACATTAAATTAAATTAAGTAACATGAAACAACATTAAACAATATGAAACAACATTAAATTACACTAACCAACTTACAAATTATACAACATAAAAAAAAACATTTAACAACATGAAACTTAAACAATATTTTTAAAAACATTTAACAACATAAATCTTAAACGACTACTCCATGCTTCTTTTGGCCCAAAGATGTGCAACAAGATCCTATTGTAGGTACTTGTTTGTGGCACGAGAACGTATCATTCTATAGCGCCTCATGTACTCATTTATAGATACTACCAGTTCTTGGATTGAAAGGCAAATTAGGCCCATCATATATTTTTGCACCAGCCCTTCTTGACCTATTTGGATCTTCTTGGTCGTCATCGGACTCTCCATCAATATACCTATCTCGCTCATCCTCCTCATCCTCCACTATCATATTGTGTAATATGATGCAAGACATCATGATGGAGTCCAAATTTTCTCGACTCCACCCTCCTATTGGTTTGCTAACGATCTTCCACCGTGTTTGTAGAATACCAAAAGTTTTCTCAACATCTTTCCGGTATGCCTCTTGGTGTAAGGTAAACAACTTTTCTACGTCATTCCTAGGGTTTGGAATTGCTTGGGCAAGTGTTGCCCACTTTGGGTAGATGCTATCTGCCAAGTAATACCCCATATTATATTGACGGTTGTTGATGTAGTAGTCAAGTTGAGGTGCTTTACCTTCCATCAAGTTATTGAAGAGGGGTGAACACCCAAGAACTGTAATGTCATTTTGGGATCCAGGGACTCCAAAGAAAACATGTCAGATCCATGTGTCATATGAGGCAACCGCCTCTAGCACAATAGCTGGCTTTCTCGACCTTTCGTTAAAGCCTCATTGCCATTCAGTGGGACAGTTCTTCCAATCCTAATGCATGCAATCTAATGACCATATCATGCCCGGAAACCCACAGTTTTCAGCTTTGCGAAGGAGCTGATTCAGATCTTCTTGATTTGGCTCGCACAGGTACTCGTCTTTATAAACCTGAACAATTGTGTCACAAAATTGTTCAAGAGTATCAAGGCATGTAGACTCAGACATACCATGGGTTTCATCCATCGAATCAGCTGGGGAGCCATAGGCCAGCATTCGAAGTGCAACAGTAACCTTCTGATGAGGTGAGAAACCATGGCAGCCTGCTCTGTCTCCCTTTTGTTGAAAGTATGGATTGACCTGCTGGACATCATGAAGTAAATGCTTAAAGACATAACGCCTCATCTGGAAGCGATGTCTGAAATCCTCTTTTGTGTACATTGAGTTAGGGTTAAAGTAGTTGTTCATCACATTGGCATGCGACATCGCTCTATTTCGTGGTTTGTAAGAGCGACCAGCAATAGAGCCACCCCATTGAGGTTGTTCCTCAGTTGGCTGACACACCATGGCTGCAGCCATGGTTGCTACTCTATTTTCTTTGTTGCGCCTTACTTCAACTTCTTCATCAGACTCCTTATCTTCTTGTCTCATTTAAGCCCATTTTGCTTCCAATTTGGAATTGGATGAGGACTCCCAGTTGGAATCCGAAGAGGATCTAAAGTTGGAATTTTTTGCAAACTTGAATTGAAAGAGATTGAATTAAAATAAATTGAATTCAAAGTTGTGTGAATTATAGCCCAATATCCACTCTATTTATAGCAAAAGAAAAATTAAAATCCAACGGCTAGCTGACGTCAGCATGATGTCAACTACTAATGGCTAGCTGACGTCACTTAGCCATTGGATTTGAATTTAAGTTGTAGTTTTTAAATAATAAATTATGTTTGGCCCTATGGCCTTTGGTTGGAGACGGTTTTTTGTGGCAGGGCTAATACGAGCCCTATGGCCTTTTGGCCCTCGGTTGGAGACGGAGGCAAATATGGCCCTGTACTGTTCATTAAAATATTAATTCTTTTAGGGCCAGAGGGCTAAAACGAGCCCTCTAGCCAGCCCTGGGTTGGAGATGGCCTTAGTAGCTCCACTATTGCACTTCTTTTGGGCCGGAGAGGTTCTCGTAGTCACAGTCAAGCAGACTCACTAGCTCAAAGTATCAAACTCAGGATCTCCCATAATTTTTTGTTTTATTCGGGAGCCACAATCCGCACCCTTACTACTTGATCACTTACTGTAGTTCGACCAACAATAATTGACGATATATAAAATGGACCTGGCTTCTCTGCCCTCTCACTTCCCATACACTCTCATCCCCTCCTATTTGTGCGGTCACAGTTAAGCCACATCAACATTTTATATTACTATTGCTTTTTATCTTATTATCTCTATAAAAAAAATCAATATAAAATGTTGACGTGACTTAACCGTGACCGCACAGAATAGAAGGGGATGGAAGTGTATGGAAAGTGGGAGGGCAAAGAAGCCGGGTCCATATAAAATAATCTCACTCACTCTTTATAAGCAAACGCAAATTCTCTTTTTATCCAATGAATATATATATATACTCTCAACACGTGTTATTGATTTTTTCTTCAAAAAAAAAAAAAAAAAAAAAAAACACTAATGTTAAGTTTGATCATTGTTTATAGGTGCATGTAATCCACATGTGTTTTGTTATTAATTAAGTCATGTATTTTAATTCTTTTTTTTTTTTTTTTTCGTTTGAGAAACTTCAATGGTACAAAGAAAATTTTATTGATTAAAAAAAAAATAAGTTACACTTAGTCAAGGTCAAAAAACAGAAACAACAAAAAAGAATACACAAAAAAGAAGGAAGGACATAAACCTTACTCTTCTAGAAACAAAAACAAGAAGGATACAAAGAAAAGATTTTGGGGGGGGGGGGGGGGGGGGGGAGGGGACATGAAACCTAACTCTTCTAAAACCAAACCTAAAGTTCTGAACCTGCAAAACAAGTCGAACAACACCATAAAGTTAGAAGAAAAAAAAGTGAGACAAACTTGGATGCCAAGATGCACATTAATTTGAGAAGTGGTAGCCAGGCAAGCCAACATAGTCTGAAAACAAAGCAGCATGAGCCCCCGATAGGGGAGAATCATGCAATGTTAAAGATGAAGAAGACAAACTCATGTTAGCAAAATTGTCTGCAACAAGATTCCTTCGTGATATATGTGGGATGTGTAGAAAGTCTTTTTCCGAGTGCGATCCAAACAAATAGACCATTATGTACAAAGTGGCCAATGAGGATCAAAATCAGACGATTGAAAAGCAGAAACAACACTAGAACTATCAATTTTCAACCAAAGACAATGTCAACCCTGATGATATGCAAACTCTACACCATTAATAATTACTGATAATTATGCACAAAAAAAAAAAAAAAAAAAAGTTGCAATGACCATGGCAATTCTTGAAAACTCCTCCCCAAGCAGCAGAATCGGGGCAGAATCGGGATTTCCTTTAGACAAATCATCTGTATTAAGCTTTATCTAAGGAAACTAAGGAGGAGGCCAAGGGACATATAAAAAAAAGTTGGTGCCTAACGAGGGATAGGTCAAATCCCCAAGGAAGAAATGATTCGAGGGTCAAACCTTGAGGTAACCAGGAATAAACTTCCCACCATACTCCTATCCCTCTCTGCCTCCTAAGTTCTCCAATGCAAGGGTCTTGACTCCGTTGGGGAGTGCTAAATGACCTTGCTCACCGACCTTTTGGAGCGGACTCAGCAACATTTCAACATTTTTGAACGAGCTCTACAGGCCAAGGACTAGTTGAAGGCGGCCAAGGTCGCGCATGAGGCTGGGCGAGCGGAGATGGAGGTGATAAAAGCCAAGAAAGCGAAGCTGACCGAGTTTGATCGCCAGATCTCTGACCTCCAGCGTCAAATTTCTGAACTTCAATGGCAACGGTTTGCTGCTGCTTTAAAGCTTGAGAGGGACTTTGAGGCCAACAGGGCTCAGCTGACGGCCTTCGCTGCCGGTGCGTGGCACATCCAGCAACTGCAATTCAACAGAAAGACGAGGCAGGCTGAGATAATTTTGACCGAAGCGAAGTGGCTGGAGTTAAAAGCTGCCCTCGAGACTTTCCTCCCCTCGACCCCCTAGAAAATTATCTTTGTATCTGTTCACTTGTTATTAATACAATGGTCTTTTACTCTTGAATTTCCCATGTGACTGGATAGTACTTTTTTATAAATTTTCCGTTAATTGGCAATTTGTGAATTGAACCGGTCCGATCTTTGAGATGATATGCCCCCTTGCCGAGAACTTTGTGAACAATGAATGACCCTTCCCAATTCGGCGACCATTTACCAAACCTGGGGTCTTTAATCCCAACAGGCAACACCGTTTGCCACACTAATTCTCCTTCGCCGAACGTTTTCTGTCTTACGCGCTGGTTATACGCTCGCTCGGCAATTTTCTTCTGTGCTTTTAATAAGTTACCCGCGTTGATCCGATTTTCTTCTAAGTCTTCTAATTCTTGTCGCATCGCTTGACTATATTCGACACTGAACAAACTACTCTGCTCGATTACTCGTAATGAGTTTATACTCAACTCGACTGGTAACATAGCGTCGTGTCCATAAGTTAACGCGTAAGGAGTAGTTCCACTGGCCGACCGGGGTGAAGTTCGGTATGCCCATAATGCTTCATTTAACTTCAAATGCCACAGCCCAGGCCTTTCTCTTACCCTTTTTTCGAGGATGCCGATCAACATTTTATTGCTTGCCTCAGCCTGCCCGTTTGCCTGAGGGTAATACGGTGTAGATTGCTCAAGTCGGATATTCAGATTTGCCGCGTATTCCTTAAATCTATCGGCCGTGAATATGGTGCCATTGTCAGTTATAATCGTTTCTGGCACGCCGAATCTGGTCACAATATTTTCCTCTACGAAATTGCATACCTCTTTGGCCGTTAATTCGGTGTATAATCTTGCCTCGACCCACTTAGTGAAATAGTCAGTCGCTACAATTATCCATGCGTGTTTTGCCACCCCCGACGATGGAGTGATTTTGCCAATTACGCCCATTGCCCATTGCCTGAACGGCCATGGTTTAGTAATCGAGTGGAGTAATTCGGCCGGGGCTCTCTGCACGGGTCCATGAATTTGGCATGGTACGCATCTTCATGCATATTCGATGCAATCCTTTAATATACTGGGCCAAAAATAACCGTGTCATCGAAGCAACCAGCGCATCTTTCTTCCAGATTGGTGTGCCCCACAAATTCCTTCATGTACCTCGGCCATTGCTTGGGCAGCCTCGTGTGGGCCGAGGCACAATAATAGTAACCCGTCCTCACCCTTGCGGTATAATTCATTTTGGTATGACACGTAATTCGTGGCGAGGACCTTCATTCTCCGATCGTGTTTCCCATTGGGGTTATCGAGGTATCGTAGCATCGTCTTTCTCCAATCGTCTGGTTCCACCTCGACGGCACATACTTCTACGGGGTCTCCCCGTTCTAGTAGGGATGGGAACCATCACCCTTGTGCGTATTACGTGTGCGCGCTGGAGAGTTTGCCGATTGAGCAAGGCTGGGTACGATCGCAGACTTATGGCTGCTATCTGGCCTAGCTTGCCCCCCGTGAGTTGTGCTCCGGAGGCGATCTGGGCAAGTTCGTCGGCATCCGTTTTGTGAATACGTGAAATATGTTCAAATATGATCCGTTCAAACGACTCGGCCAGGTAGGTGGCGACCATGTGATAGGGCGCTAAAGTACAACTCATGCAACGAAACATGTCGTTCAGTTGGTTAATCACAAGTTCAGAATCACCGAGGACGAGAACGCGGGATGCCCGTAAATCGTGTAAAACTTGGAGGCCGATGATGAGGGCTTCATATTCGGCCTGATTATTTGTACAGCTGAAATCCAACTTGAGAGAAAAATACTAGCGGCAGTGGTCGGGCGACTAAATGGCAATACCAACACCAGCCGAGGTTGAAGTACTGGAACCATCAAAATGTATAGTCCAATGGTTATCACGTGTTGTGACTAAACCGATGTCAACGTCGCCTCCCCCAAAACCATACGGGGAAGGGTGTTGGGCCAAGAAGTCGGCGAGAGCTTGCCCCTTGACGGCCTTTTGGGGTACGTACTGAAGGCTGAACTCGGATAAGGCGAGCGTCCATTTCCCGATTCGGCCTTTGACGATGGGTCGAGTAAGTATGTAACGAATTACGTCTGTTTGGGCGATGACCTGCGTAACTGATGGAAGCATGTAGTGCCGAAGCTTTGATGCGGCAAAAAACAAAGCTAAGCAATCACCTCTGGCGAATTCAGATTACGGCTGAGATAAAAGATAGCTTGTTCATGCCCTACATTGTTATCTTGCGCGAGGAGACAACCAATGGATTCAGCGGCTGCCGAAATATACAATTTAAGGGGTTTGCCGCGACAAGGTGGAATTAGCACGGGTGGTGTGGAAAGGGCCACCTTGATTTGCGTAAATGCAGTTTGATGCTCTTCGCGCCATTCAAATTTGTCGAAATGCTTAAGTTTAAAGAGCGTAGAGAATTCCTTCGTCTTACCGACCGAATTGGCGATGAAGCGGCGGAGGAAATTTATCTGCCCGAGTAATGACTGGAGTTGTTTCTTTGTTGTCGGAGGTAGGGCGCTAATGATTGTGCAGGCTTTATTTTCGTCGACTTCAATGCCGTGATGGTGCACCAAAAATCCTAAGAAATTATTGGCCGAAACACCAAAGGCACACTTAGCCGGGTTCATTTTGAGATTATTCTTGCGCATGCGAAGGAACGCTTGCCGCAGATCATCCAGGTGCTTTTGGCGGCGTTTAGACTTTACCACCACATCATCGATGTAAACTTCGACGATTGTACCGATTAAGTCGTGGAATATCATATTCATGGCTCGTTGGTATGTGGCGCCGGCATTCTTGAGGCCGAATGGCATGACTACCCATTCGTAAGTACCGAGTGCCCCAGGGCAGCGGAAAGCCGTCTTGTGGACGTCGGCTTCGGCGATAAAGATCTGGTTGTAACCGGCATGGCCGTCCATGAAAGATAACAATTCATGATTAGCTGCAGCATCAATTAGCAAGTTTGAGATTGGCATTGTATATTCATCTTTGGGAGTGGCCAGATTTAGATTACGGAAATCGATGCAAATGCGAAGGGCTCTATTTTTCTTCAACACCGGGACGATATTGGCCAACCATTCGACGTACCGAGCGGTCCTAATAAAGCCAGCTTTTAGAAGCTGAACTAATTCGTCTTTGATGCCAAGTTGTACTTCGGTCGAAAATCGGCGTAGGGGTTGTCGAAAAGGCTTACACCCGTCCTTGATACGTAGCTCATGCTCTACAAGGTTTCGATCAAGGCCTGGCATTTCATGATAGTTCCACGAGAAGCAATCTATAAATTCCTGGAGTAATTTACGGAGCTCGACCTTCATAGACGGTGGGAGTAACGCGCTGATAAACAATGTTCGAGGATCATCGGCCCTGCCCACATTGACTTCCTCCAATAGGTCCTTAACCTGGGGCCGATTGTCTTCGAGTTCGGCTGGTGCGGCCTGAACTTTATCAAAGGATAGAACGGGGCCATTATCCGCTTCGGCCAAAAATTCGATTAAATTGATGCTGGAATTTGGTTGCTTGGTGATGGCGTACCAATGGGCCAGCAGACGTTCCATTGTCGATGAAACCGCGGCCTGACGCCGTTCTTGCTTGGTGGTATCAATCATCGGCATTGGTGAGCAAATCTGCCAAGCCAAGTCTCGCCGAATCCTGTTGGACAGTTTCGGCGCCGACCTCGATAACTTTCTGTACCGAAATTCTCGTCGGCCGCCCATCTTCGTTAAGGCCTTGGAGGGTGATATAGCTGACGTGATCATCATAATAGCAAGCCTGAATCATGTTGGCTTCAAATGGATGATTATCAGCTGGGTGTACTACGATTGATTTGTCATCCCAAAAGATGAGGACTTGGTATAATGATGAAGGAATGCAACTGGTTTGGTGGATCCAATCGCGGCCAAGTAATGCGTTATAGTCGGTCTTAGAGTCAATTATAAAGAATACCGTCATGTGGTGACGACCGGCAATGCTGACTTCCAATGGAAGCACTCCTTTGGTCTGAGACTTGTCGCCGACGAAGCTGCTCATAGTGATAGCTGATGGGATGAGCTCGTTATCAGAACGGCGTAAGGCCTTCATGACGGACATCGGCATAATGTTGACTGTGGCTCCACAGTCGACAAACACTTTAGAAATGAGAAATCCTTCGATGTGAGCCATGACGTATAACGGCTTGAGGTGTTGGAGATTAACCGAGGAGGAACGGGGAAATAATTCGGCCAAAGCCGCCTTAAGGTTGTCCTCGTTTCGGACTTCCCTATCGTCGTCGTTTGTGATGAAATCCACTTGTGTTGCTTCCTCAGCAACCACGTCCCCGTCCAAGAAATTTGACTGGTAGGTACTTAGTTGGAACTCAGCTGGTAGGAAATGGACCATACTGATCTCCATATGTTCGAGGACCGAGGGACCCATCGGATCGTGGTCGTCGTTTTCCACAGAAGTAACCATAGTATCAGTTGGCGGAGCATCCTCAATCGAACTTTGGAGTGCCTTGGTATGAACCGGCATCTGAGGCGTTTTGACCGAGTCTAGCTTATTTTGGCTGTTTTCCTCGACTATGTTTACTGCCGAAGATTTATTTTGGTCCTGCGTTATACAAGCTCGTTCTTCATAGGCGATACGGGCATTCCTCGTGTCTAGATATGTATCCAACCGTGCTATCCTTTTTTCCTCGTCGGCTGTGAGGCCGAAGAGAGATACAGCCGAGAAAACTTCAAAATGATATCGCAAATGCTGAAGGTCTTCGAGTGAAAAGGGTAATTCGGCGGCGTCAATATCCCTGTAAGGATCGACCTCAAAACCAAGGACCCGAGCCTCCCGTATATGTTGGAATCTAGCTTTTATCGCTGGGTCGGAAGTTTTCTAAATAATTTGCTCGGCATCAGGGCAAGTTAATGCTAGGTCGAGGGCTTCCTGACACGCCTTGGGTAGTCCGTACAAGTCATTGGCGGAATATTTCTTATGAAACTCTTGTATGTACTCCAAGGAGTCACCAAGGAATGGAGGGTATAGATTGCGTCGTATTTTGATGAACGGCTAGCGCGGTGGTAACGGAGAAAGTTTCTTTTCGGCCTCTTGTCTAAAATGCTTGAGACGAGCCCTCGTCTCCCCTGTCCGAAGAAGAAGCTTGATACGTTTCTCAGACTCTTCAATAGTGGTCTCAAAGTCGGGAGCCGCTACTTTTCTCCCTTCGAGTAACTCGATCGTGATAGTCGGGGTTGGTCGCTCACCAATGCTTTCCACGGCCTTTTTTGGTTGCCACTGGTTGGCAGGGCTGGTCTGCGCTTCTCGTCGTCGAGCCATGCAATCTATCCGTTTGCGACGACGTTTTTGAGATTTAGACAACGCCGTATATAGGCCAGTCGGAGAATTGTAACTGTACCAGCGTTGATCCGATGTCCTGGGTGGTTTGAAAGTTTTTCGATCGGCTGGTGAGCCCGAACTGCTGGTATTGCGCGAGTAATAATCCTCGTTATAGAAAGGTACGTCGAAGTCAAGACACCGCCTGACCGGAGCCTGGTCTTTTGGCAGTACCTGTGGGCCGAGTCTATCAAACACTTGGCGTCATGGACCGTTACCAAGTCCCCTTGGCGATGTTGTAGGGGTCGTAGATGGTGTCGAAGATGTCTTCTTCCCAGGTTCGACTGGTGTTTTACAATGGTCGCATAAAACCCTTGATTCATGAGTTTCCTCGCAACTCGACCCCGTCATAGGCTCATCGACGGGTGGCCCCGAGCGTTCCGTGGGTGGTGCATTTGAAAATAAATCAATCTTTAGTCTTGTTTGACCATTCCGTTTACGGATATGCTGCACCGGGACGTATTCGGCCTTCCCTTTTTCTTTGTTTTTAGGAAGATGAGCATCCACCATACCAATTGTTGTTGAAGGGAAGGGATTGACGTCGACCGCCATCTGCTTCTCTAGGAATTTCAACTTTCCTTTCTCGATCCAACTTTGAATTGTGTCTCGGAATACAACACAATTATTGGTTGCATGCTTATTAGAATTATGATACTTGCATTATATCTTGCCCTTCAATTCATTGGCCTTAGGGATAGTATGCCCCGGGCGAAGCTTGATGATTTTTGCTGCCAATAATTGATCGAAAATTGCATCGGCTTTGGTGATATCGAAAGTGTATACTTTCGATGATTTACTTATCTCCTCGGCGGCCAAACGGGTCTTGGTGTCTTTGGAACTCACTTGAGCTAAAGCCTTGCAGACATAAGGTTTATTTATTACTATCTCGGCCGCATCCACACTAGCATACTAAGGGTCCTCGCTTTTAGCCAATGCATAGCTAACCGTGGGATTCTTATACAACGTTCCCCGGGATGGTGACTTTGATATCTTTTCTTCTCGGAGCAGATAATCATACTGCTCAACGTGTTGAGCAAGCTCGTACATATCTCGAATATTTGCCCCCAGAAACTTCTTTTTGTATTCCACGTCCAATCCGTTAAGGGCGATCCTGACGAATTCCACTTCGGGGAGAGGTACTCGGCACCAATTCCTGGCCGACTTAAACCTTGTTAGGTATTCCATTGGAGATTCGTCGGACGTTTGAGCCATCATGGCCAACGATGATACGGACATTTCCATCCCTGGCTGATAGAATTGTTCATGGAACTTCTCGACTAATTCTTCCCAACTCTGCACGGAGTTGGGTGGGAGATTAATGTACCAAGCGAAAGCTGAGCCTGTTAGTGAAAAATTAAACAGCCGTAATTTATAGAAGTCGCTATTGACGTCTTCACACTGCGCTGTGAACCGAGCCACATGTTCTAATAAGGATAAAGACGATTCCCTAGTGAAAAGACTGAAATCAGGGATCTTGAAACCTCGCAGGTATTCAAACCTTTCTACATAAGCCGGGTATGGATGGATGAATTTTGGAAACTTCGGCCCCTTTTTTAGGGCCGAGTCAATCATTCTCTGGACTTCGATCATGTTTACGGAAGCGGCTTATTCTCCCTGGCTTGGTCCCTCGGATCTATTGCCCGGTCCACCTCTTTTATCTAAGGTGATTGGTTGTGGCCGGGCGGACCCTTTCTCGGCTTGTACTGGAACATTCGTAGAAAGTTGCCGAGGCTGGCTGACCTGGCCATCTTCGAAGGCTTTACTAACCAACAGTTCAAGCATCCTGGTCTGTGTGTCGTTGTTACTTCGTATTGTATCCAGTAAATCATTCATCTTTTGACCAATCGACTGCTCGACCTGTCGATACTGTTCATCAAGTCGTCTCCGAATAAACGACCCAGTTGGTGGATCAGAACCCTCCCCACCATCGTCGTCGCAATCTTCCACTATTCATTCAACGAACATGCCTGCTGTTTGGTTAGGGACTTTTGAGTGCGAGGTTGTCCGCTGAGATAGATGTCATTTTCTCGGCGTGTCGCGCTTGTGGCCTCGGGCGGCGCAATAATGATCGGATTTTTTGCAGGGTGCAAATCCTGCCCAAGGCCTTGCACTGGTAAGTTAGCTGTTGACTTTCCCATGATTGTTTTCTTCTTTACAGACCATGTCTCAATGGTCATAAACTCCGAAGGTTTAGCACAATGGTCCCACTGGGCGTGCCAAAATGTTGACTCTAAAAATTACAAAACCTACGTGGCGCGGAGGCCAAGTGACTAATAAGCTAACTACGTCCTTCGGTTGAATGCGGGGCGTGCCAACTCGTCGGCCGAGCTTGGCCGAGGAGTAAAATTCGTTGATGTCACGTTGAGCGCGTTATTGACTTCTTTATCTTGCGATTGCAACCGAGGAATGAACGCTCTCGGTCTCTGGGTTCTAGAGCCTGAAGCAAGGCTACTAATTCTGCGAAGTTCACAAATCGTCGGAACCTAATTCGGTCACTGTGATTATATTCGTAAGAGTATAAGCACGTCAAATCAAGACCAAACTATATGGACACAGGTACTCAAATGTGATGTATGTCTTGATGGTGAACGTAGTTCGGCCGTCGGAATGCCGAACTCTGAAACTCACTTGTGAGTATCCAATCATAAAACCACTCGGCGTCCAATACGCCGAATAATGCAATTCGTAACACCTAACTACGCCGAGAGGGCTAGCAAGGTGACCTCTACCAACAAGGGTTCGAAAACCCTTCTCGGCCGAGACTTAGATAGGTAACCAGTCAGCCTCGACGCAGTGCTGTTTATCCAAACTGAAGGTGCTTCTCGGTCGGCTAATTCTGTGGCAACAGTGCTGTTTATCCAAACTGAAGGTGTTTGCCGGGTGCCTCCACAGTGCTGTTTATCCAAACTGAAGGTGTGTCGGCAGAAAAAGAAAAGGAAAAAATCTCAAGGTACTTGAGAGGTTTTGCGCAGGGCAATTGTATGCTGAATTGAAGGTCCTTTTTTGTTGCATGATTTCTTGTATTTATAGCACCCGTTCCTTGAAACCGAATTGCACCCTTATCTGGATTGGGAGTCATTGTCCCGTTCCAACTTTACTTCGAACAAACCCACTCCCATTAGGATTTTGAACTTTCCCCTCTTCCGAGGCTTTATTCTTTGCTGACCGGGAATCCTGGTTGCACCAGGACTTCCTCGACCTTTGAATTATTCCTACTTAGGATCGGACTCGACCGACCCTGCTAATTGGCCTATAATCTATCAAGCAGCTCATAGTAGTTGACATAGCTTTGGGCCGAGCCCAACCGTATGCTCGGCCCAACAATATTATTTTGGGCCCAAACAAGTACATACAGCTTCAGCGCATAGGGGGAAGAACTACATGAAATCCACCTTTGATCACATACTAGCCTAACCAAGCTTTGCGCACACTTTTGGTTTCTTTTTCCGTGAACTTTTTTCGTCACAATTTCTCTTCTTTTTTACAACAACCGTGTTATATTATCTGTGATGCTCTATTAAGGCCAAATCTCTTGTAGTTTAAATGGGCATGTTTGAAGTTTGAACACACAATTTACTACTGAATATTCCTCAAGTATATGTTAAACACAACCTTCTTAAGTAAAGCTTTTTCACCCAAAGTATCAATTTAATTTAAACTTTTTATGCTTCTTAATTTCAACATCTGATGAAAATAGTTTCAATTAGCTAGATTGGTTTGGTGGGTGGGATGACTTTCCTTGTAGTTCAATTATGTCATCTTTATTCAAGGTAAATATGGGATATCGACTTGTAGTTCAATTGGTTAATGTTGAAGAGCAGAGTCTTATATATGAGATATACCAAAACAATATACAATTTATATCGCTGCTAATTAATACCTTTGAAATTTTTTGTGATAAAACTCTACACCGAACATCTAAAATAATTGTAGAAATAAAACCTTTTGAGGTAAAACTATCACCAGGCCTTATGCCACAGATGTAACTTTAAGTAAGGGAGCCATACAAGAATTAAGTCAGGTTTAGGAATTGAACTACAAGAATTAGAAGGCTACATTATTTTTTGCCACGGGTGAAAAAGTGGCCCATATTAGGAGGAGATTTATGTGAAATGAATTTACTGTCATGTGACATCTCTATCCAATAATGAATTGACATATGTAAGTTGCTCTCTCATATCAGTAACAGATGGAGATATATAAAATTCTATTTAGAAAATCCGTTAACTCCCTACATAGTGCGAAAAGAGGTTTATTTGATTGAGTTAGGGGAGATTTTCGGACAGATCATATTGGAAAAACATTTCCAATCATTGGTCTAAAATTTCGGAATCAAGTCGGATCACAATTTTCAAATTTTCAAATTTTGAAATATTCAGAATTTTTTGAATCAAAGTAATCTTGAAAGTTTCGGAAGTTCATATAACTTTTGGAAGTTCATATAACTTTTTCGTACATGTAATTTATTGTTCATTCTTAATATTTGGTATATGTTTAAGTATAAATTCAATTAATTTCTTGATGTACTATTACGCTCATTCTTTTTTAATAAATAAGTGTATGTTTAATATAAAAACAATGAACCAAAGGTATCCAAAATAACAATAAAATAAAATTGATTATGAAATGCATAATTTGAGTAAATAATTATAAAAATTTGAATTTTTTTCCGAAATATCGGGCTCCCTAAATGCATTCCAACTTCCATTCCATTTTTTCGGAAAATATTCAGATTTGGATTCCTAAGTTTTATTTTCGAAATGAAAAACACCATTCCAACTTGCACCCCTGGATTGAGTTCTAAAAGTATGCCTCACACTTGGCCAAGCAGACAATTAACAAAAGACATAAAGAATTTGAGCTACTGTGACTTCAATTGTTAACCATTATAACCTTAGCGAGCAAATTTCTATTAGCATAATGTGCAATTATATTCTTTTGCATTTGTAATTGAGAAGTCTCAAATTTAATTGGTATGAGTAGTGAGATTTCTTGATACCACGGGCGGAGCCACCCACAAGGCTAAGGTGGGTTGTAGTCTAGGGAGGTTTTTTGTAAGTGTACTGCTACTTGAGCACTTATTTTGATTTCTTACACATGCTTCTCAGTTTTCAACATTCGGATTAAATGAATTGACGAAGATCAATGACAAAAAATGAATAAGGGTGTGTGAATAACACTATCATTTTTCTTTTCTTTTTTTAAACCCATGCTTTAATGGCTTATGTTAATGCATGTAACATATATAACCCACTCAATTCCAATACAGGTTATTATTTCATGTATATTTAGTGGAGGATAGGTAATAAATAATATTTTTATGCTGAAAATAATAAATTAGTTCTATCCTCTCTCCCCTTCTATCCTATTCGTTAAAGAAAAAGACCATTTACCCTATACAATTTAGCCTCCGCACTTCTTACTAAAGAAAAGAAAAAGAATTTTCTTTTAGTTCACAATTAAATCTCTATCTCCGCAACTCCTTACTTTTCGTTGCAATTTTCCAATAAATGTAACTGTCACATCCCGGCTCGGGACGGATCACTTCCCGGGCCCGCTCCACCACCGTAGTATGATATTGTCTGTTTTGGGCTTACCATTTCCTCACGGTTTTGTTTTTGGGAACTCACGAGCAACTTCCCAGTGGGTCACCCATCATGGGATTGCTCTAGCCCCCTTCTCGCTTAACTTCGGAGTTCCTACTGAACCCGAAGCCAGTGAGCTCCCAAAAGACCTCGTGCTAGGTAGGTATGAGAATATACATAAAAGGATCATTTCCCTAGGCAATATGGGATGTCACAATAACCCTTGATATGTTCTTAATCGCTTTATTTACTTATTCTTGATTTATTTAGTAGGTTAATTATTTATATGATCCTTGAAGTTGTTGGTTAGGGATATGATTTCAAGAATTGTTTATATTCTATTGTTGTTCTTTTATATTAATTATTATATAATTTTATATAAGGAAAAATAAACATATAATTTTATGATACTAATTTCAGCTAGCCTAAAAAAATTCTAGCTTTGTTGTAGATTGATACGTCTGCCTTGCCAATTCGGCAAGAGAGTTCTGATAATAACATGCTCATTGTGCAACGTATTCCTAATCTCCATCCCAATACTATTGTATAAAATTAAAAATAAAAATAAAAACTTAGGTTGAAAATTAAAGAAGATGAAAAGGTTGGTTCACCAAATGAAAATGAGCCCAAACCTTTGTTCATAAGTAATTTTGTTCGAATTGCTTACATTAGAAACACGTTAAATTTTTATTTATTTTTGAAACCTAAGTGCTTTAGTGATTCATGAAGAAGTACTAATTTGTTCTTCTCTAAAAAGCGCGTCAATTTCCTATAAATATTTTTTAATTTTTCTATCAAACACAGTGAAGAGCTGTCAAAGACCGATTTCAAGCCTTCCAAGACAATCTCATACATGTCGTCATCCGAGTCATTAGTTTGGGCTTACACACCACCATTTATTTGGGCCCAATTCCAAATACACGCCGTGGAATGAACAGGCCCTGAAAACCCTAATCATTTTTCTCTTCCTCCTCTCCTTCTCGCTCTGCTGACTGAAAACTCGAGGAAAGATTTCTCGGAAAAACGAGAGGTCGCTCCATCCAAATCCAATCCCTCATCAACCTCTCTCTCAGGAATTTACCCCTCTTCTTCCCCCTCTCTCTCTCTCTCTCAGAGGTAAGCGATCTCAGTTGATTTTCAATTTCGCTTGTAATTTTTCCTCTGTTTTTCTTTCAATTTTGGAATATATATGCATTGCTGATTTTGCTTGATAACTTGATAGCCTAAACCCTAAAACTCTATGCCTAAATTAATCTCGAAAACTTTGTTTTTCTTGCCCCCTTCTTATTTTTGTTTGGGAAAGAATGCAAATTCTAGGCTCCTCTTTCGATATTATAAATTTAAAATGGAAACAAATGATACCCATGATACTGATTAAGTCTTTAATTTGATTTTTTTTTTCTTTTTTTTTTTTTTTTTTTGTTTCCTTCCTCTTCAAATTTGGATTATTTTGAATAAAATTTTTAATTGACGGATCTATGCTGTATACTTAATATTCTTGTTTGTGGTATTGAGAAATTTAAACCCGAATGCGACTTTGAAATTATTCTATGCTTCGTTTTGAGAGGAAAGTTTACGGTTTAGGGTACGGTTAAGGATCTGGTCTTTGGATTTGATCAGTACCCAAATGTCTGGTTTCCACGAAGCAGTAGGAATTGATTTTGATTTTTCAATGTAGTTTTAGGAGGAAACAAGAATGTAGTTTGTTGAGATTGGTACTTAGCTACTTTTTGAAACTCATTTGAAGATCACAATCTAATTTTGGCACTCCTTTCTCTGTCGTTTGATCTGATCTTGTAGTGATAAAGGTATGGCGATGAGTCATGTCAAAACATTTAGAAGCGTTATCAATACCAAGGAAGTCGTTGGGATACTGTCACAAAGAACATTTTCTGCTGGGGCTGGCAAAGCAAAGAAGGACAAAAAGGGTGGTTCTCAAACTGATGCACCGAAAGCGTCAACTCTGGCCAAAGAAGTCAAGGCTACTACTGTGGTCGGAGGCAATATCCTAAAGGATGGAACGGATCCTAAGATCTTGCCAGATTCTGAGTACCCTGATTGGTTGTGGGGTCTACTTGATAAGCGCCCTGCATTGAGTGAATTAAGCCGGAAGAAGATTGAAACTCTCCCCTATGAAGATCTCAAGCGTTTTGTCAAGCTGGATAACCGAAGAAGTATCAAGGAGAATAACTCTCTTAAGGCCAAGAACTAGTTTCTATTTGTCCTTTTGATTTGCGAACAAATGAACTGAATCATCAGTATTAGCTTCACCGGTAAGGCTGTTTCTCGGTCCCTGTATGAATCTAAGGCAGGTTAGATGTACTTCTCTGCGGAAATGCTCTTTTGTATGTTTTGAGGATCTGTCTCAGAAATATATTATATTCTTGCCTGTTTTCTGAACAAATTGAACCTTGGCTTGGCTTGGTTAGATGTGGGAATGGCATAAAGTGCATGTTGAACCTTGGCTTGGAGTTTTCTACGAGTGCAATTTACCCTGGCTTATGTGCCATCCGTAGAATTGATTTTTTGGAATTTTGTTATTGTTCCCGATATTTTACGTGACTCAAGTTTTCACAAGGAATGAGTCACAATTAGTTAGACAAATGTCTAGATGATACAGCCCTCTTCTATTGGATTCTCAATAATGAAAACAAGAGAACCTGATACAACGAAATAGCTTCTCATCCAAATATTCACGACAGCATGAGAGAAAAAGAAAGCTTGATCAATTATCCCAGGCGTAAGCATGGCTTGATCATCAACACCCAAACAATGCCATCTACCAATAATAGCTTAGATTTCAAACAAAAATTAACTATTCCAAGGCTAAGCACAGTTATGATACTATTCGAAATTACCTGAACAATCTTGACCTTGGCAAGAGGTTTAACCTGGCTTGGAATGTTCTCAGTTGTGGTCTCGTGAGGGTGCCCTACGGTCCTTGTTTGGTTCAAAAAATACAAAATACACGCAGATAATTGAATTGGGACGGTGGATAGAGTGACAAAAAGACAACTAAAACGAGAAGTAGAAGATTAAGGGGCCCACCTTGCCATCATCGCAAATGGCGAGAGAGTGACGTGAAACAGGTAAGCTCGAAAGCGATTGAAAATCCCTATTAGGGGAGAGGCCAACTATCTATCTTTGTACGAACATGATATTCTCCTTTGAGATGTCCATGTAAATAAACGCTCCATTTGGTTGAGACTTGGTCAATGTGGGATAAGGGGCTGTTGACGTAAAAATTACAAAGCCTACGTGGCACGCAGGCCGAGTAACTAATGAGCTAATTACGTCCTTCGGTTGATGCGGGGCGTGTCAACTTGTTGGCCGAGGAGTAAAATTTGTTGATGTTGCATTGAGCGCGTTGCTGACTTCTTGATCTTGCGACTGCGGCCGAGGAAGGAACACGTCTTGGCCTTCAGGTTCTAGAGCCTGAAGACAAGGCTGCTAGTTTTGCAAAGTTCACAAATCGTCAACACCGGGTTCAGTCACTGTGATTATATTCGTAAGAGTATAAGCACGTCGAACCGGCTCCAAATTATACGAACACAAGTACTCAAAAGAGATGTATGTCTTGATGGTAAATGTGGTTCGGCCGTCAGAATGCCGAACTCTGAAACTCACTTGTGAGTATTCAATCATAAAACCACTCAGCGTTCAATGCGCCGAATGCAGTAACTTGTAACACCTTACTTCACCGAGAAGGCTAATAAGATGACCTCTGCCAATCAGGATTCGGAAACCCTTCTTGACCGAGACTTGGATAGGTAACTAGTCGGGCTCGACGCAGTGCTGTTTATCCAAACTGAAGGTGCTCCTCGATTGGCTGATTCTACAGCAACAGTGCTGTTTATCCAAACTAAAGATGTTCGCTGGTTGCCTTCACAGTGTTGTTTATCCAAACTAAAGGTGTGTTGGCTGAAAAAGAAAATAAAAAATCTCAAGATGTTTGAGAGATTTGCGCAGGGCAGTTGTGTGTTGAATTAGAGAGGCCTTTACGTTGCCATGGCACCTGTATTTATAAGACTGATGTACTTGCTTGGCACGTCTAGATAATTGTGTAGAGTCTGACTGCAACTCTAACTCACTGAAATCTAATCTGTGGCCTTCAAATTTTGTGACTACTAAAATAAAGCCTATCTAAGCTTTATCACACCACATCAGAACCCTATCCCACCTAGGCTTCTGATCTTATTAAAAAAAAAAAAAAAAAAAAAAAAAAAAAAAAAAAAAAAAAACCCTCAAGCAGAAACCTTTACTTCCATCACCATGCAAAAACAAAAAGCCTAGTTTACCTAGGTTTCTTGTGTCATCATCACAACCTAGGCTTATCATATCGCCACCAAAATCTAACCCTATCTAGGCTTCTTCATAACCTTTACCCATGCGTGCATCCTGATCCCCACCATACTCTAAATAGGCAACAATCAATTTGAACCACCTGACGCCACCCACATATTCACATGCCAAAACACCCAAATCAACTTGAATTGTGCTGCCATGTTTCCAGTTGGAAATACATATCTCATCCTTCATAATAAATTATTTTTAAAAGATAATTATGATAAAACACCATAACATTATCCTCCAATAATAACAAAATGAATTATCTCCACTTTTCATCTGACGATGTGAAGCTATGCTCACTCAACGACCTTGATTGCACGGGCCGACAGTGTAAATTCGGGTCCAAATAGGGGCATACTGAATTTTGAGTAGCAAATTCTGATTAAACTTGTTGGAAATCCTTGTTTTCATTTGGCTTATTATTTAGTTTCTTCCAATATCTCAGAGTTTCGTGTATAGTTTCAAATTTGGTTTTCTTTATTCAATAGAGACGATCTATTTACACTGAAATACTTGTTTTTTTTTTTCATTCTAATAGGTCATTTCATTCTAATGGCTCATTTCATTTTCACCTTCATATTGCATCCAATAAACGTGAAACCAACATCATGAAATAAGTTTTCAAAATTGTAGATAATTATTTGACGATTAATTAGGTACTAGTTGACACACCCCAACCAAAGTCGAGACGTACTGACCGTCAAGTGAAAGTGACGAAGCCAAGTGCTCAACAAAAGTGATAATTATGCGAAAACATGGGTAATAATAAAAAAAAACGAAACTCAAACTTAATTAGACTAGAAATAAGTGTGTGAAAGTGAACATAACCAAACACAAGTATTCAGAGCATAGGTATCATAGTGCAATCAGACAAACGAAGTACTAATTATACAAACGGGGAGAATATCCCTACAGTTATTTAGTCGATCGTTAGAATCACCGATAAGTCCTCGTGAACCACCAAGATGTACAGCTACCTAGGACCTGGAGGGGCACAAAACAGAAGGGTAAGTGGGCAAAAACAAAACGCTTGAAAACACATTTATCTTTTCTAAACATAATAACTTCTCACTGTAAAACCCGTATAGTCTCCAAAAAATAATACTACGTATATACATACGAATACCAATGCACAAGGCCAGTAAAAAAACTAAAGTATGCCATGTCATAACGTTTCTGCACTAAAAGATGTAAGCTAGGTGAAATCAACATAAAATAATATGTCAGTCGGAGTCACCTAATGTGACCTGTACGACTGGACCTATAGCTCATCAATATATGCTAGCACACAAGTCGGAACCACCTATTATGGTCTGTACGACAGGGTTGGGTGTAAATATGTACGCTCAAGTGCTACGATCACGTAAAGGTTGTGCGAATAATCGCGGGTCACCTATGAGTTGGAACCACCTATTGTGGTATGTACGACAGGGCTGGCACCAAACTTGGATCCAAGGTGAGCATGCAATGCGGGAGGTGAACATCACGTGAAGGACTGTGCCCTAGCCTCGAGCGGGAGCACTAACACTGGGGTGCAGCAATGATGAGCTCTAAATGCATTTATCCATAACAATGTGCCATACAACCAATACCATTACAATATACTCACTTGAAGCTTACCTAAGCCTCCGCGTCATCAAACGATATAATTCATGATTTATAATAATGTAATACTTAAAATACAACTCATTTTCGACATGGCATTTAAAGCATAAATCATTTTAAAAATGTTATGGAATTATATATATATATATATATATATATATCTGTGTGTGTGTGTGTGTGTGTGTGTAAAAACTAATTTTACGTTAATTTTAAAACACATACACAAACCCTAGGAATAACTTCACATACGAATATACAAGATGATCTACTCGACAACACGAACACCTCCATATTTTTTAAAAAAGTTTTGGACGTTAGACGCGCAGCCACACGCCGGGCATGAGTAGGCACGTGCCTGGCACGCTGATGGAACCCCTAACGGCATTAGGGAACTCGCCGAAGTCCGCTGCCGGCCGCTGTCTGGTTAGCCGGTTTTTGGAAATTTTTCAAAGTTTAATATCTTCTTCAATTCTCAACCAAAATCCATGAAATTTATATGGATTTGAAGGTCTTGAAGAGTAGAACACGTTCGTACATTAGAAGTCCAAAATCCAACGGAAAACGGTCAGAAAAACCTTCGAAAGTTCCGACCAACTAGGTGCCCTCTTGAACTTGCCTATTCTGATGTCCACTCCACTCCAAAACTACTCCAAATGCTAGGGAAGTTGATTGGAAGCTTCCTCAAGCCTTAAAACTTCATGAATCGTCCGCGATCACGTCGTCCAAAGTTCCACTATGACGAAGCTCAAGAATCAACGGGTCAAAGTTCACCAAAAAAGGAAACTAAGGGTATGGTGATGATCGTGAAGTTGAGAGGAGGATGATGGTGGTCCTTATAAGCTCGATCCGTGCTGATTTGGTTAAGCTTGCGAGCTGGGGTGTCTCGGGTGTACGGACAGAGAGAAGAGTCGAGAAGGAGGGAGAGAAAGGGTGAAGGTGTACGTGTGCGTGTGTGTGTGATTGGTAGAAGAAGAAAATAATAAAATCTAATTGGGCCCAATAGAAAATGAGCCCATATAATTGGTTCGTAATTACTCGTTTACGCACTTCAATAATCATAACTTTCTCGTTACAACTCCGATTTGAATCTAACTCGCGTCAACGTACTCGTGACGTCAAGCACGATTTAATTACGATAACAAGGAAGATAATTTAAAACTGCTTATGTACATCCACGTCACTAAGCCACTGAGGGCATAATCGTCATCTTACATACTCGGGAAGAAAATTACAATGAAAATTGGAACGGGTCGTCACACTAGTAACCCATTATTTTGAAATATTAAAAACATCTCACATTTAAAAGTCCTAAATTCGATTCTCCCTTAAACTATATCTAGACTTTCTAAATTCGTTTGGACAAAAAAATGGCCCATTAGAAAATCTACAAGTTATGCACTCCCTTGCTTGGTTTTGGCAACATCAACCCGGTTTGACAGTATCACTATCAGAGATATTGCCATCGTACCTTCCTTGAAGTTCCTTGATAAAAATAAAACCATACAGAAAAATTCTCTGGACCAACGAATGCATGGAATCCAACGATAGGTGACCAAGAGAACAACACTTGAAAATTAAAATCCAATTTTTAAATGAATCAAACAACCTGAATTATTTAGGAAATTAAATGAGAAAAAAATTTGGGTTATATATCCAACACAAGGGTGGGTAGCCTTAACCGGATGTGTACCAAATAAGCTTGAAAGCTAACTCCCGTCCCTGTCAGGGGAGATGCCAACCATCTCTCCTTTCATCAAACAAAATAAAGTTTTTGGAGATGTTGATATAAAAACCCTCCACCCATCGTGCTTTGGCCGATGTGGGAATGGTATAAAGTGCATATTGAACCTTGGCTTGGAGTTTTCTATGACTGCAATTTACCCTGGCTTATGTGCCATTCATCCAATTAATTTTTGGATTTTGGCATTGTTCCCGATATTTTACCCATGACCCTTAAATTTTCACGAGGAATGAATTCCAATTAGTTAGGCAAATGTCTAGATAATACAGCTTTCTTCTATAGGATTCTAATAATGAAAACAAGAGAACCTGATACAATGAAATGGATTCTCATCCAAATATTCACAACAACTTAAGAGAAAAAGAAAACTTGATCAATTACCCCAGCGTAGGCACGACCTTAATCATCAACAGCCAGACAATGCCATCCACCAATAGTAGCCTAGATTTCAAACAAACCTCTGGTTAAATCCAAAGAAAACTACACTAAAAATTAACTATTGCCAAAGCTAAGCACAGTTACGATACTATTCGAAATTACCTGAACACACTACTACAAAAGTGGTTTATTGTGTCGATGGTTGGTGTCGGTTTATATAAAATACTAGCGGATAAGACATTTCCTACACCCGTCAAAATTACTGTCGGGTATAAGCAACATAAATTGTCTTTGTCGCTTATAGCCGACATAGATTTTATTATTTTTAAATGGTGGTGTCATATAAAAAGAAAACAGTGTCGCTTTCAACCGATATAAAGTTAGTGTTGGTAAAAATGAAACTCATGTCGCTTCTTCCCGACACTAATAAATATTGTTTAAATATTTTAAAACTTCTTGTCAGTTGTAGCTGACAGGTTGGTGTTTCTATTTTTTTTAAATACTTACCTCACATGACAAAAATTTGGGCGGGATATTTCCCCCCATATTTTTAAACGAAAAAAGAGGATGTCAGTCTCCCTCTTTCAAGAGGCTTCACCTCGAGCCCAGAGGCTCACTTCCCTCATTTATCTCTACCTTCTTCCAAGCACACCCTACAACCGCAGCTCCTTTCTCCACATTTTCTCAAACCCTAACCTCCATTTCTGCAAACCAAACCTTAATCTTCCATCATCAACCCATAAGACCTCGCAACCATGGATTTACTGCATCACTAGAAGGGTAGCAGCACCGATCTTGGTGCAGACGCACTCAGAGGTAAATTTCTCACCCTCCCTTGCTTATTCATGCACTCAGGTTCATGGATTGAAATATACCATACAAGAAAAAAATCTTCAACTCCTCATGCTTATGTTGTTTTTTTTGTAGGGACCTAAGATCGGCTATAAAAATTAAAAAATAAAAAATAAAAAAGTTGATACAACCACCGATACAGCTCCAAATCACATCTCAAGGAAAAACCACCACGGAGTTGTCTCCATTCTAGATCTGTCATTTAAAGGTATAACAACAAAATCTATTCTAATTGGATGATTTGGTGGTGAAAAGGTTGGAAGAATAAGTGGAACTCTTGATGTATTTACAACCTTCCACGTAGCTATTAATATGTGAATGCTAAGTTGTCTAATGCATGACTCACTAAAGCTATAATCTCCATTGAGCTCCTCTTTTATGTTCTTGTTCAATAAGATCAGCAATTCAAAAATCCATATAAAAATTCATGCATGTTCATTTTGGATCTGAAGAGCAAGGGCACTGGAAATCACAGATCCATAATTTTTGAAAGGTATAAAACCTGAGTTTAATCTATAGAGATTAGGGCCTTAATGTTGAAGTAGTAAAGTATTGAAGCACTGATCTGATGGCAAGCATGGCAGCATGGAGCTACATAATATGTGGTCTTCGACAAAGGCAAGCACGGGAAAGCATCATGGTAGCTGCTAGTATTATATGCAAGCATGGAGTTGATTAGTATTATATGTAATTGTTAGTTTGTTGGTCGTCATCTTGTAACCAGTTCTCTAATAGCTCCTATATATGTGTTATGTGTACTTCCTTAATTATATGAAATATAATACATTTTAACGACAAATTCTACACCCAAAAACCCCAGTTAAATTCTTGAATAAATTGAATCTGTGAAATTTGCATGTCATGTACCATCTATGTAGGAATGCATGATAATTATTTTATTTATCGAGATGTTGGGCAATGTTGGTTAGGACCGACAATAGATTGAGTATTTTATTTGTTAGCAGCTACATGATGTGGGTTATGACCACCATCATGTTAGAATTTATTTTATATTACTTTACTTCATGGTGGCGGATTAAGGGGACTAACTGACGTCAATACCCTTTTCGTGACGCTAGCAATGGTGTCGGCTCCCCCATCTGACATTGCATGACTTGATGTTGGATTTTTACCATAAATCCGACACTAATTAGTGTTTCTTGTCGGTTTTCACACCACCAGTGATAGTCTCTTTTGTAGTAGTGATAATCTTAACCTTGGCAATAGCTTTAACCTGGCTTGGAATGTTCTCAGTTTTGGCAGGAGGGTGCCCTGTGGCCTTTGTTTGGTTCCTATTTGGTTCAAAGAATACAAAATACACACATAGAAGTGAAATGGGTAGTAATCAAAACAGTGGATAGAGTGATAAAAAGACAACTAAAACAAGAAGAATAAGATAAAGGAGGCACACCTTGTCGTCATCGCAAATGATGAGAGAGTTTTGGCTGCAAGCGATAACAGAGCAGACAATCTGCGAACTTGGGTCATCACGCCGCCACTTTGTGGTGTCACAACTTGTGACTCACGAATAACAGAATACGACAAGAAGACGTAGGGGCACTGTAGTACGTGCAACTTTGGGTCGCATAACAAACTAATAGTTCATCTTGTAAACATTACAATGTCATCAACTTACGAATTTGTTGCAATGTTAGACCTCCATTAATTATATCATCGGTTATCTCATGGCTTTGGTGGCTTGAATATTCTTGGTGATGGCAATGCGCTTGGTGTTGGAGATGTGCTTGAGCTACCAATGTGAGAGTCAAAATATTCCTCGTCGTAAAACAGCTTGTTGAAGTTAAGCCTTCGTCAAACTAGCAACTTCTAACTTTCCATTTGTGGACCAAGCCTATCAAATACCGATGTTTGATTCTGTTTTAAAGTTTGGCTAGTCAGTTGAGATGCAAAAGATTTTAAACTACTCATTTTGGGGGATGGGGAAGTCTCTGATTTCAAATGTTTGACCGAACGATCCAAGTTCGGACTAATGATTGTGATTTCAAATTTACACCGACTAAAAAGTATCGCTGGTGTGTCAGAACCATTTAATCCTTGGCTAACAGAGTTATGTCTGACGTGAACTATAGGGACCAAATGATGTGCCGGAGGATCTTGCTGAGCAAGATTGATCTTTAACCTTGGTACCTTATTCTGCTCAGGTATGTAAGCATGACCATATGGATAGTGGTTGATGGGAAAAGACCAGTGTCAACCAACATCTATGCCTTCTCAGATAACTTGAGCTTTCCTTTATCAATCTAATCTTGGATGGCATTGTGAAACACAACGCAACTGTTGGTTGCATGCTTGTTAGAATTGTGGAATTTGCAATAAACTTTTCCCTTTAGGTATAACATGACCTAGCCAATTCTTGATTTCTTCACCACAAGGAGTTGGTGGAAAATAACGTCGACCTTAATGATGTCAAAGATATAGGCCTTCAAGGCTTAGATTTTAGCCTCGGCCGAAGTTGTCGCATCTTAGTATCCTTTGTGCTAGCATGAGACAAAGCCTTGCATATAAATGACTTATCAATTATGATCTCAGAAACATCTATATTGACATACGGTGCATCCATGTCTTGAGCTGAAGTGTAACTAATGATTCTTATAGTGTTCATTGGGACGTTGTTTTGATTACGTTTTCTTCTCTAAGAAATGAGTTATACAGCTCAACATGTTTGGCCAATTCATACATATCGCTAAAGTCCATGCCTAGAAATTTCTTTTAGAACTCCATGTCGAGGCTATTCTGGGCTATCCGAACATATTCTGGCTCAAGCAGAGGAGCCCGACACTAGTTTTTAGCTCACTTGAAGCGACAAAGATACTAGATAGGTGATTCATTTGGTGCTTAGGCCATCCTATCCAACTATGAAACCGAGACTTTCATTCCATCTCGGTAGAATTGTTCATGAAACTTCCTAACTAAATCATCCCAATTTTGCACTAAGTTTGATGACAGGTTGATATAACGTGAAAAAGCAACCGAGGTCAGAGAAGAGTTTTATCGCGACTTATGGAAGTCATGGTCTGCATCTCCACATTGGGCAATGAACCGAGCGACATGTTCCAAAGAAGAGAGTTTTGATTTGCCAGAAAAAAGATTAAAATCATGAATTCTGAAACCTCGAGGATATTCAACTTCTCGACATATTGAGGAAAAAGGTGGATGAATTGTGAGATCAACTGCCCTTTTTTCATGGTCAAGTTGATCATTCTTTGAATCTCATCCATGTCAATTATTATGAGATCCCCCTTCTCGTCAATTATGGTTGTGCCCCACCTAATGGTGGCGGCCCGTAAGGAAATTCTACATTGGATTTCTTCCCACTTAAACTACCCTTAAACTGATATGGCAACAAGGGTACTTCTCTACCATGGTTGATCTTTTTCTTCGAGTGGGCTGTATTCGATGATTGTTTCTCATTGATAGCATCTAATTGAGTATGTCGACTCTCTGTGAATAACGCCGTCAGCAAACGGTTTGTTTCGTCGTGACTCCACTTAATTTCCTCATGGTGCTGATTGGCTGTATCTTGTTTAGGACTGAATCGACCAATTTCACACTCCAAAATAGTGTCAAGCTACCTGGTATGCTCGGTGAATTTATGCCTGGTAAAAATTTTAAGAGGTGCATTAGAAGTCTCATTGTCTTCTTCGTCGACAACCCTTCTGGGGGTTGAAAATCGGCAAGCTTGGTTGTCTGCGTAATAGTCGTTATCAATGATGTCTAGCTGGGAAGATTTATTTCCATTTTTCGAAGAGTTGTAAGATCTGGCGTGATAATGACAGGAAGGTTCTGCGCAATTTCTACACCAGTAGACACAATTGCTTGATTAATAGATGATTTTTCCATTATAATCTTTTTTTCTTTCTACAAAGTGAGTTTTAATGGTCATAAACTTCGTAGCTTTTAGCACTGGTCCTTCTGGCCGTGCCAAAATGTTGACCCTAAAAACTACCAAGCCTACGTGATGCGCATGCCAAGTAACTAAGAGACTACATCTTTCTTGTGGTTGATGAGGGTATGCCAACTTGCTACCAAGGTGAATCAGGTGGGTAAGATGAATGTAGTGATGGGGTCGAATCGCGGTGTTGATTTTTGGATCGAGCAACTTAGGCCTGGGAAGGAACACTCTCAGCATAGGGTTCTTAAAACCTGAAGACAAGGTTGTTAATCTTGCTGCAAAGTTTAGGATCATTTACACTGGGTTTAGTGACTTCAACTATATTAGTGAAAATATAAGTGTGTGGAATCAATATTAGGCTATAAAGACAAAGATACTCAAAAGAAATGAGTGTCTTTATGGTGAAAGTTGTTCAGTTGGATGAATACCAAGTTCTGAAATGTACATAGGAGTCACCAATCATAGAACACCGTAATTCGTTGGGAAGCTAATGAAGTGACCTCTATTGACGAGAGAATAAAAAACTCTTCACCGGCTGAGACTTGGATAGGTAACTAATAAGGATAGGAAAGTGATGTTTAACCAAACTGAAGGTCTTCTAGGCCAAGCAGGTTCTATTGCTCCAATGTTGTTTAACCAAACTGGAGGTGTTGTCGGTTGTTGACATGGTGATGTTTACCAAACTGAATATATGCCAACATGAAGGGGTTAGTGAGCCGTTAGTTTTTTCTCAAGATGTGTGAGGATTTCGCGTACAACGTTGATTTGTGTATTGAGTTAAAGATCCTTTCTTGTTGCAGAGCCTCTTCTATTTATAGGTAAGGCTTCGAGATTAAATAAGTCTGCCAAGGCAGAGTCCTGATATGACTAAGTTTCCTCAGCATTTACCTGATTATTACAAATTATCTTCCCTTAGCCGAAACTACACCCTCATCCAGTCTAGGCTTCTTCATTCGATCTAGGACTCTGGACCTAATCTCTTTCTAAGCTCAATTCATTCTTATATGATTAAACATGAATTCTGATGATTCTAATAATTCCGTCATATCAAAATAATTGTCAATCCTTAACCGTTTCAACCGATCAAGGACTCGACCAAGCCATGCTCAAACATAATCCTTTCATAGTCCTTCAGTCATAAGTACTCGGTTGAGCTAAACATCATTTTGGGCTAGAACGCCCTCGATTATTGAACCAATGTTGGGCCCGAGTATCAAGAGTTCCTACTTCAGATTACTCGCCCAAACTTGGATTTCAGGCCCAAACTTATGTAAACAAGCAACCCATAACAAGCATATGTCCAAATTTAAGACCGCAGAAAGTGGGGAACCAGTGTTCTATTAACTCGTTAATATTCTATACCTTCTGTTTCCCTTTTTTTATTCTTTTCTCTTACGTACTAATTACTAACGCTTTGGATGAAATTTAACCAACCAACCTATGCTTCCAGTTTTATTTCATGAAACCTACTTTTCCTAAAAATATTTTAAAACCACTCGCATTTTGTTTTCGACATTCATCGTTCAATTTTGACGTCATAGGATCCTTACCGTTGTCTGCAATTTTGACGTCATCCTCTGTTTGACAGCGTCTTGACACTCACTGAGATTTTGATGGTTGCCAAAGTTCTTATAGACTAGTACTGCAACCCAAGTGAAGTTCTAGCACCACCAGGCCGATTTCAAGTAAAGGAATCGCAATTTTAGAACACTTAGTAATGCTATACTGCTAGACATACCACATTTAGTATAACATTTTAATACCATATGATATATACAATCAACATCTGATGTGATCCAATCGTTAATTAATGTGACGTGTACATATCATCGTTTGGCATGTCATGTGGTATTAAAATGTGAAACTAAAATTTGGCATGAATAGCATTATTGTTTGCAAACTCAATGTGGTCAAAGTAAGGTACTCATAAAGGTTTTGAAAAAGAAACTAAAATACGTACTCATACAAAGCAAAGAGCAAGTTCCCTCTCCTGGACAAAGAAAGGGGTAGAGTCTTACACTTCAACAAACACAAGTAGCATAAGGTTTTCTGAACTTACTACAAACGGGACAGCATGGTACGACACTACAAGTAAACTACAGTAGGCCTGAGAAACATCATCAACTCAAACTCGTTGCTTATAGTCTCTTTGGAAAGCTCTGAAACTGCCCCCCAAACCTCGAAGACTTGATTCCGATGTTGCCATAGCTTCAAGCTGCTGAGTATCCCTAGTGCATTTTCTTCAGTGAGTTTCCTTCAACAACAGACAAGAAAACATCACCTTGAGAGGCATTTACATCCACAATAATTGAGTGTATGAGCAAATTAAAGCACTTACGATCTCGTCTAATAATTCTTTGGGAAATTTGAGCCAGTCATAAAATGAATCAGAAAAAACTTGAAATATTATAGACTAACTGTATGTTTTGTTAACACGTAAGCCCGAAGGCTGCCCCTGTCCCTGTCAGGGTTATTATGTACGGATTACCTGAATGAGATTTGTTTATGAGAAAACTAAACATCCAATTCGACCATGGCTTTGATTTGGGTACTGAGGCCTGAGGCTGACGTTTTGACATATGGAAAGAGACAGGACCACATGTGATGAAATCAAAACAAAAGAAAGTACGATTCACAACTTCTGTAGCAAACTACAGGTAACAGGAAGAATATGTATCTGAAAGAAACATCATTAATAACATAATCAATCAACTTAACTGCAAAATCTCCTCGTCACGTATTTTAAATATGAGCCTTATGCAACTAACACAGTAACAATACATCTAAATTACAGGCGAGGATACAAAATGGGAGTACCTTGTTTTCCTTGATGTTCTTTGTCAACATGGTGACACTAATTAGGCGAAACAACGCTCTCCAAGTAGACCTCAGCATCGCGAAGTTCATGAAATTGGGGAATCGGAAGAGTGAGAAAGCTGTGATCATTGAAATTGTACAAGCACAATTCACTAACCCACTTGGCGAACAACATATCATGATCGTTCTTCTGGTATGGGGTAGGCATTATATTGCCAGAATCGATCATGGTAAGGGAGAGCTTGATTCTGGTCCAAGACTCTCTCACTCCATATTCCTTCATCACCCAAAACTCATGTTGTCCTACATCTTGCAGAGTCCATAGTGACACACACAGGCATCCCCTGAACGCCCCAAGACTATAATAAGTAAAATCTTCCTCAACAAAATCACTTGGCATTTGAATTTCTCGAACCTCCTCCTCCTCTAAACGGAAGGACATGATCGTCGGAGTTTGTCCTCCGGTTCTTCTCGTCAACCAATGGAAGCCCCCATTCAACAAAGTTCCCTTCGAATCGTCATTGAAAATCCTTCTGTAGGGAAACCGCCCCTCGATCACACGCCATGCACCCGTTTTCACCCCATGGACACCGAAATCAATCCCATCCTCGAAGCACCGCCCAAAAACTACCTTGTAATCATCAGCATTGTCATCAAATCCAAACCCAAAGAGGTACTTAGAGCAAACCCCCACGCCAAACTCCGGCGGTATAGGGATTTTCTTGGACTGCCTTATTGCAGGGTTGAGTAAATACATCTCCAAATTCCGCAATGCAAAAAACAGCAAACCCTTGCATGCAGACACCAACGTTACAAAGTTTTCTGGGCTGTCACTGCTGTAAACACACTCCATCTCCTCCTCAGAGACCAAGAGAAAATCACGGACGTCGTCGTTACGAACGAGGAACTCGTCGAGGTCAAAAGAGTAAATTGAGTTCAGCCCAGGATCAACGAGTGCAACTCTTCTTCTTTGGGAAAGCACTTCATCATTCTGACAGAGTTTTTTGTAGTGAACTTGGGCAAAGCTGGGGTCGGTGATCAGAGAAATCCAGGTCTTTGAGACACACTTGAACCGGCAGAGCAACTTGGCCGGGAGCCGTGAGAGGATGTCCGAAATAATCTCCGTTGGGAGGTTGGGCTTGTTTTCCACCACGGTCTGCTGCTCCATGATTTGGGTCGATCTGAAATTGATTTCTGGTTGGGTTTTTATCAGTTGGATGATGGAAGGTGTTGCATGTGGGGGTTTGTGCTTAGTTTTTGATGATGGCAGCAGGTGGTGGTGCATTCATTTGGTTTTGTTGCAGAGTTTTTTATGACGATAGCTGGAGCTTTTGTTGTTTTCTGTAAGCATGTGAAGCAAAACGTTTTTCTTGTTTTTGCTAAAGTTATGTTTGACTGGGCTGGTCTCTACCGTCCTCAGGCCCAAGTTTTACGAGACCCAAGATAAATACCAATAAATTCTTTTCTTTTTAAAATTTAAATACATCAAAGGATAAATAGTTAATTACAAAATGAAGCTCTTAGAGCATCCATTAGTATTTAAGAGACACCAAAAGGGTACATGGTCCAACAAAAGCAGCATGGCATGGTTGAGGAAAGATTGTTGCATAAAGGTCCCAACATAGCATATTTCAAAAAAAATCAAAACCAACTCACAAGAGATTATACATTAATGGTTACATCACTACAAAAATTAGATAGGACCACAAATAGTTCACGAGAAAACTGCGGCAACGCTTACATCAATATAAAAGTTAGCAAGAGTCGCCGATAGTTAACTGGATCAGTGCAGCTACGGTTACATTAGTATAGAAACTAGAACAGTTACATCTCTGCAAAAGTTGTACAGAACCACAAATAGTTCATGAGACATTACAGCAACAGCTGCACTAGAACAAAAAAAATGACGTGACTAAAGACAATTTACGTGAATACTGTTGTAACATTCTCATTTCACCTGAATACTACGGTAACGTTCTCAATTTATGTGAATACTACTGTAACGTTCTCAATTCATGTGAATACTGCTGTAACATTCTCTGCATTATGAAAGTAAGATTCTCTAAATTTTGTCGGTATTGATTATTTTCTTAGGCCTTGTCAACATCAATTAGGGAGATAGCTTAGGTAATTTGACCATAATTTCCATGCCTATTAATAAAAGAGGAGCTTGTAGTTCATGCATTCATAGAATAAAACATCTCAATGATTATTAAATTTGTTCATATCTTGGTTTATTAGAAGAGACATTTTTTATTTGTATGTCCTAGTATTCCCTTGTACAGATCAGGCAGAAACAAGAACAGTTCAAAAAAATCTGAAAAAAGGATCATATGAATCCATAAAAATTTAAACAATCTCTACAGCATTTATGCATAGTAAATACCCCCATAAGGAAACAGATACATCCATAGTAAATAAACAAACACATCAGTTTGATGATGGCAGGTGCTGATGCTTGTGCATGCATTTGGTTTTCTTTCTGAGTTTGGTGATGGTAGATCGGTTGCTTTCGAGAAGTATGTGAAGACGTTTTTCTTGTTTTCTAGGGTTTTGTTAGACTGGGTTGGTCTCTGCGGTCCTCAACTTCATAGGGTCCAAGACGAACGCCGCCGTTAAAGATATTAAATATCGATAATCTTTATATATACAAACGTTTTAAGACGAGAAACAACATGACATGGTAGAGCAAAAATTCTTACAGAAAATATCACTGCAAAATTAAGCAGAGATAACTACAGATGGTTCACGGGAACAAATGTAGTAAGAGTGATACTAGAGAGACCATCTTTTTAGACCATATATTATATAAACTACATGACGTGGCGGTTGATAGTTGGATTTTTTTTTAAATCATTAAAAATGAAATCCAACCATCACTGCCACATCATGTGGCTTACAAAATGTGTTTTTAAAAGATAATCTCCCTAGTTTTTTCTATGTAGAATAGTTGCAAACAACAAAAGTGAGAACCAAAGATAGTTCGAATACTGCAGTAACAGTTACTGCATTGCAAAGGCAAGATTCAGTGTATTTTCCTTGAAACGATTATTTTAACTTTAGGATTTTATCCGTATGAACATCAATTATGTAAGGATAACTAGGTAATCTAGTCATATTCATGCCTACAAATAAGAAAGCTGGTGGTTTCATGCACACACAGAAGAAAACATCTTAGTGATTCTTAAATTTGGTTCAAATCTTGTTTTATCAAAATAAGACAGATTTTATTTATATGACCTTGTAAATCCTTATCAGTCAATCTCTGATATATTAGTCACTAGTGTAATCCTAGTCAGTAATACTTCTCATATGCATTTGCATATTAATAAGATCTACTTATAACTCTTTTGTTTCAAGATCTGGTAGCAAACTGTAAAACATAAATTTTAGCTCTAAAGTAAGCTTTCAGAAACATTTCAATAACGTGATTATTTCAGGCAAGGTATGGAAAAACTGCATATTCAAGGCACATAGCCTCAAATTTAAAATTTTACTCAGATTTTAGCTTTGAGTTAGCAAAAGTTATACTAATTGGGCACTATCAGAACCAATAATAGCATGTTTACGAGTATCAAAATCTCAAAATTTGTTAATCCCATCACTGCTGGAAAGGAGACGATCTAAGTCTTATGTTTTTCTTGTTTTTGCTAGTCTTATATCTGAATGGGCCTCAACTTTTCAGGACAAATACTGATGAATTCTTTTTATTTATTTATAAAATATTCTAGAAATAGTTGATCATAATGAGAAGCTTTTGGAGCATCCATTACGATTTACTACCAGTATCAAATAAAATCTGGAATATTAGGAATCCAACTAACATTTGAAGCCTAAGCGTGTTCTAGTTTAGCAGCAGCAGTAAGGGTAAAATGTTAATAGAACTATTCACATGAACACATTTAGACATACTTCACAATCTACGACATTAACTTATTTAAGAGACCAAGAGGGGACATGGTCCAACAAACTCACAAGAGATCCTAGATAAAATGAAAACCAACTCACAAAAGATCCTAGAGTAACAGTTACATCACTATAAAAGTTAGACAAAACCACATATAGCTCACGGGAAAACTGCAAAAATGAATACGTCACTATAAAATTGTCGAAACCATATACATAGTTCTTGAGAGCAATTCATCAACAATTACATCACTACAAAAGTTAGGACGGTTACATTACTGCAAAAGCTAAACAAAGACACAATAGTTCACGAGACATTACAGCAACAGTTGCATCACAATAAAAGCATGACATAACTAAAGACAGTTCACGCGAATACTGTTGTAACGTTCTCTGTATTACGAAAGTAAGATTCTCTATATTTTGTCGGTATTGATTATTTTTTAAGCCTTGTCAACATCAATTATGGAGGATAACTTAGGTGATTTGACCATATTTTCTATGCCTATTAATAAGAGAAGAGCTTGTAGTTTCATGCATGCATAGAAGAAAACATCTCAATGATTATTATATTGTGTTCATATCTTGATTTATTAGAAGAAACGTATTTTATTTGTATGTCCTAGTATTCCCTTATAGAGATCAGGCACAAACAAGAACAGATTAAAAAATTTAAGAAAGGATCATATGAATCCATAAAAATTAGAACAATCTCTACAGCATTTATGCATAGTAAATACCCCCAAAGGAAACGGATATCCATGATACTACTCAGAGTTTGATAATGAAATACATCCATAGAAAATAAACAAACAGATTTTATTTAGTTTTCACAGTTTAATGATGGCAGGTGCTGATGCTTTCACAACATTTGGTTTTCTTTCTGAGCTAGTTTGGTGACAGTAGATCGGTTGCTTTTGACAAGTATGTGTAGTAAGACGGTTTTCTTATTTTCACTAGGGTTTTGTTAGACTGGGTTGGTCTCTGCGGCCCTCAACTTGTTAGGATCCAATACGAACAACGCGGTCGAAGATCTTAAATATCGATAATCTATATATATATATATATATATAACGGTTTAATACGAAAAACAACATAACAAGGTAGAGAAAAATTCTTACAAGAACGATTACATCACTACAAAATTAAGCATAGAGAACTATTGAATGTTGTCAGGATGATGCTTGAAAGGTTATCTTTTTAGACCATATTTTATATAAACTACATGACGTGGCAGTTGATAATTAGATTTATTTTTTAAATCATTAAAATGGAATCCAACCATCAACTACGGTTTACAAAATATGGTTTGAAAAAATGATTTCCCTAATTTTTTTTCTCTGTAGATTAAATGCAAACAACAAAAGCGAGACAGAACCAAAGATGATCTCCTCTTCATTAACTAGTACAAACCATTACATCACCACAAAATTAAGCAGAGAGAACTATGGATAGTTCACGAGAACTAATGTAGTAAGGATGATGCTAGAAAAGTCATATTCTTAGACCATATTTTATATAAACTACATGACGTGGCGGTTAATAGTTAGATTCATTTTTTAAATCATTAAAAAAGGAATCCAACCATTAACTGTCAATCATGCGGTTTACAAAATATAGTTTGAAAAGATGCTTTTCCTAATATTTTTTTTTTTCTCTGTAGAGTAGTTGCAAACAATAAAAGCCGAGACAGAATCAAATCTAATCTCCTCTTCATTAACTAGTAACAAGGTGTAATCCTAGTCAGTACTATTCCTCATATTCATTTGCATATTCATAAGATCTGCATATAACTCTCTTGTTTGAAGATCTGTAGCAAACTGTAAAACATAAATTTTAGCTCTAAAGTAAGCTTTCAGAAGCATTTCGATAACATGATTATTTCAGACAAGGTACGGAAAAACTGCATGTTCAAGGCAAATACCATCACAGTTAAAATTCTACTCAGATTTTAGCCTTGAGTTATCAAAATTTATACCAATTGGGAATATTATCAGAACCAATAATAACATGTTTATGAGTATCAAAACCTCAAAATTTGTTAATCCAATCACTGCTGGAATGGAAATAATCTAAGTCTATATTTTTCTTGTTTTTGCTAGCCTTATGTTTGACTGGGCTGGTCTCTGCGGTCCTCAACTTTTCAGGCCCAAGATAAATACTGATGAATTCTTTTTATTTATTTATTATATATAATATACTAGAAATAGTTAATCACAATGAGAAGCCTAAGCGTGTTCTAGTTTGGCAGCCGCAATAAGGGGAAAATGATAATAAAACTATTCACAATAACACATTTAGACATCCTTTACAGTAAGAATGGTTCGGTATGCGATCCTAAATCGAAAATGGGATCCCGGATCCCAGATCGAAAATTTTCGAGACTGGAATTTGAAGACCAATCCCAAATTAAAATTTCGGTATTCCTAATTTTCAAGATTCCCGAAATGGTTTCAATATTTCAGGATGGATCAGGATTTGATTTTCGGTTTTGGGCTTTTGGGTTAAAATTTGGAATATTTGGGTTGTGGGCTAAAATTTAGGCGTTTGGCCTAAAATTTTGTTCCCCAATTTCATATCAATTGAAATTTAGGCTTTTTACTTTATACCAATTTGAAATTTCATACTTCTATTTCTAATATAGTCTATTATCAGACTACTTAAATTCAACATTCAACATGTATGCAACCAATATATATACACATGTATGCAACCAATATATATATATATATATATATATATATATATATATATATATATATTTTATCTGTTTTGTTTGGGATTTCCGAACCCCTGAATATGTAATCTCGATTCTCGTACCGAAAGGTTTTGGATTGGCTCGGTATGAATCCCAAAAATTTCGACATTAACTTATTTAAGAGACCAAGACGGGACATAGTCCAACAAACTCACAAGAGATCCTAGATAAAATAAAAACCAACTCACAAGAGATCCTAGATTAACGGTTACATCACTGTAAAAGCCAGACAGGACCACATATAGTTCACGGGAAAAATGCAGCAACGCTTACATCAATATGAAAGTTAGCTAGAGCTGCAGATATTTAACAAGAGTTGTGCAGCTACGGTTACATTATTATAGAAACTAGAATGGTTACATCACTGCAAAAGCTATACATAAGCACAAATAGTTCACGAGACATTACAGCAACAGTTGTATCACAACAAAAGAATGACGTGACTAAAGACAGTTCACGTGAATACTATAGTAATGTTCTCTGCATTACGAAAGTAAAATTCTCTATATTCGTTGGTTTTGATTATTTTTTTTAAGCCTTGTCAACATCAATTATGGAGGATAACTTAATTTGACCATATTTCCCATGCCTATCAATAAGAGAGGAGCTTGTAGTTTCATTCATGCATGGAAGAAAACATCTCAATGATTATTAAATTTTTTTCATATGTTGGTTTATTAGAAGAGACATATTTTATTTGTATGTCCTAGTATTCCCTCATACAGGCAGAAACAAAAACAGATTAAAAAAATCTAAAAAAGGATCATATGAATCCATAAAAATTAGAACAATTTCTGCAGCATTTATGCATATTAAATAGCCCCATAAGGAAACAGATATCCATAGTACTATTCAGAGTTTGATGATTGATGACATACTTCTATGGTAAATAAACAAACAAATCAGTTTGATGATAGCAGGTGCTGATGCTGGTGCATGCATTTGGTTTTCTTTCTGAGTTTGGTGATGGTAGTGATAAAATTGAGGTTTCACCAAAAAATCAATTGGCAATATAAGAAGTAGTCCAAGATCATATAAGCACATAGCAAACATTGCCCCTCACCAATGTGGGACAACTCTCAACACGCCTCCGCACGTGTGGCGGATTTTCAAGCCTACATGTGAGCAACAACTGGGTGACGTGGAGCGCGTGTAACCATTGGGCTTCACACGTGAGACAACCTACTATGATACCATGATGAAATTGAGGTTCCACCATAAAACCAATTGGCAATATGGGGAGTAGCCCAAGATCATATAAGCACATAGCAAACCTTGTGGGACAACTCTTAACAGGTAGATCGGTTGCTTTGGAGAAGTATGTGACGTAAGACGTTTTTCTTGTTTTCACTAGGGTTTTGTTAGACTGGTTTGGTCTCTGCGGCCCTCAACTTCTTAGGGTCGAAGGTATTAAATATCGATAATCTTTATATATATAAACGGTTTAATACAAGAAACAACATGACATGGTAGAGCAAAAATTCTAATAACAACGATTACATCACTGCAAAAATTAAGCATAGAGAACTATACATAGTTCACGAGAACAAATGTGGTAAGGCCGTAAGGGTGATGTTAGAAATGTCATCTTTTTAGATCATATTGTATATAAATTACATGTGTCAGTTGATAGTTGAATTATTTTTTTAAAGCATAAAGAATGGAATCTAACCATCTACCGCAAATCCTGTGGGCCACAAAATATGGTTTGAAGAGTTGATTTCTCTAATATTTTTTTCTATGTAGAATAGTTGCAGACAAAAAAAAGATTGAAATCTTGCTGGAACCGTTGCTTGATTTTTGTCATTTAATGATTTGTGATTATAAAGTGAATGACTTGTGAGGGTGAATTTGCCTTTCTACTTGAGATAGGTGGGATTATGCAAATACTAGTTACCTCGACGCACTAAAGCACCTTACAGATTTGAAAGAAGGTGGTTGGTGAATTACTGTTGTAACTTGAACTAAAACATCGACTATCATTTCAAGGTTTGATTGCATTACTTCAGCTACTGGTTCGCAGGTAAAATTAAGACGGTCGCTTTAGAAAATGAGATTCCTGTCGTAAGCAATCAGGTATGTTTGTTTCGAATCTTGATTGTTCTCATGGAAGTATGCTGTGCATCTCCTTGTGCTTTATAATCACGTTCATACAATGTAATCAGGTCCAACATTCTATTGTCGACATGCGACCTCAACAGAAAATGGCGGAGCTTTGTCAGCTTACGAGAGTCAAACTTATAACGTCTCACTCTCTCTCTCTCTCTCCCTCTCTCTCAGCCAATTTTGTTATTCTAATACGTTCTGTTGCAGGTATGGGACAGTAATGGGTGGCCTATTATCGGAAAAGTTCCTCAATACCAACGTGAACATTACTTTTGCCGGGCCTCCGTTAAATACTCCCTCCCTCCAAAAGTATAAACGGGTATGGAGTCTTGAACTCGATCAATATGTTATGCGCATTTTATCTGTTTCGATCCATTCTTACTCCATTTGTAATGTGTGGCAGATGGTCGATGCCTGGGGAGGTTGGAGCCTTTTCCAAGCTCTTCTTCAGACAATCAAGGGCATTGCTACTAAACACGGGGTCTCGATCGCCAACGTTGCTGTGAAATACGTTCTAGATCAGGTAAAGTTGGACCTCAACGTTGCTGCGAAATCAGAAATTTTCGGGTTCTGTTTAACCTCAAAAATTGTTTTGCATCAGTTGCAGTTTAAGTAATGATTTGTGTGTGTTTGGCTTGTTAAAATTGCAGCAGGCAGTGGCAGGATCAATGGTAGGCGTTAGACTCGGGTTGTCGGAACACATCCAAGACTGCAACGCAGTGTTTTCGCTTACTCTTGACGAGGAAGGTAGAAAAAGCATAAAGGAAGTCACAAAGAAAGGGAAGAATCTCCTTCAAGTGATCGGCGACTGTGGAGATGAATACAGGCGTCGATGAAATTTATCAAAGAATACTCCAATCATCCTGTCATACTTTTCATTGTGAAAGCAGGAGTACGACGACATTTTTCGTTTGTTTGAAGCGTATCACAACGTAAATACTGAATTTCCATAAAAAAAATAAATAAATAAATAAAAAAAGACCTCTCTTAATGAACATTGATTGCAATTATGGGATTTATCCAGAGTATCTGGTTTGAAAATTCAGTACACGATTAGGTTCTGGATTGTAAGAGAAAACATTCACCCATACAAACAAAATACTCAAAAAATACCGGGAACTTGGATTTGGCTAAATCTAACGTCTTGACAAACTCTAGGACGGTCATCAAAAATTTTCACCTGCCAGAAAAAATGAAGGAGAGATTATAGTTCTAAATGTCAGAATGGTTCATATTTGTCTTGAAAATGCTTTGGGACTTCAAAACTTACATTTAGGAGTCTTGTGTTGGCAAAGGGTTTAGGGAAAAAGGTGAACTATGGAGTATTCAAACCAACTTCGAAAAAAGAGCTAATCGTAGTTGAAGAAAGGAAACATAATAGCAGTTGGAATGAACAATACCTTAAGAATTAGACTGAATTGAAGCTGAAGGTGAATCTGATGGTACAGGAGGCTGGTAGATGCGTGCTTTGGTGAGGATTTCAGCCACAACCCAATGCTTGCGCTTGCTCAGAGGCCTCGAGGGATCCAATCGAACCTGATGAAATAGTTTGCTTATGATGAAATTAATAAGAATTCAATAATTAGAGACACAGAGACAGAGACAGGGACATACTCGGTCGCCAATGTTGCAGTGATTGTGCTCGTCATGGGCCATGAACTTGGAGGTCCTCTTCACGTATCGGTTGTAGAGCTTGTGATGGAACAGCCTGTCCACTGCCACCACCACTGATTTCTGCATCTTATTGGAAACCACCATCCCCACCACCGTTTTCATCTCTGTCAAACTCTAACAAGCAACGCTTACCGCTGACCTCTTGAGGACCTTCCTGAGCATCTCAAAACCAACATAGAATCAAACTCCAAACCAGGTCAAATCACGCATAACCCTAAACTCTACAGTCCGACTAGCATACAAGTGAACTCCAGAAGTCGATTCAAGTCCATGTAGTTACTTGGATGATATGTTTTACGGAACAGATGAAAATGAAGATCAATGATATTCAAATCTAATTCAGAGCGATCAAAAAATCGAACAACAATGCCGTGATCCATCCTTAAAATGGCCCATTTTAAGAAATACTTCAAGAACAAATTCCATCCCTAAATATTCATGCCAAGCCAATCCATTGAAAAAGGCATGAAGCCACACCTATGAAAGAGTGGATTCTCACTTCTCTAACCCTAACCGGGATTCGAATCGCAAATGATGCTTTCCTATACAATGAGAAAGTGAAACTATACAAACAAAAATTACAAAATTCTTTGGGAAGAAATAATTCATTTATGCAAATTATAAAAACCCAGAAAGATTTTACTACAGTTTTGTATAGCACAGACATCAAATCGCCAGTGAATGCTCATAATTACAAGATTTCAGAAATATTTCATGTTTGTCGCCAAAATTTAAACCAAAGAAAAATAGAAAATTTCAAGAAATCTAAACTGTACCTGCAAAACGGCCGGAAAAGTAATGCAGCGGTGGCTCGACAGTGAAAGACGACGGAGAGAAGAGTGAAGTCGGGCTGTCGACGGCGACTCGAATGGATCGAAATTTGATAGAAATCTTTAGGGGCCGACGGAGAAAATAGAGATGAAATGAAAGAGACGGCGGGTGTCTAAAATCTTCGGCGATAAAACGATGGGTGTGTATGCATATTCTCATATATATTTTATCATTCACTTCCATTTTTTATATATTAATGGGTTAAACTTTCTCCAATGATTGGGCTAAAAGCTAAATTTTTTAGTCTGAAAAATTTAGTTTGTAACTCAGAAACAGTTTTTTTACTTCAACCCTTTTGGCCTAAAATTTTAGGCCGGAATTATTAAAAAATGAACTTAGGTTAATTTTTTTCTTAAATTTTTTTTTTTTAAATATAGACTATCGTGAATTAATTTTATGAACGTTTTAATCTAAAAAAATTTTAATTCCGATAAGTATTGAAAAATCATAAACTTAATACGACCTATAATTCATAAACCACATAATTAATAAATTACATAAACTTAATACAAACAACAATTAATAAATTTAATTAATAAAGCACATAATTCATACGCTACATAAACTTAATAATCATATCCATCATCTTCACATAGTGAAGGACTTCGTGAGTGAATTGGGATATAGGGTTCAGAGGATTCATCATCTTGAAACATACTCCTTGAGGTAGACTTTCGCAAAATTTCCTTTTGCTTACCACGTAAGAACTTCTTCCTCTCTGGTGTGTATTTGCTAAGGTCCTCCATCATCAAATTAATTTCAAACCTATCTTGCTACCTATCTGAGATTTCCTTCATTTGCAAACGCATTCGGGCCGTTTCTTTTTGGCGAGTGCTATGGGTTTAATTCAATTTTTGCAATTCTGGTAGTAAAGTGTTCACTCATCGGATCTTGGGACTTTCCTTTTCTCTTTGCTTCATTTTGCTTATCTCTTCCTGGATGCCTTGCAAAAGAAGGAGATGGGGTCATTTCATCGACACCTTCATCTCCAACATTTGTCTGTGCGGCTTCACGTTGAAAGAATCTTCTGCATTGCTGGTCCGCATCAATTCCCCACCTCGGACAATCCTTAAGGACGTCCCAAGAATGTTGCAACTTAAAAACTTGATTTTTTGGTGTTACTCTTATCTTGTAAATTTCCATTGCTTTGTCACCCTATGCAAAAAATACATAAAAATAATTAGTTGCAAACTAATATTATGTACATGACAAATAAAATATCAAGAACAAAACTCACAATTTCTATGACGCTCCTTCCACTAGCCATGCCAACTACGGCTCTCTCCAAGCTTCCCTTCCATAAAGTGCATGCTTTGTTTATAGTCTTCCACCGATCATAAACACCACCACCATCCCGCCCACCACCGTTGCAGTTTTCTTGAAACTTTGAAATGATTTTATCCAACAAAACTTTTTTATTTTGATATGTGCCAACTATACCATCTTCGCTAACAGAAACTTATGTTAAGCATAAAGCAACATCTTCCTCACAACTCCAATTACGACCTCTAATATGCTCTCTTGCCATGTTGAACAATTTGGAAATTGAAAGAAATGGTAGAAAGATAAATTGGAAGAATTGTAGGAGAAAATTGAGTTTTGTTTGGATGTTTGAACAAATACATAGGTATTTATAGAGTTTTTGGGTGAATTTTGAGTTAAATAATTTCTTTTAATTATTTTAGATGTTGGATTTAAATATGGATCGTTAGATCTTTTTTTTTACCATTAGATTTGATTATATTCGATCTCAGCCGTTGGATTCAATAATATATAAATATAAAAACAAAAAAAAATGAATCTAGGCCATTGGATTAACCAACAGCCTGTAGATCATGACCATTGGATGGAAGTAGCCGTTGGAGGCACTGCGGAACGTGACCGACAGGCCCATATGGGTGGGGCCCTCGCTGTCTAAGGGGTTGCGCGTTGCGCGAGTTGGGCGATTGGGTGGGCTGCGTTTGGCGCACAAACGCCCTTTTTCACTCGGTTTGATGGAGCCCACACCGATTTTTGGGCTAAATTTTGGGGGGAATCTAGCCTTGGTTTAACATTTAGCATTTAACCCAAATTTTTCCCTTGGGTTGGGTTTGAGGGGGTAATTTAGCTTTTAGCCCACCATTGGAGTTGGTCTTAAATACACTAATTTTTTTTTTTTTAATTTATAGGCATTCAATATTGAAATTATGTAAAAATAAAGTGAAAAATAAGCTTTTTGGGTATGTAGAGTAATTTCGGTGGAACAAGAGGTTAATTAACTGTACCAAGACATATGCGTTACAACAAGAACATTAAAAATGAGACTAAAGAACAGATTAAGGGGCAAATCAGTAATAACCCATTAACGGAGCAAAACCCTACGAAATTTAAAAAATAAAAAAATAAAAAAATAAATTTAAAAGTAAAAACCCCAAAAGCCCTCTTTTCAGAGTCTCTCAGCAGGCAGCATCTCTCTTCTCTGAGAAATGAATTTGCGGCACTTGATTTCCGGGCAAGCAGTAACCAATGCTTCAGTTATCAGGGGAAGGTTGCGATCGCTCTATGCTTTCACAACCATGGCAGCAGACCCGGTTCCTCTGACGTTTCGTCCACCGAGCTATGGCGGCTCTAAACCCATCAAGAACCCTAATTTCCCAAAACCCTTTTCTCCATTTCACCGATTCATACACTCTGCTCAAGCTCAGGTGGTTGATTCCGAGGATTCCGAGCAGGAGGAAGACGGAGCCGTTAACGATTTCTTGTCCCGGTTCGTGTGGATCATGCGGCAGAAGCTCTCCGAATCGTACCCGGGTTCCGATAAGGCTACCGTCGACGGCATGCTGTTGATTATTGTGGAGAGAGTTGTGGCGGAGATGGAGAAGGGCGGCATTGAGCAGATGCTGGGCACGTCAGGGTCGACGCCATTGGATGATTTTAGTGAGGATTTATGGAAGACGGTGTGGGAGGTGAGCAATATGGTGTTGGAGGACATGAAGAGGGAAGCGAAGAAGGAGAAAATGAAGGGGTTTTTGCAGGAAGAGGAAGTGAAGGAGATGTGTAGATTCGCCGGTGAAGTCGGAATTCGAGGGGATATGCTTAGGGAGCTGAGGTTCAAGTGGGCTCAGGAGAAGATGGAGGAGGCTGAGTTTTATCAGAGCTTGGAGCGGCTTCGAGAGGAGGACAAGAAGGCGGAGGAAGCAGGGGAGCAAGTAGAGGGAATGCAAGGTGAAACCACAGGGGAAGAGGTGAAGTCTGAGGTTGTTTCGCTTCCCAAGAGGCGAGGGAAGATCAAGTACAACATTTATGGTCTTGATCTGTCTGACCCCAAGTGGGTTGATGTGGCTAATAGAATCCATGAGGCTGAAGAGATCACTTGGCCTCAGGAACCGAAACCCATATCCGGAAAATGCAAATTGGTTACTGAGAATATTATTCAATCGAATGTGGCGGATGACCAGTCTCCGCTTTTAGTTGAATGGGTAGAGCTACTTCATCCTAGTCGGGTTGATTGGCTCAATTTGCTTAATAGGTTGAAAGAGCAAAACACTGCATTATACTTCAAGGTACACACTACGCTCTTTTTTGTTCTCCTTCGTTGGATATTATTTGTTATATCCGCGTTACATTCGTTATCAAAATGTAGATTTTGTTATCTACTGCTATTTTATGAAAATAATGTAAGAGGTTATATACTGTTTTGATGAAAATATTCTAGGGATGTGGTGGGTTGAGTTGAGTTTATGCATGTATGTGGCTTGATAAGATATATGTATTTCATTTTTAGGTGTTGAGTATATAGGAATTATTTTGTAGGTGGCAGAACTTGTATTGGATGAGAAATCCTTCCAGACAAACATTCGTGATTACTCGATGCTCATTGATGCCCATGCAAAAGAGAACCATCTCGAAGATGCTGAGAGAATTTTGAAGAAGATGAATCAAAATGGTATCATACCTGATATTTTAACTGCCACTAGTTTGGTTCACATGTACAGCAAGGTAGGCAATCTTGACGGTGCCAAACAAGCATTCGAAAGCTTAAGGAGCCAGGGCTTCAAACCTGATGTCAAGGTCTACAACTCGATGATCATGGCATATGTAAATGCTGGCCAACCAAAATTAGGGGAGTCGTTGATGAGAGAGATGGAAGCAAGAGATATCCAACCCACAAAAGAAATCTTCATGGCATTGCTTCGGTCATTTGCACAACGTGGTGATATTGGTGGAGCTGGACGAATTGCCAATATTATGCAGTTTGCAGGGTTCCAGCCAACATTGGAGTCTTGTACACTGCTTGTTGAAGCATACGGGAAAGCTGGTGACCCTGACCAGGCAAGGAGCAACTTTGATTACATGATGAAAGTTGGGCACAGGCCTGATGACAGATGCACTGCAAGCATGCTTGCTGCTTACGAAAAAAAGAATTTACTGGATAAAGCGCTGAATCTGTTAATGCAGCTTGAAAAGGATGGATTTGAGCCTGGAGTTGCCACTTACTCCGTTCTTATAGATTGGTTGGGTAAATTGCAGCTAGTTGGTGAGGCTGAGCAGCTATTGGGAAAAATTGCCGAGCAGGGTGAGGCTCCTCCTCTGAAAGTTCATTTAGGCCTTTTTGATATGTATGCTAAAGCTGGAGTCGAGAAAAAGGCACTCCAAGCTTTGGGAGTATTGGAGGCTAAGAAGGATCAATTGGGTTCAGAGGAGTTTGAGAGGATCATAAACGGGCTTATAGCTGGTGGGTTTGTGCAGGATGCTCATAGGGTACACGACCTGATGGTGGCCCAGGGTTTTACTGCGTCAGAGCCACTTAAGGTGGCACTAATGGCATCTCAAGCTTTTGGGCGCAAAAGGCCCTCAATGAGAAGATAGTTTGATGGCCATCAACAGATGCTTCACAGTATTTTGGCTGCAAGACCGCTGTTAAGATGTTTTGTAGCCTTAGGAATTCATAGCTGTTTGGCCACATGTAGTAAGATAAAAGGAGTTAGCATATTCTGTTCGGTGCATTACAATATTATGATATTTACCTTGTTTCCCATGCTCATATGGACAGAATGCAAGTCGGGTTTTGGAGCCAGAATTGGTAATAAATTGTTTTGATGTGCTAAATGACATAAGGTGATTCAGTCTTGCAATCATCTTTATTCATCAGGTTCACCTTCACGTTCAGCTCGCTAGGTTCACCATTGGGCCATTGAATAAGCATAACATTGGGTTGTTGCCGATGCATCTATCGGCCCTTTCTACTATCAGGTTCACCTTCATCTTCAACTCACTACGTGATTATAACTAATGTAAAACTCATTTTCCAAATGCAGATTATTATTCTAGATTTCGACTGATAGGTTTTGTTGGAACAATTATTAAACACAGCATCACAACTTCTGTAAGAAGCTTAGGGTTCACAGGCTCTAGTCGTGCACTTCTTCTGCTCGACTTATTTTTCGATTTTTTTCCCTTTTACATGATCTTGTTTGTGTTTACTTTGTTGTTTATTGCAACGACAAGTTTAGCACCAGTAATTTAATCTGGTTCAGTGCTCTTACTGCAAGAAAATGTCACTGAACTTGACATAGTTCCAAGCGGTTCTAGTATTTGTGTTGGGACAGTTATCGGCTGCCATGCTCAACTTTCAAATGGTTTGTGGGTGTCCAATTGAGGGCTTGGGGTAACTTGGTTTTTGCAACGAAGGTTCCAATGTCTCAGAGATTGCTGAATTTCAGACTTCAAATACCGTTTTAAACACATATCACACACGTATTCGAGTACCTTTATAATCTTAGAAGAATGTATTGCTACGGTACAACGCTAGTATTAACCGATGATCCTAAAAAAACCTTGAGTATTGCTTGATTTGTACGCTTTAGAAGAATGTCTAACTGTTGTTACTCTCAACCAGTCTATGTTATGAAGTGTTGAGATAAACAAAGTGTGGTGCTTGTAAAATGTGTCACCTTGCTTGGAATACTAACCCGAATCCATCCGATTCTTATGTGAAATATTGGAGAAACTTAAATGCAATATTTTATCTTACGTACTAACACAGATTCTTCATATTTTATCAGCACACTTCGGTCGTAATTGATTCGTGCACCATTAGGATTAGTCTTGTCAGAATGACTGCCACCATTATCATGGAGAAAATCTTCTGGACAAGGCTCATAGCCATCAACAAGTCAAAGCACTCGATACTCTCGTACAAGAGAAATGAACAGAGATTTAGAGAAGATAATTCACCATGTTGAAACCATGCTATACAACTTCTGATCTGTGATTTGATTGATATTTGGATCATAATCACGATGAAGTGACGCAAGTTTTAATGGAGTTGACGAAAATGATTATAGTTTCATGTTTTGACGAGTTAAGAGACCAGTGGGCACTGATCTTTAGTTGAGAGATCATTACTCCAATTGAGTTAAAGTTGATAAATCATTGTTACAATTTCCTCAAGAGAATACTTGAAAGAAACTTCTCCCTTCTAGTCCATGAATAACTTTTCTTTGGTAAATAGTTGCTTTTCCATTTCAATTGATTTCTTTATACCAAACGAAGCCTATTTGTTTTGGTTCATTGACGAGTATCGACAATACGTCATGCAAAAGAAAACATACGTTAAGAAAACAGATTGTCCTTCTCTTAGTCCCCCACTAGTCAAGAATTCATGATTATCGATCTTTGAATTTGATATCAAAGATGAAAATTAAAACATTCAAAAATATATTTATTTAGTTTTTTACTGTTGATATATACATTTTTAACAAACGGTATTATTTTCGTCGTAAAATGAGTGACGGTGCAATATTAGTTTACCAACTTTTCGTAGTGGTGCAAACCACATTTTCACGATCTTAACGGCTCTCTCCCTCCATAATATATACCAGTCTCTGGTGATTGAAGTCGCTTCACCTCCACGAGTAGCTTTGATCAATCTTTGCTGTCATTTCCGCTACAACCTTCCGGTTCGTTCTTTTCTTCACATTTTCTCTACCATCTGCCTTGATAGGTTTTGGACATGACTCACAATGCCCGCAAGGTGTTTGATGAAATGCCCCACCCACGCTTCCAACAGGTATACTTTACTCAATTTTCTTTCATCTCGTTGAATTCCAGGTTGGCTGACTTTAGGCACTTAAGTCTGTATTGGGTTTCGGGTTTTGGTCGGCGAAAGTCAAAAACAAGAAAGCAGCCATGGATGGTATGTGTAAAAACTGCTACCTTGCTCTCTAGCTTATGTGTGTTCGTTGTGACAATTTTTACTTCTCATAAGCGTTAGTTTGATGAAAATTAAAACCTATTAGTGTTCTGCGGTAGCGGTCTGATTTTCCCACATTGTCTAAAATTCCTTACACTCAAGATGATTTCTTTCTCTATTATACTTTGCCTATATGTAGCAATATGCTGAAACATCAGTTTCCATAGGCTATTTGATGCTTTGAGATTTTTTGTTCCAGTGGCTTGGAAATCGAAATGGAAATTGAAAAAAGGGAACTCTTTCTTCGACAAGGGCTCGTTCCATCTTACTTTACTAATTTTTCTAATTTATTGATGGATGGTTTATAAGGGGTTGTTCCACATTATTGAATTGATTAAGAGTTAAAGAATAACCATTGCTTATAAACAGCTACTTGATGACGTTTTTCTCAAGTATCATATTATTTATTTATTGCCTGTACAATTTATAACGAGCTCTTGCTTTGAGTATCTACCTCAATCGAAACACTTCATGTCCTGAAATATCTCTTTATTTTTTGTTATTTCCTTTTTGTATTGTTGAAATGATGGTAAATTTTCAAGGCAATGATTATTGTCTACATTTTTTCCTGAGTTATAATCAGGATTTTGTTGTTACCTTTTTGGGCTTCAGTTGATTCACAGCCAAGTATGGAGGAAACTATTTTGGTCGGCGATGACCTGATGACAGGCCCACCATCACCAATTATTCCACCAGAAATTGCTTCTCATGTGCTGGAAGGTGTTGACTCGTGTGATGGGGTTTTAAGGAATCTATTTTTGTGTAAGTTCTGGGTTTTTATTTCTGTTGTGAGATTGAGGAAACTGTTTTTTCCAAAATTCAAAATGAAAGTATTTCAAATTCCTAGTCTGTAGGCCATCTCCATGTTAAGCATTTAAAATAATTGGAGTTGGGGATATCCATACTCCTTGTCAATAACCCCTAAATTCAGTATGTATAAGTCAACAACTTCTTCCAGTCTATGCCAATGGTGGATCTACGCATGCACGTGCTAAAAGTTGATTGAATTTTTGGTGCATTTTCCCTTTTTACATCCTAAAAATTATACATAGGCTGAATCAGTTTCTTGAATGTTGGAAAAATTGACACATAGATACCTATGATGATATGGTACTTTCTTGTTGGAAATTGGAACAACTCCGCCGTAACTTGTAGATCTTATCTTGTTGACTTGGACCATAAATTTTGGTTGGTATGTAGTATATTGTAGTGATTATGCTTTATACTGCAGGTCTGCAAATCAATGATATTGAGCCTTTCTGTCAAGATGAGCTTGTTATGTATAAACAGTGCGCTGAAAAAAGGGTGAGATATTTACTATGATTTTTATCTTCTGCATCTCTCCAATGTTCATTTCTTGTATTGAGGTAGGATTGAGAATTTGATTTTCTGCTGTTTCGTTTTTGTTTGTACTGAATTGCAGGATAAAGAACTACGAAGGCAACTTCAGGACAGTGAGTGCAAATTAGGGTTATCAATGCCTTTAAATGAAGCAAAGGAAAGAGCTTCTCAGCTCGAAAAAGAGGTCACATCATTAGATAGGTATGTTCTCAAATGGTTAGTCAAGGGGTCCTTGCTTGGTAGTCGTACTATCATGTAGTTTTTTTAACTCTAAGCAATGAGTTGTAGGCCTCACCAGTCAGCCTAGCTTCCACCTTATTTGCTTTGTTGTTAGTACTCTTACAGCCCTGTTCTGTCTTCCCCTTCTTGAAATATCGTCCCTTAGTTACATCCTAATTTCTTAATGCCTCCCAATTCTAGAGTGCATGCATAAGTTCATCTTTCAGTCCGTAGGCCCTACAACTAGATAATGGTTCCTTGATTTATTTGCATTTACACGTTCATGTGCGCTGTGCATCTGCCGATGGGAATGGTTAATTTGACTTGCTGCACTGTTTTTGCTTTAGTTATGTTTCAGGGGTTACAAAAATTTCAAATTTCCAGAGTTGTGTACAAGCTTTAGCTCCAAGTAAGATTTTCCTGGTTGTCTGCCTAAGCTATACCCTTTTTGAAGTTCTGTGGACAAGCTTTGTAGAGAGCTAACTGATCTAAAAGTTGCATATTCCGGTGTTATGTTTGAAATCTTAAACAGTCTTCTGGTTACCCAGTTCCATGGGTGACACTGGTATTGTTGTCTTTTTAGCTTTATAGAACCACAATTGTTTTAGTATGTCTTGCTTTCTCCCCAATATTTATATGAAGCTTAAGCATCAATTGACTTTCGAACTCATTGTGTTTCTATAGGCGCTTGATTCTTGCTAGTGGACTCGAAGGCATAGACGGATTTCGCCAGAGATGGAGTTTGCATGGTCGCCTTGCAGATACCAAGTAAGTTATCTTGCAAATAATTGCATTTTTGTGAGTACTCTTGAAAGGAGTTTTTGTTGACAACCAATACTTGATTGCTCTCTACTGCACATGTATCAACTGGTAAAGGATGACATTTTCTAGATTTCCTTTTTCTTTTTTTGAATGTGTAAATAATCGATTGATGGATTCGGTATTTGCTGAATTATAATCCATTACTCATTCAGTTTTGTTTTTGTTTTCATTGTAGTTAAATCTGTGTATTATCCACACGACCATGCTTATTGATTCATATTTGATGAGCCGTCACCTGTCATCATACAGTCTAACTAATGTATAGACCTCTATCCTCAATAGCATTGCAATAACTGTGCAGGAAAAGGTTGGAGTCCTTGAAGCAGGGAATGGAGACCAGGGAAACGGACTAAGCTAGCGGGGCATTTGACTATGGTAATATGGGTTTTCCGGTCAAGTTTCATGCTGCATTTGTGGAAATCGACCTGTCGATATGCTTGATGTGGGTCTGGCTAATATTTTTATCATGTACTCAGTTTCTAAGGATTCGTATTTGTCAGAAACTCTTGTGCTCTTGAATGATTGTGCAATAATGTACTTCGAAAAACCATAATGAAGATGTGAATGGCCAGCGGCCGAGCGGTAGATTAGTGAGCATCTTGAATGTTACTTGAAATTAATTGTTAGATTGTGACATAAAAGTTAGGCTTAATTGTTTTGCTCACTGGAGGGGCTATCATTTGAACCTCACCTTCCCACCGAGACTTGCTCAACTCCACGAACTTAACTTCCGAGCCTAACCATTACCAACATACGTAAAGTTTGCTGACGCGGCGCGAGTGGCCCCCTTTTGGCTTACGTGTGATCTTAGTTGGCGACACAATAGACAAACGAGTATTGAAAAATTCTCTACACAAAACTGGAATGCTAGATTTACCAACAAAGGAAAAGAAGTTTGCAGCAAGCTAAAGACAGCCTCAGGAAGGGAGGAGGTAAATTCCCAGCTGTGCCCACTAGAAATCCATTGGTGAAAAGGCTGATTAGAGCATGTCCACCGGACCTCCAAACACGAGGGTAGCTAGTAGGATCAATGGATGGGAAGAACCAACGGAGGGAATTGTTAGTTCTAAGTCGGACATCTGAAGCATGCAGTAACGTAGAGAAATTAGCTTGAATGAAGGCTAGGCATGGATTAAGAAAGATGTATAGTGATTAGTGAGTGAGAACTATATTTGAAATTTAACATTATTTTGCCCATGTACAGTGTAATCAATTGCACATTTTATGTACAAGTGCAAGGGTAGTGTTCCCTTCCTCCTATTGGTTGTGGCATTTGACCTCAACATAAATTACTTGCACATATTGCACTACAAATCGATAGCTTTAGTACCTCGCTGAATGCCGATCATTTCTGCGTCACACATTTCTGATCATCTTCGAACTATTAGAAATATTGGCTGCCCCCTTAAGAGTTATTTACTTCTAAAATCCATTCAGTGCACTCTTGGAGAAGTTGAAATTTCTGATGAATGGCAATCTTCCAAATTAACTCCATCTGGGTACGAAATTCAGTTGCGTTTTGCCTGCACTTATATGAGCCAGAGCATACACATTGCTCTGCTAAGCGTGCAGCCTTCACTTGGTGACACCTGAGGCATTCGAGATCTTGTAGGTGGTAAAGACGCTCTCTCTGCCGCACAATCTGAAGAAGGGCGTTCTCCATTACCTCTTTGTCATAAAGCTGCCCGCATTGTGGTACACAGCAACGCCATTCCCCAGCTAGAAGAGCTGAGTCACGGCACAAGTCCAGGTCTCTACAATCGTTGCAGTAGCTGTCAATAAGGAAAAAAGAAGGATAGATATCAAGCAGCTTGAAAATTTTGATGTTAACTAGATCCAAGAAATTAAAGCAAACTCAGAAAGATGTTAAAAGTCTCGAATTTATAAATGGGGGACAAAGTCGAGAACCACCATCTAACTGGATGTGTTTCCTCAAAACAATACCACCAAAAAACAAAATGGCAACTACCAATACCATTTGACTCAAGACATCATCACATTCATGCGATCCTCTGTGGCTCGAAAATGCATGATCCCTAAGAAACCTTATTGAATGCAATCTGTAAATTACAACAGGCCATTGCTTTTTTACTTTTATACCTGCAAATGACATTTGGTAAAGTGAAGGTTGGGCCGGGATCATGAAACTCTGCTTCGGGGGCAAACTCCCTCACACGTACAATCTTCAACAGATTCTTTCTCATTACCTGAAGAGAAAGGACACAAAGTGAATGTTACTTCACTTGCACAGACGATTTAAAGATCAAAAGGAAATCTACAACAACAGACAAAAAAAATTGCTTCCCTCACATGTTCAGATATACATTTGGGTCTAAGTGAGACTGCAACGTGTGACTTAGTAGCTAAATGGATGGCAAACTAATCAGTGAAAGGGGGTGCGAATAGAGTTTCCCTATAATTAAAGCATCCAATTTTGTGCAAATATGATTAAGACTACATAGCATATGATTCAGTAGAGCAGATAATACCAAAACATCATGGACAACATTTTGGTCAATGGAGAAAACACCGCAGACGTGCTTGATGAACTCCAGTGCTGCATCCCCTCGGTGGATATTACCAGCAATTTGTGGCAGCTCAAGAGATGTATCACGGTCATTCTCTGATTTTTTCAGTTCCTTCATATGAAGCATGGTATCATGAACAATTCCCAGAAGTTTATCTGTAAAATATGAGCCAATCTGTGGAACATAAATCGGAACTAATCAGACCTTAGACAGTAAACCAATAAGCTGCACAACTTTTTCAAAATAATGTCATCATTCATACCTGTCCTTTAAGGAAATCTATCATATGAGACTCAAAAGTCTCAGCATCTGCTACAGTGATTGATGGCGTGCAAATGCTGTCACTCTGTAAAGATGTTCTAACTGCTGCCTGCTTCTGTGCATAATCCCAGGGAATATACAGATACTGAGAGACAATATAAACAAAGTGGTCCTGCAAAATGAAACCTGGATATTAACCAACCACAATCTCAAGATATACTGCTTGAATTGAAACCTGGAGTATGATTATAACAATTTTTTGGTCGGTCAGCATGTATACTAGGGCAAAATAATTATTTCAGTAACCAACCTGAATTTTCTTGGGCAAGTATTCAGCAATATTCCAGCTTGATACAATATCCAATTGAGCTTCACCATGCATGCTTCCTTCAGTTCTAACCGGAATTCCACCATAGTTAAACTATCATAGAAAGCCATGATGACTCAGACCAAAATGAAAAGACAAAGAAAGGCATGGTGAACACAAAAAGGTTCCAACTTATTAGTTCAACCAGTAAATGCATAAATGCATAAATGTCACACTTTAAAATCCACTAGTATCTTTATGCTTTCCTAGTAATTTATTCAATATTTATCTTCCAAAATGACACAATTTATGAGGTGTTAGCAGACCCCGCAAAAATTAAGTGACATTCATGGCGGAATTGAAAATCATCTATTAGTGTATCATTAAAAACTTATGTACATTAAGGAAGAATATGTCCTTATTCAAAAAATGAAGGGAGCATCTCCTGTAGCAGTAGCCCCACAATGCATTTCAAAAATTTAAATCGCCTTTCTTTAGGTCCTTCAAGAGCCATCCAAGCAAAATACCAGCCATTTCAGAAATTTCTTGGTCATATAATATTGTGCTGACAAAGACAGTCTGTCATGATGCTAACCAAATGATTAAACAATATCTGGTTCATAATATTTTTCACATGGACCATCCTTGAAGGAGAATTTAAAAGTTGGATAGGTTTGCCCATTTGATTGCATGATAGAGATATGATGTTTTTTATTTTTCTAAAATGCAAACAATGTCACTCGAATATTCCTTGTACAAAACAAAAATTGACAGTTTCGCTCTTAATGTGTGTGTGAGAGAGAGAGAGAGAGAGAGAGAGAGAGAGAACCTGATCCATGAAAAGCAAAGAATGCCAGAAGTGTAGTGGTTCAAGCTCTATCCACTCAAATAGTTCTCTACATTTCAATCACAAGGAATTACAACAAGAAAGATGAAGCATACCAAGAAATGTTTACTTGGCAGACAATCTGACAACATAAATTGCTTATGCTGCTAGATTGTGAATCTAAAGTCTGGACCATCAAATTGGTTGATTCTTAATTAAATCTGTGCTCTAGATTCACAGTTGTCAAGAAAACATTACCCGACATAAAAACCGAGAAAACAACTCCAAACTAATGTCTAATACCAACCTCGTTTGCAGAGTTTTAAGCAAGCTATCACAATACGCTTTGGCAGCTGAAAGATCAAGTTTTCCTGTGTCTATAATAACCTTGTAGAAATTTGCGAATATGATCTTGGCACCCAATTTGCGGAACTCAGTCATTAAAATTGCAAGCACCTTTTTCATGACCTATTAAAATTTAACAGCAAAACCAAACCATAAACCCACTGATTAGGTCCTTTTTAAAACACAGACGGACTTGTATTCATTAAATCACCCAGCTTTAAGAAGAATAATAACTTTGACAAGGCTTCTTAACTTTTGTGAAAAGGCATACAATATTTTGTAAACATTATCTAAACCATTACACTCTAATTCATACTATAACTTCTGTACAATGTAGCAAGGTTTGTAGCTCAAGTGGTTAAAAGAACTTACCCTTGCACCCAAGGTCTGAGCTAAGTGTAACTTCCCTTTCCCCCATTTTTGCATGTTTAAAGGAAAAATATAATGTTGTAAAAAGTGGAAGTTATTTTAAAAATGATTTACCTTATGAAGTATGCGGTGAAGAGATGGATCATGAAGCTTAGACTGGGGGCTGCATTATGAAGGAACCAGCACGTATATGAGTCAAAAATAAAGGAACAAGTAAACTAAGATGGGAACAATCCTTTTTTTTTTTTTAAGAACAAACGATATTATCTACACTAATGGGGTGGGGGAGTGGGCTAAGCCTCACAATGGGCTAGCAATAATGTGGTAAAATGGGAACAATCCTACATATTGAAAAAGGAAAATTGAAAGCAATAATAATTATATTATTTTGATAGGAGGGGAAGTAGTAAATACATGAGACAGAAAAGGAGCTATACTAAACAAGAGATGGAAACCTGCAAAGCCATCGATATAAATGTTGCAACAGTGCATCAGCGTACACATTTCCAGATGTAACTGCATTTGAAAGACACCTCTGGATCAACTGTTTCAGGACACGGAATGTAGGAGCACATGAGGTAGCTTCATCAAAGCCAACATGTGCATCAAAAGTATGTACTCTGGAGTTCACGTCTGATTCAAATCCTAGCAAAGAAGAACCTTCCATTTCATTCACCTGGTTGCTTTTTAAAAGAGCATTTACAGCTAGATGATGTATCTACATGGAAACATCATGTGGTTTTTAGTACAACTGACTCGAATTACACAAACTTGGGATATAACGGATTGACAATATTTTAGAACCTTTAGCTCCACAGTGACCTTCCTATATGCTCCAGGGTAAGAAAAATTAAGTTCACAGACCTGTTTCATGAAAGCCACAAATAAGTAAAGAACACGGAATCAAAATATTTGCTTCCTGAGAGACATTTAGTACTTGAATATTAGTTATATACAATATCAGAAGGGATGGATCCCATTTTCTTTTCTTAACACCTTAATGCCCTTTTATATCTATTTTGAGACTAACCTCATCAGCAAAACATGAATCTTCTTCATTAATGCCTCCTAGATCTGGAATACCATCATCAGACATCCAAAGCACCTGTAAACTCAATATTCAAGATTCTACGGATGGGGAAAAGTTTCAAAGAACAAAGAAAGCAGTTCAAAGACATGCATTATATAACCAAAATCCTCACGCTAGCATGTATTAGACAACCACTAGACTCCAAAAACTAACTAGCACTTTATCAACGGGGAATATATGTTAAACTAACACTCTCAAACTCGCACATGGAGAGACAGGTGCAACCACAGCCTGCACCTTAAAGTTCAAAAGAAAAAAGAAAAATGGAAAGTGGAATTGGACATTTGAATCCAGAACCTCCGGCAAACCAAACGTTTGATAGTACGTTACGATGGGATACCACAATATTAATTGCTTGAGAATAAATCAGTAACTTATATCAAACCGTCAAAGGATTTAAACCAATGATCTCATATTGGATACATCTACACTATAATGTTCCAGTGGAGAAGAATACAGCCCAAGTTTATTAGACCATCCAAATAACTTTAAAGAGCTTCAGTCTTACTGCTACGAAATCAAGTAGTACGTTTGAAAACTTCAAGATAATGTATAAGATATTGGATTAAAAAAATACCTGTTGTTGATCACGTAGTGCTCTTGAAAAGAAGATATCTGCTGTATGTAAAAGCCAGTCAACTTCGAAATTTCCCAATGGAACCTGCCAAAATAAGTTTGAGAAATTTATTTATCCACTATAAACAAAGAAGTTAAGAGAAAACTAATTTCTTTTTTTACAGAACTATAGTTATTACATGGGCATATCTTGAGAGTGAAATTCTCTCATTCAACCACTGAGGTGATGCAGCACAACGCTGCATTCCAATTTTTGCAGCCACTTGCTGCCACCCAAGAACCTGTATGAAGCAATAAAATGCTTTCAGTCCAATGCATATAAAAAATGCACTTGAAGAGTGAATCTCTTTAGATTGAATAAATTACCTGATAGAGACTATCACGAGCATTAGAGGGAATGCTCACACACGGAAAAACATCAAGAGCTCCTATACCTGACTTCATCATTTGAAAATTTGGGCATTCGATAACAGCAATTGTAGGTCCAGGATATTCATGTCTGCCAAACATCAAATCCACATAAGGAATTAACCGAGCTTCTATATAAAATTCTAGAATGCAATGCAAGAAAATTGGCAACCTACCCAGTCGAATGGCATATCAATAAAGCTCCAAGTAGAAATCATAAAATATAACGTCTAAACAGTAGGTGAAAGATAATTAACATATGCTTCGAACAATGAGAAATAACATACATTCTCTGACCAAGGAGCTTGCATGCAACTTGAATTGTAGTTCACCAATGTCTTATGGATACATTTTTTTTTTTTGGGTCAACTATGAAGACATGTTTACACCCACATATATTGGTAAATTAGCAAGATTGTAACTGTAATTGAGAAATATTATTATCCATTTACTTTGAGCCCAATAAGAGCATCTCACAAATCTATGGATGCTGGAAAATCTATCCTTATGATCAGGCAGAAACTCTGATAGGATGCGATTATCGTGGAAAACAATAAGAATTCTCCCTTCCCTTTAGATAGCCTCCTTGCAACAATGAAAATTCCTATGGAATCAAACCTGTACTCATTAATTGAACGGTGCAAAACTGTTTCAGCATCCTTGACGAATCCAACATAGTCCACCTAAAATTAGCTCACAAGATAAAGAGGACAAATATAAGAGCCATGAAAGTTAAAAATAATAATAACAATAATACAAAAACCAAGAAACCTTCACCTGAAGAAATCAGCAAGTTTACCTTTATAATGATACCATTCCTAGGAGGTGGCTGAACTGATACTGCTTGGCAAGCATCACGAAATAATTTTTCCAGAAAAGATGGTGACAAATCTTTATTTTGATAAGGATTTACCACCACAACCTTTATTGTTGTTGATGCAGGAAAATAGGCAATATATATAGCTCGCCCTTCAGATGTGCTGACATTAATAAAATTAACATTAATTGCTATATATTTCTCAAAAGAAGATGAAAGCGCAGAATACATATGGATTTGGAAGAGCAGACAAATTATGATCAAAAGGTATCAAGTCTGATTAGTAAAGAATGTAAATGGTCAACATAGAAGATAACAAAGCAAGTTGTTCATGATATGAGAAAACAAATGCAAGGGAAGCCGGAGTGCAACTAATAAAATAAAGGACTTCTGTCGTCTGACTAAAGAGACATTGACTTCTAATACTAGAAATTAATCCTATATGATACATGGGATGTCAATTATTGATCCATCTTTGAAAGCAGTAAAATGAACTAAACAAAAATCCTCCAATGTATATCATATTATTATTAATACTAACATTTTCTTCAATGTATTTCTTTAAAAAAAAAAAAAACCCAAATCCACAGGAGAATTGGCTACTGTCTAAGGACCCTAGGATGGTCGCTGGAATTTTCCAAAACTTACGCAAGTTCTGCCTCTGATATGATACAGCAAATTAAGGTTATTAATGCGCCACTGATTCCAATATCAGATACATTTGTGTGGGAAAACCTCCATGAGATGTTTTTACAGTCACCGGAACCAGTTCCCTCAAGTGGATAAAACACCCAAGGCAATGGCTCCATTTATTTGTTTAAGGATGGACAATGTAATCATTATTATTTTTTTTGAACTGACATAATGATTATGCGTACAAAGGAAGCATAATCAAGTGTGGACCAGCAATCCACAAAAAACTACAAACTACAAACAGTCAGCCTAAAGAAAGAAAAACCACTACAACCAGGGTAAACGACAAATAAGCATGTCTAAGAAACAGCTGAAAACAAAAAATGGTCCCGAACTTAAAACAAAACAGTCCCCCAATCTACACAAATCAAATTAACTGTGAAGCTCCTAAAGTATGTTTGGTCGAAGACTCCCACAAAGGATTTAAATAAATTTTATAAAAGATAAAAACCTTGCTGTCCTTGAAGGTATAACTGCACAGCAAATAATAAATAACTCATATCAAATATCTAGAGCATATTAGATATAGATAAATTAAGAATAAAATGTATAAGAGAATTTTATTCCGGTAAGAGAGAGAGAGAGAGAGAGAGAGAGAGAGAGAGAGTAAAACTAAATAAATGAGATCAAATAAAAATGCCTCCCATATTTAAAATAAATAACAAACACTAATGGAAGAAACAAGGGATAATATCAAGTGAAATATAAACACAGAAAAAATTATAGAAGTCCTTATTTCCAAAATGTAACATGCATTGCATTGGATGAGTGAAGTGGAATTTCTCTTTCTGAATTGAGAATGACACTTAATACAATTTTAACTAGAACTGTTATAATTTTACAATTCAGGTCTTGAAAGACTTAATTCAACCATTCAGATGAGATATAGCAAATGATGACCTTTTTATTTTATTGTTTTGAACTGTATAATCAATATGGAAAATAAACTCTCCTGGCCCCCTCCAACAAAAAATTGAAAAGGAGGGAGTGGTTAGGTGAGCTGCCTCGTTAGTGATATGGAAAGTATGTTATGGTACCAAGTGAAATCAGAATTTCAACATGGAAACATTGCTTCACAATATCATATAATCAAGAAACTGACTTACAATTAACCTATAAAAACCCACCTCTGATACAGGTAAAAGAAAGAGATGGATTGATCCAGATATGAGCACTCTGTAGTTGTCTTCATGTGCAGTTCACTCACACTCCAACCATCTTGGACATTTCTTTTCTTAGCAGTTTTATCCACTTTGCAAACACAACCAATCTGAATGATTGCATTGAACTCCAAGGATACCCTTGTTTCATATATTCCCTGGACAAATAATTGAATTTCAATCAAACTGAAATCTATCAAGGAATATCACTATGACAGCTACCTCAAATGAATAGCCTTGAGTGTCATTGGTTGCCAAGAAGAGAAAATTCTAATTCAGAACTACAGAAGATAATCTTAACAAACTTAGAAGGCAAAAGCATAAAACTATTCAGAATTATAGAAGAGAAATCTTGACCAAATTTGGTTTTAATCAGACTGAAAGAAAATTGAGAACTTGAAGTCAATAACAAAGTAATCCATCACCGATCCCAAAATCATAAGCTTAAGAAAAAGTGAGAAGGGGATAGTTGATATGAAAATCATGTACTGACCTCAACTTCTGGATCGCCAAGAAGAGCTGCAAGCTTTTTTCTAATTGTCCTAAACTGACCCTCATCAATTGTAGCCTATTAATATTCGTACCGGAAAAAACGGATATTAAACCTCAGTAGAAAACAAGTAAAGAACCGCATTTTAGCAACCAGAAGTACCTCATATAGGTTGTAGATATGGCTTCCATGAGGAAGAGCCTTTTTGACATCCTTTACTGGAGGTATTTCTTCAGATATTTTATTAAATATTTTTTCAATAGGTGCTTTAGAATTAATGTAAAAAACTCTTGGAACAGTAACAGGGATCTTAAGCATGATTCCTTCAATAACCACCCAAGCGTAAAATTGGTCACCCTGAGAACCGGGCACTAGTTGTAATATCTGAAGCACAGAAATTAAGCAGTGATTAGGTAATTATTCAGGGATTTCCAGCCAAACTGATGAATCAAATGAGAAATACCTGCCAATGACAGCGTGTTAGGGCTTCTTCATGCCTCCTAAAATATGAATTCACACCTATTTTTCCCGGAGTTCCTTTCTTATTTCTACCACCACCAAGCAGCTCATTATTATCATGGTGAGCAGACCTTGCATCATTCAATCTGTCAAATTGGATGGCAATTTTCCTAAATGTTACTTCGTCAACACCATTAAGAAAATATGATCTAAGCTCAACGTAAGTACAGCTCACACCTATGAACGCAAAATAACACAAGATGTTTTCATTGGAAGATCTGGATCAAGTTGGAAAGAGTTAGGGCTGACAAGTACTATCACATTACCAAGGGTGATAACAGAGATGGCGAGGTTAAAGCTACCTTAAACTGAAATCAAGACAGAAATCATCTAACAGGTTGAAATTATAGTATCTGGTTCCAATCGAATTTTGAATGGTGGCATTCATACTTAAATCACACACTCATCCTCTTAAATGAGGCAACCAAGTGTAGTTTTTCTGAACCTCTTAGATCTTTGATGGACTGAGATATGCAAACCTAGGAAGCTAATATGCAATAATATGACGGAAAAAAAAACACACACACAAAGAACTGTTATCGAGGGTCGGCTAGCATTGCTTGCGTCTCTGTTTGATCCTTGGGAAATCCAAAGCACTATGTAGAATCGCACAGATTACATGAACTTGTTGAAACTCTGGATAAAACTCCAAAATCCTGCTTAAGATTTTTCTCTCAAACTTTAGCTCTCAAACCCATGTATGACTAGGATTATTAAACCTAGTAGAACTGGGGTAGTACTCCTTTCCTAAGTCGACTCCTAAACCAACTAGAAAAACAAAAGAACATAGGCTTGTAAAACCAATAGAAACGTTAGGCGCCAATTGTTTTTCCTGTTAGATTTTTTCTAATAAATGATTTTAATGAGCGAATCACAACACCAAGTCCAAGTATCTCCATAAATGATTGAATAGCATGTACAACGAAACAGGTCTGACTTGGTTTCCATTGGTGAGCCACCTCAGAGCCAATGGAATTCTGAGGGTCCTTTGTATGACAAGTATCCCCTATAGCAACCCCTCGAGACTGACGAACAGGATTTAACAGATCCAACAAATAATGATAAAATGAGGGAGCCCAAGTAAAGTAGTGATCAACATGCTAGATATAACTCAAAGCCTTAATGAACTATAGGATGCATTCATATATGTAAAAATCATCATGGTTTGCACCTGAAAATAAGATAATTGACTTTACCTTTCTACTGCTAAGAAGATATGCGTCTCATTCCAGGGAGGCATTAAGAAAATTTCTAGAAGTTTGTGAACCTTTAGCAGATGTCGATTTGCACTTGTAATCTCCCTAGGCTTTATACATATCTAATATGTAGGTAAAGACAAGAAAGTACCTTTGCTTTTTCCTCCTGTCAAGAGTATCTTTCCATTTTCTCTTCTTCGTTTCAAGCCAACCATGATAATCCATATTTCTATCAATGCACTGTAAAGGGACACCATTTTGCTCTTGACGCTCATTTTCGTTATTATTAGTTTGTTGTTGCTGTGAATCTATTTGGCAAGTTGTTTCAACTGAATTTTTCTTGCGATTGACTTCATAACAGCGAACAATTGGTCTGGGTCCATTTATGGAACTGTTTTTTTTGTTGAAGTCTTCCAAATCATCAACAATCTCTTGATCAAGCACATGACTAGAGTCAATAGCATCACTGCTCTTTTCTAGCATATGATCCCTGTTCAATGACTTGAAGATATCAACCAACTTGCGCTGGCGAAATTTGTCCTCCTTCTCACGAACCTTCTTATGCAGCCAATCAGGATGAGCTACTCTAGGAACTGGATTTGCAACCTGAAGAAAATTCAATTGATTCAAGTACAGTTACAGAGAGAGAGAGAGAGAGAGAGAGAGAGAGAGAGAGAGAGAGAGAGGTTCAGAAGCAATAACCTTTTGCATTGCAGCCGGAATAGTGACAATTTTCTGAATTGCTGAACCAAGGCGTTGTTTGTAATAGGTCCAGTCAATAATGGATCGAATGCCAACATCTGATGAAACCTTGCACCACCTCCGTACATAAAACTTCATAATTTCTGATAAGTTGAAATACAATCTCTCTTTAGAATATTAACAAAAAAAAAAAATGCAATAAAAGAAATAATAGCAGAAGTTTTACCAGCATCTGTTTCAAATATTGCAACTGGAACAGCACGCTCACTAACAGGTGTGCCCTATTCAAGTTAACATCACAAAAAACTTTTAGATTTGCATAACCAAGAGTTGAAAAGAGATTCAAAAACCAGTATAATCGTAATACCATTTGCTTTCTCCAAGTCATTAGAGAGATCTATCTACAATGGGAAAGAGAACCATACAACCCCGAGTAAACTAAATTGCAAAGATAGTAAAAATTTCAATGTTGCAAGAAAGCAAGTACAAACTGAAGAGTCCATAAAACCCTTGACTGAAAAAAATCAAAATTACAATCAATTCAAAACTTTCACCAAATTAAAATGAGTCACTCTAAAAGGATATAAAAATGCTCACTCTCTCTCTCCATCTTCTCTTATTAAGATATTTGGGTAGTTGAATTTGATGAAATTACCGTTCCAGGTTGCCAATGTACCACGAATTGGTATGTGTGACCCGGTTCGGAATTCGGAGGAGGTGAGCAAATTGAGTAATTCAATAAGATATTAAGTAATCTTAGATAATATTGAATTCCCTATCATTCATATTCCTTGTAAAGGTTAAGCTCCAAGAATTCAGGTGAGGAATGAGGATAAGGAAGTTAAGGAGACACGTCCTGACCCAATTGCATTCTCTTTCATTCTTTCTTTCTTTTTGGTTCTCCTTTTTTATTTTTTGTTAAACAATACCTGAACTGAGGGCGTACCAATGCATTAATAGCTGTTCTCTCAATTTCATGAAGATGATTATCCAATGAAAGAAGTTTCCAACTTATGTACCTTTGGTTCACATGCAACTATATACTGGCAACGCAGTCCTTTCTCTTTGACCATCGTATCACCAAGAAAATCAGCAAGACGTCTTGCAGTGGTCACTGCACATGACTTTTGCTCTCCATAGTCTACTAAAGACTTGCTCATGGTGCTTGACTCTGATATATAATCCAGCAATTCACTGTCTGCAATATCCTTTCCTTGATTCTGAGAGAATGGAGGATTAAAAACTTCACTTTAAACTACACATTTTTTCAATCTTGAATTAATCAAACTATTAGCATCCTTGAGTAATACAATATAAAAAAAGAAAGTCCCTCAGCACATGCTGGGGAATGTTTCAACTTTTAAACAAAACTTTGAAGATTAAAGACAAAACACTAAGAGTTTACATACATCAAGGAGATCAAGCCAACGGTTGGCGACAGAAGCAACTGCGGAATAGCATTCCTCTAAAGTAGAACCGTGAAGGAACTTATCAAAAAGCTCAGCCTGAAAACAAGAAAGGTATTTTACATGTTGGCAATTACTAGCCTCATGAATTTTTAAAAGAACAAATATGTAATACTAAGAAATTAAACAATAGGAACGTCCAAGCTATTACTTAAGTTCCACCATAGAAGAGGTTTAACAATAAAGGTGTCAGTTTGATGACAGGTTAAGAATAGAAATGCTATCTGTTGCAGCTTTATCAGATGGCTCATTTGAAGACCTTTTTTCTGATTTTAATCGTCTCCTACGTATTCATAGAATGTTACAAGTAAAAGAGATACCTGGAAAACTTTGATGAGCTTCAGCTCACCCCTACGCTTGATCTCAAAACCTTTAAGTTCAGCAAGGGTCCCATCATCATTAAAAACAGCATATCGCTTCTTAATTAGAATGCCTTCTTCTTTAGAAGCAGGAAGAATCATTGCCTGCATGAGAGCAATAGTTTAGATTCAAATTACATGAACAGGAAAAGTCAAAACAAAATAAAAACATACTATTCTGTGTTACCTTGTATGGTCCATCCACTTCAAATTCAATTGAACACTCACTATGAGTTGTGTAAGTATTCTTATAAGGATCTGTAAGAGTCTGGTAAAAATGGTGGTAAGAAATTGGAAGAAATGTTACAGTTAAGCAAACAAGAGAAACCAAATTACATATTCTAAACATTTTGGCAGTGTCATTCACAACACAGTAAATATAATCAACATAGAACTATGTTCCAAGCTGACCTGGTATTGGTCATTTGTATTGTTTCTTGCCACATCAATGTTAAGCATTACACAGGGATATGAGATAGTCAGCTTCTTCTTCGTGTCTCTGAATATGAATTTCCCATATTAGTGAGCAACTGGAGGAACAATATAAACACTTACCTAGTAGAAAGGAAACTAGCATCACAAATGAAATGACCAGAGAACACCAAAACTATTTTTTTTTAGTGAAATCAATGGTTATACACATACCAAAGATGGGTGCCATTATGGTATCCATATAACCAAGTGAATTAAGAAGAGAAAAATCATACTTTGTTTTGAATATAAAGTTCTCCGGAAAAGATCCAGGAAGCGCACACCAGATACCATCTGTGTCTAACTCAAGAGGTTTTCCAATTTTCTCAACCAGCAAGCGAGCATTTTGAATAATTTTGGCTCCGGTATATGTAACTACTCCAGCCATTTCCATAGAATACCATCTCGCACCCCTGAATTAACATACAAAAGCATCAGCAAATGATAACTAGAAGAGAAAACCAAGTTAAAAACAAATATGTCCTAAAAGAATACAAAATAGAAAAAGATATTCAACTCACTTGCGCATGACATATCCATAAAAGGAATTAAGTATACACTTATGTGCAAGTTGTAATGAATCGTAAAGCACTACCATATCCTGCCAATAGAAACATAGGACCAGTTTAAATAAAATAAGCTTTTTTTTTAACGTAAAATTTCAAAAACAGAAAAGGAGAGAGGGAAGAGAGAGAGCGATAGGCTTAAGAATTTCATACTTGTGCTTCCTGGATTTTTATAGAATTTCCACTAGCCTTGGCTTCGGAAAGCTTCCCCTTCCAAACCTTATTAAGCCCCTTGTACTCATACCTTCTATCTCGAAAGCTTGAAGAAGATCAAAAGAACATAAAATTCAGCACAAAAGAGAAAAAGAGACATTTATAAAATCAATTATGTTTCAAAATTTGAGTAGATTCGATATATTTCTGAAGGAGTTTTCTTCCTTTTTGTTAGTATTTGAAGATGAAAATGGTTGCCCTTCATAAGATACAAATAGAGTATTTAAAATATAACAAAATCAAGCTGCTCACCTACGAACTGTATCAACATAAAATGAATTTTCCCTCATGCAGATCCCTGCTTCCCGAACTTCACTGACTGGCTTGTCCACTACTCGTCTATACGCCTATCCAAAATTAAAATGTTAGGTATTACTTGGGAAAATATTGTGCAGTGTAAAGAATATACCTTCTGACAGTATTTTTTAAGGCGCTCTTTGAGCCTTGATTGTTGTTCCATTTTAGGCAACTCAAGAAAAGATTTTGACGGCTTGGAATTGCCACCATCAACAAACTCAGACTCAATTTGCTTCTTCAAATGATAATAGTCACTGCAATTGTTCAAAATGATTTTCGTACACAATAATTAGTAACTCGGTTAAAAACCCAAAAGTATAGACAGAGGGAGAAGAAAAATAGAAGGAAAATATTAAAAGAAAATACCTTTTCTTTGCCATGAATATTTCTCCACGCCAAACCCATTCAAGCTTGCGAAGACATGTTTTACCTGGACGATTGAAATCACAAGCAGTGCAAATCTCGTCTGTAACTATTGATGATGGCTGGAAATAAACAACTGTCGTTACTATTTTACATTTATGGAATCTTCAAACATGCAAAAGGAACAGCTACAACAACAATCTGACAATGCAAATGGGAGAGAGTGCAATCTTGCTGACAATATTGGTGATGATCATCAGAGCTGGACTACTAAAAAAGGAACTTTCTATACAGAAACAAGATAACCAGATATGAACAACCTAAATCAATGACCCTTTTAGTGGACGCTTTCCTACCGATGTTAAACTGAACAAAGATAGAAAGGCATGAATCATATAAATGAGATATGAAATTGCTGAAAGTAATTTATTAACCAGCACACCTGAAGTCTGTTTGTCAAAATGATATTGGGATACATTGCAGCAACATCCAGATGATAAATAAGGGGGCACTCTTCACGTATAGGTTCATCTCGCAACCCCACAAGCTACAAATAAGGAAAGGAAGTCATTGATGAGAAATTATTGAAAAGATATTATTACCACCCTAAGCATATCTCAATGAACATTCACTCTTCAAAACTAGGTGAACGTCTGATTAGTAAAGGATTCAAATTCAGGGCAATAAAAAGCTAGGGATATTCAATATCAAATCCAATCAAATTTGATCCATTTCAATGAATTTCACAGATTGGATTGGATCCCTGAAATCAAAACTTAACATGATTGCATTGGATGATATGAAGGTTTTGAGCCATATGATGGAATACAACATCTGCTTGAAGAAAAAAAAAATTGAACAGTACCTTTTCCAATATAGAACTCTTTACTTCTTCATAATTGGATACTGAATCAACGTCCATCTTACCCTCTACTCTTATAGCATATTGAAGATCTCGATCAAGATTGTTGATCAATTGCTGTAAACCAGAATTCCCAAACCGTATATTAAATACAAATGTATAACACGTTTTTTAGCATTTGTAGTTAATACCCTTTCTAGCATTACAAATAGCAATGGAAATCAAGAAAAAGCTATCCTACAAATAACTGTAGAAACAATCAATGACATTTCCTTACAAACTTTATGCAAAAAAAAAAAAATTGAGATTCAGACCATGATACACTCATATAAGCCAAAATTACACGCGGAACCCACAGATTATGCATACTACAACCACCGAAAAACTGTTTGAATTATATACAATCCTTTGGAAAAATACAGTACACTTCATACGGATGTGATTGCTTCCATAAACAATGTACCTAGAATTCCACAAGTTTTCAAATGGAAATTAACATTAAAATAGTTTGCCACACACATTGATACTTGGATTCTAAATGTAGTGCATCTAGGGTTTATTTACTCTTTTTTTTTTTCTCATAAATTTCTCTTCCCTTAACATTTTCAGTTTAAAACGAAAGACTGTTTAGACTGATAGGTGATACTGAAATATGATTAGTGCAAAACATTCTAAGTTCCACACGAGGCAAAAAGGGATAATGCAGTGAAGACTTAGCATGTGTTTCCACATTTTCCACCCCAGACGTGGTTCAGAATAGATTGGTTCTAAGAAGTATTTTGTATGCTAAATGTGTTGAGATATTCTGCCGTTCACTCCAATTGGGTTTTGATTATCATCTTGATAGTTTTAACAAATTCTTTACTAGTGAGTAAATAATGTGTAGCCACCTGTTTCCTCGAGAAAAATAGAAAATTCAATTTCAATAAAGAGATACATTTGATTATTGTGCTCTGTAGACAAATCCAATATGGCTTCACAGAAAATGGCCAGTTTTTAGCACATAGCTGTTTCCGGTTCCGAAAATTGAGTCAATGAAAATAAATCAAATTCAGTAGATGTCAATGTGGTTATGAATGTTATATAGAGCATAACAAACATAACAAAGATGAGCTTCTAGTCATGTAATGCATCAATATGCAAAGATGATGCATCAATCGTTAATACGAAATGATGTCAAACAAATGATAGTGCACAATGAAAATTAGAAGTGATGGCAAACCAATCAATGAAACCAGAACTTATAAAACAATGGAAAGAAATATTGTACTGAATGATGAAAACATACCTCATAGGCAGAGCCATCAAGCTTAAAGCTAGTTGGAATATCAGATCTAAAAACACCACTTTCAAGGCATTCAACATGGCCACCTATATAAGTCTCACTCTCTAAAAGGTGATTTTTATAGAACTTTTCGGGATCAGATTGATGTTTGTTAGGGCAGATAACATTTGCCTTGTATGCCTGCATAAAATGCAAAAAAATTTTGTCAAAGAGAGATAAAGATAATAGCTGAAATATCAAAGATTATTTTTTTTTGGGTAGAGAACTATAGAAAGTTTGCTTGAAAAGGACATAGAGTAGCACACCTGGACCATGAGAAGCATTTCACAAAGAGTTCCACTACCCTTGCGCAAAACCTCGTCCGGAGACATTGGAATAATAGTTGCGAGAGAGAAAATGAATGGATGCACATAAGTCATATACAAGTAATAAGTCGCAACAGCATCAGAAACAGAATAGGATGCCATCATCTGTGATTACATGTTCAACCAAATAGAAAAAGATTATCAGAAATATTCCTGTTACAAGAATGTGCAAAGGAAACACACTTCAATTGAGTATGTACATACACACACATATCCACCAGCATGTAATGGAAGGAAAAGATGAATACAAACTGGAAACCTAAAACAATCCCAAATCTTGCAGAAAATAATCAATCGACCCAGTATAGGAGCCAGATACCATCATACCAATGCTCAAGCATGAGGGAATTTGATAATTTATCAGCCAGAAACTAAGAGTATGTCCATACAGAATTACAGATGCACACACCAACAATTTGATTAATCAACAAATTTTGTTCAGTGAGCTTTTTTACACTTGTCCAGTCATCAGTATGCAACCCTTGACTGAGGACTGAATCTACAAAGAAACAAAAGAAGAACAATGCCAAGGTAATCAAAGGACATCATCATGCAAGCTGCAATATCATCTAGGGGACTTAATTTATTTCTTCCAGCTCATATACATGTCACCATTGCCAATTCTTCAACCTTTCCTATCTCAAATACACCATGCCAAAACATTCCTGAAAACAAAAACAAACAAACAAACAAAATCATTTGCACTCATCCACACCTGAGGTTTCTCCTTTGCAAAGCGAACCATATCCTCAGGATTCACCTCCAGGGGATGATAACCTAACTTTGCCTTTGTAACAGCCTGGAATAAAATTTAAATTATACACAATCAAACTTTCAAGCCACAAAACAAATACTTGGAAACAAATGAACATACTACTTTTTCATCTGGTTTACACAAGCATAATTGAAGTTCAAAGATTAATTCTTTTTATATCCTACAGAGTTATTATTTGTACTGGGCGGGAGCTGATTTCCAAATCCAAAGAAGATGGGGGACTGGGAATTGGAAATTTTCTGGTCAGAAACAGGGATCTTTTAGCTCAGTGGTTGTGTAGGTTCCTCCGGGAGAGGAGTTTTTAATGGCATTCTGTAATTTTTAGCAAACAGAGGTTCACCAATGGGTGGGACTCCAAGACTGTTGTGAGGGGCTCCAGCCGGTTCCCCTGGAATGATATTTCTGGTGGTTACAAGTTACAACTCTTTCTTGAGCTGCTGCGTATTTGTGTTGGGGAATGGTGAGGATATTAAATTTTGAAAGGACAAATGGAGGGGGGAGAATATCTTCGTGGCCTTGTTTCCTAGACCATATAATTTGTCCAGACATAGGAATCGGTTCACCTCAAGCATTGTTGTCTCTAAGAATGGTGCGCAGAAATGGGTTCTGGAATTTAGGAGAAATTTGAATGATGCTAAAGCGGATGATTTGTCCTCAATGCTTTCTATCTTGAAGAAGAAAACAATGAGGTCAAATTGGACAATCATACCTTAAGGCCCTGGCTCCCCTGAGGAAGATAACTATCACGTTTGACCCATGCAAAACAGTCAAGATGGCAAGCAAATTTAGCTCGGCACTCCCCCTGATTCTTGTCACATTGAAATCCAACCTCCTGCAAGCACAAGGGCAGGGGAGAGGTAAAATAGAAGAAATAATTAGTGGAAATCTGAAATCACAATACATAGGAAACAAGAGAAAAATGATAATATCAATGTCACACAAGCCCTTTATGTTGTGAAATTTGTCAATTGTAAAAAGCACAAGTATCTTAGATAATGAGGTTTTTGAGAGTTAATTCAAGATTTTCATTTCAGCATGATACCTGAAATAATTTAAACTGAGTGATGTTTAATTGTCTATACACTCTGTACCTGAAATTTCATACAGAAAGCTTCTACCAAACCGTACCAATCTGATTGTGGTTCATGTATATACTTTTACATTAAAAGCACTGATAAATGAAAATAAATCAATCAGTATGACATTCATGTCCATAAGTTTTCTGATTGGACAGTAAAGGAGTTTTGCTAAAAGTTACAAGCCATAGCCCACTCCATTCTTTACATAATATCAAAGAATAAGCAACTTCTGTAAGCACTGAAGATGAAAAATTTAAGTTCTAATCTCCTTGGTAATTATTTCAAATTTTCAGTCTAGAAGTTTTGAATTCTATTGCTGTTTTGTTTAAGAAAGTAACTCACAAAAGTAGCAACATACATCATTCAGTTTAAACCCATGATACGCGGCTCTGGTTTCCAGGAAAGGCCAGTCGAAAAAATCACCATTGTATGTGACATAAATTCCAGGCTTCACCTCCCGCATATGGCAAAACCATTTTCTTAGAAGTTCTAACTGCAACAATGACCATACCATTTGCAATCATATCAATTGCAAAAATTACATGTAATTAGAATTGTAAAACCCCTTATACAAACCAAACTAATTAAAATGACATTTAAGGGGAGGTAGGTGGGTGTTTCCATGGATATCAATACCTCATTCTTCACATTTGTCACCTTGAAAAACCCTTCAAATTCTGGTTTTGGAGTGTACTCCAAATCCTCTATATCATCCCCAACACACTGCAGATAACAAAGAAATTCAACCTATCATTACATACATCTAATGATATTTTTATTGGAAACTTAAACCTATCAACCTTCGAAGTTAAAACTTCATATCCCAACAGATTGCAGATAACAAGAAAATTAAGCGTATAACTACATACATATTAATTCTTTTTCCTTTTATAGGAAACTTAAACCTATCAACCCTTTAAAGTTCAAGCTTATTGCACCCATTTAAATTACAAGAACACGAAAATAATAATGGTGCCTATGGTAGGAAACGACAAGAGTGATATTTTTTAATAAAAAAAATGCAAAACCTTGATGGGAACTCTTTTTAAAGAAGGATTTCTAATATTATTACATATCCTTGGCAAATGGGAACACAAACTGTTTGTTGAATAAAGTCGAAGATAATTAATTAAGCAGCTCCAAAACCAAGGATGTTAAAATGGAGTATCTAAACAGAAAAATATAGCGGCTGCAAACATTCCTTATGACTATGCACTCTTATTTGTGGCCACATACAAGAGGCATCCCAAATGCTAAACATGGACAAGGGAAGAAATTACTATGAGGATGTGAATCTTACCTCTCTGTTAATAATCAAGTAACCTTGTCCGTCAACCATGTATGAAATCATCATTATTAAATCATATTCAGCATCTGGAAATTTCAAAGGTAGCTTCGTCGTCTCAATATCAAATGCACAGACATGAACTTCAGCACGCTGGAGAAGATCTGTCCTCATCTTAAGCACAGAACCACTACTGGATACACTAACATCGTACCACTGCCCACATCGTACATCTGAGTGGCAAGACATTTGAAAAGGGATGAACTTCAGAAACTAAAGCAAACAAAAAAGTCAAGAAAGCAGCAGGATGTAGTGTAAATCACCATTGTCAATGGCAAAGCGGACATGGTAAGGAACATCATATTCACGAAGATCAACAATACAATCTAAAAAATCTTGAGTCCTTTGTTCTCTACAAAACCAGCACCAAGAGGATCAGAAAACAAAACAAGCAGTTCAATTGAGCAGCAAACCAAAAGCTACCAAAAGAAAATGGCAAGGTACCATTCTGACCAAATAAGGTATCTAAACAAAGTGAGCTCCACATCCAAAAGGAACAAGAATCAAGACAACGTGACCTCACCGTTTCCCAATTAATATTGACTCATAAGCTTCTGCAGCATCAAATTTGGCTCGGTTTCGTTCGACGACATGTAGCAAGTCACTCTTGATGTTCATTAGTTGTTGAACATTATCAAACGATAGCTTTAGGTAGGACTTGCGAAGGCCAGACAAATGATTTTTCTGTGAAGTACAGAAACATATTAGAATACACACATTTGGAGATATATATGTGAAAGAAATAATGAAGTGCAATGAGCTCTACAATAGCAGCATATATAGAAAAATTTGAATATCCAATCTATGTTTTTGTATGCTGCATGCCTCAAATAAGTTAATGTTACAATGCACAAGAGGAGCCATATCATAGAAATTGTCTGTAAGTGTAGAAAACTCCTAACATATTGAAAGACCGGAATTAAACAATTATCCATTTACCTTGAAATACTTGCCAGCAATGCCATAGCAAAACAAAAGAACCAACCCAGTACAACTAAATCAATCAGCTGTAATCTCTTAGGTGAGATAAAAAAAATAAAAAAATAAAAAAATAAATCCTCTTTCAGAAACAAGAAGATTTATGCCCGAGGACTTGAGGAGAGTGTTTGGAATTACTTCAAAAGGTGAAGTTGTTGAAAGATTAAGCCACCTATGCATATCAAGAAAGGAAGAAGTAAGACAGGGACATGTCAGCTTGGAAGTTTTAGAGTCCATGGTTTCCACATATGAATTGATCGTAAAAGCTTTGTTGAAAAAGAAAACAAATCGATCGTGTATATCAATCACCATAAAATGGAAAATTTTTACAGAAAAGACAGACACTTATCATGAATACATAGTACTTCCAACTAGATAATGAATAGAAAATGATTTCAAAGTAGACAGAATGTCAAAATCAAACTCAAACTTGCCTAAGCAAAACATGCCTAGGGTCTACCAGGCATAGGTCAATTCAACTCAAACTTGTCATAATTGAATGTCAAAATAGTTATAAAAAGGGAAAATAAGTACCAAAGACTAATAAACTTGGTCAAGTTTTACAAGGTTACTTACGAGATCAAGATCTTCTTTCTGCACTATTTGAACATCAGCAATTTGATTTTGATAACGCCGTCTCAAATATGCTTCAACGTCCATTTCCATTTTCTCCTAAAATGAAAAGGACATCATCATTGTAAAGATAACTAATGATCGAAGAAACTTTGCAGAATCAAACATATAAGTTTGGTAGAAACCTTTGTAGCTGCATAGAAATAAGGGCGAAACTTGTATTTTGACTTAAAAGTAGAGCCATCCTGCAATTAAGTTAGAAAACAGCTAAGTGATTCGCCAAAACAATTAACCACCATAAAACATAACAAATTATACCAAAACTTCTTTACAGAATGTCTTACCTGAGAAACGAAATACAAATCGACACAACTATATACTTTACGGGTGTCTTGATCCTCCCAAGATGACTGCAAAATTACAAGGAAGCATCTATAATTCCCAAATGACAATACTTTAAGATAATTGAACTCAAATATCCATCATGTGGTTGCACCAAATTACAATAAATAAGTAAAAACCGAGTAATTGTAAACGAGCTTTTCAATTCATCCCATTTCCATAATCAAATCGCTTCGAAACAGAGCTTAAACATTAAAAATCCCAAATTGACACTTTCCCATTTGCTATCTCAGCAACCAAACAGACCCAAATGAAAAAAACAGATTTCTGAAATGGAAGATCAAATGGGGCAAAATTCGACTGGTAGAGAATCAACTTACGGTGGCGAAATTGAGCAACCAGCCGAGCCTGGTATCGCCTTCGGAGAACAGATCGAACCCTAGCTTGGACTCCAGCTCCTCCTCGGCGGTCCGCATGACCTTCTGCTTCCTGGGGACCCATGAGTCGCCACGGTCCCGCTTTCGGCTCTGGTAGCCACTCATTGCTTTGGGCTGTTGAAATGGATATCCGTCTGAGATTTTGGGGGTTCAGACTTCCGAGAGACAAAAGCTGAGAGAGAGAGAGAGAGAGAGAGGAGGAGGGTTTTGGAGGGATGAAAGCGTTTTCCCGCCCTTTGTACCTACTGTATTTATTTTTATTTTATTTCGGTTCAATGACGTAAGTAACCCTTAAGATAAGAAAATTTATGAACAGTGCCACTCTTTGATATTACCCTCGTATATAAGTCGTAGGCCAATACCACGTTTACACATCAGTCCATTTTTTCTGCAAGACGTAGAAGATAAATAATTCAGATCGTTAAATTGGATATAGAGTGAGCATCATAACTATTCTCTATTTTACATTCAAAGTGCATATTTAAATTACACATCTGAATTAGATTTGTTAGATCTTGTTACGGTAAATTATTTAACGACTTTTGTTAAGTGAAATTCAAACGTGTACATTTGATGTGCACAAGAGAAAGCCTCATATTTCTTGAGAGAATGGGCCTGAATAAAAGAATTGATAAATGAGGAGTGGAGGAGTTATTTAGTACTATATTGGTTCATTATGGTTCGCCAATTGTGTAACTTAGTGAAAAACTAAGATATATGCTGTACAAGTAATTTGGTGTTTTACCAATTAACAAACAAAATATAGTCACATAATTAATAATAGGAATTTAGGGGTGGTATGGATTGTGATAGACTTTGTTTGATTGTCAAATTCAAGTGTATTCAATACAGACCTTCAATGACACACTCTGACCGAGATCAGGGCATGTTGGTCGTCACGTGGAAGTGACGTAACCATGTGCACAGTGCGGAAACTAATAAATAATAATAAAAGTACGAATAAATAAAAACCCAGTTAAACACAAAGTAATAACATACATGTGCAAGCCTAAGTGTGAGAAACAAAGTTCAGAGCACGGAAGACCTAGTGCAGTCCGAGAAAAACAACACTAAATAAACACACCCAAAGGTGGTCCTATACTAGTGATAATCTGTCAGATAAGCCGGGAAAATCCTCTAAGGAGCCACCAAAAGCGCTAGCCAAACTAGAACCTGAAGGGGCGCAAAACAGAAAGCGTGAGTGGGCAAAAACAAAGCTTTTCAAAAACCATTTCAAAAACAAAGTTCTAACCACTCGCCGTAAAACCTGTATACTTCCCAGAAAAATAGAATATATACATATATGTAAATCATTCTCGGAAATATGCCATGCCAAATGCCACGAAATAAAATGCAAGTACTCACGTAATGCCAAACAATGCCATATAATCTGTCAACCGGAGTCACCTAACGCAACCTGTACGGTTGAATCTAGACCTCAAATCTCCAACTCACTAACTATACCTGCACACAAGTCGGAACCACCTAAAGTGGTCTGTACGACAAGATTGTGCACCTAACTTGGATCCAAAATGAGCGTGTGGTGCGGGAGGTGAACATCATGTGAAGGACTGTGCCCTACTCTAGGCGGGAGCACTAACACCTGGGGGTGCAGGTTATGAGCTCTCTATGCATCTCAAATCACTACTGAACATAAACATAAACCATAACTTACCTGGCACTTACATGTGCGTCCACAGCACCAAACATATATATATATATATATATATATATATATATGCAACTAATAATGCATAATCAACAGCAAACATAATGCATGGCATAAAAACGTATAAACGTTTCATTCCACTTTCTGGGAAAAACATAAGTATATAGGTATATACGGAAAACCAAAAGCCCACTCACTAGTATGTAGAAGGGTCGTAACCCCCTTGCCTCGAGTGACCGCGCTCGTCCTCGGGATAGGTCTCACTTATATGCGAAACAACTATAAAAACGTTAATTTTAAAGCACATAACCAACCTTACGAAATAACTTCTCATACAATGCTCAAATGAGGTGCATGAATACACCAACGTGATCTACTCAACCTCACGAACATCCCCATATTTTTAAAATAATTTTCCGACGTTGCACGCGCCCCCACGCGCCGGCCAAGGCACAGCCACACGCATCGGGCACGCGCAGGCACGTGCCTGGCACACTGACAGCGTCAGTTAACGCCGTCATAAATATTCCGTTAACTTTGATGGATTTTGTCAACGCCGTTAGGAATATTCCGTCATCTTCTCCAGCCAAACTCCAGCGCCGTCGCTGGCGCCGGAAAACCGGGAAAAATTCAAAACTTCGTATCTCACTCGTTTTTCAACCAAATTTCACAAAATTGGTACCAAAATGAAGCTTACAACAAAAGGAACCAATCCATACCACTTTCAAGCACCAAAATCAACAGAATCTCGCCGGGAAAACACCACCAACTCTGGCCAAACCTGCAACTCACCATCCCAACATCCAAAACCTTCAAATGAACCACCCCAAGCCTCCTAAGGACCTCACCAAGTTTACTACAAGCTTGAAATTCCCAAAAACACAAGAATTAACATGTGCATAAACAGTGACCAAAATCGGGGATCTCAAGTTCGACGTGAAAATGAAGGTATCCTTACCTCAAATGGGTATGGTTAAACTCCTAAGGACCTCACGAGCACAACTGTGTAATTTGTTTCCTCGATCTGTGAAGATTTCAAGGGTTTTGGGTGTTGTCCGTACAAGAAGATAGGAAAGGAAGGGAGAGAGAGGTCTCGGGACAGGGTAGAGAGAGAGAGAGGAATGAGTGTGGGTGTGTGTGTGGTCCAAACTCCAGCAACCAAAGCCCAAAAATGACCACACAATGAAACAAACATAGTAGGGGCAAAATCGTCATTTCACCCATACGGTACGAAAAGTCCAGGACAGGCTGTCACATTTAAAAGGTTAATAAAAGTTACCTATATTGAATAAATATTTTTTATGACTTATAAAAACCCTATCAAAATATTTTGATATTCAATTATAACTTTTTGTGAGTCTACAAAAGTCTTAAGTGTATACAAAACTCATTTATCTAAAAAAATTTAACAAGTTTTGTTCAACAAAAAAAATTAAAGTTACGGATTTGAGTGCTTTTATAGTAAGTTTTTTGACATAGCAAATCCAACCTTCCCTAAGATTTTGATGAATATCAATTTAATCAATTCTATGATGATGTTAACACTCAAATTTGCAAGTTAACAAATTAAATACTAAATCCTTGATGGGATTGGGATATGGATTAAAATTAGCTCTGGCAAATTCTTACACGACCCGTTACATACACAACACATAAACGACACGAAAATAATGAGTTTCAGATCAACATGATAACTAATCGGATCGTTGTCGAGTCATACTATAAGAACCCATTAATAGCAGACCCTTAATAGGCTTACACGAAGGTGACAAGCGGGTAACCCGTTTCGACACGTTAAGAAAAGATTTACTTTGATGATTTTAATTTTTTATACCAAAAAAACTTACTATAAAATACAATAGCCATAAAGTATGCTAGAATTTGTACCCGTGCGTTGATGCAAGGTTGAAAATTATATGAAAGATTATGCAACTGCAATCTTCATAAACAACGTTCGAGTAAAAAATTGAGTTATGAACGCCAATGCAATTTATACACAACCTCATCATGAATGAAACAAATTTAAATATCTAAAGAGAATTCTATTTCTTCAAAGTAGAAAGGGGAAAATAATTGTTCACTTAAAAAGTTGGAGCAACGATAACTGCATCAAGTACAACTGTAATATTTGAGGAGATACCTGCCAAATAAAGTTTACTACATTCTTAGCCTTTTCAAGTTCTACATGCAACGAACGTAAAGCTTAGATACCAGACTTGCTCCTAGGTTGAGCTGTATCCAAAGAAGGGAAAATTGACATTATTTTGCAATAAATTGCAAAAAACGCCTTGCACAACCCTCCATGCTGCAGAAGAAAACAAAGACAGTCAACCAACGATGTACGATGATAAAACCATAAGACAAAGTCTAAAGGTGACAGTGATCCGAAAAAAAATATGCACGATAACTTCAAAATTGAGTTTTGGAGAGAGAGGGAGAGGTGAAGTCATCTTGTAACCAGAGACCAAATCTTTTTTTTTTTTTTTTTTTCTGATTACCCTGGTGGCAATTTGACTTGAGGAATCCTAAAATCAAATCATATAAGGTTCAATCAAATTTCAGCACAAAATATTAATTAGAAAAGCCCTAAAGTGGAAGTGAAAAACATTGAAACTTGCCTAGTGTGATGTGTAAAGTTTCAGCATCTGCTTGTGAAAAATATATTGTTGTGACATGTCATATGCTAATCTCAGCTTCTCAGAAGTGACATCAGCAATTGACCGTTAGGTAGGTAAAATTCATACGATATCTTACAAACCATGAGATAAATTATTGCATCAACATTGTATGCTAAAAGAAAACTCATGTTTCTATATGAACCCAAAGTATGATTTTTGCATATACCTTCCTGGATTCATTCTTTGGATGAGTGTCTCGTACTGATCATCCATGTTATGTGAAAAGCTAATTCTAACTTCTACACTAAGTCACCAAAAAAAAAAAAAAAAAACAAATAAAAAAAAATTAGACAAAAAGGTTGGAAAGAATAAAAAAGAACCAATTGGAGAGATGAAAAAATTCTAACCAATCGAGAAAAGATACTTTTAAATCCCAGAAAAAAAAACTTAAGAGAAATTTGAAATAAATAAAGAAAAAGAAAGAGAACATAATTTTAATCATTTTCCAGTCTTTCAATTGGAATTACATAGAAAATTTACTAAAAATCCTAGATTCCATCACGAAAATGAATTACGAAGTAACGCAGAAGTGAACAGACAACAGAAATCAAAGAAAGGAACACGTAAGAACCGAAACGATAAAAACAACACATACCCATTTCAAAGCCCCAAAATCTGCAAAGACCAAAATTCCATTCCTTGCAAAACCCCAAAATTAGAAAATTAGAAAAATCGTATTTGATAACAATGAAGAAATCCCAAAATTTCTAGTTAAAACAAAATTAATACAACCACTGCAAAAAATAATCAGACAGTAAAAACTGAAATTCATAAAACATTTATGTAAGTAGAGAAACTTCTGCAAAAAAAGAGCAGTGGAAAAGTACGAGTGGAATCCGTTCAAAAACCTCATTTAAAGATAATGGTGTTGACATACATCAAAATTTCATGTTGCAACGCTTTCGCACTCTTTATTGTTAACACCTAAAGTGGTGGCAATATATATGTAAACACGAAAATTCTGTAACAAATGAAACGAGAACACGTGTACAAAGTAGATTGGTATTGATGAATTTGTAGGGTTACAATCTCTGTTTACAATTTTCCTCTGATTCATTCTTTAAATTTGATGTAGATGTGTAGGTTGTTGATCCAAAGGTCGCGATGACTTGATCTCGAACGAACGATTGAATGATTGTTTCAAGTTTTGAGCTTGAAACAATGCATGGATAGTCTTCACCTCAGGTTTAGGGTTGCAGCAAATGTAGTGTTGATGTAGCATTTTGTTGATTCAAGGATCTTGAAGACTTGATCTTGAATCGAACGTCGTTACAAGTTTTGAGTTTGTAACAAAGTCTTGAAAGAATCGGCACAAATACTTGTTGATTCTTCAAGGGTGTGCTTCAGCTTTGGTCGAAAGAAAGTTTCGGCTTTGGTTGTGCGTTATTCAAAGAGAGCTTTGGCAACATATTAGTCTTCAAAGATTTGGTAGAGATTCTCATTTTGTGGGAATTTCGGCCCTTCAATGTAGAAATTGTCGACCTTATGCTTGTCTGAAAACTTTGTATTTATAGACTTTTCAAAGCTTGCCTTTGGATGGATTTGGCTTTGATTTGTGTCTTGATTATTCCATGGGAAAATTTAGGCATGTTTTGTGTTTTAATTTCCCCTTGCTTGGCCGAATTATATGGCTTTCTTGCCTATTTTGTGAGCACTCTTCAATTTTTGCTTGTTTTGTGAATATGCTTTAGCTTTCTTTCCCGTTTTGAGACCAATTTAGGCCCCTTGCTGATTTTAAGGAGATTTCTTCCCCTTTTGCCGACTTTGGGGAAGGTTTTGAGCTTCATTTACTTGATTTGTGCCACATGTTATTGATGACTTGTCTATTTGTGATAGGTCATATACCATGTGGAGCTTTGTGATGCATCATTTGAAGTAAATTGGTATCTGGGTTTGTTATTTTTGCTTTAAGTTTTAGTAATTTGTGTGCACCATCCATTTGTATTTATAGTAATTACCTACACAAACCTCAATCACATTACAATATATCACTATTCACATATAGTTCATACAAAATGGCACATTGTGACCTCTCTTTGGCCAGCAACAGTTTTCCGAAAAGAAATCAACTATTACTGTTGTTAATTATCAATTTGTTTGGCCAATTCATTGAATACACTACACCAAAAATTTCACAATTCATTGAATTTACATACAATTGGGAGAAGTACAGAAACAAAGACAATTGGGAGAAGTACAGAAACAAAGACAATTGGGAGAAGTACAAAAACAAAGACAACGGCAAAAATTATCACCATAAGAATTACACTATGAAAAATCTAGAGACCAAAATCCTTGTGAACAGAATTTAATCACATTAAGAGATACACTTTCGGTTCCAAAACAAATTTTCCTAAGCAAATTAAACGCAAAAGAAAGGGGATAAAATAATTATCCAGAAAATACAGGACATGGTTCAATTTTTATAGGAAACAAGTCTTAGATAAATTAAATTAAATTAAATCATGGCAATTGAAAACCCCAACAAAGAAAAAAGGAAAAAGCAAACGAAACAATCATTTTTCTAAACGGGAAATCAAAATTGAAGAGAAATCCAACACAGAAAACCAACAAATTCAAGAATTTTCACACACAAATTGCAGAAAATAAAAACGAAAATAAAAATTAAAAGAGAGGGAGAAATAATGCATACCAAGGAAGAGAAAAAGCTAGAACCGACCATGCCATGGTATACATTGTACGATATCTCAATTTTCAATACCAATTGCTTTTCTCAAATCCAAACGTCTCTCTCTGGTCCTCCTTCCCATCCCAAAGTCCTCTCACCAGCACAGCACATGATAACACGAAATTAATTTATTCATTATTACTCAAGGGGTAAATTACATTTTACCCCTTAGGTTTAGGGTTAATTTCATTTTCTTACAATATCTTTAAAACATTTCAATTTCATACATTTACTTATCATTTTATTTCAATTTCATATAACTGTTAGAAAACCTGTTAAATTAATCATTAAATGATGACGTGACTAATATGGGATCCCCATTTATGATGATGCGGTTGCCACGTGGTTAAATACTTAATAAAAAAAATTTAAAATATAAACATAATTAACTAAAAAATAGAAAAAAAAAATGAAATTGTCTTCTTCGACCCACCCCCTTCTCCCATCCATCATCACCCACCCGAACCCACCCCCTTCTCCCATCCCCATCACCCCTCCCAAAAATCCCCCCATCACCCACCTCCAAAAATCCCACCGGAGCCCACCCCCTCCGTCGGTGGGACCTAGACCTGAGCGGCTAGAGTTTGAACTTGACTCCTCCGTCGTCGTCTTCTGCATCAAAACCATTGGCGATGTCGATTTTCTCCAATACTTGAAGTTGGTGCAGAGGGACCCGCAAAACAGCCTCTTCCACTTCAAGACCAACTCCTTCAAACGATCGCAGAGAGTCCGATACCCACTTGGGCAAACTGGTTGTTGCTGCCTTCGCCGATGGGGGTAAGGCCGACAAGAGCCCGCTTCGGCCTGTCAGGTCTAGGTCCCACCTCGTGAGCGCGCTGGTTAAGAAGAAGAGAGAGGAGTGCATGAGATTAAGGTTAGGGTTAGAGAGAGAGAGAGAGAAGAAGAAGAGTAGAGGAAGAAGCTTGGACGGAGGGGGTGGGCTCAGGTGGGATTTTTGGGGATGGGTGATGGGGTGGGGGTCGGATGGGATTTTGGGGTGAGTGATGATGGATGAGTGAAGGGGATGGGTCGGGACGACGATTTCTGGGTTGTTTTTTTATTTAAACTTTTCTTTAGTTAATTATTTTAATATTTTAAATTTTTTATTAAGTGTTTAGCCATATTGCACAAATATGGCAGTCATGTCATCACAAATGAAGATCTCATATTTGCCACATCATTACTTAACGGTCAACTTAATAGATTTTCTAACGGTTGTATGAAATTGAAATAAAATGATAAGTAAATGTATGAGATTGAATATGTTTTAAAAATATTGTAAGAAATTGAAATTGATTCTAAACTCAAAGGGTAAAATGTAATTTACCCTTACTCAAATCCCAGGTTGGATAAGTGACTATAAATTCTCGAGGCATCTAGTGACCAAGAGAAAGACGATCGCTCTAACCTTCAAAATAGCCATGTTAGGTTATTATCAAAATTATATCCACTTTTATCATATTTATAAAAGTCTAAATAAAAGATTACGAAACATTGTGTTATTTACATGCACCAACATGCAGGAAAAACATATGGTTTCATATTCCAAGAGAAAAATAAGTCAAGGAAAAGCCTCAATACCTAACCTTGTTAATTATTATGATGGTGGATGCTCAGTATAGCATCTGATCGTCTCAAGGACCTCTTTGAAACCGTCGTGGAAACATGTAGTTGGGAATCTGGATGACAGCCTAGAACAGTATTGTATCTCAAAGCCTGATATTCCTAAAACCTGTGTCAGCTTTAAAAAATCTAACTATTTCTTGAATCACCAGCTACCATTCTTTAAAAACAGTTTCCTGGAAACCAAGATCATTCAAACGTCACTATTATTAAACCTATTAGCAAGAACAAAGATTCTTAAACTTCCTATTTCCATATATGAATTTAAGGAGGAGAGGAAAACAGAGTTATGCATTAGTACTAAATGGAAACTAAACAAAGTGTTGTATTCAACTTTCACAATTATAAAAATAAAAAATTTGGTTCCACAATAGCCCCGAGGAGAGAAGCTGAAATTGCTCACCTTGAGTTACAAAAGCCCCAAAAAAAGGAAAATCCAGGGCCCCCTAAAACCGAAAATAAAACCAAATTAAGCATCCATATGCAGCCGAATTAAGCACCCACATGCAGAATCCGAGGGTACAAACAAAACCCCCAAAATCACAAAAAAGAAATTTGAATAGAAAACCCATATGCAAATCCAAAATCACAGAAAAGAAATTGAAACACCCATATTGAGAAAGCCGTAAAACTCACCAGGAAATGCTAGCTTTTCTGGGTACAAAATTTCTCCGAATCCAACTAAAGAACTGAAGAAACTTCTACAGATTGGGTGGTTTTTCAGCAAGAAAGTGTGGTTGGTAATTTGTGAGACAAAGATCGCAAGGTCGGAGAGGGAGAGAACGTGGCGTTTGAGAGCGAAAGAAATCGAGGATCGATATCGAGAACGACATAAGCAGGGAATTGTGAGGGAAAAAAGTGGAAACGGAAGGAAAAGTTGAGAAGCAGTCGATGCAGTGCGATGAGCAACACGTGGACAAACGCGTAATGGAGAAGAAACGGAGGGCATTTACGCCATTGAAAATGACAGAAGCTGAAACTGATCAACAAGTGGAGAAGAAGGGCAAAGTCGTCCTTTTACTGTTAAAAAAAAGGAAAAAGGGGCAGATAACAAAGGAATTGGAGGGCTTTTTCACCCGTTTACTGTTAATGAATAGTGATTTTGGGTTGAGTTTTAGTATATGTATGATATAATGAATATATTGTATATTAAATATGTATTATTATCTATTTATATAAATTTTAAAAAGAAAGTTGTTTAATTAATTAATTTATTTTTATAGTATACTATAGACAAAGAGTGAAACTAAAAAAAATTAGAAAACACATTAAAGCCTAATGAAAATATCGTCAATATAACTCCTGAAGATAATATCCCAAGCCAAAATTCTAATATTATTTCCTTTGGTGATTGGTGAAAATTGAAGGGTTTTAAAAAACGTGCAAGGTTCCACAACCTTGATACGCAACTCCCTTCATTTCACATATCCTTGAGCATTTGATATTTTGTAGTAATGTACTAATATTTTTTCATTAGGCCCTTATTTTGGAGTATGTAATACTTAAAATAGAAATGTTTTTTTATTTTTTTATTTTATGTTTTGAAGTAATATTTATGTGACAATGAGGTATGTGTATACTAATTTAGTATTATGCTTTCCATTTTTCTTGGGTCAAATTATGTTTTTCATTTTCATTATTTATTGATTTAAAATATATTTTCTTTAATAGGTAACGTGTCGGGTCATATTACCCGTTTACTTTAACGGATGTCAGGTCTAATTGGAATGAAATGGACTCAAAGATTTAAGTGGGTCTCCCTCAAAATTGGGCCACTATGTGCTCGGATTATATTGATTTTAGGATTAAAAATAGCGTTCGGCTAATACATAAACTTTTTTTTTTTTTTTTTTCAGTCGTCTGATTGCAATACAAGAGGTTTCCACCCCCTTTATATAAGCCATCAATGAACCCCCAACCTTGGGTTCTCCCAACTCGGTATTTAATACGCCACCTATGTAGATTAGCATACTTAAACATTTCCACCTACCAACCAAACATTTGGTGGTGGAATCACATGTGTTTAGTCGAAATGGCGGGTGCGAGCCAAGCGGTACTCATCCTTAGTTATCCAACCCTGTCCATCTAAGCGTCTTTCTAACCACCTTTACATCCCATCATAGGTCTCTACCACTAACAGGGAGTTGCCATGTAGCCTGATTGACATCTAGGTAGCTCTGTTCTTAAAGACTTATGCCATAAAGCTTTCTGGTTGCTCACATGTCTCTGGAATCATAAAGCTCTTTACATATGCTAGTTGGGCTAAGCTCATAACTAGTAGGCTATAGTGCTCGAGGGTATTCTCTTCAAGGCCTTTGGGCCTAGGCCTACCCAATCTCCTTGGGCTTTTCGTGGCTTTCCTCTTAGCCTGCACCATTATATGGGCCTAAAAGAGCCAACTTTAACAGATGATATATTTCACTGCCATCAATCATAATTGAGATAATAATACCATAAACACCGAACTTTTTCATAAGTTTAGAAATAAACGATTACTACATTGAAGTTGAACAAGCATTATAGATCATGGCTCAAAAATGCAAATGTGTGAAAATTTTTTTTTTTTCAATATAAACTTTTAAACAACACTATGCATGCAAAATGGTGATTTAACTACATCGTGCCCAATGGAAAGCACACAAACAGAAATTAAAGAATAACTAACAGAAGCTAAAGCATACAAAATAAAGAAAATGATGGAGAGGCCCAGGCCTTTCCTTGTCCTAATGTATGCCACTAGAATAAAACCACCACCGCGCGGTACCAAAATTGATATTGTTAAATAGGCTCCCTCGAATCCCTCTTGATTAAATGTTTATAAAGCTGTGCCTATCTTTTGTATTCATTGCTGCTAACTCAAGAGTGACTCGAGCAAACTCTTCGTAATCATATGCTGACCATGATCATGATCGAGGATTTTGCATTCTTGAAATGAATGTCATTAGTCAAAGGAGGCAGTCTTAGAAGACTATTGAATTATTTTGGATTGTCTAAGGAAGGGTCATAAAACAAAGTGGGCTATTTGACAGACATGGGTGCATAGAACAAAAAATTGGATGCGCATTAGTTGTTCACTTCCAACAGCTTAAAAATGCTTGAAGTTCAAATCTTCCCACCCATTGAATAAAGAAACACAAGTTGCATGCATCGAAAGGTGAATGAAATAAGTTCAGAGCCTGCATTTGGACTGATACGGGGATGTCAAGTTTTAATGAAAATACATGTCCCATAATTTCATCTTCGTTAAAGCCAATGCATAGTAAAGTGAAAGCTTGATAAGAAATCCAAACTAAAGAGGAACACAACAATGACAGAAAACGGTCGATATTCGTTACTCATATCAAATTTTTTTCATTTCTTCAACTTTCTGGCCTTTTTATTTATAGTAATCATAGATACATTTCTTTGGTACGCGTGTATTTTTAAATTTTAATACATTATTCTCTTATCTTTTGTAGATATTGAATAATTGGGAAGTAACAAGGAATGCAACATCCCTATATAACATGACCCAAAAGTTAGTCGTCGATACTGGCATAGGAAGCGGAACTTCAACAGAGGCCAATGCTCTTTGGCAACGAACAAGGTCATCTTGGGCCTGCGTGAGGATTTCGGTGACCGATTTGTCACCGTCATTGACCCCTCGCACTGCGAAAACGAATGCTCCTAACGCAAAATCATACGAATCTACACACTGCTTTATAGCTGTCGTGCCATTAGCATTCTTGTCGGTGGCGTTGAAAGCTTTTTCAAACGTAGCTTTGGTTTGTGCTGCATTTGCTGCTGCTAATTTAAGAACGGCTATATCAAGATCTTTGAGATTAGTTGCCGATCTAATTGGAATATCTTTCCAAAGAGCTTTTACGCACTGCCTATAGTTGTAGCCGAATTGTTCTTGGGTTTGCTTGCAAACACTCCTAACTAATTGGGACGCTCTTGCATTTGCAAATGGTGCTGGAGACGACGAGAGACATAAGAGCAAGGAGGCAATGAACACTGCATAACTGATTGAGGGGGCCATTGCTCAAGATGTATGTTTTTAAATTGAAGCTAACGTGATTACAAATTCTTTGCTTGGGTTAAGAAATGAATGAAGGGAGTATGATATATATATAAGCAACCCAAGAAGGGTATAGGTCTAAATTTAGGGGCCCAGTCTTCTGTACCTTTTGTTTTTGTTTTTCTGTTACGTAATAAGCCATTGGATGGAAATTACTTGCTTTAACCCATTCTTCTTGTGATTTTTGTTTGAACTAAAACACAACAAAAGCTGGACTTCATGGTTTCTAGAATTCCAATCCAAACGACACAATTGGACATTGTGGTTTTTGGTGCATATATCTTGTAATTTAACCTCTCTAGACCTCAACGCAGTTTGACCGTTACTCGCATCGTTGCCCACAATTTTAAATTTAAATTTGGCCGTCACAGGATGCTCGTAGTTTGTCATCACATTTAGCTGGCGGAGCCAAAAATCGAAGTTAGGAGGATCCTCTAGGCCATGTGACAAAAATTAGATTAAAAATAATGTGATCAATGAGAGAAGATTTGAGGGTTAACTTTTGTGTAGGAATGCAAATTTGAATCAAAGGAGAGCAACGGAGTCACGAAAATAATAATTTAACACTGAGATAATAATACCATAAGCACCGAACTTATTCAAAAATTGGGATAACTTGATATAGATCCAATTTTGTAAGCCATTAGTAGAATTAGTCTACTTCATTGAAATAGGTCCAATAATTGAGATTCCATGTATGTTTATTTATGGTTTGTACCATATTTGCCCTTTAGGCTTACGAATTGTAATAAATACACAAAATTTCTTAATTATAAGATAATTTGTGGTTTAACTAATCCCTTAATTGTAGGATTAGTTATAGCCATATAATCACCTCAACCCCCAATCCGTTTCATCCCTCCTTTTTTCCTTCTTCCAAAAAATTCCCTTTATCAATCCTCCTCTTTTTTGTCTTTTCTTTTCATGGGTGATATTTATGTGTTCTTCCCTCCAAATTCGTTTCTTTAATAGAGGTATATTATATCATATTTATATTTTTATGTACCGCCATGTAGGTTCCCAACATTTTTCTTCCAATACAATAGGTAGTTTATTTTTGTTTTGCAGGTAGATTATATCTGCTTTGTAGGTATAAAGCATTTTCTTCCTATACAATAGGTAGGTAGTTACTAGATTATATCGGTTTTGTTTTCTTCATAAATAGTAGGTAGTTACTAGATAATATTTTAGTTTGAGTATTTAAATATTCAAAATTTAAAAACTGAATAAATGATAAAAAATTAAAGAATTTAAATATTTTTATCTAAAGGGGCAAAATTGATATTAAAATATGTAATTGGATAACTGGACTTGATCCCAAAAACTACCTAAGTTTTTGGACCTAGATCCAAAAGCCCCTCAAAAATTTTGCTAAAAAGAAACGATTACTACACCGAAGTTGAACAAGCATTATAAATCACGGCTCAAAAATGCAAATGTGATTCTTTTTTTCAATATAAACTTTTTAAACAACACTATGCATGCAAAATGGTGATTTAACAACATCGTGCTCAATGGAAAGCACACAAACAAAAATTAAAGAAGGGGTGTGATATCCACACACTCCTTTTTACTTCTCACATATCTTTTTAATTTTCGGCCGTTGGATCGGATGAAGTGAAGATGATTAATGAACAAAAATTAAAAAAGATGTGTGAGAAGTAAAAAGGTGTGTGTCGATAACACACCCCTTAAAGAATAACAAACACAAGCTAAAGCATACAAAATAAAGAAAATGATGGAGAGGCCCAGGCCTATCCTTGTCCTCATGCATGCCAATAAAACCACCACCGCGCGGTACCAAAACTGATATTGTTAAATAGGCTCTCTTGAATCCCTCTTGATTAAATGTTTATAAAGTTGTGCCTATCTTTTGTATTCGTTGCTGCTAACTCAAAAGCGACTCGAGCAAGCTCTTCGTAATCATATGCTGACCATGATCGAGGATTTTGCATTCTTGAAATGAATGTCATTAGTCAAAGGAGGCAGTCTCAGAAGACTATTGAGTTATTTTGGATTGTCTAAGGAAAGGTCATAAAACAAAGTGGGTTATATGACAGACATGGGTGCATAGAACAAAAAATTGGATGCGCATTAATTGTTCTCTTCCAAATGCTTAAAAATGTTTCAAGTTCAAATATTCCGACCCATTGAATAAAGAAACACAAGTTGCATGAATTGAATGGTGAATGAAATAAGTTAGACCCAGTATTTGGACTGATACGGGGATGTCAAGTTTTAATGAAAATACATGTACCATAATTTCATCTTCGTTAAAGCCAATGCATAGTAAAGTGAATGCATGATAAGAAATCCAAACTAAAGAGGAGCACAACAATGACAGAAAACGGTCGATATTCGTTATTCATATCAAATTTTTTTCATTTCTTCAACTTTCTGTCCTTTTTATTTATAGTAATCATAGATACATTTCTTTGGTACGCTTGTATTTTCAAATTTTAATACATTATTCTCTTATCTTTTTTTTAGATATTGAATAACTGGGAAGTAACAAGGAATGCAACATCCCTATATAACATGACCCAAAAGTTAGTCGTCGATACTGGCATAGGAAGCGGAACTTCAACAGAGGCCAATGCTCTTCGGCAACGAACAAGGTCATCTTGGGCCTGTGTGAGGATTTCGGTGACAGATTTGTCACCGTCATTGACCCCTCGCACTGCGAAAACGAATGCTCCTAACGCAAAATCATACGAATCTACACACTGCTTTATAGCTGTCGTCCCATTAGCATTCTTGTCGGTGGCGTTGAAAGCTTTTTCAAACGTAGCTTTGGTTTGTGCTGCATTTGCTGCTGCTAATTTAAGAACGGCTATATCAAGATCTTTGAGATTAGTTGCCGATCTAATTGGAATATCTTTCCAAAGAGCTTTTACGCACTGCCTATAGTTGTAGCCGAATTGTTCTTGGGTTTGCTTGCAAACACTCCTAACTAATTGAGACGCTCTTGCATTTGCAAATGGTGCTGGAGACGACAAGAGACATAAGAGCAAGGAAGCAATGAACACTGCATAACTGATTGAGGGGGCCATTGCTCAAGATGTATGTTTTTAAATTGAAGCTAACGTGATTACAAATTCGTTGCTTGGGTTAAGAAATGAATGAATGGAGTATGATATATATAAGCAACCCAAGAAGGGTATATGTCTAAATTTAGGGGCCTAGTCTTCTGTACCTTTTGTTTTTGTTTTGCTGTTACGTAATAAACCATTGGATGGAAATTACTTGCTTTAACCCATTCTTCTATTGATTTTTGTTTGAACTAAAACACAACAAAAGGTGGACCTCATGGTTGCTAGAATTCCAATCCTAACGATACAATTGGACATTGTGGTTTTTGGTACATATATCTTGTAATTTAACCTCTCTAGACCTTAACGCAGTTTGACCGTTAATTGTATCGTTGCTCGCAATTTTGACGTTAAATTTGGCCGTCATAGGAAGCTCGTAGTTTGTCTTCATATTTAGCTATTTAATGAAGCTGTGGTGGAGCCAAAAATCGAAGTTAGGAGGATCCTCTAGGCCATGTGACAAAAATTAGATAAAAAATAATACAATCAATGAGAGAAGATTTGAGGGTTAAGTTTTTGTGTAGGAATGGAAATTTGAATCAAAGGAGAGCAACAGAGTCACGAAAATAATAATTTAACACTGAGCACTGGCGGAGCCATCCACAAGGCTATGGTGGGCTGTAGCCTAGGGAGGTTTTTTTGTAAGTGTAGTGCTATTTACACACTCTTTTTTATTTCACACACATCCCTCTTTGTTTTTCGTCCTTCAGATGGAATGAATTAATGAAGATCAATGACAAAAAATGAATTAAGGTGTGTGAATAGCACTATCATTTTTTAAACTCATGCTTTAATAACTTATGTTAATGCATTTAGCATATATAGCATACTCAATTCCAAAACAGGTTAGTATTAATAAATAGGAATAACTTGATATAGATCCAATTTTGTGAGCCATTAGTAGAATTAGTACACTTCATTGAAATAGGTCCAATAAATGAGATTCCATGTATATTTATTTGTGGTTTGTACCATATTTACGCCTTAGGCTTATGAATTGTAGTAAATACACAAAATTTCTTAATTATGAGATAATTTGTGGTTTAACTAATCCCTTAATTGTAGGATTAGTTATAGCCATATAATCACCTCAACCCCCAGTCCGTTTCATCCCTCCTTTTTTTCCTTCTTCCAAACAATTCCCTCTATCAATCCTCCTCTTTTTTGTCTCTTCTTTTCATGGGTGATATTTTGTGTTCTTCCCTCCAAATTCGTTCCTTTAATGGAGGTATATTATATCATATTTATATTTTTATGTTCCACCATGTAGGTTCCCAGCATTTTTCTTCCAATACAATAGGTAGTTTATTTTTGTTTTGCGGGTAGATTATATCTGCTTTGTAGGTATAAAGCATTTTCTTCCTATACAATAGGTAGGTAGTTACTAGATTATATCAGTCTTGTTTTCTTCATAAATAGTAGGTAGTTACTAGATAATATTTTAGTTTGAGTATTTAAATATTCAAAATTTAAAAACTGAATAAATGATAAAAAATTAAAGAATTTAAATATTTTTATCTGAAGGGGCAAAATTGATATCAAAATATGTAATTGGATAACTGAACTCGGTCCCAAAAACTACCTAAGTTTTTGGACCTAGATCCAAAAGCCCCTAATAAATAATACTTTTTATGCTAAAAATAATAAATTTGTTCTATCTCATGTCCGCCTTTCTATCCTATTCATCAAAGAAAAAGACCATTTACCCTATGCGGATTAGCCTCTGTACTTCTTACTCAAGAAAAGAAAAAGAATTTTCGTATAGTTCACAAGTAAATCCCTATATCCGCAATTCCTTACTTTTCCTTACGATTTTCCAATGAATGTAAGATTTGGTACATTCTTAATCGCTTTATTTACTTATTCTTGATTTATTTAGTAGGTTAATTATTTATATGATCCTTAAAATTGTTAGTTAGGGTTATGATTTCAAGAATTATTTAAATTCTATTATTGTTTTCATATTGATTATTATATAATTTTATATAAGAAAAAAAAATAAACATATGATTTTATGGTACTAATTTTAGTTAGCCCATCCAAGAAAAAAAATCTTTGCTCCACTCTTGACACTGAGATAATAATAACATAAGCACTGAACTTGTTCAAAACTTCTGCTAAAATGAAACGATTACTACATTGAAGTTGAACAAGCATTATAGATCTTGGCTCCAAAATGCAAATGTGATTCTTTTTTTCAATATAAACTTTTTAAACAACACTAAGCATGCAAAATGGTGATTTAAGTTTTAATGAAAATATGTATACCATAATTTCATCTTCGTTAAAGCCAATGCATAGTAAAGTGAATGCATGATAAGAAATCCAATCTAAAGAGGAACACAACAATGACAGTAAACGGCCGATATTCGTTATTCATATCAATTTTTTTTTTTTGCATTTCTTCAACTTACTATCATTTTTATTTATAGTAATCACAGATACATTTCTTTAGTCGCTTGTATTTTGAAAATTTAATACATTATTCTCTTATCTTTTTCTAGATATTGAATAACTGGGAAGTAACAAGGAATACAACATCCTTATATGACATGATCCAAAAGTTCGTCGTCTATACTGTCATAAGAAGCGGAACTTCAACAGAGGCTAATGCTCTTTGGCAATGAACAAGGTCATCTTGGGCCTCTGTGAGGATTTCGGTGACCGATTTATCATCGTCATTGACCCCTTGCACTGCGAAAATGAATGCTCCTAACGCAGAATCATACGAATCTACACACTGCTTTATAGCTGTCGTGCCATTAGCATTCTTTTCGGTGGCGTTGAAAGCTTTTTCAAACGTAGCTTTGGTTTGTGCTGCATTTGCTGCTGCTAATTTAAGAACGGCTATATCAAGATCTTTGAGATTAGTTGCCGATCTAATTGGAATATCTTTCCAAAGAGATTTACGCACTGCCTATAGTTGTAGCCGAATTGTTCTTGGGTTTGCTTGCAAACAATCCTAACGTAATTGAGACGCTCTTGCATTTGCAAATGGTGCTGGAGACGACGAGAGACATAAGAGCATGGAAGCAATGAACACTGCATAACTGATTGAGGAGGCCATTGCTGAAGATGTATGTTTTTAAATTGAAGTTAACGTGATTACAAATTCTTTGCTTGGGTTAAGAAATGAATGAATGGAGTATGATATATATATATATAAGCAACCCAAGAAGGGTATAGGTCTAAATTTAGGGGCCCAGTCTTCTGTACCTTTTGTTTTTGTTTTTCTGTTACGTAATAAGCCATTGGATGGAAATTGCTTGCTTTAACCCATTCTTCTTGTGATTTTTGTTTGAACTAAAACACAACAAAAGCTGGACTTCATGGTTTCTAGAATTCCAATCCAAACGACACAATTGGACATTGTGGTTTTTGGTGCATATATCTTGTAATTTAACCTCTCTAGACCTCAACGCAGTTTGACCGTTACTCGCATCGTTGCCCACAATTTTAAATTTAAATTTGGCCGTCACAGGATGCTCGTAGTTTGTCATCACATTTAGCTGGCGGAGCCAAAAATCGAAGTTAGGAGGATCCTCTAGGCCATGTGACAAAAATTAGATTAAAAATAATACGATCAATGAGAGAAGATTTGAGGGTTAATTTTTGTGTAGGAATGCAAATTTGAATCAAAGGAGAGCAACGGAGTCACGAAAATAATAATTTAACACTGAGATAATAATACCATAAGCACCGAACTTGTTCAAAAATTCTGCTAAAAAGAAACGATCACTACACCGAAGTTGAACAAGCATTATAAATCACGGCTCAAAAATGCAAATGTGATTCTTTTTTTCAATATAAACTTTTTAAACAACACTATGCATGCAAAATGGTGATTTAACAACATCGTGCTCAATGGAAAGCACACAAACAAAAATTAAAGAAGGGGTGTGATATCCACACACTCCTTTTTACTTCTCACATACCTTTTTAATTTTCGGTTGTTGCATCGGATGAAGTGAAGAAGATTAATGAACAAAAATTAAAAAAGATGTGTGAGAAGTAAAAAGGTGTGTGTCGATAACACACCCCTTAAAGAATAACAAACACAAGCTAAAGCATACAAAATAAAGAAAATGATGGAGAGGCCCAGGCCTATCCTTGTCCTCATGCATGCCAATAAAACCACCACCGCGCGGTACCAAAACTGATATTGTTAAATAGGCTCTCTTGAATCCCTCTTGATTAAATGTTCATAAAGCTGTGCCTATCTTTTGTATTCGTTGCTGCTATCTCAAAAGCGACTCGAGCAAGCTCTTCGTAATCATATGCTGACCATGATCGAGGATTTTGCATTCTTGAAATGAATGTCATTAGTCAAAGGAGGCAGTCTCAGAAGACTATTGAATTATTTTGGATTGTCTAAGGAAAGGTCATAAAACAAAGTGGGCTATATGACATACATGGGTGCATAGAACAAAAAATTGGATGCGCATTAGTTGTTCTCTTCCAAATGCTTAAAAATGTTTCAAGTTCAAATATTCCCACCCATTGAATAAAGAAACACAAGTTGCATGAATCGAATAGTGAATGAAATAAGTTAGACCCTGTATTTGGACTGATACGGGAATGTCAAGTTTAAATGAAAATACATGTACCATAATTTCATTTTCGTTAAAGCCAATGCATAGTAAAGTGAATGCATGATAAGAAATCCAAACTAAAGAGGATCACAACAATGACAGAAAACGGTCGATATTCGTTATTCATATCAAATTTTTTTCATTTCTTTAACTTTTTGTCCTTTTTATTTATAGTAATCATAGATACATTTCTTTGGTACGCTTGTATTTTCAAATTTTAATACATTATTCTCTTATCTTTTTTTTAGATATTGAATAACTGGGAAGTAACAAGGAATGCAACATCCCTATATAACATGACCCAAAAGTTAGTCGTCGATACTGGCATAGGAAGCGGAACTTCAACAGAGGCCAATGCTCTTTGGCAACGAACAAGGTCATCTTGGGCCTGCGTGAGGATTTCGGTGACCGATTTGTCACCGTCATTGACCCCTCGCACTGCGAAAACGAATGCTCCTAACGCAAAATCATACGAATCTACACACTGCTTTATAGTCGTCGTGCCATTAGCATTCTTGTCGGTGGCGTTGAAAGCTTTTTCAAACGTAGCTTTGGTTTGTGCTGCATTTGCTGCTGCTAATTTAAGAACGGCTATATCAAGATCTTTGAGATTAGTTGCCGATCTAATTGGAATATCTTTCCAAAGAGCTTTTACGCACTGCCTATAGTTGTAGCCGAATTGTTCTTGGGTTTGCTTGCAAACACTCCTAACTAATTGAGACGCTCTTGCATTTGCAAATGGTGCTGGAGACGACAAGAGACATAAGAGCAAGGAAGCAATGAACACTGCATAACTGATTGAGGGGGCCATTGCTCAAGATGTATGTTTTTAAATTGAAGCTAACGTGATTACAAATTCGTTGCTTGGGTTAAGAAATGAATGAATGGAGTATGATATATATAAGCAACCCAAGAAGGGTATATGTCTAAATTTAGGGGCCTCGTCTTCTGTACCTTTTGTTTTTGTTTTGCTGTTACGTAATAAACCATTGGATGGAAATTACTTGCTTTAACCCATTCTTCTATTGATTTTTGTTTGAACTAAAACACAACAAAAGGTGGACCTCATGGTTTCTAGAATTCCAATCCTAACGATACAATTGGACATTGTGGTTTTTGGTGCATATATCTTGTAATTTAACCTCTCTAGACCTCAACGCAGTTTGACAGTTACTTGCATCGTTGCCCGCAATTTTGACTTTAAATTTGGCCGTCATAGGATGCTCGTAGTTTGTCTTCATATTTAGCTATTTAATGAAGCTGTGGTGGAGCCAAAAATCGAAGTTAGGAGGATCCTCTAGGCCATGTGACAAAAATTAGATAAAAAATAATACAATCAATGAGAGAAGATTTGAGGGTTAAGTTTTTGTGTAGGAATGGAAATTTGAATCAAAGGAGAGCAACGGAGTCACGAAAATAATAATTTAACACTGAGCACTGGCGGAGCCATCCACAAGGCTATGGTGGGCTGTAGCCTAGGGAGGTTTTTTTGTAAGTGTAGTGCTATTTACACACTCTTTTTTATTTCACACACATCCCTCTTTGTTTTTCGTCCTTCAGATGGAATGAATTAATGAAGATCAATGACAAAAAATGAATTAAGGTGTGTGAATAGCACTATCATTTTTTAAACTCATGCTTTAATAACTTATGTTAATGCATTTAGCATATATAGCATACTCAATTCCAAAACAGGTTAGTATTAATAAATAGGAATAACTTGATATAGATCCAATTTTGTGAGCCATTAGTAGAATTAGTACACTTCATTGAAATAGGTCCAATAAATGAGATTCCATGTATATTTATTTGTGGTTTGTACCATATTTACGCCTTAGGCTTATGAATTGTAGTAAATACACAAAATTTCTTAATTATGAGATAATTTGTGGTTTAACTAATCCCTTAATTGTAGGATTAGTTATAGCCATATAATCACCTCAACCCCCAGTCCGTTTCATCCCTCCTTTTTTTCCTTCTTCCAAACAATTCCCTCTATCAATCCTCCTCTTTTTTGTCTCTTCTTTTCATGGGTGATATTTTGTGTTCTTCCCTCCAAATTCGTTCCTTTAATGGAGGTATATTATATCATATTTATATTTTTATGTTCCACCATGTAGGTTCCCAGCATTTTTCTTCCAATACAATAGGTAGTTTATTTTTGTTTTGCGGGTAGATTATATCTGCTTTGTAGGTATAAAGCATTTTCTTCCTATACAATAGGTAGGTAGTTACTAGATTATATCAGTCTTGTTTTCTTCATAAATAGTAGGTAGTTACTAGATAATATTTTAGTTTGAGTATTTAAATATTCAAAATTTAAAAACTGAATAAATGATAAAAAATTAAAGAATTTAAATATTTTTATCTGAAGGGGCAAAATTGATATCAAAATATGTAATTGGATAACTGAACTCGGTCCCAAAAACTACCTAAGTTTTTGGACCTAGATCCAAAAGCCCCTAATAAATAATACTTTTTCTGCTAAAAATAATAAATTTGTTCTATCTCATGTCCGCCTTTCTATCCTATTCATCAAAGAAAAAGACCATTTACCCTATGCGGATTAGCCTCTGTACTTCTTACTCAAGAAAAGAAAAAGAATTTTCGTATAGTTCACAAGTAAATCCCTATATCCGCAATTCCTTACTTTTCCTTACGATTTTCCAATGAATGTAAGATTTGGTACATTCTTAATCGCTTTATTTACTTATTCTTGATTTATTTAGTAGGTTAATTATTTATATGATCCTTAAAATTGTTAGTTAGGGTTATGATTTCAAGAATTATTTAAATTCTATTATTGTTTTCATATTGATTATTATATAATTTTATATAAGAAAAAAAAATAAACATATGATTTTATGGTACTAATTTTAGTTAGCCCATCCAAGAAAAAAAATCTTTGCTCCGCTCTTGACACTGAGATAATAATAACATAAGCACTGAACTTGTTCAAAACTTCTGCTAAAATGAAACGATTACTACATTGAAGTTGAACAAGCATTATAGATCTTGGCTCCAAAATGCAAATGTGATTCTTTTTTTCAATATAAACTTTTTAAACAACACTAAGCATGCAAAATGGTGATTTAAGTTTTAATGAAAATATGTATACCATAATTTCATCTTCGTTAAAGCCAATGCATAGTAAAGTGAATGCATGATAAGAAATCCAATCTAAAGAGGAACACAACAATGACAGTAAACGGCCGATATTCGTTATTCATATCAATTTTTTTTTTTTTGCATTTCTTCAACTTACTATCATTTTTATTTATAGTAATCACAGATACATTTCTTTAGTCGCTTGTATTTTGAAAATTTAATACATTATTCTCTTATCTTTTTCTAGATATTGAATAACTGGGAAGTAACAAGGAATACAACATCCTTATATGACATGATCCAAAAGTTCGTCGTCTATACTGTCATAAGAAGCGGAACTTCAACAGAGGCTAATGCTCTTTGGCAATGAACAAGGTCATCTTGGGCCTCTGTGAGGATTTCGGTGACCGATTTATCATCGTCATTGACCCCTTGCACTGCGAAAATGAATGCTCCTAACGCAGAATCATACGAATCTACACACTGCTTTATAGCTGTCGTGCCATTAGCATTCTTTTCGGTGGCGTTGAAAGCTTTTTCAAACGTAGCTTTGGTTTGTGCTGCATTTGCTGCTGCTAATTTAAGAACGGCTATATCAAGATCTTTGAGATTAGTTGCCGATCTAATTGGAATATCTTTCCAAAGAGATTTACGCACTGCCTATAGTTGTAGCCGAATTGTTCTTGGGTTTGCTTGCAAACAATCCTAACGTAATTGAGACGCTCTTGCATTTGCAAATGGTGCTGGAGACGACGAGAGACATAAGAGCATGGAAGCAATGAACACTGCATAACTGATTGAGGAGGCCATTGCTGAAGATGTATGTTTTTAAATTGAAGTTAACGTGATTACAAATTCTTTGCTTGGGTTAAGAAATGAATGAATGGAGTATGATATATATATATATAAGCAACCCAAGAAGGGTATAGGTCTAAATTTAGGGGCCCAGTCTTCTGTACCTTTTGTTTTTGTTTTTCTGTTACGTAATAAGCCATTGGATGGAAATTGCTTGCTTTAACCCATTCTTCTTGTGATTTTTGTTTGAACTAAAACACAACAAAAGCTGGACTTCATGGTTTCTAGAATTCCAATCCAAACGACACAATTGGACATTGTGGTTTTTGGTGCATATATCTTGTAATTTAACCTCTCTAGACCTCAACGCAGTTTGACCGTTACTCGCATCGTTGCCCACAATTTTAAATTTAAATTTGGCCGTCACAGGATGCTCGTAGTTTGTCATCACATTTAGCTGGCGGAGCCAAAAATCGAAGTTAGGAGGATCCTCTAGGCCATGTGACAAAAATTAGATTAAAAATAATACGATCAATGAGAGAAGATTTGAGGGTTAATTTTTGTGTAGGAATGCAAATTTGAATCAAAGGAGAGCAACGGAGTCACGAAAATAATAATTTAACACTGAGATAATAATACCATAAGCACCGAACTTGTTCAAAAATTCTGCTAAAAAGAAACGATCACTACACCGAAGTTGAACAAGCATTATAAATCACGGCTCAAAAATGCAAATGTGATTCTTTTTTTCAATATAAACTTTTTAAACAACACTATGCATGCAAAATGGTGATTTAACAACATCGTGCTCAATGGAAAGCACACAAACAAAAATTAAAGAAGGGGTGTGATATCCACACACTCCTTTTTACTTCTCACATACCTTTTTAATTTTCGGTTGTTGCATCGGATGAAGTGAAGAAGATTAATGAACAAAAATTAAAAAAGATGTGTGAGAAGTAAAAAGGTGTGTGTCGATAACACACCCCTTAAAGAATAACAAACACAAGCTAAAGCATACAAAATAAAGAAAATGATGGAGAGGCCCAGGCCTATCCTTGTCCTCATGCATGCCAATAAAACCACCACCGCGCGGTACCAAAACTGATATTGTTAAATAGGCTCTCTTGAATCCCTCTTGATTAAATGTTCATAAAGCTGTGCCTATCTTTTGTATTCGTTGCTGCTATCTCAAAAGCGACTCGAGCAAGCTCTTCGTAATCATATGCTGACCATGATCGAGGATTTTGCATTCTTGAAATGAATGTCATTAGTCAAAGGAGGCAGTCTCAGAAGACTATTGAATTATTTTGGATTGTCTAAGGAAAGGTCATAAAACAAAGTGGGCTATATGACATACATGGGTGCATAGAACAAAAAATTGGATGCGCATTAGTTGTTCTCTTCCAAATGCTTAAAAATGTTTCAAGTTCAAATATTCCCACCCATTGAATAAAGAAACACAAGTTGCATGAATCGAATAGTGAATGAAATAAGTTAGACCCTGTATTTGGACTGATACGGGAATGTCAAGTTTAAATGAAAATACATGTACCATAATTTCATTTTCGTTAAAGCCAATGCATAGTAAAGTGAATGCATGATAAGAAATCCAAACTAAAGAGGATCACAACAATGACAGAAAACGGTCGATATTCGTTATTCATATCAAATTTTTTTCATTTCTTTAACTTTTTGTCCTTTTTATTTATAGTAATCATAGATACATTTCTTTGGTACGCTTGTATTTTCAAATTTTAATACATTATTCTCTTATCTTTTTTTTAGATATTGAATAACTGGGAAGTAACAAGGAATGCAACATCCCTATATAACATGACCCAAAAGTTAGTCGTCGATACTGGCATAGGAAGCGGAACTTCAACAGAGGCCAATGCTCTTTGGCAACGAACAAGGTCATCTTGGGCCTGCGTGAGGATTTCGGTGACCGATTTGTCACCGTCATTGACCCCTCGCACTGCGAAAACGAATGCTCCTAACGCAAAATCATACGAATCTACACACTGCTTTATAGTCGTCGTGCCATTAGCATTCTTGTCGGTGGCGTTGAAAGCTTTTTCAAACGTAGCTTTGGTTTGTGCTGCATTTGCTGCTGCTAATTTAAGAACGGCTATATCAAGATCTTTGAGATTAGTTGCCGATCTAATTGGAATATCTTTCCAAAGAGCTTTTACGCACTGCCTATAGTTGTAGCCGAATTGTTCTTGGGTTTGCTTGCAAACACTCCTAACTAATTGAGACGCTCTTGCATTTGCAAATGGTGCTGGAGACGACAAGAGACATAAGAGCAAGGAAGCAATGAACACTGCATAACTGATTGAGGGGGCCATTGCTCAAGATGTATGTTTTTAAATTGAAGCTAACGTGATTACAAATTCGTTGCTTGGGTTAAGAAATGAATGAATGGAGTATGATATATATAAGCAACCCAAGAAGGGTATATGTCTAAATTTAGGGGCCTCGTCTTCTGTACCTTTTGTTTTTGTTTTGCTGTTACGTAATAAACCATTGGATGGAAATTACTTGCTTTAACCCATTCTTCTATTGATTTTTGTTTGAACTAAAACACAACAAAAGGTGGACCTCATGGTTTCTAGAATTCCAATCCTAACGATACAATTGGACATTGTGGTTTTTGGTGCATATATCTTGTAATTTAACCTCTCTAGACCTCAACGCAGTTTGACAGTTACTTGCATCGTTGCCCGCAATTTTGACTTTAAATTTGGCCGTCATAGGATGCTCGTAGTTTGTCTTCATATTTAGCTATTTAATGAAGCTGTGGTGGAGCCAAAAATCGAAGTTAGGAGGATCCTCTAGGCCATGTGACAAAAATTAGATAAAAAATAATACAATCAATGAGAGAAGATTTGAGGGTTAAGTTTTTGTGTAGGAATGGAAATTTGAATCAAAGGAGAGCAACGGAGTCACGAAAATAATAATTTAACACTGAGCACTGGCGGAGCCATCCACAAGGCTATGGTGGGCTGTAGCCTAGGGAGGTTTTTTTGTAAGTGTAGTGCTATTTACACACTCTTTTTTATTTCACACACATCCCTCTTTGTTTTTCGTCCTTCAGATGGAATGAATTAATGAAGATCAATGACAAAAAATGAATTAAGGTGTGTGAATAGCACTATCATTTTTTAAACTCATGCTTTAATAACTTATGTTAATGCATTTAGCATATATAGCATACTCAATTCCAAAACAGGTTAGTATTAATAAATAGGAATAACTTGATATAGATCCAATTTTGTGAGCCATTAGTAGAATTAGTACACTTCATTGAAATAGGTCCAATAAATGAGATTCCATGTATATTTATTTGTGGTTTGTACCATATTTACGCCTTAGGCTTATGAATTGTAGTAAATACACAAAATTTCTTAATTATGAGATAATTTGTGGTTTAACTAATCCCTTAATTGTAGGATTAGTTATAGCCATATAATCACCTCAACCCCCAGTCCGTTTCATCCCTCCTTTTTTTCCTTCTTCCAAACAATTCCCTCTATCAATCCTCCTCTTTTTTGTCTCTTCTTTTCATGGGTGATATTTTGTGTTCTTCCCTCCAAATTCGTTCCTTTAATGGAGGTATATTATATCATATTTATATTTTTATGTTCCACCATGTAGGTTCCCAGCATTTTTCTTCCAATACAATAGGTAGTTTATTTTTGTTTTGCGGGTAGATTATATCTGCTTTGTAGGTATAAAGCATTTTCTTCCTATACAATAGGTAGGTAGTTACTAGATTATATCAGTCTTGTTTTCTTCATAAATAGTAGGTAGTTACTAGATAATATTTTAGTTTGAGTATTTAAATATTCAAAATTTAAAAACTGAATAAATGATAAAAAAAATTAAAGAATTTAAATATTTTTATCTGAAGGGGCAAAATTGATATCAAAATATGTAATTGGATAACTGAACTCGGTCCCAAAAACTACCTAAGTTTTTGGACCTAGATCCAAAAGCCCCTAATAAATAATACTTTTTCTGCTAAAAATAATAAATTTGTTCTATCTCATGTCCGCCTTTCTATCCTATTCATCAAAGAAAAAGACCATTTACCCTATGCGGATTAGCCTCTGTACTTCTTATTCAAGAAAAGAAAAAGAATTTTCATATAGTTCACAAGTAAATCCCTATATCCACAATTCCTTACTTTTCCTTATGATTTTCCAATGAATGTAAGATTTGGTACATTCTTAATCGCTTTATTTACTTATTCTTGATTTATTTAGTAGGTTAATTATTTATATGATCCTTAAAATTGTTAGTTAGGGTTATGATTTCAAGAATTATTTAAATTCTATTGTTGTTTTCATATTGATTATTATATAATTTTATATAAGGAAAAAAAAATAAACATATGATTTTATGGTACTAATTTTAGTTAGCCCATCCAAGAAAAAAATCTTTGCTCCGCTCTTGACACTGAGATAATAATACCATAAGCACTGAACTTGTTCAAAACTTCTGCTAAAATGAAACGATTACTACATTGAAGTTGAACAAGCATTATAGATCTTGGCTCCAAAATGCAAATGTGATTCTTTTTTTCAATATAAACTTTTTAAACAACACTATGCATGCAAAATGGTGATTTAATTACATCGTGCTCAATGGAAAGCACACAAACAGAAATTAAAGAATAACAAACACAAGCTAAAGCATACAAAATAAAGAAAATGATGGAGAGGCCCAGGCCTTTCCTTGTCCTAATTTATGCCACTAGAATAAAACCACCACCGCGCGGTACCAAAACTGATATTGTTAAATAGGCTCCCTCGAAGCCCTCTTGATTAAATGTTTATAAAGTTGTGCCTGGCTTTTGTATTCATTGCTGCTAACTCAAGAGCAACTCGAGCAAGCTCTTCATAATCATATGCTGACCATGATAGAGGATTTTGCGTTCTTGAAAAGAATGTCATTAGTCAAAGGAGGCAGTCTTAGAAGACTATTGAATTATTTTGGATTGTCTAAGGAAAGGTCATAAAACAAAGTGGGCTATAAGACAGACATGGGTCCATAGGAGAAAAAATTGGATGCGCAATAGTTGTTCACTTCGAAATGCTTAAAAAGGTTTCAAGTTCAAATCTACCCATTCATTGAATAAAGAAACACAAGTTGCATGATAGAGCCTGTATTTGGATTGATATGGAGATCTCAAGTTTTAATGAAAATATGTATACCATAATTTCATCTTCGTTAAAGCCAATGCATAGTAAAGTGAATGCATGGTAAGAAATCCAATCTAAAGACGAACACAACAATGACAGTAAACAGTCGATATTCGTTATTTATATCAATTTTTTTTTTCATTTCTTCAACTTACTATCATTTTTATTTGGGTAAAGTACAAAAAACTACCTCAACTATGGGTCAAATGACACTTTCATACCTCATCTTTTAAAATTGACAATGTCATACCTCATCTTACGAATTTGTGTCAATGTTATACCTTCCGTTAGCTTGGCCATTTATTTGTCAATTAAATGCTGACGTGGCTTGATCTGGGACCCATTTTTATTAAAAAATTAATAAAAAATTATTGAAAACAAAAAAAATCATTTAATATTATTAAAATATTAAAATAATAAAGAAAAGTTATTTAAAAAAAAACCAACATCAATTCGTCCCTTCCCCCCTCTCTCCCTTCTCCCCATCTTCATCTTCTTCCCCTTTCTGCAACTGCAACCCAGAAAAACAGAAGAGAAAAAAAAAAAAAAAACCAATTTGTTTTCCTTGCTCCTCACCCCCTCTTCTCCCCACACCCACGCACCCAACCTCCCCACCTTCGCACCCCACCCTCTGCACCCACTACCTACAACCCCAAAAAAAAAAAAAAAAAAAAAAAAAAAACCTAGAAAAAAACCCATTCTCATGGGCGAGGAGAAAATGGGCAGCGGGGGCGGGGGGGGGGGGGGGGGTGGTGGGGGAATGGGTGTGGAGGGGAGAGGGTGGGTGCGAGGGGGGGCGGACGAACTGGGTATTTTTTTTTTTTTTTTTCTTCTCTCTTCTTCTTCTTCTTCTGCAGGTTGGGTGGGTGGGTGAAGGGTTTCCCGTTGTTTTTTTTTTTTCTTCTCTCTTGTTCTGCTTCCCTCTTCTTCTTCTTCTTCTTCTTCTTCTTTTGCAGGTTGGGTGGGTGGAGAGGACGGGTTTGCCGGTGGGTGGAGAGGACGGGTTTGCCGTTGTTGTTTTTTTCTTTCTTCTTCTTCTTCTGTGGGTTGGGTGGGGGGAGGGTTTGTTTTTTTTTATTTTATTTCTTCTCTCTTCTTCTGCTTCCCTCTTCTTCTTCTTCTTCTTCTTCTGCAGGGGGGACGAACTGGGTTTCCCGTTGTTTTTTTTTTTTTTGTTTCCTTCTTCTTCCTCTTCCTTTCTAGGTTGCAGGGGGTTGGGTTTGTGGTGGGGGGAGGGGGGATGAATTGGGTTTGGTTTGGTTTGGGTTTTTTTTTTTTTTTTTTTTTCTCTTCTTCTTCTTCTTCTTCTTCTTCTTCTTCTTCTTCTTCTTCTTCTTCTTCTTCTTCTTCTTTCTCCTTCTTCTTTTCTGGGTTGCAGGAAGATGATGGGGAAGAGAGAGAGGGGAGATGCACGAAAGGAGAGGTTTGTTTTTCATTTTTATGTACTTTTTTATTATTACTTTAATATTTAAATAATATTAAATGATTTTTTTTGTTTTTAATAATTTTTTAATAAAAATGGGTTCCGGATCAAACCACGTCAGCATTTAACTGAGAAATAAACGGCCAAGCTAACGGAAGGTATAACATTGACACAAATTTGTAAGATGAGGTATGACATTGTCAATTTAAAAGATGAGGTATGAAAGTGTCAATTGACCCTCAGTTGAGGTAGTTTTTTGTACTTTACCCTTTTTATTTATAGTAATCACAGATACATTTCTTTGGTCGCTTGTATTTTGAAAATTTAATACATTATTCTCTTATCTTTTTCTAGATATTGAATAACTGGGAAGCAACAAGGAATACAACATCCTTATATGACATGATCCAAAAGTTCGTCGTCGATACTGGCATAAGAAGCGGAACTTCAACAGAGGCTAATGCTCTTTGGCAATGAACAAGGTCATCTTGGGCCTCTGTGAGGATTTCGGTGACCGATTTATCATCGTCATTGACCCCTCGCACTGCGAAAATGAATGCTCCTAACGCAGAATCATACGAATCTACACACTGCTTTATAGCTGTTGTGCCATTAGCATTCTTTTCGGTGGCGTTGAAAGCTTTTTCAAACGTAGCTTTGGTTTGTGCTGCATTTTCTGCTGCTAATTTAAGAACGGCTATATCAAGATCTTTGAGATTAGTTGCCGATCTAATTGGAATATCTTTCCAAAGAGATTTACGCACTGCCTATAGTTGTAGCCGAATTGTTCTTGGGTTTGCTTGCAAACACTCCTAACGTAATTGAGACGCTCTTGCATTTGCAAATGGTGCTGGAGACGACGAGAGACATAAGAGCATGGAAGCAATGAACACTGCATAAGTGATTGAGGGGGCCATTGCTGAAGATGTATGTTTTTAAATTGAAGTTAACGTGATTACAAATTATTTGCTTGGGTTAAGAAATGAATGAATGGAGTATGATATATATAAGCAACCCAAGAAGGGTGTTGGTCTAAATTTAGGAGCCCAGTCTTCGGTACCTTTTGTTTTTGTTTTTCTGTTACGTAATAAACCATTGGATGGAAATTACTTGCTTTAACCCATTCTTCTAGTGACTTTTGTTTGAACTAAAACATAACAAAAGCTGGACTTCATGGTTTCTAGAATTCCAATCCTAACGATACAATTGGACATTGTGGTTTTTGGTGCATATATCTTGTAATTTAACCTCTCTAGACCTCAACGCAGTTTGACTGTTACTCGCATCGTCGCCCGCAATTTTGATGTTAAATTTGGCCGTCACAGGATGCTAGTAGTTTGTCTTCATATTTAGCTATTTAATGAAGCTGTGGTGGAGCCAAAAATCGAAGTTAGGAGGATCCTCTAGGCCATGTGACAAAAATTAGATTAAAAATAATACAATCAATGAGAGAAGATTTGAGGGTGAACTTTTGTGTATGGAATGGAAATTTGAATCAAAGGAGAGCAACGAAATCACGAAAATAATAATTTAACACTGAGATAATAATACCATATGCACTGTACTTGTTCAAAAGTTATGCTAAAAAGAAACGATTACTACATCGAAGTTGAACAAGCATTATAGATCATGGCTCAAAAATGCAAATGTGTGATTTTTTTTTCAATATAAACTTTTTAAACAACACTATGCGTGCAAAATGGTGATTTAATTGTTGTAAACTAAACCAAAAACCAATCAAGCAATAAATAAAACACAACGATTTTAGAGTTCCTCCAATATAGGAGTACCTCTCTAACAATGGAAGCTTTATTGATTACCAACAAATACAAAAGAACTCACAAACACAAAGTATTCTCAAGTATACAACCTTATGCCTCTAAAAAACTCTCGTACAAAACTCCATCCCACATCCATCTATTTATACTAATAGATGTCCTAGGTTTACACAAAGTCCCTAGAATATAGGAAAACAAATCCTATAGTAAAACCAAATCCCAAACCAACTAGGAAACACAAATCCAAATATCCTGTGTCCAAGATATCCTAATCCTTTTTAGTTTAGGCATGTTGATTTAATACCAAATCCAACAATCTCCACCTTGGCGTGAAATCCATAATGAGGCATCAAACAACTTCCATTGCTTCACGACATCGTAAGATCAAACTTGCTTCAACTGCACCAAATCCAAGTTGTGCTCGAACTTAGCTATATTAACCACCTTTATCAACATGTTAGCTGGATTATCTTCCGTAGCAAACTTTTTTAGACGCTTCAGCTACCACTTCTGTCACAAAAATGATATCGTACATCAATGTGCTTAGTCCTAGGATGATGTACTTGATATCCGGCCAAATAAATGGCACTTTGACTATCACAATATACATCCAACTTGTGTTGTTCTACACCTAAATCTCCTAACAACCCCAGAGTCCACATTGCATATTTGATAGCTTCAGCGATCGCCATGTATTCTGCTTTTGTGGTTGATAGTGCCACTGTTGGTTGTAATATTGATCTCCAACATAGAAGATCCTTTGCCATACTAAACACATACCCAGTCATTGATCTTCTCTTGTCCAAGTCTTCAGCAAAGTCTAAGTCCACATATCCAACTGAGAACGTATCATTTTCTTCATCACATGTTTCAAAACAAATACCTTTGTCCTTCGTTCCATGTGAGTACCTTAGTATCCACTTAGCAGCATTCCAATGCTCTCTTCCAGGATTATTCATGAATCTACTAACAATTCTAGCTGTGTGTGCTATAGTAGGACGAGTACACACCATAGCATACATTAATCCTCCAACCGAATTAGCATATAGAATACCATCCATCTTCATCTTTTCTTCATCAGTTTTGGGACATTACTAACTGCTCAACTTGAAGTGAGCACCTAATGGAGTTCCTACAAGCTTAGTGTCTTTTGTTACTCCAAACTTTTTTAACAACTTCTCAAGATATTGCTTCTGAGACAAACACACCAAACCTTTTTGTCTATCCTTTGTGACCTCCATTCCCAATATTTTCTTGGCTTCATCGAGATCCTTCATTTCAAACTCCCTTCTCATTTGCTCCTTCAACTTTTCTATCTCTGAAATATTGCTTGAGGCTATGACCATGTTGTCCATATAGATTAACAAGTACTTGAACGAACCATCTTTCAACTTCTTGTGATTAACACATTGATCATAGTGACTTTTTGTATAGTCATGACCCTTCGTAAACTTGTCAAATCTTAAATACCACTGCCTAGGCGACTGCTTCAAACCATAAAGAGATTTTTTGAGCTTACAAACCAATCGTTCTTTGCCCTTCACTTGATACCCCTCGGGTTGTCTCATATAAATCTCTTCATCTAAATTACCATGAAGGAATGTAGTCTTCACGTCTAGTTGTACCAAATCAAGGTTGAATTGTGCAACTAGGGCAAGCAATATTTGAATGGAGGAGTGCTTAACCATAGGAGAAAAAAATCTCATTGTAATCTATTCCCTCATTCTGAGCATATCCTTTAGCCATTAGCCTACCTTTAAATCTTATGAAGCTCTTGTCATCCACTTCATCCTTCTTTGCATAAACCCATTTGCAGCCAATTGCTTTCATTCCTCTAGGCAGCTCCACCAATTCCCATGTCTTATTCTTGTGAAGGGAGAGCATTTCATCATCCATTGCATCATGCCATTTACTCGTTTCTTCACTATTTACTGCTTCTTCAAAATTAATGGGAATTTCAGCCTCAATTACTGGCAATGCATATACCATGCAAACCATGCAATCTTTATATCTCGCAGGTAGGGATATGTCTCTTTTTCCCTTCCTTTTGCCTATGCAATCATCTTGTATCCTTAGTTCTTTTGATGATGTTTCTTTTTCGTGATCACTCTCTTCATGTTCAAGTTGATCACCTTGTCTTTCTTCTTTCACAACTTCCTTACTTGGCTGTGAATTCACAATTACTTGTTCCCCAAGCTCCACCATCTGAACATATTCCTTCAATTTCATGTGACTTTCATCGAATGTCACATCTTTACTTACTATAATCTTGTTCAACTTGGTACACTAAAGTTTGAAGCTTTTCACACACAATTGAATCCCATAAAGACAACTTTATTGGCTCGTGGATCTAGTTTGTTTTCCTTCACATGAAAGTAGGCATTGCATCCAAACACTCGTAGCTTATCATAGTTCTGAGCTGGTTCTCCAGACCACACTTCAATGAGTATTCTACCCTCCAATATTGTTGATGGTAGTTGATTAAGCACATGACATGCATGGCACAAAGCTTCTGCCCAAAATCTCTTTGGCAGCTTAGCTTGAGATAGCATGCAACGAACATTTTCAAGCAAGGTCCGATTTAGTTTCTTTACAATCCCATTATGCTATGGAGTATGTCTAACACTGAAGTGCCGAGTAATCCATTCCTTTTTACACACTTTGAAGAAAGGATCAGAGGTATTTTCCTCTCCATTGTCACTTCTCAATGTTTTAATCTTCTTTCTAGTCTTGTTCTCCACCATATTCTTCCATTCCAGGAAGATTTCAAAAACCTCGTCCTTTTGTTTCATCATATATATCCATGATCAACGAGAGTAGTCATTAATACAAGATATAAACCATCTTTTTCCACCTAAGGAAGCATTCTTTGTAGGCCTTTAAACATTAGAGTGAACATAGTCCAAAATCCCTTTCGTTTAATTAACAGCAAAGCCAAATTTCACCTTTGTTTGTTTGCCAAGAATGTAGTGCTCACAGAACTCTATCTTTCCAATTTTTGCTCATTTTAAACACCCTTGCTTGATCAATCCTTGCAATGTTTTTTCTCCTACATGTCCCAACCTCATGTGCCATAATGCAGACAAGTCATTTTTATCACTTTGCACTTCATCAGCTACCACAACCACACCATTTTCCAAAGTCTTTCCTTGTAGCATATAAAGTAAGCCATTATGAGGCCCTTTCATTATGACAAGTGCTCCTTTAGAAACTTTGAGCACGTTGTTATCAGAGTAAATTAAACTTGTAGCCTTCTGACTCGAGAGTGCCTAGTGAGATCAAATTTTTCTTCAAATTTGGGACGTACCTTACACCATGCAATTCTCAAATCACACCATCATGATGCTTGATCTTGATGCTTCCAATTCCTTGAGTTGTACATGGGTTATCATCGCCCATATACACAGTTCCATTCATAACTTTGAAGCTTGAAAACCAATGCCTTTGAGAAGTCATGTGATGATTGCAACCTATGTCGAGCACCCACTTTTTCATATAATCCACAGTGCTCGATGCAGTTAAGGCATAGACAAATTCCTCATCCTCGACTTCAACCATTACTTCTAAGTCATCCTTCTTTTTTCTAGTCTTTTCTTTGATTTTAGGGCAGTCCTTTTTCAGGTGTCATTTTATGACAAAAAACACTCATCTTTATCCAAGAACTTCCTATTCTTTGAGATTCCTCTAGTACGAAACTTACTATTTTTCCTGTATGAACCTTTCTTTTCTTTTGATCTCCCTCTCACCATCAAAGCTTTAGAGTTTTTCCTTTCTTGTCTGTCAAGGTGTCTCACCTCATGATTCATAACAGCACTTGAGATTTCATCATACTTAATTGTCTCCCTACCATAAATCCAAGTAATCACAAAAGGCTCATAGGATTCAGGCAAGGAGTTCATCAGGATCAAGGCCTTCATCTTTGATTATCTCTTCAAGATTTGCCAGTTTAGCTAGAAGCTTGTTGGCCAATCATCTTCGTGCCCTCTTTGTACTGGAACCTATACAACTTGTTCTTGAGATGCAGTCGATTCTCTACACTCTTTTTAATATATTTTGACCCCAATGCAGCCCACAATTCCTTCGCAGAAGTTATGTTCATCACACCATACTTCTATTGTTTTCCCAAGCATAACCGAATTGTACAACATGCATGAGCATTCAATCTTTCCCATTCTTCCTTTTTCATCGAAAACAACATATCTCCTAACACAACAACTAAACCTTGTTGTATCAGAGGACATCTCTAACCTCACACTGCCAGATAGCAAAGTTGTTTGTTCCATCAAATTTCTCAATTTCAAACCTAGCACTCTGAACCGTCATCTTGGTTACACTACTGCGAGACTTTTCATCATCATCAGCACTGGTAGAATCACCAGTCTTCGTCATTGCTTGATAGTCATAACCCACGTAAGAACCTAAGCTGTTGATACCACTTGTTGAAAACTAAACCAAAAACCAATCAAGTAATAAACAAAACACAACGATTTCAGAGTTCCTCCAATATAGGAGTACCTCTCTAACAATGGAAGCTTTATTGATAACCAACAAATACAAGATAACTCACAAACACAAAGTATTCTCAAGTATACAAACTTATGCCTAAAAAAAACTCTCATACAAAAAACTCTATCCGATATCCATCTATTTATACTAATAGATGTCCTAGGTTTACACAAAGTCCCTAGAATATAGGAAACCAAATCCTATACTAAAACCAAATCCCAAAACAAACTAGGAAACACAAATCCAAATATCTTGCGTCCAAGATCATAATCCTTTTTAATTTTGGCATGTTGATTTAATGCAAAATCCAATAATAACTACATCGTGCTCAATGGAAAGCACACAAACATAAATTAAAGAACAACAAACACAAGCTAAAGCATACAAAATAAAGAAAATGCTGTAGAGGCCCAGGCCTATCCTTGTCCTCATGTATGCCGCTAGAATAAAACCACCACTGCGCTGTACCAAAACTGATATTGTTAAATAGGCTCCCTCGAATCCCTCTTGATTAAATGTTTATAAAGCTATGCCTATCTTTTGTATTCGTTGCTGCTACCTCCAGAGTGACTCGAGCAAGCTCTTCGTAATCATATGCTGACCATGATCGAGGATTTTGCATTCTTGAAAAGAATGTCATTAGTCAAAGGAGGCAGTCTTAGAGGACTATTGAATTATTTTGGATTGTCTAAGGAAAGGTCATAAAACAAAGTGGGCTATAAGACAGACATGGGTGCATAGAAGAAAAAATTGGATGCACATTAGTTGTTCTCTTCCAAATGCTTAAAAAGGTTTCAAGTTCAAATCTCCCCACCTATTGAATAAAGAAACACAAGTTGCATGAATCAAATGGTGAATGAAATAAGTTAGAGCCTATATTTGGACTGATACGGTGATGTCAAGTTTTAATGAAAATACATAAACCATAATTTCATTTTCGTTAAAGCCAATGCATAGTAAAGTGAATGCACGATAAGAAATTCAAATTAAAGAGTAACACAACAATGATAGTAAACGGTCGATATTCATCATTCATATCAAATTTTTTTCATTTCTTCAAATTTCTATCCTTTTTATTTATAGTAATCACAAATACATTTCTTTGGTACGTGTGTATTTTCAAATTTTAATACATTATTTTCATATCTTTTTCTAGATATTGAATAACTGGGAAGTAACAAGGAATGCAACATCCCTATATAACATGACCCAAAAGTTCGTCGTCGATACTGGCATAGGAAGCGGAACTTCAACAGAGGCCAATGCTCTTTGGCAACGAACAAGGTCATTTTGGGCCTGTGCAAGGATTTCGGTGACCGATTTGTCACCGTCATTGACCCCTCGCACTGCGAAAACGAATGCTCCTAACGCAAAATCATACGAATCTACACACTGCTTTATAGCTGTCGTGCCATTAGCATTCTTGTTGGTGGCGTTGAAAGCTTTTTCAAATGTAGCTTTGGTTTGTGCTGCATTTGCTACTGCTAATTTAAGAACGGCAATATCAAGATCTTTGAGATTAGTTGCCGATCTAATTGGAATATTTTTCCAAAGAGATTTTATGCACTGCCTATAGTTGTAGCCGAATTGTTCTTGGGTTTGCTTGCAAACACTCCTAACTAATTTAGACGCTCTTGCATTTGCAAATGGTGCTGAAGATGACGAAAGACATAAGAGCAAGGAAGCAATGAACACTGCATAACTGATTGAGGGGGCCATTGCTCAAGATGTATGTTTTTAAATTGAAGCTAAAGTGATTACAAATTATTTGCTTGGGTTAAGAAATGAATGAATGGAGTATGAAATATATAAGCAACCCAAGAAGGGTATAGGTCTAAATTTAGGGGCCAGTCTTCTGTACATTTTGTTTTTGCTTTTTTGTTACATAATAATCCATTGGATGGAAATTACTAGCTTTAACCCATTCTTCTAGTGACTTTTGTTTGAACTAAAACACAATAAAAGCTGGACTTCATGGTTTCTAGAATTCCAATCCTAACGATACAATTGGACATTGTGGTTTTTGGTACATTTATCTTGTAATTTAACCTCTATAGAGCTCAATGTATTTTGACCATTACTCGCATCGTTGACCGCAATTTTGACTTTAAATTTGGCCGTCACAGGAGGCTTGTAGTTTGTCTTCATATTTAGCTATTTAATGAAGCAGAGGCAGAGCCAAAATTTGAAGCTCGAAGGAACCTCCAGGCCATGTGACAGAAAATAGATTAAAAATAATATGATCAATGAGGGAAGATTTGAGGGTGAACTTTTGTATAGGAGTGGAAATTTGAATCAAAGGAGAGCAACGAAGTCATGAAAGTATTATTTTACAGGCCTGGCACAAATTTTGCTTCATCTTTTTTGTCAAACCCGTCATGTTTATTTTAGAAGCCTTTCACTATTGTCATAAAGCTACAGAGGGATGGTGAGTCCATGGTCATCATCAATGGCGCTTATGAATGCAAATTTCCGCCATCTTCTCTTTTAACGAAAATGCACTTACAAAATAATAACACCTAAGATTAAGACCAAAAACTTCACGGGCCCACAATGAATTGGGGGGGGGGGGAGGAGGCATTGGGCGAAGAATCTGCGATGCCAAAGTTAGAATTCTGAATAGAATGTGTACTGGAATTTGTGGGTAGAATGGGGGATGAGGCTTTGGAGGGTGGCCGACCATGTATGGTGGTATTTGGAGAATAATTGCAAGATATTATGAGGCTTTGGAGGGTGGCCAGCCATATATGGTGGTATTTGGAGAATAATTGCAAGACATTATGTGAAATAATATCTTGCAATTAACATGGCAAATATTCCTAAATGAAATAAGAAGTGCAATAAACCTAATTTCCCCTAGTTCGCTTAAGAGGTATCAATGTGAAGCTTAGGACGAGGAGAACATTTTATACCTCTCTAGGGACGACGGGACAAAAAATTTCTAGGATTATAAACAAAAAATCACGATTTAATAGTTATTTTAGCTCCGATTTTGATGATTTTTTTTTACGGTTACACTCCTCAACCCTATAAGAATACAATGAATGAATTCAATCTTTGGACTAAAATAGGACAAACCAGCTATGCACAAAATTTGCACACCATGCACAAAAGCGAAATGACGAATATAAGCACATATAAATTGTAAAAACTCACAGCTCATTATGTCATATTTCCTGATTTTGAAAAGAGAGCTGTGAGCTTTGGATGTTTAGTTGAAGCTCGAATTTTTGAGCATATCTTGTGCATGTTGTGTATGTACTACATATAGTGAGTTTGACGACCAAACTGGCTCTTCTTCTTCGCTTCTCAGACCGCCGCCCTCTATCTTCCCTAATCTCTCTCCCATGGCAAAATCCGACTCCGAAACTCAAAACCCCATTTTCTAGGTGTTGGTGGTAGACAAAGGCATGCGATTCCAAAAACCAATTTCCAGGTTTGAGGCAATTTTGATCGAATTTTTTAAGGCTTTTGGGTGGTAGACAAAGGCATGTGATTCCAAAAACCAATTATAAGGTTTGATGCAATTTTGATTGAATTTTTTAGAGGTTTTGGGTGGTAGACAAAGGCATGTGATTCCAAACCGCTTTTCCCAAACCGTCGACGACGAGCCCGAACCCGACAAAATCGACGAAGAAAATGGGGAGAATGATGCATAGCATGACCATGGACTAGAAGCATTATTATATTAAATAGGGGGCTTCGAATGCATTAGACTTTCAGGAGCTGCTGACAGTGGGCGAGAGAGAGGGAGAGGGAGAGAGAGAGAGAGCCCGTAGGATTGCTTCCTTAAAAGCATCATTGAGATTGGTCCACCCTTCCAACTCAAGTACTCCAACTCTCCAATCAAATAAGAAGAAAACCCAGATTGCTACTTCTGCTATCAAGGCCCCACACAGGAAATGGATTGATCATCATCTGGGGTTTTGGGTCGATGCTGCTGCCATCCCCTCTTTCGCAATAACCCATTTGGGGGTTAGGGTGCGAGAGAGATTTTTTGGAGAAATGTGTAAATGCTGATTAAGTTACAGGAAATAACTCATTTACATATGAGGGTAATTAAGTTATTTTTAGTTTTAGAAAAAATTATATTTCTGTCGTATTGTTACGTATGTTATGTGCATGTACTAATTTGTCCTATTTTAGTTAAAAAAAAAAAAAACAAGGTCATTTTTGACAATTTTTCTAGTAACTATTGGCTCAACACCTCGTGCTGTCTGGTATAAGGGTTTGGTTTGGTAAGTCGGGCCATTCTTGTCTGATATGCCTCGGCATCATTCACCATGTTTGGCTTGCAACAAGTGTTTTGTTCGTTGTGTCCGGCCTTAGCTATACTATCAATTTCACGGACAATTATTAGGAATTTTGTCAAATAATGTTTTTGATAAAAGTATTGTAATTATGTTTATGATAAAAAGAAAAATTTGAGAACCAAATACAAACATTTGACTTGAGATATCCACACGAAGCAAGTTCGGTTCCACGAAAAATATGCCCAAGTTGTCCATCTGCATAGCATTGGAAGTTTCTTTGATGTCCTGGATCAGGGAAGCAAGGTTCCACGGACGGTTTTATGTTCATAAAGAAGCCCTAGAAGTCTCCTTCAACCTTGCATATTACGTGGACCTAAACAGTGTGCCCATATCACCCCATTTTTACAACCACTGCTTCAAACTTCAAGGATTAAAATAAAACCAATAGAAATTAGGTAGTCTTCAGTCATGGAAGGCTAAACGTATCTCTTGATTATGTTTTAGCCCCCTAAAATATAAAATTTTAAAGACACTTTAGGGTTAAATTTTTTAATCTCCAACCATGTTGGCTATATTTTACTTTCCTTCATTATTACTTTTTGAGGCCATGCCAAACTTAGTCTGATTCTTTTAGTCCGATTCCCTTTAACCTTTTAGTTGGAGACTAATTTCGTCAATTTAAAGGCTAAATGTGCCTTTTAACCCCTGGCTAGTTCCAACAGCCATTTCATAATCATTATGATGACGAATAATAAATTTAATAACAATTTTTACTTAGACCATTTTCAACCCGTAGAGTAAAACCTAAAATTTTTAACCCAAAAAATTTAGGTTTTAACCCATAAACAACTTTTTTGCTCTGACCCTTATGACCTAAAATTGTAGCCCCAAATTATTAAAGAATAAATCTCACCCGTTAGATTTAAAGAAGATGGAAATCTATGCTGTCTGATAGAAATAAAGGAGATGTGATTGCATATGGGTGGCTGACAACTCCATCAGGTGGGCCCCACTTCCCCTCAAAGTGTCCCCTTTTCCTTGCTTTTTGGCGCGTTGACATGCTTTTAGCCCGTTAACTAGCATGCTTTCTCTTTTTTCACAGCGTGTCTACGCGCACAATGGGCCAGGATATTTGGTTCAGGCTGGTTTCTTGGCTGGTATTTGAGTTTTTTTTTTTAGTTCTATTACTTAACCCAATTTTAGAACAAGGGTTGGAATGAAATTGGGAGGGGGAATAGAAGGGAAATTAGCTGGCCTTAAGAGAGAGTAGTGATCCATCAAAATTCAATTTCGAATATGAAAAATATAGAGGTTCATGCCTTTTAATGTTTTTGACGATTTTATGTTTCCTCTATTCTCTCCAAATCTTTGTTTTATGAATATTCCAAAATTCGAGAAGAAGCAAACAAATACAATTAACGCTCTACGCGAAAAGCCTCACTTTACGAGAAACTTTTCTTACAACCCTGAGAAAAATACTATTTACACTAACCCTCTCGTCAACACAACTTTTATTTTGGATTAAAGGGATTTTGTTGACAATCGGCGACACCTTCACTTTTGATTAACAACATTGAAGCTGTAGAATCATGCGATTTAGAAGTATCTTCAGTTTGGATTAACAACACGGCTTCTGGTTCCAAGTCTCGGCTGGCATTTTCAATTCTTTCGCCTAAAGAAGTTATGAAATTTCGAGATGCATACTAATTTAACCTAGATGGGGATAAATAGGTTCCAACTTAATAATTGAATACAAATTAAATTTTCAATTTAATTTTCACATCCAAATTACATACTAATCTATCCTACAAAAATGCAATTACAAAGATAAATAAAATGCGCACACATGATGTAAGATTTAACAAGGCAAAACCCATAGCTAGGAAAATCCTTGGGCTTCCAAGCCAAGACAAATACTAAGAGAAATGAGTATAGAAAGACTTATAAAACTCATGAACTAGACACACATACTAGTAGGCAGTTTTGTCTCCACACTTTGATACTTGATCTCTCTTCAGCCTTTGGGTAAAAGTAGCACAACATTAACGCGGTTGTCAATCACCTTCTCCTTGAACTTTGCAGAATACTAACGTGATCATGCAGAATGAATACATGACGAAATAATTTTTGAAAAAAAATCAATTATGCAAATCTTAATGCACATTTTCTTAATTGATCCTTGTTTCAAGCACAATGAAAATCTGTGAAGAAAAGCTGAATTTTGTCCTTTAAAACCATACGATTGAAAACTCTTCTTTCTTCCTCACACACTATTGCCGCAACACTCAAATAATATTCTTTGTCCAAAGACTCTTATGTGAGTCTATATATCAAACTCATCTAAACTATGGGGAGTGTCTGGAATTCAAGCCCAAGAACTCGATCGCAATACATCGAAAGTTTTAAGAAGAATGCAAGTGCTTATTAGAAAAGCACTTGATGGAAGCACAAAACACATGCTTCTTTCAGAAAGCACTTCAAGTGTTTTTTTATTTTTATTTTTTTATTTTTTTATTTTTTATTTTTTTATTTTATAACCAAAATCACTTTTAATTTTTGAATCATTTTTTTTTTTCAAATTGAGATACGCTTTTAGTGATTGCATAGATTCTTTCCTAATACTAACCCTTATCATTTTTGGAATATGATGAAGAAGATCAATAACATCTATTTGTTAATTGCAACTTCTCTCAGCATGTATGGGGGAACTCCAATGTCCCAATGCCTGTGAATGGTAGTTCAAATTTGATTTCTTGGCTAGCTAAATGTGGATGATGAGTCTAATCCTTCTTATATAAGTAAGGCTCTTCTAATTTGTTGGCAAGTGTGGAATGATAAAAATATGGGAGTTTTAATGAAAAAGGTTGGTAAATTAGACAAAACTACCTTAACTATGGGTTGAACGACACTTTCATACCTCATCTTTTTAAAATGACAATGTCATACCTCATCTTACGAATTTGTGACAATGTCAAATCTCCATCAATTTTTCTGTTAATTTCTCCGTTAAATGCTGACATGGCTAGAGACGAGACCCACTTTATATTAAAAAATTAAAAAAAAAACCCAAAAAACCAAAAAAACTCAACACACACCCAGATGTTGCCCATTGACCCGTGTCCCCCCCCATTACCCCACAGACACGGACTTCGTCGCACATCAGACCGGTTCCCAGTCCGAGTTCAGGTCGACGTAGTCGTTTTGGGCGTCCAGGTGCAGATCAAGGGTGGTGGAGTGAGGGAGGCAGAGTATTCGACGAAGATGACGCCGTGGAATAGCATCGTTGCGATCTCCAAATCAGGGTTTTGGATGACCCAATGCCTTCAGCTTCAACTCTCTCTTCGTTTTTCAACAATGAAGACGGTGGTGTGACAAATTGATGCTACTAGCGGTGGAGACTTCGTATGTGATGGGATCAGCGTCGTCGAAAGACGGGTGGGGTTACGAGCTCCAGTCGATTTGGAACGGCGGGTTGGAGATCGTGACCAGATTGGGAGAAGGGATCCCGAGATATTGGGTTCTCCATTTTGGGGTTTTCAAATTGCAGCAACAATTGCTGCAATGGGAATGTGGGTTTTGTTCCTTCGAGGTCTGGGTCTTCTATGGTGGTGGATTTCATTGAAGTTTCAACTTCGCGTCTTCTGTCGAGTTTACGTCTCAAGCTTCTTTATTTTTGTTTTTGCCAAATTTTATTTTTCTTTGGTTTTTTTTGGTGGGGTGGTGAAGATAGGCGGCAGTAGGGTGGTGAAGATGGAGGAAAAGAGGTGGCAATGGGGTGGTGAAGGAAGGTTTTTTTCTTTTTTTTTGGGGGGGGGGGGGGCGAGGACATGTGTCGATGGGGAAGGCTGGGGGGACAGGGAAGAGTTTGGTGGATGTCGAAGAGAAGAAAAAGGTTGGTGCGGGTGAAGGAAAGGGGAGGCCCGCACCCCTAGGCCATTTTAATTTTTTTTGTTTTTTTATTCTTAATTTTTTAATCTTTTATTATTAAAAATATATTTAATTATTTTTTAATTCGGTTGGATTAGTGAGTGGACCCCGTCTCTAGCCACGTCAACATTTAACAGAAAAATTAACAGAAAAACTGACGAAATTTGACATTGTCACAAATTCATAAGATGAGGTATGGCATTGTACTTTTAAAATATGAGATATGAAAGTGTCGTCAGACCAATAGTTGAGGTAGTTTTTTATTATTTACCCAAAAAGGTTTGAGCCAACCTTTTCTTAACCAAAAACCATCTACAACTTTTATTTAATAAAAATGGCTTGGAATTTAATGAAAAAGGACAAAAGTTACATAAGACATGCTGAAATCAATTAAATCCCACGGGCTGAAACAAAGCCCAACATGCAGCATTAAATCTTTCTTCCAGCTTTGCCCCTGACAGAAGTTAACCCATTTTTGATAATACAACTTCGCATTATTTACGAAATTGCCATTAAGACCATAAAATGAACTAAAACCAAAATTAATTTAATTTTCAATTCTTTTTCCAGCAGCAAACCATTCACCCAATTAAAACCCATGTCATTCCACTTCCATTTTTACCCTCTCGCATCCGCTATCACTACTTCCATTTTTCCTCTTCACATTTCCCACAAACTAAAAATATTACTTTTCAAATTCAATTTAATAAACAAGAAACTTATCCCATTTGAAGCTTTCAATAGTCTAGACCTCCCATGGAAGGAGTAGATTTTGCGTCTGGATGCAAGAAGGGTGTACCGGAGCAGGTGATGCGGGAATTTATACGCGCACAAATTAAACCCTCTTTTTGTCAATTGTAGTATAAGTATAAGTAGGGATCGTTCTAGACCGGGGATTAGGAGGGATTGTTAACCACTTGGATTTGACTCAAAAACGTAAAATAACAATATAAAACACTATACTAGACTCAAAGAATGCAAAACTAAACTTTAAAACACTAAGACAAACCAAAAGACTCAAAACAACACAAACACACTCAAATCTGCCTAAAAACCACTTTCTGGGCAGATTTGAGCACAAACACAAATTTGGGCGAAATTAAGTAATAACTTGACTCAAGAACGTAAAAACACAATATAAAACACTAAACTAACTCAAAGAATGTAAAACTAAACACTTAAAACATTAAAACAAACCAAAAGACTCAAACATCACCCAAAACACTCAAAACTGCCTTAAAATCACTTTCTGGGCAGTTTTGAGCACTTTGGTGAATTTGGACGAAATTGGGAAATAAAATTGAATCAAAACACTTTAAAACATAAACTAAACAAATTCTAAACACTAAAGAACAAGAAAGTAAAGGGGGGGGTTTTAAATTGACGAGAATTGAAATAACAAAACAAGTTAATAAACTAAACAGATTGTAAAACGAATTTGATGGAATGGAATGAATGGATGATAGAATGGCTAAGGGGTTCATCTCCATACATGTTATACTTGCATAATAAAATGATTTCCAATTGCATTTCAATAAACCATGAAACTCAACACCCCGGGTTAACCGTGATGCACTAATTAACCTTCAAATCTTCCTAACGTTATTGAATTGGATGGGTTAGCGCATACAACAATTCAAAACATTCCCCACAAGTCCTCAACATGAATGCATAGAAGAGATACAAGCAAGAATCATTACGCTCTATGAAAATTATAAGTGTTGACGAGGCATTCGTTACTATGGATTGCATGAAACTTATGCCAAAAATTTGTTTAACGCGATTGTTTATAAGCAACCTCCACTACTTGTGAATATAAGTTCATAACGATTAGGTGAAACTTACTTATATTCTAGCGTCATATTCATGCATGAAAATTAAGCGCGCATTCTCAATAAACATACATAAATAAGTTATCAATCAAACGGTTAAACAAATTGAATCCACAACTTATGAAACGCAATTAGAAGTATTCAAATCAAAATGCAAGCATAAACATATATTCGAATCACCCCCTAACCAAGGGGGGTTTAGTTCCTCATGGTACAAAACAAAGAGAATCAAAGAAACACCTAAACATTCCAACAACTCAAACTTGAATTGTATGAACGTTTAGGCCCTCTTATCTTCCATTCCTCATTCGTACAAAACAAAGAGCATTGAAATTAAACATTGAAATCAAAGAAACACCTAAACATTCCAACAACTCAAACTTGAATTGTATGAACGTTTAGGCACTCTTCTCTTCCTCTTCGTTGTAGCACAAGGTCTAGGGATAGTTTGATGGTGTGAATGGTTTGGGGAGTGGTGGAATATGGAATGATGGTGTTTGGATTCTAAGGGAGGGCACGGCACAAAAGAGTTTTGATGTCTACATTCTGAAATGTGGAAGGATTTATGAATGGAATGGATGGACTTTGTGAAGGGCACGGCCCCAAGGGACCAATTTCTGTTGTGAAATGAATTGTGTATGAATGAGTATTTATAGGTGAAATGGGGGGAACATGACAGCTAGGTTGCATGTGCACATGTTGGTTGAATGATTATGAGTGCATGTGGCTGAAATAGCATGTGGAATGGCTGGAAATGCAAGGAGAAGGCATGTGCACGGTTTTGGGAGAGAATGGGAGTGCAAGTGGGTGAAATGTTAGAGGAACAAGTGCATGTGGCTGCATTGTGGTGCAATGATGGAGGAACAATCTGAAAATGCAAGGTATGGCTGGAATGATTGTGTTTGTTTGAATGTGCATGTGATTAAATTAAAGGATGCAAAGTAAATAAATAATGAATGCATGTGTTGAATTATGAAGATGCATGTGCAATGAAGTGGAATGACAATCTGAAATGGGATAGGTACCCACGGCAATGATGATTTCTGGTGGTGTTTTGGGTGCATGTGGAATGAATGATTTCTTGGTGAGTGGATGCATGTGTTGATTAAAGGGGGAATGCAAAGGAAAAGCTAGAAATGCATGTGGAGTGGCTGCAAGGTGAATGAATAATGAAATGGGAAAGCATGTGCAAGGTTTTGGTGTGAATGATTGAATGTGCATGTGGCTGCAATGGAGGAGGAATCCTTCAATTTCGTCCATCCTCTTGGCTCCAAGCATATGATATCCATTCCAATCTCTAATTTGCTCCAAAAGGCTCCAAAAGGCATCCTTTTGCATACTTTGCCCTTAGAACCTGAAAACACACAAAAGAAGCATAAAGGACTAAAATAACTAAAGAAACATAACGTAAATGCACGAGAACAAGCCATTTAAGTCGCATGAATATGCTCCTATCAAATACCCCCACACTTATCTTTTGCTAGTCCTCGAGCAAAACAAAACAACAAAAGAACACGAAACTAGACAAAACGAACAAAACACAACCTACACCTTCCAACAATCGTCTCACGGATTTCCAATGCACATGACAAGTTAAAAATCATTAGTCCCATAGATTTTAGTCATCTTCACACTTGAATACATTCTTAATCATAGTCACCACATACTAATTCACAATTAAGCATTTAAAACCATGTTTTGAATGTAATAACATGCCTTAGAGAATTTGCTCAATTCCTTACAAGATATGCACTCGTTTTTCACACAGATTTTCTGACTACACACCCTATACTAGTTATATGTGAGAAGATTGATGTAAATATGAATTCTAACATTCACATATGTTATATCAAAGAAAGCATTTTCTGGATTTACGATAATGACATGAATATGATCTCATGAATGGAATGCTTCTACTTAGAATGAGAACCAATGATTCCATAAGCTCATATCAGTTCCAAACTCCACATTTTGAAACACATAACACTCAAGATAGAAGTCAAAGGGTTGTAACGGGGCTTGGGGTGTGTGGCTAACAAAGAAGGATAGGGATAAACAAAAGTTCTTAAAGCAATAGTGAGCAAAGTATTTGAATTAGGCACTTAGAATTCCTTTTAGAACGCAAAAATCAACTTTGAACACCCAAGGGAAAGTCACACAAAACTTAGGGCCATATTCAACTTTTTGGACCCTTTCTTCAACCATCAACGCTCGTGAGTTCATTCTTACTTATTTTCACTCTTTTTTTTTTTTTTTTTTTTTCTTTTCTTCTTCTTTTTCTTTTGAATCTCAAAACATACATATAAACGTAAGAACAAACTTTTACTCCCCCACACTCATTTTCTTGCATAATGTAACTCAAAAGGAATTCATTTAAGTCATGCTCACTATACTTTAAGAACAAGGGTATAGGAAAGTCCTACTCTAGGCTAGGTAAGGGTTGATGTGGGTTAACAAAGAATAAAGGCTAAACGAGGCTCAACGGGGTTAAAACTTACAATAAATACGAAATATGGGAAGTAAGGCTATTTGGTTATGGTGGCAACTACACAACTTCATCTTGATATATGTTATGCAATTCAATGTCATGCTTTGAATGAAACGGATATAAGTTCTAGCATTTAGTTCTATCATGATACAATTTCATTCTAAGTAGCAACCAAGCAAGGAATAATGAGATCATGCAACAACTTTAGAAAACAAAGAATCACAGAAAATAACTCTCCAAAGAAGGTAATGGCTCGAGTCTCACAGGGTTGTAGCGTTTGTTTGAGTTCCTTCCTTCAAGCATGTTACAAAAACGAATTTTTTCTTTTACGATTGCATGTGAAGTCATACATTATAACCATAACCAAGCATATACCAAGAGTAAATCAAACTTTTCTCTATGTTAATAACTCTTTTTAACCGTCATGCAATTATAAACCAAATCCTTATCATTGTGTTGGAAGGTACCCTAAGACACAAACACACAAAAACGACTCAAAACACTCTTTTTAGGCTTTTCAAAACATTTTTTTCAAATTTTTATGTGATTTTCGGAGTTATAAAACAAAACACACTAAAACACTCTAAAACAATTTAAAAACACCTTAAAACAGCAAGGAACAACATTTGAAGTTATGGGTGATAATATCCCACGAATTTGCATTAACAACATTAGTTACCCCCCCACACTTAAATCAAACATTGTCCTCAATGTTTTAAGCATAGATTCACACAAAACATAAGTAAACACACAAAAAGCAATTTAAACATACTAAACATGGCAAAATGTAATTAACAAAGAGAAGAGTTTAGGGACGCAAATCTGGTTATGGAGTGAAATTCCATCTTCTCTTTGTTGATTGCATTGAGGCTTGATCTTGATGATTCCACAGGCTTACTCTCGAACTGGTTTCCGCCCATCATTGATTTTCCTTTGTGCTACTGGGCTGGAGGATTCTTTTGGTCTTCCCCGAAGGTCTGAGCTTACCCCTTTGGTCTGTTTCTTTGTTCAATCTGCCCAATTCGTATTGAAAAGGGTTGGAGGATAACTCAGCCTATGTTTGTCTCCACATGCTTCAATGTATCATTTTCACTTGCCTTACTCGCTCCCCTTTGCAGAAGTGGTCCCTTCTCCGGAAGTGTATCAACCGTTGAAGATGACTACTCGAGAGCAACGCTAGGTAAGCAATCAGGAATAGATTCCAGGCAGTTGGCTCCAGATCGGAAGATTGACTCCAAGTGCCGGCTGATTGCTTCTTTTACTTTGCCATGCGAGTAAGAACAAGGACAAAGAAAAAGACAGGGAAAGAGCATGATATGAGATACTTTTGCTTTTGACCTTGATGATATGAGATACCTTTGCTTTTGAAGAAGCGGTGAATGAATCAGCACACTTCAATCCGCCGTTTCCTCCTGGGTCATCTGTACTCCAGGCATCTGGTATCATCTTTGGGGAAGAAGAAAGAATTGAGTATTTCGAAAGGCTTTGCTGGGAGTGCGCCCTCAGAAGTGAGGGAGAGTTGGGCATTTTCTTCAGGTTTGCCTTGCCATAAAAGACGAAGGTCGACATATATAGAGATAATATCAAGTGGTGGTACTATTCTTTTACCCTTGTCGACAAATGTCTCTTCGATATCAGAGCGACGCCTCTTCGATTTCTGAGCAGGCGCCCCTTCGATTTCTGAACGACGCCCCTTTGCTTTCTGAACGACACGTAGTAGTGCGGATGCGGCTCCTTTTGACAAAGCTGCACGCGTTTTCTGAAAAGCAGAGAAAGCGTCGCTGAACTTTGCGCTTGTCGGCTAAAGACGTGTAGTTGCGATGATGGCCTCCACGTGTATTCAGCTTTGTCAGAAATCTTTTGACAAAGTTGAACGCGTTTTCTGAAAAGCCGAGAAAGCGTCGCCAAAATTACGCCGGAAATTCCGGCCTTTTGAATTGGTGGACGCGTCGCCTTGGCTTCTTATAGAGTTATCGATCACCACAACAAACACACTCTGAAGAATTCCCATTCTTGAAAATCGACTCCGACCCTTTGAAAATTTACTCCATCAACCCTTATCTTTGAACACCTTTGAAAAATGGCAAACTCATCGAACCTTAGCTTGGAATTGAGCCTTAGCAGTGATACGGGCGCGCCGCGTCAAGGTAACGTATGGCGCCCTTCTTTCTTATCTTCTAACGGTCCTCATTCAGGTGAAGACTCCGTGATGCAGGACGCCACAACAGCTACAATAGTAGCTAGGAACCTCCTCACTCCAAAAGATAGTAGGCTGCTGTCAGGACGGTCCGATGAGTTGGCCGTTCAAGAGTCCCTCGCACTTAGTGTTCAGTGTGCGAGTTCTGTGTCCAACATGGGCCAACGCCTGCTTGCCCGCTCCCGTCAGGTGGAATCATTGATGGCAGAGGTGGAGAGTCTTAAGCAAGAGATCCAGCAGCTTAAGTACGAGAATAGAAGTTTGCACGTGCTTGCCAACAACTATTCGACGGGCATGAAGAGGAAGCTTGATGAGCTACAAGAGTCTGAAGGTCGGATTCACAGTGACCGTCAAAGGTTTTCGTCTTTCCTCCAGAGGCACCTTTTTCCTGGGTCATCCAGCGCTTGGCCAAGTATTGAGGCCTGGAATGCTCTAGCTCCGATGCCTCCCGCTCCGATGCCTTCCGCTCCGATGCCTTCCGCTCCGATGCCTTCCGCTTCAAAGCCTTCCGCTTCGACGCCTCGTAGTGGGGCTTCACGTAAACAACCTTTGTGAAGCACCACCTTTCTCCATGTTTAGTATTTTATTTAATATATGAATTTTTTTTTTTTTTTTTTTTTTTTGCATTGGGTTGCCTCCCAAGTAGCGCTTTCTTTTACGTCTTGCAGCCGGACGAAGAACTCAATCACTCCAAAATATGTTCACGAATCGGATGAGAACTCCGAGTCATGAACTAGTACCTAAAACAAGAAACAAAACACGATTAAGAATCTGGAATAAAATAAAAACAAACGAAAATAAAACAATCCAAGGGATTAGCAAATTTTCTAATCCCCGGCAACGGCGCCAAAATTTGATGCGGGAATTTATACGCGCACAAATTAAACCCTCTTTTTGTCAATTGTAGTATAAGTATAAGTAGGGATCGTTCTAGACCGGGGATTAGGAGGGATTGTTAACCACTTGGATTTGACTCAAAAACGTAAAATAACAATATAAAACACTATACTAGACTCAAAGAATGCAAAACTAAACTTTAAAACACTAAGACAAACCAAAAGACTCAAAACAACACAAACACACTCAAATCTGCCTAAAATCCACTTTCTGGGCAGATTTGAGCACAAACACAAATTTGGGCGAAATTAAGTAATAACTTGACTCAAGAACGTAAAAACACAATATAAAACACTAAACTAACTCAAAGAATGTAAAACTAAACACTTAAAACATTAAAACAAACCAAAAGACTCAAACATCACCCAAAACACTCAAAACTGCCTTAAAATCACTTTCTGGGCAGTTTTGAGCACTTTGGTGAATTTGGACGAAATTGGGAAATAAAATTGAATCAAAACACTTTAAAACATAAACTAAACAAATTCTAAACACTAAAGAACAAGAAAGTAAAGGGGGGTTTTAAATTGACGAGAATTGAAATAACAAAACAAGTTAATAAACTAAACAGATTGTAAAACGAATTTGATGGAATGGAATGAATGGATGATAGAATGACTAAGGGGTTCATCTCCATACATGTTATACTTGCATAATAAAATGATTTCCAATTGCATTTCAATAAACCATGAAACTCAACACCCCGGGTTAACCGTGATGCACTAATTAACCTTCAAATCTTCCTAACGTTATTGAATTGGATGGGTTAGCGCATACAACAATTCAAAACATTCCCCACAAGTCCTCAACATGAATGCATAGAAGAGATACAAGCAAGAATCATTACGCTCTATGAAAATTATAAGTGTTGACGAGGCATTCGTTACTATGGATTGCATGAAACTTATGCCAAGAATTTGTTTAACGCGATTGTTTATAAGCAACCTCCACTACTTGTGAATATAAGTTCATAACGATTAGGTGAAACTTACTTATATTCTAGCGTCATATTCATGCATGAAAATTAAGCGCGCATTCTCAATAAACATACATAAATAAGTTATCAATCAAACGGTTAAACAAATTGAATCCACAACTTATGAAACGCAATTAGAAGTATTCAAATCAAAATGCAAGCATAAACATATATTCGAATCACCCCCTAACCAAGGGGGGTTTAGTTCCTCATGGTACAAAACAAAGAGAATCAAAGAAACACCTAAACATTCCAACAACTCAAACTTGAATTGTATGAACGTTTAGGCCCTCTTATCTTCCATTCCTCATTCGTACAAAACAAAGAGCATTGAAATTAAACATTGAAATCAAAGAAACACCTAAACATTCCAACAACTCAAACTTGAATTGTATGAACGTTTAGGCACTCTTCTCTTCCTCTTCGTTGTAGCACAAGGTCTAGGGATAGTTGATGGTGTGAATGGTTTGGGGAGTGGTGGAATATGGAATGATGGTGTTTGGATTCTAAGGGAGGGCACGGCACAAAAGAGTTTTGATGTCTACATTCTGAAATGTGGAAGGATTTATGAATGGAATGGATGGACTTTGTGAAGGGCACGGCCCCAAGGGACCAATTTCTGTTGTGAAATGAATTGTGTATGAATGAGTATTTATAGGTGAAATGGGGGGAACATGACAGCTAGGTTGCATGTGCACATGTTGGTTGAATGATTATGAGTGCATGTGGCTGAAATAGCATGTGGAATGGCTGGAAATGCAAGGAGAAGGCATGTGCACGGTTTTGGGAGAGAATGGGAGTGCAAGTGGGTGAAATGTTAGAGGAACAAGTGCATGTGGCTGCATTGTGGTGCAATGATGGAGGAACAATCTGAAAATGCAAGGTATGGCTGGAATGATTGTGTTTGTTTGAATGTGCATGTGATTAAATTAAAGGATGCAAAGTAAATAAATAATGAATGCATGTGTTGAATTATGAAGATGCATGTGCAATGAAGTGGAATGACAATCTGAAATGGGATAGGTACCCACGGCAATGATGATTTCTGGTGGTGTTTTGGGTGCATGTGGAATGAATGATTTCTTGGTGAGTGGATGCATGTGTTGATTAAAGGGGGAATGCAAAGGAAAAGCTAGAAATGCATGTGGAGTGGCTGCAAGGTGAATGAATAATGAAATGGGAAAGCATGTGCAAGGTTTTGGTGTGAATGATTGAATGTGCATGTGGCTGCAATGGAGGAGGAATCCTTCAATTTCGTCCATCCTCTTGGCTCCAAGCATATGATATCCATTCCAATCTCTAATTTGCTCCAAAAGGCTCCAAAAGGCATCCTTTTGCATACTTTGCCCTTAGAACCTGAAAACACACAAAAGAAGCATAAAGGACTAAAATAACTAAAGAAACATAATGTAAATGCACGAGAACAAGCCATTTAAGTCGCATGAATATGCTCCTATCAGCAGGTCACCCAGGAAAAGAATAAAAGGAGGGAGATAGTTGTGTGGAGGAAACTGACATTTGGTTGGTGGAAGATTAATTATGCTGGTGCATAGAGAGAAAAGACGACGATTGGTGGTACTGGTTGGGTGATTAAAAACAACAGTGGTTGGTTCCAATTGGGAGGAGGTCGTGGTGGAGTGAGGGCAGCCTCCAGTTTAGCCATCGAATCTATGGCGGTGAGGGAGGCCTTATGGGCCTACGTTGCGAAGGGAGCAAGTAATTGTGGAGTCTGACTCCCTTAACCTCATCTTCTGACTCCTTAACCTCATCTTTGTGCTAAATGGTAAAGAAATATATGATGCTGCCATTGAAAGTTTAATCGGACGAGGATCCTCATTCCAAAATTATAACCTTCAGCCCCAATTATTAGTCCATTCTTATTATTTTGATTATTAATTTATTAGCACTATAATCAGGCCTATAAATATATGTGCATCCACCATAAAATACCATATCAAAATCGTGTTGAAATGCTTATTGAAATAATAGAATCAAAGTAAGATTAATATAAATTTCATTGAAGTTATTTAGAGTCAGTTTGAGATTGTTGTGGGTTTAAAAAAGTTACTACTAGTCATTATTTCTTAAATGGAACACTAACTATTTCTGAAAATGAAAATGAGTATTACACTATTTTTGAAACTGAAATAGTACTACACTATTTATGAAACTGAACACGAGTACTACATTATTTATAAAACTGACTATTTCTGAATTGAACACGGGTAGTAGACTCTTTCTGAAATTGAACATGAATATTACACTATTTTTGAAACTGAACACAAGTACTACACTATTTCTAAAACTGAACACAAGTATCATACTATTTATGAAACTGAACACAGGTACCACACTATTTATGAATCTAACTATTTATGAAATTGACCGCGGGTACTACACTATTTCTGAAACTAAATAGGGGTACTATACTATTTATGAAACCGACTATTTATGAAACTGAACTCGAGTAACATTATTTTTGAAACTGAATATTGGGACTATCAATATAAAATGTATGCACATAAAAATCAAAGTTTATGATAACATAACCTCCTCTCTTGGCAACTTCAACCAAAACTTCAAATAGCCAAAAACAAAAATTTCACAACCAAAATATTATAAGAGTCGAGAAAACTGTCTTGTAATCGGTGACACCACCTGATAAGTACATAATGGGCAAATTGTACTATTTAAACACATGATAATTTTATCTATACACCATTGAGACCTTTAAAATAATATATTTGTTGCTTGTAATTTTCACTTACAAATAAACATGAATACTATTAGCAAGACAAACCGAAGTTAACTGAAGGTCTAAACTCGAAATACTAAGAACAAAGCTTAAAGAATAATATTTATTTGGTTAAAGCTTCACTCAAGCTTGACAGGATATATAAAGGGAGACTTTGGATGCGGTCCTTAATTATGCATATTCTTTGATTGAAACCTTGTTGGTTTTTAATTTTTGATCAAGGTCCCTGAAATTAATGTGATAATTTATTTCTATGTACGTTACTATATTTTTTAAATTAAAAATTAGAAATTTTAGTTGTTTATATAAATGAGACTTTAAATAAAAAAACCATAATTTGTGGGATTAAAAATATTAAAATATAAATATACTATTGTGTGTGTGTGTGTGTATAAACATGGGTACATTCATCAAAATTAACCAAAAAATTAATTGCATCAAAACATGGGTACATTCTTCAAAATCACATTAAAAGAAAATATATTAGGCTTAATAACATTAGTAAATTTCTTCAATTAAACTTGACATGGATACATTTTAAAATCAAAGAAAAAAGAATGTACCCATATACGTTTAAAAATGGATTAGAAAAAAATTGAATATATTTTATATAAAAAATTGAACATTTTACATATAAAAATTGGTATATTTAAGAATGAGTACATTTTAAGATTAAAAAGTTTTATATGAATGGGTACATATAATTAGCATGGGTACACTTAGCAAAATAAAAAGTACAAATAAAAAAAATATTTGGGTACAAATACAAATAAACTTTAAAAAATATGGGCACAAAAAGAAATTAATATATGGGTACAAATTAAAACTGAAAAGAAAATTGGTACAAATTAAAAAGAATTACAAATTAAAAATGAGTACAAACTAAAACTAAAAATATATGATAAAAAAAAATTAGTCATAAATATAAATATACTAATTGTAACATTTTTAACATTAAATGAATATGTTTAGAAATAAAAAATATTTTATTATTGAAATAATTAATGATGTTATTAATACCCAAAGACCTTGATCAAAAATTAAAAATGAATATGATTTTAATCAATGAAGTAGTAAAAGGAAGAATGAGAACCTAATTTCTCCATAAATAAAATCAAGCAAAATCTTTGTCACCCTAACGCATGTAAACTCAAAACTTCGATTTCGATAACTCGAAAGGCCGTAAATAGAGAGGAAAAAAAAAAAATAATGCAGAGCCGTGCCGCACGCAAATAGCTCTTGGCAATTTTGAGATAACAGTTCACAACCAAAGGCAAAGCTGATAAGGTTTTCTGAATTTTCAATTAATTTTGGTGGTCATAGGAAAGATTGATGAACTTTAGATATTGATGGTGGACTGACATATACAAGAGAAATAATAATAATCACTAAAACAAGCTATGCTCTTAAACCTGATGAGGTCTTCTGGAAACGTGGTTCTAGTTCAACCATGGATTCGTCCACCCGTCCATATAGCAATATAGCATCTTGCAGGATTTGAAATACAACGCCATCATCGACATGTGAAAGCTTGTGGATATTGGGAAATTGAGTTTGATCTTAAGGTTGCCGGAGATGGTGGATGCGAGCGCTTTGGAAGACGTGGATGGCTTTTGTGGTTGCAGAGACGATGGGTTTATGAGGTACCAAGATGACGTCATGGCGGACATGGAGGAGGAGGAGGAGTGCAGGCAGGGAGAGAGGAGACGATCTCTAGATGAGAAGAACACCCGCGATGGAAATAGAGAACATAAACGGCCAATACTGACGGTAGGGTAAAATTGGACGCTCAATAAATTATTTATTTGGGCCAGTCTTTATTGGGCTGGTTTGATATTGTGTTTTATCCTAATCATTAAATAAAGTTATTATATGATTTTTGATTAAAATTCAAAATATTGAAGTTCTTTTCATTAATTTTCTTTAAAAAGAATATTATTTTCCGTGATCGCAAGGCCCATCTTGCTAGGGTCCTTATGGTTGCTGCTATAGTTGGCAAACAATATTACCTTGCCAATAAAAACTAAAGATCAATTCATACTCATAATGCATCTCATGTTTCACCCCAAACTAAGTGGAGGCTGCCTCATGCTCCTATACTCAAAATTAATTTTGATGGCTTTGTGGTGGGTTTTAAGGCTGCTGCTAGGTTCGTCATGAGACTCCAACGGTTCTCCTATTATTGTTGGATCCCGCAATCTTGGAGAAAGTACAATTTTTATTGTTGAAGCATTGGCTCTTTAAGATTCGTAAAGGTCAAAGGTTTTAAGGAGGTGTGTGTTGAAGGAGATTCCAAATTATCATTAATGCCATGTTGAACAAATATAGTACATCTTGATGGCTAAGAACAATTATTGACGACATCATATCTCTGGCCAACTCTATAATAAAAAAAAGGGATTTGAAAGCGTTTTTTTATCTTTTTAAAATCACTTCCAATTCCAAAATGCCCCCTTAAACCAACGGTAATAAGAAAGCGCTAAAACTTGGGCATAAAGGTGCACGTTTCGGCCACGTCTTTCCACACTTTTAAGTTGGGCCTGAAGTCAGTTGTGGGCTTGGGTCAGTGAAACCTTAAGAAACTTTCGTATTTGTATAAATTGATTCAGAGTTCTAACCTAAACCTCGCGTGCTTTTATTTCCCCACAAACCCTATTTCGGCCGCGGCTCCGCCATTGAAGCTCTGCTACGAAGCTCTCTTTACTCACTGTACGTAATACGGTTAGTATTCTTCAACATACCTCTATCCATCTCTTCATACGAGTAGTTTTTATTAATTTATTATCAGGTTCCTCCGATCATACTAGAGAGTAGAGAGCGAATTGAATCTGATCTTTTGGTGCATATATCTTTGAATTCTCTTCTGATTCTCATATATATATATGTATGTGTGTGTGTGTTTGTACATTTATGTATATAATCGTGTGTGTTTGATTCCTTGTGATATTGTTTGGATGGGCAGAGATGAAGGTTGTTGCTGCATACTTGCTCGCTGTTTTGGGAGGGAAGAGCAGCCCCTCAGCTGCTGACTTGAAGGACATTCTCGGATCAGGTAACTTTCCTAATAAAAAATCCTTTGTTGCTGCAAGCCTGCTACAATGTATGACTCGTATTAAAATTGTTATTGTTTTCAATTTATTGTTTTGTGTTGATTTTGGATTTCCATTTGTGGGTTTTGCCTTGTTTAGATAATTTAAATTGATTTATGTTTTGAATATCAATTTTGGTTTTGGGCTTTCGAGCTCGTCGGCTTTTACTCTTTAGCCCCACACCCGTGGCAATGATTCTAGTCTTGCCACCCCTTTGGACGAAAGAGTTATTTCATTTAGATTATATGTTGAAGCAATGTCTGAACTTCGGTTGTGTAGAGTGCTCTTTTCCTCCATTAGTGCTTATTAATTATGTTGGGATGGAATTTTGGTTATCAGTCTTTCAACCTATTTACCTATATTATTGCTCGCGGTTGAATTCCTGCGTCATTGGAATGTAGATGATTTATGATTGCGATTTGGTTATTATGTTATTTGGGAGAGATGAAAAGATTATAGTTCCCGTTTTAACAAGTAATAAAGAAAGAACTCGAATATGTGATGTGTCATGAGTAGTAAATAATTCTTGGCCAAGAAATGTGGGCACGAGCTTAAGTTTCCCTTAGGACTATTATTTTAAAAGAGTAGTATATTATTATTATTTGTGCGGTGCCATTTTTGCACTTGGAAATGTAAATTAATTTGTTTGTTGACAGTTGGAGCTGAGGCAGATGGTGACAAGATTGAGTTGCTATTGTCCGAAGTCAAGGGAAAAGATATCACAGAGCTGATTGCATCTGGAAGGGAGAAGTTGGCATCTGTTCCATCTGGTGGTGGTGCAGTTGCTTATTCTGCACCTGCAGCCGTCGGTGGTGGTGGGGCTGCTGCTCCTGCCGCTGCTGAGCAGAAGAAGGAGGAGAAGGTGGAAGAAAAGGAAGAATCAGATGACGTAAGTATTTTATGTCAAACTGATGTAGATGGTACCAAGCTTGCTTTATTTGTAACCTTGGATTTCCAAATTATATCGTGATTGTTTAATAACTTTTTAAATCATATGTTTTGCAGGATATGGGTTTCAGCCTTTTCGACTAAGGGAGTTTTGTTCGGAGCTTTGCCTGTATCAAGACTTCATCTTTATATTTTTGGGACCAATGCTGTGTTTTTAAGTTTATGTTTGTAGTTGGATATGGTTCTGGATCTCTAAAATTTTGTTTAGATATGCAAGTGATAGAAGATGTTTGCTTTAGATCTTAATTCCATCTATTTGAGTCGACTAAAGGTTGCTTTCTTGTGATTTATTGCATGTTACGGTTCATTTAGTGTTTGCGCAACCACGTCTCTCATTATCTAGTTGGTCATGGAGTGTGAGATTATTATGTAGCGAAAGTCCAATCTTTCGTACTTATGCCTCTTGTGCCGTCACAAAAGTCTGGAAGACTGCTACCAAATGGTTTTGAAAGCAGGAAGAGAAATTGAAGAGAGCATCTATGAACTTCGAAAGAAAAATCGGAAATTGTAGGGGGCTACCCAATCAGCAGGGTGCAGGCAACACTTTCATTTAGGGCTGGTATGGGATACCGAACCTAAAATGGCATACCTAATCCTAAATCGAAAATTTTCGGGACTCTCGAAATGTTTTTGATATTTAGGGATTTCCCAAAATTGACCCTGCATCAAAATCCAAATCATCTAGAGTGAAATTGAAATTGTCTAAATTTGCATTAAAACCCCAAATTGAAATCAGAGACAAAGTGACAGTGAATCGGTGAAGATTGATGGTCGAGATAGAGAGACAGAGTGAAGAGATAGACTTGCATCCTGCTCTTGACACGAGCCCCCAATTCAAAACCCTAACCTTAATTCGAAACCCCACACACACAGAATCATTGGAGAGAATCAAAGGTGGGAATGAAGCTGTGAGGTCTGGTGGTGGCCAAAGCGGAGAGAGTTTGTCGAAGTGAGATTGTGAGAGGGTGAGTGGTTGTTGAGTTTCGAATTTGAGAAGGAGAGACTGAGAGAGTCTGAGATTGAGTGAAGGCAGAGATGAGAAATGTGAAATGAAATGAGAGAGAGTGATTAGGGACGCTCAGGTTTGGATTGAGTTAAAGGAAGGGCTAAGTGGTTTCTGGGTTGTAGAGAGAGATAATTCGAGAGAGTTGAGACAAAAAATGAGAAAGAAAGTTCTGTCTTTTAGAAAGCACCCATGTGTTGTATATATAGTAACGTTTCGGTTCGGGGACGAAAATACCAATGATTTTAAAGTGAGACTAAATTCCATACCAAACAATTCAGGATCGGTTTAGTTTTGGTATCAAAATTTTGGGGATTTTTGGTTTGGGTTTTTTTTGGTTTGGTTTTAGTATGGTTTGAGATTTTCGGTTTTTTTTCCACCCCTACTTTCGTTAGTCTCCCTTGTTGACAGAATTCATAAGAGCATCTCCAGACGAGGAGTCAAAAAGTCCACATCAGTAATAACAGTAAAAAAAAGATACCGGTAGTGTTTTTCAACCGAAATGCAAATTCCTATAGCATGATGTGGATTGACAGCAAGGGTGGTTGCTGTCAAATTCAAAACTATTTTTGGTGATTAATAAGCTTTTTATCATTCTTATTATTATTTTTTGTTCTAACAATACTTATTACAATTTTTTTTTTTTGAGCAAACAATATTATCTACAATAAGGGAGAGGAGATGAGCTTAGTTTCACAATGGTCTAGCAATAATATGGTTCAAATTCGCCTTTGACGAGCATCGAACCTAAGACCTCTCACTTACAAGTGAAGAGGAATATAACTAGACCATAATATTAAGTGACTAGATTACTTATCTATTCTATTAAGAGAAGAGGGCTTGTCAACTTTTGAATACACAAGGTTGACATGAGGAGGGCAAAATAGTATTTTCCATTTTTTTGAACTTTTTTCCTTTTTTTTTTCTTCATATTTTGCCCTCACTTTTGATACACAATATTTACATAATGAGGGGCAAAATAGTAATTTTGTATCAAAATATTTACATAAGATAAAAATATGTACTTATTAAGAGAAATTGTCTCATCATCATTTTTTCATGCAGGTAAGTGAACTCATGATGTTTTTTGGATAGTTTGAATGAACTGAAGCGGTTACACTTGAGGAGAACGTGGGAGGAGGTGGGCGGTTGTTCACACACACAAAGTATGTGCTCCCTGCTAGTTACAATTATAAAAAGTAAATAATATAATAAATAATTGTTTAAATTTGATACATCAGATAGAGAACAAATTTTTTTTTTTTATTTTAAAAAAAAGATCAAAGTGCCATATAACCTTTCAAATTTAAATTTTATGTCTAAAATTTAACTTCTTTTTTGAAGATACTCTAAAAGTTTGAAGAGTGTCTGTTCTGATCAAATTTCTGTTCCTAATCATATCTTCAGATAAAGTGTCTGCTCCTAATTTTGGTAAGAATAGCAAGAAGGCTGAGGAGCTTGCTGAACACATAAAATGTATATAAAGTACAACTTGCATTACCAAGACTGGCATAAGGATGCTTCGAAGGGAAGTTGCAAGGTTTGCTTACGTATTACGAAGAACCAACTGCATTCTAAAATTGGCCTTCTCAACAAACAAACCCCAAGTCCATCTTTCTGTAAAAACTTAAGTAAACCCAAAGTTTCACTTCAATTGCATACCCTTTCAACGATGGGCTGCATGTATATACATTGCATTCCAGATTACATCAGGGAATTGCAATCCTTATTTACAAGGCTATTTGAAATTCAAAAGTATGACAGAAAGATTCAAAATTTGATTACACAGAAAACATACGTTTGAAAGAGTTTTAAACTCTTCTTGGATAAGACTTTGAAATGATCACAAACTCCTGAAGTTGTTGTAACTGTTCTCATACGATGACTTGGTCTAACATTGCCCCGCAAGCTGACAGGCAGAGAAACAACTAGAAGCTTGAACCGTGAAGAGGACAAACCTTTTCTAAATAGATCAGCTACTGGTCTTGAGAACAAATGTAATTCATAATTAACTCTCCACGAAACACCTTCTCACGAACATAATGATAATCCACTTCTAAATGCTTTGTTCTTGAATGAAACACACTGGGTTAGAAGCTAGGGCAATGGACGAAATATTGTTGCACCAGATTGAAGGTCTTACGAGATGCAAATGTAAGTCTCCAAATAGAGACCTTAGCCATGACAGTTCTGCAGCTGTGTAAGGCAGAGGCAGCTGCCTATACTTAGTTGTCTCAAATATCTTGATATAGCCGTCCTTAAATTAGCAGCAACAAATGCAGCACAAACCAAAGCAACCTTTGAAAAAGCTTTCAACGCCATTCGCAAGAATGCTAATGGCACCGGAGCTACAAAGCAGCGTATAGATTTGTATGATTTTGTGTCAGGGGCTTCTGTTTTCCCAGTGCGAGGGGTTAATGACGGTGACAAACCGGTCACCGAAATTATTGGAAGTAAATAATAGTTAGCATCTAGTTGGGGTCTTTTATCCTCTAGACAAATGGTTTCCCTGTTTCCAGCAACAAGGTGCAGCAAGTTGGTTTCCTTATTTCTTGCAACAAGGTGCAGCGTCCCATCCTAGAAGATAGTTTAGTAGAGTGGCGTCCATATCTCTGTAAAAGTCTGTAATCAATTCCTTAATTTAAGGGAAGAAGTCAATAGCTTGGGCATGATTGAAGGAGTCTACTCCATATCTCCTTTGTATATATACGTTGTCTCTTGTCTTTCTTTCATATAATTAATACAAAACACATACAAGCTTATCAAATTCCACATGGTATCAGAGCATTGACCCTAACAGGCTTGTCTATGCATATTTTTGTGCGTTCTGAGTTTCTTTCAATCCACAACAATGGCTGAAGAAAGTTCTGTTAATCTGGAGGAAGAAAGCTCATGTATTGCTACTCCAACTTTTTCTAATGTTGATGTTAACCCTAACCAACGTCTTAGTTCTGTCCTACTGAATGAGTTCAATTACCTCCCTTGGGAAAGAGCTGTGACTCTTGCTCTTGGAGGAAGATCTAAACTCGGCTATGTCATTTGAGTCATACAAATGCCAGAGCTCACCTCACCAACCTATGAGGCTTGGTTGTGCAAGGACCAATTGGTCATGTCATGGCTGCTCAATTCCATGGAGTGGAAGATTGCTGAGATTTTTAGCTATGCTAAATCTTCTATGCATCTTTGGAAGAATAACAAAGAGATGTATGGAAACCAGAATAACTCAGCTCGAGTTTTTCAACTCAAAAGAGATATTGCTGATCTACAACAAGAAGGAAAACCTTTTGTGCAACATCTTGGCACTCTAACAACTATGTGGAATGAGTTAAACGTTTATCAACCTCATACCACAAATGCCATAGTGTTGTTAAAGAGGGCTGAGGAGGACAAAATTTTTCAACTATTAGCAAATTTGAGTCTTGATTTTGAAGATCTTCGAAGTCACATTCTCATGAACTCTGATCTTCTTTCTTTCTCAAGTATTTGTGCCACTATCCAACGAGAAGAAGTTCACAAAAGGGTGATGAATACGGAGGTCAAGACAAACATGCTTGAGGCTAGGGCTTATGCTTCTAATCACAAGGCTGTTGAAGAAACAATCTACAGAAGGAAAAGATTGGATATGAAATGTGCCTATTGCAATGGTGTTGGGCATTCGAGGGATAGGTGTTGGATCTTTCGCCAAGAATTGAAGCCAAAATTCTCTAAAGATCACAAGAGTTTTCCAAAAGCCCTTCACAACTATCCACACAAAGCGAATCATGTTGTTTCTTCATCTACAGTGTCGAACTTCATTGCTAATCTAGCATCCTTAATCAGCGAATTTGCAGCATTTCTTCATAAGAAACGGATGGGTGGTGACTGTGAAAGAAATATCAGCCATGGGAGTAGCAACCAAACTGCATTACTTGGTTAGTTTGCATGGTTTCTTGCTAAAAGTGAGGGCATAACACACCAAGACATTCCAGGTTTTTTTGAATTCCTTCTCAACTGCTCTCAATATTGGTAATGTGCATGATTATTGGATTGTAGATTATGGAGCCACTGATCATATGACAAATCAATTCACAAATTTGCATGATTTTGAAAAAATCTCCACCCCTTCTCAAGTGTCGGTTGCCAATGGAAAAAGGGTGTTTCAGTTTTAGGGAAAGGGAAAATAAGTAATCACACTCCTAAGATGATGCTATATCTACTTACTAGATATCCTCTTGGATTCTCCTGGCTTTAAACAAGGATTCTATCATAAAAAAGTCTTTCTCTCACGGTATAAATACACCCATATTGGGTTCCTCTATGGTAATGCAATCTATACACTTGAATTTTGTTGCCTATTGATTGAGTCTCCAATCATTCACTAACTTGACCGTCGAAGAGCCTTTGGCGGATCCACCCCCTAAGCCAAGGGTTTGCTTACGGTTGTTTACTGTTTTGCAGGTTGTTCTAGACTATATGGATTTGTTCTCAACCACCGCTTATGAAGGTGTGCAGATTTTGTTCCAACAATTGGTGCTTTTACTGAGAGAGAACCCATATTCCTCTCAACTAGATCACTCCACCAACAAATATGTCAGCCGAAGAAGGCTCAGTCAATGTGCACGCTAATCCGACTGATGAAGAAGGCCTCATTTTTTATGTATCAGTTATTACTAGGGCAAAAAGCTTGTTGCCCCTAACTATTGCATCAACACCCGGAGCTAGCAACGACCCCCAAGGGACGACGATCGCCCCTAAGGAAGGATGAGATCTAGCTAGAAGGTATCCCCCTTCTATGGATCAAATATGGGAAACTTTGACCAAGATCTGCATTTTTGTTGAAAAACTACAAAAGAACTAGACTTCCGCCCAAGCTAAGAGCCATTCTGACTTCGTGGACATGCAGAGATGGATGAAGAACCTAGAAAACTCGAGCAGGACAACGCCTCCTACCAAATTCCCGTCATTGGATTTGGAAGCATAAGCACCATAACGCTAGAAGGTGGCCCCATATTGTCTCCAATCATTTAAGCATCAGCAAATGCGGCAAGGCTCTAGAGAAATCCCACTATTAATCGACGGACCCTGGGCCTGGGCGCAGATAAGGGAGAAGGAATCCAAAATCCTCAGAATCCCCCTCAAAACAACTCGGGGGTATCGAGAGAAAAACCCCACTGTCTAAGGTTTGACGAACTTGAGGTTCTTGAGCACCAAGAGTAGTAATATTCTCTGAACGTATATAATCAGGTAGGTCACATCCTACTCCTTACTCCGAATAATTGAAGGAGTTCCTCCGCCCAAAAAAATTCTCTCAACTAAGGTTCAAGTCTTTCCTCAGTGACTTCGACCCTAATTACCATATCATGAATTACAGAATTGCCTTGGCGTTATACAATAACAACGATGCCTAGAGGTGTAAGATGTTTCCGTCCACCTTGGAGGGACCTGTTATGAGGTGGTATTCAAAATTATCAGCCAGGTCCATTGACTGCTTTGAAACTCTGGTCAAGTTATTTACGAATACCTATTCTGTATACAGTGATGTTTGGAAGCATCATGAAGCTATGTTTAGGTTACTTCCTTAAACCAAAGATGAAAGTCTTCAAGCCTATTTGAAGCGTTTTCGTGTAGAATTAGCTGAGGTGCAAAAACTAGATGATAAACTTGCGACTATAGCATTCAAACGAGGCCTCTATGTCCATTCGCTTACCTCCTAAAAGCTTAACAAAATGAAGTACGACTATGCTACTCTAGTTGAATGCTTCCATATCTCAGACGATTTGACAGACTCGGATGACAAAAGTCGAAGAACAACTATTGAACCAAATTACTCTGGAAAAATAGATAAAAGAAGGGTAGATAGAGACACTCCTCCATCTTCTCCATGACGAGTTATGAGAGGAGGGCGTCGAGACAATCAAGTCTTATCAAAGCCTAAGTAGTACACCACCTTGAACACTACCATTAATAACATCCTCCATAGTGTAAAAGATAAACCCTTCCTCTGACGCCTCCGACACCCAAAACCACTCCTAGAACACCTGGCTAAGAAGAACCCAAGTGAATACTGCTCTTTCCAAAAAAGTACCGGCCACGCCACTAGAGATTATCAAGCGTTGAGGTAGACCTAGCAATTTCTTACACGACCCGTTAACATGACACGTAAACAACACGAAAATATTGGGTTTCGGGTCAACACGTTAACTAATCGGGTCGTTATCGGGTCACACCATAAGGACCTGTTATTAACAGGTTTACACAAAGGTGACACGTGGGTAACCCATTTCGACACATTAAGAAAAAAGTTATTTTGATTATTTTAATTTTTTAAACTACTAAAAAAAACTTACTATAAAATACTAGACTTGGCATTCGTGTCATTTACATGTCATACCTGATAGCTTAACGAGTCATGTCGTGTAATACCCGTTAAAGTAAACGGGTAATATGACCCCACCTGAAATCAACCCGTTAATATTATCAGGTAATATGACCTCATCTGTTATCCGTTAAGAAAAATATATTTTAAATCAATAAAAATGAAAATGAAAATCATATTTTGACCCAAAAAAATGTAAAACATAATACTAAATTAGTATACACATACTAAATTTCGGAGTGACCTCTTCATGAAAGTTGTAAAACTTTTCATTAAAAGTGATTACATTTTTCACACTTCGACAATAATTATTATTAATTTTTCACTCAAATAAAAAACACTGTTCATGAGATTTGGAGGGTTTTAAAAATCTAAACGACCATGTAACCATCGTCTAAGCATTGAGGATACAATTATTAACGTTTATTATGCTTTCACATCTTTCAAACTTGTACATTAATGATTATGAATTTTGTTTATTTTGAACTCCCTTTAAAATACTATTCATGAGAGTTTGTATGATTTTAAAAATTCACACGATCATATACCCATCCTCAAAGCGTAGAGGATGCGACTACGAGCGTTTGCATATTTTTCATATTTTTCGCACATGTAAATTAATTATTATAATTTTTTTAATGTGTTTGGTATTTATAAATTACTTGATATTTTTATTTTTAATGTGGTTTATGATTTTTAATCTTAATCTTTGCCTATAATATACTATGAAAATAAATAAATAAATAAATAAAACTTCAATTTTAAAATTTATATAGAATAATAATTAATAAACAATATATACATATTCATTATATCTATTGTATTTTATAGTAAGTTTTTTTAGTAGTTTAAAAAATTAAAATCATCAAAATAACTTTTTTCTTATCATGTTGAAACAAGTTACTCACGTGCCACTCTCGTGTAAACCTGTTAAGGACCCGTTATTAACAGATTATTATCGTGTGGCCCGTTAATGACTCGATTAGTTATGGTGTTGACTTGAAACCCGTTATTTTTTGTGTTGTATTAACGGGCCGTGTAAGAAATTGCCAGGTCTATAAAATACCATAGCCATAGTGTATATGTGTGTGTGTGTGTGTATATATATATTATATTAAATATGTACTATTGTATTATTATTCTATATAAATTTTAACAAATTAAGTTTTATTTATTTATTTTTATTGTATACTATAGGCAAAGAGTGAAATTAAAAAAAATAGTAAAACACATTAACATAAAAATATCAAACACATTAAAAAAATTAATATTTAATTTACAAGGGCGAAAAATGTGAAAAAATATGCAACGACTTGTGATCCCATCCTCAACACCTCGACTATGGGTACATTGTCGTTTAATTTTTAAAACCATACAAACCCTTATAAATAGTTTTTTAAGGGAGTTCAAATATAAAAAAATCATTACAAGTGCAAAAAACGTCAAAAAACATGTAACGGCTCGTGATTTCATACTCTACGCCTTGAGTATGGGTACATTGTCGTTTGAAGTTTTAAAACCATACAAACCCTCATGAATAGTATTTTTAGGGGAGTTCAAAATAAATAAAATTCATAATCATTAATGTATTAGTCTAAAAATGTGAAAGCATATATAAACGTGCAAGGTTCCTTAATCTTGAAACGCAACTCCCTTCATTTGGTATATCCTTGACTAGTTGGTAATTTATAGTAATGTACTAATGTTTTTCATTAGGCTCTTATTTTGGAGTATGTAATACTTGAAAGACAAATTTTTTTTTAATGTTTAGAAATAATATTTATGTGACAATGTAGTATGTATATACTAATTTAGTATTATGTTTTGATTTTTTTTTTTCATTTTCATTATTCATTGATTTAAAATATATTTTCTTTAACGGGTAACGAGTTGAGTCATCTTACTTGATAATATTAAAGAGTCGATTTCAGGTTGGATCATATCATCCGTTTACTTTAACAGGTGTTACATGATATGAGTTAAGATATCGGGTATGTCACGAAAATGACATGAACATGGAAAACACGACACGAATGCCAGACCTATGCTGAGGAATCATATCGAGGACTTATTGGATCAGGGGCATTGCTGGAATTCATTAAGGATAAGGTGAGAAAAGAAAATTCGATCAAACCCAGGGAAATGGATTAGTCAGATAAACACACTGAAGATGAAGAACGTCAGCCTGCAAAGAAACTGACCCTCAACATAAACTTTATCCGTGAAGGACGGATGCAAGCAGCATTGGAAGTTACGAGGAATCCAATGCCAATCACCTGAAATGGATGCCCCGTCTTCACATTAAGATCGAATAAAAATAAAAGGTAATACGAACTACACAGGGTTTGATTCCTTTACCAGGATATGTAGGCAGTTCCCTTCGGACCTAATCACAACACCATCGCATGCGCAAAGACAAGTCCACAAAGAACTCATCTCCTAATGCCCCATCATAGGCTCATCGTCAAAAGTGATCTCTTTTGTAATTTTTATGTCATATCATCATTTCTTTAGAACTACAGCAGTAATTTGATTCTTCATCTCGAAGATATGTAGGCAGTCCTTCTTAGATTCAATCACATCCCCTTTTAAACCAACTTTACTTGGATCATGAATAAAGAGTATATGTTTGTCTCAAACGTGTGTTCTTTCTTTATTTTTAAGTAATGCAGTGAGTACCCTACTTGTTCAAAATAGGACCCTAACTTTGAAAACTTTTCACCAGTGCAAGTTAAAATGTTCAAAGTTACACTGTCAAAGGAGCCTTATTTAGCCCAATTCGTATAGAACAGTTAGCAACTTAGGAGACTCAAACCGTAAATAAACGTGGTAATGATTGGCTGGTTATGGGCACAGGCACATGGTGCATTGACTCAAAAGTTCAATGCACCCTCTGGCCTTCGGAAAGTTTATGTAACCAACAAGGTTGTGGGTTATAACATTTGAACCTAGGCTCTACACCATTAAAAGGAATAGTTGAAAGGATGATCTGGTACTCATCTGAAGGTGGCTCTGAAATCCGACCCTGAGTATGACTAATCTATCCCAGACTAACTTACTAAGATAACTAAGCTTTGCAACACCAAGTGTTAGCAGGTTCGAATAGGGCATCCAGACTAGGTAATCTCCAAGAGGAATTTATTCCAACGAAGCTCCGATACACAGAAATGCTTTAGTCAAGCCAACTAAAGTAGTCAGATTGGAAATGCTCAGTGTGATGCTTAGGGTCTGACAAAAGGATTCAAAAAGTGTTTCCAACCCACAAGCAGGCGACCTTGTCGCCAACGAACTTTTGCCTAAAGATTCACTGGGGACAAACATGCAACACCTTCAAGCATCACATTGCAACAAAACTCAAAGAGCCCAAAAAGGGAATAAGAATAATAGGTAATGGGAGGACATTCCCGAGAAACGAGATACCATCATCTCTGATCTAGCGCAAAAGTAGAAAGGCAAAGGGTTGTCCATGGGTGTTAACGCCTGGTATCATAGTAAGGTGGTGCTCTGAATATCGCGCTTGGTACCCTTACAAGAGCTAAGTTTGGAAGATGATGTTATTCTGAATCAACATCATCAAGGGAGTTGTTATGCTTTGTCCCAAGCCCATAAACTTACATGTGCTTTGCCTTCCTTCTGAACATTCCAAAGTTAGCTTACTCTGGACAATTAGCTAGATTGGGGAGACGGCTAGAAAAATAGGAAGAACAAGAAAGGAACACCTTTGGATAAAATGGTTGAAAGACTCAAAGCCCGAACAGGAGCAAAGTGTTCAATGAGTAGAACATTCCCTCATTCTAGCCAGGCAAAGCATAAAGGGAAAACTGCTCCGCAACGTCAAAGTCTGTTGCATCACATGATCAACTAAAGGGAAATCAATAAGAGGGGTATCAGCAGTAGTAGTGGTATCTTTCTTCTTTATCTGTCCCTCAAGATTCCGAATGAGGCTCACCTTGTTCCGATAACACAAGCACCTATGCATCCACTGCAAGCGAAGCAGGCACTAGCAAACCATTGTCCCTTATTTTATCTTGGTATTATTGTTATAGTTCTAGGACCAAGTTCAACTGGGAGGCGGACCTCATGGGTCTAGATCAGGAATTTTCCGAAAAAAAAGATGTACAAGATAGGCATATTTTTATGCAAGCCCGTGTCTAGTATCAAAATCCCAAAAGGGATCACTTCGGTACAAAAGTTTAGGGAAGACAAACCCTCATGCCTGGTGATGAAACATTTGAAAAAAAAAAAAAAAAAAAACACAATGTTCCTGGCTAAAGTTATCAAGGTCTTCTGCTAAAGCAGAAATGTGTTAAGCCCACCTTGCTACGTTCCGAGCGCGACATTACATTCAAGGTGAGTATTCAAATGGAAACTCGCCACCGTCATTGTCCGCCCGTAGAGGGGTGGAGAAGAACGGAGACAAAGAATTCAACATCGGATAATGAAGGAAGCGGTAGCCAACAACTCTTCTTAGAATTTCAACCCCATGTTATAGATTAACTCCAATGCAATTCGAAAGCAGCACTAGCACATGGGATGAATATTATAGAACAAGTTGCAGGAAGAAGGGAAGCATTTTCAGAAGGTTTGTAGAAGGCAATAGTTTTTTGGGATTAAATTTTTCTCAACAAAGAACTCAGAAAATGATTAGAGTTAGGCAAGGAAGGCACTTGCATTATGGTAGAAAATGGGAAAGGTTTGAACGAAACCGCTGCTAAAAGAGGCTATATAAAGGAAAATCGCCAAGAGATCTCATCGTTGAAAGTGAAGATACACGTATCTTAGGGTCGATATACATAAAGATTGATGATAATTAATACAACACAAGGAAAACATTACCACGTAAAACAAAGGCGTTCGACATCATGGCAGGGGATTTATTTTCATAATTCTGAAGATTATGCGATGGAAATTGAAGCGACTTGACTACCTAGCTTTAAATGATGATCTGAAGACTAGACGGTACGTATTCCAGCTTGCTCTGAAAGGCATGGTCTTTGGTAACAATCCATCCTCAAGAGGAACGGGTTATCTTTCAGATGGATAGTTAAGGGCAATTGTGGGAACATGATTTTCTAGAGCTGGAACAAGGTTGATCTGAATACTGTTACCTCAGAAGCCCAGTGATGGACTCATTAGCTCTGGGTGAAGCTGTATCAGACGGAGCAGGATGCCACCATCATTCTGCTCCGGGGCCCTAGGTGAAGCGCAAGTGGCTCCATTGGATAACCATGCTTGCTCTACAAGACACAAGATGTGATCCAGATATGGACTTAATAAAATCCTATAAGTCTTTGAGTCCCTACAATCTAGGGATAGGCATGCACCAGCAAGTAATCATATAGGCATGCACCGGCAAGTAATCATACTCCCAAGATGATGTAATATCTACTTACTAGATATCCTCTCGGATTCTCTTGTCTTAGAACAAGGATTCTACCCTAAAAAGTTCTATCTCCCACATTATAAATACACCCATCTAGGGTTCATCTATGGAAACACAATATATACACTTGAATTCTCTTAATTACTGCTTGAGTCTCAAATCATTCACTAACTTGATCATCGGAGAGCCTTTGGCTGACACACCCCTTTCAACAAAGGGTTAGCTTACTGTTGTTCACTATTTTGCAGGTTTTCCAGACTATACGGATTTTTGTGCTCAACCACCGCTTATGGAGGTGCGTAGATTTGGTTCCAACATATATCAAACTCCATTCATTCATTTCTTAACCCAAGCAAATAATTTGTAATCACGTTAGCTTCAATTTAAAAACATATACAACTATAAGCAGTGCATGGAATCTCTTTGTGCATGGAATCTCTTTGGAAAGATATTCCAATTAGATCGGCAACTAACCTCTATGATCTGGATATAGTCGTTCTTAACTTTGCAGCAGCAAATGCAGCACAAACCAAGTTTCGTTTGAAAAAGCTTTCAACGCCACCGTAAAGAATTCTAATCGCACGACAGCTATAAAGCAGTGTGTAGATTCATATGATTTCGTATTACGGGCTTACATTTTCGCAATGTGAGGGGACAATTTGGTCACTGGAATCCTCATGCAGGCCCAAGATGACCTTGTTTGTTGCCAAAGAGCATTGGCCTCTGTTGGAGTTCAGCTTCTTATGCAAGTATCAACGATAAACTTTTGGGTCATGTTATATAGGGATGTTGCATTCCTTGTTACTTCCCAGTCATAAATATCTAGAAAAAATATGCGAATAATGTATTAAAATTTGAAAGTACTTGCGTACCAAAAAAAATGTATATGTGATTACTATAAATAAAAAGGAGAGAAATTTGAAGAAAGAAAAAATAAATGATACGGATAACGAATATCGCCTGTTTGCTATCATTGTTGTGCTCCTCTTTAATTTGAATTTCTTATCATGCATTCACTTTACTATGCATTGGCTTTAACGAAGATGAAATTATGGTATATGTATTTTCATTAAAACTTGACATCACCGTATCAGTCCGAATACAAGCTCTAACTCATTTCATTCTCGATGTCCAATTGTTGTTGAGTCCCACATCGGCTATACAAAAAAGAAAAATTATAGTTTAAATATCTCAACCCCACTCCAACTAACACCGATGCCTTTTTTGATATAAACCCCACACCTGACGGATTATGCATGTAGTAATTAACAAGTTGTGGACAATATCTGTGTTGTTGGAAGTGGGCTCTCTATTTGCCTCTCTGATAATTCTGCATGGTATCAGAGCCAGGAAGCGAGTCATGTACTGCCACGTGATGGGTGGGTTCTCTTGGCCCCGTGCAAAGATGGTGGGTCCCTTGGCCCCACTTATAGAGCGAGTCCTCTTGGCTTCACGTGGTTGCCGTTGTGTGGACCTTCCATGTGTGACCCACTAATTGGGTCCGACGTGAGGAGGTGTGTTAAGTCCCACATCAGCTATACAAAAAGAGAAATTATAGTTTAAATATCCTAACCTCACTCCAACTAATACTGTGACATTTTGTGATAAAACCTCATACTTGACGGATTGTGCAGGTGGTAATTAACAAGTTAGAGACATTATCGGTGTTGTTAGAAGTGGGCTCTCGGCCCGTCTCTCAGATAATTCTACAATTGTATGGTTAGGATTGGAATTCTAGAAACCATGAAGTCCAGCTTTTGTTGTGTTTTAGTTCAAACAAAAGTCACTGGAATAATGGGTTAAAGCTAGTAATTTCCATCCAATGGTTTGTTATGTAACAGAAAAACAAAAACAAAAGGTACAGATGACTGCGCTCCTAAATTTAGACCTATACCCTTCTTGGGTTGCTTATATATATCATACTCTATTCATTGATTTCTTAACCCACGCAAATAATTTGTAATCACGTTAGCTTCAACTTAAAAACATACTTCTTGAGCAATGGCCTCCTCAGTCAGTTATGCAGTGTTCATTGCTTCCTTGCTCTTATGCCTCTCGTCATCTCCAGCACCATTTGCAAATGCAAGAGCGTCTCGATTAGTTAGGAGTGTTTGCAAGCAAACCCAAGAACAATTCGGCTATAGCTATAGGCAGTGCGTAAAATCTCTTTGGAAAGATATTCCAATTAGATCGGCAACTAATCTCAAAGATCTTGATATAGCCGTTCTTAAATTAGCAGTAGCAAGTGCAGCACAAACCAAAGCTACGTTTGAAAAAGCTTTCAACGCCACCGACAAGAATGCTAATGGCACGGCAGCCATAAAGCAGTGTGTAGATTCGTATGATTTTGCGTTAGGGTCTTTTGTTTTCGCACTGCGAGGGGTCAATGACGGTGACAAATCAGTTACCGAAATCCTCACACAGGCCCAAGATGACCTTGTACGTTGCCAAAGAGCATTGGCCTCTGTTGAAGTTCAGCTTCCTATGTCAGTGTCGACGGTGAACTTTTGGGTCATGTTATATAGGGATGTTGCATTCTTTGTTACTTCCCAGTTATTAAATATCTAGAAAAAGATATGCGAATAATGTATTAAAATTTGGAAGTACTTGCATAAGAAAAAAAATGTATCTGTGATTACTATAAAAGGAGAGAAATTTGAAGAAAGCAAAAATAAATGATACGGATAACAAATATCACCCGTTTGCTATCATTGTTGTGTTCCTCTTTAATTTGAATTTCTTATTCACTTTACTCCGCATTGGCTTTAGCAAAGATGAAATTATGGTATATGTATTTTCATTAAAACTTGGCATCACCGTATTAGTCCGAATACAGATTCTAATTCATTTCATTCACCATTCGATTCATGCAACTTGTGTTTCTTTATCAATGGGGTGGGGAGATGTGAACTTAAAACCTTTTTAAGCATTTGGAGGAGAAAAAGTATTGCACATCCAATTTTTTTCTTCTATGCGCCCATGTCTGTCTTAAAAGCCCATTTTGTTTTATGACCTTTCCTTAGACAATCCAAAATAATTCAATAATCTTCTAAGACTGCCTCCTTTGACTAATGACATTCTTTTCAAGAATGCAAAGTCCTCCATCATGGTCAACATATGATTAAAAGGACCTTGCTCAAGTCGCTCTTGAGTTCGCAGCAACGAATACAAACGATAGGCGTAGCTTTATAAACATTTAATCAAGAGGGATTCGAGGGAGCCTATTTAACAATATCATTTTTTAAACTGCGTGGTGCGGGGTTCATTCTAGTGGCACACATGAGATATGCCTGGGCCTCTCCACCATTTTCTTTATTTTGTATGCTTTAGACCATCTCCAATGGTGACCTAAAACCTAAAAATATTTAACCCATAAAATTTAGGTTTTAGCCCAAAAACAGCTTTTCTACTCCAACTATTTTGGCCTAAAATTTTAGCCTCAGATTATCAAAGAATGAATTAAGGCTATTTTTTTAAAAATTAACTTTAAAAAAAAAAATTATGTAGACTATCCTATATTAATTTTATGAACATTTTAACCAAAAAATATTTAAATTCCGATAAATTTTGAAAAGTCACTAAATCAATACATGAAAATCATGATAAACCACATAAACTTAATACCAATGACATTTAATAAACCACATAAACTTAATACAATAAAAAACTCATAGACTACATAAACTTAATAATGATATCCAACCATCTTGACTTGGTGATGGACTTGGGTGATAGTCTTGAGATGAATCATCATCTTGAAATATACTTCTTGTGGCATTCCTTCATAAAATTTCCTTTTGCTTACCACGTAAGTATTTCTTCCTCTCTGGAGTGTATTTGTTGAGGTCATCCATTATCAAATTAGTTTCATACCTTTCTTCCTCCCTGTCCCCTTCTTCCTTCGTGGCCAAAAGCATTTGGGCCGATTCTTCTTGCCGACGACACTAGTTTTCGTTCATTCTTCCAATTTTGCTAGCAAATTGTGCACGTATCGGATCTTGGGACTTCCCTTTTCTCTTTGCTTCCTTTTGCTTATCTCTACCCCGGGGGCCTTGGAAAAGAAGAAGTTGGGCTCATTTGGTCGACACCTTCATTGTCGGAAAAATTCACACCTTCATTGACATCATTTGGGGGTGGGGCTTCATTATGAAATAATCTTCCACATTGTTGATTCGCATCGGTTCCCCACCTCGGACAATCCTTAAGGATGTTCCAACCATGATGCAACTTAAAAGCTTGATTTTTTGGTGAGTTCTTGTCTTGTAAATTGCCATTGCTTTGTCACCCTATGCAACAAATACATAAAAACAATGAGTTGCAAAATACTATTATGTACATGACAACTAAAATATCAACAAAGAAACTCACAATTTTTTAGTCGCCCCTTCCACTAGGCATGTCAACCATGGCTCTCTCCAAGCTTCCCTTACACAAAGTGCACGCTTTGTTGATAATCTTCCATTGATCATAAACACCACCAACTTCCCTTCGACTGACATTGGAGTTTTCATGGAACTTATCAACGATTTACCCCACAAAACCTTTCTATTTTGATTGGTGCCGACAGCATCATCTTTGCTAAAAGAAATCCATGCCAAACATAAAGCCATATCTTTGTCAAAGGTCCAATGACAACCTCTAACATGCTCTTTTGCCATCTTGAAAATTTTGGAAATGAGAAGAAATGGTAGAAAGAAAAATTGGAAGAATTGTAGGAGAAAAGTGAGTTTTGTGTGGATGTTTGAACAAATACATAGGTATTTATAGAGTTTTTGGTTGAATTTTAAGTTAAATAATTTTTTTAAATTACTTTTGTCGTTGGATTAAATTTGTACCGTTAGATTTTTTTTTTTTATCGTTAGATTTGATTATATTCGATCTAAGCCGTTTGATTCCATAAATATATAAATATAAAACTAAAAAAAAAAAATTTTGAACATGGACCGTTGGATTAACCAACAGCCCATTTAAATATGGCTGTTTGATCGAAAAAAGTAGCAGTTAGGCTACTGACGCCATCTGACAGCAGGGGACACGCCCACGTGGATGGGGTCCCCGCGGGAATCTGGCTGGCATGTTGCTGTGTGTTGAGCGACTGGCTCAAGCATCTGGGCTTCACAGCTCGTGTTTTACTCGCAACAGGTAGGGCCCATAATGACTTATGGCCTAAAAATGGCTGGTATCTGGCCTTCTTTTGAGTTTAAGGTTTTAGGTTTTGTTTAGCACATGGGTTGGAGTGGGTTTTTTTTTTTTGGGGGGGGGGGGGGGGGGTGGGGTGGGGTGGGGAGGGAATTTTAGGTTATAAGCCATTGTTGGAGTTGGTCTTAGCTTGTGTTTGTTATTCTTTAATTTCTGTTTGTGTGCTTTCCACTAAGCACAACATAGTTAAATCTGTTGGAAATTATATATTATAATATGAGATAGTGTAATATATAATTTTAGTGATTGAATTAAAAATAGTGTTAACCAATTTCTTAGAAAGGTTATGTTGTTTAGGTGTATTCCCTTGATAAGTGAGGTATACTTATAGATAAAAAGTTATATCTCTTTAATAAGTAGAAATTGGATTCTATATAAACCCATGAAACCATTGGTATTCAAATATGGAAAATTAGAGTTAATTCTTACTCTTGAGAAATAGGGTTTCCCCACTCTGTTTCTCTTGTTCTTCGTTTCTCAAATTTCGAGTCATGTCTTGAGAGTACGGAATATATAAAGTCCACTAGAGTCCAAATATTTAAGTGCTTCAACTTCGGATTATAGATTGTTGAATCCTGGAAGACGGACGCCTACTGAACTACAAGCACAAGAGTACTGGCGACATTGCATTTATGCAAGTCTCAATCTCCAAGTTTGTCAATCTTACCTACTTTCTCTCTACGTTGTTTATATTAATTTTCTACAAATTTATGTTGTGGTTTTCTTGATTATTATTATCGTTAAAATTCTTTTATTCTTTTCATATTTTTTAATACTGCTCCAACAAAATCACCATTTTGCATACATAGTGTTTTTTAAAAAGTTTATATTGAAAACAAAAGAAAATTCACATAGTTGCATTTTTGAGCCATGATCTATAATGCTTGTTCAACTTTGATGTAGTAATCATTTCTTTTTAGCAAAACTTATGAACAAGTTCGGTGCTTATGGTATTATTATCTCAGTGTTGAATTATTATTTTCATGACTCCGCTGCTCTCCTTTGATTCAAATTTCCATTCCTATACAAAAGTTAACCCTCAAATCTTCTCTCATTGATTGTATTATTTTTAATCTAATTTCAGTCACAAGGCCTGGAGGTTCCTCCTAGCTTCGATTTTTGGCTCCGCCACGGCTTCATTAAATAGCAAAATATGAAGACAAACTACAAGCATCCTGTGAATGCAAAATTTCAAGTCAAAACTACGGGCGACGATGCGAGTAACAGTCAAATTGCGTTGAACTCTAGAGAGGTTAAATTACAAGATATATCTACCAGAAACCACGATGTCCAATTGCATGGTTAGGATTGGAATTCTAGAAACCATGAAGTCCAGCTTTTGTTGTGTTTTAGTTCAAACAAAAGTCCCTTGAAGAATGGGTTAAAGCTAGTAATTTCCATCCAATGGTTTATTAGTAACAGAAAAACAAAACAAAAGGTAAAGAAGACTGCGCTCCTAAATTTAGACCTATACCCTTCTTGGGTTGCTTATATATATCATACTCCATTCATTCATTTCTTACCCAAGCAAATAATTTGTAATCACGTTAGCTTCAATTTAAAAACATACATCTTGAGCAATGGCCTCCTCAATCAGTTATGCAATGTTCATTGCTTCCTTGCTCTTATGTCTCTCGTCGTCTCCAGCACCATTTGCAAATGCAAGAGCGTCTCAATTAGTTAGGAATGTTTGCAAGCAAACCCAAGAAGAATTCGGCTACAGCTATAGGCAGTGCGTAAAATCTCTTTGGAAAGATATTCCAATTAGATCGGCAACTAATCTCAAAGATCTTGATATAGCCATTCTTCAATTAGCAGCAGCAAATGCAGCACAAACCAAAGCTACGTTTGAAAAAGCTTTCAACGCCACCAACAAGAACGCTAATGGCACGACAGCTATAAAGCAGTGTGTAGATTCATATGATTTTGCGTTAGGGGCTTTCATTTTTGCAGTGCGAGGGGTCAATGATGGTGACAAATCGGTCACCAAAATCCTCACACAGACCCAAGATGACCTTGTTCATTGCCAAAGAGCATTGGCCTCTGTTGAAGTTCAGCTTCCCATGCCAGTATCGACGACAAACTTTTGGGTCATGTTATATAGGGATGTTGCATTCCTTGTTACTTCCCAGTTATTAAATATCTAGAAAAAGATATGCGAATAATGTATTAAAATTTGAAAGTACTTGCGTACCAAAAAAAATGTACCTGTGATTACTATAAATAAAAAGGAGAGAAATTTGAAGAAAGCAAAAACAAATGATACGGTTAACGAATATTGGCCGTGTGCTATCATTGTTGTGTTCCTCTTTATTTTGAATTTCTTATCATTCATTCACTCTACTCTGCATTGGCTTTAATGAAGATGAAATTATGGTATATGTATTTTCATTAAAAATTGACATCACCGTATGAGTCCGAATACAGGCTCAAACTCATTTCATTCACCATTCGATTCATGCAACTTGTGTTTCTTTATTAAAGGGATGGGGAGATTTGAACTTGAAACCATTTTAAGCATTTCGAAGAGAACAACTACTGCACATCCAATTTTTTTCCTGTAAGCGCCCATGTCTGTCTTAAAGCCCATTTTGTTTTATGACCTTTCCTTAGACAATCCAAAATAATTCAATAATCTTCTAAGACTGCCTCCTTTGACTAATGACATTCTTTTCAAGAATGCAAAGTCCTTCATCATGGTCAGCATATGATTACGAAGACCTTGCTCGAGTTGCTCTTGATTTAGCAGCAACAAATACAAAAGATAGGCGTAGCTTTATAAACATTTAATCAAGAGGTATTTGAGTGAGCCTATTTAACAATATCAATTTTGTTGCCGCGCGGTGGTGGGTTCCGTTCCAGTGGCAGACATGATATAGGCCTGGGCCTCTCCATCATTTTCTTTATTTCGTATGTTTTAGTTGCGTTTGTTATTCTTTAATTTCTGTTTGTGTGCTTTCCATTGAGCACAACGTAGTTAAATCACCATTTTGCACGTATAGTGTTGTTTAAAAAGTTTACATTGAAAAAAAGAAAAATCACACAGTTGCATTCTTGTTCAACTTCGATGTTGTAATCGGTTCTTTCTAGCAAAACTTATAAACAAGTTCAGTGCTTATGGTATTATTATCTCAGTGTTAAATTATTATTTTCATGACTCCGTTGCTCTCCTTTGATTCAAATTTTCATTCCTATACAAAAGTTAACCTTTAAATCTTCTCTATTGATTGTATTATTTTTAATCTAATTTCTGTCACATGGCCTGGCGTGGAGGTTCCTCCTAGCTTCAATTTGTGGATCCGCCACTGCTTCATTAAATAGCTAAATATGAAGACAAACTACAAGCATTCTGTAACAGCTAATTTTGAAGTCAAAATTGCGGGAGACGATTTGAGTTACAGTCAAATTGCATTGAGCTCTAGAGAGGTTAAATTACAAGATATATCTACCAAAAACCATGATGTCCAATTGCATGGTTAGGATTGGAATTCTAGAAACCATGAAGTCCAGCTTTTGTTGTATTTTAGTTCAAACAAAAGTCACTGGAAGAATGGGTTAAAGCTAGTAATTTCCATCCAATGGTTTATTACGTAACAGAAAAACAAAAACAAAAGGTACAGAAGACTGCGCTCCTAAATTTAGACCTACACCCTTCTTGGGTTGCTATATATATCATACTCCATTCATTCATTTCTTAACCCAAGCAAATAATTTCTAATCACGTTAGCTTCAATTTAAAAACATACATCTTGAGCAATGGCCTCCTCAATCAGTTATGCAGTGTTCATTGCTTCCTTGCTCTTACATCTCTCGTCTTCCCCAGCACCATTTGCAAATGCTAGAGCGTCTCAATTAGTTAGGAGTGTTTGCAAGCAAACCCAAGAAGAATTCGGCTACACCTATAGGCAGTGCGTAAAATCTCTTTGGAAAGATATTCCAATTAGATCGGCAACTAACCTCAAAGATCTTGATATAGCTGTTCTTAAATTAGCAGCAGCAAATGCAGCACAAGCCAAAGCTACGTTTGAAAAAGCTTTCAACGCCACCGACAAGAATACTAATGGCACGGTAGCTATAAAGCAGTGTGTAGATTCGTATGATTTTGCGTTAGGGGCTTTTGTTTTCGCAGTGCGAGGGGTCAATGACAGTGACAAATCGGTCACCGAAATCCTCACACAGGCCCAAGATGACCTTGTTCGTTGCCAAAGAGCATTGGCCTCTGTTGAAGTTCAGCTTCCTATGCCAATATCGACGACGAACTTTTGGGTTATGTTATATCGGGATATTGCATTCCTTGTTACTTCCCAGTTCTTCAATATCTAGAAAAATATATGTTTATAATGCATTAAAATTTGGAAGTACTTGCGTACCAAAAATAATGTATCTGTGATTACTATAAATAAAAAGGAGAGAAATTTGAAGAAAGCAAAAGCAAATGATATGGATAACGAATATTGCCCGTTTGCTATCATTGTTGTGTTCCTCTTTAATTTGAATTTCTTATCATGCATTCACTTTTTGGCTTTAACGAAGATGACATTATGGTATATGTATTTTCATTAAAACTTGACATCATTGTATCAATCCGAATACAGGCTCTAACTCATTTCATTCACCATTCGATTCATGCAACTTGTGTTTCTTTATTAAAGGGGTGGGAAAATTTGAACTTGAAACCTTTTGAAGCATTTCGAAGAGAACAACTACTGCACATCCAATTTTTTTCTTCTATGCACCCATGTCCGTCTTAAATCCCATTTTGTTTTATGACCTTTCCTTAGACAACCCAAAATAATTCAATAATCTTCTAAGACTGCCTCCTTTGACTAATGACATTCTTTTCAAGAATGCGAAGTCCTCCTTTGTAAAGCAACATATTATATTGCAGAGATGTATTGATGCAGAAAGATTATTAAGGTGTTAAAGAGATAAGGAAGAAATGTAGAGAGAAAGAGGAATGTATTACTGTAATGTTTTTCTATATTACTCAATTACATTCACTACATTTGTTATATACTAACTTTACAAGCTTGTTCACTAAGACTTGTTATAACTGCCTTAACCTCCTTATAACAACCCTACTAATCCATTGACACATGGCACACTATCTAACCATTCACTATATATTGTTAACATCCTCCCTCAAGCTCAGGAGGAGGATCACGAAGGCTGAGATTGCAACAATGAGCACGAAACAGTGGTGCAGAAAGTCCTTTAGTCAGAATATCAGCGAATTGCTCAGTAGACGAAACAAACTGCATATGAAGTAACTGTTTAGCAACCCTTTCCCGAACAAAATGAATGTCAATCTCAATATGTTTGGTTCTTTGATGCATCACTGGATTGCAGGTAAGAGCAATAGCGGACAGATTATCACAGAACATTATGGAAGGAGTCGATATGACAATCTGCAGAAAAGCAAGAATCTGCTTGAGCCAATCGATCTCAGTAGCTGTTGTAGCAATAGCGCGATATTCTGCTTCAGTAGAGGAACGAGAAACTGTTTGTTGCTTCTTGGATGACCAGGATATGGGATTATGCCCTAAGAAAGCAACAAAACCAGTTGTGGAGCGTCTGTCATTGGGATCCCCTGCCCAGTCAGCATCACTAAATGTATTCAGCTCCATCTCACCTTTGACATATTGAAGACCATAGTGTTGAGTCCCTTTAAGATAACGTAAGATCCGTTTGACAGCCAAGTAATGAGACTCCATAGGGCAATGCATGAACTGACAGACTTGATGCACAGAAAATGCAATGTCAGGGCGTGTGAAGGTGAGATACTGCAAAGCACCCACGATGCTTCTGTATAATGCAGGATTAACAAATGGTGTTCCATCATCCTTGAGGAGCCGATGATGAGGCAAGCAAGGAGTGGGACAAGGCTTTGACAGATGCATCTCTGTCTTGGTCAACAGATCATTAACATACTTGTGCTGGGAAAGAAATAACCCTTCTGCAGTTTTTGTAATTTGAATGCCAAGGAAGTAGTGGAGTGATCCCAGATCCTTTATATCAAACTCGGCTGCCAATGCAGCAATGACTGCTGGAATTATAGCTGTTGCACTCCCTGTGATGATTATATCATCTACATAAAGAAGGAGAATGACAACCCCAGATTCAGTGTGTTTGACAAACAAAGAAGTATCTGCATAGGTTGTTTGAAACCCCAGAGAAGGCAGAAAATTAGTAAACCTCTCATTCCATGCCCTTGGGGCTTGTTTGAGACCATATAGAGACTTGTGAAGTTTGCATACTGAGGAGGAATAGATAGAGTCCACAAACCCAGGAGGTTGGGCCATGTATACCTCTTCTTGGAGGATTCCATGCAGAAAAGCGTTTTTGACATCAAGCTGTCTTAAATCCCAACCAAACTGTGCAGCTAAAGCAAGAACAAGCCTTACTGTAGTAGGCTTAACTACAGGGCTGAATGTTTCACCATAGTCTATCCCTGCCTCTTGATTGAACCCCTTGGCTACAAGCCTAGCCTTGTATCGGGAGATAGTTCCATTGGCATGCCTCTTGATCTTGAAAACCCACTTACACCCCACAAGATTTCGATTTGATGGTAAGGGTACCAAAGACCAAGTGTGCTGGGAATGTAAGGCTTCAATTTCCTCCTCCATAGCTTTAACCCATACAGGAGATTTCAGAGCAGATTTGTAAGATACTGGTTCAATCTGGGATAAATCCACATCTGTAGACTCAGAGACCAGGGCAAGAAATGCTTTCTTCTTGACAATGCCACTCTTTGATCTTGTTTGCATAGGATGTAAGTTTAATGGAGGAATAGGAAGAATGACTTGTAACGATTCTGGGGAACACTCAGGAGCCACAGGAAGAGCAGAGGAAGTACACTGAGGTGAAGTGCCAGTAATGGGGTAGCTTGTGTCTTCTGGTGAAGGGGACTGAGATGGATCCAGTAGATATGGAGACTGGGGAAATCTGGCAGTGGCAGAGGTAGGGGTAGCACGAGGACTAGACACAGAAGTGGGTGATGGTGCTCCAACAATAGTATTGGTATTAGTAATAGACACTGAACTTACTGGAATTGGAGAGCTAGACCTCTGGGAATTGAGATATGACTTAGAGACAAGAGAGGAATATGGGAAGTCACACTCATCAAATAGCACATGTCTAGAGATATAAGATCGTTTGGAGAGAACATCAAAGCAAATATAGCCCTTGTACTTAGATGCATAGCCCAGAAAAATGCATAAGTTGGTTTTAGGTTGCAGTTTGTTCCTAGTATAAGGTTTTAAGAGGGGGAAACATGCACAACCAAAAATCTTTAGGTGTTGAACATCTGGAACAGATTGAAACAGAACCTCAAATGGGGATTGGTTATTTATAGTGGAGGAAGGCATCCTGTTTATAAGGTAGACTGCAGTTTGACAAGCAAAAGACCAGAAAGATGCAGGTAGAGATGCAGTCTGTAACAATGTGATTGAGGTTTCAACAACATGGCGATGCTTTCTTTCTGCCAGGCCATTTTGCTCTGGAGTATAAGGACAGGAAATTTGGTGAGTGATTCCCTTGGCTATCAGAAAAGATTGAAACACAGAACTGGTATACTCCCCACCCCCATCACTTTGGAAAGTTTTAATACTGACTGCAAAGTGATTAAAGATGAAGTGATATAATCGAATAAACACAGAACATACTTCACTTTTATTATGCAAGGGAAACAGCCAACAAAATCTAGTGCATTCATCAATGAATGTCACATAGTATTTGTATCCATCAATAGAAACACAGGGAGCAGGGCCCCAGACATCACTATGCAGTATTTCAAAAGGAATTACAGATTTGGAGACAGATGAGGAAAAAGGTAACTTGCTGAATTTGCCTTGTAAGCAAGAATGACACAAAGAAGGTAATACATCAGAAGAAACTGGAATATTTGATTTTCTAAGTATAGTGGAGACAATAGAATTGGAGGGATGACCTAGTCTGCTATGCCAGAAACTAGAATGCACTTGCTGTCCAAGAAATGCAGCTTTAAACCCCTGTTGCTGAAGCAGACCTGGTCTGGATATTGGTATTGGATATAACCCATTACTACACTTCCCCTTGTACAGAATCCTCCCTGTGGCTTTGTCCTGAATCCAGAAATAAAAAGCATCAAAAATTAGGCAACAATGATTATCAAGACAGAGTCTGTGCACAGATAACAGATTCTGAGTAATTCTCGGAACAAATAATATTGAATTAAGCTTCAACTTTTGAGTAGGTGTATGAACGACAGATGAACCAGTATGTGAAATGGATAAACCTGCACCATTGGCAGTTTGAATGGTCTCTGTGGATGGGAAAGGTGTAGCCAAGGAAAGATTCTGCAAATCTGCAGTGAGATGATTTGTTGCTCCTGAATCTGTAAGCCAGAACTGCTGAGAAGAAGCATTTGATGTTGGAGTGGATAATGAGGAATTGACATGCATTGCAGACATTTGAGGGGTAGTGCCAGACATAGCTTTATAAAACTTAATCAAGAGGGATTCGAGGGAGCCTATTTAACAATATCTTTTTTGGTACCGTTCGGTGGTGGGTTCATTCTAGTGGTAGACATGAGATTGGTCTGGGCCTCTCCGTCAATTTTCTTTATTTTTTATGCTTTAGCTTGTGTTTGTTATTCCTTAATTTCTGTTTGTGTGCTTTCCATTGAGCACAACGTAGTTAAATCACCATTTTGCATGCATAATGTTGTTTAAAGAGTTAAAATAAAAAAAAATAATAATAAAAAAAAATAAAAAAAAAAGAAACATCACACAATTGCATTTTTGAGCCATGATCTATAATGCTTGTTCAACTTCGATGTAGTAATCGTTTCTTTTTAGCAAAACTTATGAACAAGTTCAGTGCTTATGGTATTATTATATCAATGTTAAATTATTATTTTCGTCACTCCATTACTCTCCTTTGATTTAAATTTCCATTCCTATACAAAAGTTAACCCTCAAATCTTCTCTCATTAATTGTATTATTTTTAATCTAATTTCTGTCACATGGCTTCACTAGTACAAAAAACACTTTGCGTGACGCAGGTCCTTCGTCGCGCAAAAATTAGCCCAACGAACCTTCGTCGTGTGCCAAGGCAGTAACAATAGGGTTTGTGCAATTTAAGTTTTGCGTTGCGCAAAACTACTTTGCGCGACGTAAGTTACTTCTTCGTCACGCAAACCCTTTTTTTTTTTGGCAAAAACATTTTTTATTTAATTTTTAATAAATATTATAATTAAATTCTAAACAATAATTAATAAACCAAGAAAAAGTATTTAATTATAAAATATATGAAAATGTACATACAAGATGTCCAAACAAAAATGAAAAAACTACAAGTAGTCTTCTAAGTTTGATGCTTAATGTTTTCTTCTATTACAAATTCTCTCCAGGTAAGATTAATTGGCTAAACTGAATTATCAATTAAAATGTACTTTTATTGATAATTTCAAGGATGTAACACGATCATCAGCAAGCCATGCATGAGTTACTTTAGCTTTAAGCTCATGCAACCGAGAAACATATTCGTGGCCCGTGATGACCTGACCTTGCATGTCACATCCCTGTCTGGGCCCCCATCACATCCCGGACTTGACTTCTCCGTAGCACGATATTAACCGTTTTGGGCCCCGACCACACCGTCACGGTTTTATTTCTTGGAACTCACACGAGAACTTCCCAGTGGATCACCCATCATGGGATTGCTCTCGCGTGTTACTCGCTTAACTTCGGAGTTCCGATGGAACCCAAATCCAGTGAGCTCCCAAAAGGCCTCGTGCTAGGTAGAGATGGGAATATACATATAAGGCTTATAGGATCCACTCCCTTGGGCGATGTAGGATGTTACAATTCACCCCCGTTAGGGACCCGACGTCCTCGTCGGCACACCTTCGACCAGGGATTGGCTCTGATACCAAATTGGCACATCTCAGCCCGGGCCCCCACCACATCCCGAGCTCGACTCCACCGTAGCACGATATTGTCCACTTTGGGCCCCGACCACACTTTCACGGTTTTGTTTCTGGGCAAATGATATGTCAGCCGGAGTCACTTAATATGACCTGTACGGCTGAATCTATAGCTCATCCATCTAGCCGGAGTCACCTAATATGACCTGTACGGCTCAACCAATAACTCAACAAGTATGCTTGCACATAAGTCGGAACCACATAAAGTGGTCTATATGACAGGACTGGGTGTAAATAAATACACTCAAATGCTACGATCACGTGAAGACTGTGCGAATGATCATGAGTCACTTACAAGTCGAAACCACCACCTATAGTGGTCTGTATGATAGGATTGTGCACTTAACTTGGATCCAAGGTAAGAGTATGGTGCGAAAGGTGAATATCACGTGAATAACTGTACCCTGACCACGGGCGGAAACACTAACACCAGGGTGCAGGTTATGAGCTATAGATACATCTCAGCATAATCATGCAACTCACATCCACAATTTATAAACTCACCTGGAACTTACTTGAACGTCTGCAGCGTCAAACATAAATATGTACAACTACTAAATGCATATTCTAAATATAAAACATTTGGCATGGCATTTATATGGATTTTGTTATTTTGAATGTGGTTTCGATATATGTATATACTCTATTTTCTAGGAAACTATACGAGTTTTACAACGAGGGGTTACTACCTTTAATAAGTGAAATGGTTTTTGAAAAGTTTTGTTTTTACCCATTCACGTTTTCTGTTTTTCGTCCCTCTAGGTTCTAGTAGCAAAGTTTCCGTATCGACGAGGATTCGTGGCATATCCCTGTACGGGTAGCTTCCTAAGATGGTACAAGCCTTATCTTACCTTACTATACTTTATTTATGCTCTATAATCACGTGTGAAGTGGGTTCATTCTTGCTCACCAGCGCACTCTAGTATTTAGGCACTATTAGGTTTAAATTTATTCACATTTTTCCACATCATCACACTTTATGACTTCTTCACCTTCTAAGTGTCGACTAGCACAGCTCGATTCGGAGTCCTAATGGACATTTTGGGTCGGGATGTGTCACCCGGAAAGTCCACTTGGACTCCAAATCAAGTTGTGATGGCCAACACCAAGAAGGTGACAAAGATATAAAGTATAGTGATGTGGGAAAATATGAATAAATTTAAATCTAAAAGTGCCTAAATACGAGAGTGTGCTGTGAGTGGAAATGAACCCATCATGGGATTGCTCTCGCATACTACTCGCTTAACTTCGGAGTTCTGATGGAACCCGAAGCCAGTGAGCTCCCAAAATGCCTCATGCTGGGTAGAGATGAGAATATACATATAAAGCTTACATGATTCACTCCCTTGGGCAATGTGAGATGTTACATTGCCCCCCCTCTTCTGCAAATTTTTCTGGATCTTCCGGTTCCTCCAAATAAGCAAAGAGAGCCCGTATTGTGCACAATGATTTGGATAGGTATTTTTCGGATCCTAATGAAGGGGAAGAAGAGGCAAACTTTGATATCTTGAATTGGTAGAGGGTGAATGGTCTTTCTAAGTATCCTATTTTGGCACGAGTTGCAAAAGAGATTTTAGCTATTCCCATATCAACCATTGCTTCGGAATCCTCCTTTAGCACAAGTGGAAGAATAATTGATCCATATCGTTGTTCTTTGAGTCCAAAAATGGTGGAGGCTTTGATATGTACACAAAATTGGCTTAGGTCAATTCATGTTGCATTACATCATGAACCAACCATTGAGGAGATTGAGTTTTGTGAAGAAGTTGAGAAAGGAAATTTTACTTATTGCATTTGGTTTTGTTAGACTATTTTAATTAGATGCTAAGTTGCATGCTTGCTTTACATCGTGTTGTTTCTTTTTTTATTTGTATGTAAAAATGGCAAGTGGAAGCTCAAAGAAAGGTGTTATGTTGCCTCCTAGGCCGCCTAAGCATTGAGCTTGAGCTTGAGGACTTGGAAGATTTTATTTGTGCAAGACATGAAGTGATGAAACCATGAAGGTTTATTTGACTTGTGTGATATTTATTTTAAATTTGGACTTTTCGACTTAAACTTTGATCTCTATTTAAGTTTGGACCTTGAAAATTGGAAGACTTGATTTGATGATTCTAGTTGGAAGACTTAAACTTTGTCAATAACGTTGGCGTATGTCAATCTGTTGCCTTATTCTTTGTTGCAGTGTTCTTTCCCGAAGTTGGTGGACAGTGGACCAACTTTGGATTCTCATCATGGTTTTGTTGTTGAATTGAATATGGTCTAAGGTTATGATAGTAGTACCACTTCTCAAATGGCATATCTTTCCTTTTCTGTCAAATGTAGATTTTCATGTGGATGACTTTGAATGCGAACTTTCATATTTTCAAATTTTTTATTTTTTGGAGGGAAAATAAAATAAAATAAAAACCGAAACTGAACAAAAAAAAAAACCGAATCGAGAAAAAACCAAATCGTTGAGAACTGAACCTAGCCCTACACCCCAACCTTCCTAGGTCGGGGTGTGTCAAAATGGTATCAGAGCCACTCTGCCGTGTGGTGCAAGTGTGCCGACAAGAACGTCGGACCCCTAAGGGGGGTGGATTGTAACATCCCACATCGACCAATGAAGAAGGGATGATGTGCCTTATATATACATGTCCACCTCCATATAGCACAAGGTCTTTTGGGAACTCATTGGCTTCAAGTTCCATCGAAACTCCGAAGTTAAGTGAGTTTGGGCTAAGAGCAATCTCAAGATGGGTGACCCACTGGGAAGTTGCTCGTGAGTTCCCAGAAACAAAACCATGAGGGCGTGGTTTGGACCCAAAGCAGACAATATCATGCTACGACGGAGTCGAACCTGGGATGTGATACAAGCAATGTGCAATGGTTAATATTATTGAGTCTCTCAACAATAATAGACTCAAAATATGTCTTAAGCCATATTCACGAAATGATATCAACAACCCACACTTTCCACTCAATAATAACAATAAAAGTTTACTATATTCTAAAAAAAGTTAAATAAGGTTGACACTAATTTTATCTTCTAAAATAATGGAAACAAACTAGTAAAGGCATAAACTTACAGAGGATCGTTGCAAGTTCTTTTTAAGTGCAAGTCCTGATTATGGATTTCAATGCAAAACAGCAAAGAAAATAGATTAGAACCAACCAATTAGCCTAATTAACTACAACCAGCCAAATTTTGTGTCTTCCGTAGAATCCTGAGTTCTCCTTGTACAGAAATACCTGCATCAATGTCTCTTATACGATGAACTGTCCATGCGATTCATACCAAGACTCAAGTTCTTGTGAGCGCGGATTCAGAGAAACAATTTCAATTTGCATGAGCCTTTTGTTAAAATCAGGCACGTTTTACACAATTCCGGAACCGTGTGCCTATCTGTATCCCTTTTGATATTGCTGATTTTTCTAAACCATTAAACTCAAAATCTGGTTGACACTTAGTACTACCGTCTAGTATTATTCTTCTTCACTTATAAGTGAGAGGTGATTCGATTCTTACCAAAGGCGAATTTGAACCACATTATTGCTAGCCCATAATGAGGCTAAGCCCACTCTTTCTCCTTGTAGATAATATCGTTTGTTAAAAAAAAACTCAAATTCTGGCTGTGATAATTTTTTTATATTTTTTATTTTGTTTTATTATGTGATATTTGTTTGGGAAATTTTATTTGATCCCACCTAACCTCTTTTTACACCCCACTTAAATTTTAAATGTGAAGTTTATTTTTTACCTTATTGCATAATTACCATAAAGTACAAGTTAAAATTAACTATAAAACTAAAATTTATCAATAAACCCACACCTTATATTACTATCACACAATCTTTCTCTTATGTTCTATTTTGCCTAAAATCCTAAGATGCTCTCAGATAAAATAAGCTATTTTTGGTTTGTGCAAGTTTTGTTTTAAAATTACTTCTACATTAACTCCATTTGTAAGATTTGAAGGCATAAACTCACTAGAATCTAGATAAAGTAAAAGTGGAAGACTAGACAATCATCGATAAAATGTTTCTTTTTTCTTCACACGTGCGTTCATGCCTCTCTTGGTTTAGCTTGACAGGCAAAGTTTATATGCTTTCGTTGGAGTTGTAATAATATTTTTTGGTTATGTATGTGAAATTGTAGAATTTGTGATTTTATTGATATATTTTTGTACAGCGAATACAAGGATTTATACATCCAGCTGGATACTATTTTAGGTAGAAGAATCCTAATTAGGGATTATGTTCAGAGTAAGAATGTGATAGATTCAGTTTCTAAACCTTTTATATAATGTGATTTGGTCAGTTGTGCTGCTCCTTAATCTTCGAACTTTAAAATCCTAGCTTTATTTCGTAGTAGCAATGGGGGATCAGAACTTCATTCATTTGAACCATTTTAGTACTGGCTTTCTATTTGTCTGTTATTCTTCTCGCTTCCGAAACTTGCCTAGCTCTTGTTCGAAATTTTGGCACGAATAATCCGCCATTCCGAGTTCATATAAACTGGATTGATAATGGCGTGTTGTTTCACTTATCTAACTAGTCCGAATTTGGTTTTGGCTTTAAAAGATTCAAAACCTAGTCCCCAAGATTGTTTCTGCTTGTTATTGTCCACATGGACAATTCAACGGTTTTAAATTATGATATATTTGTGTTTGATGCTAAGAGTGGTGTGTTCTTGTAAAGCAACGGAAGATTGAAAGAAAATATGACAAATATGTCGAAGGGTAAAAACTTCAAAGGAGAGAACGTATGCTTTGAGTTTGATTTTTTATTTTTTGAATGGGTGTAAGGATAATTTTACATATCGATTGGGTTTGTGAGGGTAGTTTAGGTAGTAAATTTAGGTTTAAAGAGATATTGATAGTTTAATTAAAAGAGCTACTAAACTCACCCCATTGTCTTATTTTTCCACCCACGTTACAATCCCACCCATCTTAAAAAGTTCAAAAAATTAAAATGTTATTTTCCCACCCACTATTATTCCCAAAATAACCTTTAATATATACATACATATGAAATTATAAAACTGTCTCTTAAAAAATATAACAAATAATATGTAAATGAAAACCACTAAGGTCTGCAAATTCAAATGGATACAACAGAGGTATCCAAATTCAAAAGAATTCGACAACGACAAATTTAAAAATGCGATGAACAAATTCAAATGACCTACACACAAATTATTCTTCTACCTTTTTAATGGAAACACGATCTTCTACTTCTTCCTTATAATCGTCATCTTCTACTTGTTCAATGAAAAAGTCATCTTCTAAGTCCATTGCTATTTTTTTTTTTACTTTCTCTGAATGAAACGAGATGAAAATATGAGTTAGGGTTTAAGGTAGACAAATTGTCTCCCATGCCCAACCTTTTTTTTTTTTTAAATTAAGCAAAACAAGATAATTAATGTCCTTATCAGTCTTTTTGTAAATGGACAAATTTGTAATTAAAAAAATTCATTAAAAGGTGGATGGGAAGATAAGACATTGAGGTGGGAATAACATCACTCTTAATTAAAAATAATATGAGTATAGAGAGTAAGATAGGTGTGAAGAGAGGTTAGGTGGGTTTAAATAAAATTTCCCTATTTGTTTACAAGCTTTGTAAAGTTAAACCAATTTGCCAATTTTGAACGAGTCACTTCAGACATGAAGTTCCAGTCACTCTAATATCCCAATATCATTGATTCACAGCCCAGATATTTGATTTCAACCTGACCAACTTCAATATCATGAACCAGACGAATAAAAACCAGATTTCATCCCTTCGGTTCTTAATCTCCTTTCCCTTTTCAAATTTCTCCGTTGTATAATATCAAAGAGCCTTGCTTTGATACCACTGTAGGATTGCACATGACTATCACAGGATCTAACTCTAATGTTATTAGACTATTGATTACTATGCGGTAGTGTCAAGGGAGAAATAGCACACCAAAGGAAAGAAGACTATGTTTCACATTGAATGAATTGTCTAGAGGAATGAATCCTCCTTTTGTAGACTTTATCGTATCATTTCCAAAGTTGTGAGACTTATCTGAATAGTCTTCTTTTATGATAAGACACATCACTTATAAAAGAGTATATGATAAGTCATGGTTAAGAGTATATCAGTGCACCAATCTTACGGTGCACTTCAGTTTGTGTTTGCTTAAACTGCCTTCATTTCCCATTGTTTTATACGACTTTGTTTAAAATACATGTATTTATTTTTATTAATATTACTATGTTCATGACATATCAATTATATCATTCACACATTTTATAACATATGAATTAGTATCATTATCAATATCATAACACGTAAAATAGTAACATCACTTGACGGTGTGACCATCACCAAGCAAGACTCACTCTTAACCAGTTCCTTCCAAGTAATTAAGAATATTTATTTCGACATTCGAAATGCTAGTTAGGTAGAGAAAAAACTGAGGGTGTATCCAAATCCCGCAGAATCCAATTGAGTGGTACGAAACACACCTCTCTGATAATTAATTCTTTCAAATAATGAAGAGAGAAAACTTATAAAACAACAGATGTTTGAAGATTAAGTGAATCCTTTTCTCAACAACTTATAAAACAACAGATGTTTGAAGATTAAGTGAATCCTTTTCTCAACTCTCCTCAAGCACGTTAACATTCTTCTTTTACGTCTGTGTTCTTGTTTTTCTCTTCTCCTTCACCTGCATAATGCATCAACTCAATTGGTTGAAACTGTTTGCAGACAGACCATTACCAATGTCGAATGACAGAAAACTCTCGGCTCCGATCCTTGATCCTGATCAGCATCCAATTACGAAGAGCTTGCTTGAGTCGCTCATGAGTTGGCCATAACGAACACAAAAGCTAGCCGTGGCTTCATCAACAATTTGATCAAGAGGGATCCGAGGGAGCATATAAAACAGTATTATTTTTGGCATGACGCTGTGGTGGCTTCGTTCAATAGTGCAAAAATGAAGACAAACTACGAAAATCCTATGATAGCCAAATTTCAAGTCACAATGCGAGTAATGCTGAAACTGTGTTGAGTTCTCGAGGGGTTAAACTACCATAAATATAAACCAGAAACTATGTCCAATTATATAGTTAGTATTGGATTTCTAGAAACCATGATGTCCAACTTTTGCTGTGTTTTAGTTCAAAAATAAAATGAACTTGAAGAATAGGTTAAAGCTAATTTCTATCCAAGGGTTTAGTTCGTAAAAAATAAAAAACAAAAACAATAGGTACAAAAATTAAGCTCCTAAATTTAGACCTATAACCTCCTTGGGTTGCTTATATATCATACTCCGTTCATTCATAGACCCAAACAATTCATTTGTAATCACTTTAGCTTGAATTTGAAAACACATACCTTGAGCTCTTATGTCTCTCGTCATCTCCACCATTTGCAAATGCAAGAGTGTCTCAATTAGTTAGGAGTGTTTAGCAAGCAAACCCAAAACCAGTTCGACTACAACTATAAGCAATGCGTAAAATCTCCTTGGAAAGATATTCCAACTCGATCGGCATCTAATCTCAAAGACGAACTTCCTTATTCATTATCTACAACGAACTTTTGGGTCATGTTATATAGGGATATTGCATTCCTTGTTACTTCCCAGTTATGAGATAGCTAGGAAAATATGTGGGAATAACGTATTAAAATTTGAACGTACTTAGATACAAAAGAATGCATCTATGATTACTATAGAGTAATGATAAGGAGATCAAATTTTGTAAACCATGTGACATGGTTGTTGATGATTGAATTATTATGTAAATAATGATTAACGTACTTATTTTCTATTGGTAACAAATCATTTGGTTTAAAAAATTATTCTACCTAGCTTTACTCTTGCTTATATATCCTCCGTCTCCAATCTATTTTATTTTCCTCATTAATTTACATTTCGTTGAATATCTTAACCTTAATATGCATTTGGTTTTACGAAAAACAAACTATAATATATTTATTTTGGAGAATTGTTATTAGCACTCCAAAAATCTCATTTCATACTCCAAATTTTCTATAATTAAAAATAAAAATACACTTGTGAGGAGTGTAAAATGAGATTTTTATAGTGCTAATAACAGTTCCTTTTATTTATTTTTTTTGAACTACACACTAGAAATCGTTTAATTATCTCTTTAGCATTTTCCGATAGTCTAGTTATAACTTATAAACTAGATTGGTTAGAAATTGTAGGCTTTTAATTAAGATATTCATCGGAAACCCTAACTTGTTTACACAGCCTTTAAGGGTGCATTTGTTGCACCGGACTACCTTGGACTGAACTAGCTTCAGGGACTAAGTTGGACTGGCTTAGACTAGACCAAATTGGACTTCACGAAGCATTTGATGCAATATCGGTCTAAAAACACGATAATTAATGAACTATAATATTACATTAATTAATGCATATATGGTAATATTTTATATTATTTAATGTATACATAATAATATTTTATATTATTTAATGCATATTTATTATTTATTCACCTTTTACTTTTTTACACCTAAAAGACTATCCCTTGCGTAGCATCTTTTCTTTTCTTCTCCCTCTGGCTCTCCGCCCCATTTCTTCTTTCCTCCCTCTTTTTTCTGCAAAACACAGGTGTAAAGCTCATCGCAAATCCTTCAAAACAAGGTCATCCTCTTCACCCTCTTATCATCATCAAGTATCTCCACCTTCCTCATCCTTTTTTTCCCAAAAATTTTCAGATCTCTCTCCTCCCTCTGATACATGCGTTGGCTTCTCAGCCTGCAAAGCCATCTCAAAATTTTCTGGCAATGTGTGGATTTTGAATTTTAGGGTTGAATTTTGTTGTTATTTATTTCGCGTTATTTTCTTTTTAAATTTTGGTGGTTGGATTTAGGTTTGGGCAGTGGATGGGTGGGGCTTTGTTTTAGATCTAGGAGGTGATTAATGGGTGTTGCAAAGGAACAATTTGCAGACGACGTAGCTGGAAAATGGAGCAAGTTTGGGGACAAGACTAGCAATCCCATACATATTGGGGATCCTCGCTAAGACTACCTAGCAAAAGACTTAGTCGGTGCGAGTCCGACCTAGTCTCATTAATGGTAATCCTTGTCCGCATCAAACACCAGCTAGCAATCCCAACTAAGCTAGTCCAATCCAAAGAAGTTTGATGAGGGCAAACAAAGGCCCCCTAAAGGTCTAGCGGTTAGGTCCTTGGTTTGCTCCCAAGTGGTCTGGGATTCGACTCTCCCCCACGGTACCCACCTAACAAATGTTAGAGTTTCTCGCTCCCTAAATGGTGTGGGGTCAAGTAGGGGACCTTGTGATTAGTCGAGTCAAAGACACAGATAAACTAGTTTAAAAAAAAGGACGAAATACCATCAAGCACTAAAAGTTTGAAGTATACTTTGCTTCAAACTACAGGTCAAACTTTAAAAACATTAGTGAACAAGGTTTGCTTGTCAAAGGTATTTGAGTTGAAGGAAATTAACAACATACGACGATGGAACTTCATTACATAAACGGTTAATAGGGGGCATACTAGAATAAAACTTCATATAAAAGCCTTAGGATGACTTCGGAGCAATCACACAGAATTCGTGCTCATCTTCACGGTTGATAGGTGCTCATAGCAAAAACACATACCACGGAAACGTTGTTTCTTCTTTTACCCAGAACAAGCAACATCTTGCAAAATAATCGGCATAAAACACGAAGCATAGACGTAAAACAAATGTTCCGATGATCTACCCCCACATTAAAAGCATTTTCATTGGGCAGGCAGAAGGCAGGTGAAAAAAGGAAGGGGAATAAAATTACCTGAATGCATCTTTTGCGGTCAAAATTCACCAAAACGTTCCCCAACCATATTTGGAAACAACATCATCAAAAGGGAGAATCTTAAGGCTTGGGGACAGTAACATTCAGAATTTTCACGTCTACTTGGGGCCTTTCTCCCCTGTCCGTCTTCACTTTTTCTATAGCCTGCCAAGTGCCAACAATAAGATGATTGTCAGACGTTGATTGATCAGTCGCACAGGGGGACCTCATACTAGTCGTGATTCACAAGTAAAAGGTATGCTTAAATGCCCATCATCATAGGATAGTTTCCAAGTTTGCAAGGGAAAAAAATGTCCTTTGCCACATAACATTTTCCTCCCTGGAGTGACTTAAATCAATGAATAATTTCTAGGCAACTTTAAATCTGTCCCTCTCATCCTCCCTCCCTCCCGCCCCTCTCGAGAAGACTGCACCAGCACATGATGACACCGGACTCGCCCCATCCCCCAGTCTCAAGGAGAAAAAAGGACCACATGCAGATGACAAACATAAAATTTAAGGCTCAATCGTACCTGCACAACATCCATCCCCTTGATAACTCTGCCAAAAACTGTGTGCTTGTTGTCAAGCCAAGGAGTTGCCACTGTGGTGATAAAGAACTGAGATCCATTTGTGTTTTCTCCCGCATTTGCCATTGACACAGTGAAAGGCCGGTCATGTCGTAAACTGCAAGGAAAGAAACATTTACATCAAAGAATACTTACACTTTAGAACTGTAACAAAACAAAAAATTGTGCGAGCAAACAGACAAAATTAGAAACTTTGTCTTCATTACAATCTCACTTGCTCCATGAAATTAAACCTTTTACCTTTTATGAAATTCATCCTCAAACTCCCGTCCCCAAATGGATTGCCCACCAGTACCATCTCCTAAAGGATCTCCCGTTTGTATCATGAAACCTTTGATGACTCGATGAAATATGAGGTTATCATAATAGCCATTTCGGCAGTGTGTTGTGAAGTTCTCCACAGTTTTTGGACATTCCTCTGGATACAGTTTCATGTGTATGTCACCCATTGTAGTACGCAAAATCTGATGGGGAAGAAGGAAAGAGAATATTAGACACCTGTAAGGCTATAACACATCCCAAATAATACAGCTAAATAGAACATGATTAAAACAAAGCAATGCTGAACCCATCTTTCATGAGATTCAGGCCGCATAATTAAGAAGAAGATACACATCTAAAGATCCATACCAAAAAAAAAAAAAACAAAAAAATCAGAAAAGTGGATTTATTCGTGTTTTTATGTAGAAAAGACAGTGAACTTATATGACACTATCTAGCAAAGATAATATGACATAAAAATTTCCAGTAACTTAATTATTTGGTTATTTGGTTCATCCAATTATTAATAAATTCCAGTACATTAATAATTTCCGTATGCTGGAATGTATAACAAGAACTTCATCTTGATTTTCTCATAAAGGCAAATAATACTCCTTTTCTGAGAGAGGAAAGACCAAACAGGATGGCATACCAAGAAGATAGGAAAAAGTAAAAAGGAGTCCAATATGCTTTACAAACAAAAAACATGCAAAACCTATATTTCCTCTTTTTACTCCTTTTTATCTCCCCTTTGCTTTCTAATTCGAGGACAACAGCATAGTAAGAAAAGAGAACAGAAAGGAAGTGTACCATTTGAATTTCAGTTTCCTATTCGTAGAATTATTTTACAAGAGAATCAAGCATTATTATTGAAATATTAAGAAAAGTAGAAGTAAAATTGAGAAAAGACCATCAAATCCAACATACAAGGTAAAAGAAAACTTACCACATTGTCAGGAAGAGATGTTGAGGATGATTTACCAATCTCTGATGCAGCCAAGAGTTCATCAGCAGGAGGCTTTTCGTTGAATATATCTCTTCCCTTAGTTGCATCTTCAGGCTCCTCTGGTTCTCTCTGACTGAAGAGAGCACAAGGAAGTCAGATTATATCAAATTAGAAATGTAGAATCACAGTTCCCAAACGAATACCACAATAACTATATGAATATTTCAATCCTATGATTCCAAATGACAATCCAATTTCTTCTTTACAAGAACTTTTACCATTATCAAGATTTCCTCCAAGTACAGATCTGGGCCAGAAAAATATCAGCAAGTAGTAACAACTTGGGCATCCAATCATCATTAGCCATGTAGTAATTTAAAAACAGCAAAAATGAACCAATAGTATATGCTTAAAAGAAAAACCAATATCAGACAAGTGTCTTCGAGGTTCTCTAAAGTATTTTAGTACCTGAATAGATAGATTCTGTGTTTTTTGAAAGCACAACATATGAGAGTAGGATCTGTCAAAGGCTCTTTGCTTTCATTAACATTTGCTGCAGCAGCAGGGATTTTTCTAACTTTTTTACTGCTTTTGTCACCTTGGTATAAGGCAATTCTCAAAAACCTATCATTATTCTCCACTTTTCCGAGAATTCGAGAAACTTTATTAGTGTGTAAATTTACCACCTGAAATTGCAAAACAAAATTAAAATAGACAAATTAGTTTCCTTTACTCAAGAGAAGTAATGGGGAAGGCGGAGGGGATTATATGACTCTTATATTACTTTAATTCCAAGGAGAGTTGCATAGATGAGAAAATTTGAGCTTTCATCAAAAACTGCATTCGGCTGTGGGGCAGATTCTGTTTTCTCAATTTCCCTCTCAACAGCCATTCTTCGCCCAAAGTCGATGGCTTCCAGCTGGTACAAAGGCACATCACTTCTCTGGAGATCTTGGGCCACCTAATCAGCACAGGATACTTGATCAATATAAGTGTTAAAAAAACAAAAGTTTCTCAGAAACATTAGAGATTAACATCCTTACAAAAAATGTTCAAGTAAAAAACTGATGTTACCTCAAGAGATTCATCATAAACTCGTCGTAGTTTGCCTGTGCTAAACCAAAATACACGTATCCTGCGATCGGGCGAAGTAATCGAAAATTGCTTACCATCTGGGCTAACCTGAGGAACCAAAGAGATTCTGTAACAAACTTCTTTTGTCATACATCATCTATTAAGAAAGAGTGAAACAAAACAAAAGACAAGTTTGAGCTTTTATCTAAAGATAGAAATAGGAGGAGTTCATACTCCATGAGAATCAAATGCCCGAAAAAGCTCAAATCGATTTCCAGATCTATATTCTTATGAGATGGATTGTGCAGATTACCTCGATAGAAGAAACGGTAGTTTTGCATTTCGGGATTTCAAACAGATTAGTATCACTTTTCATTCTGAATTTCACCCTACAAGCACCACATGAAAGCAGTATGGTTCTATTAGGAAGTGGAGTGGACAACTTAAACACCTGATTAGTAAATCATTAAAGAACAGATGTAATCAGAATTGTGTTATTTGCTATGCTAATGAGAGGAAAGAGAACAGAGAACAAAAAGTATGCACACAAAATGTAATTCCCAACAAGGTTTGTGAAAAACAGCACATGCTGAATTCTCACTAGTAGTCTCTCTACTTTCTAAAAAGCTGTGCTTAGTTATATTTGACTAGGATAAAGGTAAGCAAAACTTGGTAAGTTTGACTGCTCTGACTGCAACTGTAGTACTATATCATCTTACGGTCTTACCGCTATTTTCTAACAAAATCAATCTTATAGGAATTGTGAATGCTGATCATATGAACTTATGATCCTCATAATGTTTTCCACATAAAACTTTGGTGTATTTTTAATTTTTTATACAGTTTCTCTACCATATTGATGAAGGAAAATTATCATATTAACATGCCAAAGTGCACATACCCAGTCTCTGGAAACTTAAGGGTGTCAGGACTCCAATACTCAACCATTCCCTGTTGATCAGCTGAAATCACTGTATCAAATACAGGATTATACCTCATAACTTTCACTGGGCCCAAATGTACCTGAGGAATGGAATAAGAAATGAAATGGAAAACAAAATTGAAAGTTCAATTTATTTAACCTAGGTATGTATTTTTCTAATAAAAAAATATGACTGAGGGGGAAGGAATGCCAACATTGCAACAACATACCTCTCTGAAGATAATAGGTTCATTTGTACCAGATCGTGCATCGAAAATGTGTACATATGATGAGTCCCTGTCACTGATGGCAAGCCTGGCCTTGACATCCCCTTGTTTGTAGACCCACTCAACAGCACCAGGAACAAACTCTGTGCGAATCATGACCATCATATCATAGTTGACTACGTCATATATCTTCACAGATTTGTCATTTGAAATTGTACAGCAAAGCAAACCATCAACACTAACCTGCATAGCTGAACAAGTCATGGCTCATGACAACAATAACAGGAAGACTTGAAATCTACATACAATCACTAATAACCAACAAAACCAAAATGGTAGGCTGGCTCAGCCAAATAAGTAGGTGTGCAATTACAAACCAAATACAAAAAATCCTCAAATATCTACACACACAAATCAGGACAGTCCTGTATATGACATGAGTAATAGGAACTAAGAGAAACATGGGAACTAAACATCAGTTATGGACAAACTTTAGTCATTACCATCAGAATCTGAAATTTGACGACACAGCATCAGATATCATTTTTATTTGAGTTTTTATCACGAACAATCCCTGAAATTGACAGAACTCCTCATTTTGGTTCCTACAATTCAAAATCAATAAATGTCGTCCCTGAAATTAACCACCACACATCAATTTGGTCCTTCCATTAAAATTTTGTTAGTACTTCTGTTACATTGCTGACATGCACAGATGTGGGGTCTACCAGTCCAATCAAATAGGGTGACATGGATTATAAACAATAGTCAATTATTTTAAACAATTTAGAGTCCTAAAATTTATAAAATAAAGTAAAAAGGGAAAATTTCACAATGCTACCATCTCAAGCAAAAGATCGGCGCTGCTGCCATCTCCAGTGAAAGGAATAGCTTGAATTGTTCCCAAATGCAATTGGCCAGTTCTCCATTCAAGAACGTTTCTGCAAAGTTCGCATCTTTTGTAGATTTGGGAAATTTTCGGATCTTGAAATTTGAGACCCATTTGGCTGTTCTCTGATGTGCTAAAGACTGAAGTTGTTTGGTGGTAGGCAGGAGACTGAAGTTGTTTGGTGGTAGGCAGGAGATGAACTGCTGGAGGAGGAACAGACTGATTTCGAGACTTGGGTGGCTGTTCCAAAGAGGAATGTGAAGACGGATGATAGAGGTTCAGACTGCTTGGAGGATTTGGTGGAGTTTATGAATTTGAGTTTGGTGGTTGAGAGATGCATGGCGTTGTCGACGAGTTCATCGAGGTTTTTTTTTTCTTTCTATTTTTTCTGTTTACAATAAGTTTTATTTTTTATTTTTGGGCTCAATTATGTGCCACGTCAACAAAGTACAGAATTACCAATGAATTTTAATGGAAGGACCAATTAATTGTGCGGTGGTCAATTTCAATGACGAAATTAATTGATTTTGAATTTCAAGGACCAAAATGAGGAGATAAGTCAATTTCAAGGACTGTTAGTAATAAAAATCCTTTTTATTTAGTACCAATATTGTGGATCGAAAAAAAGGAAAAATAAAAACCACAGCTAACTTTGAATATCATGAGTAACAGGATTACCACTAGTTCGCTACACAATAAACTGAGCGTACATAGCTTGTCTGCTTGACAAACAAATCCTCTATCAAACAGGATTAGAAACATATAGCTGTACCTCATTAATTAGAGAGCTAAAGTTTCAGCTGACTGTGATTAATACAACCTAACACATATTCAGGAACCCTAAGTTGCACGCACAAACTAAAACAGGAGATTAATATGCAGCTTTTATGCGTATGCTGCTGTATAAGGATAAACCACTTCTGATTGCATGTTCAGAGTCAGCCCAATATTTAGAACGAAAGCAGTGATCAATCTAAAAGTAAAATCCAGCATGAGTACACATGTAGTAATGTCGAGGAATAACTCACAGCTAAACCTTCAATTGGACCAAGGTGGGACCTAAAATGCTTTGCAAATTCAATGCCAATAGCCTTTTTCTTCCAAAACTTCAAATGTCCTGGTAGGAAAAAATAAACAAAGAACAAAAAACAAGAATAAGGAATGAAAAATAGCTTAGAAATCTAAGAAAACCAAAAAGATCATAACGCAAGATCTTATGAGTAGTATCACGAATTTCCCAGTCCAGGTAGTAATATTAATTAGATTGCATCTATTTAGAGGGCTATAACATATAAATTCAGGCCGTATTACTGCAATGCTAACTGACAGAAGGAAATTTATACCCATCCTTGTATTTACACACTTATTTTGAAAACTGGGAGAGTACATTCCTTGATATTTCAGGATGTAATCATTGACATAGTATGCTAGCTATGCAAATCTCATTCGACTCAAATGCACACTTCATCTTAAATGCCTACTTCCATTTTACTAAAACACACAGGAGTCAACATTACGCTAAAGAATCTTTTCTCTTTCTTGCAGACATATACATACTATTAGGCTACATATGGGGCTCGTTTGGTACACATGATTGGACTGGAATGGAAAACCCTCAAATCGCAAGGTATGTTGAAGGTGGAAGTGAATGGTTTTTCATTTGCTGGGGATTAGAAGAAGATTAGCTATGAAGGAAATTCATCCCTTCTAATCCTACCATTTTAAGGAGGATTGGATGGATAAGTTTTCGTCATGAGTAATCCATCTTCTATCATCTAGGTGGTCACAATTTTTATAATTTCTCCCTTCAACATACCTTTAATTTAGTAGGTTATACATTCTAATCCAATCATGTGTATCAAACAAGCCCTTGGTCCCTAAAGTTGGATTGGATTGGATAGCTCACTAGATTAAAGGTATTTTGAAAGACGAGATGGAGGCCAACTTCAAAAATTGGTCTATGTTGAAGGTAGAACAGTGGATTAGTCATGACTAGTCCATCTAATTCTTTCAACTAGAACAAAATTTGGAAGTTGGCCTTCATTTCTTAATTCAACATACCTTGAATGTGTTAACTTATCTAATCCAATCCAATCCTTGGCACCAAACGTGGCCGTAGAATATGTGCCACCATGTCTTGCATTAAACTCTTACTCACCACAATGTCATCAACACCTAGCAACCACTGCTTAGGCTACAACTCAGTATCGTACCCTGGTACCCACATCACTCTATATGGATGTGCACATGAATCACATTACTCTTATCGTTTGTACAAGAGTAGTAAACTGACATAGAATTTAGACCTTTGGATGGCAATAACTAACCTCAACAAGCCTTTGAAAAATCAGCATGGACACATAGCCAATTCATTAATTAACACTATGTATACACAAGTAGCTGATGACATGCACGATACAAGAGGAATAATAGGACTTTGCAAAAACAGTATCTTGCTATCATTACCATCAACACTTCCAGTTACAACAAAATCCGCCGACGACACAGCAACATGCGTAACAACGTCCCGGTGCATATAACTTTTCTCGTACCTGTTTATGCCACAAAATAAGAGAAGGAAAGAACATGAGAATTGTTTAACCGGACGACCAATGCTATTGGCAGGGGGGAACATAAACAATCATTATCAAGAGTTTGAATCCAACTCATTCCAGCCAAAACAACAGGGATCATAACACATGGAATTTGCTTAATTAACATGAGCTGAGTTCCCTAGGGTTTTAGGGTTTATGAAGCCAAACAACAAATGGCATTTTCGAATCGAAACTGGATTTTCAAACTACAACTGAAATTGCAACATATGATTACTAAAATTCCAAATTAAAACTACGAGTTGGACCAAAAAGCAATCAGAGCGTGAAGGAGGGAAAAATCAATACATACATTTGAGCGGAGGGAAGAGCATCGAGGTAGGCGTGCTCGAACTGGAGCGGCCGCTTGGGTCGAGCGCGAGGGGGTGGGGGTGGGCCGGGACCCACCATTGGCTCCTCCTCGGTCTCCGCCACGGCCGAGTTCGCGTTGCCGTTCTGGGGTTCCTCTGCGTATGTTGGTAGGGTTTCTCCTCCGTTCTGAGGTTCCTCCATGTTTGCTTGCTGCTAGGGTTGTTGCTCGAGACGAAAGACTGCAATCGCACTGAAGCAGTAGGTTTCGAAGGCGAAGCTTGAATTGTTGGAGTGAAAAGAAGGCACTGGAATTCTGGATTTTTAATTTAAAAGGGACGATGAAACACCGCCGCCATTTTTCACACGGGGATCTGGACCGCTACCGGTTGGGCTATTTTAGCCCGAAAATGGTCTGGACTCTTTGGGCCTAACAGCTGCTTTTAATAAGTAGCATATGATTAAAATCCGTTTAGGTCCTGCCTAGCCGACTGTCCGACTAGCGCCTAGTGCCTTTATAACTTTACTTACACGTAAGGAATCGGAAAAGTATAAGTTTTTTCTTGAATTCATAACCAAATACCTAAAAATCAAAAATTAGATCGATTAGGGAAGACTATTTAATCTGATTCTCTTTTCTTACTTTCTCTATTTTAAGTTCTCTTGTTCTTGCAAGTGACCCTTTACCAGAGTGGTAGAAAGGTGTTAGCTCTTGCATGACAATGTAGGTACAAACCATGTCGTTAGCTAATCTAACATCTAATGTAACAAAATCCATCGTTGGACAAAAATAAAAAATAAAAAAAATTCTCTTGTTCCTTTATTTTTTTTTTTCTATTATTGTTGACTAAACATGCTTTAAGAAGAAGGAGGAGGTTTTGAAGTCGGGTTCAAGATGTAGCGGATTGAAGATGATTACTAACTCACCAAGATAATTCACCACTTGCATAATTATTTTTTTATTTTTCACATTTAGTGTTTGAGATATGATAAAGTATTTGTGGTGAAGGTGGAATGAAGAAAGGTGATGGAAGAGAGGTGAAGAGATGAAGGAGGAAATAATGAAAATGAAAACAACTTAAAATGGTTTTTTTATTTTTATAAATATATGATAGAATAACATTTTTGAAAACCAAATGGTTATCATTGGGGCCCTTAGATTGCTATAAGTAGGAGAAATTTTTATGTGGCACAAGGTGATACATCATGTATTTTAAGGTGTATTTTGAGGGTGTATAAGTGGATGACAAGGTTGATATATCATATTTTAGGATATATTTTTTAATATACCTCCACTTATATTATGACATGTGGTATTTTGTCTTGTGTTCTGGGTACACTGAAAAATCTCTAATATGCCGTGCTTGCTCTCAAGTGAACATTGAAAACCTATTCTAATTTTAAGAGTTGGGTTAGTCCAAATGGTGCGGGAGCATGACTTAGCAATTAGTATTAGGTTATGTTGATAGTTTGTTTTTCACCAACGCAACAAACAAAAAACTTATGCTAGTTTGGTCTTTCGTTGGAAGGCCTTGTTGGCTGATGGTTGTTTTGTTGGACTGTTAAAAATAGTTGCACAAAGCCTTCCAACAAGGACTAGGCTTCAATATCCCCGGAAATAAGTGTAGATCATTTAAAAATTCTCTCCTGCACATTTTTTGCTACAAGTGAGTAGTTGAGATTGAATTAAATGAGTTATAGTTAAATCTCAATATTTCTTTTTTTTTCCCAAAATTATGGGCAGATAAGTCATGCTCGTAGATCTTTTAGGCTCCGTTTGGTGGACTAGATGGGATAGGTTGTGATCAATTAATATGAACTTGAGTCCAGCTCATTGTTTGTTGTGTCAAAATGCGAGATGGACAGGATTGAACAAAATGGGTTATGAACCTATAGTATAGTGGGTTATCTAACCTATCCTTACAAGTCTCTGTCAATCCAATCTTATCCATAAAGCTCAATCTCATCCATGATAGGAATCTAAGTAGTTAAAGATTGTTATATGGCAATTGGGATAGTGCCAAGTGTCATCATATTAGTGAATAAGTTGTATTAGTTGTAAAAGCTGTTAGTTTGTTAGTTGTAGTGAAGGTTGTTATGACATGTTGCTACATAGCTTGGATTGTAATATACAAAGGTTTTTATGAAAATGGTATTGAATTCCTTATATTCATCTTCTCTATGTTTCTATGGCAGTTTATGAGTTAAGGTTGATCAAGGGTCTATCATTGGTATAGAGCCGGTAGTGATTTTTCATCCCTTCTCTGTGCCTCATGACCCGTTCTTCAACAAAGAAAGCCATGCAATCGTAGAATCATGTTGATGCTATAAACAACACTCTCAACACACTGCTTCAAAGATTTGATGCCATGGAAGTACACTAAGATTCATCAAATGCTCAATTTGAGAAGTTCCATCGTGATTTTGTGGAGAAATGGGATATGGGTTTTCTTGGTGATTCATCGGATGCAACTCTATCATATATTAATTTGCATGATGATGCAAGACACCATCAATTCAATCGCCATGATTCAAGCTTCCAACCATAACCTCCATTGGTGAAACTGGATTTTCCTCGCTTTCATGAAGGAGATGATCCTCTTGGATGGATTTAAAAAGCAGAACATTACTATGAGTACTTCGACATTCTTACAGATAAGAAAGTGCATATGGATTCCTTCCACATGGAAAACGAAGTGTTGCAGTGGTTTCAACAGGTTAATTGTGTTAAGAATTACCCTAAATGGGAGGACTTCACCAAGAATTTTTGTCGTGAATTTGGTTCATCTTATCTTATTGATTGCACTGAGAACTTAGTGAAAGCTTTGCCATAATGGTTTACTCAGAGATTATATCATGAAATTTCGACGGATTGGCAAATCGTACTGTGGAAATGACTATGATTATTAAAAAGCTACTTCATTGAAGGGTTGAAACCAGAAATCCGTCATGATGTCAAGATTTTGCGACCCTATGATGTTCATGAAGTTATTGCATATTCTCACCAAGTAGATGTTAAATTGGCAAAACTCAAGGTAAAATCATTTTCAAGAAACCATTCTTCTACATCACAATTCAAGCTTACACATCTATATGATATTACCAATATACCAAAAACTGAGTCTTCCTTAGAAGATCAACAGCTGCAGAAATTGAGTTTCGGAGGAAAAATAAACTATATTTCAATTGTGATGAGAAATTATCTAAAGAACATGTGTGTGCTAGTCCAAAGAGGCAAGTTTTACTCATGGATGTGTATGAAATTGGAGATCTTACTGAACATAACTTTAATGATAATGAAGAACCTGAAGTCACTGTTTCTGCAGTTTATGGTATGTCTGCCCCAAAATCTATCAAAACCATGAAAGTGATAGATTCAGGAAACTCACACAATTTCATTGATATTTCCTTAGTAAAGCAATTGGAAGGTCACTTGGTTACTACATATCCATTTACTATTAAGATTGCAAATGAACGTTCTCTCACTAGCACTGGATGTTTAGCACAAGTCTATTCAAATTCAAAATTATGCAGCTATGAATTTCTACGCTTTCCCTTTGGGAGGTTGTGATATTGTTCTTGGAGTTCAATGGTTGAGAACAATATGACCAATTTTATGGGATTTTGATAAAATGATCATGTAATTTGTTGTTGAAAATACCACATCCTCTATCACATTTCCTCAAGCTCAAGATCCTCAATCCATTTCTTCCTTACAAATGGATAAGTTACTTAATCATGATCACTGTTTAAGAGTTGCATTGTTTGTTCTACAAGTCAGTGAGGATACTACAACTACTTTAACTCTCTCTTAGTTGGATTCTACATAAGAAACTGATCTACAAAGCCTTGTTAGCACAATATAAGCCTATCTTTCAAAACCCATCTGGGTTGCCTCCATCAAGATCCCATGATCACAGGATACCATTAACAAAAGGTTGCAAATCTCCTAATGCAAGACCCTACAAGTATGGGCCATTCCAAAAGACAAAGATAGAGAAATGTGTCAAGGAATTGTTGGATTTTGGTTTTATAAAATCAAGCCATAACCCTTTTCTCCTCTCAAGTTTTTTTGGTGAAGAAAAAGAGGGTACTTGGAGAATGTGCATGGACTATAGGGCACTCAATCTATTAATAGTTAAAGATAAGTACACTATATCATTGATTGTTGAGCTATTGGATGAACTTTTTGGTGCATCATATTTCTCAAAGTTGGATCTTAGATCAGGTTATCACTATATTCGTATGCATCCTAAAGATATTAATAAAACTGTGTTTAGAACTCATTAGGGACATTATGAGTTCCTAGTTATGCATTTTGGCTTAACAAATGCACTAGCATCATTCCAAGGCCTGATGAATGGGATTTTCAAGCCTTATATGAGGAAATTTATATTAGTCTTCTTTGATGATATTCTGATATATAGTCTTTTGGGAATTACACCTACACCATTTGGGAATTTACTTCAAGATCGTCAACTCTTTGTCAAGCTATCTAATTGTGCTTTTGAAAAAACACAAATTGAATATTTGGGACATTGTTTCAAGAAATGGAGTTGTTGCTAACCCTACGAAATTAAAAGCCATTGCAAAGTGGCCTCTACCTACTTCTGTGAAAGCTTTAAAGGGTTTGTTTTTTTATGCCTAACTAGGTAATATAGGAGATTCATTCCTCAATTTGGAAGAATCTATGGTTTTTGACTTAACTCACAAAAAAGGATAGATACCATTGGAACCTTGCAGCCACAGGAGCATTTCAAGAACTCAAAAATGACATGATGTCTCCCACAGTGTTGACTCTCCCGAATTTTTCAAAACCATTCATTATTGAGAGTGATACCTCAGGTACTGGTATGGGGGCAATTTTGTAGCAAGAGGGGTAAACCAATTGCATTTACAATTTAGTCATTAGGACCAAAAAAACAAGTATTATCTACATATGAAAAAGAAATGTTGCCAGTGATTTACGCAGTTAAGAAGTGGCAGTCTTATCTACTTATGAACCATTTCAGTATAAAAACATATTGTAATACCCTGAAAAATTTCAGTATAAAAACATATTGTAATACCCTGAAAAATTTAAAATATATGATTATGTAAAAAAAAATTTATTGGAAAATGAAATGACGAAAATGTCTCTCGTTGATTAAACGTAATTTTACGAGGACATATTTTATTCTCATATATTTTATTGTATTTCTTGGCATATGTGGATAGAGCTCAATCTCATGAACGTGTAAGCGCAAACCATTCGTGAAACGGAGTTATAATGAAAAAGTTATAAACGAGCAAAATTAGGGGTGAAATTGTCATTTGACCATAATATAGATTTCTCCAAAAAATTTTGAGGTGCCACGTGTGTGGTAGTGGATGGGAGAGAAATGGGCACTGCCTAATTAGAAAAGAAAGAAAAGGAATTTGGTGATTATCTTCCGAAATAAATTTTGGGCCTATCTTAGTATTTGCTTCCAAATATAAATTTTCGGATTGTTACACATATCACCATAGTCTCAAGTACTTTCTCCAAAATTGAGCCAATTCTCCTTTCAGCAAAAATGGGTCTCTAAACTACTTGGCTTTGATTATGAAATTCAGTATAGAAAGGGTAGTGACAACAAGGCAGCTGATGCATTGTCTCGAATGTTCAATTTTCAGGGAAATAAACCTACTGGTACAAGTAGTACCGGTGCAAATGAGACAAGTAGTGTTGCTAAAAATTCATTGGATTCCATAGTGATGGATAGTGAATTCACCGTTATATCTTACCCTTATATGTCTTGGCTTGATGATCTTCGTAGACATGTGGAAAAAGATGATTGGATTTTGAAAAAAAATCACAAGCTATCTTGAATACAACTTCAGATTCATTTCCATTGAAATTATTGAGATATCAGCTTGATAATGGATTTCTTAGGTACAAGAATCAAATTGTCTTAAGTCCTAAAAGTTCTTAGAGAGAAAAAAATATTTGAGGAACATCATTGTAAACCTACTGCAGGTCATGTAGGTTTTCTAAAAACCTATAAAAGGATTTCCAGGTCCTTTTATTGGGAGGGTATGAAAAACAACATCAAGGACATGGTTGATGGATGTGATATTTGTCAAAAAAACAAGTATGAAACACTTGTTTTTGCTGGACTTCTTAACCCCTTACATATCCCTCAAAGAGTGATCTGACATATCTATGGATTTCATCACTGCCCTTCTTCCTTGCAAGGGCAAATTGGTCATATTTGTAATTATTGATCGATTTTCTAAAGCTGCACACTTTCTGTCATTATCTCACCCTTATATAGCACACTCAGTAGCTCAACTCTTCACTGATCAAGTGTTTAAACTATGTGGGATGCCAACTTCCATTGTATCTAATAAGGATCCAATCTTCATCAGTTCATTTTGGAAAGAATTCTTTAAACTTCAAGGCTCAAAATTGTGTCTCTTAGCTCAGGGTTTCATCCCTAAACTGATGGACAGACTAAAGTCCTTAATCAATGTTTAGAAACATACCAGAGATATTTTTGTAGCTTGTAGCCCAAGCAATGATTGAAATGGTTTCCATGGCAGAGTTGAGCTACAATACTTCTTATCACACTGCAGCTAAACTCACACCCTATGAAGTGATGCATGGGCAGCCTCATTCACATGTTCCAACTTATGAAATTGGGACTACAAAGATTGAATTGGTAGATCAGTGTTTACAAGATAGAACCAGAATTTTGTCCCTTTTGAATACTAATCTAGAAGAAGCTCAAGTAAGGATGAAAAGTCAATTGGACAAGCACAAAATAGAAAGGTCTTTTGCAATTGGTGATTTTGTGCATCTCAGATTGGTACTTTACCAACAAAAGTCACTAGCTTTACACCTTTTTCATACATTGCACCCTAGATTTTATGGACCCCTTGAGGTTCTTGCTAAAATAGGACATATGGCTTACAAATTGAAGCTACCCCCTCATTCTAAGATTCACCCAGTTTTCCATGTTTCTTGCCTCAAGAAATAACTAGGCACATCAGTCTCTACTAATATACCATTACCAACAGTCAAAGATATGGGTCTAATTCAAGATGAACCAGCAGCTATCATGGATCACAGGGTAATTCAACAAGGTTCCACTCCAGTCACTGAAGTCTTAGTGCATTAGACGAATCATCATGTTGCAAATGCATCTTGGGAGAATTTGGATGATTTGAAGATTCGATTTCCTAAATTCCAGCCTTGAGGACAAGGCTAATTTCAAAGGGGGAAGTAAATGATAGGAATCTAAGTCGTTAAAGGTTGTTATATGGCAATTAGGATAGTACCAAGTGTCATCATATTAGTGAATTAGTTGTATTAGTTGTAAAAGCTATTAGTTTGTTAGTATTAAAGGTTGTTAGGACCTGTTGCTATATAGCTTGGATTGTAAGATACAACGAGGTTGTTATGAAAATAGTATTGAATTCCTTATGTTCATCTTGTCTATGTATCTACAGCAGTTTATGAGCTAAAGTTGATCAAGGGTCTATCAATCTAGCCCACCAAACGCGACCTTAGAGTATTTTGTTGCTCTCTTCCATGGCTCCATGTGTTAACAATGGAAATGAGATTCAACGATTGAGGCAAACTAGAAATTGTTTTAGTATGATAGGCATGAAGTGTGAGTGCCAAAGACTCAGTACAAAATTAACAATTGTGCATGTGTTTGGTGTTTCCAATTTAGTATAGTGAAGATGAGCTTTTTGCTGTGCTGTTGTTTGGGTTTTCAAAAGCAAGAGAATTAAAAGCTTTATTTGTGTTTTCAAAACCCAAAAAATTAATTTTATATCATACTTAACATTACAACCAAAGAGACTTTCTTAAGGTTGGTGAATCGATGCTATGCAAAAGAGATGGTAGCAGAGCAAATTCTAATTGGTCTTAGAGTGTAAAGGAAGGTTTCCTAAAGTTCTAAGGTCTTGGTTTCAAGTGATTTTTTTCATAAGACAAAAGGAATGAAACAAGTAAAAGCAAAGAGCTTTTGGTTTTAAAGCTTGTAGTTTGTTTTGTTGAATGATTTGAGTGTCTTTTGCTCTGAGTCTTGTACTTGTATTTATAGACCTTTCACATTTTCCATCAATGCTTTCTATGTTCTCATTTGAAGCCGACCAAGATCACTTTCCAAAAAGTAATGCATTAATAGGAAAGTAATCCAAAATATTTCTGCAGGGAATGAAGATTACCATAACCAAGACTGTGGTTTTGTTTTAATCTATGATCACATTCCCACCAAAGTCACATTTAGTGCTCTCTCCAATCGAGAAGGAAGATTGAGATTTTGGTATCTTTGACAAGTCAAAAAACAGTATGGTTCTGTACTATTCATTTATAGTAAATTAAAGGTCTATGTTCTATTTTCTTTGTAATCATCTTATCAGGCCAACAAGGCCCAATAACATTTTTAGTATAAAAATTGGTAATAGGCTAACACGCCTAGTTCGGATTTGAATTTTTGAACCTATTAGCTTAATGAGCACGTTAAAAAAGCAAATTGACACAGCCATGACAAAGAAGACCCATTTGCCAAATTAGAGGGGTTACTAATGAAAAACTACATCAGTAAAATGTGATTAAAAGATAAACAATGAAGAGTGCGTAGACTATTCGTGTCAATACTAGATTTTCAAAACTCAATCCACCTTTGTTAAGAACAAATACGAGATACAAATTCAGAAAAGAAAAACAAAACAAAAAGATACAAACAAGAATGTCCACGTTACTCGTCCCAAAACAAAATAAAATTTATTGGAGATGAGTGAAACTTTCCAAGCAAGCAACCAAAAATCATGTGAGGTAAACAAAATTTCAACAATAGTAGCTCTCAAACACCTTCTAACCTAACCCAAACCCCACCTTCTCCTCCCAAACGAAACACTTCACGTGGGAAGGGCATGGCCTCCCCACAACCAAACACGCATATTTCACAATTTCTCACATCCAAACACTACAAATTCCATCCAACGCGATCCACCGCGCCGAAAGCTCCAAAAGGCTTCAGGGGCCGGGGCGGGGGGGACCGTGATCGGGTGGACAGCGTAAGCCAGGCGGGTGTATTTATCCTTTCCAAAGTCAATATCGTTGTTTATGTTCATATTGTCGGGATCCAAGGCTTCCATCCCAACACCGGCATTGACTTTGGAAATATGTGAATTAATTTAGTACATGTCGGTTTGAAGGAGAGTTTCCAAATCATATGTGGCCACATAAATTAGGCTGTCACATGTTGTGCTTAATTTCCTATTTTATTTTCTTCAAATAATAAAATTATTATTTCACATTACACGTTCTAAATTCGATTTATGGTGCTAGTGAATCGTACGATGGTGGTCAAGGGAGACTGAAATGCCTCTATGAGTCTATCCGGCTTCTGAAAAGGTGGACTACCGTGGCGAAGCCACCAGCTGGTCCCATTTTTTTTTTAAAATAATGATAAAATTGCTAATAGGATCAATATCAAGTACCTATATTGACAATATTATTGATTTAGTATTTGATGATATTGATCAAATTTCAAAGAATGATCATTTTAGCGAGATTGAATATGCTGTAGATGTTGGTTTAAGTCAATTAGTCAGAGAGATTGTCCTTTCTTTCACTCACTTAATTTCAAATCTTTTTTTCATCGACTAAAATAGTTAAGAATATCATTTTGTCTAAAAATATCAATTTGATGGAGTGTTTAAGAGCAAATGTACACATGTTATCAACATTAAGCTTATTTCGTGACAATGCAAGGAACGATGAAAAATCTGTGACACGAGTTTGAAACATGAAATATATATTTCTTATTTAATTTGTTTTGTGACTAATAATATTCCATTTTCTCAGTACAACTTTGATCAGATACAACTCGCCTCTTAAATGGTGGGGGAATAAATGGTGGAGGTGTACATCTCAACAATGCCCAATTAACCCCTTGGAAAAATGGGTGCCTCTTGACTGCTGATGCACCCATCAACGATCCCAAACGCCGAGCCGGATCCTTGACCAACAACTGTGAGATGAGGTCCTTGGCCGTGCTGGGCACTGCCGGTTCTTTCGGAAGCTCCAGGGCTCGAGCCACAATGTTAGCTAGGGTTAGCTCATTGTCCACACCCCTAAAGGGTGTCACACCATAGAACAGTTCAAAAATAAATATCCCTAACGTCCACCAGTCCACTGCACTACCATGCCCCTCGCCGGACACAATCTCCGGGGCCAAGTACTCATGGGTCCCGACAAACGACATGGACCGAACGTCCACGGGCTCAGACACAAACTCGGGGCCATTTTTATGGCTCTGCTTCTTCTTCCGCTTGCTTTTCGGGTGGAAACATGACACGGAGGGGACCATACAACTGGGAAGAATGCATGAAGAGGATGCAAACGGGGGCGGATCGAGTGAGTAGCCTTTTTGTAGTGCAGCATTTGGGGTATTTTGGGTAGAGATGATCTGAGGCGTTGATGTACCATCGTCGCATTTTAACGAGAGGTCAAAATCTGTAAGCATGATATGGCCATCGGATCGAACCAACACATTTTCCGGCTTCAGATCACGGTACACAATTCCCATCATGTGGAGGTACTCTAGAGCTACAACCACCTCCGATGCGTAGAACCTAATCATGAGATTAAACACCAGTTAGTATGCTAATCATGGATTCAACATATGATTTGTTATATCATCATCTGTTGATTACGGGAGCACTTTGAACGATATAAAAAGAGCCAATAACTGATGAGTATCCTCTAAATGTTCATAATTTCGTTTTAAGACAAAACATAATCAATTATTCAAATTAGATGATTAACCACAAATCCTTAATCATGTTCATGCTCAATCATTTGAAAAGGGAAAACAATGAAAAAAATCATTGGCTAGGCTATGATATTATTGCATGATAAACTAAATGATAAGAAAATAAAACTTTTGATATTCTTTTGCAACAGCAAGGATTATGATATAGGACACAACCAAACCAACCACATCAATTCTAATGTAACCTATACTGTAGCCTGCCAACATAAAACCAACATTTTGTTCACTTGTCTACATTTTTTTTTTATTTTTAAAAAGGACCAGTTGGTGGCGAAGAGTCCGTCCATCCGGGGCCTAGAAGACTCACAAAGGCATTTTAACCTCCTCTTGGCCATTATCGTGTGATGCACCAATGCTAGAATCGAACCTAGGACGTGCGGTGTGAAATAGGGCTTGAAATTCGTCCCCAACCACTAGGCCACCCCGTGATGGTTTTGTCTACATTTAACTAAAATACATTTGTTTACCAAAATGTTATTGCAAAGAAAAGAAAAATAATGTATCGGTTTTCTTTAAAAGTGAAAACTGAAAACAGTTACCAAACAAGCTCTCGGTTTCTAGTTTTCAAACAAAGTGAAGACTTAAAACAAAAGGCTAAAACCTGAAAAATGAAAACAAAATGATTATCATACAGCCTCGATATTTCAAGATTTGGTTACCCACCCGTTGTAAATAAAATTGAAATGTTTCTTGTTTTTGGTGTCGGAGAGGGTTTCGGGTCTTGTTATTAAGGAAGGAAAGAAGGATATGTTTAGATGTCTTTTAATTTGCAAGTCAATGATAAAAAAATAAAAATGCAAGCAATTCATGACATGGTAATAAAATAAAAATGCAAGCAATTCATGACATGGTAGTAAAATGCAGCTGCAACTATTACCAGCAGCTTCTTATAATTAATGGTAACTGATAGTGAGATGCATTTCATATAATTGATGGTCATTGATGAAAATCATCAGTGTTTTTTTATGTGATTGTCTCCATATGGTTTGTATTATCCTTCCCCACTTTTCTAAGCATATGAGATATTAGTACATCACCAATTAATTGCAAGGCACCCCATAAATTCTACTATATTTACACAACCTGACCTACTTTACTTTTTATTATTATTATTTTCTTTGCTGTTACTACACCTAAAGTTGAACAACTTGGTAGCCCTTCCTAAATCCCAAACTTAAATGGCCCCATGTTTTTTAATTTCATATGTTTGGTTGGGGTCACTTCAGGAAAGTAAATTCCGCACATTTTTTTTCTCTTTCTGCACACCCCAGTTGATCCTGTCCCTTGATTATCTTTGATTTAATCAATCAAAAGGCTAGAATAAACATAAGTGCGTCGGAGGAGAAAAAGGTGTCCGGAAATCACGTCCCAATAGATAAAAGATAAAAGTGGGGAAAAGGTTGGGTTATTAACAATATATTACCTTTGTTCTTCCTTGCCTTGATCTTTTACTCCCTAACATTACTACTATTAACTTTTTTTGTTTTTGAACAAACGATATTATCTACACTAAGGGGGAAGAGGGGTGGGCTTAGCTTCACAATAGGCTAGCAATAATGTGATTCAAATTCGTCATTGGCGATAATTGAACCTAAGACCTCTCACTTACAAGTGAAGAAAAATACCACTAGAACATGGTAATAAGTGACAATACTATTAACTTTTTGAAGGAGTCTTCCTAGCATCATTTAACTTCATTTTACCTTTCTTGGCAAGAAAAAGCTGATCATAGACTACTGGACCTTACCCCTACTTCAATCATATATAGAAGTCTTAGGTGAAATTCAAAAGACATAACTGTCTAAATTAACGGTGCTCTCAATCAATTTGCAAGTTAATGATAAAAACACATGCAGTAAAAAGCATTTGCAAATTGCAATTATCACCACCAACTGCATATAATTGATGACCGATAACGAAAACCGAAAAGCACTTGCATATAATTGATGAAAATAAGTACTTTTGGTGTGCTTTTGTCCATGTCGTTTGCAATCTTTCCAAACCTATCTAGACAGAAGAGAAATGTATCATAAATTAGTCGAAGGACACACAACAACTTTCTACTTTCACCTATCACCAATGAATTCCAAAAGCATATAAAAAATTCACCTTTATTCCCCTGCCCCATGCCCTTAATGTGGTTAGTTGGGAATACTTTTGGAGTGGACAAAGTTGAAAGAGAAGCTCATGATTTTTTGTTGGTAAGAAAACAGATAACACTAACAACATTTCACCTTTCTTCCTTAACTCTATCTTTTACTTGCAAACATTTTTACTATTACGCTTAATCACAGTATTGCCTCCTAAGAGTGTCCGTGAATCCCACTTTGCCCCTCCGGAAGTCACTTTGACTCAAGTTGCCCCCTAAATCATGTTTTTGTGTCCCACTTCACGTCGGCATTTCGCCTTTCCTTTGCAGACATACTCAGACTGCTGGACCTTATCCCTACTATAATTAAATTTTGTGGTTTTAAGTCACTAGTTAATACTGGTTTGGTACTGAAGTGATTTTAAAAAAAGTGGGTATAAAAAAAAAAAATTGAGCTCAAAAAAATGTTTGGTAAACACTTAAAAACAGCTTATTTTCACAGTTTTGGGTGAAAAAAAGTTGAAAACGTGAAACAGCAAAAATGAGCTTATTCTCACAGTACAACAGAAGCAGCTTTTTTTCAAAGCACAGCGATACCAAACCAGCCCTTAGTACTACGGTCGAGTGGTATTCCTCTTCACTTGTAAGTGAGAGGTCTTAAGTTCGATTCTTGCCAAGGCATTCTTGAACCACATTAGGCCTAAATTAAGAGTACTCTCAACCACAAGACAAAGAGCAATAAAACAATATTGGTGCCACTATTTTGGGATATCCTTAATTAAAAGAAAGAACCCAGTAATCCTGCAACAATTATCTGAACCCAATAGACCTAAATTTAGATTTGAAGGGATCTGTTTGGTCCATCGGAATGAAACCTACCCTAGAAATCAACAAGAAATGGAAAGAAACAAAAAACCCTCCCATAAAAATTATTCAATGTTCTCTTTTAAAAATCTCTGTCATTGATCCTATCATGTTAATGCAATGAAAATGGCTTAAATTAAATTAATGGGTCAGCCTTTAGGTACCAAAATTAATGACTCTGATTTTAAAAATCATGGGTTGTTGTTGTTGCTAACCTACTGCATATGGGCGGACACACTAGAGCCACACATAACCATCCAATAATACTAAAGAGAAACATCAAATTAACATCATAACCAGCATTTATATATCAATGGACCAAAATAAAACCTACACATAATTAATGAGAGTCTTAAATTCTATCAAGGGAATTGAATTCAGGTTTATCAAATCCACGGGTCACCTTAAAACCACGAGGTTACTCTTATCTTATGAAGGGCGTAAAGGTCCATGCAGTTTTAAGGCATTTTATTGCTCAACCGACGGTTGTGTTGTATATAGTGCTTGAAAAACAATCCAATTATGTTATGCCAAATCAGATGATCACATCAAACACAGTGCACTACTAATAGCGCTCTGCCTTTTGGCAACAACCAGTGGTTGACCTTCCAAACTATACTAGCTTAGGAAAATAATATGCTTATTACCCACAAACTAAAATTACAAGTTTGTCCTCGTAGGATTTCTTTTTTTCACTTTTGGCACCCGTCATTTGCGTTTTGACAGTTTTAGTCATGCGGAGATGAAATTCAGAGGGAATATGCAACCACTACATGTGAGGGTGTTTATGTCTATCCAAAACATTTGCAATCGACTGAAAACGTAATCGCTCGACAATCTTGTTTAACAATTTTATACCTGTAGGACTTGATTGCTAACGAAACAAAACTAAAGGACAGAAGTTGCCTAAACGACCAGGACAAAAGCGAAAACGGGGGAAAATACAGGGGCAAAAATGTGATCTGGCAAAGAGAAGAAAACTACACTGCAAAGTCTACTGTAGCACATGTTTTATTTTATTTTTCATTTTTGAAGGAGGTTTAGTGGTAGGCTTGACTTAAAACTACTACAGTGTGCACGTGCATGTAATTATTGGCCTTTTTAAGCACGTAACAGTCAATGTAAATCTAACTAACAGAAGACGGCACTCATCGAAGTACTTCTAACCAAATAAATGCTCTATAAAAAAAAAATAAACCAAAACAAATTTAAACCAAATAAATGCGCCCCGTTGTACCTTAAGAAAAATAAATTATATAAAACGCGTTTGCCACTGTAACGACTTAGTCCAATAGTATATTTGTAAGTTTTTCTCAATATAGTATAGTATTTTTCAACAAGAACATTATGACGATGAACTCGTTTCATACAAGTTATTCTTCAGATACTAGTGGTAAATGGTCTTAATAGACACAGCACTCCAAGTGAACCCTAGAGTTCTAATTCTCTATATTCTTAATGTAGCTTAGATCAATCATATTATTTACAAAAAAGTAACTAAAAAAATTCACGAGCGACGTACTAAACCCGATTCATGCAATTTGATTTTCCTTGTAGCGTGGTGACGTGTGCTTAACCACAGTTGACAATTTACTCCAAAATCCTAAATTTCAAGTTCACCCATCTATCTATATCTCCAGATTTATCAGGTGCACACCGTAAATCTATTTCATTGAAATCGGTAGACCCCACCAACAAGCAGACAGGTAAAGCTGTTGGTGTCCAGGCCCCACATAACGATTCAGAAACTCTGAACCGTGCAAAACGCAAACAAAAATATCAAATCTAACCCCTCCGATGGTTTTTTTTATTTTTTTATTTTTTTTAATGCTTTTCAAACTAATTAAAAACAAATTTTAAAATAAAAATCAATTAAAAAATTAAAACATTAAAAAGGAAAAAACTGTATTCGTCGTAATTACTGCTGTGAATTTAATTTCGGAATTGAGGGAGGAAGGTAAGGTGCGCACCTGACGGCATGTTCGTCGAAGCGTTTGAGCGGCTGGCGCTGGCGGAGAACGTGGAGATCGCCGCCGGGGCAGAACTCGGTGAGCAGGAAAAGCCAGTTGGGCGCGTCGATGCTCGCATAGAGCGTGGGCAAAAACGGGTGCTCCAACATTTCCAGTATTTCCTTCTCCGTCCTGGCCCGCCCTTCCTTGCTCCGGCTGATCAGCTCCTTCTTGTCCATCACCTTCGCCGCAAATACGCACCCCTGGGCCCCAGCGGGGGACTTCAACTCGGCTAAGTAGACGGAACCGATGTCGCCGGAGCCGAGGCGCTCTGCGAATTTGAGGTCAGAGAGGGAGAGTTGCCGGGTCGGGGATTCGGATCGGATCTTGTATATTGCGGACCAGAGGGGGTCGGAGGAGGAGGATTGGGGTCGGGGCTTGGGGATTACGGAGGCGGGGAGGCGAGCGGAGGAGGAGGCGGAGGGCGGGAGCGTGGATTCGGAGCAGGAGCTAGTGCTGCGCTTGGTGGTGTTGGTGTTGGTGGTTGTGGTGGAGGTGAAGCTCAGGCTTTGGAGGTCGTCGGCTAAGTCGTCAAGCCACGGCTCCATTGCGGAGGTGAGAGACAGGAGAGAGAGAAGGAAGGAGAGAGAGTTGTGTCTGAGAGAGTGAGGAGGGAGTGAGAAGAGGTTTTGAAGGGCGGGGGAGACAAGAGAGTAGAGAGAGACTGTTGGGCTTGGGCCATGTCGTAGGTTTGGGTTGCCAAAGGTGGGCCTTGTTTGTGAGATTCTTATTATCCAATCATGGAGTCTTTGGATGGTGGGTACAATTACAATACAAATTGTGTGTAGCGTATTTAATTTTTTTATCAGTAAAGAATGTCTCAAGTTCTGTTCACATGAATTTTTATGGTACTCACACAGATGGAAAAGGCGATATATATATATATATATATATATATATGGTACTCATCCAGATGGATTTTTATTTGTGGCTAGCTAAGTAGTGTGTGTATTGTAAAGTCTACGTTTCTAATTGGAAATAGGGCTGGTTTGGTATTACTGTGTTTTGAAAAAATGTTGTTTTTGCTGTGCTGTAAGAATAAGCAGCTATGAAATAAAGCCGCAGAGTGTTTGGTAAACTTTTTTGTAAAAGTGCTTTTGAAAAAAAAAAAAAGCAATATTATAGTGTTTGGTAAACTTTTATGTAAAACAAATGTGAAAAAAAACTAGTTTTTCAAAGCTGGATTTTGCAGCTTCTTGTTTTTGGCTTTTTTTCACTCAAAACTGTGAAAAAAAGCTGAAGATGAATGTTTACCAAACACAAAAACAGCTCCCAGCTTTTTTTGATACCAGCTTTTTTCAGAATCACCTCAGTACCAAACCAGGTCATATTGTGTTAGGTTTTCGCACCAAAAATAGTAAGATCTACAAACAATTTGTGGGTATATTTACTTACAAGGAATATGATTTTGAATCATTGACTTACATGCATTTACAAATATTTGAATATAAAAATTATTTCACTCCTTAACTTTCAATTATATTTATATACATATGGAATCAAAAATATAAATATTTCTCTTCAAAATCCATAATCAAATATTTAAAAATAAAAAATCATATCAACAAGTGGCTAATTGATCCTACGTCTAAGATTTCTAATTCTTTTATTTTCACATTTTTGTTAATTAAAACATGCCATTATTTTAATAGTATTTTTTTTTCTCTCGAAGTTATAAGATAGTCCTAAATTAAACCCTCTAGATGAACACTAAAAAAAAAAATTGGTGCACCGAGTGTAATGAAATTCTTTCCCTTTGGAATAACTTGATTTTAGGCTATGATCACGTATTTTTTTCTAATAAAAAAAGGGGAGACTCAAAAGTTCATATCTTCCTACATTAGGAAGAGAATAATTACGAGATCAAAAAAGTTAATAATTGTTTGGCTAGGATCACTTGAATTGCAACTAATTTTAAGTTAAAAAGAGAGGATTGAAACTCGAAATTCCGTAAATTAAAAAGAAAGATCGTAACCATCCAACAAATTCACCACTTGCAACAAATGCACATTTCCAAACGTTGAGAAAAGTATCCAAGGTCAACCAAATAAGACGATCGAGAAAATCAAAACAAAAACCCATGTGCCCGGCGAAGTGTGATTTGGGTTTGCCCATACGAAGCATGGTGCGTCCGGTGCCCCAAACGATATTGGTAAACGATGCACGTCTCCGCACGAGACGTGGGGGAGTTTCTCGAGACCGGAACCTGGTTTGTTCCTTCTAGTTTCGCAAAGAAAACTTTGATTGGGATGCAATGCATGTGCTGCTGAACAAAAATACCATTTTCTTTTATTACATCGATATTTTTACACTAAAAAAAAAGGAAGTTCAGCTAAGCTAGTTAATGGGTAGCCTAATTTGGTAGGAGATAGAGAGTTCGGCTAAGCCACACAATGGACAGTCTAATTTGATATCGAATTCACCATCCATGAAATTTAAACCTAAAACCTCACACTACTAAACAAAAGGGAATATCACCAGACCATAGTATTGAGTAACAACAAAAATACTTATTATATATTCTGCAGAAAGAGAAGAGATTAAGACCATCGATGATAGATTTCATAATTACGCAGGGACCATGGGAATAAACTTTTTAACCATATTATAATTTTAAAGTAATAATAATCGCCGCATCAAATGCTTCCATTTGGTATTACTTAATCATATTAATTAAATTAGTGGAAACCAATCACTGCAATTAGATTAAGTGGTCAACTTTAGGAACAATCTCCAAATTAGTATCATATCATATTATATAATACTTATCTTTCTTTATTTGCACTATGAATAAACCAAAAAGAATGTATATTTTAGAATAATTAAGGAAGTAAAGAGCGGGGTTTTCAAGTGTTTAAGAGACAAATAATACTTTTATTTTCGTGGCAAGAAGACAAGTACTTCGTAGTTAGTTAGAAATCTCTTAGAAACCTGGGTGACCAAATAAACATTGTGGCTCTTTGTTTTCGAAAATGTCTCCTCTATGTTGAAGGAATACCTTGATTTTTCAAATATCCTGTACCCAAAGTTTATGAAACCTACATGATTAATTGATTCCTTAGATGTTAGTAAACACAAGATCGAAAATTATACTCATTTATATTCATTCTCATATATGGTAAGTGAACATGCCCTAACATGGGGGTGTTGTTTGTCCCAGACCTTCACATCTCTAGCTATTCATTCTAATCCCTCGTACCTTCATATTACATTCCATGTAAGTAAATCGGTTGAAGATTCCACATCAGATATTGACACAATAGAATACAGTATATATTAAATGTTTTTACTACTATGGTCTTTTGTATATACCCTGACACTTACTGAATTATATAGGTAATTAAGTTGAGAGTAATACCGATGTTGATTAGTAGTGAGTTGCAACTTTGAGCTAAACACTTACATTAGTTGGTTGTTTTGTTGTTTTTTTTTTTTTTTTTTCTTCATAAAAAGTGGAATTAGAGATTTTTTTCTAACTTCGTCGCAAAAAAAACACAATGATGGTAGCAATAGTAATGCTCTTGTTTACGAGGAAGGGGAAGTTCAAACTATGAAACATTGAGAAGAGAAGTTTGATTACTAGACCAAATGCAAGTAGCATAACAATACGGCTATGTCCCTTGCTTAAAAGAAAAGTTCTCTCAACAAGATTTCCATGCATGTTAAATAGCCTAAAACTTGCAACAACAAAGTAGATCAAACACGTATGCAACCACATACTGTCTTACAGCACGCAAATTTATAAAAACCAATAAAACCATGCACCCACCAGTAATCCCCGTCACCAAATTTTAACCACCATGTATGCATGCATGCATGCCAACCTCAAATTATGAAATTAATTAATTAAGAGATGATAGAGCTACCGACTGGCCTACAGTACGTGGAGTCGTGGACTAGCAGTCGCAAAGGGCTAGTGAATCCGAATGCATGCCAAGTCTATGTCAAATAATTAAAGAATTTGATTGCATCTGCATGCATATTTCCCTTTATTCCCATTGAATGAGAGATGACTCACTCGTCTGACTAATTCCTCATTCACGATGTGATATATCGTTTGTCTAAGACAATTTAGTTGGTTAGGATTATTCTCAGGTCTTGAAATTAAATTAATACCAAAATTACTACAAACAAAAGGTTACATTTTGATTAAATTACTCTTCAAACTAAATTACGAGTTATATTTATAGAGATCAAAACCTAAGAAATCCTAATACGTAAAATACCGAAACTATCCAAATAATAAAAACCTAAAATACTAATATTTTGCTAATAAGCAGATGCCGATGTGGACTCAGTCAAGCAGCCGAGCAGGCTCCCCACACAGACAGACTGGTGAACTGGACTATAGATACTGGCAGCAATGAAACTGAAACAGGAATTGGACTGGAACGGAACTGGAACTGGACTGGCAAACTAACGATTCAGACATGCTGATGGTGAGAGTATGGAAAGAAAGCATATGGTAGTCTCTATAATTAAATGGACGAGATTTTCATATCCCAATGTGGCGATGAACGTTTAAAAAGATACACACTATCACTTGAGTGGTCTCACGTTCAAGTACTCGAGTGAAAGTCAAACAGACAACATCGGACTTCAAACAAAACCAAACAACCAACTGCTCGTGGGCTTGAAAACCCAATTTTTATTTCTCTTGCTCTGTTTTCTTTTTCTATTTTATATATTTTATATATTTTTTCCCTTCTTCTTTCCTAGGCTAGCAACGAAAAAACAAGTGTGTGTCACATGATGCTCAAGCAGAGAGGTCGGTGTGACGATTCGACTCTGTTGTTGTGTAGAAGAAAATTAAAAGATTCATGGAGTGTTGGTATAATTTCTCTAACTTCGAAATGTTGCAAAAACAAAATAAACATCATGAAGTGTTAATGAAAGTGACACCTTTTAACTTCAAGCTCTAATTGGTATCACCTGACTATACTAAAACCTGCCATAAACGTACATCCACATGTAACCTTTTGAAGTGATTGCATGTTAAGCCATTAAACTCCCATGCAACCGCTATCACCACCATTCTCGCCACCAAAAGTCATCGGCATACTTAATCACCATGTTAATTATTGGAATCAAAATTACACATATTTACGAATAAAGATGTAATTCAGTCAGAATTATCCATGATCTCCAATGAGGGTAGAATGGGGTTGATTAGTGGGTGGAGGTGTGATTGAATCCATGACCGAACTGCCTACATATTTCTGGGAAGGAAAATCAAGTCACTGGTGTAGTTCTAAGAAAGAAGTGGTGTGATATGTATAACATCGTGAACCATCCTTTAGGAATAGCCTATGGCAGGGCATGTAGGAGATACTTCTCCATGTCTACGCATTGACGAACAACATGCAGACGAGAATATGTTGTTAGAAAGATGATCAGAGAGAATCTTCTCGTAGAGAATATTAGAGAAGATGGATCATCAGAGACTTAGAGAGAAATCCCTAGGTTGCGCACTGCCCAAGTGGGCGTGCTGGTCAAAGACTCTTTGACGCGTGCTGGTTAAAGACTCTTTGATAGTCAAGTTAGTAAGCAATATAATATTAAGACTCAAGTGGTGGGCAAGAGAATAAATGTATGATAATTGCATTACCAAAGATGAACCTAGAATGGTGTATTTATACTATTCATTAAACCAAGAGAATCCCAGAGGATATCTAGGAAGTAGACATTGCATCCTCTTAGGAGTGTGATAATTACTTACGGCACACGTTAGTCCGTAGATTGTAAGGCCTCCAAAATTATTGTAAACCCACTAATTCCTTATTAGATTAGGTTTCTATCTCTTGTGAAACAAGCATAGTTAATCTCGACGAAGTCGTTAGACTTCATCATAAAACATTGTATACAAGCATTCTTAAATGGCACCTTACACAAAAAGTGAGCCCCTACATGCATATATATCCCGCACATGCTTATTCTTTGTGTGAGTGTGGCGCATACGTGTAATCCGTATACAAGATTTTGCCTTATTTCGTGGCCTAAAAGTTTTACCGAGCATTAGCCATAAAACACTAAAAACACATCAAGTTGCAAATCTCCTATAAGATCTATAGAAACTTATAAAATAGATAGAAAATTAACCAAGTCTTAAATAGCGGAATATATTTGTTCACTCCATAGTGAACATATTCAAAATTAGTTCAATTACCAAATCCAACATAAATTGAGCAACTCATAAATCAGTCTATAACCCGAGTAAGTTATACTGATAGAAATTATTCCATAGCTAATTAACATAAAGAAAACATCACGCCTTCTGGAGACGATCGAACAAAGCGATCGAGAACTTTCTACTTTCCAGCCTGCTGATTTTCATAAATTGCACGCTCCAGCTGCGCGCACAAAAACTAGAAGATTAGAAGATTTCTGGGTGGATAATTACCAAAGAAATTAGTGTTTTTCTCTATACTTGTCCGGTCCAGATATGATCTAGACCAGTTTTGTTCTTTGTTTCGACAGCATGTTTCTCTATGTATTTGTCATTGTAAAATTCATATATATATATATATATATATATATATTACTTATATATTATATACACACGCATATACAAACGTTCTTTATATAAGCTGAGAAAGTATCAAAGAAGTTAACAATTATATAATTAGTACCTTAACAATGTGATTCAGATGCGGCTTCATGTAATAATATTCACTCTTGACATTGTCAAGAAGCCTCAGGCACCTATAAACAATAGACTTTCCTTAGACAAGAATTTGTATAGGAGGTCTTTCAATATGCTAGATTAAGCACGTGTACAATACATACATACATATTTTGAAAGTACCATGGTCTTGAAAGGAAAAAAAAGAAAGAGCTTAAATGCCTAAGAGACGAAGGTGCAATTAATATTATTCAAAAGAATTATAAAAAGAACTTCAAAATTCATTGATTGTGGAAATTACAGACATGCTTTAGTTTCTTCAGAAAACTTGGATAATATGTAGCAAGACATGATAATTAAGAAATGATTAATCTGTGTGTGTTTGATTTTGTGGATGCATGTTAATTAAGCCATTACTGCTAATTTAGCAGCTTAACTGATGACCGCTCTGTGTGTGTGTGTGTGTGTGTGTGTCTATATATATATATGGGGCAAGGAAACAAAGTCTTACTCGTCTTTGTTTTGTGCATTACTTGCATCCCCAAGCTCTTTGGAGACATTGGCCAGCCGAGCACAAGCTAGGCTGTAAATTAACCAAAGCAAAAGGTTATTATATATATGATGTACAAGTTACAACAAAAAATGCAGACGTAACCAAACTTGTAAATGCAGAGGAAACCAAAATTGAATTTCAAGATCATATGATCAATAAACTATCTGTGGATGAATGGTATTTAAGAAAACAAGCATATTATTTAAGAAAAACACACACACAACAACGTATACTTATGTATATACACACGAAAATAACTCATATATATGAAATTGTTAATTGCAATCAATTACGTACTATGAGGCTTCTCCCTTTATCTCGTAGGCGAGATGAAACATGCTGGAATAGTTGACATCAGCCTCACTCCTAAAATTGAAGTTTCTCCAATCGTTAATATATATAATGCATGCATGTAAAATAGAACAATTAATAATTGTACTTAAAGAAAATAGTGAAGGAAATTACAGATTTGATGTGAGCTTTGCTATTTTCTTTTCCGTGCTCGTAAAGAAGTCAGGGATGAGATTTTCCAAAAAATGAGGATTGTTTTCGTCTTGTAACGATCTCACTACATCGATATAGTCGGTCAAAATCCCCTGCAGGAAACATGGTTAATAATTAATTAGTATATAAAATGCGAATGCTTGTGTTTAAGGAAGTAATAAAATTCTCTCTCATCCAATACCCTCTCTCCTCAGTCTCCTCATTTCTCACTTTTTTATTTTTCATTGTAATTGTTTAAATAAAAGGAAACTGGAGGGAGACACAAGCTTAAAGAAAAACAAAAATAGATTAAGGTTGTTTCTCACTAAAATTATGATTACAGGTAATTGATTAAGGGAGACACAAACTCGTCGTATAATCTTGCAATGGAAGAAAGAACTATAACCAAAAACTCCAAAAAATTAATTTGAAAAGGGAAATCAATCAAAATAAAAATAAGCATATCAATTAGCAAATTAACTGAATAATTACTTGGTTTTTCAAGGAGCTGATGAGTTCTTTGAGCTGTTGCTCAGCCATTTTCCCAGGTGAGAGAGAAACAGTAAGATGAAAAGGAAATGACAAATAAAAAATCTCGAGATTAATAATGCTGTACTCTCAACTAAGAGAAGGCATATGATTTTATAGCCTGATCAGTCTGTGATTTTTGTTTTCATATGCTAATTTCTTCATGCGAATCGTAAGAGTTAGAGTCGTCAATAGTACATAAGTCGAGTGAGTGTTTTGCATGTCTTCGGTTTTCATGAGCTTCGCGCTGTCCGAACGGCTACTTTCTTCATGTTTTGGCCAACTACGATTATCACGACGAATGTAATGGACCGGTTGAACCAAAACCCGGCCGGCTCTAACAATAACCTAGTTTACTTCATATATGGGCTAGTCTCATAGACAATATTTGTTGAATTTAGGTTGATGATTTATCATTTGGGCTAAGCTCGAAACTTGCTCGAATTAGTGCTTGGAATTTTATAGACGTGAGCTATATAAGTTTCTTAATGAATGGACGGACGGAGAAAATCTCATTTTTACTCAATTTTCTTTAGTTTTGATGAATTTTATTATTTTAATTTCTTATTTATGGTGTAGGATTACTGTGTAGAGTTAAGTATTTAAGTTTTTTTTTTTTTTTTCCTCGGATGAATTAAATATTGCTTAGACACTCCACCGTGTAACAGCCCCCAATAAATTTTAGACACCGCGCATATTTTAGTATGAAATCACTAATTATTTTTTTTTATTAGAGATATCGCTTGTTTCTCATAACATGATATATCTGGGATGTTTTATTTGTAGTCTACATATTGTTGAATACACATTACACATCAATGGCGAATCTAATATTCAAAAGTTGGCTATCTAAACTTACGTTATAGTTGAAGAAAAAAATAATTAATCGAAGTATTGCTAGAATTTAAGAAAAAAAAAGGTAGAGCAAATTTTCATGTTTTCAACAATGGGTCTCTTTCTCATGAAACAACTCCAAAACAAAAACAAAACAAAAAATACAAAAAAAAAAAAAAAAAAGAAAAAAAAAGAAGCTTAATGTTAATTAATCAGGCTTATTTGTTTTATTATTTCTTATTAATTAGCTAGCTTATTTGATGATAAATGTAGTCGTTATTAAAAATAAAACAGAGAGAATAAGAAAGAAAATGAGAGAAGAACTCAAGTATCTTCCATTATCATCATGTGCATCAAGTACATGTTTATGATAGTTCATTATAAACTATCATAGGCATCAAGTATATGATGTTTAAGATAGTTTACTATATAAATTAGGGAGTCTTAACGAAACACTCCTGTCACTGTTCACTTTTAATATTAAAGACATTTTTAGCCTAAAAAGTCACTCCTAGTACTATTCACTTACACCTTTATTTTGTCATTTTGATTAAAATTCAAAGTTTTCAAACCATTTTCATTAGTTTTTCTTATAAACTATCACACATTGTATAAGGACAACCACTATTTATTCACAACTGTCGTGACTTTATTGTGGTAAGGAAGGGATTAGAGAGAATAAATAATTAAGGATAAAGTTAATTATATATTTGCAGGCCTTAAGTAAGATTAAGGAAGTAGATCTATAAACTTTGATGGTCCGCCAGGTAAAAGAACAAAAAATAACACAACCAAATGTGGAGTTCAGGAGTACTTGAATCTAATCTCGTCCACAAGGCAACGCAAGGGAGGAAGAAACCAACTGCTTTATGTTGAGAGTTGAAGAAGTTAAGGTTCACCATAAAACCAATTGGTAATGTGGGGAGTAGTCCAACCTTTTATAAGTTCATGCAAGGTCCCTCTTCTCATCAATGTGGGATTCATTTTCAACACGTCCCCTCACGTGTGGCGAATTTTCAAGCCTAACATGTGGACAACACAATTCAAGCAACGTGGAGCACTGAATACTTGTGACTGTTGGACTTCACATAAGGGATAACTTGCTTTGATACCAAGAAGAAAGTTGAGGTTCCACCATAAAACTAAATTGGTAATATGAGGAGTAACACAATTTCTTGTAAGCCCATGCAATATCCCTCCTCCCATTTATGTAAAACTCATTCTCAACTATCAATCTCATGTCACGTTCTCAAGCTATCACGTTCTCAAGTTTGTTCATCCATCAATTCTCATGTCGATGTTAGTAAGGTTTTGTGTGCTTGATTAGCATGGAACCATAAAGTTTACAATATTGTTATCGTCATTTGTACAGAATTTTTCACTATAGGATTGCCTCTTGGATATCTTAGCTTTTACCCATGGATCTTTTCCCTTCTTCTCATAATCATAACAAGGCAGAAAATATCGATAATCTGGACAGAATTAGTGGCGCATTCAAAATTTCAAACCCCATGTATAATTGATCTCACTTTATCCGTCAAAGAGGAGGGTAAAATCATGCAGAATGATGGTTAAAAAGTGCAAAGCTTCCACCAACCGAGAAAAAGAAGGCAAAGTTTTAACTTAATTACCTTGTTTATAGCCTATAAAGTTAGTTTAGGTCTTCATTGTTTGTTGGTTAAGATAATCTCTCCAAGCCTTTTTCTTTTTGGTATTAATTACAACATCAAGTTGGATGCATCTGGATTGGGACAACATATATCGGCTTCTGTCTCTCTTGCTTTTGCCGTTTTGGTTCACATGTTCTTTTGCTCTCTTTTTTTTCAAAATTTAAAATGATTTTTCTTTTAAAAACTTACCAAAAAAATAACTTAATACAGACTTAACCCATCCGCGACAATCCTTTGATAATAAGAAGTTTAAGTAACTTGGGGCGCAAGTAATCAGCTTAAAACACATTTGTTCTACATCTGTTATACTGTGATAGTAGTGGCACGCCTAGCACGTTGTTAGTTTTGATTGTGAGTCTCAAGGCCTACACCTAAGGCCCCACAAAGGTACCTTTCAAACTAACTTCAACATTATCTTGTAGTACATCAAGCAGCAAGAGCACGCCAAACTACCAGACCAAAAGTTCCATCCACCCTTGGGGAGCTGTGCGAATGGCAATCCCACATTTGCCATTAAACAAGTAAACTTCAGTAGTTTCATGAAACATTGTGACAAGGCAGGGAGATCCACAAATTAAGAACAAAAAGAACACAAGCTAAACAACCGGCATCAGTGCAAAACAAGCTAAATTCAGTTGAGAATGAATCTGACATTGATGGAATGAGAGATCCTGCATGGCATATAAGTAAGTTGGACTACTTCCCATATTGTCAATTAGTTTTATCGTGTAACCGCCTAACATCAACTTTCTTCATGGTATTAGAGCACGTTTTCACACATGTGAAGCTCAGCGGTCAAACATGCTCTACGTCACCCTGTTTGTGTTATCCATGTGTCAAGCTTCAAAAATTCGCCATATGTGAGGGAGCGTTTTGAATTGATTCGAAATTTCACCACATGTGAGGGAGCGTTTTGAAATGAATCACACATTGATGAGAAGAGAGACCTTGTATAAGCTTATAAGTAAATTGGGCTATTCCTCATATTGCCAATTTTTATTTTTTATTATGGAACCTCAATTTATTCACCTTCCTTAAAACTACTGCTATCACCTAAACAAACCAGCAGTCAAGTTCACTACATCTAACCAAGAGATCATCGTAGAAAATTAGGCAAATTTGAGAAAAATTATAGTCTCCAACCGTATAAACTACGCATACTAGTGAATAATGAATATTTTTTGTTTCAGAAAGTAAATAATGGAAGATAAATGTAGAATTATGACTACTTGTATTAATGTGTGGAAAATATTACCATATATATATATATATAATCCCTATTTTGATAGGATTACACTGATTACAATTGGAAATTACATTCCTATAATACATGTGACTTACAGAGATGATTCCGAATTAATTAAGGATAATCTAAAACCACCCTCCCCTCCCCGGCAAACTGGAGGAGCTTGATAGGACTAGTTTGGAACAAAGAAGTATATGACGAGGCTGATGAAGGCCTTTTGTGATAATACATGCGAAAATTACGAAGAGGATTTCCTGTTAATTAAGGATAACTAACCACCCCCTGGCAAACTGGACAAATCTGATCGTACAAGATTGGAACAAAGAAGTCCATGACGAGGCTAATGAAGAGCTTTAATGAGAAGATCAGTTGGTTTATCAAAGGTTCAAAAAGACGCTAGGCGCAAGTCGGGAGGCGGGCTGGGACCTAGCGCCTAGGCGACTAGGTGAGGCCTAGGTAGATTTAAGTAAATCTATCATATTTCATGTAAATAAATGTCTGCTTATACTTAATATATATATATATATAATTTAATCATAAACTACAAAATAGAATGCATATATATTATGAAGTATTGGATCATAATGAAAACATGTGAAATAAGGATATAATGTGTGTTCATCTAAGTATGCAACAAGTCTCTTACAATTTATTTGAAAAAAAATAAAATGCAAAATGAAAGTTATCTATTTTCTGTCTAAGTGAGTTGCCACCTAGGCAGGTGCCTAAACGGGTTTAGACGGATTAGGCGAGTGCCTAGGTGGGCACATAAGTAGGTCTAGGCACCATTTCTTAATTTTTAAATGCCTAGGCATTAATCGGGGCAGTGGCCAGCTACCTAGCGCTTAGACGGTGCTAGGCAGGGATTTTTAGAACAGTACACGATGACTACCAACAATTTTTTCACGGACAGAATGATAATCGATATTGATGTGACGCATATGAGCATGATAGACCAAATTAGCAACAAGATAGGTGGCACCCAAATTATCACAATGAAATAAAATAGGAGAAGTCAGTCGAACCCTAAACTCACCAAGAAGAAAGCAAACCCAAGTGGTTTCAACAGAGGCATGAATAAGGGAGCTATATTTAGACTTAGCATTGGAGTGGGAAATAGTAAGCTGTTTTTTGAAGCACTAAGACCATCTCCAATGGTGGCTTATAACCTAAATTTTCCCTTCCCACCCCCCCCCCCCCCCAAAATCCACTCCAACCCAAAACCTAAACCAAACCTAAAACCTAAACCTTAAAATGAACCCAAATACCAGTCACAAATTTAGCCCACAAATTGAAGTGGGACCCACACCCCAAAACCCCAAAACCCAAAACCAATCTGCCTCACACGGATGAACAGTGCAGCTGAAGCCCACCCACGTGGGCTGTCCCATCTGCTGTCAGTTTCACTGTAGCCCAATGGCTACTTTTCTTCATCCAACAGCTCCATTTGAATGGGCCATTGGTTAATCCAACGGTCTAGGTTCAAATTAATTTTTTTAAGTTTTATATTTATATATTTATTGAATCCAACAGCTTAGATCGAATATAATCAAATCTAACGGTAAAAAAAAAGATCTAACGGTCCAAATTTAAATCCAACGGCTAAATAATTTAAAAAAATTATTTAACTTAAAATTCATGGTTGACATACCTAGTGGAAGGGGCGCCTCAGAAATTGTGAGTTTCTTTGTTGATATTTTAGTTGTCATGTACATAATAGTATTTTGCAACTAATTGTTTTTATGTATTTGTTGCATAGGGTGACAAAGTAATGGCAATTTACAAGACAAGAACTACACCAAAAAATCAAGCTTTTAAGTTGCATCATGCTTGGAACATCCTCAAGGATTGTCCGAGGTGGGGAACTGATGCGAATCAACAATGTGGAAGATTATTTCATAATGAAGCCCCACCCCCAAATGATGTCAATGAAGGTGTGAATTTTGCCGACAATGAAGGTGTCGACCAAATGAGCCCAACTTCTTCTTTTCCAAGGCCCCCAGGTAGAGATAAGCAAAAGGAAGCAAAGAGAAAAGGGAAGCCCCAAGATCCGATACGTGCACAATTTGCTAGCGAAATGGCAAGAATGAACGAAAACCAGTGCCGTCGGCAAGAAGAATCGGCCCAAATGTTTTTGGCCATGAAGGAAGAAGGGGATAGGGAGCAAGAAAGGTACAAAACTAATTTGATAATGGAGGACCTCCACAAATACACTCCAGAGAGGAAGAAATACTTACGTGGTAAACAAAAGGAAATTTTATGAAGGAATGCCACAAGGAGTATATTTCAAGATGATGATTCATCTCAAGACTATCACCCAAGTCCATCACCAAGTCAAGATGATGGATAACATTATTAAATTTATGTAGTCTATGAATTTTTTATTGTATTAAGTTTATGTGGTTTATTAATTGTTTTTTTTTTTTTTTTTTTTTTTTTTTTTTTTTTTTTTTTTAAGTTTATGTGGTTTATCATGATTTTCATGTATTGATTTAGTGATTTTTCAAAATTTATCGGAATTTAAATATTTTTAGGTTAAAATGTTCATAAAATTAATTTAAGATAGTCTACATAATTTTTTTTTTTTAAAAAAAATTAGCCTTAATTCATTCTTTGATAATCTGGGGCTAAAATTTTACGCCAGAATGATTGGAGTAGAAAAACTGTTTCTGGGCTAAAACCTAAATTTTCTGGGCTAAATATTTTTAGGTTTTAGGTCACCATTGGAGATGGTCTAAGAGATGAGATTGGAACTCAAATAGATAAGATAACCAGTAGTTGAGCGCCTATTATTTGGACAACTAGCCTAATCAGTATCCGAGTAAATAGATAAAGCAGCAGAAGTAGTCTAAGAACTCAGATGAATGTTGAACGCAACCATATTGATAACTAAGGAGATGTCAGGATGAGTGAGAGTAAGATATTCTAGAGAGCTAACTAACTCATGAAAAGCTATGGGAGATGCAAGTAAAGAGCCATCGATAATAGTTAGAGCAACCTTGGCAAGAAGAAGGGTCGAGGTTAGGTTACAAGAAACCATATCAAACTTCTAAGTAGATCATGAGCATATTTAAGTTGATTAACATATAGACTAGTAGAGTTATGAGTAACATAAGACCTAAATTCTTAATGTCAAGCTGCTTGCCAAGTAGATCAACAAACTATGTAACAAGATCAGAAGATCTACTAGTGACAACAATATCATTCACATAAATAAGCAAAAAGACAATGTGAGTGAGGCACCGAAAGATAAAAAGAGAGGAGTTCAAAGTACCCTAAATAAATCCAAAAGTCAGAAGGAAGAAACGAATTTGGTTGTACCAAGAATGAGGAGCTTCTTTTAGACCATAGAGAGATTTATGAAGGTGGCAAACATGGTGAGGATGAGAAGGGTCAACAAAGCCAGGGGCTGAGACGAACCTTATAGCTTTCAATTGAGCCATCAAGATTCCACTTTATACGGAAAACCCATTTGTAGCTAACAATGTTATAACATGACGAAAAGGTACAATAGACAAGGTTTGATTACGCAAAAGAGCATTAACTTCCTTTGTCATGGCTAGGCGCCACTAAGGATGTTTAGAGGCCTGTGAAAAACATATAGGTTTGTCAGTTTCAAGAGAAGCTAAAAAAACATACAGAAGAGGATACCGCACAGTGACATAGTGCAGGTTTTGGGTTGGATGACGTGACCATAGAATAAGTGGAGGTTGTAGCCGAATAAGCTACAAAAAGATAAGGCTCGGGCCCATAATGAGCGCATAGGCTAGTGCTGTTTGAGGGAGAAGTAGGTACATGCCCAATGGTATATGCTAAAGGATTGGCACGGCGTAACGACATTCTCGAGCTTTACTATTTGCCCAATCCTTAATATACCTTAACCGGTAACCCTCAAGTTGAATTGTAGGGGATGCTGTCATCATGACCTCTGAGGTTGTGGTGGTGGAAGTTGATTTACTTAACTGCTGTGAACATGCAAGAGTTATTTCGATCGCTTCTTAAGATAGGGCCAAAGGCTGCGATGCCTTTCCTCTTTGTAGCAACAGTGTCCAGTCTTTTCTATCTTTTTTGTCTGAAACTCGGCTCAATGGATTTTTTTCAATCCCTACTTTCAAAAATGGGGTTCTCTCTTGGGAGAAAAGTTCTGTTAAGTAGGGGCTTAGTTCGTGAAGGATGGCTGCTTTTGGTTTTTTTTTTCCAACCGCTTCCAGGATCTTTGACGGAACGATAATGAATATGACGGGAGGAAATGAGATAGTTAACCAAGGGCTGCGCAGGGGTGATGCTAGCCCCATGCCCCCAAGAGGTTGACAAATTTCTTTTTCAAACAATTAAACACCGTTATAAATACATTTAACATGCATTTTTGTATTAAAGGCAATATTATTTATGAATATATGTGATGTCTCCCAATTATTTGATGGTCAATCTATTACAAAAATCATGCATGGTTGTAGGTTAATTAATATTCTTCCTAACTTGATAAGTATTTGGATTCTTATACTTCTTTAGAAATATATGTTCATCGACCTAGGCCATTTAATCATTTCTATTTTTTTTTATATTTATATATTATGCATCAGTCTGCTACTAAGCTAACTTGATAAATATTTGAATTTTTACTTGGAAAAATATGTTCATCGATTTAGGCCATTTAATCATTTCTAGTTTTTAGGTCAAATATTTATCGAAAACTCAAGGCCAATTAAATTAATATATGTGTATGTATGTGTGTGTGTGTGTTTGTGTGTGTGTGTGTGTGTGTGTGTACATGAGATGTGATCAAGGGACAAATATTTTTACAAATACTTTTACATTCTTTTTAAGCCTTTTGATTACATGACATCCAAGGGTTCTTATTTATTCATTAAATGACATGGATGCTTAAGTGGATTTTAACTAATATTAAAGATAAAATAAAATTGAAAAAAACATAAAATCTGGAAAATTAAAAATATAATTAAAAATGGAAGAAACTTTAACTGAAATTGCTTCTCCCATTCCCATTTCGATCAAGACTTGGAATCAGACTTTGAACCCTAATAAAAAAATCATTAACTAATTTTTTTTTTTTTCAGACTTTGGATTCATGAAACATCATTTAACTGATGTTTTTTTTTTCTTCTTCCAACCAGGGACGAATGGAGAGCCGGTTGAGATGGTTCTTATTTTTTACTGGGAAAATTAAAACTAAAATTAAAAAAGGAAGATAATTTAACTGAAATTGGTTCTCCCATTCCCATTTCGATGAAGACTTGGATTTAGACTTTGAACCCTAATCTTACATGGGGTATTCTTAGTGTTTCATGTCAGTAAATAAGCTCCTGGTTCTCCACCTTTGGCAGATGGTTCTGGGTTGGATGCCTATGGGTACTACTTTGGCGACAGCAGATGGGCTTGTGAAGCGAGGTGATGGAAGGGATATACCTTTTGTTTTGTCGAGAGCAGTATTTGCTGGAAGTCAAAGGTATGGAGCAGTATGGACAGGAGATAATTTGGCTGATTGGGATCACCTTAGGGTTTCAGTTCCATCAAGCTTCCTCATCGGCAAAGAAGCAGTTTCATGATTTTTTTTATTGGGGTTCGAAGTCTGAATCTAAGTCTTGATCGAAATGGGAATGGGAGTAGCAATTTCAGTTAAATTATCTTCCTCTCTTAAATTTCTAGATTTTATGTTTTTTTTCAATTTTATTTTATCTTTAATATTAGTTAAAATCTACATAAGCATCCATGTCATTTAATGAATAAATAAGAATCATTGGATGTCATGTAATCAAAAGGCTTAAAAAGAGTGTAAAAGTATTTGTAAAAATATTTGTTCCTTGATCATATCCCTATATATATATATATATGTGTGTGTGTGTGTGTGTGTGTGTGTATGTATATGTATATGTACTTATCAATCGGCAATAACATGCTTCTAAAAGCTCAAGATAATCATTATCTTGAATACTATATGATTCAAATCTTCAAAATATTAAAAAATAAAATTTTTGAACACTCTAATGCTTTAGCACGTTCAATCATATATATTAAACATAGATCCGTTCAATCAACTACATTTTTCTCTCAAGTGAGTTATATCTTGAGATACTAAACTTAGCTATAAAATAACTTTTTTTTAATTTTACACAAATTAAAATAAATGGTTAAATGGGTACCCATTTATAACCGTAATTAATACCCATAACTAACTATATAAATTTCACGATTAAACGGTTATACCCAGAACTGTTTATTTATCTAAACGGTTATTCATAATCATAACCGTGAGTTTTAAATAGGCGGTTAACCGTGGTTACCCACATCAGTGGGTATTTTGTCCATCCCTAACGTCAGCCCGTTGGGTACCGGTGTTGACTACCTTGTCGCCGAAGTTGCGTGAAAAGAAGTGCCGGGCGTCGTTGGGTTGAAATTGGCCTTTTTGCTGGCTCGTCCACGCATAATAGTGAGCCAAAAAAATAGGTTTGGCCGGTTTTCTAAGCTAATTTTGCCCAACTTTTAGGTTTTATCTCATAACTTATTTTAGGCCCAATAGTTAGAGATGGTGTGGGTTGGTTTAAAACCTAGATTCAAGGTTCTAACCCAACCATTGGAGTTGGTCTTATATGAACAAAACATAAGGCTAGTCAAATGAACAACTGAAATTTGAATTTTGATAATATTTGACTCATAAAGCTCGTAGATACCTTATGTACCAAGCCCTTTATCCAAAGGTATTCTCACTTTTTGGTAGAAATAGGGATTGGTTATAGGGCCCACTTCACATTAAACTTTAACGATCCGAACACTTTTATTTTTAAGTCGCATTTTATAGATCATCTTTGTAAAATATTAGCCAAATGGAAAACATTTTAGGTGTCAAATTGAGTTCAAAGAAATTTACGAATACTATTTTATAAGAAACATTAAAATTTCATCATGACAATCAAATGAGTAAATGGTTTCAAATTAAATTAATATTTTTGCAAGGATAATCTATAAATGAAGACTTAAATTATAGACAATTTAGATTATTAAAGTTCGATGTAAAATGGGTCTCATGACTAATCCTTATTTTTCTTTTTTCTTTTTTTTTTTAAAAAAAGGAGAATTCCTTTAAATAAATAGAACTTTAACGAAAAGCTCCTAGTACTGTTCACTTTAACAAAAAAACCACATTTTTACACTAAAAATTCAATATTGGTACTATTCACTTTACCCTTTATTTTGTCATTATTGTAACATCCCACATCGCCTAGGGGAGTGGATCATCTAAGCCTTATATGTATATTCTCATCTTTACCTAGCACGAGGCCTTTTGGGAGCTCAATGGCTATGGGTTCCGTAGGAATTCTGAAGTTAAGCGAGTTCGTGCGAGACCAATCCCAGGATGGGTGACCCACTGGGAAGTTCTCGTGTGAGTTCCCAGAAACAAAACCGTGAGGGCGTGGTCGGAGCCCAAAACAGACAATATTGTGATATGGTGGAGTCGAACTCGGGATGTGGTGGAGGCCTGGGCCGGGATTTGACACTTATTGTTAAAACTCAAAGTTTTTAAGTCATTTTCATTAGTTTTCCTTTAAATAAAAGGCGATATATATATATGTACTTGTTATGAGATAGCTTGAGTTTGATTAAGTTTTCAAGCCATTTTTATTAGTTTTTTTTAAATAAAAAGCAATATATATACGTACTTGTTATGAAATAGCTTGAGTTTGATTTGACCCCAACTAATTCGTCAAAGCTTGACTAATAGTTAGACTTTCTAATCTTATAATGAAAATATAAAATGTCTTGAAAAATCAAATCAAACTATTATATTGGTTATGTTAAATTCAAAGTATATTGAAATGTTGATAGCTTTTCATATTGACATATTGACATATTGACCATCTCATGAATGTATACAGTCCTCCTAGAGCATGTCCGACTATTATGTTTGTTTTTTATTTGCGCTATTATGTTTCAGTCACCATTAAGTTTGAGCTCGTTTAAAAACTAGTTGAGCCATTATGAGGTGGAGCTCAATCCATAAATGGATTGAGCTGAACCGACCTTAAGTTTAGAAATGTCCTTCAACCGGAGCTTGAATCTATTAGCTTCGTTCAAGCTTAACCTTGAATCGTATTATTAGCTTCGTTCAAGCTTAACCTTGAGCATCTCGGTACTCGACGCATTTAACCCTTAGCGCTCATTTAGTGGGTGGGATGTGATTGGACTTACACTACTATGAAACCATTTATTAGTGTCGCTATAATAATCGACAAGAAACGTGTATTACTATCGGATATTAAGCAAAATCCGATAAAAAATGGATGCAGTGACGGATATAATAAGTGACAGAATTGCCTGCATCAGGAAATGAATTTTTCGACAGTAACTTGGACTGGTTATGAATTAATTTACTTATAAAATAGGGAACTGTAACGAAAAGCTCCTGTTACTGTTCACTTTAACGAAAAACCACATTTTTACACTTAAAAGTCAATCCTGGTACTATTCACTTTACCCTTTATTAAGTTATTTTCGTTAAAACTCAAAATTTTCAAGCCATTTCATTAATTTTCCTTATAAAATAAGGAAAATTACAACATATGACTTCGCTCTCCCTGCAATTACAAAAATGTAACATCCCAACGATGAACCACACCACATGCCCATCTGCTGCTCACAACTCACAATGACTATCATGACCCACCCACAACGCCACTTTGACGACCCCACATGTTGGGGCTGCTTGCGACGAGATGTGCGGAGCAATGTTCTAAAAACCGCTAGGTGCTAGACAAGCAGTAGATTGGGGTCTAGCACCTAAACGGCTAGGCAGGCTTAAGTGGACTAGGCAGATTAAGTAAACTTATTATATATTGTATAAATAATTGTCTGTTTATATTTAAAAAGTATACAATTGTATTGAGATAGATAAATTGAAAAATAAAATGACTTATAGATTAGAAAGTATTAGAACATGTTGAAAACATGGGGAGCCAGAATGTAATGAGTTTCCTTCAAAGTATTCAACAAATTTCTTACAATTTATTAAAAAAAAAATGCAATATGAAAGTCATCTATTTTTTGTCAAAGTGAAAGTCGCAACCTAAGTGGGTGCCTAAGCAGGTCTAGGTGATCTTTCTTAATTTTCAAACGCTTAGGGATTAATCGGGGTGCTGGCTAGCCGTCTAGCGCCTAGCCCATAGGCGTTAGGCAGGTACTTTTAGAATAGTGTTGTGGAGAGAGACGAGGTCTGGTGAGAGAAAAGTTGGGAGAGAGAGATGAAGATTACGGAATGAAATGATGACAAAGAGAGGCGAGGAAGAACATGATACGTGCCTCACGTAGATGGGATTTGTAGCCCATGTGTGAGGTTGGGTTATATAACCCACCCGATTTTGGATTTGTAGCCGATCACATCTAATCCCATCCTAGTTACATTTAACACCATCAAATATTGGACTTGGACTCATAGCCATTTTAATTGGCCATAACCTATCTTATCCAGTCCATCAAACGAGCCCTTAATCTTAGTGAAAGGTCATGATACATAACATATTGTGTACTCACTAACTTTTAATGATTGTAAGTTATGGCAATTCTTCCCTTAGTAAATATGTGATTGATGAAGTTTATTAGAGAAATGCCAACATAATTTTCTCAAAAGTGGGACTCTCTATAATTTTATGTCATTTCATACTTTTAGCACAATGTTTTATAATGCCTGAACGGGAATTGAAGTTAAATTGTGACGTAGCAGAAAATCCATAATAAGCCAAACTTTTGAGAAAATCTCCTCAACATTATATAACTTATTATTTGACATACTTTTTGTCATAATGAAAGTGAATTGACTCTTGTTTTGTTATAAGGAGAGAATCCTACTCCTTGCTCTAATTCTAACACATTTTCCCACCCACCCCTGACGAGACAAATAATGAATATTTATATAAATGGTACCATTTTTCTCGGAACAAAATTAAAAAAATCAAGTAAAAGAAAATGTCATACAACTCCAGAGGGATGTTTTGTTTCAATTGATAAAAAATTCAAGAAATGAACCTTGAGTACTAGAGTAGTACTTCTCAATCACTTGAGTTATAAGTCCGACAACTTAAAAAAAAAAAAAATTAAAATGTCTTACATGATATGATACAAAATTAAAATAAAAAAGGTAATTGTCATTCAACTACTCTTAAGTTGCTCAACTTCTAACTTTCATACTAATAGATTTTTTTTTCGTCTCACTTTCATAATTTTCTACCACTTTTGTAATTTTGTTAGCTTGGTCGTGCTTTTCTGTTAACTAATAACGTGATAGAATTTTCATCCGCTAATTCATGTGAAAGTGGAAGTTTGATAATGTTAAAATAGAATCTCAAAAGAGAATAATAAAATAGAAGTGATCCTTGAAAATAAAAATGCTATTGGATGGTCGGTCAAGTGTAAGAAAACCCCATGGGATTCCCACAGAATAGCCCCAGCCCCTGTTTCCCTCCCAATTCCTGTGTGTGTATGATAACTTTTTATTTTTTATTTTTTATATTTTTATAAACAAACGATAATATTTATTGTAAAGAGATGAATGTAATCTCATAATAAATTAATAATAATATAATTTAAATTCGTTTTTAACGAGAATCAAATTACTAAATCATAATACTAAATGATGGTATGATAGTTTATAAACAGTATTTTTCCGTCCATTTGAAAATTGAGTTTTAAAGAAAGAAAGAAAGAAAGAAAAGAGTTTGAGAGAAGGTAATGAGAGAGAGCATCCAATATTTACACAGTAGACAGAAGACCTGGTGTCTCTCCCTCCACAGTCCTCAGTCCTCAGTAGTCACCACATTTCTCGTGACTTTGATTTCCTTTTCTTCTCCTCTCTCTCATTCACTCCGCCCCCAACTGTCCTCTCGTGTGCCCTAAATCCTCCCACCACCCACCCTACAAATTTAATTCATTCCAACCCCACAAAAATCAAATAAATACAAGTTTCAAAGTTTAAACCCTAACTTCCTCCTCATTTCCATCAACCCCAATTATCTCCTCCTTTCAGCTTCTTCTTTGGAGCTCATGTTCAAGGTAAAGGTTTTTATTTTTATTTTTTTATATTTTTTTATATTTTAAGTTTAATTTTCATGCTATTTATGAGCCTGATGTTACTTGCTGTGAATTATGATCTATATTAATTTTGATAATTAAATTGTTTTTGTTGGTGAATTGGAATGTTGGGTTTTCTGTTTTTGTTTGTTTCCAAAGATCCATGTTAAAAAAAAAAAAAAAAATTGATTTGAAACGGCTGACTATGTCTGTTTGTTGATAGTGAGGTTGGTGTTTGTGTGTGTGGAAGATTGTGTAGGATTTGTGAACAAGATTTGTTGTTTGCTTTATGTTTTGAAGATATTATCGATACATGACTTTGTCATTCTTCGTAGTCTCCAAAGTAGTGGGAATGGCTCGTCTTTCTTTTGTTTCTTTCCGTTAAGCCGTAATTGGCCAGTTTGTGTGCAGGTGACATTTGGTTGTCTAACTTTGAAATCGGAAAAGTATTGAATTAGATAGTTGACATATTTAACCCATATTTTGATGATGCTTATGTATGTGATAGCAAAATTTTTATTTTAACAGATCATTCCATATCTTTCATTAATTGAGGTTAGAGTAACACCAGTTAACGTTTCCCTTTACCTCTCAATTTCCATTTAGTGTTTATGTTAATTGTAGTATTGCGTGGATAAAGCATAGACATGGCTGATACGTTACGAAAATAGAAATTTGATGAGTTTGATATTAACTGCAATGCAGCAATCATGGCCTGCCTTGGATGCTTCCTTTTGGACTGAGTAAGGGGATCGTAGTGGGCCATTTCAGTCTGCAAATCAGTATGGTTCTAACAAACTTGAGAAGATATGTAGCTCTATTTCCTATTTCTGTGCTGCGGTATCTTCACAATGCTTCGTCAGAAGTGGGTTAGTTTGAATTTGTAAGGACATAACATCGTCTGCTGTATTTCATCTGGTTCATGAAAAATGAGTACATTGCGCTCTACATGTGAAATTGTTGAATCAAGAGAAGAGCTCCGCTTGGAGTCCAAACTGGACGAGAAAGGTGGAAAACACAGTATGCTAAAATTAGGAAATAAATATTCGATCGAGGATGATATTAATCAGCTTTTTCAGGCAATTGATGGTAGAAAGTCTGCTAGGATATCAGGTTTGTCGCATGAGGCTAGCAAAGACGCTTTGAGGAAGAGTGCTATGAAAAGGCCAATGAGAGTTGGTTCATCAAATACATCAGGTATCGGAATTTCCGAGCCTGTGAGTTTGAAGCAAGCACTTAGAGGATTGTGCATCACTCAGGCATCAGAGTTGGCTGCCATGAAGCGGCTACCGAGGCCAGGTCGTTCATCAGGAGTTTCAGAAGCAGGAACTATCAAAAGGTTGTACGGCACAGTGGTAGCCGAGGCCAACGGGCCTGGCATACCTATGACTGAAGGTAAAGGGAATTATGTAGAGGTGTCCCTTGTGCCTGAAACATCCAAAAATTCTGAAAACAATCCTGGATCCATGCAATCAGAGACACAGGTTGATACTGCCAGAACTTTGGGAGCTGGACTGATGCCCGATGCTAGTAAGACCAGTTTAGCACCGCATGATCAAATTAATCCTTTTTCATCAGCAGTTAAAAGTGATATATCGAAGGGAGAAGATAGAGAACCGGAATCAGCAGAATCTTCAGTCCACTTTCATCATGGTAAGAAAGTCATGCAGAGGGGTGCGGTTGCTTCTATCTCCACTGATGTTCCAATTAATTCTTCAAATTCAAACAAGGGGCTGCACTCTGCTGCTTCTCCATCTGGCTCTAGCACTGGTAGTAAGGTAGGCAAATCATCTGGCAGTAGTTCACATCTAATCAAGCCGGTTCTCAGGAGCAAAAACGTGGTTAAGAAAACTGTCAAGCAGGATTCAAGTTCTGGCTCTAGTAGTTCCAAATCAGATAACCGACAAGTTGATAGTGATTCGTGCTCTAGTACTAGCAAGTCAAAGGACCAGAGACACAACTGTACTCCAAAGCATGAAGGGAAAGGTATTGAGAAAATATCTCTGGCCTCAAGCAGTACAAGTCTTAGCAAAGAATTGAATTCAGGTATTGTTAACAGAGGTACAAGCACACTGGATTTCGCTTCTAATTACAGTAGTAGGATTAACTCTGCAGTGACAAAAGTTGATGAGAGGTCAAGATCAAAGGAAAACGGGGATTTCTCACAAAGCTCAAAAAGTAGCATTGGTGACGGTAGCAGCACTACATGCACTAGTGAGGAGAGCAGTCTAAGTGGGTCTGGTCGTAGCGGCAAGAGGCCACACATGTCAAGAGACTTGAGATGGGAAGCCATCCATCACGTCCAGAAGCAGCATGGAAGCTTAGGTTTGAAGCACTTTAAGTTGTTTAGGAGAATCGGTTCTGGGGACATTGGGACTGTTTATCTTGCTGAGCTAACTGGAACAAATTGTGTATTTGCTTTGAAAGTGATGGACAACGAGTTTTTGGCTACCAGGAAGAAAATGATCAGGGCCCAAACTGAAAGAGAGATACTGGAAATGCTGGATCATCCATTTCTTCCCACACTATATTCCCATTGTGTGTCAGATAACCTCTCATGTTTGGTTATGGAGTATTGTCCGGGTGGGGATCTGCACGTGCTGCGGCAAAAGCAACCTGGCAGGAGTTTCTGTGAACAAGCAGCCAGGTACCTTTTCTTCTTTAAGGTCCACTTGTAGTTAACTGTGCCTTTGCTTTTTTTTTTAGCTGCGGAAGACAATCAAATGGATACATTTGACATTATTATTTAGTAGGTTACATGTTTGTTGTTTTCTTACTAATTTTCCATTTCTGGAAAAAATTATTTTGATAGTTGTTTGATACTAGCTCATACTCTATGTTACTTTTCCTTTTTCTCCTTGAGTTTCCAAAATCAACTTGTCAGAATGTTAAAGTATATAAGACCTAGCAGTGAGGATTACACTAGATAACATGCTCTGGCCACTTGTATACATGTTCGGTATGTTAAACTAGATTTTATTTCCCGGGATTTAAAGTTGGGATCTAATATCCACAAAACAATCTCATATTGTCAATCAAGGATTGGCCTGGTGCCCTTAGAGAACTACATGATTTATTTACATCATCGCAACTGTATTTTAAATGTTCATTAGACTAATTTCAAGTGATTGTGTACTGTCTCTGCAGGTTTTATGTTGCTGAAGTCCTCCTTGCCTTGGAGTATTTACACATGCTAGGAGTTGTGTATCGAGACTTGAAACCTGAAAATATTCTGGTCCGAGAAGACGGCCACATCATGCTCACAGATTTTGATTTGTCACTTAGATGTGCTGTCAATCCAACGCTGCTTAAATCATCGTCTCCTGTTTTGGAGAGCACAGGAAAAATGTCAAGCCCATGCATAGAATCTAGCTGCATTGATCCTTTTTGCCTTCAACCATCCTGGCAAGTTCCATGCTTCACTCCCAGACTTTTATCCGCCGCTGCAAAATCTCGAAAAGTGAAATCCGAGCTTGCTGCCCAGGTCAGCCCATTGCCACAGCTTGTAGTGGAGCCTACTAGTGCCCGGTCCAACTCATTTGTTGGAACCCATGAATACCTTGCCCCGGAGATCATTAAAGGAGACGGCCATGGGAATGCTGTTGATTGGTGGACATATGGAATCTTTCTGTTTGAGCTGTTATATGGTAAGACACCCTTCAAGGGGTCAGGAAATGAGGACACATTATCCAATGTTGTGTCGAAAAGTCTCAAGTTCCCAAATACACCTATAGTGAGTTTTTATGCAAGAGATCTGATCAGAGGCCTCTTAATAAAGGACCCTGAAAATCGTCTAGGATCAGTGAAAGGGGCTGCAGAAATCAAGCAGCATCCTTTCTTTGAAGGCCTCAATTGGGCATTGATTCGGTGTGCAGTACCGCCAGAGCTTCCCAAGTGGGGTGATATTGGAATTGGCACACCATCTGCTTCACAGAAACAGGAGAGCACGGGCTGCAAGGAGTTGGAGGGTATAGAAGAGCATATAGACTTTGACCTGTTTTAAAGCTTTTATATGGGGAGGAAAGGTGACGTTCTTTTTCCAAATTTTCTCTTCGGTTTCTTTAACTGATAATATTAGCTTATAGTGTAAATTAAATGTAACACACAATACTGGTGGCTAGTTGTAGAATATGATATATGGATACTGATACAGTAGCTGAGAGAAATGGAAATCGGATTAGCATTTTCCTTGTTCTTTTCGTCGTATAATTTGGGTGTATTCATGTTGCTAGAACTTCATCTCTTCCTACAATATGATCCTGTAAGAGATGCAAGTTTGTACCCTCATCACTAGAAAATCATGTATAATTACTGCTGTTCTTTTCCAAGTTCAAAACATGCAATAATCAATACACCTTCTCTACTGGGTTGTAAGCTGTTTAACGCTCGTGCGAACAGGCCATTGCTAGTTCTTTTCGTTGTTTCTAATCCGTCTTTCATGTCCAAAGAGAGAGAAGTTTGTTTGAGAGTGTGGTTCTGTATGAAGCGCTTTTAATCCCTTGTGCTTATGTTAGAAGCAAAACGTTTCGTTAGAAACATAAGTGCTTATTATGTATTCTCCTGAAAGCACTTCTTGGTGAAGCACTTTTGCACTTCAGTAATGTTTTTGTAACTAAAAAAGGTATTATCCAAGACTGTCCTTTAAAAGAGTTCTTATGTAATCAGCAGTCTACTCTAAAGCTTAGAAGCCGAAGAAGTTTTTTTGTTGAAACTTCAAGCTTGTCATGGAACAACATCTGGATTAGCTTAATTTGGAATTGCTTTTTGGTTGGACATTGCTCTCTTGTTGGTAGTATCTTCATACGAAGAACCGTCAATTTGTTTGATTAATGGATGACTAAATGTCTTTAATGAATTTTGAACAGTTCTAATTATGATGTTTGTGCCGTGAAATGACACTAATCGTCTCTGAATGATGAAGAGCCCCTATACATGTAAATGAGGCTAGGGAGACAAGTATTATCCCTGTAAAAGCATTTTTAACCATTCAAACCATTTTAGGCATAAAAGCACTCTCAGTTCATTCCTTCCAAACCTCGGCCCATAAGCAACTCCATAGCCAGAAGCACTTTTGACTTTTCCACTACCAAATCCAACGTCACGCTTTTCTCCACTCCGTGGACAAAAATGAAGGCACTGCGCAGTGGAGTAGCAAAACTTCTAAATTACCTTTTTCTCATCTGGGTCTGTGAGATAAGCACCAATGGCGGTTTCTACTCCCTCCACGGCGGCGGAGATCAAACCCTTCGCCGTCTTCTCGCGTGCCTTGGCAACATCTGCAGAAGCCCAGCTGCCCCAGAGTTCTTCCGGGACCTGGTCAACAAAAGGGGTTTGGATTCCAAGCTCAAGATTGATTCAGCTGGACCTTTGGTTACCATGAGGTAACAAGAACCTAATTTTAAATCATATATTTGACACGACTACGTTCTAAACTACTCTACCTTACGACAATTGGGGTTTAGATGAATTTTGTGTAGATTATCAATCGTTAAAATAAAAACCGCCGCTTCCATGTGTATCTAATTACCAGGTACACTGAGCAAGATTGAATTCAATTCAAAACAAAAGGGTATGTTGAATGTCACGAACAGTATGTTCTGTTGTGGTTAAGCTGGACCTCTGTCGGATGCTTCAATTTGTTATCAGCTGCATAGTTCACTATAGAAATGTTTGAGACTTGAATTCTCCGTCAGATCCACTTTGCTTCATACTAAAATCTGTTTTTTCCAACCACGTTTCCTTCTTGGACTGGCACTTATCATGCACGAGAATGCATTTATAAGCTCTGAATCCTCTTCATTCACAAGATTCTTTGCTGCACTTGGGTTGGCAAGGAGGAGCTTTGCTACAAGGTATCCAGCAACCGACCAAGTTTGATACAGCTGTGCCTGCTTTCCAATAAATCTTGCTCGCTTGGTGTCGTAATATTCAGGCCACTTGTCCATAGATATGCGCTTCTCAGCAATCTCGACAGCCTTCGCTGCAATTTCTGGTCTGTTAAGCTTTATGCATGCCACCGTGAGCTGAAACAAGCCCCATAATCGTGTTAAATCACACAAATAATCAGCCACTGCCAAATGCTAATGGAATAACAGGGAACTTTTGCATTCTTTTCAACACATTCAAGGATTCTGCACAGTTAATCACACAAATCGCATTTCTTTAATTTCAGATTTTAGAAAGAAAAATGCTTGGCTCTTCTGTTTTTTTCCCTAACAAGCCCTTCCTCCCTGTAAGTGGGCAGACTAGCCAATTCACAGCAATGGGAACCTGGTTTGCACCGTTTCATATGAAGTAGTGGCCGGAAACTACATCTTAAAGAAAGAGAAGTAACTTGTCATGAGGCAGTGATCTCGCAATCTGCTTTATTTGCATTTCCAACTTTTTCTTTTCTCATTATATTCATGCTCTATAGTCTATACTAGGCAGCAATCTCAAATCGTACTGCTCCCAAGAAGACAACCTTTCATCTACTTGAACTAATCATAGGTTCTCCACTCCACATAATTTTGAACTAAAACTACTCACTTTTAAGTGTGCTTATAGGCTCAGACACGCATATACAGAAGGAAGGGAAGTGTCAGATGACATAACAGTGAAATCAGTACCAAAAACAGAGTCGTTTTATGTAATAAAGTTCCCAATTGCAATACTGAACTCACATAGAACAGGGATAATCTGGAGTTATCTATTATCAAAGAGTACGAAGCAAGGCCGAGGGCAATTGGGAAAAAAAGCATTCACTTTCAAACAAAAATTTACCTGCCAGAGCAACGTTGGCCAAGAACCTCCATTATGGTAAGACCAGGGACTACAACATAAAATCATATAAAGGAGGTGTCAGGAAACATGGAGAGGAAATTTCAAAAATCTAGGACAGAATCATTACGTGTTTTTGGGATCGCTGCCGGTGATGATTTGCCATTCCTGGCCTTCAAGAGCAGGGTAACATATTTTAAACGGCATATCTGCCACTAATTCATCCCATTTTGCGTCAATAAGATCCAGAATAGCATGTGACTGCAAGTCTGTTGCGAGACTACTTACAATAGACCATAAGTTTCCAAGAGAAAAGAAACGGAAGTCCATGTGAGCAGGCTGCAGGTTTCCAATCAAGTACCCGCCAGTACTGGGCATAAATCCCACCAGCCACGACGGAATCTGATCTGGGTAAATATTGAACTTATTAACAGCATCGTACGAGTATTCCTCTGTCTTGTATCGGTAAATTTCATTGAGTTTTCTCATATCAATCCAGTAATATTCCCTGATATGGAAGGACAACGCAACCAGACGGTTGTTAAGTGCTCGCACGAGGTCCGCTGATGCTTCCTCTGGAGCAAGCATCTCACGCACACAAAGTAATGCTGAATAAAACAGTGCCTACAAGGACAGGAAACAGTGACATGAGACATCGAACCAATGATGCCACAGAGATTTTAAACTAAAAGACAAGCTTCTGTACCCAATTAAAACTTTTCCCTCCGCCTAAGAAGACTATTAATTCCACTATCTCCAACTGTGATATTAACTTGCAATTATAACAGTACAGAATAACTTTGATTGATTTAAATTTAACACACAATTGATTGTTGGCTGGAGAAAGAACAAATAACAAATAACAATTATTTCACAAAATTGATCATAGAGTATATATTTAAAGGCTTTTTAGCCAAAATGATCCTTGATATTGGCATAACTTTTCATCCCTGACATTGAAAATCGATAAAAGTGGTCCCTGAGTTTGTCCACTGTAAATCATTTTGGTCATTCCATGAAAAATCTGTCAACATCATTGTTAAGACAAAAATAACCTTAAAAAGGTGGTTTCAGTGAACAAACTTAGGACCACTTATATCGATTTTCATTGTTAGGGACTAAAAAAGCCTTATTTAAAATAGGGGTAAATGACTGCAGCCACCAATCAGATATGAGCACGAGATCAGGTGATGTAATCACCAAACAATGTTTTGAAATCTATCTGATGATTACAACGATATACCCAAAACATATTGCTATGGGGAAACTTAAAAGGATGGAAAACAATAGTGAACAGGTATTTGGTATGACTCAGAATATTGCACCTTGTGATTGTACCAGTAAAATACATTTATTAGTTTATATGAAATGAAACTTTAAGCTACTCAGGCAGTTCCTGAATGTGCTTAATCTTAGGGGTGATAAGCAAAACGGTATGCAGATGAGACAAGCCCAACGGAAGGAACGCTAACTTTTTAAATAAAGGAGAAACTAAAAGATAGAAAAAGAAGAGGGGAAGGGGAACACACTCTAATGACTTGCAAAGTTTAAGGAGGGATAGCTCACAGTATTCACTAGAAATAAGCAAGAAAATGACATGCACATAAATAGATAAAAGAATTCATTTGAAATGCACTTATAACCACCAATCCATAAAAGGTATATACCTGAATCTCCAAAGGATGGCCATGAATTCCCATGCGGCGATCTATCATGCAAGAACCATCTGTAACCAATAATGTTGGAAACATATCAAAACCATCAGCAAGACATAGCTTTAAAATCATTTTTATCCCTGTTTGCACATCAACTCTTTCCTGCACTGAAAGATCTCTGGAGCACTTTCCATAAGCTCGTAACAATATAATCCACCATAACCCTACAAAAAGATCAAAAGCCAAAGATTTATTAACTGATGTGACTTACTTGAATTACAAAAAATATTAAAATGAGAGTGCCTCCCTATTCGGTTTGGATCATAAACAATCAAAAACTAGATTTAATTTCAAAGACTATTTAAAAAATAGAATGAACTTCCTACCAGAGTCAACTGGGGCAACACGACCAATAGCAGCTTCACCAAAGTCAGGATCCAATACATCTTCAGTTGCAAACTCATCACCATCGAGTGGAACAGTGCGAACCTTGAAACTGGCAGGCATTAGTCCTTGACCAGGACTATAACAATCCATGGTTTTCTCCCAGCTCTGCAATGGAAAAAGGAGGATGATTCACTAAACAGACAAGAACAATTTAAACTTAAAAGGAGTGTAATTCACTAGAAGAAGTTGGCCGATTAAACGAAAAAAATTCAATAGAACGGCAGAAACGAATAAAACTACATACAATGAAAGTCAGCATCTGTAACAGAATTCATGTTTCCAGATATCTGCCACAAAACAGGCCCTTTCTAAGCATGAATTTTTCGGAAGTGTTTGTTTTCCATATTATTCAACACTAAGATCTTACAAGCTTATGCAGATAAAACATTTGGTGTGTAAACTTTAAACAACTTCTAATTAATGACAAGATAAATACATAACTAACACAAGTAAATGTTTTGGTTATATTAAGGTGGGAATCAAACTATAACAACTTTCTAAGTAAACATGACCAAGAAAAAAGTGGACAAAAACACAATGTATGGAACCAAATGATCTAAAAGAATATCAAATGAGCCTAAGTCAAACTTAAACGACCGTTTGTGGATTTGGCACTCAAATAAGAGAATAATTTACCTGCAACTGAAGAGTATGAAGAATGAAGTTCCGCACAATATCATACTCCCCCTTTAAAAGGAAAGCTATCCCAGAAGGTATGAAGTCACGAATAAAGACCTGATCATAGTTAAGGGTACTAGGAGAGCTTGGATCATTAGCGGCAATGGTTCCAACAGGATTGTTACAATAATAGACCATGGAGTTCTTTAGTAAGGTCCATGCTTCCTCCTCAATCAAATCAGCCTTAGACTTCCGTGGAGAACCTTTCTTTTTTCTAGCTGCAGTCGGTTTGGTATTTGACCCAAAACCTCCCACTTCCTGATTCGGTTGTTGATCCACCTTGAATTCATCAATATCTGGACTAGTTAAACTTTCTGCCTGTTGACATTTGCAACTCATTGAATCCAACCTACAGACACGATCCTTTCCATGAACAAAATCATTTCTCCCCTGCAACGCACATATCCTCCTGCGGTCCCTCAAAACTCTTGAACTTTTATGCACTTGGGCACTCAATGAACTTATTTTCCGTCCATTACCAACACCGGGCTTAACAGAAACAACTCCATTCATATTGCTCAAACATATATCAAAACAGCCCATTCGAGGTAATTCCCCAGACATAACTTGTCGAACAACTTCCGAAGTAGCCATTGGGCACAAAGTATACAACCAACTACTCCAAAAACCTTAATTTCACACCTCCGAGGACGAAATCTCGACTAATATATTCGATATCAACACCCCTTGTCTCAATTAACGGACCTACATCAATACATTATCTTAAACTCATTAACTACTGAAATTAAACTTGCCCAACATTGCTAATTCAATCTGTTCCGCCAAACTCGAGCCAAAAACTGAAAACGAAATGGTTACCAAAGGGGCTCTACGAAATACTATCATCAAATTTGGATTGTTGTATTGAATTTTCAACAGCATGAAAACCAACAAATTTGTTTATGTGATTGATTGAATCTCCAATCTCCAATCAATCACATAAACAAAGCTCAAAAAGCATGAAAAATAAAAAATAAAAATAAAAAAAGGCAAAGGGGAAGAAGTTCAATTTCCAAAACCAACAAATTTGGATTGTTGTATTGAATTTTCAATTTTGCATAAATTTATACTGTTTTCGCATCTTACCTCAGAACCCCAACACCAAAACGGGAGAGTTTTGTCGAGCTTGGCACCAAAACGACGACAGTATTCATACGCAACGAACCATGAATTTCAGAGCTTTTGCAATAACGCCGACTTCACGCCCCTTCTTTTGTTTCCTCCGGAAATAGAGGAATTTTATATTTATAGTTTGGATTATATCGGTAAGTTAATGTGATTTTATATTTTTTTTTTACACAAAATAATGTGGTTTTGTTGGGTAATTTTATTTAGAAAACTTTTATGAAAAAGATTTGGATAAAAAGTCATGCTATAATTTTATTTAATTAAAAAAATGGAACTTTAAAGAAAAATTTCCAGTACTGTTCACTTTAACGAAAAATCACATTTTTACACTAAAAAGTCAATCATGATACTATTCTCTTTACCCTTTATTGTGTCATTTTCGTTAAAATTCAATGTTTTCAAGCTATTTTCATTAGTTTTCCTCTAAAAGAAAACTTAAACTTTAATGAAAAACCCTAAAATTTTAATAAAAATGACAAAAAAAAACTTAAAGTTGCTATGGACAATATTCCAGGGTCAGTATGCTTCAAGTGGAAGTTCTCATATGCGAATTTCGCCCCATAAATCGACTCTCCTCCAATCCCATTGCCTCTTGAAAAATCTCCACCTCCACCTTGGTACATGAAATTAGGAATAATGGGATGAAATATGGAGCCCTTAAAGTGCAATGATAATCCAATCCCCTTGTCTTTAGTACAAAGAGCACATAATTTTTAGGTTTTTTTTTTTTTTTTTAATCAGCAAATGACTCCATTACAACTCGACCCTCATCCTCCTCACCTCACACGCATGAGGCAATTCTGCAGGCAATTGAAATTTAAAATAAATGTAGCCAATAATATATTTACACAAATTAATAAGATTATATATATATATATATATATATATTAATAATTAGGGGTTGGTCAACAGTGAGTGAGTGATTAAAATCATGGGAGGATTTGGTTAGGAATTGATCAAATTCACATATATGCACGCGCTTCCTTCAGTAGTTTTTTTTCCTTGTTTTTTCTTTTCTTTTTATTGTTCTTATCATTAAATAAAGTTAGTAGATGACTTTTGATTAAAATTCAAAGTTTTGAAGCCTTTTTCATTAGTTTTTTTTTATTATCTACACTTACACTAAGAGGTGGAGAAGCATGTTAAGTCTCATAATGAATTAGCAATAATTTGATTCAGATTCACTTTTAGCGAAAGTCGAGCTTAAGACCTATCTCGCTTATCAGTGAAAAAAAAAAAAAAACGTGAGAAATGAAGAAGGTAGTGAATTGATGTGCTACAGACTTTAAAGTAGCGCGAAACAATTCGATGTTAGTTTAGCTTTTCCAAAAGATTGAATATAATTGGAAATCAACTTCAACGAGTGCCAAATATACACATTTCAATTAGTTGTAGATTATTTTTACTTGTTTTGCTTTCTATATGAACAAAATAGAGAAGTAGTTTTACTCTTGTGTTATTTTATCAATTCAAATTGTTTATCTTTTAAGTATTTCCTCAAATACCATGTCTATGAAAAATCACCCAAATTCGAAAGTATATGACCATTGGATTAAATGACAATTATTTTAGTGTTTCTCTGCAAAACTGTATTCATCCATTTTCTTTACTAAAAATGAATGTCTTCATGATTTTGAATTTGTCTAATTTTTTGCAAGAATGATCTATAAGTGATCAATTGAGTAAAGTGCGGAATTGGCCTTACAAAATATGTTTGTAAAATGAGTGTAAAAAATAGGTGTCTTCAAGCAAGTGACTATTTACCACAGTAATGAAATGATGTTGAGCTTTTACATGATGGTATGAGTTCAAACCCCATCAAGACTAATCTAACATCAAATCGAACAAAAAAATATATATAGGTGTCACCCAATCCTAATCCGTATATATGGGTCCTGGTCGGGGAGACAATGGCAACAAGATGGAGGTATATGATTATTCGTCTCAATCAACAACATGTTATTCGTGACTATTACAAATCAGGAATATTTTAAATAAATAATTCACGTAACAAGTATTCATCAACCACATCATCGACTAATCCACGTTATTCTAAAATTTTAGTACATGTTGACTCCAACCAATTAGTAAGGTGGAGAAGGACAAGAGGGTTTATTTTATTTTATTTTATTTTTTGGGTCAGACAAAAGATTCTGTTAAATTAGTCATCGATAGAGTTTAAATTCAAATTGTAGGGCTCAGCATCTTTTCACCATTGTGATAAAAGAGCCATTTTGTCTATCACTTTACATTTATCCGTAGATGGGCAGTTGGTATTGAAGAAAATTACTATATTTACTCAATCCCAAATTGAAAAATACGTGAACAACAAATTTATAGATTTTCAAGGGGCATTTAATTTTTGCATTTAGTAATTCAAGCAAAAGAGAACAACTTGTTTTACTTTTACTCGATCACACCCATCATTTTAGCCGATCGTGACATGATTGTGAAACATAAGGGACAACCTGTGTCACCATCATCTTTCCGGATTTCATCGTGATGATTGTGGATTTTAGGTATACCAGGGATGACACGTTGATAAGCTCAAATTTTGTACACTCAACAACAAATTGGACACCAATGCATGCTCATGGTGGAATGTATTTGAAGTGATGCCTAATTAAGGATAAAGTTGAGATCTTCATCAGAAAAACAACCCATAAAGTGTGGTTCTAGCCTGCAAAGACTTCAACGAGAAAATAGTCAGCTTGGAGGGTTATGTTATGCCATGTACTTTTGAACGGCGAACAGAACAGTCCAGAACAATCACCTTCTAGTTAAAGGCCTATTTTAGCTACGCCATCTGGAACTCCATTTTAATCTTACTTTGATCTGTGTAACTCAAAAGTTATCATTTTACTTCTTGAAACTCAAAATTCGCTTCACTTTGCCTCTTAGAACTCAATTTTGATTCCAGTTTGCCCCCTCAAACTTGAAAGTCATCTCTATAAAACTCAAAATTCGCTTCACATTGTCATAGATTTGTTAATTTCTTATGTGGGTTTGATTTAGGTGAGCTAGGTTAATCAATTTCTTTTTTATTTTTTTTTATCTCTTAATTTCTTTTAAACTTAATAGTCTCTTATTGGTGAATGTTGACGCATAATGAAGATTTATAATCAAATTTATTGCACATATGACATAGTCTCATTGGATGTTGGGTCCTACATATGTTTTAGGAGGCGACCTATAAATTTTAAGGAGAAGAGAGAGTCCACAAGTCAAAGTGAAACGAATTTTGAGTTTCAGGAAGTAAAGTGATAAGTTTTGAGTTACAGGGGCAAAGTAATATTAAAATGGAATTCCAGTAGACATAGCTAAAAAAAAAGCCTAGTTCAAATTATATCTTGAGATCATTTATTTTCACCACATGGTTATAATACATATTGTATAACTAGCTACAACCGTAGGTTTATTGCAGGTATTGATATTACTAGTAGACGCTAGCCTTCAATTAAGTAAATGCCCTTTCACTTGCTTGCTATAAACTTGAATTACTTTGATTATGTGATGTAATTTACTTCTTTGATATGACGAGTTACGAGATATGAATCATATTACTATTATGGTAGTATTAGATATATGTAGTTTTTTACTATATACGTGATTTCAAAACGGGGGTTAATATGTTCAAATGATTTTGATTAGATAAACTTGATCCACTAACACTTTATTTTGTCAACCCCTTAGGACATAGCAAGAACAAGGATAACCCTGGGAGTGACGAGTGGGCTTGGCAGTGAGGCTTGTATCTTTGAACTTGGTGATGATTCCTTTACTGAAGTTTTATCCAGTTTGTAATAATTGCATGATCGTACTTTTGATTATACACAACACAACATTGTTTTATGTTAACTCTTGTATGAAACTACTATCTACTCTGGTGTGATGTGATAATAATGGGATTGTATCGCTGAACATGTGTCCCCAAGTTGGGAGGTTGATTAGGAGTGCTTGTTAGTTGACTTCTAATGTAATAATGAATGTTTTGTTTTAAACTCTTTCACATCATATTATCTTATGATGGCTTTCGTCATTAAGTTGGCTTGTGATGTCATCTCCCGATGAGACCATATGATCAATTTAGTGGTGGCCAGCACATTACAACCTTGTAGCTGGTGTTATTGGGGTCGAAGTATGTGAATTTGCTATTAGAGCCTAGTTAATGCACATACGTTTGCATCGAATGATGCCAGTTGTAGTGCTACATAATTTAATGTCTTCTTGATAGAATTATGTCGTTTAGGCGTGAACGTACTTCTATTTCAGGGCTACAACAGTAAGTTAGCTCAACTAATCTCCAATGCTAATAGAGGTTGCACTCAAGCAGAGTTGTTGTGAGTCATGGTGCTTACTCCATTGATGGTCGTGGGCGGGAGATAAAGTTGAATCTTGGTTAGAGCATATGGATGATGTCCTCGAAGTTATGAGATGTCCCAAGGATTAGCGAATGAGCACGGCTACATTATTCATGGTGGAGAGCGCTAAGAATTGGTGGAAAACAGAGTAGAGATATTCTTGCTAACACATCTTGGATTTAGAATCTCTTCAAGAAGCGGTTTAAGAACAATTTTCTGAGTCTTGAGTTTCAAGCTATCAAGAGGCGAGAATTTCTAGCTCTTGAGCAAGGGGAAATGTCTGTGGTTGACTTTGAATGGGAGTTTCGGCGTCTTGTGGAGTATTGCTTGGGTATTCGAGATAATGCAAAATAGAAGAGGAAGCAGTTCATTGCAAGCTTGAATCCAAAGTTGTGTACTTATGTGATGGTCAGTGATGGTGTTACCTATAAGACAACTTTCCACACAGTTCCACAGGTCGAGCAAGTTAATAACAAGAAAGTGGAGAAATAGGTAGCGAAAGGCAAGCAAGCAAGCACTAGCGGAGGACAATTCAATGGATTTAAGAATAAGTTCAGGGCCAATAACATCAAGGAAGCATTGTTTATGGGGTGGAATGAAAGGTAAAACGGTTTTTAAGAAGGGGGTCAGCCTTCAGGGTATACTACTAGCAATGGATCTTATACCACTACACCTCAAGTCAGTAAGGGTTCTACCGGCAGTGATCGATTCTCTAGTAACAGATCCTGGGGTGGTTCTTTTTAGAAACAACGAACACGGACTCCAGCACATTATGACCTTGTAACTTGTATTATTAGGGTTGAGGTGTCTCATTTTAGGATTAATAATGTGCATATATGAGAGGATCAGTATGGAAGGCGGACATATTATATTGTCAGATCCGTCCCCAGGACAATCTTGCTAACCTCTTTACAAGTCATTGTTGAAGTCCACTTTCCAAAAACTTGTTCAAGGAATTGGTATGCATAAATTATCTGATTTGAATTGCTTGTAGGTCTCATTTGAAAGTTTTATAGAACACAAGGAGCTTCCAAAAGTATACTTACTTGATCTTAATGTACTGTTTTGCCCTACTATTTGGAGCATTTTTGCTTTGGGTTTTTGCTACCTAACAAGGTTTTAACCAGAGACACCCATCCTGAAGTGGTCATAACCTTGTGTGCATTCTACTTGCGTCTTGAATGTGTTTAGTTTTGACTTACCAAGTACTTGTTTTTTCCTTAGACTACGGTTTTTTATCCTATCTAAGGTTTGTCATAATAAAGTTTTGTGAGTTCTAACTTCTTATTATGAAGAAATATGAGTAAATCTAAAGTTTCGTGAGTTCTAACTCCTTATCATGCGTATGATTCCTACAAAGTAGAACACTTAAATTTTTGATCTACAAAATTATAAGCGTGATATAACTTAAAATTATGTGTAAATTAAATTGCTTCAATACAACTGGGTACACTTAGATAAAGAACAACTGGAAACCATAAAGACATTTTATTGGATTCAAATTGTAAAAATGTGCACTAATCCGAAACCACATAATTAAATCATAAACAAGACCTTGGAAGAGGGTAAGGAAACTACCGCAAAAGCAAAATTGGCATATATAAATCAACAACACAAATAGTAATGGAAGGCTCAAGGAGCCAAATAAGAAACAATGGATACATTGAGTGAAATATACACACATAGAAACTTCACGAAACAAAGTTGTTAAGCTTCAACTTATACAAAGTCCTAACATGCCTTGCATTCCTGAGGACTTGAGTGAGTGAAGTGGAATTTCTCTTTTGGAATTGCTTTTTGAGAATGTCACTTCATACAACCTAGAGCTGTTTTTTTTATTTTTATTTTTTATTTTTTGAGGAACATACAGCTAGTACTGTTAATGTTTTATAATTCAAGTCTTGAAAGACTTTCTTGAGGGTTATCCTCCTCAAGACTCATCATCAAATCTCTTTCCGCTAGTCCATAACAGACTTTGCAAATCGGTTCCTCCTTCATCACTCCGCCAATTAAAAACTTCCACACTTCGCAATCGACAAACATCAAAGTTCCTATTGAGAAATCATCTACAGCTATGACGAATAATCATTTGATCTAAAATCACTCGATATAAACTTGACCGAGTGTAGCATGTACCATTCTCATAAGAATGTGAGAAGATGACTAACTTTTTCCACTCTCCACCATCTCAATACGCCACGGGTGAAGATGTCTTTCCCATAATATCTTTGAAGATGTGTAGTTTGAGTGAACGCTCAAGCACCAGAGCATCTATATGCATAATAAATTTGAAGCCAACGTGTTGGTTAGTCATACATGTCCAAATGCTCACATAAGTAAAACAACCCCATGAGGTACAGTTAAAGCATGTAATCAGTTCATCATGCTTGCTTGCACATGCTCAATCGCATTTATTGTATATTATCGCGAATCCATGTTCAGGGTTATCTGAAAACATGTGGATGTTATGAGCAAATAGAGTTTAATGTCACGGAAAGTGAACAGTGATTAATGTTTTCCTTCTTCATGCTAGAATATGTTTAGTATAATGGCACAAGTAAGGGTGTCGAATCCACAGGGACTAATTGGACCTATATAATCACTTGTTTTGCAAGAACTCTTTACTAGAGAAATAAAACTAATCAATGTAGGCAGATTTGTTGTTGTACCTTGAAAACATAAAGAAATGAAGTAAACACAAAATGAATGAATCAACAGCTAATAAAATGAGATAGTACCAATGGAGATGAAGCTAGGGATTCGATTTTACCATTGCTAACCCAAGGCCATGCTTGTTGAATCAGATTATACTCATCCATCTACCTATTTCTTGAGTTTGTTTCACTTAGATATGATCAACCATATGATGTGTGGATTTGATCAAATGTCTCTAATCATGAGCCTAATTGTGATGTGCAACTTTGGTTCCTAATCAAGAATATGTAGTGCACAAGAAACTTTCACAAAACCAAAGGGAACACTCGGCAGGATGTTTGCAAAACATTCCCTTCATTCATTCACATATCCACCAAGATTATGCATGATGTGTGCTTTAATCTTGGCAAAACAACCTGCGGTTAATTCAAATGATGATCAAGCATTAAAATCAACACACCAAGTCACAATTAAATCGGAGAATGAAACAAGAAATAGATAGATTAAATGAGAATTCTGAATTAACTACATGGCAATCTTGCAAGGCTACATCGAATCCCTAGAGAGAGATTAGTTACACTTCATGTTTACAAAAGGTTTGACATAAAAATATATAACATGAGTGAACATAGGATTAAGAAGAAAGAACCCTTGAAGCAAAACTGATGTCGAAATCCCTTAAGAGTTGCCTTCGGTGTTGGTGCTCCAAGTGTGTTGTAAATGAAGGTGGAGCGGCTTATGTTGAATGGTTTCTGTGAATGGGAGAGTGTATGGAATGGAATGAAGCCGAGAAGAGATTGTGTAGAAATGGAAGGGGATTTGCGGCAAAAGGGAAAGATTGGATGTGTTTGTGGTGTCTTGTGTATGAAAATGAGATGTGTTTTTTTGTGTATGAATGCATGGGTTTTTATAGGGGGAATGGGAGAATAAGTGGGTGATTGTTTAAGAGTGAATGTGGTTGTTATGATTGAGAGTGCATGTGGATGAAATAATGATGGAAAAAGAGCTAGGTTGTTGGTGTGTGAATGCATGTGTTGAATGATTAGAGTGCATGTGGGTGAATATGTGGTTGAAATGATGAAGTAGGAAGGTGGAAATGCATGTGTTGAATTGGTGGTGCAATGATGAAAGAGTAAGTGCATGTGTGTGTGAATGGTGGTGCAATGATGAAAGAATAAGTGCATGTGTGTGTGAATGCATGTGGCTAAGGGTTGTTGATTGGGCTAGAGGTTTTGCATGGCTCAAAGGATTGTTTGATTGGGCTAGGCCCTTTGTTTTATGTCCAAAGTGCATACAAGGCTTTCAAATTCGTCCAACACTTTGGCTCCAAGCATATGCTATCCATTCCAAGCCCAATTTTGCTCCAAAATGCTCCAAAATGCATCTTTTTGCTTCCTTAGCCATATGAACCTAAAAACACACGAAAATGGCTTAAACTACTAAAACAACTATGAATTAACAACATAGATGCACGAAAACAAGCTAAGTAAGTCGCCTAAATATGCTCCTATCAAACAGCACTCCATCAGTTGGATCCTAGGTTTTTGTATGACAAATAGGAGATACTTGGCTTCTAAATGAACCCATTGAAGAAGAGACAGCCCAAGAAATTATACTCGAAACACTTTTTGTGGCGGCTTTGAGAAATTCGAGTACATGTCCCTTTTAGGGTACACTTTGCAAACCAGTTCCTCCTTCATTACTTCACCAATTAAAAACTTTTCCTCCACACTTAATAATCGATGAACATCAAAATTCCCATCGAAAAAACAAAAAGTCTTATCTATACACACAAAGTCCACAAATCTCATTGCATGTAAGACATAATAATCATCATATCCAAAGTCACTCGATATAATTTCAATCAATGTCTCACATACCCTCCTCTCAAGAATGTGAGAGAACGTCCGACTTTTCTCAGTCTCCACCATCTTAACACACATGGGTGATGATGTCCTTCCGATAATATCTTAGTATATATAGAGTGATTTTGGATCGGATGATTATTATGCATCACAAGCAATGAGATTTGTGAATGTCGGGTTGCGGATAAGACTCTTTGCTTTCTTGAGGGTAACTTTGATGTTCGTCGATTGCGAAATGTGGAGTAGAAGTTTTTAGTTGGCAAAGTAATGAAGGAGGAACTAGTTTGTGTTAAGGAAGATATTTCTATTAATTAATCAATATTGTAAATTGATATTGTAGTTATTTACTTCCTTGTTTAGTTTCTAATCAAGCCTTGTTTGTAGGTGGTAGTTTAGGTTCTTATTGACTGTATCATTGTATAAAGTTGTAAACCTAGTTGTTGAATGACAAATCAAAAGTTACAATCCCATTCTATGCTTATTTTCTTATGATGGTACTAGAGTGATTGATATCTGGGAAAATAAAAAGCAAACACACAAACACCAAAACAACCCTAGTAAAACATAGCCATGGGTGATAGAACAGACACGAAGTCAACCTTCTCAGGCATGACTTCACATCCAAAGTGGGAAAGCCCTAATCATCCACTTTATCTCCACCATTTGGACCAACCTGGTGTAGTCCTTGTGCCGCAACCATTGGTGGAAGACAATTACAGTACATGGGTTCAATCCATGACCATGACCTTAACGGTCAAAAACAAACTAGGGCTTGTTGATGGGACGATCAACAAGCCAAGAGAAGATGAACATAAAGAATTGTAGAAATGGAATCGATGCAATATCTTGGTTAAGGCGTGGCTCTTAGGATCCATGTCAAAAGAAATCTCAGGTTGCGTCATCAATTGCAAGGATGCAAGACAAATGTGGCTTGATTTGCAAGAAAGGTTTTCTCATGTGAACATTGTTCAATTGTTTCATATAGAAAACGAGATTCATGACTGTGTGCAAGGTAACATGACGGTGAGTTCATATTTCACCAAATTAAAAAGCTTGTGGGACGAACGTGATGTGCTATGTTCTATTCCTGCATGTCGTTGTGATACGAAGAAGGAAATCATCTCTTATGTTGAAACCCAGAAAACAATGAAATTTCTCATGGGTTTAAATGATTCTTATTCTACTGTTCGTAGTAATACTCTTCTCTTTGAGCCTTTACCTACAATGAACAAGGCCTACTCTCTTGTCATTCGCCATGAGAGACAGGTAGAAGTCTCAAGTGGAAAGCATACTTCCCAACCTGAAGCGGCAGCTTTTGCTGTGAAAAATGGTGGCTAAGAAACTGAACAAGAGGATGGTGGTCTTCGTTGTGGAAAATGTAACAAGACAAATCATAGCACCAAAAACTGTCGTGCTCATCTCAAGTGCACTTTTTGTGGGTGGAAAGGTCATTCCTTCGAATATTGCCGCAAACGCAAAGCGACTGCTGAAACTGAATAAAGCCGCTCATCCACTTCCAAGGGCAACCACGTTGCCGTGCATGATAAAAAGGACGGGATGCCAAACTTTCTTTTTTCCCAAGAAGATTGCAAGCAAATACTTGCAATGTTAAACAAAAAAGATCCTCCTTGCAAATCAAGTTGGTAGTTCCTCGAATAATGAACTTTCAGGTAAAGCTTTTTCTTTTACGCATAATGGCATTAAAAATGTTTGGATCTTGGATAGTGGTGCAACGGACCACATTGTCTACAGCCCTCATTTTCTCACGACGTCAAGGCCCATTACAAACCATACTGTTGAACTACCTACTGGTTCCCTCGCCACGGTCACCCACATTGGACAAGTTGTCTTCTCTCCCAACCTTATGCTTGATAATGTTTTGTGTGTACCATTTTTCAAATTAAATTTGATAACCATTAGCAAGCTCACATATGATTCCCTCTATATTACCATCTTCCTAAAACAGTTTTGTGTCATACTGGACCTACGCTCGGGGAAGATGATTGGGACGGGAATTAAACGAGAGGGACTATACTATCTCGATCCACCAAAGAAAGGAACATGCAACACCATACGAACGTCCAACCATTATCTTTGGCATCAACGCCTAGGACATCCATCACAAATTGTTTCCATGTTATTTCCTTTTTTTCAAACAAAAATCTTGTAATTCTAATAAATGTGTCATTTTCCCTTTAGCCAAGCAAACAAGAGCACCATTTTCTTTGAGTTCCATATCCACTAAATTGTGTTTTGAATTGGTACATGTTGATATCTGGGAGGGGGGTATCATGTTGCTTCTATTTCTGGTGCAAAATACTTTCTCACTATCATTGATGATTACACCAGGAGCACATGGATTTATTTGATGAAACACAAATCTAACACACAACAGCTCCTTGTACAATTTGTCCATTCGGTCGAAACTCAATTCAATGCCAAGGTTAAAATGATTCGAAGTGACAATGGTCCTGAATTTAAACTTGACAGTTTTTACGCCACTCAAGGTATTATTCATCAAACTAGCTGTGTCAACACACCACAACAAAATGGTGTTGTTGAACGTAAGCATCACCATTTATTAAATGTTGCTCGAGCCCTCCTCTTTCAGGCCAACATGCCAAAACATTTTTGGGGGGACGCCATACTTGCTTCAGCCTACCTTATTAATCGTACACCCACACCCCTTCTTCAAGGGAAGACACCTTATGAAAAGTTGTTCCAGAAAGCACCCAACTACTCTTATTTACGCGTGTTTGGTTGTTTGTGTTTTGCTTCCACTCAGCCACACAAACCTTCAAAATTTGATCCCCGTGCCCGTCGCTGTGTCTTTCTTGGCTATCCATATGGTAAAAAGGGATATCATTTATTTGATCTTCAACTCAACAAAGTTTTTGTCTCACGGGATGTGATTTTTTTTTTAAGAACACTTTCCTTATCAATTGCACACTTCCGCTGCTACACCACAGTCCTCCACTCTAATCCACTCCTTGCCATCGCTTGATATGGACTTTTTTCCTGTCATATCTCCTACGCCACCCGACACCACTGATTACAACTCTCCACAATCAGCCTCTACACCCACCGATACCCCACCCTCGTCTTCCCCACCTTCATCACCATCACCCACCCCACCATCAAATATCCCTGCGCCTTCATCTACAGCATCGCCATCACCATCCTCATCCCCTTCCCCATCACCCACAACATCGCCAACTTCACCCCGCCATGGAACACGACCTACCCAACCCTTTACCTTTTTGCAAGACTTTCATATTGAGGTATCTCCCATCCCGGAATGCTCCCACATCTTTTACGAACGTGGTCCAATCCTTGTTAGGTACTTCTCATCCTCTCTCCACTTATTTATCCTATGATCGTCTCTCACCTCACCATAAAGCTTATACCACTAATCTCACCCTTCTTAAAGAACCAACCAGTTTTTCGCAGGCTTTCCGAGATCTAAACTGGCGTGATGCCATACAACATGAACTTGCTGTTCTTCAAGCCTATCATACATGGACACTCGTGCCTTTACCGCTGCATAAACGTCCCATTGGGTGTAAGTGGGTTTACAAGATTAAGCTTCAACCTAATGGCACTATCGAATGGTACAAGGCACACCTTGTTGCCAAGGGTTACAGTCAAATTGAAGGTGTTGATTACTGTGAAACCTTTGCTCCAGTGGCTAAGTTAACCACCGTTCGCGTGCTTATTAGTGTTCCTGCTGTGCGCGGTTGGCACCTCCATCAACTGGATGTGAACAATGCCTTCTTAAATGGTGATCTCGAAGAGGATGTCTACATGACCTTGCCTCCTGGTTTCGGACGAAAGGGGAAGACTTGAGTATGCAAGTTTAATAAATCTCTCTACGGTCTAAAGCAAGCTTCGAGTCAGTGGTTCATTAAGTTATCCAATGCTCTTAAAGTCGCTGGATTTCATCAATCATGGTCCGACTATTCACTATTCGTCCAAAGTCGTCATGGTAACTTCATTACTTTATTAATCTATGTTGATGATGTGATATTAGCAGGGAATAATCTGCATGAAATTAAAGAAACCAAGCAGTTTCTCTCTCATCGTATCAAGCTGAAAGATTTAGGGCAACTCAAATATTTCTTGGGAATAGAAGTTGCACGTTCAAAACGTGGAATTACTCTATGTCAACAAAAATATGCACTAGGAATATTGGATGATGTTGGGTTTCTAGGAGTTAAGCCCTCACGGTTTCCTGTGGATCAAAATTTGTCTCTCACACAAATGGAAGGAAAGGTGTTGAATGATCCTTCATCATATAGACGGCTTGTGGGCAGGTTGATATACTTGACCATAACAAGGCCTTACTTGGCTTATGATGTTCACATGCTAAGCCAGTTCATGGAGAAACCTCGACAACCATATCTTGAAGCTGCACACAAGGTACTCAAGTACATTAAACAAACACCTGGACAAAGATTTTTTCTTCCTTCCACGGGTTCGTTGCAATTACAAGCATTTTGTGATGCTGATTGAGCTAGATGTAGGGATACTATAAGGTTGATAACGAGGTACTGTATTTTGCTTGGTCAAGCACCTATTTCCTGGAAAACTAAGAAACAAACAACTATATCCCCCTCCAGTGCGGAGGCTGAATACCGTTCTATGGCCACCACATGCTGTGAAATCATATGGTTGAAGAATATTTTAAAAGACCTAAGAGTGAATCAGTCACAACCAGTCAAGTTATTTTGTGATAATCAGGCGGCATTACACATTGCTTCAATTCCTGTTTTTCATGAACGAACGAAGCACATAGAGATTGATTGTCACCTAGTACAAGAAAAGATTCAAGAAGGAATGATAAGCACGGCATACATAAGGACAAGTGATCAACCAGCTGATATATTCACCAAGCCGTTGAGTTCATTGTAGTTTGAAGTCTTACTTAGCAAGTTGGGTGTCATTAACATACACTCCAACTTGAGGGGGAGTGTTAAGGAAGATATTTCTATTAATTAATCAATATTGTAAATTGATATTGTAGTTATTTACTTCCTTGTTTAGTTACTAATCAAGCCTTGTTTGTAGGCTGTAGTTTAGGTTCTTATTGACTGTATCATTGTATAAAGTTGTAAACCTAGTTGTTGAATGACGAATCAAAAGTTACAATCCCATTCTATGCTTATTTTCTTATGAGTTTGAAAAGTGTACCCTAAAGGGGGATTCTATCTCTCAAAGCCGCCACAAACAGCGTCTCTAGTACACTTTCTTGGGCCGTCTATTCTTCAATGAGTTCGTTGTATGAGCCTAGTATCTTTGACATATTAAGATATCTATGATAACAAATATCCTTTTAGTCATACAAAAACCTACAAGCCAATTCTTGAAGTGCATAACGTTGTTCACTTGTCGAGGCATATATGCCTAAATCAGTGTTGACCACCACTTTCTTCGCTCATAGCATCCATATGTTGTTAGACAGCCTTGCGCATGGATAGTAGATAATAGATGTTGTTGGACCTGTGTAAGCAACTTGGTGAAGCCCTCCAAAGAGATTGCCTCCTTGTTGAAACCTATTGCATGCTTTAAATATACATTGTGGGTTATTCTATCTATGTTAGCATTTGGGCTCATATGACTAACCAACCTGCTGGTTTCAAACTTGTTCCCTCATATAGATAATTTGGTGATCGAGCGTTCCCTCAAACTACATATCTTCGAAGATATTAAGAGGGTCTCATTATTAGTCTGAATTGAGAATCTGCCTCCATCATGATATAATAAGGCCTTATGATAAGAATAAGGATAGTTCCTTTATAACTGAAAAATCGCAATATAGGACATGGTAGTGTGCATACCTGTTATTTCCCCACACGAACAGAAGATAGCAATTCGAACTATAACCACAACTTAAGGTTTTATATTTAGCAATGAAAAGAACACGAATACATCATCATAAGAGGACAAGGAAACTACCACAAAAACAAAACTGGCATGTATAAATCAACAACACAAATAATACCTGAATGCTAGCATGACCGTTGAGATAAAAGCCGAACTCCCTCGGATGACAAATCTGGGTGTCAACAACAGTGCCTGACAAGGTAATGATAGTTAAAGCAAAAAATGGAAAAAAGATCAAATTTACAATATCTCAATGCACAAAACGGAAAAGCATCAAATGCATTATATCTTAATGCATGTAAAATTTGTAACATAGTTGAAAATTGCCACTCTTATCAGTTTGTACCATAAAAAAAGCAACTAGTGGCATATATCCCTCCTGCATCGATTGACAAGCCAAATGTTAGCAGAGCGTTGTGTCATTTTTCTTAACAAATGTTAGCAGAGCATTGTGTCATTTTTCTTGACCACAGCAAAAACAATTCTTACATGAAGAGGATAATTCTCTCTGGTTTTCGGCCAGTTTCTTGTCAAAATGCTCTGAAATGCTCCCTAGCACAATGAATTTACGAGTGAACTTACATCGGCAATTACCGGACTGCTGTCCTTCCCAAGTTGAGGATGGGTAACATCTGCACCAAAGATGATTGTGGGAATGTCACTAACCAAAGTTGAATGGCAACAGTGTTCCTTCCACTAACGTACAACAGTTTTACATGTGTTAATATTTCAATGCTTCGAAAATGAATAGTTGGATACATGGGAGGGTTAGCAAAGTAATGACGCATAAGAAGTTCATGACCACTTACCCTATCTCTTGGAATGCATTTTTGGCTTGATGATGTGGCACCATGTTTAGCCTTTGTGACTTTCTTCCCTTGAATTCTTTGTCATTCCTCGTGCATGGTCGTCGTCACCATAGCTTGATTATCATCGTCAAGGGATGAGTTATCACACCCTTGTTGTGCCATTATGGTTTGGTAATTGAGAAGGATAATTTGAGGGTTTGAAGGATGTATGCAAAAAATAGGATGAATGTGAAAGAGATAGAGACATCATTTTTATAATGAGAGGATAAAAAGATAGATAACAATCCAACGGATAAGATTGAGATAAGAAAATCTCATCCAATTGTTGCAAGGGGTTGAAATTTTATCTGGAGCAAAAATATCTGATCATGACTTAGGCATGACATAATCCAATAATGTAGCCATGTCACAATTCAATAATGTAGCCATTCTAGTTACTATTTTTGTGAAGAAAGAGATTTAGTATCAAAATTTGAATTTTTTTTATTGAAATGTTCACAAAAATATTTCACGACAACATAATGTTAATCTAATTTTAAAACAAAAAAGCTAACATAAACAAAAAATTGCAACTAATCAAATTATCACATAAAATCGTAAAAACCTCAAATTTGGGGATTCTATTATAATGACTTTCCCATTTGAGGGAATATTATTTTAGGAACACAAAAATTTCCTTTTAAGTTCCTAAATGAGTCGTCAAAATGTGGTGGTTGGATTCCCAAAATACCATTAGAGTTGATATTCTTTTAGAAACACAAAAATTTCCTTTTTAAGTTCCTAAAATCTTAGGAGGGAGGGAGAGAGAGGAAGGGTGGAGTGAGGTTCTTCCATCTCCCTACTTTTAGTATATACTAGCATATGGGCACACACAAAGTGTGTGAGAAATTTTTTTATTTTTATTTTTGAAATAGAAGGAAAGAGGAAGGGAGTGATAGAAAAAGTGGGAGTTGGAAGGTTTTTAATTTTTTTTTTAATTTTTTTTAATAATTAGATATATGTTAGGATTACATGCAGGTGAGGTTTTAAAAAAAATAGCAAAATTTGGTTGTGTGAAATTACATTTTTGCCCCATATTTCTTATTCATGTTTTGTTTTAATTAAAGGGTTAAACTGGTAATTTCATAAAGTTTTGGTTGACAATGAGTGTTTTATTAATTAGTAGAGATATGACATGGATGGTTAGTTGAATTTTTAATTGAATCATTAACAAAAAAAATCAACTATCAACCGCATGGTAGTTGGATTCTTTATTATTAGGAAAAAATTAAGTATCAACTATCACATTATGTGTTTTAATAAATAAAAAAAAGGTAAAGTACAAAAAACTACCTCAACTATTGGTGTCACGACTGACACACCCCGACCGAGATCAGGGCATGCTGGCTGTCACGTGGAAGTGACGTAGCCATGTGCACAGTGCGGAAGCTAAAAATAATAATAAAAGTACGAATAAATAAAAACTCAGCTATACACAAAGTAAGAACATACATGTGCAAGCGTAAGTGTGAAAAACAAAGTTCAGAGCACGGAAGACCTAATGCAATCCGGGAGAAACAACACTACATAAACACACCCAAAGGTGGTTCTACACTGGTGATAATCTGTCAAATATGCCAGGAAAAATCCTCGGGGGAGCCACCAGAAGCGCGAGCCAAACTAGAACCTGGAGGGACGCAAAACAGAAAGCGTGAGTGGGCAAAAACAAAGCTTTTCAAAAACCATTTCATAAACAAAGTTCTAACCCCTCGCCGTAAAACCTGTATATTTCCCAGAAAATAGAATATACATATATATAAGTCATGCTCAGAAATATGCATGCCAAATGTCTCGAAATAAAATGCAAGTGCTCAGGTAACGCTAAAACAATGCCATGTAATCTGTCAGCCGGAGTCACCTAACGTGACTTGTACGGTTGAATCTAGAGCTCAAATCTCCATCTCACTAACTATACCTGCACACGAGTCGGAACCACCTAAAGTGGTCTGTACAACAGGACTGGGTGTATAATAAGTACGCTCAAGTGTTACGATCACGTGAAGACTGGGCGAATAATCGGGGGTCACCTACGAGTCGGAACCACCTAAAGTGGTCTGTACGACAGGACTGTGTACCTAACTTGGATCCAAGATGAGCGTGTGGTGCGGGAGGTGAACATCACATGAAGGACTGTGCCTAACTCTGGGCGGGAGCACTAACACCGGGGGTGCAAGTTATGAGCTCTCTATGCATCTCATATCACTACTGAACATAAGCATAAACCATAACTCACCTAGCACTTACCTGTGCGTCCGCAGCACCAAACACATATATATATATATGCAACTAATAATGCATAATTAAACGGGCAGACAATATGCATGGCATATAAACGTATAAACATTTCATTTCATTTTATGGGAAAAACATAAGTATATAGGTATATACGGAAAATCAAAAGCCCACTCACTGGTATGTAGAAGGGTCGTAACCCTCTTGCCTCGAGTGACCGCGCTCGTCCTCAGGATAGGTCTCACCTATATGCGCAACAACTATAAAAACGTTAATTTTAAAACACCTAACCAACCATACGAAATAACTTCTCATACAATGCTCAAATGGGGTGTATGAATACACCAACATGATCTACTCAACCTCACTAACATCCCCATATTTTTAGAAAAAATTTCCAACGCCGCACGCGCGCCTACGCGCCGGCCAAGGCACGGCCACACGCGCCGCCCACGCATAGGCACATGCCTGGCACACTGACGGCATCAGTTAACGCCGTCAGGAATATTCCGTTAACTCTGACGGATTCCATTAACGCCGTTTGGAATATTCCGTCCAAACTAACGGAATATTCTGTCATCTTCTCTGGCCAAACTCCAGCGCTGGAAAATCGGGAAATTTTCAAAACTTCGTATCTTCTTCGTTTTTCAACCAAATTTCACAAAATTGGTACTAAAATGAAGCTTACAACAAGAGGAACAAATCCATACCACTTTCAAGCACTAAAACCCACGAAATCTCGCTGATAAAACACCACCAACTCCGGCCAAACCTGCAACTCACGATCCCGACGTCCAAAACCTTCAAACGAACCACCCCGAGCCTCCTAAGGACCTCACCAAGCTTCCTACAAGCTTGAAATTCCCCAAAACACAAGAATTAACGTATGCATGAATAGTGACCAAATCGGGGGATCCCGAGTTCGACGTGAAAACGAAGGTATCCTTACCTGAAATGGGTATGGTTGAACTCCTAAGGACCTCACGAGCAAAACAGTGTAATTTGTTTCCTCGATCTGTGAAGTTTCCCAAGGGTTATGGTGTTGTCCATACCAAAAGGATAGGAAAGGGAGAGAGAAATAGAGCTCATGACAGATAGGGAGAATATGAGAGAGGGATGAGGATGATGATGGATGTGTGGCTGGGATGCAACCAACCAAAAAACCCAAAACAACCACACAAACAACAATTATCCATTAGGGGCAAAACCATCATTTCACTCCTACGGTACGAAAAGTCCGGGACGGGCTGTCACAACGACACTTCCATACCTCATCTTTTAAAATTGACAATTTCATACCTCATCTTTAGAATTTGGTCCAATGTTATACCTTCCGTTACTTGGCCATTTACTTTTCAATTAAATGCTGACGTGACTTAATTCGGGGCCTACTTTCTATTCAAAAATCATTAAAATATTATTAAAAACTAAAAAAAAAAAATATTTAATATATTTTTAAATATTAAAATAATAATAAAAAGTAAAAAAATAACCCTCAGCTCGTCCCTCCCCTCCCCCTCCTCCCGCTCCTCCCCTCCTCTCTCTTCTCGACATCTTCATCTTCTTCCCCCCACCTGCAAACCCCCAAAAAAGAAAAAGAAAAATATTTGAAAACCCATCAACCCCCCCTGCGGAAGAAGAAGGAGAAGGAGAAGGAGAAGGAGGAAGAAGAAGAAGAAGAAGAAGAAGAAGAAAAATGAGGAGGAAGAAAAAAAAAAATTGAAAACCGTCCTCCACCTTCTCTGCACACCCATCTTCCCGGCGACGGGATCTGGGTTTTTATTTTTTATTTTTTATTTTTGGATTTGCAGGTGGGGGAAGAAGATGAAGATGGGGAGAAGAGAGAGGAGGGGGAGGGGGAGGGGGAGGGGAGGGACGAAATGAGGGTTTTTTATTTATTTTTTTTTTTAACTTTTTTATTATTATTTTAATATTTAAATAATATTAAATAATTTTTTTTGAGTTTTTAATAATATTTTAATGATTTTTTAATAGAAAGTGGGGTCCGAATCAAGCCACATCAGCATTTAACTAAAAAGTAAACAGTCAAGTAACGGAAGGTATAATATTGGACCAAATTCTAAAGATGAGGTATGACATTGTCAATTTTAAAATATAAGGTATGAAAGTGTCGTGACATCAATAATTGAGGTAATTTTTTGTAATTTACCCAAAAAAAATCAACCATCAATCACATGGTGATTTATTTGAATACTAAGAAAGAATCAATTATCAATCGTCACATCATGTATTTTACAAAATAGAAATGATAACAAGACTCTCTATGGACTCCCACCACCTCACAGTTTAATAGGATGAATGTGAGAGAGATAAAGACATCATTTTTATAGTGAGAGGATAAAAAGATAAATAACAATCCGACGGATGAGATTGAGATAAGAAAATCTCATCCAATTGTTGCAAAGAGTTGAAATCTTATATGGACCAAAAATAGATGATCATGACATAATCCAATAATGGAGCCATGTCGTAGGCATGACATAATCCAATAATATGGCTATTCTAGTTACAATTTTTGTGAAAAAGATAAATAAATAATTGGTATCAGAATTTGAATTTGAATTTTTTTTTTATCAAAATGTTCACAAAAATATTTTACAACAAAGTAATGTTAATCTAATTAAAAAAAAGAAGTTAACATAAACAAAAAATTTGCAACTAATCAAATTATCAAACAAAATCGTAAAAAACCTCAAATTTAAGGAATTCTATTATAAGGACTCTCCCATTGGAAGTAATATTCTTTTAGGAACACAAAAAATTCCTTTAAGTCCCTAATTGAGTAGTTTGAATAAAAAAATCAACCATTAATCACATGGTGATTGGATTCCTTATTAGGAAATTAAGAAAAAATCAACTATAACGGTCATATCATGTGTTTTACAAAACATGATTTAAGAATATAATTTTTTTAATATATTGAGAGAAACTATGGTACAACATTTATACATTCACCACTATATAGTGCTTAAGTAAATACCTATTTAAATACTACAACCACCTAAGAATTGAATGGCCCAACTACTTAAAAAAAAAATGTAATGCTAGAGAAACTATCTTTTTAAATTCTTTAATAATAAAGTCTTACTTTATTGTTGCTTCATGTAATTTATAAAATATGGTTTAAAAAGATGATTTTCTCTTAAATATTAAAGAATCCATATCTACGTTTTAATGCTACTATGGACAACTACTACATTAGCACGAGATCAAATCTTCTGCACCCAAAATGATTTTTATGTTGGCACTTAGTACTACAGTCTAGTGGTATTTGTAATTGAGAGGTCTTAGGTTCAGTTCTCACCAAAGGCAAATTTGAATTACCTTATTGTTAGCCCCTTATAAAACTTAGCCCACTCACTCACCCCTTTAGTGTAAATAAGATCGTTTGTTTTTAAAAAATGATTTTTATGTTAGCGCATGTTAATTATACAATGGATGCCTATATTACCTAAGCGTTGATTAACATGCTTATTTCTTATTGATGACGCATCATTTAGTTTGAAATTTTAGTTTAAAATTTTAGGCTCCCATCATTACTTCTTATTTTTACGTACTTGCACACAAAAACACAACCACCCAAAAGTTTAAATTACAACTTAATTAATGCTTGCATTTATTTGGTTCGCAATATGGTTAGGAGTCCAAGTCTTTCAATTTGGATGGATGTCGGGATTCCCTGACTAATGGATGCTTCCGATTAGAAACAAATCAAATGACTTATGAATTTGACTGAAATAATTACATATATTTTTTATCAAAAAAAAAATATATATATATATATATTGATGCAAGACAGAACCAAGGGTATTGAGAAAAGGAGAATAGATAACCTAATATTCGCTCAACCCTAAGTTCCTATGTCGTTAAAATACATAGCCGTATTATTCCAATGCATTATAGTGGTCTTCAAATTGTTTTCTTCAAGGTCTGCCTCCCGCATCATGTGTGTGTATATATATATATATATATATATATATATATATATATTCAATACAATTACCCTGTCGACAGTCGGATAATATTAAATACATGTAAGTATTGTAATTAATCCTATTAATTATTGGCAATTAAAATAATCAAACTTTTGTCTTCAAAGTCAAATAAAATTACTGCTGGTAAGAAAACCATTTGCAACATACGCAAGTTACAGCACTAAATCTAAGACCAATATGAACAGGCACATTTGCAAATTCCTTCTTGTTTCTTGATCAACTTAACATAATTTAGTACCTAGTTAAATATTCCCATACTGAATAGCATATACCCAAAAAATACACGGTATTTGTGCTAAGTTTACATATCTTCCATGTTGTGATCGTTATCGTTGTCTCCTTCGTAATATTCGTCGTCGCGCTGAATGTGCCTGTCTTGAGTGTGCTCTGGGAGAATATTTCATAAAATTAAGAAGTGTCATTAGCCAAATACAAATCAACATATTTTTAGTCCTAATGAGTACAGTGCATCCATGTTGGTGCATAAGGATTCAAGGAATTTTACTCACGATCCAGACGTTCATCAGGGTTCTGCTCATCTTCATCAAAGTCGGGAATATAGAAATCAGGTGGAACCTGCCATACGCAACACATTGATTCAAGTCAACTTATGCTATATACTTGGATATGGGTGTCTGCGCATGTGTTCGGTCCTACAACGATTGCATTGATCGACCTAAGTACGTAAAAACCATTTCGAGAAGTCTCATCAGTTACTAGCCATTTCAACTATTATGTCAATGCGGAAAATGTATCGTTGAATCGTGATAAATGGTATTAGAATCAGCCTATACCATCATGCGGACTCAGGGACACTGCCTGCCATCTAAAAAAGTCTGATTTATGAAGAGGATGTTAGAGATTTGACTATCGGCCCTAATGGAGACCTATTTGGTGTGAAAGTGCACACCGAGTCTCATACCAGTTGTGTTGGATCAATCTGGGTCATCTGGGAAACTCATTGGAATCACTTTTCTTTGAGTATCCTACTAATCTGTAGAGCACGTCTCAGGGCATGACAACTTATATCATGAATGCAATCTCAGTATGATATTCTGGCCATTTTCTAATCTAGAGATGGTAAAAACAATGACAAATCAATAGACCTAGCAGATTTCCCTGATTCATGGATCTGTCACTCAAGCCTGGACAATCCTATATGTTCTAGAAAGCATGTTAGATTTATTTCGTTCTTCATGGTACTTGTAACGAGCAAACCACATTATATAAGAGCATAATTCTATCAAGATGTCACGATTAATAATTTGCACGCAGTAAAGAAGAGGAATGGTATAAAAGTCTGACATATTATGTTGCTATACTGTTAATCTAAACAAGAAAAAAGGTGAATTCCTATTTATTTTATGTGTTAAATGCTAGATACCTGCATTGGCAGCTACTCGATTGCTTACCTCTTGCATCTGTACGCTAGGAGCATGTTGGATGCAACGCAGATTTTCCAAGACTTGTATTTTAATCGTGCTAAGATACGATTTACTATTTAGGTTCTCCTGCTTACCCAAAAGAAAGAAACAGATTTAGGCTTTCTAGAAGAATCACTGAAAATTGAAAAACTAGTAATGACGAATTTGAAGCATTTTAATATCCACCTACTACAGACTACCAACATCAGTTGTGGCAATCAAATTGGTTAAAAAAAAAATATTCCAACTTTCTGAATAATGTAAAGGCAAAATATGAACTTTAATTAATGCCATACTATATGCCCACTTGGAATCCTCAACGAGCAGTCTGGAGAAAAATACTTGATATACTCGTTATCTGGGATCTCTGCAAATAAGATATTCGTATTCAGAGTAAAACCATGCTGGAACGGACTCCCACATGCATAGAAAAGTGACCGCTCAAACTATTAATCTGAACTAAAAAGATTTAAGAACGCTCAAATGATAAGTGGGGTTGCAGATGCAACAATAGCAGCCACGTATGCACCTTACACAAGACAATTAAAAATCTAACAATGGCAGCCAGGAAAAAAATAAATCAGAACCCGAGTCTGAGACCAACAAGAAGATAGCAAAAATAAAGAGAAAGAAAAGTGCATGCAGGTCATTGCTAACCAACAAATAGAAATGCACGCAGATATGAGAAACTTCCATGCCATGCCCATTGCTAATTACCCAAACTAATGCAACATATTAATCAAACACCTCGAACAATTAAACTACTAATTATAGGAATTTACTTGCGAGCAATCATGCATGCAGGCCACTGCTGGTTAGCGAGAAGATATGCTCACAGGAATCAGCATGGCATAGGTCATTCAACCCTCCAATGCCATGACAGTTAGAAAAGACAAGTCACATACAAAGCTGCATATCAACCCAACACAACTAAAATTATCACACATGATCTTAAATAAGAGAACTGAAATATAAAACATGGACACAACAAAAACTATCACTGAATCATAAAATGTATTGATTTATTCTAGCACAATCCTTATCAAAATCAAGATAAGCACCGCGAATGCATTCTGAAAAAAACCTTCTTGGAAGTAAATGAAAAAAGATAAGAAAGAGGGTAAACAAGTCTCAGCAATTCTCCATGGAGACGAATCTCAAGATATCATTACAGTTTCAAATTAGATATCAAAAGTTTTCTTAAATCTCAGAGTGAGGATTTTGTCAGTATTATGGGTATAAGAGTGCTTTCAAAAGTTATTTGGTATCCTTCCCAGGTGTGTATGAATACATCAACAGAAACATTAGAAATTTTACAAACTTAAAGAATGTAACTATAAAATAATCATTGTCAATTACGATACCTCCTTCCTGCAACCCCCAAAAAGGAGGGAAGAAAAAGATATATTTTTCAAAGTCTATATAAAACACATTGAATGATAAGATCTTCAGCATTCCTTTATCAAACCAAGATCATATCAGCATGGTTATCCTCCCTAGACTGGACTTTTTTCTCCTTATTACCTCATTTTAATAAAGTTCCTGTTTCCACTACACACAGTTTAAAATGAAGAGTTATTTGATAAAAGTACCATTGGGAAGTTCTGAATCAAGAAGAACCCCAGTTTCAACAGTCCAACACCGAGCAACATTCTCTTTCGTGTATCCCCCACCTCCTGTAACCTGCAGACAGAAAACATTCTCTGTACACTAGATATACGACATTGATGAAAGGCGGCCAAGGTTCAATCGGTTAAAGAGCATACCAGTAAGGGTATATTGAATTTCTTCACAAACTTAACACATTCAGCATGACCTGTAAGAAGCAAATGTCATGACAGAGTAAACTTTACCATAACATATAAGCAACCACCAAAAGCACCAGCTAGCTTGAGACCATTAATAATCAATCAAAGAAAAAACAAGGATGATGTGCTTTAAAGACAATACAGAAGAGGAGAAAAAAGTGCTTCAATTACAATAAGATATGCACCATCAATGGAGAGATTGAAGCAGCCCAAACGGTCTCCAGCAAGAGAATCCGCTCCACACTGGAGAACTATCGCGCCTGGTAGATATGTCTCAACAACCTTAGAAATAATCTACAAAATTTAAATTTACAAGTAAGGTTTTACACTTAACAACATGAAGCCAAAACCAAAGGTAAGAATCTGGCTTTTAATTGAACCTACAGTATTGAAAAGTCTACTGAAGCTAGCGTCATCAATTCCATCTTTTAGTGGGACGTTGATGGCATAAAACTTGCCTTCTCTTTCTCCTACTTCCTGCAAAACAAATGATATTAATAAATACCATTACAATTTCAACTTACTGAAGACTAGCAAAGGGACATACAACATTTCCAGGTTTTACAACATAAAAATTTCATGCCAGATTGTCAAATAAATGAAGGCAAGACCAAACAAAAACATTGTCCAAAGCAGCAAGCATGTCAACTAGTTATTATTATGCATCTCACATATTCAAATGCCTTTGTGTGTGCACAAATGTTTGTTCCTTGTGTGTGTGTATCTTTCAATTTTGTGCTTGCAGCTGATCACGTAAGTAATTCCCCGTGTTAACTGAGAAAGGAACACCGCAACAAATTAACTCATGCATTCTAATTGATTAACAATTTTCACCATGGAAAATACTATAAAAATTAAACAAAATGGTTTGAAAGGTTACCTTAACATCACCTGTTCCCGGGAAAAACAAATCCCCAAACTTATGAAAGCTAACAGTCATCACCCTGTAAATAAAAAGTCAATTGATTCAATTTGTGTTCAACAAAATTACAAAACCTACATTAAAAAACCTGGTAACTGAACAAATACTTGTAAAAAATTTCACCATTGGAGGGAAAATTCTAGTCAAATTAACTTCTAAATTTGTCTGGAATCATAGGATTGGTAACAAGACGAAAATATATAGCTATATTGAATACAATTCCTGGTGAGTAAATGACATATAGGTAACCATAAAAAAGGAAAACATCAGAAACTGAGTAAGAAACTGTATAAATCATGGTGTATGCATTAGTTAGTTAACATTGGTAATGTCTAAATTGCTAGAATGATAGAATCACATATTTCTGAACAGAGAACTAGTTAAGCTATACAACAATTCAATAATTCATTACAAGACCAAATTTCTAAATACCATATCCATAAAATAGTATGTTAAAACTTTAATTCTATTCATCTATAAGTTTATTACATACATGAATGCAAAGTTATCTTCTCAAGCAACAATTCCAACTCTTATGATCAACACCCTTTTGAACACAACCAAATATTTAGCAAGTTAAAAATATTTACAAATAGCATCATCATTTTGCTTATATCAAACACAACCAAAATGTTCATAAACGCCTGAGGTAATTTTGCTAACAGTAAGGTAAGTTTCATTTATTTACATATAATTCAATAATCCTATTCCTTAACCAAATTTATTATAAGAACAGCTATGTACCTATCAGTAAAATAGAAAGCTTCTTCTACACCATCACCGTGATGCACATCTATGTCAATATACAATACTCGGGCATGATGTTTTAGAAGCTCCAAGATCCCCAAGACCAAGTCATTGATGTAACAAAATCCGGATGCCTCACACTTTTTGGCATGGTGTAGTCCACCAGCCCAATTGATAGCAATATCACAAAGTTTATTGTTCAACCTACGTGCAGCATCTGCAAGAAAAGTTCAATCAACGGATAGGGTAGAATAGTTGCAACCCACACTTCCGACATTAGATAACTAGAATTACCTATTGTTCCTCCAGCATAAATTTGACAAAATTCAAATAAGTTATCAAATACAGGGCAATCTTCTCCAAGATTATCTGGCATAAAGATAAACAAAAAGAATCAGTAAACCACATGAGCACATTGGAAAGAGATTGCAGGGACTGCAGTAAACCAAGTCAGAGGTTTGAACTACTCATGCAGAAAGCTAAAGAGTGGTACTCAAAGAGAAGAGTAAGTGAAATTTTATGTTGTTTTATGTTCGTCCTCAATAACAGAAAAAACCAAGAAAACTCTGACAACCATTTTGCAATAGCGACTCCAAGAACCTAATTGTGGCAGTCAATGCCACTTTCTTTCTAACAATTAAAATTTCTTGAAATTAAACTGATTAACATTGACCATTAATTAACACCAAATAAAACTTTTTTTTTTAATATTCTGGTTCACATTTAAATGAGTTACAACATTTACTAACAGAAAAAGTAACCACTAAGCTCTAAGGGTGCGTTTGTGCCCCGGACTATCTTAGACTGGACTAGCTTCAGGAGCTAAGCTAGACTGGCTTGGCTTGGACTAAGCAAGATAAGATTAGTGAAGTGTTTGGTTCAATGCCAGACTAGGCTATAGACTGATTTTGGGGCCCAAATTAATTTTTTTAATCAATTTCAATTCACATTTGTTGCTTTAAAAATGAAAATCTAAAAACTTAAAAACTAAATAAATAAAGAACCTCACATCCAGTGCAACACCACCATCTCTATCCTCTCTCCTCCAAAATTGGCGAAACTCGGATGGGAATTTGACAATTTGTTCTGAAATAGTTGATCATCGTTCTCAATCTTCATATGGGAATTGCTTTTTTGGCCATCCCACCGACCCACTCACCCATCAGAAATAGGACAGAGTTGTCAAGCTACCAGGGCAGAGCTTCAACAAGATCTTTGAACTTTTTGATTGGAATTTCTTGACAGCGTCCAATGATGAAAAGGGGTGGGAAGTGACTAATCCTGATGGAATTTTTTGTCTGAATTTCTTGACGGATTCATCATGAACTTTTTTATCAGAATTTTTGGTGCTGCAGTGTCTCAATCAGGGTGGGGCAGGGAACGACGACGTCGAACTGACGAGCATACGACGCAGTGAAATTGCAGACAGGGAAGGGATACGGGTTTTGGTAGTCCAAGATAATCCTCCACTTCCACACAGGACTGTGTAAGACCAGTTAAGGAGGTCTGGAGTCGGAGTGGTCCCAAGCTAAGCTCATTAATTGTTAATCCTTACCTCACCACACATGGGACAGTAGTTCTACTTAAGCTAGTCCTAGTTAAGGAGGTGCAACAAACACACCCTAAAAGTTTTAAAATGATGCAGAACTTAATATTGTAGTTCAATGACTTATTAAAAAGTAAAACTTAGCATGCCAGAAAAAAGAAATACAGTCAAAGAACACCTATTAATCTTGACTCTAACCACTTCTGCTCAGCCATGCCTATCAGGAAGTTCCGAAAATCCCTACCTTAGCTAGTTGATCATGATTTCTTTCTTTTAGTATCCTGTAAGTGAAGTGAACACCACTTTCTCGTGATAAATTTTTCTATTACACCTATGCCAGCACATCTTAACCAACTGTTGTATGTTCAGGCTCATAACAAAGAACACCAAAGCACTATATAAAAGCACAAATTAACAATATACACACAGCAATGCCACAAACAGTCATACATCTTGCCATTTCATTCGAGAACAAGTGCTGGGTGTCGGGCGTAATCCTGTGCAGAAACTCAACATAGTCAGCTGAATGGAATTGCGCAAGCTCCACCGGATACGCCTTATGCGGCCGCTGGGGAATACCAGAATAAACAACACAAAGATTAATGCTTGAAGTCAACACTTGCACACCCAATGACACAAAAAATTGAACAAACTTACAAGTATTGGATACTTACATAAATTTCCATCTTTTTGTGGAGATCATAGGAGAGGACGAGATGATGGGTCATACATAGCCGGTGCGGTTTCATGGGGTGGTTCGGCCCAAAGTAGACGCTACCCACATCCCCTGCAGATACCCATTGTTGTTATCAAACTAAATTTCTCAAATGTTTCACAATCCTAGAAAACCCAAAAGGGATTAAGAGAGAGAGATTTGTGGGAGTAAGGGATTAGGATAGGAGGGAGGAGAGAGAGTGTGTACCGTCGTAAAAATAGGCGATTTTATCCTTTGAAGGCATTTTTTCTGCAGAAACCGGATGAGGAACTGCCGGGCAGAGGTAGCTAGTGAGGTTGCGCCCTGGCCACAGCTCGAAGGAAGAAAAGGGGGGAGAAGGTGAAAATGCTCTTTTTTTATTCTAGTACTGGATAACCACCCGGTTTAGGAATTTTTTTTCCTGGCTTATATTTTTTATTTAGTTAAATGTGAATAACTGTAGTCAGTATTACGGTTTGAATCATATTATTGCTAGTTTATTATAAGGTTAAGTCATTCGCCTCCTATCAATTACAATCTAATTGTATTTATTTTCTCTTGCAAGTGAGAAGTTTCGATATTTACACTTAATTTCCCCAATCTTTTAAGCATTCAAATACCTACCTAGTGTTTCAAAAATTGGATGTTCATTGGATACCGATGAGTAACTACCATTAATTGATGATGCTATTATATTAAGTGACGGGCTAGACAAATACTTAAGTTTATTTTCACTAACAAGTCATTTACACAGTTTTAAATTCACAACCTCTAAGCGAAGTTAAACTTTAAATTTGTTTAGCTTAAAAGGAGTGAAAATTTACTATGATAATTATTTAGGTCATCACTTCACGTTGATGGTCTAATACATGTTCAATTTTTTAATGATACGTAACTATTGAAATATTTTAAAATGTTTGGACCAATTTAGAATTACTCCAAATATTTGAGAGTAATGCTCGCACTTAAAAAATTCTAGAATCTTCTCTCCCTGTGATAGACCTTCCCTCTTCTTGAGGGCGATTCTCACCCTTTCGTGTGAGAGTGGTTCTCAATCGTGTTCAAGTTCGTTGCTGCCGATCCTAGCTGTTGCCGGGATCGGTGGGTGTTCTTTTGTTTTTGCCTTTGTCTCCTTCTCTTCTCCCCTTCGCTACTTTTTCCCCTGGTTCCTAGTTTGATTTACCCTCTTCTCATCCCATTGGTGTATCTCCTCTTCCTTCCTCTAATTTCCGATCTTTAGTCAAGTTTCGCCGCATTATGCGGCTTGTCGAGTCGGTGAGTTCTGATATGGTGCCTCCACTGGGTCGGGTGTTCCAAACACCTTCACTTTCTCTTTGCTGTCTGCCTTAGATGGTAGTGTTGCTCGTGGATTTCCACGCACTTCTTTCACTTTGTTGTAGGTTCTTTGTTATATGTGGCCGTTCTTGAACTGAAGGTTGGAATTGGTTGATGGGATTGTTGAGGTGAGGTTCTGTTGGGGGATGGGATTTGTGCGGATCAACATGCACTGTTGTTGTTGCAGTGGTTGCAGCGAACCCTCGGTTGTTTTCTTGGGTCCCAACGTTTGGTTGGGCTTTTTTGGTTTGTTTGGAAGGTCCCATTTTACTTTGTGTACATGTATTGGACCTTTGTTGTAAGTTTATTTTGTTTAAAATAAATGTTTCATCATATTTTGGCACGATGTTTTAATCAAAAACATGCTAATAAAACTTGAGAAGATAATTCACTCAATTCACTTGAAAAATTGACTCAACAAAATATATATATATATATTGACTTGATCATCTAGGACCTAGAAAACAAAGGTTACTTGATCATCCATATCATTGTGGGAGCATGATTTTCCAAAGCCAAAGTAAGGTGGGTAGAAACACGAATACCTCATAATTCCGATCATGGATTGAATAGTTTTCGTCACAAAGATGCACATATGGATCAGCGATACAATCATCATTCTGTTCGGAGAGAAGTTCGTCAACTTCGTTGAGATTGACCATGTTTGTCTCAAGATACACAAACCTAATTTGGTATGGAATCAGTCAGTTTTTCTATGTTCTTGGAGTTCCTACAATATACGGATTGGAGTGCGCCAAAAATAATTACACTTTTAAGAAAATGCAATATCTACTCCTAAATAACTTCTAGAATTCTTACGGTTTAATAAGGATTCTATATCGTAAAAGACTCCATCTTGACTGGTATAAGTACATCATTCTAGAATTCATCTCTGTAAATGATAAAAGTTCACTTGGTCTCTTGCCTACTACTTAACTCTAATATAAAAGTTGAGATGTGATATCCACACATCCTTTTTACTTCATACACACCTTCTTAATTTGCGTCCGTCGGATCGACTGAATTAAAGAAGATCAAAGGACAAAAATTAATAATTAGTATGTGAGAAGTAAAAAGAGGTGTGTGAATAGCACACCCCTAAAAGTTAACGGGTTAAACAGGGACAGGTGTCAAAAGTAGACGGAAGTCGCAGGCTGGGCAGAGGTAATCCGGGGACAGCAGATCTGGACTCCAATATAACCGAAGAGGAGTATACCCCACCCCAATCGGACTAGAAGTTTCCGCATCATTTTCCACTTCTTACATCTTTTTATCGCTCGCAGTTTCGCCAGCTTTCCGAAACCTGATTGGTCTCCACCTCCAGTCTCTCCCAATTTCGCGTAAGATTTCCTCCACCCAATCTCCAATTTCCGATTCAAATATTCCAACACCCACAAATCTCGTCTGCTTAAACACTTAGATGTAGGGTTAGGTTTTGTTGCCTTTGAATTCCTTTTCTAATTATTTTGTTTTGATTAATCGTTATCTTTGATATTTGATCGCTATGTTTATGTTTATTGACCCGATTACGTATTGCCCATTTAGGATTTCCATTTTTTTTTTTTAGTTGGAGGGGTGAATTTTTTAAATGATTTCGTTGATTCAATCATGACGTGGGTTTTCAAATCTTGGATTCAATGTTTCATGAAGATTGGGTTTAGGGCAAATGATTGATACTGTCGGTTGATAATTTGACCGTTGAGAAAGATTTATGTTTTAGGGTTTGGAATTGAGCGGGAAGTGCAGTTTGTAGAATTTCAGTGTGCAGGCTACTGCTTTTATGCTTTTATGATTTATGTATAGGGAAAGGGGCTAAAATCTTCAGTTTTCCAGTATGTGGGCTAAGAGATGGCATAAGATAGTGTAATTGAAATTGTGAACGCCTCAGGCATAGAACCTGAAATTTCATAAATGATCAATTCAGTTTTCCAGTATGTGGGCTGACGGGGATTTATTAGCTTCCTTGGTATGATCCCCGCTGGCGTGGTATTGTTTTTGACATTAGAGCATTGTTTTGCTGAGATGTTCTATGTTGAACTATTGTTCCTGAGTTCTATTGGGGGTAGTGGTTACAGTTCCACTTGGTCGTCTTATATAATAGAGTCCAGGTTGTTTGTGGTTTTTGACTCATTTGAAGTGATTGTATGGTAGACAAGTATTGTTGTCACCAATGCGTGTATATAAGTTCTGGTTGTTAGTCGGCAGAATCATTTTTTAGTTAAACCTCCAACATTAGAAGAAGCTAACTGCTGGTTTTCGGCAGATTTTGTTTGTTGATTAAGTCCGATTATGACCATAATTACCAAATTTGGTAAACTGCCCCTAAACCTTCTTTCTTTTCAATGGACTATGGAAAGATTAGTGTCTGGTCTAATGGGCGTCTAGAAATTGAGGCCCTGTGCTACCCTTATCAGGTTTATGGTGCTTATTCACGGGATATTTGGGTGGTGCATTTTTGTTGGAACCTCTACCTATAGAACAATGAGGTTTTTCTGCTTTTGGAGAAATTTAGTTTTTGGATATTACTTTCATAGAACGACCTTTTAATAATGTCTGTAATACAGGATGTCAGAACCACCCTTCCGACCACGCGAGAAGCTCTATGAGAAGCAAAAGATGTTCCAAAGCATCCACAAGCACACATATCTGAAGGGACCGTATGATAAAATTACCTCTGTTGCCATTCCAGCTGCTTTAGCTGCTACTTCGTTGTTCCTTATTGTGAGTTTCTAATTCCTTCACTTCTTCTAAGACTTTGTAAGCCTTTTATATTGAAAAAAAAAAAAAAATAACCGTTTTTTCCCTTGTTTCTGTTGCAATCTAATTGCGATGTTCGATGGCGTTTTCTCCAGGCACGGGGGATCTACAACTTGTCACATGGGATTGGAAAGAAGGAAGATGCAGCATAGGAATCCCAGTCTCTGGTAGTGTTGAATGTTTTTGGTTTGTGTGCTCAAATAATTGCTTAGTAGCAGGTTCTCTACTTCCATTGAAAGGGGGAGCTTTCTCTTTTGAAATTTCTGTTAATGGGGTTTCCTGATTGATAAAGTACCGCACTCGTTTCGTGTATGAAATTTCTGTTAATGGGGTTTTCTGTTTGATAAACTTCCTTCATGGCTAATCCTTCTTGAACCTTCCCACCTGCACTAAAATTTGTTATTTAACATCAATTTCTTCTTTCGGACATACCTATCAGTGAATCTGAAGACTTATCTAATCGAATTCAATTCTTGATACCAGACGAGAGTATTGACTTTTATAATGTGACTCAACCAAAACGGAAGAGTCAATTGTAATGATTGCCCATCTTGAAGGTTCTAAAAAACGTTAGCCGCTAGTCAGGCGGTCGGTTGGGATCTAGCATCTAGGCGATTAGGCGGGGTTTAGCGGACTAGACGGATTTGATTAAATTTATTATATAACATATCATTAAGTGCTTGCTTACACTAAAAAATAAAAACTATACTTGTATTGAGAATTTAGGACAGTTAAAATGTAAAATTTAAGTCATATTGCCATCACACAAATGCAACAAAAAAAATAAGTAAAACCAAAAACTAAATTTGAAAATTCACTAATTAAGCAGGTTATTTAGAAAAACTTTAAACTTGATTAAAAAAGTTAAAAATGATGGAACCGCTTAGCCCGCCTAACCAGCATAGGCGGCCACTTAGCCCTTACCCGATTTGTCTTCGCGTTTCCTAAATCGCATTGGTCCTCACTGTCTAGTGTCCAAGTGGCATCTAGACTGATTTTTAGAACATTTTCGTTAAAATGAACAGTATCAGGAGCTTTACGTTAAAGTTATCTAAAGCAATAAGGAAGACTAATAAAAAAGGTTTAAAAACTTTGAGTTTTAATGATAAGGACAAAATAAAAGGTAAAGTAAATAGTAACATGATTGATTTTTTAGTGTAAAAATGTGGTTTTTCGTTAAAATGAACAGTACCATGAGCTTTTCGTTAAAGTTCCCTAAACAATTTGAGGGATAAAATGCAATCAAATCTTCAACATCACGTGTCATTGTATGAGTTGAGACAATTGGAATCCAAAAAATGATGTGATGACAAAGTGGCAAAAGAAAATACAAAAGAAGTATCTGGATTTCCATATTTTTGAGTTGAGCCTAATCAGGAACATGAAAATTTCCCTGTTTATGGACAATTCTAATATTGTAACCATTATTATATCGTCATGAGCTATATATGTCGATCGTTTAGTTCAGACGAAGACGCTCCTCAGCAAGAAAGGAGTATATATCTTAACACTTAAGTTGGGTGATCATGGCGACTCAGAGCACCGCACCCGAGCTATCTGTCAGGTCAGACCCCTCTCTCTCAAACGAGAGAATTTTCAATGTAGTTTAGGATGATCAACCCGGTATACATTCTTTTGCTTAATTTGGATTTTAATCTTAGTACACTTTCGAACACTCTAATGCTTAAGCACGTTCAATCACAAAGACTCGTCACCAAAAGAGGCCTACAAAAGAAATGTATAAATTGAATTAATATCCCAATTAATCACCAATAACCCCAAAATAAAAAGCAAAAATAAAGATTAATTTTTACCACGTTCACATCAATATCATGAGTAAACACGAAATCTTCAACTTGAGTAGTAGAGTTTGAATTTGCTTCAATAAATTAAAATTAAAATTAGGTTAGGTAAATTAATAAGTCACACGCGCACACACACACATATATATAAGCATACTTCGCATCTGACTCCACAACGGGTTTCGAGCACACATGAGAGCGCCCACTGTGCTTGAATGAAGTCGACTACTGGGCTGGTAATCCTACCACCAGTGTTAAATGCAGACTGAAGCTACTTTGTATACAGAAATGGCCAGAATGTCTCGCACTATCTAATAGGATATTAAATCCCATTTGTCTTCCCCCACACAATAACCAGACGATATAAGGCAAAGCATATTAGAAGAGTTGACGTTCATGCCATGCTAAACACATTGACAGGTTTGTCATCCAAATGATGTTGAGCGTACCGATGCCAGAAACTCAAAGGAGAAAGACGAAGATTGAAGACAAACCATCATCATCACATAAAACAACATGGAAAATGGAGAAGAATGAAACATAATCTCGACTACATGGCTTGCTCGAAATGAAGGGATTACTAAGGATGCTTGGGAATTTCCAATTTAGGGTTCGGCGACATTTCCATTCCCATTGGAGCTAACGGGCAGCTTAGGGTTTTTCCATCAGAGTAGTTCACTTCAAACTCAGGAAATTTTACAGCTGACATTGCAGGAACTATGATTTTATTTGCCACAGAATCTACACACAGAAACTAAGATTAAAATCCAAATTAAGCAAAAGAATGTATACCGGGTTGATCATCCTAAACTCAAAAATAAACTATGGATGCAAAAACACATTTAAAATGTAACAAATTTTCACGGGATAATAGTAGTGCTTCCTTATCTTCCCACGATGCATCTTAAGCTCTGACATATCAGCAAAATACCCCTATTCAACTCATCTGCACTGCCCTAAAGTACATGATCAACAATGCATTAGTATCGATACATTGTCCCCCAAAAATTGAAAAAAAAAAAAAAATACAAAGTGGTACAAAATCAAATGGGGTTTCCCCAATTTCCATTAAGAATGCTGGGTTTTGGCTAATTTTGAAAATAAATAAAAATTGCACATTTGAATCGGCGAGAATGAATTAAGAGATGGGGTACGTACCTTGTAAATGAAATTGCTCCTCTTCATTGTATTTAAATTATTGAATTTTCACATGAACATGCTATGACAATATAGATGCTTTGAAAACATATCATCACTTTACATGTTTCTATAAATGACGATGACGTAGAGGGTACCGGAATGTAGTCATTTATTTGTAAACAAACCACGACAGAAACACGAAAAAAAGGATAATCGAACAGCTAATGAATATGTAACGGAGCGAGATATAATCTAACAATTCGCTTCCGTTGTTCGAAATCACACACAACGCTATATGAGCCAGTAATCCCCTAGAACTAGAAATAGAAGCCATAGTTTTAGGCTTTAGTCACAGAGGTGCAACCATCAGCACATTCAACGAAGGCCTTTCCAGCATCTGGGTCTTCAATTTGGTGACTACACTACTCCGCCCTTCACCGCATTCACAGTATGATTCGCTTGGACCGAGTTTCTCTTGCTCCTTCACCATCACATCTCCACCGCTGGCGTCAAAAAAGAATTAGGCAGTAATTGGAATGTAATCAATATCAGTACTACCACAACAAAATCAAGTTATACACATATAGGGTGGTGATGGCTAGCATACATGACGCAGGTGCAACTTTCACCACAATTGTAGTAAGCCTTGCCAGCATCAGGTCCGTCGGTCTTAGTGATGGCATATTTCCACCCTTCGCCGCACGAACAAATTGCCTTGCTCCCTCCTCCAACTTGAGAAATTTTTCATTGTGACAGGAACATGGGTGGTACACCACATGCTTTTATATAAGTAGTGAGAAATTGTATTTTTTAAGTTATTAACATTTTAGCACACATATTCCACCATTGATATAGTAACACGTGGTGTACCACCTTATATTCCAGTCACACTAAAAAATCTCTCCTCCAACTGCAACACTCTTACACGTACATGCATGCAAATTTGCGCATGCCATCGATCACTAGTTTAGATACAAATCATTAATCGGTTTTGAAGCTGCTATTCTTTGGATAGAGACAACAACGATCCAAGTTTTCTATTCCAAATCATGTAGTAGTATTTTACTTGTTCATGTCTAATTTCAAATCTCAACCTTATTTATTCTTAGCAAATAAGAAATTGTCACAACTTTTAGGTAACATACATATTAAGTTGGGATAAATAACTAGTAACTTTCACTTGTCTTCCAAATATTAAATGATGTTATGGTTATCAGTTTGTTCATCTAAGATTTGAAGAAGGTTAATTATGCATGTTCAAAATCCAATCCAGTCCACGTAAGCTACTTAAACTGATTGATGAAATAGTTCTTTTGCTTGGCTTTTATGCTACCAAATTACATTTCTTAAAAGACTAGTATATGCCTAACACTTTGTGTGTGTGTGTTTGTATTTTTTATTTTTGTTTTTAAAATAAAGAGAGAGGACGAGAAAGAGAACGTGTGAGAGGTTTTTTTTATTTTTTATTTTTTAATATTAGATATATGCTAAAATCACATGTAGGTTTAGAAAAATTACATTACTGGCCTTTTTTTTTTTTTTTTTTTTGTGATAGAAGACTAAATCGTCTTTTCATCCTCTTTTAGTTGACAAAAAAGATTCTATTAATATGTAATTTAGATAATTAGGAGCATTACTCCCAAACTTTAACTCTGGAATTCTCATCTCCAAACTAAAAGTTCGTAAGTATTGGTCATTGCACTTGTCATAACATACAACAATGGTCTTTTTAGGTAGGACCATGGAAACTTCCATCGTTTATTGCTCCTTTTATTTTGGATGAAATTTTAACGGTATTACCAAATAGGATCATTGCTCCACAATGCAACATATGCAAAGAGCCATACTCACAAATTTTTTTTATTAAAGCTTAAAGCTTTGATTAGACATAAATTTAAGGGAAATAGACAAAAATGACCTATTTTCTTAATCTTGGACCAAAATAGGGTTTTTGGATATTCATAGAGCATACACTAGACAAACATAACAATATGACATAAATATGATTTTCTTAAAACTTACAATTATCAAATTGCCCTCCTAAATAAATGGATTACCCAGAAATTCCAACTCTCATTTCTCATTTTGTAGAGAGAAACAAAGAGGAGAGAGAGAGAGAGAGAGAGAGAGAGAGAGAGAGAGAGAAACATCACCGATAGAAATGGGTTATTATGGGTGTATTCCTTCAGAGTCAAATTGAGGTAACCTCTCTCTCTCGATGGATAGAAGCCATGAGTTGATACTTGCAATTGGCCGTGATGGCACACAACCACACCATTAAAGTTCAATTAAGACTCTCTCTCTCTCTCTCTCTATTCTATTATTTTCTTAACGCTTGTCTTATTGATGCAATGGGTCATTTTCTAGAATTCAAGCATCACGGTTAAGATCGGAGGCGCTTGTCCTATTGATGCAATGGGTCATTTTTTTGGAATTCGAGTGTCATAGCAAAGATCAGAGCTTTTAATTTTTTAATCTGGGATTTTTGTTTTTATTGTGAGAAATTAGGGTTCTTGATGCAATATTTGGAGAAAATCTTCGAGTGCGAGAGCTTTGGAGCAATATGTGGTTAGTATTTTGCCTCCATTTTGGAAAATCAGGTATTGGGAAAAATAGAACTCGATGCTGGTCACGACGGCGTCGCCATCGAGGTCGAAAATGAAGTTGTGGATGATACCTGCAACGTCGATTTTGTTGTGAACGTGCATCGCACAATTAATGGCATTGGGGGATATGTAAAGGCCTTTGGTTCTAGAAATTCCTTAAAGATCTGTAGTTTACAAATTTTTGACCTGATTTCATTAAAAATCATATATTTCCAGTGACATGCATACGACATGCACATGATATGCTGACACATCCCAATCCCGATGTTTGTGGGACATCGGAATGGTCACGTACTGGCCGACACCCGAGGGTGACGAAAGTCATTTATTGAAAATATGAGAACTAAAATATGAATAAGATAAAAGAAATTTAAATGTAATTAATATGCAAATGAGGAATGTGTTCAAAGCATACAACTAACTAGAACACTAAAAGGAATAATATAAAATTGAATGAATAAAAGAATGGGTCCTACACCGAGAGGACTCGAAGATGCCGATGCGGAAGTGCTTTGACTCTGGGATTGTACGCCTAGATTCTAAGTCCTGAGAGGGCGCAAAACAAACATGAGTGGACCAAGTTTATATATATATATAAAATACTGAAATAGTTATCAACATACTAACCCCCAAAGTTTAATGAAAACTAATAGCATAGTAAATGGTAGGTTTTCCGAAAACCCTAACATGCCATAAAACATATCTTGTATATAGTGTGCTAACTAGTGATATCAGTATCAATATAAAGAAGTGTGTAAAAACGTAATCATTCAATCATGCTTTTCATGTATGCATTTTTACTATTAAATATCTATATATGCCCGCCCGAAGGCAATTTAAATAAACCTGTTTATATATATAGGTTTATGCACAGAACAAGTATATATATATATATATATATATATATATATATAAGATATGCACAGAACAGTGCCCTACACACGCCCGCCCGAAGGCAATTTAAATATCTTTTTTCCATATGCACAAAACAGTGCCCTACACATGTCCGCCCGAAGGCAATATAAGTAACATCACCCGTAGATAGAACAGTGACCACTAGATACGCACAAAAACATTGAACATAATTTTTCCAAACATAGGTACATATATCTCAAAAACATCTTCATAGTATAAAGTCATCCATCATCTATATTATAAAGAAGTGTGTAAAAACATGTTCTAAATAATATATTGTCATCCATCAGATATCCTACAAAGAACATGGGAAATATTCTAAGTAAGCATAATATCTCATAAAACATTTCATAAAAACGTAATCATTCAATCATGCTTTTCATGTATGCATTTTTACTATTAAAACGTTCATTTGAGAAGGGGTTCACTCACAAATAATTCGCTGTTGAAGAGCCACACAAACTAGCGAAGACGGAAACGCCATAAAAAATTACCCCTAAGCACATAAAGAGTCCAATTAATAAAACTTTATCAAATGATTGAATTTCGGAAAACGAACGTCAAAAACGGGTCCATAATGTTGAAATTAACCTAAGGGGATCCCGGAGGAAAACCCAAAAAAAGTTAAAAAGTCAACATTGACCATTGATCGGTTAAAGTCAACGTTGACCGAGTTCTATACACGGCCCAAAGGGGCCTGGTTTGTTTTGGTTTTGGGTAAGCTGGCTCAACGGCCTGGTTTCGACGAGGGAAAAGGACGCCGGAGCTTCCCCAGCTCCGGTCAATGACGAACTACTACCCTAGGGTTCGATCTAAGCACCAAAATGAAGAGTGAAACGAGGGGGAGATGTTTGTTACCTTTGTTTCATCGAGCAAAGGCTGGAGGTGGTCGGATTTAGGCTCGCACACCCACGGTTCGCTGGACCTGGGTTGGGTGTCCTCTGGGCGCCCTGGAACTTCACGAAGACAGTGGAGAGGGAGGGGGGTTCTCACGAGGGTGAGGGTGGTGGTGGTGTGTCGTCGGTGGTGTGGGTGTGTGGATGAGTGCGTGCATGGGTGTAGATTGGGGAGAAAAAGTTCGAGAGAAAGATAGAGCGTGAAAGAGTAAGAGAGAAGAGTGAGCTAAGAGAGTGAGAGATCTGAAAGAGCTTCGGGGGAAGGAGATCTAGAGGTAGAGATAGTTTGTGGGCTGCCACGTGGCAGCGTGCAGGAGAAAGAAAATCTAGATGGAAGGTCCAAATTAGATTAGGATAGGGGACCAAATTGCAAGATTCTATAAACTTTTAGGGAAAAAGTAAAATTACATAATAATTTTGGGGAAGGGTTTTACAATCTACCCCCTTAAAAGAAATTTCGTCCCCGAAATTTGAAATAACTTACTACACTGAAAAACCCGAAAATGGAAAAAAAGAAAAAAATATATATATGTATACATACGTAACGAAGAGATCAAGTCAGAGCGGTTGCACAAAAGGGAAAATGTTGCCCCGTCACAATGGATTGCAATGATTCCATCTTTTGTGCCTCAAAGCTCATACAGTCTTCCCCCATCAGCGTAAAAGTAGAAACACATACTTTATACAGATATAAAGTCGAAAACATATAATGACGTAAGGTCAAAAATATGTACGTAAAATACGATAACTTCAAAATAGATATGTAATAATGTAGAGGTCAAAAACTTCGTATTGAAATTAACACTAAAAGTAGAAATAACTCACCCAAAAATTTGTAACGTCAAAAATACAATATATAACTATAATAAGGAAATTTAAAATATTCGTACTGAAAAACCAAAACTGAAAATGAAAGTGGGTCTCACCTAAGCATACGTAACGTCACGTACTACGAGAACATGTGTGTCTTTAGGGTCGAGCCCTAACAATAGCAAATCCGTAACAACTATCGTAGACGAGTCTTCCTGTCTACTTGCTTAACGAACCCAACGAATAAGTTATCGATACAACAGTCAGTCGCCCTCGATATCAACCACACATTTGTTGTCTCAATAAGCAAGCAGTAATTTCCCAAGGGTGCACAATTTTCCATATTGTAAATTTGATCCTCCAAATATAAGTTCGCAAAACTCCTTTGTCAACCAATGTTGCCTGTAGAAACTCTCATACCATGTCGCAAAAAGTGCCATATCCAAACCGAACAAAATAAGAACTATCGTCGTAATAACTCCATCCAGCACCAAGCACACCATCCTCCTCAGTTCTTCCAAATGTGACTAACTACTCCAAAGTTTTGCCAACAAATAACCTATTGAAAAATGTACCTTGGGATTCAAGAAAAGTGGCTATCATGTTAATAGCATACCCAAAAGCTCGAACCAGGCAAACAAAAAACGAGAAGTCACCTTTCCAACAAGCAGTATCTCAAGGGATTCAATTGGGTATTTTCCAACAAGCAGGATGGTCCTTAACAGAAAACTCCTCTTATATGGGTATTTTCATCATTTCGCTTTTGTGCATGGTGTGCATAGGTAGTTTGTCCTATTTTGGTCTTAAGATTAAGAAAATTGGTCATTATTGTCTATTTCCCTAAATTTAAAGACCAATCCTCTACTTTTATATTTTTTAAATTCAATCACTTATATATTGGATTCAATTGGATAATGTTGCAGTCCTATTAGATTGGAAATGTGATCGTGTAAATCCTAAAGTATTTGGGATATCTTTAGAAGATTCTCTAGGGTTAGATATTATCCTATTAGAGTTATAATCATATTAGGGTAAGGAATTTACCTTCCCTACTACTATAAATAAAGGCACAATGGGGTGAGATAACACACACCTCACAATTACACATCTCTCTCTTTCTCTCTATTGTCGCCGCACCCTCTCTATATCCTGATTATAGTTTAGTAAATTAGGCTTACAACACGTTATCAACATGCTCTTGACACTGCACTAAAGAAAGTTTGATCTTCAATTAGGGGAGTATTACTTTTTAATCATTCTATTTATGATTAATTTATTATTTTATTGAATTGATCTACATGCTATTAATTCAATTCATTTTAATTTTTCTTTGTTGAACGTGATACAACACATTGGAGATGCAATTCCAGCTTTTCGAGAAAGATCTTCTACAATTTCAAAGGCTCAATTGTTTTCTGCTAATCAGGTTCTTTTACAATAAATTAAGATATCTGAAACGACCATGAAGCATGAAAACATTCCCTATGATGCATGAACTCTCTACATTTATATTTTCCTTCCGATATATATATGTTCACATAGTTGTCAATATATATATATATATATATATATCTGTTCATGCATTACACATTTATGAATCGCTATGTGGAATTTGTGAGTCAAATAATCGAAAGAAAATAGAAGCAATTAGGATTTTTATCAAACCTTAGATTTTTCGGGAAAAAAAAAAGAAAAAAAAGAAAAAGGAGGATGTTTTGTGGCTGAGTTGCAGTCTGAAGCCTCACCACCACCAAGCCGAAGCCGAGCCAGCAGCTCATGCCTGCTTCCCCTGGGCCACAGCAGCCCCATGGGCTTTGCTGCAGGTGTGCAAGACCACCAGGTATACAACCTGTGTAGATTTTATGCGAGCTAGGCTTGCAGCCCTTAGCCCATACCAGAAGCCAGCAAAAGCTTGATGGGCTTCATCCCTTGAATGGCCCGCCTTCCATCAGTCGGCTTGTGCTCTGTTGCAGCTATGACCCGAGCCCAACTTGCAGCATGCTGCAGGCCTCTCTTTTTCTGGACAGCAACCCTCAATTCTTTGTTGGGCTGCCATGATCCTCACTGCCCAAATCATTTTTTGGCTCGTTCTGCTTCTAGCCCGCACCCAACTAGGTTGAGGTGCCTACGACTAAGCCTCATTTAGGCTATATTTTCTTAATTATTTGGCCCGAAGTCATTATTTTGCTTTTACGATCGACCCTGCATGGTCTCGATCTATTAAATTAATTAAACGTGACCATCAGTCAATTAATTTGATAAGACATCCAAAATTATTAGCATGAAGCCCACTTTTAGATATTACGATTCAATATTTTATTTCTTTTCTTTGGACCACTAACTCCCTTTCGTAATCCCGAAACACTCATAGTTGAATTCTTGAAGCAACCAAAATCCACTACACTTAGTTGTATATTGTATTATGTGTTCTTACAAGTGCCTCCTTTTTATGAACCTGAAGTTCATAACTAAACTTGAGCCTATGATTTCAAATTTAGTGCCTTTGAAACCCAAAGTTTTCATAAAACAATACACCCATGAAAACTCGAATTTTTCATGTAAACCATGTCTTAGAACCCGAATGTTCTACTTTGATGCTTATGGATATTTTATTTCCCATAGCACCAATCACAATCTTGTTACCTCAATTCAGTGGATTGTCGAACCGTAATAAGTTCGAGTTCACTGATCTGGACGTTTCTTGACCTAAACCACTTTATGTGGATATAGGACCTGAATCTCCACTTGACTATCAAGAAGCTGAGAAACCATTGAAGCCAACAAAGGCATGGAAGAGCTGAATAAGCCTCCGCCATCATCTTTATTCGAAGACTTATGCCTAAAGCATTACAAATGGAATTCCCTCCCGAACAAGGATTACATGGCTTTTTGGCCAACTCCTATGGACCATTTAATCATGAAAGACATTGCCTAAAGCACACCATGATTATGTCCATGAATAAGTACGATTCTGAAGTTTATAAAATTTGATAGAATTTTAACTAGAGAAGAATTTTCTCGTCCTTCCAAAAATGAGTAGATTGCTTTTTCAAGAGAGATTAGATAGGATTGATATTCCTTTTCTTAAGGTTAACAACAATGTTGGAAACCTTGACCAGTTGTGTCAATTGAAGGATTCAGATATTATGTGTCTTTTGTAGATGAAGCAACACGATTTGTATGGAATATGGATGTTTCCTCTGATAAATAAGTCAGAAAATTTTGGTGCATTTGTGAAATTTTGTGCTTATGTCGATAATCTATTTCAAACTAGAAATAAAATTTTGGAGTCCTAAGGTGGTGGTGAATTTTTTAGCAGCGCTTTTAAAGATTATGTAGCTACTCATGAAATTATGCACCTTATCTCTTGTTCACATGCACCTTATCAACAACATGAATTAGTGGAGAGAAAGCATAGGCATTTTGCTGAAATTGCCATAATATTGTTATCTGCTGCAAAACTTCCTCAAAAGTTTTTATATCATTCATTTGTGTAGATTAATCTGACATGGGATGGTGATGTAGATTGAAGATGATGAAGAAGAGGACCCATGATCGTGTTTCTAAATTATGTGATTTAGTGATGTGCAATAAGGGGATTTTAATCATGGCGAGGGGAAGGAACAGGGACATTAAGCCCTTTTTGTTGAAGGTTAGAGTGGATTTTGCTCTCTTTTACTAGAATTTTCTTTTCTTGGGTTTGTCTTCTCACCTTAACAGAGTTATCAATAGCATTGGGGAGAAAAAAGGGAATAAAGAAAAGGGAGAAAAAGAAGAAGAAAGAAGTGGGAGAGAAGAAAGATTGAATAAGGAGAAACTGGCTTGAAGTTTGGCTTTCAATTTGGGCCTAAAGTTAGCTTGAAATGGGACTTCACAAATAAATAAATAACTAAATAAATAAAATAAATATATATTTAATTCGATTTGGTTTGGTTTCCAGACCACTAAAACCAAATTGAACCAAAAGATTTCTGACACACCCCGACCCGATATGACCACTAGAACTTCGAATCGAGCTGTGCTGGCCGACACCTGGAAGGTGACGAAGCCATAAAGTGTATTGATATGGAAAATGTGAATAAATTTAAACCTGAAAGTGCCTAAATATAAAAGTGCGCTGGTGAGCGGGAATGAACCCATTTCACACGTGACATCAGAGCATAAGTAAAGTACAGTAGAGTGGATAAGGATTATACCCTCAGAAGTAGCCACCAATACTGAGATTCACTAAGAATCCTCGTCGATACAACCGTTCAGCAGCTAAAATCTGGAGGGACGAAAAATAAGGGTGAGTGGGCCTGAAAATAAAGTTTTATAAAAACCTTTTTGAAAACATTATAACCCTTCGCCGTAAAACATGTATAGTTTCCAAAATATCATACAAAGTATAAGTATGAAAATCAAATGCATGCTAATTGTAAGTCCATAAATATGCCACAGTAGAATAGCTCAACAATAATATAGATATGATCATGTGCTCAGTAATCTATACTAGCATGTTAGTCGAAGTCACATAATGTAACCTGTACGACTGCACCTATCGCTCATCAGACTATGCTAACACACGAGTCGGAGTCACCTAATGTGACCTGTACGACTTGCTAGGTATAATAATAAACGCTCTAGTGCTACGATCATGTACAACTGGCGCTATGCGCGAGTCACCTATGAGTCGGAATTGCCTACTACAATATGTATGATAGGCTAACACCTACTTGGATCCAAGGCGAGAGTGCGATGCGGGAGGTGAACATACACGTGAAGGCTGTGCCCTGGCCCTGGGTAGGAGCACTAACACCGGGGTGTAGCAATGATGAGCACTATATGAACATATGCATGCCAAATTGATTCAACCATTTCAATCCACCACATAACCTTACCTAGACTTACCTGCGCATCCCACGTTCACCTTAGCATTTCAAAGCATTCACAACAATTATATGCAAGTAATATGCATATGGATATGCCATGATGCAATCTAAAATTCAACCATATCGTAGTATTTTAATATATATATATATATATATATATATATATATATATATATATAAAAGACATGGCATAAAATGCATAAATCAATTTAAAAGCATTTGTGGAAACTATCAATCATATATATACTATAAAAAGGAAAAAACCAACTCACCCGAGGTCCACGCTACAACTCCCTAGCATGAATATCGAGGCGTCAAGAACGATCAGCGCTTGTGGCCAAGTCCAATTTGGCCAGGAAAAGTCCTAATTTAGCTTGAACCTGCCGGAAACCCTAAGGTGGGTGTTCTTTGATTATCCTTCCTCGGTGTTCCAACGCCCCTACCACTGGTTGGGTCTTGTTCCTGGGTCCAAGGAAAGTTGATTAAGGGTGGTGGTAGGTGGTGCAACTCACCAGAATGGAGGAATTGTCGTCCAGCACCTCCGGTGCATCGGTGAAGTTCTACATGAAATAGGACCTAAAATCCTTCAATCTTGGGCGGAAATGGTAGAGGAGAGCTTGTGAAAGAGGTTGCAGGTGATGGATGGGTGTAGTTGGCCTACAAAAAATGGTGGAGGTGAAGGAATCACTCAGGGTCGAACTGGGTTGTTGTGCGGGTGTACGGGTCAAAGGGAAAGCTAAGAGCTTTCTCTCCCTTTCCTGATTGGTCCCTCTTTCCTCCCTAATTTCTTATTGGCCCATTACTCTTTTGATTTGATTGGTCCCTTTGACAACACATACCTGATTGGGCCGAAACCAAGCCTCTAATTGGTTCTCATTCCCACATAGTGGGAGTTTAATTAATTGAAAACCTATAGTTTAGTAAAACAATTTCAAACGTCCATAACTATATTGTTATAATCCGGACTCGCAAACGGTTTTTGCCTATGCGTTTGTGGCAATGATTACTACGCAAATACTCCAAAAGAATGACTCATACGTCTCTCTAAACAATGGCCAACGGAAGTCAAAATCCTTGCCTCTAGGGCACTTTCGTCAATTCACGCTTTTAAAATTTATAAAATGTAAAATTAGGGACAGGTTGTCACAATTTTGATTTGATTTTTGTAATTTAATTCAATTTTTTCTGGATTAGATTTTCTTGGCTTCCATTTGGTGTTCGGTTTGGTTTTTCGATTTTTCAAACCCTTCCCTAATATGAAATACAGGACATAGCTGTTACGACTAAGTAGAGGTTGAAAGAAGAGAATAAAAAGATAAAAGCAAACTCAATTATCTATACACCAATATACTTTGTATAATAACTAAATATTGACTTCCATAAAATAAAGTAATTAAAGACCTTTAATTTATGATATAGCTTTAAAACCAATCTAAGTTCAATTTAATTTCTATATCGAAAGCTGATATTATTTTTGTAAACGAGTGGCATTCTAAGAAAATCGGAACGATCGTCATTAATTTTAGTTGCACTCAATGAGGTGGTGAGTAAAAGACGTATCAATGGCTAATAATATCGATATGCAACTAATATCAATGAGTATTGACGTGCATAGAAAATGAAAGAAATAAATTCAAGTCAGTTAACACTTAACAACCTCCACATGAGAGTTTGAATAATTAGAGGTATCAATCAATGCAACTTGATGAGGTGCAAAAGTCTCTACGAAATTTACTCGTCTTTTACATGGCTTCCCTAAGTGGACCGTTATCCTACTCCAATAATTATTGAAAGTGAAACCCTTCAAGTAAAGGTTTGACCCTTCACCATTTCATTTAGGGAGCATTTTTGTTTACCACCATTTAGTGTGATGTATGTTCACCATCCTATTTATCATTGTTAGATGAGTTTAAATTTTGAGATTCATGCAGTGGATAAACACAAATCTCAAAATTCAAACACATCTAACAATGATAAACAAGGTGATGATCATACATCACACTAAATAGCAGTGAGCAAAAATGCACTCATTTCATTGACTTATCCTTCTTTGTTAGTTTGAATACGGTATTTAGTCATTTAATTAGCTCTAGTTATTCACTATTAGTAGTGATTGACTGCCATACGTTTTTTTTCTTCTTGTCAAGTAAGATATCTGCCATACGTTTTTTTTCTTCTTGTCAAGTAAGATATCTTTTATTACATTAAGAATTGGTACAGATCCAAAAAGAACCAGGTAAACAACTATAGATAAAGTAAAAAGTTCAAGCAAAATGAGAGTTACAACCTAAAATACAACTGGAGGCCCACACAAGCTTGGACCCGAAGGCTGAAAAAACAAACAACAAAAAACTCTAATCTCCAACAACATAAACCAAGTCCCATTCACAAACCCTTGCAATATATACAAACAAAGTATCTTATGGGTAAAGAGTGAGGCTCAGTGAGTATACAAACAAATTTTTTATTGCAACCCGCCGATCCAAGAACATGGTGGGATGGGAATGGAAGGAAGGAGGAGGAAAATGAGGGGTAGCGAGCTACCGCCTACCCCGAGTAAGAGTAAAGGGCGACTGCTAAAACTTGAAACGGAGGGGGGGAGGCTTCTGGATCTGGGATATTGGAGTTCACAGAGACAAATAGAGAGAGAAACCGTGTATGATTAAAGTGATTGCCATACATTTACGTTTGTAAATTAATGAGTTTTCTGACCAGTAATGCTCGATTAATGATCGCTAAACTAGACTGCAACCTGATTTATAGCTCGTTTAAAAGTGTTTTTTTTTTTTTTTTAATAACTAAAAGTGATTTTGGTAAAAAGGTTTTTGAAATCAATTCTTAGCAAAAAAAAAAAAAAAAAATGAAAGCACTTGAAGTGCTTCCTGCATTCCTGCAAGAAGGCCCAGCTTTTGGAGTAAAATCATTTTATCTAAAAGAGCTTTTAACCATTTTAAAAGCACATCTAAATGAACCATTAGTTTGTTCCTCTTATCCAACACTTAATCATCACAATATTCTAGTCACTAATTTTTCCATTTTGTTAGTTTCTTAATCATCACAATCATTCTTAATCTAAAAAAAATATACATATTGGTTCCTTAATTTACAATTCACCCAACTAGATAGTGCAAGTTTAATCATACTCAAATTAATGATTATTGTACATTAATAGGATATTGAACATATTATAGTACACAATAGAGCAGAGGAATAAAATAACATTTTTGTAGTTTTTTTCTATACTGGCGGCTTTCATGTTTTATTCTTTAATTTTTCTTTGTCCCTTACTTATTTCTTGGAAGCTTCTGTTTCTGTTAGGAATAGGAAGTCGCCATTAAATTTTAACGCCAAGTTTGACCACAAAATTAAATAATTGGGGCCTTGGAAAGAAATCAAACAAAGGAATCAGTCGGCCAACTTTTCATACAAAATATCTGCATAAGGTGTTACCTTATCCGTGACTTGTGGACTTTGTTGGCTTCACTGTCTCGACCTAATTTATTTGTGAAATTAACAAAAATATACCACATTTAATACAAGACAATGTGTAGCCCGTGATAAGTCATCCAAGAAATTTTGTTTTACTAATTTTAAAACTTTAAAACCTAATATTATATTACAATTCTTAATACTCTTAAATTTTCTATACAAATCGAGCAATAGAAGTATTACAGCACGTAGATTAAAGATTTCGAAGGATGCAAATGAAGAAGACTTAAATGTGGAATAAAACAATGTCCGTGATTGTGACATACCATTGTGTTAGACCTTGTTAGGGCAATATGCATGGTAATTCTGGAAACGTCGCAGATCTAATTATGGGCATGCATGCATTGTTAGACTTTATATATTTCATAAACAATTAAAAACACTAACTTGAAAGAATCCATGGAATGTAAAGACAAATAATCTTGACAGAACCGTGTGAAATAGGCTAAACCATGAACGGACTTCTCCTACAGTGGAAATCATATTGGAATCTCGCAGAATAATATGTTAGTTGACCAAAGCCTTTTGCACACCCAACACTCCTTTAAACTCGAACTAATAGGGCATTCATATGAGTTTCTAAGTGTTGTGAGCAGAGACCTTACCCTTGTATTTATATGGACTTAACCCTAATGAATCTTCCCATAATAATGTTATTAGGATTCCTTGCAGTCCAAGGATAATTGATACACCAAATCTCATCCCAAATAGGATAGAATTAGGAGTCCTTATTCTCCAAGGAAATCCGGAATAGATTAACTTTACTTGGGGTACAAGCTATGGCTATTAACTAAATTTTAATCTTATTTATATTCTAAGCAATCCTTAAATTAACTGTGTAGACCTAATAGTCATTGGATTATGATCCAACGTCCAACATACATCTGATCAGAACGTAAAGAGTTAATTATGGGCATGCATGCATGCATCTAATCAGAACATAAAAGAGTTCAAGTGAGAATGTGTTGTATACAAACCAAGTTCTGAGAACTGAGGATTAGCAATCGATCTGCTGATAAAACTATCAAATAACCGTTGGAGTGGAAATTTCCTAAAAGCTTGAAAATGCTATAATCGGCCGGCCCCAAAAAAAGTGAGTATCAAAGAAACTAGGCATGCATGCATGCATCAGCTAGCTTGGTGTTTGCCAACAGCCGGCCCTCTGACAATCAACAAGTCATCAAAAAGCTTCAAAAATTCCAAAAAGCAAAGAGTTGCATAGGTTAGCTATATATATGCATATAGGGTTTAGAACGAAAAAACTAGGTGCGTACCTTAACTCTTACTTCGTGAAGAAAGATGAATTTGTACTGGAGAGATAGATCGAGCTGCATGCGTCTCGTTAGGGTTAGAATTTTTGAAGAAAGTATTGCTTGATTTCAGGAGGATTGAAAAATGCTAGCTTCCCCAATGAAACTCATATAGACCCCATGTCGTATGGAGTAGTTCTAGCTCAATTGCACACGTATGACGTATCCTGTTTTGGCTTTTCTATATGTTGCTTTTAGGACATGTGTGCTCGTCTTAATGAAAAATAGAAAATATAAACTATGTATTGGTGCAAGTAACAATAGTAAAGTCGAATTTTAGAAGGATAAATAATGAATGAGAAGACTAGGGGAACTTTTCCTTTTGGAATGAGAAGGGGCTTCACTATTTCGTATGGATTTCTCATCTATATTGTCACTCCCCAATCTATTGGATATATATACCCCTGATCAAAATTTTAATTTGAAAAAAAAATATTTCACTACCGTGAAATGACTATTGAGGCATGGGTTCCAATATTGGGTAGCAACATACCAAAAACTATACTATCCCTCTCTCTGATCTACGACCACCCTCTCCAAATATTGTTCATTAGCCAACAATTGAAAACCATCAAAATATTCGGCTGCTTTGCGCTGAAAATGGAAGTCCATCACAAGTCCAATATCCCTATAGGGACCGATTGAAAATTGTGCACATATTAGTAGCTATTAGTGCAATAACCCTAAGTGAATTTTATAAATACATACAATACAACCAATGCAATTTTCAATCAATATGTGACTTTGCATTATTTATTTATTTATTGATGATTATTAATTACTATGCAAAGGCAAGTTTTCTTAAGGCGGGACTTATAACAATTATAACTTATTATAATGTAAAGTTTATTCTTCCTTTATTAAGCATGTAATTGATCTACATTTGAACAGGAATTTTTTATTATTACATAAAGATTATTCCTTTATAGATCGTATCACAATAGAAAGGTTTTACTGTATAAAAATTATGTTATTTATTTTATTTTCTGTAAATGATTAATTAGAAATTAAGTACTCTATAGGGCTCTAAGTTATCTACTTAAGCACAATATATTTTAGAGTTTAAGTGACACACCCCGACCGAAATCAAGGCTTGTTGGTCATCACGTGAAGGTGACGTAGCCATATGCACATTGCGGAAGCAAAAGATAAATAATAAAAGTACGAATAAATAAAAACCAAACTACTAAATAAACTAGTTAAGGTAACACACTAATGTAAGACTAAGTGTGATAAACATAATCAGAGCACAGAAAACCGAAGTGCAGTCCAAAAGAAGAATACTAATTACACAACACCCAAAGGTGATCCTACATTTGTGATGTTCTGTCAGAACCACCGTCAAGTCCTCGTGAACCACCAAAGCTGCTTCTAACTAGAACCTCGAGGGGCGCAAAATAGAAAGTGTGAGTGGGCAAAGACAAAGCTTTTCAAAATCATTTTATTATCATTCTAACAGTTTCCCAGAAAATAGAATATACACATATATCGAAAACATGTTAAAAAATATGCCATGTCGAATGCCTTCACATAAAATGTAAGTAACCCAGGTAATGTCAATCAATGCAAGTAACATGTCAGCCGGAGTCACCTAACGTGACCTGTACGACTGAATCTAGAGCTCAAATCCCAACTCACTAACTATACATGCACACGAGTCGAAACCACCTAAAGTGATATGTACGACAAGATTGGGTGTAAATAAATACGCTTAAGTGCTACGATCACGTGAAGACTAGACGAATAATTGAGGGTCACCTACGAGTCGGAACCACCTATAGTGGTCTGTACGACAGGACTGTGCACCTAACTAGGATCCAAGATGACCGTGTGGTGCGGGAGGTGAACATCATGTGAAGGACTGTGCCCTACTCTGGGCGAGAGCATAAACACCGGGGGTGCAGGTCATGAGCTCTCTATGCATCTCACATAACCACTAATTCACAATCATAAACCATAAACTTACCTGGCACTTACATGTGCGTCCACAACACTAAACATACATATATGCAACTACTAATGCATAAATAAATAGGCAAACACTATGCATGACATTTAAAACATATAAACATTCCATATCATTTTCTGGGAAAAACCACAAGTATATAGGTACATACGGAAAACCAAAAGCCCACTCACTGATATATGGAAAGGTCGTAACCCCTTTGCCTCGAGTGACTGCGCTTGTCCTCATGATAGGTCTCACCTATATGCGAAACAACTATAAAAACGTCAATTTAAAGCACATAACCAAAACTAGGTAATAACTTCTCATACAATGCTCAAATGGGGTGTGTGAATATACCAACGTGATCTACTCAACCTCACGAACATCCCCATATTTTTAAAATAATTTTCCTACCACCCACTTGTCGCCACGCGCCGGCCATGCACGGGCACGTGCCTATCACATGTGTGGTAACCCTAACGGCGTTAGGGAATATTCCGTCCAAAAAATAGAATATACCGCAAATGAAGTTTACGAAGAGTAGAACAAAACCTTGCCACTTTGGGGACCCAAAACCAACGGAATCTCGTCGGAAAAACCCATGATATTCCGGCCAAACCTGCAACTCACTGAAACTGGGCTTCCCGACGTCCAAAACACTTCAACTTTCTTCCCCGAGCTTTGTGAGAGTGTTCTAAAGCTCCCTATGACCTTAAAAACACCTAAAAACTTCACGATCATGTGTGCATGAACAGTGAATGAAATATGAGGATAGGATTCTCGAGGTTTTCGAAGGTTTCAAGTCTCACAAATGGTATAAATGAACTTAGGAACTTGCAAGGAGTTCGAATCTTACCTTCTAGACGTCGATCCGTGCGTGAAAGGTTGGTTTTGAAGTTCGTCCGTACAATTGAGGAGGAGAGAGAGAGAGTGTGTGTGTGTGTGTTTGAGACAGAGGGTGGTACACGGGAGAGGATGATGGGGATGAGGGTGTGTGTGTGGTCCAGATGCAACCAGCCAAACAATAAAATAACCACCCCAAATTGACAAATAACTACCAAGGGCAAAATCGTCACTTCACACCTACGGTATGAAAATTTTGGGACGGGCTATCACATTAAGTGTACTTTTAGATTAATAATATTGAATATTGCTTATTGATCTGTAAGAGTTTCTTAGTATATCCCTTTCTCATGTGTCTGTTCATTACCACATTGTCAACACCTAACATGAATGTAAATTTATAATTCAAACAAGTACTCTAATTTCGAGAACGAATAAAAAAAATTTAGTTGAAACTTGGACTAACAATCATGTTTTGCGTATTATTGTCATATTTTACTAAGAAATGAACCTTAAAAACACGATTTTAAGTTAAGGGATGGTTTGCTATTGAGGATCTGATTTGGGATTGATATTTCATTATATTTAAGTTACGCCGAAAGAAGAAATGACAATTTTGTGGTAAAGTTTGAGGTAGGAGATGAATTACTCATCCTCTCCAAAATGGGAGAATTAGAAGGGACAAGTTTACTTCATGTCTAATCCTTTTTTAATCCTCTTCAAAAGAAAAATTGTTCTCCTTTACTTTCAAAATGCCTTGAATTTAGAGAATTATCTATTTCAATACAATCTCTATACTAAACGAGGCTAAGAGTTAGTTTAACTTCACTTGTCATTTGGTTCAAAACCCGAAATAGGTAGAAAATATCGATACTGATCACCATTGCTGTAATTATCATTTGACAATAATTAAGTGGGTCGCTTAGCTTTAGCATTAATGTACATGGTTAAGTATGGCTGTATAAGAGCATCTCCACCAGTCTCTTTATTGCTCTTGCTATTGGGGTTAAACTGCCTCCAACCCAAAAAACCCTCCTCCACGGGTCTAAAATTGGAGAGGCCAATGGGGGCGAGGGCTTGTGCCCTTGCAACAATTACATGAGCTTGCGGCCTTTTCAATCAGCACAGGGGTGAGGGAGGGCCCCACCCATGTGACAGCCCACCCATATGACAGCACAATTGTAATGCTTGCAGACCGTTGGATTTCCAACAGTCCCTTCATCTAGACTGTTGGATTTTCAATGTTAAAAAAATTGAAAATACAAAAAGAATATAAAAAAATACCAAAAAATTTTAAAAAAATACAAATGTTTTTTAACAACGCACTTAAAATTAGGTACACTTGAGAAACTTAAAAAGTTCAACCATCTTCTTCACAGAACAAACTTACTAAGTACACAAGGTACAAACATAAAAAAATATACATTTTTGAGAAGTATTCGCTTTGTCCTTGCCCTTTCTCCTTCCAAACAAATGGACTTGAACAAAGACAATTACTGTTTAGAGTGATAGTAAGTGCAATTTCATATCACTCAATACTACGGTCTGATGGTATTCATCTTCACTTATAAGTGAGAGATCATAGGTTTGAATCTTGTAGATAACGAATTCGATACCAAATTAGGTTATTCATTGTGTGTAGCTGAAATCCCCCTCCCTTGGCGTAAAATATATTGTTGTACTAAAATAAAGTGTAATTTCATTGCCCTTACCCATCAATTACCTTTACCCTTTACTAACCGGTGGAAATGCTCTAAAACATCTTTTCGTTTACAAATATTTTATGATATAGAGGCTGATCGTTTTGCATTGGTTTGATTGAAGATAGTTAGGTAGCCAACAAGTGGTTTGTGCGATACTTTTGATGGTGAAGATTGTCGGCTTTGCGATGCGAGATTACACACATGCAAATTAAAACCGTATCATGTGTGTGTAACGAGGCCAATAAGAAATTATAGATTCTCTGTAGTTGGATATATAAATCATATATGACATGTGACCCACTAACAGGTATTGAATCATTTAAAACTGATTTTTAGTATTATTTATGTATCAGCTTGAATTATATTAATTATTATAACATAACTGAATTATTACATGATGACCTGGTTCTTTCTATATTAAGCGATAAATCCATTACAGTTTCAATTATGGTGAGTGAATAATATTTAAGAGTAGCACGTGATGCTTTATTTAGTCGGATTAATAAGGCTACACTTGCAGTTGTGTCCTACTCGTTCAGAAGGGTATTGTCCCTGAATTTTTATTCAACATTCTTGCAGAAGATGTAAAAAAGATCTGTCACTGATACGGAAAGGGGGTGTGGGGAATACACTAATCGTGTTGAAGATTGTCCATTTGCATTCTTCCTTGTACAAATTGTAAAATAAAAGCGACTCGATTGTACATTACATGAATGAATATATTGGATTTGGATTAACTATATTTGACATGAATATTTACATAAGAATTTTTCAAGCGTTAATAATAAACGTGTAGAATTTGTTATGTCATACACGAGTAAGATAGCAATGTTTGAGAATTTGACACTACAAATTTGTAAATTGTGAAAGTGACTTTATTTTATTTTGTGTCATAACTTAAAAAGTTTGACTTATTTTTTCTAAATGCTTTTACTTCGAACTCTTGTATAATTATAGGATTAACTATAATCAAAATGAACACGCATTATAAATTTTAATTAGAAATAATTTCCAAAATTCGATGAACTTCTTCAAGTGTGGGACACATCTCATGTTTGCCGAATCTAAAAACCATCGTCTTTGCATCCCAACACAGACCATTCCAACAGTTTTTCAAGCCTCCCTTCATGCCTTTGTCGCCTCTAATGCATTTAATCGAGCCAGAGCTTGAAAAGTCTGGAATTCAGATTGATCTTAATCACATTGGGATGGTATGGGGGAACAAGTCCAACACAAGGTGTTCCACGTCCAAATTCTCCCACTCCTTTGAGTATAGTTTGAGGTATAAATATTGCATGTATTAAAAAAATTAGTATTTTAAGTTTTTTTTTTTTTAATAAATAAATAAAACATGCAAGTTAATTCCCCTCTCAAAAAAGCAATATTTGTCTGTACAGCATGATTAGCATGGTGATGGTTAACTAATGTTGAACACGAACGAGTACGTGAACGCTTGATAACAAAGACTAAGTCCCCCCCAAACTATAGATAGCAGAGTCGTCGGATTGGGACCAAGCTAAATTTAGGGTGTGACTGTCAAACATCGTCATTCGGAACGGCCTAGGACTCAACTTTGACGGCCATGCATTACCTAACTTTTTCAGTCTTTTAACAACATATTTTTACCCCCAAAAAAAATGTGGATACTTCCACCTAAATAAATAATAATTTAATTATTTGAGTTAAAAAAATTAATTATTTATTTAGCAGTATTTAACAGTACGAAAAACGTGGATCTGACTATATCTAGAGATTTGGACTTGCGGGGACTTAAACCATGCATGCATGTGAATGCAAACACTGTTTCATACCAGTTATATATTCTAAATACTAAATATTATTGAGAATTGTTATTGTCATTTCAAAAATATCATTCTACATTCCAGACTTTCTATATTTGGAAAGAAAAATACACTTGTAAGGAGGAGTGTAGAATGAGATTTTTAGAGTGCCAATAATACTTTCCATATTATTTTGCATTACAAATACAAACAGATAAAACTGTACGAGAGAAAATATATTTAGAGTGGCAATCACATTTTTAATTAACATGTATTTTTTTTTTAAATATGACGTTCTTAAAGAAGTTGAGGCTTCACCATAAATAAATTGACAACATGAAAAATAGTCTAATTATCTATAAGCACATATAATTTTTCTTCGTTTCTTAACACTGTCAAACAGTCTCTGCCCCTAAAACCCGTGCATGCATGCCATATTTGAATGGGGAACGTTAGGGCTACCACTTGCAACTTGAAAACAAAGCAAGTTGCAGGGAAAATCTGCACCAACTAAGTGTAACTGGACGAATCTTAGGCAATCTCCAATCGAAAGGGGGGCCAAATGATCATGTTTAGCTCTATAGCTCTGCAAGAAATTATTTTTTAATGAACAATGACAGACCATATTTTATACCATTTACAACCGAATGAGCTAAAGGATCATAGGCCAAAACATAAAAAAAAATTGTACCTAAATCAACGTCACTAAATAGTTTAATGTTAGGTTTATCAAATAAATTAAATTTAATTACGTATATATGCAACATTCCATTGGACCAACCCCAACGATATTTTGGCTTTTGCATGTCCTGGTTGTATTATTATTTTTTAAGCCCAAATAAAGGTTTAATTATTAGTCTGTCCACATGCATGGTATAATTCTTTTTGCAAAGGTACATAAGATAATATAATAAAAATAGTATATAATATAAGAAAAATATATAAATATTATTATGAAATTTTAATAGTCAATACCGGGAATGGGATTACTTGCAAAATATGCAATTAAAATGTTTATTTTGTGTACGAAAAGAAGAGATAAGTAATTAGCTTTTTGGTAAAGATGCTTTAATTAATTAAGTTGATGCATCACTTGAGAAGAGATTCTGCTGCAATATCGTTTCTTTCAATCGACATGTGATTAAGCATGGAACTTGTCTGGTTTATGGGACCAGAAGGCGCTGCTGCATTGGGGTGGCTGGCTGGTTCATTTTGACCAGCACGCTGGCCTGGTGTCTTATTTATAGTTGGATAGAGTTTCCAAGTTTTTTGGCTTAATTTTTTGTTAGAAACGATTTTCGTGTTAAAATAAGTTATATTTTGGCATATGGTCATTTGACCGAGTCAATTGGAAATGAACTTATTTTCCTAAGGGATAAGAAGGAAGGATTAGGGCCCACAAATAATTTGATTAAGATGTGTTAATTAATCAAGCCGAGTGAAGTGTATATTATGAACAAATGAAAAAAATTTGTGAGGATCTAAATCATATATGTTTATCGTACATCGCGCAGCCAGTTTTCATCAGGTACTGTTTATATTTAATTTTAAATAAAAAAATTTACAATGATTTATAACCGTACAATATATTATGAACAAATGTGATTTAAAGATCATAGAGATTCTCAGCAAGAATGCTCTCTCAATCAAGCCATTCACGCCGCCTTGGATTCATCCATTTGTTTGTTTATTGATATAATTGAATTATTTTTGTATTTGTCAAGACAATGTAGACAAAAGGACCCCATGCACAAGTGGCTGTTGAAAACTAGGTATTCTTCTCCCTTGCCATCGCCATTGCCAGCTCTCCTTCCTTCCCTTCTTTCTAGAAGGCGTTGAAACTTTATCTGGCTGGCCACCTTCCTTTCTTTCGGAACCGGATCTCTTCCGAGTTTAGGAAGCTGAGCCTCTTGAACAAAAGATTTAGACCGTTGAAATTTGATCTAACGGCTGCAATTATTATGACTTTTAGAGGATTCTCCTATTTGTAGCTGTTAGATTAAATTTTAACGGACCAAATCTTTTGCTCAGAAAGTTCAACCTCTTAAGAGATCTGGTTCCCTTTCTTTCGTTCAAATCCAAGAGGAAAAGATATATGAACGGTGGATGACTTTTTGTCTACTTGTTTTTTACATGGTAATTCGGATTAATAGTGTTCCTGCTGTAAAAAATTAGTCCATCTCCAATTAAAATGGCTAAATATCATTCCATTCAAAATTAAAGCTCTCCAAAATAAAAAAAAAATTAAATGACCAGGGTCATGTCATATTCATATATCATCTTCAACCGAATGAGCTAAACCTAGCGTCCTTAATAATTGATTAGTTTTAAGTTTATACTTTAAATGACACACCCCGACCGAGATCGGAGCGTGCTGGCCGTCACTCAAAGGTGACGTAGCCATGTGCACGTGCGGAAGCTAGTAAGTAGTAATATAAAGGTACGAATAATTAAAAACTAGCATACAAGTACTAGAATAAGTGCTAGTTAGTGCGATACAAATTCAGAGCAGGTCTATAGCAGTCCAAATAAAACGACAACAGTAGTACGCCCGAAGGCGACCCTACAATGTGGAGTGTCTGTCAGAACGCCGAAAAGCTCTCAAGGGAAACCACCGCAACGGGTAAGCAACTAGAACCTGGAGGGGCGCAAAACAAAAGCGTGAGTGGGCAAAAACAAAGCTCTTTGAAAACCATTTCATAAAATACATTCTAACCCCTCACCGTAAAACCTGTATACTTCCCAGGAAATAAACATATGTACGTATGTATAGATATGCCCAACATGCTCAAGGGTATGCCAATCATGCTCAAGATATGCCATGTCAAAACCTCGTAATGAAATGTATGTGCTCAGGTATGAATCATATCAATAACATAACATCTGGCAGCCGGAGTCACCTAACGTGACCTGTACGGCTGCATATAGAGCTCAATCTCAAACTCAACAACTGAACCTGCCCACGAGTCGGAACCACTCTAGGTGGTCTGTACGACAGGCCTGGGTGTAATACATATATACGCTCTAGTGCTACGATCACGTGAAGGCTGTGCGAATAATCGCGGGTCACCTACGAGTCGGAACCACCTAATGTGGTCTGTACGACAGGCCTATGCACCTAACTTGGATCCAAGCTGAGCGTGTGGTGCGGGAGGTGAACATCACGTGAAGGACTGTGCCCTACTCTGGGCGGGAGCACTAACACCGGGGGTGCAGGTTATGAGCTCTCTAAGTCTCTCAAACTACTGCTGAAAGTAAATATGCTTACCACTTACCTGGCACTTACCTGTGCGTCCACAGCACCCAATATGCATATATATGTATGCCACTACTAATGCATGCAACGATGCATAAACGATAACAATAACATGCATGGCATAAGGCAAATAACCCTTTTTTTTTTCAATTTCTGGGAATATAGATGTATATAGGTATATACGGAAAACAAAAGCCCACTCACTGGTATGTAGAAGGGTCGTAGCCCCCCTGTCTCGCGTGTGCACGCTCGTCCTCTGGGTACGTGTCACCTAAATGCGAAACAACTATAAAAACGTTAACTTTAAAGCACATAACCCGTTTCTCGTAATAACTTCTCATACATTGCTCAAAATGGACAAATGAATATACCCACGTGCTCTACACAACCTCAGGATCACAACCATATTTTTAGAAAAAATTTTGGACCCCGCACGCGCCCCCACGCGCCAGCACAGGCACGGACCTACGCGCCCCCCACGCGCGGCCACGTGCCAGGCACACTGACAGTGTCAACAGACGCCGTCAGGAATATTCCGTTAAACTGACAGAATATTCCGTTAAAACTAACCGGATCCGTTAACGGCGTTAGGAATATTCCGTCAGAATTGATGGAATATTCCGTCGCCTTCTTCATTCGAACGCCGGCGACGTCACCGGCGCCGGAAACTGGGAAAACCTGCAACTAGGGTTTTCTCGCTCGTTTCTCGACCGTTTTTCGTGATTCTTGGACCAAAAGAAAGCCCTAGACTAGTAGAACATGTCCCAACAAGTTTTAAGGGCTAAAACTAAGAGATTATACCTGTGCAAATTCTCCAAAACCGGCCAACTTCGAGCAGGACGGTCCCGACGTCCAAATTCATCCAACGAAGTACTTCGAGGCTCCTGGGAACCTCACAAACACAACTACGAGCTCAGAAAACCCAAAAACTTAATGTATAACTTTTGCATGAACAGTACTCAAAACGGACATCGTCGAATCGACGTGAAAACTATGTGTTTCTCACCTGAAAATGCTACGGTTGTGTTCCCCTCGACCTCACGAGCTCAAATGTGTCCTTGGTTTCCTCGATCCACCACAGTTTGAGGGGTATGTGTGTTGGTCCGTACGTTTTTGGAAGAAGAAGAAGAAGAAAGGGAAAGAGAGAGAGACACGGGACAGAGACAGAGAGAGGGTGAAGAGAGACAGTGTATGTGCAGGTGTGTGTGTGTGGCCCAAAGCTTGCCAACACCACACAAAGTAACCAAAAACAATAATACGAAAACCAACTAGGGGTAAAAAGGTCATTTCCTAAGCACATTTCCGATATTTTCGGGACGGGATGTCACATTAAATTTATTGGTTAATTTAATTAAAATATTTGGATGTTTTCAAATTTAACTGTTAAATTTGAATCAATTAATGCAACTGAGGAGCTGAGCTTCAAAAAGGGGTTAAGATGGAGGGCTACATTTGAGTAGTCTAATGCTCATTTGGCCAAATAATGCTCTGGTAGGCTTCACAAAACTATAGCCCAACCATCGATTGGAGATAAATTTTTGAGCAAATCAAAGCATTTTTTGGATTTTGAACTTTTAGTCCTCCCCATTAGAGATGGCCTTAAGCATGAAGTTTTGGTATTTTGTTCATGACTTTACTAAAATGATATTTTTGTTTCTTTGTACTAGTTGGCTCCTTACCGTTAAAGAAGTCGTTCTTAATTACAAATGAATAACAAGACGGGGACATTTGCATAAACGTACGGCTTTTAGCTTATACCCATTTTTTTTTTTTTTTAACAAACAATATTATCTACACTAAAAGGGAGGGATGAACTTATTCTCACAATGGGCTAACAATAATATGATTTAAATTTACCTTGGACGATAATCGAATCTAAAACCTCTCACTTACAAGTGAAGAAGAATACTATTAAACCGTTGTACTAGATGAGAGCTTATACACAATATTATACACACACCTGTGGAATTGTGATTGGTTTGTAAGAGGGATTTGGATCCTCTCCTGAGCTAATGGAGAGGATCCTCCTAATCCATCATCGTGGGCCGTTGAATTTTTATCCAACGGCTATAATTATTATAACTTTAAAAGGACCTCCCTGTTTATAACCGTTGGATAAAAATTCAACTGCCCATGATGATAGATCAGGAGGATCCTCTCCATCCAAATCCTTGTAAGAGGAACGAGGGGAAGTACTTCCTCTGAAACAATTTTTTTGTTATTATATAAAACTTCAACACATATTATAACATTACGTAAAAGATAATAAAGTGACCCATGTACTTTTTTTTTTTTTTCATCATGATGTCAAAACTCCTCTTAAGATTTTTGTTGTTAGTATGAATGTGTTACAAAATTAGGGAATACTGAAAGTTTTGTTCTTGTCATTTGTCCTAAAGAAACGGAATTTGAGTTTCTTAGGTGCTCCTTCTCACTTGAATTTCTAAAGTCCACCACTGAGATCACTCTATTTACAATTTAAAATGTTACATTTATCACATTTGTATTACTTCTCTAACAACTCTTTAATAAATGTAAGATATACTTATATTATTGAGCTATAGTGAGAAAAAATGATACGAATGTGATTATAAAATGTAGTAAATTTAAGTTGCGAAATACTAGCAATTTTTTCATTTCAACTTTCTCAACTCTTCTTATGCCACGTGTACTTCGCTTGCACTTAAAAATAAAATTTTAAAAGTGTTCATATACCACACCCCATAATCTTTTTTCTTTCACCCCCAATACTCGTGCTAGTTAATCCATAATGAAAGCACGAGTTCTATATCTTCCGTCCACCCCACTCATCCAAATTTTATCTCTTCTTTTCTCCCTACTTTTCAACCCATACTTTGGGAATAAGTATGAATACAAATCTTAAATTTATATCTGGTAGGGGGAGAAAGAAAGAGATAGAGAGGAATAGAGAAAGGAGGGAAAAAAAAAAAAGGAAGGTAACTTTCCCAGCCATAAAAAGAAAAGGAGCTAAAGCTGTCACATGTGGTGCTTGGTTGTGGTTTGTTTTCGGCTGGGTTAGCGGGGACGTTTGTGGTTATTCCACTTTTCTAAAATCTCCAAGTTACAATCATTCTTTATTTATATTTGTTTTATTTAGAACTTAAAACTGTTAGGGATATTATAGGATTACAAGTGGACGGGAAGAGAGTGTTTAGTTTTTAAAACTTTTTATGGTGGGTGAAAATATAACGTCAGCGGGAAAAAAAGACTATAAAGTAGCCATAGTAACAGTCCATTTTAATTAATTAAAATCCCACTATTTCTCTTCCATTGTTAGTATAATTAAAATTTTAATTTTGCATGCTTGTGGAATACACATGATATACATAGAAGTGAAGAAATTAAAGTAAGAAAGTAAGTAAGAAGATTAGTGTTTTGAGGTGGGTGACCTCATATGATATCGAAAGGCGATAACAAACAGAAATTAGAATCACACGATCATTTGGTAAAAGAGTAGCGAGTAAAGAAAAAGTAGGTAAAACAAAAGCTGAGAAGATCTGTTACGTACGCATGCATATCAAATTCTTGTGGCTGGGCAGCAACTGGCATCGTCAATGTGGTAGAGAATGAGATGGTCCCTCGATGGGTACAGTCGAAGCATACTACAAGAACCAAACATCAGTTAGGATTAGTTCAACTAATGTAATATTTTTAGGAATATACAATGTTGATGTTTGATTAAATTAGAGTCGAAGTCGTATATATGATAATGGGCCCATTATTCTTATTTTGCAGTGATATGGATATCGGTTGTCGCCTGTCGGTCACGCTTAACTTCGAATTTCAAACAATTCTACCGTTTATTTTTATTTTAGTGAGATTTTCTGTTACTAAAGACCGTAGTAATTTATGACATGATAAGCCCGGTGCAGGTCACCGTTGAAATTTCACAGCAATATAACAGAATATTCTCACGATCTGAATGAGTATATAACCGTGGATCCAATATCCTAACATTTTCCCACCATCACAAGAAATAGCATTTATTATTATAAAAGAAACAAAAAGAAGAGAAAAAGACAGGAGAGAGCATTTACTGTATTAATTTATTTAATTGTTTAATTTGCGAGGAGCTAGACGAGAAGAAACTCTCCTGATTCTATTTTCTTGAAAATAAGAGAGGAAAGGTCATTGAGAACAACGCGGCCTACAATTGGTCACCAAAATACAGCAGCGGTCAAAATATAGGGGAGATTAGCCGTACACAATGACCAAACCACCCTTACCATATGCGGAAAGACTTTTTTTTTTTTTGTGTTATAGAAAGACTTCTATGACATCATGGTGTTTTCTGTTAATTGTAAAATTCTTTTCATACAATATGGCATCATTGACGCTATGACAACATGCTCGTGTTTAGAAATTTGTTTTTCATAAGAAGAAATTTTTAAGTGTAGTCGTCCAATTCACATGATCTTTTGTACATACCACACCATTCTCCCATCCCACCCTCCTGTGTCTAGTGTGATTTGTGTTGAAAATTTTAGGTACGGACGACTAAATTATGTAATCGTCCGGCCAGAGACATATTGGGTGTGCGGGGCTAGTCTTGAATTGATATGGCATTATGGGGGTGTTTTGTGTGGTCGGACCGCCAGGTGTTCGGTCACCCTTATAAAAAATAAAAAATCATATAAGCGTCTCTCCCCTCCCCTATCCTCTCTTTTATTTATTTTTATTTCTTTTAGTACCTCTCCTAATCCCCTTTTCTTTCCTTTTTTGTTTTTGTTTTTTTAGTACATAAATATATTTTTTTTAGTACATTGATATTTTTATACTAAGAGGAGAGAGAGTTTAGTTAAGCCACATAATAAGCAACCTAATTTGGTATCAAATTCGTCATCTACAAGATTCGAACCTAAAATCTATCACTTTAATGTGAAGAGAAATACCACCAAATAATAATATAAAATGCTGATATGATTTAATTGTAACGGTTAAAAAAAAAAGGAGATGAAAAAAACTAAGAAGAGGGATGAGATCGTAATTCGAAATTCCGAACCCAGCCGCCGTGTGAACGGACGGATTGGTACGATTTTGACTAAGCACCCATGCTTCCCATCATACACGAGAAATAAAAATATTAATAAAAAATAAAAGCAAAAGAAAAGCCAGCTGGGCAGAGACGACTCACTCTCTCTCCCTCTCTCTCTTTCGGAGACTCTTCTTCTTTGTCCTGCTAAGACTTTGTTAGTCTATATAATGCTGAACCAAATCAATGGCAGAAATATCTCTTTCTTTTTTCTCTCTCTCTCTCTTCACATTTTCTCACTCTTCACGAAAAACCAAGAAGCGATGTGTGACGAATTTTGACAAGACAAGAAGCAAAGCAAAAAACCATTCTTTTGCTGATCGTCAATTTTCAACTCGAACATAGGAGTTCAATCGGTTTTTCTGAAACTTTGTTCGTCTGATTTGGTTGTGTTTGTCAAATCCAATACTTGAAATCTCGATTTTTGAGTGATTTGGTGGTTTGGGAGTTTAAAAAATGGCGACATTAGCCGGAGATGATCTGGCTAGGCAGTCCAGTGTGGCGAGGCAGTCGAGCAGCCGGCGGAGCTGGCGGTCGACTAGTGTTCGGGAAATGTGGAACGCGCCGGACGTGTTCCAGCGGAGCGGGCGGCAGCAGGCGGTGGATGAGGAGGAGGAGCTCAAGTGGGCCGCCATAGAGAGGCTGCCCACTTATGATAGGATGAGGAGGGGGATGCTGAGACAGGCCATGAGCAATGGGAGATTTGTAACTGAAGAAGTCGACGTTGCGAATCTTGGGGCGCAAGACAAGAAGCAGTTGATGGAGAGCATACTTAAGGTCGTGGAGGATGATAATGAAAGGTTCTTGCAGAGGCTCAGAGCCAGAAATGACAGGTTTGTCTCTTGTTTCTGCTCTGTGTAGTTTGTTTGGTTGATGAGAAAGTCAGTAGGAATAAAAGTTGAGTTCGATTGAAATTTTGGGGAAAAGGGAAAGAATAAGATTTCAATTTGAAACGTTTTTTATTTTGATACAACAATATATTTACATTAATAGTTAAAGGACTAAATAGGTATCGAACTCAATAGAAATTCGAACTAAAATCTCACACTTACAAGTGAACAGTACTACTAGACCGAAGTACTTAGTGGCGAATATTCGAAACTCTTTGAGTTGGGGTTTGAGAAAACATAAACTTTGAAATCATGAAAACAGATGAATCGAAGATTTGTTTTTCCTTGGTTTTCTTGTTAAAATTGTGTTTGGTTTGGAATTTTGGATTATTTTTGTAAATTTGTGTTTTAATTTGGAAACAGGGTTGGAATTGAGGTTCCTAAGGTTGAGGTTAGATTCCAGAATTTATCAATAGAAGGAGATGCGTATGTTGGCACCAGAGCACTTCCAACTCTGCTGAATTCCACCTTGAACCAACTTGAGGTATTGTTTCGACATCTGTTAATACCGAACCTTACTTGTTAATCTAGCATTTTGCCAGCGGATCTTAGATTTCTATATGTGCACCTGTGAACAGGGACTAGTTGGATTGATTGGACTCTCAAAATCAAAGAAGAGAGTTGTCAAGATACTCCAAGATGTGAGCGGTGTTGTTAAACCATCAAGGTATGCTCACAGCTTTACCAATTTAACATCTTCATGGACTAGTGTAAGTTCTGTTGCATCAATGAAAAAAACTTAGTCAATCATCATGAACAAACTCATGTTCCTCTGAAAAGAAGACGGAAACTAATCTTTTGTTATGCTGCTCGTGTGACGGTAGTTTTGTTTCCAAATTTCAACCATAAGTTATTGCTTTGTTTTTCAGGATGACACTGCTTCTTGGACCTCCATCGTCAGGAAAAACAACACTGCTAAAAGCACTTGCTGGCAAACTCGATAAAGATCTAAGGGTTTGTAATCTTCTCTATCTCATTACGTTTTATCACAGTTATCAATTGATTAATGCGTGTACGTCTATACATTTTCGTATGTATTGACAAGATGTGTTATAAACAGGTAACTGGGAACGTGACCTATTGCGGCCATGAATTCCACGAATTTGTGCCTCAGAGAACTTCTGCTTATATTAGCCAGCATGATCTTCATTATGGAGAGATGACAGTTCGTGAAACATTGGATTTCTCCGGACGTTGCCTGGGAGTTGGAACCAGGTACGATATGCTGGTAGAGTTGTCTAGACGGGAGAAAGATTCAGGTATCAAACCCGATCCTGAAATCGACGCATTCATGAAAGCCACATCTATGGTTGGCCAGGAAACTAGTTTGATCACAGATTACGTTCTCAAGGTTTGTTGATTCAATCATAAGATTGTATTCTTGTTCCATCATTCTTATCGTACAAGGCTAACGTCTTTTAATTATTCTGATAGATACTTGGACTTGATATCTGTGCTGATATTATGGTGGGTGATGACATGAGAAGGGGCATATCCGGTGGACAGAAGAAACGTGTAACTACTGGTACGTTATTGTATGTCATTTGAATTATTCCGTGATGTTACGCTTTATATTTGTATCTGAGCGTGTTTAAGATAACAACCGTGTCATTTTTGCATGTTAAGTTATAAAATATTTCTAAGATTTTCTATAAACTTATGCACCAATGTGGTTTCTGCAACTGGCGCTTTTATTTCTTTTAGAAACCGTTGTTAGTCTTGGTTCGTATGATAGGAATGGTAGTTAAGATACAAAACTATTTCCTGGTATTCTAATTCTCAATGTCTATTCTGAATGCAGGAGAAATGTTGGTTGGACCAGCGAAAGCATTTTTCATGGATGAAATATCAACGGGGCTGGACAGTTCCACAACCTTTCAGATTGTCAAGTTCATGAAGCAGATGGTTCATATTATGGAAGTGTCAATGGTCATCTCTCTCTTGCAGCCTGCACCTGAGACGTATGATCTGTTTGACGACATTATGCTTCTTTCTGAGGGTCAGATTGTGTACCACGGTCCACGTGAAAACGTGCTTGAGTTCTTCGAATTTATGGGGTTCAAATGCCCTGACAGAAAAGGTGTTGCAGACTTCTTGCAAGAAGTGACGTCTAAGAAGGACCAAGAACAATACTGGTTTAAGAAGAACCAACCCTACAGATTTGTTTCAGTATCCGATTTTGTTCGGGCATTCACCACTTTTCATGTTGGCCAACGTCTCGTGGAGGAACTAAGAGTTCCTTATGATAAAAGATCAGTCCATCCTGCTGCTCTGGTGATGGATAAGTACGGAATATCCAATATGGAGCTCTTCAAGGCATGCTTTGCAAGGGAATGGTTGCTGATGAAGCGTAACTCTTTCGTGTACATATTCAAAACTACGCAGATAACAATCATGGCTACAATTGCTCTGACGGTATTCTTAAGAACAGAAATGAAAGCTGGAAGAACAGAAGATTCGGCAAAATTCTGGGGAGCACTGTTTTTCAGTCTCATTAACGTCATGTTTAACGGAATGGCAGAGCTTGCAATGACAGTTTTCAGGATTCCTGTGTTCTTTAAACAAAGGGATGCCCTGTTCTATCCTGGCTGGGCTTTTGGCTTGCCCATTTCGCTAACCAGAATTCCCATTTCACTAATGGAATCTGGGATATGGATTGTTCTAACATACTACACCATCGGGTTTGCACCTGCGGCCAGTAGGTAAGCTTCAATCTTATCAGTCATATCATTCTCAAAAGCTTTATTTTTGTGCTGCTAAAGAAATTACGAAAGATATGCAATTGAATTATTCTTTAATCTGACATGTACATATGCTCAGGTTCTTCAAACAGTTTTTGGCTTTCTTCGGCGTACATCAGATGGCACTCTCCCTTTTCCGTTTCATTGCTGCCCTTGGAAGAACAGAGGTGGTTGCGAGTACAATTGGTTCCTTTACATTGCTACTGGTGTTTGTCCTTGGAGGGTTTGTTGTCGCTAAAGGTTAGAAATCCTTCTCATTTCATTGTCGAAGTAAGCTGGTGCATTTACCAATTTGACACCAGCACCTTACAGATTTCAAAATGATTGCACTGATGACTGATACTCCTTCCACATGTTATCAAATGTTCACAATATCCCATCTCATTGTGCAGATGACATCAAGCCGTGGATGATATGGGGCTACTATTCGTCACCTATGATGTATGGGCAAAATGCAATTGCTATCAATGAGTTTCTTGATAAAAGATGGAGTGCAGTAAGTTAACTGAAGTGTTTATATAATTCACACCGTATCTTAATATTTACCACGACACTTTCACATCTAAATCGAACTGGTTGAGCTTAACGATATTTTTAATCCCTTTGCACAGCCTGTCTTCAATGCCTCTGAAAACACAGTTGGAAAGGTACTTCTGAGGGAAAGAGGACTGTTTACTACAGAGGCTTGGTATTGGACTTGTATTGCTGCGCTCTTCGGATTTACTGTTCTCTTCAATATTCTTTTTATGGCAGCACTGACCTACTTAGATCGTAAGTGAACAATTTTCAACTGTCATGAGGTATTGTTACCGTAATGGCTCAAGTGCTGATTATCTATTTTATTATTTTCTCAATTTCAGCCCTAAGTGAAACTAAAACTCTAATTGAGAATGATGAAGACTCTGAATGGAATAAGAAGCGACGATCCAGTCCAGAAGGTACAAATATTATTTCTTGTGGATCCTAACCGGGATGTTTGTTTGTAAAAGATGGTGTATGCTTTACATCTCGATTAGTAGCTTCACCATCAATTATTTTCTTCATCTAATAAATAATGATCAATAACAGGAATTGATATGCAAGTCAGAAATTCTCAAGGAAATAATCAAGCCAAACGAGGAATGGTTTTACCCTTCCAGCCCCTCTCACTCGCTTTCAACCATGTGAATTACTATGTGGATATGCCTGCCGTAAGTACTTTTCTTCTGAAGTTTGGAGTTCTAAACAAGCAAAGCCAGAATTCAATCGTTTTCCAAATTTGTTTTGTTTATGCTAACCTTTTTTGTATCTTTACCAGGAAATGAAGAGCCAAGGGATTGAAGAGACTCGACTCCAACTTCTACGAGATGTCAGTGGTGCATTTAGGCCTGGTGTTTTGACTGCATTAGTTGGTGTCAGTGGTGCTGGAAAGACAACCTTGATGGATGTCTTAGCTGGAAGAAAGACCGGCGGGTACATTGAAGGAAGTATTACCATCTCTGGTTACCCAAAGAACCAAGCCACATTTGCTCGGGTCAGCGGTTACTGTGAACAAAATGATATTCATTCACCATTTGTTACTGTCTATGAGTCTCTCCTGTACTCTGCCTGGCTGCGTCTTGGTAAAGATGTCAAGAACGAAACACGAAAGGTATGTTCCTGATTTCTCATCAAAAACTACTTTTAGCAACTCGAGCATTTATTCTCTTCATAAATTGTTTCATTCCCATAAACATATGCTGACTCTCATTATCTATTTTCTTTCCTTTATGCAGATGTTTGTTGATGAGGTTATGGATTTGGTCGAGCTTCACCCATTGAGAAATGCTTTAGTTGGACTTCCGGGAGTTGATGGACTTTCAACTGAGCAGAGAAAGAGGCTCACTATTGCTGTAGAATTGGTTGCCAACCCTTCCATCATCTTCATGGATGAGCCAACATCAGGTCTTGATGCTAGAGCAGCCGCCATTGTTATGCGTACCGTAAGAAACACCGTGGATACAGGACGAACTGTTGTCTGTACAATTCACCAGCCTAGCATTGACATTTTTGAAGCTTTTGATGAGGTACAAACTGATCTTTTTTTTTAATCTGTTTAATTGCTAGAATTTTTCATTATTTCGTGTACAGTATTTCACCTTGACATCGTTTTGCCTTGCAGCTTTTCTTAATGAAAAGAGGAGGACAAGTGATTTATGCCGGTCCTCTGGGTCGCCAGTCTCACAAACTTGTTGAATACTTTGAGGTAAGTTTATACTTGAATCGCTTAGGTTAAAAAAAAAAAAATTTCAAACATCAATCTCATGCAATCCAAAATGCATCTTACTCTATGAGCTTAAATTGTTTGACTAATACAAGACATCTTGCAGGCTATTCCAGGGGTTGCAAAGATCAAAGAGGGTTACAATCCAGCTACCTGGATGTTGGAGGTCAGCTCCGCCGCCATTGAGGCTCAGAATGATGTGGACTTTGCAGAAATATTTGCAAATTCTGATCTCTATAGGTAAGTTGCATGTAGCTGTGCTTTCTGTTCATTTCCATCGTTGCCATCCACTAATCTGTGTGCGCTAATTATTATTTTTTCATGCTTTTTGTTTCGTTTGTTCAGGAGAAATCAAGAACTTATCAAGGAACTAAGCGTTCCAGAACCAGGCTCCAGCGATCTTTACTTCCCCACACAATACTCCCAAAGCTTTGCAACACAATGCAAGGCATGCTTCTGGAAACAACACTGGTCATACTGGAGGAACTCACGATACAATGCCATTAGGTTTTTCATGACAATCTCCATTGGAATATTATTTGGTGTTATCTTCTGGGGCAAAGGAGACAAGATGTAAGTTCAGGCACTTTATTATTAGCTACTTATTTCGTATGACATTTTCTTTGAAATGTGATTCGTTGCATGTTTTCTCCAAACATTGCTACTTATACAACGTTTAACTTTTATATCTTCTTGTGAACAGACACAAACAACAAGACCTGATCAATCTTTTGGGAGCTACCTATTCCGCCGTTCTCTTCCTTGGAGCTAGCAATGCTTCTGCTGTGCAATCTGTGGTTGCGGTTGAACGAACGGTTTTCTATCGTGAAAGAGCAGCCGGAATGTATTCAGAGTTGCCTTATGCATTTGCTCAGGTAAGATATTGACAGCCACACTCGTTTATGTGCTTGTTTTTGTGTAGTCATTATAATATCATATCTTTGTTTATTGACATATATATATTGGTGTTATAGGTGGCTATTGAGACAATTTACGTTGCAATCCAAACCTTCATCTATTCTTGCCTTCTATTTTTCATGATCGGGTACAAGTTCAAGGTGGAGAAGTTTTTGTACTTCTACTACTTCATCTTCATGTGCTTTACCTACTTCTCTATGTACGGAATGATGGTTGTGTCCCTGACTCCTGGCCATCAAATTGCTGCAATTGTTATGTCGTTCTTCTTGAGTTTCTGGAATTTGTTCTCGGGCTTTCTCATTCCCAGGCCGGTATGTCATTTGAACTGTTCTTCCCATTTCGAGTTTTTTTATATGTTTACCTTGCTACGGATCATCTCTATTACTACTTTATACCTAATATAAGTCTCAATACTGCAGCTAATTCCCATCTGGTGGAGGTGGTACTACTGGGGTTCTCCCGTTGCCTGGACAATCTATGGTATCTTCACATCTCAAGTTGGTGATATCAAGACTGACATCGACATTCCTATTCAAGGACGTCAAAGAGTTGATTTATTTCTCAAAAACTACTTGGGTTTTGACTACGACTTTCTGATCCCTGTCGTCATTGCTCATCTTGGTTGGGTCCTCCTCTTCTTCTTCGTCTTTGCCTACGGCATCAAGTACCTTAACTTCCAAAGGAGATAAGGAATTTTACTGTATCTTAAAGATTGTTAAATAGATAGTCGAGCGTACAACTTTACAGCCAAAGTTAGAGAGACAATTTGTCCTCTTTCTGTCTTGTTATTGTTTTAGGTATCGTACATTTTGTGTAATTTTGTTTGGCTTTGGATACATTTTCGAGATTACTTTTGTATAGCAATATTTATTCTTGAATATTTAATGGAGGAAGCTTTGTGATTTGTATTGATATAGATGCAACGAATAAGAACTTATTCTACCAAAGAGCTCGATGGAAGCGGAACAAAGAAACAACAGAGCAACAGAGATTCTGGTAAACTTTGAGTTCTGAAGTTGCCAAAGAAATAGCAATATCAGTGGCTTCCTTATTTGTAAAATGAAACAATAATAATACACTTCAATTTTTTGACAAATCACATCATATCCAACATATGTTTCATAAGCTTGAGCTACTCGAGTTGCGACAAGAAAGTGGCATCAGCATTCTCATCATTGCAGTAGAGACAAGGGTGCTGCTCAAACCCTTGTTCTTTCAAAACTTGTCGCGCAAGCAACACGAGCTTTTTGTTGCTTAATTCAACCTCGCGATCCTTCAACACCATTTGGACCGCATTGCTGAATGCCCCGCACGGCTTGCCACCAGTCGTAACTGCGTTCGTTACATCCGCGGAAGTCTCGTTTGCTTGACACCCGCTGAGTAGAATTCCTTCATCGGGCTTAGATGACTCGAACATGTCGAGGACTTCAAGCGGAGGCAAGCGAAACTTGAGGCTGGCGTCGGCTGCAAACAACTCTAGCAAGTGGGTTGCAATATCGGATGTGTATATTCCCGTCAACGATGAGAGGTGGTGCAATATGGTCTCGAAAGCAATGGCCTTTGGCTTGGAGGAAATAGATGATGATTTGCTACTAGTTTCAGTGACATGAGAAGGTCCAATTTGCTCCTTCTCCTTGTCAATGAGGCCTCCACTGTGACATGAGTCTGATAGGATTGTAAAGCATGCTCCCTTCGGCAAACGGTTCACTAATTGTCTAAAATCAACATCTACATGGTGAATTACCAATGTGTTATTATGACAAAAATTAGAGGAGGTGTCCAAAACACTTATGCTTATGAGCGTTTTTCTTATTATTAAAAATATAAAATAATAAAATAATAAAAAAAACTATAGAAAGTAGAAAATGGTTTTTTAATCAAGTGTTTATCTAGAAAGAATTATAGTTGTTTTTGTAATTAAAAACATTTTATATTATTCTGCCAAATGCACGAGTGAAAATGTTTTGATTATTTAAAAGCGTTTTTAAGCATTTTAAAAGTTATCATTACATATACTCTTAAGGATATAGATTCTCTAACTCTCACATTTTACCATAATAAACGTACATAACTATTTTCAGTAAATTAGAAAGTATAAAACTATTTGCACCACGTTGTAGACCACATTTCTAATAAAAGTGAGATGTGATCGTATGAGTAGGTCTCACTCATGTTAGTGATGTGAACTGCAACGTGACTAAACAATATGATCCATATGCATGTATCATTACTTGAAGTATAACATATAAGAGAGAAATTAATTAGAACAATTAAATAACTAGACTAAAAGGACACGATATAGTGCATATTAGTAATTTTTAACACCCACCAGTGATAAGGTTGAAATCACAAGGCACAATTGCCTCATCCTGCCTGAAGGGGTTGCCTGGTTTCAATGAGGGAATCCTTGTTCCATGGCCACTGTAATGAAAGTACAAGACATCACCTGGTTTAGCCTGATCAACCATTTCACCAAGTGCCTTCTTAATGTTTGCACCTGTTGGCAAAACTGATGAGGAACCACCAGAACCAGCATCTGCTGCTGCTGCTGCATCAGTCAACAGCTGAATGTCGCTCGGATCGAACCCAAACCGACTCACAAGTGTGTCTCTCATGGTGAGCACATCGTTTATGCAACCATGCAGCTCGTTTCTGGTGTTTGGGTAATTGCACCCCACCAAAACGGCCAACCTCTTCCTTTCAATGTTCTCCATAATTTAAAATAATTGCAAGCAGTAATAATCTGAATGTTACTTTTGGTTTTTTTTTTTTTTTTTGGTATCTTTCAGTTGTTTTGTGGTCGATCTCTTCCAAACTTTTGGTTTTATAGTAATCGTGGGATGTTATGTTATCTCGCTTGAAATTTGGTTCAAGTTATGTACTTGGCTTTCAAGCGTGGGAAGATTACTTTCTGCGTTTTAAAGTCTAGTCCTTCTGAAAAATAGAATGAGTTCACTCCAACCAATCAGAAAAGAGAGAAGCTAATTTTAATGGAAGTTGACAGCATAGAGTGGAGCTATGTTTGAAGCCGAAGTGGTAGAGCATGGTGGTTCCTATTCTTCTCAAGGCTAATGAGAAGGAGTTCAAATCATCTGCACCCAAAATCTTATGCGGTTTTTGTGTGATTTATCATCTATCTCATTTATTGACACCTTATCAGTCATTTAAACCACATTTAACAATGTTAACTGTTAAATTTATCTCCTCAGTAAAAAAAAATCAAAAACTAAAAAAAAAAAAATGAAGTCAAAATGACACGTGTCACTCAAGTAGATAGAGCATAGAGAGATCATAAAGAGTTTTGCATGCAGACGATTTGAACTCAATGAGAAGAGGGAGGAAATTTGGGAGTTTGGTGGAAAAAATTGGGTTGTTGGGTCTAAGAGATGAAAAAAATTGGGCCCAGATACAATTTACTTTTAGTTTTTGATACAATAATATGTTTGGGAGGATTATATTCATACACCCCAAATTACTTCTTCCACATCCTTTTAATTTTTTAATATTTTTCTATCAAGTGTTAGCGGTGTGTAGAAAATGTTAAAAAATTAAAAGGGTGTGGGAGAAGTAATTTGGAATGTGTGAATATAATCTCTCATATGTTTACTATAAGAGAGGTGAGAGATTTGAGCTAAGTCACACAATGAATTAGTCATATAATAATGTACCATCAAACTCGCTATTAATAAGAGTCAAATCTAAAATCTCTCACTTATAAGTCTAGAAAATGACTACTTAGATCGTCATGTTAAGTGAGAAGACTTTTTTTTTTTTTCTTTCAATTTAGGTAAATTGATGCACAAAAATGTATCAACCAAAAGTTGAGTCTAACCCTATTCAAGTAAACAAGCTTTTGTTCAACAAAAAAAAAAAAAGAAAGGTTAAACAAGCTTGTGTTTAAGCCGCCCCAAGCCTAAAGTTGACTTCTTACTTGGTGGACTTAAACCATTTTTCTTCCCTCAACCTCAGAGTCAGACCTGGCAATATAGCACACCATCCATTTATACGAAACGAAAATTTCAATGTTTGAGTTGAGCCTTAATATGTTTGGATTTAAGAGAGCGGACACATTATTGGAGATGCGCTTAGTAAGTTTGGATTAAAGTTGACAAACCCGTTAGTAATTAGTTAATGAACGGTTCAAATTGGTCACTTCTAGATACTCGTCGGGAGCATGTCTATACCAAATTGTTAAGAGACTCTTGTATGGAATGTGTGGCTAGCATTGAGTATTCCGGTGTCTACAATTTATTGATCCGTTCAGTTAAAGTGGCTGAAAGTATATGTTTCCCATTAGGTAAGTAGCCATACACGTCTTTTACTTGGTGAGTTTCATGATAAAGGGCACATTTTAAATACAATTTTTCGTCGTCGGAAAACATAAGAGCCAAGAAAAAGAGTTCAAAATCTTGAGATTATCAACTATATAGTCAAGTTAAACGGTTACACGGATCTTTTATTATTTTAACATATCAAGTTGGGTCACACGTTATTTTAACGACTCATCGGATCAAGATTCTTTCATCATTAGCTTAACATGTCGACACAATATGAGTCATTAAGACAACATGTTAACAACTTAACACAGATACGAAAAACACTACCCACTTTCCAGGTCGACTTAGAGTACGTTTTACTTAGTGGTTGGTCGTCTTGGCGGTTGAGGATTTCTAATTGTTATTTTAAATTGGTTCTCTCCAAAATTGTTTCATCTTTCAGACCTCTACTAAGGAAATATGATTGACAATTGGCTAAAGTGATGAAAACCTAAATTTTGATCGTGAAACTTATCAGACGTCCTTCTATATCCATAATACTACTCTTAATACCGTTTCACCCATAGAGAGCCATTATTTTTTTTTAAAATTGGTTAGTAAATTGAATTGAATTTTGTAGATTTTTTTTTTTTGAATAAACGATAATATTTACACTAAGGGGGATAGGGTGAACTTAGCCTAATCTTTTTTTTTTTTTTCCACCCATAGAGAGCCATTATTTTTTATTTTTTTTTGAATAAATGATAATATTTACACTAAGGGGGAGGGGGTGAACTTAACCTAACAATGACCTAGTAATAATGTGGTTCAAATTCGTTTTTGTCAAAATCGAACCTAAGACTTCTCATTTACATATGAAGAGGAATATCATTATATCGTAATACTAAGTGGCTAAAACAACCATTTTTAATAACACTAGATAAAGTCAGGATTGTGTTTACATATATGATAATTTGAAAAGGAAATTGGAATCAAAATAAAAAATAAAAAATAAAAAATAAAAAAAGGGGAAAAGTAGGAAATGGGAGAGAGGGTAGATGAGTAAGAGTTGTAAAACTGTGGTTACATATGGGTGAGGAAATGAAAAACAGCAAAAACTTGTTTGTCCGAAATTACTTTAATATCCATATTTTTCAATTTAATATTTTCTTTCAATTATGTATAAATGGGTATAATAGTAGTTTCATTAGTTTTTGGGTTGAGAAACAGAATGTTATTAATATGTAGTGTAGATAATGACACACCCCGACCCGGAATGTCCACCTGGACTCCAAATCAAGCTGTGCTGGCCAAAACCAGGAAGGCGGCGAAGCCATAAAGTATAGTGATGTGCAAAATATGAGTAATTTTAAACCTAAAAGTGCCTAAATGTAAGAGTGCGCTTGTGAGCGGGAATGAACTCATTTCACACATGATGTAAGAGCATAAGCAAAGTACAGTAAAGGTAAAAGAGGAGTTATACCGTCGGGACTATTCCCACAACAACGTTTTGCCATAAATCTTCGTCGACATGAAAGCTCAGCTACTAAAACTGGAGGGGCGAAAAACAAGGGTGAGTGAGCCTAAAAATAAAGTTTTATAAACACCTTTTTGAAAACATTATAACCCGTCACCGTAAAACAAATATAGTTTCCAAAATATACGTACTACGTATAGTATGAAAATACTTACCATAGCCTGCAATATCTCAAGAATTCAATACATCACAAAATTTGTAAATAGGCATATAACTTCCAGTAATCACAATATCTCACAAAAATAAACATATCACATCGAATGCTCATCGACATACGCTAACACAAGAGTTCATGCAGAGGTATTCTAACATGAACATGACTGGGTGTAATAATGATTTATGCTCTAGTACTACAATTACGTGAAAACTGGCATTATGTGCTTTACATACGAGTCCTAATTGTCTATAGCAATCTAGGACAGGACTAGCACCTACAATGGATCCAAAGTGAGCATACGGTTCGATGTGAACATACACGTGAAAGATTGGCCTTGGCTCAGGCAAGTACTACACCGATGCAGCAACAATGAGCAGATAACGTAAATAAAATCATACAACAGTAAATCAATAATTTACATAGACATGATACTATTCATTGCCGTAATATAAATAAGGTATCCTACAATAATATGCATACATGTGCATCCCTTGGGATTCGTAATAATCTCACAATTTTCATCATTGCAACGATTCTTATAATGTTAATTTAATTATGACATTGCTTAGAAAATGCATTATTAATCTATGTATGGAAACTCAAATAATATATATACTATATAAAAGAAAAGACCCACTCATAAATACTTACGAAGTCGTAGCCGGTGGAACTAGGAAGGCCAGAGTTTCCGATAGTAAGCATAATATTGGGACCCATTAGTAAAACTCAACTAAAATGAATAAATTTGGGAAAACAGAGTGCGGATTTGGAATCAAGGCGTCGAAATACGTTAAGAAGGATCCTCGGCAATTTTTTGTAAAAAGTCAATAGGAGAGTCAACTATCAACGCTAAAAAGTCAACTGAGATGCCGAGCCGATCAACTACGTTAAAAATTTATAATTTTACTTAATGGATGTCAAAAACAGATTCCGAACATCTAAATTAGCGGATTTCCAAAAAAATTACGAAAAAATCAACATGAAAAATATTTCAGAAAATATTCTAAAAATATTTGAGAGAATATTACAAGTACTCCTCGACGACCAAACAGTTCCCTTACCTTACCGACACGAAATTCTGGACGTCGGAATATGAAGCAAACAGGTACGCCATTATAGCTTAGCTCAAATTTTTAAGATTTGACTTTCAAAACGTGCAACTGAAAGGGCAACTTTATAAATCCTTTTACATCACACAGCTGGCCAGCTGAAGGATGTTTTTTCAACGTTTCTAGAAGGGGTCTTCCACGGATTTAGATCTCATCCGAATTTAAATTGTAGATATTTTAAAGATTTTTATATTTTAATCGTTTATTATATATCATGTGGTTATAAATTATTTTAAATTTTTACTTAAAATTAATCATAAATAATACTTAATAAAAACTAACCATACGACATATAATAAACAATTAAGATGTAAAAATACTTCAAATTCTCGCAAAGAAAATCGGAGAGAATCGTCATCCATTTTCTACAATTGTCTAACGCAAAAAAAGGGTCGGGAAGGGGATAAAACAGTGACATTAGAAACTTCCGAAAGTAAAGGACCATGTTCCCCCTTGTTCAATGTGAGACAAGGACACGTAGCGGCCCCCCCACTCAATGAAGGACCTTCCAAAATCAATTAAGCAGTGGGACCATGCCAATACAATCCTTTTCTAAAGCCCTTGTCCTGCTACGCACTCAACTTATCCATCAACTTTCAACGTCCATTTATCTCCAACAAAAACTCAATGATATCCATGAGAAAATAATGAAGATACCTTTCGTAATAAGTCAATAATAGTCTTGATTTATTTATTTGATATAGGTGAGAAATATTAGGTTTGAATTTCGTTAATAATAAAGTTCATACCAATTTATTATGAAAGATATATTTTGTGGCTTGGCCCAATCGCTCATTATTTTGTGCAAATATGTTCCTATGTTAAAAGAATAAAGCGAGACTTGTTGAATGGTACATGAAAAATACTGTAGTTTATAAAAAAAATATAATAGGAAACTTTATTCTAATCTTTGACTTTTAGACAATTACTAACGTCCTGTCTAAGTAATATTTTGTTTTTATGATAATCCCATCCATTGTACTTTGTTAGTTGCAATTGGTAAAGTTCCTGTCCAAAGTACTATCTTGTTTTGTCGATAATTTCATTCAATCGTACCTTTGCTAGTTGCAATCCTGGTGAAATCTAATACCGACGAACTAGAGTACAAATTATACTTGAGGAGTCTGTTGAAGTATTCCTTGGAGATGATCTTATCAAAGGAGTTAAATACCAACCTAGAATTTACCAATTTTAATATGAAAAAACTTTCCCATTTTTTATAGGTGATCTATTGAGTTTATGATTATTTTATTGGTTCCCATGGTGATAGGGTTATCGGAAGATAACTCCCGTGGTGAAAAAATTTGAATTTAAACCTTCACGGTGAAGTTCGATTAGGATTCAAGTTCAAAATTAACATTGATGTCAACTTCCGTCAACATTTCCACCCCCACCCCCACCCCCACCCCCGTCTTTTTCCTACTTTGGTTCTGCCTCTCCCCGCCTGCTTCTTTGCATCCCGTCTCTCTCTCATTCCCTCCAGACTTTCGGCCTGGAGCAAACCAAATGGATGTTTGTCTGCATCCCAGCATCCAAATCATAGAGTTACAGCTATTGTTACCGAAAAAAATAAGAGTTACAGCTATAGTTAGGGAACATGTTAATTAACTAATAATTTTCGCCTCCAAAATAAAAGAAAATAATAGCAAATTTAAATAATTAGTGTGAGAAATAAAGATTTCCGATGGCGTGGAGCCTGCATTGTAGCTATAGTTTTACCAACTCAAGTCACAGAAGTACAGAGCCTCTCTCTTCTGGAGCCGACTGAAAAGGTGGTGCTTAATAGAACACTGTTCACTGTTCTCTTCATATATTCCTCAGAAATCCTGTTCATTTCTCTCCTCTCTCTCTCTCTTCAGCTTCCCTTCGTTGTTTTCTTTTTGAGATAAAACAGACAGACCCCAAACAAAGATAATTCTTCAGCGAATGATGATAAGGTCTGCCTGCGGCTCCTCTTTTCATGTTTCTTGGGTTTTGTTTTGCTTGATTGGTGTGCGATTCTCAACGAATTAGTCCGAACCATCGATTGATTTTGTTGGCTGGTTCAAATTTCATCATTTCTGTAGCCAACAAAACCAATCAAGAAATGTTAATCCAACAAGACAGTGAAATTAATGAAGGTTTTGTGGAGGAATCATTCCGTTGAGGAAGCTACGTGGGAGACAGAAGACCGGATGAGGGATTTGTATCCTCGTTTGTTCTTTGGCTACTAGGGGTTGTTACTTGGTTGTTTTGAATTTCGGGACGAAATTCTTTTAAGGTGGGAAGGTTGTGACATCCCGTCCCGGAAATACCGAAACGTACGTATGAAATTACAATTTTACCCCTAGTGTGCTTTCGTCACGTTTTGGTTGTTTGGTGTGTTGTGGCATGTGTTTGGAACCTCACACACTCCCACTCCCACACACACACAGACACTATCCTTCTCTCTCTCCTTCTGTCTTCTCCCTCTCCCCCGAGTCCTCTATCCTTCTTCTTCTTCCTAAAACGTACGGACCAACACACATACCCCTCAAACCGTAGCAGATCGAGGAAACCAAGGACACCATTCAACTCGTGAGGTCGAGGCGAGCTCAGACATACCATTTTCAGGTGAGAAATACTTCGTTTTCACGTCGATTCAACAATGGCCGATTTGAGTACTGTTCATGCAAAAATTATACATTGAGTTTTTGGGATTTCTGAGCTCGTAGGTGTCTTAGTGAGGTCCTAAGGAGCGTTGGAGTAGCTCGTTGGACAAAATTGGACGTCGGGAAGGCTTGGTTCGAAGTTGGCCGAGTTTTGAGTTTTGAGACAGGTATGATCGCGTGGTTTTTAGCTTTTAAAAGTTGTATAACGTGATTCTACTAGTTTAGGGCTTTCTTTTGGTCCAAGAATCATAGAAAATGGTTGAGAAACGAAGGAGAATAGTGAGTTTAAACTTTTCCCAGTTTTCCGGCGACCGGAGTCCGGCGAGAGTAGATCGGAGAAGAAAGGAGAATATTCCGTTAGGTTTAACGGAATATTCCTAACGGCAGTGACGGCGTCAGTTAGGTCTAACGGAATATTCCGTCAGTTTAACGGAATATTCCTGACGGCGTCTGTTGACACCGTCAGTGTGCAGGGCACGTGGCCGCGCGTGGGGGGCGGGTAGGTCCGTGCCTTGGCCGGCGCGTGGGGGCGCGTGCGGCGGAGGAAAATTATTTTAAAATTATGGTTGTGATCCTGAGGTTGTGTAGAGCACGTTGGTATATTCATTTGTCCATTTTGAGCAATGTATGAGAAGTTATTACGATAAGTTAGTTATGTGCTTTAAAGTTAACGTTTTTATAGTTGTTTCGCATTTAGGTGACACGTATCCCGAGGACGAGCGTGCACACGCGAGGCAGGGGGGCTACGACCCTTCTACATACCAGTGAGTGGGCTTTTGTTTTCCGTATATACCTATATACATTTTTATTCCCAGAAATTGAATTAAAAAGGGTTATTTACCTTATGCCATGCATGTTATTATTATCGTTTATGCATCATTGCACGCATTAGTAGTGGCATACATATATATGCATATTGGGTACTGTGGACGCACAGGTAAGTGGTAATCATATTTACTTTCAGCAGTAGTTTGAGAGACTTAGAGAGCTCATAACCTGCACCCCCGGTGTTAGTGCTCCCGCCCAGAGTAGGGCACAGTCCTTCACGTGATGTTCACCTCCCGCACCACACGCTCAGCTTGGATCCAAGTTAGGTGCATAGGCCTGTCGTACAGACCACATTAGGTGGTTCCGACTCGTAGGTGACCCGCGATTATTCGCACAGCCTTCACGTGATCGTAGCACTAGAGCGTATATATGTATTACACCCAGGCCTGTCGTACAGACCACCTAGAGTGGTTCCGACTCGTGGGCAGGTTCAGTTGTTGAGTTTGAGATTGAGCTCTATATGCAGCCGTACAGGTCACGTTAGGTGACTCCGGCTGCCAGATGTTATGTTATTGATATGATTCATACCTGAGCACATACATTTCATTACGAGGTTTTGACATGGCATATCTTGAGCATGTTGGGCATATCTATACATACGTACATTTGTTATTTTCTGGGAAGTATACAGGTTTTACGGCGAGAGGTTAGAATGTATTTTGCTAAATGGTTTTCAAAGAGCTTTGTTTTTGCCCACTCACGCTTTTGTTTTGTGCCCCTCCAGGTTCTAGTTGCTTAGCCGTTGCGGTGGTTTCCTTTGAGGGCTCTCCGGCGTTCTGACAGACACTCCCTATTGTAGGGTCGCCTTCGGGCGTACTGCTGTTGTCGTTTTGTTTGGACTGCTTTAGACCTGCTCTGAATTTGTATATCACTTACTAGCACTTGTATTAGTACCTTGTATGCTAGTTTTTAATTATTCGTACTTTCATACTACTACCTTGTTAGCTTCCGCACGTGCACATGGCTACGTCACCTTCGTGTGACGGCCAGCACGCTCCGATCTCGGTCGGGGTGTGTCAGGGAGACATTGATAAAATACACATTAATTAATTTGAATTAAGGACATATCAAAGGACTATAATCAATAAGTAATCTAACACCAGACTTTTATTAAATTTCAATCATTTTCAAGATTTCAAGTTAAAGGGCCCCTTTATATAATTACCACCCAATCTCATTGCAAATATTAGTACATAATCATTTTCATTAAACTAGTGAATATGATAAATTTATTAAATTTAAAGGATAATACTTTTGTTTTTTAGGTGAATAAGTTGACCTTCATGGATTTTTTAGTAGGGCATGATTTTAGGTTGGAGTGTGTAACTTCACTATTCTAAAAATAGATTTTACTATTTGAAGACAATATCACGATGTAACAAACTACTGACATTGTATACAACAACATTTAGTCCTAGTAAGTGTATACTCAAAAAACATCGGATAAACTAAGTAGTTCTTCTTTTGGTACGTAAAGAGGAATTGTAGTACGGATGGTTAAAAAAACTAATGTTAAAAGGAAAACCTAAAAGGAAAGAAGTCTTCGGAAGGAGATCATACAGACCTACTCTTCGGGGGAGAAAGAGAGATAATGTATTTATATAGAATGACAATTGACTCAACGCAAATTGGAATTTAAGCAGAGAAAATGGTTCAACTGAATGTTGTAGACTAAATAAACCAGAATGATATGTTCTAAATGTTGCTTGTCATAGAATCATACTAACAATGGTGCCCGCTCGATGCAGCGGGTTTTAAAACTGTATAAAACATGCCAAAAGTACCAAACACCTACAATAAGCAACACTATTTACATACATGTGAAAATCTATTTACGACCACATTTACAATGATTAACATATTTACAATAACTTACGTATATATAGGTGTCCAAGTGCCCATATCATGGTCATTGGATTCTGGTGCAGAGTTCACACATTTCTATGGGTTTGAGTTATGGAGTTCAATGAACTCGCTCTAAACTCCGATGAATTACATGGCTGCTATCTGTCTGGAACTCATTATCAAGCTCAGTACGCACAAATTCTTCGTATCCACAAAAGCACAAATTCTTGTACTTCCGAAAGCATCCACAACCCAATATAAAACTAAACAAAAACTTTAATACTACATGAACCATAAACACAAAATAAATTCCCTGACCAAAAACCTCTCAAAAACCAAGCTTGCAGGCATAAACACAAAGTCTTCAATCTTTTTGGGCTAAATTGATAACATAACCAATTCAACCCCATTTCCACAATTAAAATTTTAAAACCATCAAATTTGTAGATTGAAAGTCATGATATCAACTGCAATGCGCAGAGAAAAATGCAACTGCACATAAGCTCTTAAGCACATTGCAAGTCACAATATCAAAGCAGTGATGAAACTTCTTCACATGATATCATTTTGAACCATACCAAAGCATATGAATTCTACGTGATTTTGTCAAGAGTAACAACTGGTGCAAGAATTAAGATAGAAAACAACGCTGGAATGATGAATTCTGAGAACATAAGGCATGGATTATGATTAAAAGTACCTAAACCCTAATTTCTATCGTTACTATTGTCTTTCAAATGAATCCTCAATTTCTGAAATCATGGAAAAGAACCGCTTGAAAAAGTTATGAGAAAAAAGGTTCAACTGTGTACAGGTACCTGTCACGCTCTCTTATCTCTCTCTCTCCAAATCAACCGCTCAATCCCCTTTTTTTTTCTTTTTTTTTTTGGAAAACAGGATATAGCATTACTCGGGTAAAGATGCTAAAAGTACCCGAAGGCCTACAACAAGGCAAACAGCCAAAAAAACTAGTAGGAAAAGGTAGTGCAAGGAGGTGACAGGAGACCTAGACGTCGCACCTAGTGCTAAAACGTCTCTCCTCACACTACCAATACAATTAGTGGGGACACGAGAGGCTATCATTACGTAAAACATGAATAAAGAAAGATGAGAGTCTGTTGACCCAAATAAGATCACATACTTCCTTACTATATCACAAGACAAAGATCAGCTTCCCAGCTGCCCTTCTCCCCATTTTTCTCCCTCAAATCCTACACCCACCCACAAGCCCTGCAAGCCTGTCTCTGACACCGACGTCACCCCGAACCCCAAACGCTGCAGCCCAAATTGCCCTCCTAATTTTTTATAATTACCCTTCAGCCCAGCCATGTATGATGGCAGTGGTGGTGCGGTGACACTAAAATAGGTCATCACAATTTTCTTGTGGATAGGTCATTGAATTTGTGATACACATCATCGCCAAGGGCTTGTTTAGTGTAGGAGAAATGTTAATGAGATTTTCTTAAAACTGGGACTTTCTGCACAATTTTCGTATCAACATCATAAAATATTATTTCAAAACAATGACATGGCGTAGAGTTCTATTTTGGTAGAGTCTTCTTAGTATTTCTCTTAGTGCATTATCCATGTCATTGGTTTTATTCATGGAGACACGTGAATGTACAACAATAAATCTTTGAACCCTTAAAATTGAGAAATAATGTTCTTTTAAATGACTCAGTAGTATCTTGCTAGAGCATGTAAAGGTAATTTAAGGAAATGAATTCCAAATTACAATAGTGGAATCATCAGTGATTACTTGGGTAGTTGACATGAAAAAGTCCAAATTAATGTGATCGAGAGCATTGTCTAAGATAAGCATCGTGTTGCATTAGAATTTCAAAAAAAATATGTTCTTCCTGAATTCTACATCGACTTGGGAGCTACGATGTGCAGCTAAACGTCACACATCTCATTAAAAGGCTGAATTAAAAAGTGAGTTCTAAATTCATTCAGCGATTAGAAGAGTCTAATTATCTCATTAACTCGTCGATTAGAAGCTAACAAATCGCACACCCATTTCTAATACCAAGGTTAACATCAAGCGGAGTTAGAAATCTCGTCGCGTAAGGCATCACGTTGGAGGTACAGGTATGTAATGTCGCGCTATGTTCGTGACTTGCATTGCATAAAACAATGATTAATAAAAATATATATTAGTACTTGCACCAAAACATATAATTTAACAATAATTCCACACTCATGCATGATAAACAGCCAAAATACATGCCATTCAAGTTCAACAACGCAATATTCTTAAATAAAAATCCAAAAATCCCAAATATAATGATGATCCAATAAAGATCATTCACAAAATTACATCATGTTAAAAATCTAATTGCAAAATGAAAAACTAGACTTCACTTGCCAAGTCCATCATTTTCCTCTTGAAGTTGAAGCAAAATGACCTGTTTGACACACTCTGATTCGGAATGTCCAATTGGACACCGAATAGAGTTGTGCATGTCGATATCTAGAAGGTGATGAAGCCATAAAATATAGCGATGTGAAAAAATATGAATAAATTAAAACCTAAAAATTACTAGAATAAGAGTGCGCATGTGAGTGAGATTAAACTCATCTCTCACGTGAATGTCAGAGCATAAGAAAGATAGAAGTAAAAGTAAAATAAGCATTATACCATCAAGAGTAACCTCCTACACATCAATGTTTGTCAGAAATCATTGTCGTTGCAAGTGCTCTGCCACTAAAATCATGGAGGGGCAAAATACAAAGGTGAGCAAGCCGAAAAAGCAAAGTTTTGTAAAATCGTTGTTTTCATTAAAGTTGTAACCCTTCACTATTGTTGGAAAATTTGAGTAGAAAGCTTCATTCTATTTTGTCCCAAATTTGTCACCATCGAAAGGTTCCTTCACTCTATAAGACTTTCTCTCTATTAGAAAGTGATTGAACTGTTGGACCTTGGAAAGTAACATTAAGCTCAAACCTTGAGTTTGGGGGTACGCTAATTAATTGATAATTAATATATAATTAATTATCAAAAGATGGGCCTTAGGTCTTGGGGCTTGGACTCTAATAATTAAATTCTTTAATTAATTATTTTTAATTAATTTCAGATTTAATTAAATAATTATTTTTTATATCAACAGACTTATCTTTTCAGATGAAGTTTGAAGTGATGAAAGAATGCCAAAGAGCAAAGCACCTCTTTGAGAAGATGTCTCTCAACAGACGCATCTCATTCTCATACCTATTACGAACATGCATAAACATATATATATATATATATATCCATCTACATGGCATTTAGAACATAGAAAAATCAAATTCTTCTTCTACAATTCCAAACCTTCTTACTGAAAGAACCACAAAGAAATTCCCCAGAAGTCTAGTTTTCCAATGTTGGAATCCTGACTTAGATCGTTGAATTTTGGTGAAGCAAACGTTCATAGAACTACAAGCACTGAGTAGGTACGAAATTTCTGTTTCAAGGACATTGTGGTACGGAAGCCTCAATCTTCAGTTTGTCTGTTTGAATATTATTTCATTTTGTTCATATTCTGTTGAATTATTCAATTCGCATTAATTATTTATTAGCATATATAAATTTATCATTGATTGTTGATATTTATCCAACAACTATAAAACAAGTATTAGTTTCAACATATCAAACTATGTATAGAATGGAAACAAGTACTGTAAAAGCAATATTTCACTAACACGGTAAATCACAATATCTATGAAATGAAAACATAAAATATCAAATACTCATCGACATACCCTCACACATAGAGATATTTTGACATGAGACAGGCTGTGTGTAATAAATTATCTACGCTCTAGTATCACAATCTTGCTTTCATGAATGATTCCGGTGGAAGTTAAACTTTGGGCAGCTTATTAATTTGTATTTAAATTTTTCTACTCATGGAGGGCCATGGAAGTTTAGGGTTACTAGAGAGAACTAGGCAAAGTCTTCAATTTTTTTTTTTCATTTTTTTTAATCTTATTTTCTATTTAAAAAATAATTTTTTAAATAACAAGAAATATCTCAAAATTCAATTCAAATCTTTAATCAAAGTTCAGAAGAATCTTTGAAAATCCATTTGAAAGTTGTAAGGATTCTACAATATTTTGAAATCTATTACCTAAAAAAGTCTTTAAAAATCCCGTAATCCAATTGACTACACTCTAGTTCTTTGATACTTGTCCAGATTACAAATTAAAACCCATGCCAAAAATAAAAGGAAAAGAGACCCTCGATGCGTCAAAAATCAATCATCTCATAAAATTGCTGAAAAAACTAAGATTTAGGAAATACATAGAATTTGATTTTGTGATTTCTCTTAAATTGTGGCACCTTTTTGCATGAAATTTTGAGGGCAAGTTCATCTCATATAGAGGAACATATCCAAACTATTAATTAAACACCCAAAAATCAAAGCACAAATAAAATTAAAAAAAAAAGAAAAAAGAAAAAAAAAAAGCAATGTGAGTTCGAGGTTTCTATGGTGGATATCGTGATTTTCGGTCTGATATGAGATTGTGGGCAAAAACAAGACCTATGACTTTGACACCAGTAAATTTCTTCAAAAGGTTAAAAATACAAACCCAACAAACTGATTTATTCAAAATACTAGTCGAAAAACAACCTTAAAACTCAACCCTTCACATTCGCATAGATCTTTAAAGCCCATCTTGTTCAAAATGGTAGATTTTCTCAACAAGTCTACAGTCTGAGTAGCGCCCAAACAAGATGATTAAGATTTGAGACAAATATAAACCAAGGTTAACATTATGTTTGAATTTTGCTAATTTACTTTAAGGTAATGCTAAAAAGACTAAATTTGTAAACAAAATTTAGAAATCAAATGATGTGTCACTATAAGAAAATAAGCATGTTTATCAATATTTAAGTAATAATTCAATAATCAATTGTCGTATCATTTAGTTGAGTAATGCTAGGTAGATTAAATTTGTAGACTAAATTTGCAAACTAAATGATGTGTCACCAATAAAAAATAAGCATTTTTATCAACATTGAAGTAATAATCCAAACATCAACTTCCATGTTATTTAGTTTTCATAGCATTACTCTATTTAGTTTATAAAATTTGGTATACAAATTTAGTGTGTGTAGCATTACTCGATATTTTATGAATCCAATATAAGTGGAAGTTTAACCATGTAGTGGCCCCCACGCAGTCACGCTTCACTTAACCCAGTTTTCTCTTTTTAATATGAATTTCATGTCTACACGTTCCTTTAATGCACTTTATTTATTCCCCAAAAATGATTCTTTTCCAATATATTTAAAATGATTCGTTTCTTTTGGTAAGAAATTCCACAAAAAAAGTACTTTAAAAACGTGGAAACCGTGTCCATCGAAGCATCCATTTCGCTGGTCAGCATTTGACAACATTGCACACTTTTCTATCCCAACATCGACACGTATCCCCTTTCTATCCCAACATTGCACAGTTTTGATAATTTTTTTTTTTTTTTAACAAATGATAGTATTATTAAATTTTAAATTTTAGGAAGGAAGATCAGTAAGAATCTATTCCTTACTAAGGTAAACACTCATTTTTTTTCAATTAGTATACACATTAAATTTGATATTTTTCAAAATAAGTTATAAAGTTTTAATTTTCTCATATTACGTTTGGGATTTTAAAATTGTATCGACTTATTCATTTTTTGTCTCTTTGGATGTATAATGCTTAACAAAGTTGAAGAGTTCTTTTAATAAATATCGTGCGAAAAACACTAACACATTAGTCCATATAAAATGCTCACTATGTTATCAATTTATATGAACGATCAAACAGTTGGTTAGACCGATAACATATTTCAATGCACTATGGTACAAAATGAACATAATTAAAATATGAGGGTTTATTTTGCAAATGACCTTAAACTGAAGGGTATCAAATATGAAGTGTCTGATTGTTTCAACAGCAATAAAGCGACAGCGTGTGATATTTTGCTTTTTACGTTAATTTATTGATTAAATTCTGGAAAGTAGTCACAATTTGACCAACGACATTTCTCCTGTAAAGTGAAACGAAGACAAGAATTTTCAAATCATAAAATAATTAAAAAAAATATTTGCAAAAGGTTGCTGTTTGCAGGTTCGCATGAACTTCCTCTGCTTTTTCTTCGTCGATGGCTCGCTTTTTCTATAAAACCAAGACCAAATCTCAACCCAGAAAATATCACTTCCCCCTCTTTCTTCTCCAAAAGGACTATTCTTTGAATCTCACAGGAGTGGAAAAATACTTACTTGGTGAATAAAATAAAGAGTTGGAAATTTAAGTGTGTACATTTTTTCTGGATTGATTCAATTTTTGTTTTCTTAGGAGGGAAGAAAAGTAAGTTCAATCGGTTTCTGGAATTGGGTAAGCCAGATTTGGCTGTTTGAATCAACCCATATTCTGAAATCTTGAGCTGAGGGGGATTTGATTGGTTCTTGGAGCTAGCAACCATGTCTATAGCGACAGCGCTTGCCGGGGAGGACTTATCCCGGCAGACCAGCAGCCGGGGGAGCTGGCGGTCTGCGAGTGTGAGGGAGATGTGGAACGCGCCGGACGTTTTTCAGCGCAGCGGTCGGCAGCAGGTGTTGGATGAGGAGGAGGAGCTCAAGTGGGCGGCCATAGAGAGGCTGCCCACATATGATAGGATGAGGAAAGGGATGCTGAGGCAGGCCATGAGCAATGGGAGGGTTTTGACTGAAGAAGTCGACACGGCGAATCTTGGGGAGCAAGATAAGAAGCAGTTGATGGAGAGCATACTTAAGGTTGTGGAGGATGACAATGAAAAGTTCTTGCAGAGAATGAGAGCCAGAAATGAAAGGTTTGTGATTTGTTTTCTGGTTTTGTTGAATTGGGGTTTTGATATATGTATACTTTGCTTGTTTGGTTGGCGAAAATCGGGTTGGATTTTGAATGCTTTTGGTTGATTGGAAACAGGGTTGGGATTGATGTGCCTAAAGTTGAGGTTAGATTTGAGAAATTATCAATAGAGGGAGATGCATATGTTGGCAGCAGAGCTCTTCCAACACTGCTAAATTCTTCCTTGAACATGATAGAGGTATTTTACATAATATCTATTGATGGTAAAGTTTCGTTGTTTATTTCTAAATTTCTGTGGTGAACTCACGGATTTGTAAATTTCTATGAATGTGAACAGGGAATAATTGGAAAGCTTAAACTCCTACCATCAAAGAAAAGAAATGTTCAGATTCTCAAAGATGTGAGCGGCATCGTGAGGCCATCGAGGTATGCTCAAGATCTTTGTATATGTAATGTCTTGTACTGGACTAGTGTGATGTTTTTTTCCGCATCAATAAGATCTCAAACAAAAGTTCCTGTGAAAATATAACACAAAGTAGTTTCTTCAAAAGAAATTAGTTGCTCATACAGAAGAAAGATGTAAAGGAACATACTAGCCTTTGCTCAACAACATTTAAGAGCTTGGTTTCTTTGTTTCCAGGATGACACTGCTTCTGGGACCTCCTTCATCAGGAAAAACAACACTTCTAAAAGCGCTTGCGGGCAAACTTGATAAGGATCTAAGGGTTTGTAATCCTCTCTATCTCCTTACATTTTATTGGGTTATTCTATTGCAGACAAGTACTTACATGTTCCCATTTTTGTTTTTATATATATGTATTGACAATTTGGGGTTATAAACAGGTAAGTGGAAAAGTGACCTACTGTGGCCATGAATTTGAGGAGTTTGTGCCTCAGAGAACCTCTGCTTACATTAGCCAGCATGATCTTCATTATGGTGAGATGACAGTTCGTGAAACGTTGGACTTTTCCGGACGTTGCCTGGGAGTTGGAACCAGGTACGATATGCTGGTAGAGCTGTCTAGACGGGAGAAAGATTCTGGTATCAAACCAGACCCTGAAATCGATGCATTCATGAAAGCAACATCTTTGGCTGGCCAGGAGACGAGTTTGATCACAGATTACGTTCTCAAGGTTTGTAAATTCAATCATAAGAATGTGTTGTTGAGCTCTTATTGTACAAGCCTAAATATTTTTTGTTCTTCTGTCAGATACTCGGATTAGATATTTGTGCTGATACCGTTGTTGGTGATGACATGAGAAGGGGCATATCTGGTGGACAAAAGAAACGGGTTACAACTGGTATGAGATTCTATGTCATATTACTCTGAAAACAATAAACTAAAAGAAAAGGCAATGATTTTGCTCTCAACTGTGTTTCTAAGCATGAATGTGTATAGTATGTTGACCATGATAGTTCAGGCTGAATGCGTGTATAAATATATTTCACTTTGATTTACTAGAAATCTAGGAACCAATGCCATTATTTTCAAAAGGTGGCTTTTCTTTTTTTTCTCAAAATTCTTCTTTAATCCATATTGGAATAATAGGAATGATATTTCATCTGCAAACATTTGCCTGTAACTATAACTGGAAGTCGTTTCCCATAATGCAGGAGAAATGTTGGTTGGACCAGCGAAAGCGTTCTTCATGGACGAAATTTCAACGGGGCTGGACAGTTCGACTACCTTTCAGATTGTCAAGTTCATGAGGCAGATGGTTCACATTCTGGATGTGACAATGGTCATCTCTCTTTTGCAGCCTGCACCAGAAACATATGATCTTTTTGATGACATTATCCTTATTTCTGAGGGTCAGATTGTGTACCAAGGCCCACGAGAGAATGTACTTGAATTCTTCGAATATATGGGGTTCAGATGCCCGGACAGAAAAGGTGTCGCAGATTTCTTGCAAGAAGTGACCTCAAAGAAGGATCAAGAACAATACTGGTTTAAGAAGAATGAACCATTCAGATATGTCTCTGTAGCTGATTTTGCACAGGCTTTCGCCACTTTTCATGTTGGCCAACGTCTTGCTGAAGACCTAAGAGTTCCGTATGACAAAAGAACAGCCCATCCTGCTGCCTTGGTGAAGGAAAAGTATGGAATAAGCAGTATGGAGCTTTTCAAGGCATGCTTTGCAAGGGAATGGTTGCTGATGAAGCGTAACTCATTTGTGTACATATTCAAGACTGTACAGATAGCAATCATGGCTACAATTACTTTCACTGTATTCTTCAGAACAGAAATGAAACCTGGGCAGTTAGGGGATTCGGCAAAATACATGGGAGCATTGTTTTTCAGTCTCATTAACGTCATGTTTAATGGAGTGGCAGAGCTTTCAATGACAGTTTTCAGGCTTCCGGTGTTCTTTAAACAGAGGGATGCCTTATTCTACCCTGGATGGGCTTTTGCCTTGCCCATTTGGCTAACCAGAATTCCCATTTCGTTTATGGAATCTTTAATATGGATCTGTTTGACATACTATACCGTTGGTTTTGCACCTGAGGCCAGTAGGTAAGCTTTATTTTTTCACTATTATTATTATCGGAAACTTTTTCTTCCTTTTGCTACATGAACATTGAAAGATATACATCCTAGCTATTCTTTTGTTTAACGTATGTACAATATGTTCAGGTTTTTCAAACAGCTCTTGGCTTACTTCGGTATACATCAAATGGCACTTGGACTCTTCCGTTTCATTGCCGGCCTTGGAAGATCAGAGATTCGAGCGAGCACTATTGGTTCCTTTGCATTGCTAATAGTGTTTGTCCTAGGAGGCTTTGTTGTTTCTAAAAGTATGAAATCTCTCTATAATTGCCAACCTAAGTTATTGCATATATCAGCTTGATACTTTTATCATTATCATGTTTGAATCAACAAAGTGTTAACGTTTTAGTTTATTTCTGATGATTTGAAATGTTCACAATATTCTCATTTTGGTGTGCAGATGACCTCGAGCCGTGGATGCTATGGACCTACTATATTTCACCTATGATGTATGGACAAAATGCAATTGCCATCAATGAGTTTCTTGACAAAAGATGGAGCACTGTAAGTTCTATCAAATCTCAGTTGAGTTCTTCTTGTACGGTAATATTAACATTGAGCTTAACAAATAACAAATGTGTGTGATTCCTTTGCACAGCCTGTCCTCAACGCCACTGAAAACACAGTTGGAAAGGTCCTTCTGGCGGGAAGAGGCCTGTTTTCCACGGAGACTTGGTTTTGGATTTGTGTTGGGGCGCTTTTCGGGTTTTCTATTCTTTTTAATCTTCTCTTCGTTGCAGCATTGACCTTCTTAGACCGTAAGTGAATTATGTTCAATCTTTGTTACTCATTGGTACTAGTAAACCACATCATTGGTTTAAGTTCTGATTATTTGCTTTCTCTTTTAACTAAATTGCAGCAATTGTTGATAATAAAACCTTAATCGCTACCGATGACTCTGAAAATAAGAGGAAGGGACGACCCAATCCAGAAGGTAAGTGTTATATTTCCTGAAGATCTTAATTTGCATATGCATTATAAATATTGGATTACTCAAACTCTCATCCATCTATTTACCACACCTGGCTGTAAAAACAATGTATTTGCGAGATAAGCATTATGTCAACCATGGCTGCACTACAAAACCTACTGCATAAAACTTACATCTCGAGCAGCATTTTTGCTATCAAATTATACTCATTGTCTAATACATAATAACTAATGACAGGTACTGATATGCAAGTGAGAAATCAAGCCAAAAAAGGAATGGTTTTGCCCTTTGAGCCCCTTTCACTTGCTTTCAACCATGTGAACTACTATGTGGATATGCCTCCTGTAAGTAACTTTGTGTCTATTTTCTTTGATATATAATTTCAAGAAGTCAATATGAGTACTTATACATCAACAAGGCATTAACCGAAATGAAGAATGAGTTTCTGCTCTTTAGTCAAGAAGTGACTGTTTTTAGTCTTGCAATCTATCATCCGATGGCCAACACATGTCATTGGCCTAATATGATTCTTCTTTGCCTTACATTTATTAATATGACTTTCCTTGGTGACAATATTTGTGTTCCTTACCAGGAAATGAAGAGCCAAGGGATTGAAGAGACTCGACTCCAACTTCTACGAGATGTTAGTGGTGCATTTAGGCCGGGTGTTCTGACTGCATTAGTTGGTGTCAGTGGTGCTGGAAAGACAACCTTGATGGATGTTTTAGCCGGAAGAAAGACTGGTGGGTATATTGAAGGAAGTATTACCATCTCTGGATACCCAAAGAACCAAGCCACATTTGCTCGGGTCAGCGGCTACTGTGAACAAAATGACATTCATTCACCATATGTTACTGTTTATGAATCTCTCGTATACTCTGCCTGGTTACGTCTTGCCAAGGATGTCACGAAGGATAAACGAAAGGTATGTAATTTACTTTAATCATTTTGATTCTGAGTGGTTGTACCATTCAATTTCCAGTCACTTGGAATTCAATCTTTCTACAATTGTCTTTTCTACTTATAAAGAACATGATGACATACATGATGTAGCTGATGTAGCTAACTAAGATTTTATTTTTCTTTCTGTTTCTGTAGATGTTTGTTGATGAGGTCATAGATTTGGTTGAGCTTAATCCCTTGAGGAATGCTTTAGTTGGACTTCCAGGAGTTAATGGGCTTTCAACTGAGCAGAGAAAAAGGTTGACTATTGCTGTAGAATTGGTTGCAAATCCTTCCATCATCTTTATGGATGAACCGACATCGGGTCTTGATGCTAGAGCAGCTGCTATTGTTATGCGTACTGTTAGAAACACTGTGGATACCGGACGAACTGTTGTTTGCACCATTCACCAACCTAGCATTGACATTTTTGAGGCTTTTGATGAGGTATAATATGATCCCGAATCTATCAAATCTGTAACATTGTTCAGTATTTTTTGTGCCATATTTCACCTCGATTTTGTTTTCCGTTGCAGCTGTTCCTTATGAAGAGAGGAGGACAAGTTATTTATGCTGGACCTCTAGGTGCCCAGTCTCACAAGCTCGTTGAATATTTCGAGGTAGGTGTATACACTACCTTTCATTTTAATTTCCTTCCAATGATCAAACTGCTCCATTGGATTTAATCCCGACTTGGGGTTAACGCGAAGTTCAGGAAGAAAATTTTTCAAACATCAGCAAAACTTGTTATATAGCAAAGTAATTAATAGTTAAAAGTTTGACTAATCCAAAACATCTTGCAGGCTATTCCAGGGGTTCTGAAGATCAAAGAGGGTTACAATCCTGCTACCTGGATGTTAGACGTCAGCTCAGCTGCCGTTGAGGCTCAAAATGATGTAGACTTCGCAGAAATATTTGCAAACTCTGATCTCTATAGGTTAGTTGCATGTAAACATATCGTCTCTTCATTTCTGTCATTGCCATCCACTTGTCCGTTTATGTTAAAAAATTTACATCTTTGCTTCACATGTTCAGGAGAAACCAGGAACTTATCAAGGAACTAAGCACACCACAACCAGGCTCCAAGGATCTTCACTTCCCCACCCAATTCTCCCAAAGCTTTTTAACTCAGTGCCAAGCGTGCTTCTGGAAACAGCACTGGTCATACTGGAGGAACTCGCAGTATAATGCCATTAGGTTTTTCATGACAATTTCCGTTGGAGTTATATTTGGTATTATCTTCTGGAACAAAGGAAAGAAAATGTAAGTTTAAGAACTTTATGATCACCTACATTCCTTTAATGTAATTTGATTTTGTGGCCCAGTTGCATGTTTTCACCAATTAAGAAATTTGTGTTTCTGAGAATTGTCAGTTAAATAATATTCAACCGCATATTGACTTGTGAACAGGGATACACAACAAGACATCATGAATCTGTTGGGGGCAGGATATGCTGCTGTTCTTTTCCTTGGAGCGGGCAATGCTTCTGCTGTGCAATCGGTTGTTGCTGTTGAACGAACAGTTTTCTACCGTGAAAGAGCTGCTGGGATGTATTCCGAGTTGCCTTATGCATTTTCTCAGGTAATATTTGGAAACTATGCACATGGTTATGTGTTTGGTTGCTTTTGCAGGGCATTCAAATCAAATGTATATTGATTCATGACTTTGGTGTTGCAGGTGGCTATTGAGACACTTTACGTTTTAATCCAAACCTTTGCGTATTCAGTTATTTTGTATGGCATGATTGGGTTCGATTGGAAGGTGGACAAATTTTTGTACTTCTACTATTTCATATTCATGTGCTTCACATATTTCTCCATGTACGGGATGATGGCAGTTGCCCTAACTCCTGGTCCCCAAATTGCTGCAATTGTTATGGGCTTCTTCATGAGCTTTTGGAACTTGTTCTCTGGTTTCCTCGTCCCACGAACGGTATGTCTGAGTTACTCTTCTTACTTTCATGCCTCAGAATGTTGAACAAATGAATTATAAGGACAACATGCAACAAATTGTTATTAGAAGTCATTAGTATTTGCATGATTGAGCAAGTGGTCATAAAATGCAGATTACTCATCGGAGTTTTCTTGCATCTTATTTACCTTGTTAGGGGTCATATCTGTTACTACTGTAATCCTAACAATTAAATCTCAATATTGCAGCTAATTCCCATCTGGTGGAGGTGGTACTACTGGGGTTCTCCAGTTGCCTGGACAATCTATGGCATCTTTGCATCTCAAATGGGCGATATTACGAAGGTCATCATAATTCCTGGTGAGGAATCCAAGCCAGTGAATCAGTTCCTTAAGGACTATTTGGGTTATGAAGAAGATTTTGTAATCCCGGTGGTGTTTGGTCATGTTGGTTGGGTCCTTCTCTTCTTCTTCATGTTTGCGTACGGCATCAAGTACCTTAACTTCCAAAGGAGATAAGCAACTTCAATCTGCAGAAATGTGAAATAGATCATCTACATAGATTCGCGTGAGATACTCTCGTCAGTTAGCGATCATAAAAACATGTAAACTCGTTTTGTTTTTTGCCTTCTCGTTTGGATATTTTTATCATGTAATTTTGTTTTGCTTCCATTCATTTTCACCTTGAATTAATGTGTATAGTTACTTATTCTTCGAGTACTCAATAAAAGTTCTGCATTTTTTCAAAAATGTGTTCGTATGAAAACAACGTTGGTGCTGTGTTTTGACAAGGTCTTAGGCAAGTAGTATGGGATTTAGTCTCCATTCATTAGAAATCGCGGCGCAAACGTCGCGCGCGTGTGTGCGTGTGGGCGCGTGTTTGATCCCTCAAGTTGGGTTAAGAATTACTTTCTCTGATGAAAGTCAAAAAACAACGATTGCTAGAAGAAAATTGGATTAGATACTTGTTATTTATCTTAAATAGTGCTTGGCAAGATATTTCCCTCGTCCAATGGCTCACAAAGCTCACATTTTATTTAAAGAACCCATTTAAGATGATACTGTCTACATATATAACATGTTTTAATATTGTCATTTCGATGTAGATTGTTTGAGAAGGCTAAATTAGCAACATACTACTGAATTCATTTCCAATACCTATCTTCAAGCGTCCAAGCATGCTCATTGCAATACAAACATTCATCTATGCTCTTCTCTATTCCATGATCGGTTACCACTAGAGAAACTAAAGAAAAAAAATGCTCATTTATAATTAAACATAATGTTTTTGGTCCTCAAATTTGTTGCATTAACACATTCCCAGCCACGAAAACATGCGACTGCAGTTAGATACCACTCTCATACATAAAGATAAACAAATTTTCAAGCGATGAAGGGTTCCATAATCACTCTGGTAAATTCTTCCATCCAGATGGAAGGGAAATGACAGTGGAATGGATGTTGCCGCCTAATTTCCCTGACAGTGGGGAAAGGAGTATGATCATCAACTTCGCAAGACATGCGACAGTGTATAGCACAAATCTTTCCAGCAGGTGTTACAGTGAGCGAACGGAGTTGCAAGATTCTAGTTCATCTAACAATATATTGAAAAAGCATCCAGTGGTGAGACTCAAGCAGGCAGCCAGTGCTGATTACAACCTGAAACCAAAACGTGTGAAAGCTTCAACGACAAGAAAGGCATACGAACTACGTATATTACTGCAACTGGTATACAAAGTAGCGATTTAAGATAAGTCTGGATGCAGTTAAGTGAAATTAGTAGAATCAGCTTCGCTTTTAAAATACAGCTCCTCAAGGCAAGGAAACACTACTATTTTTCCTGTTGGCATCGCAGTTGCTTCCATCCATTCAATTAGCTCATGGCACCCACTAATTCGTAATGTTTTCAATGATGGAAATAAAGTCATTGTCTCCGTACTTTCTGCAGCTGCATCATAAATAAGGTCATAGCCGTAAAACTCAGCTCCGATACATTTCAGGCTATCCATTCCATCAATCTCAAGCTGCCTAAGATTAGGTAGATGGCCGAGTGTTGGGAATGCTTCACATCTGTTACAGCTGCATAACTGAACCTGCTTCAAGTTGATGAGAGGTAGCAACTTACTCATTATCCATGATGGAAATTTACCACCCATGTACTTTTTTATCTCTAGTTTTTCCAACTTCGGATGCGGTTGGAGGCCTTCCAGTACATCCTCCTCATCATTGTGGGCTCTGCGATCCAGCCATCCCATTCTGAAATGAGTCCATACAAATCTCAAATGGCATAAGTGTCTCTTATCTTCTAATTTGACCTTCTTTGCTTCATCTCCATCCCTTACGTCTTCAAGATTATAAATGATCAATTCACCATTCAAATGATTTAAGCCAGCCAACTCCTCAATTCCATGACCCATCTCTTTACCCACAGAAAAGTAAGGTAATGTTCAAAGGCACATCAGTCGTCCCAGGCCAGAAGGAAACACCGTACTTTTATTGAAATAAAAATGTCTGAAGTTGATCAAATTTTTTACTTCTTTCGGAAACTCTTCAAGAGCACAGTTCATTGCCCTTAAGGTCTGCAGGTTATAGAGTTATCCAAAGGATTCAGGAAGTGTTTTGAATCTTGTTTCAGAAATGTCAAGATACCTCAACCGTTTCATATTTCCAATTGATATTGGAAACTCCTCAATACTAGCCTTGTATAAATTTAAGACACGTAAACCTCTAAATTGTGGCAAGATGTTACTAGGGACTTCGCCATACGTAATAAATGAGCACACTCTCCCCAGTCTTTGTTTTGCAATTTTTCCTAGTGTCTAAGTAGAAACCCAAGCAACATGTCTAACCTCAAGTGTATCGTTCGTCTCATGTAAGTCTCTCGTCAAGCCTTCAGATTTGGATACAAGACCAGTAAGATCATGCACAAGATTGGACATCTTGCATTTGGTAATAGTGTCAGCCATCCAGTGTAGCATTTTGAAATAAGGAACTTTTCAGTAGAATATCAAAATATTCATTACCTATATCCTCCATCTCTATATTACTTACTTCGGGTAAAAAGTGTAGTAATCCTTGGGCCATCCATTGTTGAACCAAGCTCTCTCTTTCAATTTTGAAATCTTTCATGAACACTGAGCAATATGCAAAACACTGTTTCAAAGATGAGGATTTCAAATTATCAAAACTCAACTTCAAAAGTGAAATCATTCGATCTTCTCCTTCCGGTAAGTCCCAAATTCTACTTTCTTTGATTGACAACCATTCATCAACTCTACATTTACACGATAACATGCTTCCCAAAACCTGGTACATGAATCACAATTTCTATCAAATAACGAATATGGTAAACAGCAACAGAAAAAGAAAAAAAACAAGGATCTCAACGAAGTTCAGTAATATAACATAAGACTATACCGAACAAGTTCTGTTAAGCAGCCTGATGCAAATGCGTGGCTATTGCTTGTTAGGCACAGACCTTCTGTGCCATTTCGGGTCAATCGCCTTAGATAGAGGGAATTAGGGGCTTAACCCTGTAACAGGGTCCTGTTTTACCAGTGGTGTATAGCATACGTATTGAAGTCTTATCTACACATTTCAGTAACAGTTTCAAAATTTTACCCCCAATCCATTCTAATTAAGCGAAAAATTAGAATTCTAATTCGATTGAATTGGATTAGTTTAGATTGCTTATAGTATGCAGACACCAAGTAACTTACAGATTGAATCTTTATCGACAAGAAATATGAATAAATAGAAACAAGTATAAATGGAGTTCAAGATCATGGTATAGTAGTACAATACCTCTGCCATCAACGGTACACCTGCACATTGTTCAGCAATCTGCCTTCCGATTCGCTCAAATTCTTGACTTAGAGGAGCATTGTTATCTGAAACAGCTCTATGTTTCAATATGGACCAACAGTCATCTGCAGAGACAATCCCCAAATTACACCTCGGAAGTGCTTCCATGACAGATGCGACTTTGGCACTGCAGGTAGTGAGAATAATAGCGCTTCCACAAGAGGAAGTAACTTTGGACAAATAATTCATGAAATTGCTCCATTTTTCAGAGTCTTTGTCCCAAATGTCATCGAGTACAAGTAAATATCTTATCTCCTTCAGCTCTTCTCGAAGTTTTTTAAGCAATGCATTCTGTCTTGGTATCCCCTCGGCTTAGTAATTCTAAGAACCATCAAAAGGGTGAGATACGGACGCCCATATCTTTCTATCAAAATACCTGTCTATAGGATCCGCAAGGTATACGGATTTGGCCAAAGTTGTCTTTCCCATGCCCAGTATTCCAACAACGGCCAGAACTCCAATATTTCCTTGAGTGATGGTGGAGTTGGTCAAGGTTGTAGTTATATTAGACAGATCCTCCTTCCTTTCAAACATTCTTTCATCTGTAGCAATCAGCGAGTTGGTTTGTCTTTCCCATCCAATTCCGCAAGGGGTTGCATCTATTTTATCGGAAACTAGTCCAATGATAGATGCCTTAGTCTTCAGAATCACCAATGATGCATTGATCTTCCGAATTTTACGTTCCATTTTAAGACGAAACACAATTGGATTGGAAACAGAAAAGGACTTGAGTACCTTGTTCTTGGTATGGTTCTCCTTTTCTACTTTACGCCGAACAACTTCATAGTGGAGGTCATCCAACACATCGTCTGCATCTCCAGCTATGTTTTTCAGTTTCTTTACCCAATTCTCCAATGCCTTGGCCCCGACCTGGTGGTTGGCAGGCAACATCACATAAGAAACCCCAAATGGTGGACAATGATCCACGAAGCCTGCTTGGTTCAGCTTTGAATCCAGACTCGAGACTGATTTCTTGCGCAGCAAGTGAAGTCAGTTTCGCCAGTATTCCCTCAACAGCAAAAGGAAGCAGATATTCTTCCGCCATCCTTGTTTCGTCCCAAAACTGCAAAAGGAAAAACAGAAGAACGCTAACGGTGATCAATTGTGATCACTCAAGAAAACAAGAAGAACGAATTTGAAGATCGACGAAGACGTACAGACACAGAGTCAATCTCGTAGCCGTAGGTAGAAGAAGAGAAGACAGTTGCAAGCAAATTGTTGGTTTGACAATTTTAACTTTGAAACTTTCACAAGTGAGGAAACTGGAAAGAAGACAGCTGGAAAGTCCACTAAACTTTCAAAATACATTTATATTTATTAAACAATTTAAGAACTACAATTTGCACTCAAAAAAAAAAAAAAAGAACTACAATTTTCTTAGTGTTGTTTTATATCAATGTTATTTTGCCTATTATTATTGTAACTTTTTTTTTTTGTCAAACGACATTTTGTTAGATTAGATATTCAAATATTAGATTAACCACCGACGGGTTTTGAACCCATGCTATCATGCTAGGGATCAACATGAATAAAATGAGATAATAAAAAAAGAAATAAGAAAAGCAAGGATCAAGGGGTTAGCGAATGGGGGCCCCATCCTCCTCGGGGTGTCAAGAATATCGGTCAGTCATTAACCTCCAGTTAGTGGATCTAATCCTTCACAAAAATAAGAAATTCCGCATATTTTGACCAATTCAAGATGAATCTTGATTCATCCCCTCGACGAGTTGCTCTAGCATCTTTCTCTTCTATTCAATTATGAACCTGTTAACCCTAAAAATTACAAAACCTACGTGGCGCGCATGCCGAGTAACTAATAAGCTAACTACGTCCTTCGGTCGAATGCGGGGCCGAGCTTGGCCGAGGAGTAAAATTTGTTGATGTAGCTTTGAGCGCGTCGCTGACTTCTCTATCTTGCGATTGCGACCGAGGAAGGAACACTCTCGGTCTCTGGGTTCTACAGCCTGAAGACAAGGCTGCTAATTCTGCTGAGTTCACAAATCGTCCGAGCCCGATTCGGTCACTGTGATTATATTCGTGAGAGTATAAGCACGTCGAATCGAGACCAAACTGTATGGGCACAGGTACTCGAACGTGATGTATGTCTTGATGGTAAACGTAGTTCGGCCGTCGGAATGTCGAACCCTGAAACTCACTTGTGAGTATCCAATCATAAAACCACTCGGCGACCAGTACGCCGAGCAATGTAATTCGTAACACCTAACTATGCCGAGAAGGCTAGCAAGGTGACCTCTGCCAACAAAGGTTCGAAAACCTTTCTCGACCGAGACTTAGATAGATAACCTGTCGACCTCGACGCAGTGCTGTTTATCCAAACTGAAGGTGCTTCTTGGTCGGCTGATTCTGCGGCAGCAGTGCTGTTTATCCAAACTGAAGGTGCTCGCCGGGTGCTTCCACAGTGCTGTTTATCCAAACTGAAGGTGTGTCGGCAGGAAAAAGAAAAGGAAAAATCTCAAGGTGTTTGAGAGGTTTTGCGCAGGGCAATTGTATGCTGATTTGAAGGTCCATTTCTGTTGCATGATTTCTTGTATTTATAGTGCCCAATTCCTTGAAAACCAATTCTGATTTGGATTGGGAGTCCTTGTCCCATTTCGCCTCTAACTCGAACAAACCTATTCCTACTGGGATTCTGAATTTTCCTTCTTTTCGGGACTCCCTTCCTCGCTGGTCGAGAATCCTGATAGCACTAGGACTTCCTCGACCTTTCCTATTCATCCGGACTACTTAGGATAGGATTTGGCCGATCCTGCCAGCTGGCCCAGGATTTATTATTCAGCCCATAGTATTTACCATTACCTTGGGCCGAGCACATCCTGCTGCTCGGCCCAGCAATAATATTTTGGGCCCAAACATTGCCCTCTCGCTTCTGAGGTCGCCGACCGTTAACTCTTGGTCGGGCCTCGACCTTGAAGAAGCGAAAACGTTTATTGTTTTTTTGGACTTTACTTCCTTAATGACCGTTATTCCTGCGCATTTATGAGACATGATTGCACTTTCCTCGTTGCCCCCAACGCGTGGCCATGTGTCGATTCTCCGCCACTCTTAAAACTTTCAATCGTGGGCCTCGAAACCGTGCACTAACTGGAACGTCTTATCCTCATTAATGCCTTAAAACTGGCGTCGCACGCAATCGTGCGTCCTGGATTTTCGACTCCTCGATCCCCTCTTCGCAGGTTCCCAAAATATCCGAAATGATTGAGCCTTTCCCGGTTAAATTTCCCCCCAATTTGAACCAGTGCTTTTCGAATCCCAGACGTTTGATATTCATCCTGAAAGGCCTATAAATACCCACATTTCTGCCATTCGCCTCTTACGCTTTCAGAAATTCTAAAATCTCAAGTTCCTCATCCTTGTTCGTTCAAATTAAACCTTCCAGTTCTTCCTTTTGCAATTATTTCTCCATTTTCCCCTCTGCAATCTCTTCTTCTTCCAAACTATCTCTTATCATCTCTTCCAATGGCCTCCTTTATCTCGAAACTCTCTGATGAAGTCAACAAGTGTAAAGACTTCATCGATCGGAGCGCAATCAAAACACTACGCTTCGAGAACGACATGGCCACTACTCATTAGATCCTGGGCCCCCTCTTTAGAGATGCAGTGCCGCCGTGCATCACCACCCTTCTCAAGGAACAGTGCCTAACACCCCTGCTTTAAGGGTTTGACTGGTCGAAATGGGGCTTGGCTCGGCCTCAAGGAGCTTGGCCCTCGACCACCACAGCCTGGGCCGCCTGGGTGGATCGAATGAGATCCTTCTTCGCCGAGGAGTGGAAAGCCCTTGGTATCTACGATGCCATCCTGCTCTCAACCATGGAGATTACCATGGACAAGGAGCTGCTTATGGCGGCCTTGACTCTATGGTGTTCGGCCACCAACACTATGGTCCTTCCATTCGGCCCCCTTGGCCCCACGGTCCTTGACATCACGGCTATCCTTGGGACTTCTCCATCCGGCCTCCCGATCGACGCTGCTCTCTCTGGATGCCTCTCCCTTCTGGACTTGAAGGCGCTTTTCGACGAGCGGGCCGTCGAAACACTCGACCGAGGCGATCGGGAGCCTTCAAAAGAACAAGTTCAGAAGCTCCATAAGAACTTTTTCAACTACAACACTCTCATGCTCCATTTCGCCGGCCGGGGCGAGGAAAGTCTCAGGAAGGGAGAACATGAAGCCTTCCTTTTCTACTGGTACAACAAATTTATTTGTTGTACTAGGTTGAACAAGTGCTTGGTCGAGAATATGCCAGTGGCCCAGGCCTTGGCTAGTGGTCACTCCCTGGCGCTCAGCCCGGCTATTCTTGCCAACCTCTTCCGTTGCCTGGCCGAGGCGACCCTCAACAAAATCGACCCGCACCAGAATGGACCCCTCTGGGTGTTTCAACTCTGGCTGCAGGTCTATTTCTCCACTCTTCGGCCCGAGGTCCTTGCTTTCCAACGCTCGGCCGCCCTCGGCCCCCAACTGGCCTCTCGACCAGCTCCTCCGCACCGGGCGGATGAGGTTCTTAAGCATTTCTTCGGTCTCGACGTCCTTTCGGACGATGAGTTCCTGGTTTGCCGGCGCCAGGAGTACCCTGCTTCCATCAGGCTCCCGACGGCAGCTTGGGCCGAGGCCGAGGATGCGGGACTCCGTCAGTCCTGGGGGTCGTTTGTCCTGACTCGCGACCTTCCCCTTGGTTGCGATGCCCGCCGAGCCAGTTGGGAGGTCTACCATCCCCACTTCGTCGCCCGGCAGCTTGGCTACCTCCAAGGTTGCCTTGTACCCCTGCTCGTCTCTCGTTCCCTCCTGAGCCGGGGACGTCTTTCTGGTTCTTCCGAGAGGGAGTGCCGAACGATGGAGCAAGAGTTTCAGGCACGGTGCAAGAAGTTCCGTCTTCGGCCAACCGTTCCGGAATCCTTGGGCACCGACACTTTTGGAGATTGGTGGGACGAGTACACCTGCGACTTCTTTGGCGCCTCGGCCGAAGACGTGGTGAACAAAGTCTTTGGCGACCGGCCGAGACCAGGGCCCTCGACCCAACCTAAGGAGTCGGCCCAAGGTATATCGTCGCTCCGTTTTTTTTTCTTTTTCTTCTACTTGTCCTTGTTATTAATTACTTTGCTCTTCAGGGGGTCGAGTGTTGAAGAAGGTTGAAGTGGTCGCTGCGGTGGCGAGGGCGAAGAAGCTGGTGCCCCTCGCCCTTCTAAACGCATCAAGAAATTGGCGAAGAAGGGCGACTGGGAGATTCATGTCGTCCCTAGCGACACTACTGGGACGCCTGCTCCTGCCGGCTCTCCTCCTGTGCCGGCTGCCCCGGCTTCTCCAAACCCGACTCCTCCAGCCGTCTCCCCTCCTGGGGCCACGGCCGAGCCCATCGTCGTACCCGCTCTAGCTTCAGAGCCGGTCGTGGCGCCTGAAATGGGGAAGTCGGCTGCGCCTGCCGAAGCACCCTCGACTCCAAAGGTCGTTTTGGAGGTATAATCCTGCTTCTACTTGTTTCTTTAGGTTTCTGGTCGTAATGCTAACTGTTTTCTCTTTTTGTTCAGGATGTCGAGAGCGAGAGTGACGAAGTGCCGATCCTGAGGCCACGGCCGAAATGCCGATCCTGAGGCCTATGGCCGATCCTGAGGCCACGGCCGATCCTGAGGCCACGGCCGAAATGCCGATCCATCCGCAGGATGAAGATCCTCCCATTCCTCCACAGGAAGTCTCCTCGGCCTTTGTAAGTCTCGTTTCTTTTGTATTGATTTTTTCGTGACACATGTTTTTAAAACTATTAAATGTCAGGTGCCCGAACATTCATTTCACCGGCAATTTTATGCGCCGAGGAGCGTTGTCTATATTTTCTGGCCGCCGTCGTGGCCATCAAATGTAGATGACCTCCATCGCCCGCGTGAATTGAGTAGCGGTCTAAGGCACTGGGCTCGGCCATTAAGTTCCTTGGGTTCGAGCAATGACCCAGAGGGCATGGCCGAAGTCTCCTCTCGGCAGGTCTAAAACAATCCCCTTTTTCATTATGCACTACATCACGACGTCTTACTTTCCTTCACACAATTTCCCTTTCATGTGCAGCCATCGTGGGAAGTGGAGCTCGACGCTCTTCTTCAAAGCACGACCGGTGAGGCCGGTTCTTCTGCTGCTCCCGCCGAACCAGCCGGCGCCGTGTCCGAGGCCGAAGTCTTCGTGAAGCTGCACGAAGTCCTGTCTCTTAATGCCTCCCAAGCCCTCCGATGCAAGGGCCTTGACTCCGTTTGAGAGTGACTCAATGACCTTGCCAGCGGTGGTCACCTGAGTACGGAGAATATCTCTTTTCTCACCGACCTCCTGGAGTGGACTCGGCAACACTTCTACATCTTCGAGCGAGCCCTTCAAGCCGAGGATGACTTGAAGGCTGCCAAGGTCGCGCAAGAGGCAGGCCGAGTTGAGATGGGGGCAATCAGAGCTAAGAAGGCGAAGTTGACCGAGTTTGATCGCCAGATTTCTGACCTTCAGCGTCAAATTTCTGACCTTCAACGGCAAAGGTCTGCTGCTGCTGCCGAGCTTGAGAAGGACTTCGAGGCCAACAAGGCTCGGCTGACGGCCTTCGCTGCCGGTGCACGGCATGTCCAGCAGCTCCAGTTCAACAAGAAGACCAGGCAGGCTGAGATAATCCTGGGTGAAGCGAAGTGGCTGGAACTGAAGGCTGCCCTTGAGACTTTCCTCCCCTCGACCCCTTAGGATTTCACCATTGTATTTGTATTTGTTCTTCTTGTAATGATTTTTGTTATCAATACAATGGTCGTTTTTCTATTAATACAATGGTTGTCTTGCTATTAATACAATGGTCTTACTCTTGCATTTCCCATGTAATTGGATAGTACTTCTTTAAAAACTTTCCATTAATCGGCAACTTATGAACTGAACCCGTCCGATCTCTTAGATGATATGCCCCCTTGCCGAGTACTTTGTGAACGATGAAAGGCCCTTCCCAATTCGGCGACCACTTACCAAATCTGGGGTCTTTAATCCCAACAGGCAACACAGTTTGCCAAACCAATTCTCCTTCGCTGAACGTTTTTTGTCTCACACGCTGGTTATATGCTCGCTCGGCAATTTTCTTTTGTGCAACCAATAAGTTACCCGCGTCGATTCGACTTTCTTCTAAGTCTTCTAACTCTTGTCGCATCGCTTGACTGTATTCAATACTGCACAAATCACTCTGCTCGATTACTCGCAACGAGCTTATACTCAACTCGACCGGTAACATAGCATCGTGTCCATAAGTTAACGCGTAAGGAGTGGTTCCAGTGGCCGACCGGGGTGAAGTTCGGTATGCCCATAATGCTTCATTTAACTTCAAATGCCACAAACCAGGTTTCTCTTTTACCATTTTTTCAAGGATGCCGATCAACACTTTGTTGCTTGCCTCGGCCTGTCCGTTTGCCTGTGGGTAGTACGGCGTAGATTGCTCGAGTCGGATATTCAAACTTGCCGCGTATTCCCTAAACCTATCGGCCGTGAATATAGTGCCATTATCAGTTATGATTGTTTCTGGCACGCCGAATCTGGTCACAATATTCTCCTCTACGAAGTTGCATACCTCTTTAGCAGTTAATTCGGCGTATGACCTGGCCTCGACCCACTTAGTGAAATAGTCAGTTGCTACAATTATCCACGCGTGTTTCGCTGCCCCCGATGATGGCATGATTTTGCCAATTACATCCATTGCCCAACCTCTGAACGGCTATGGTTTAGTAACCGAGTGTAGTAATTCGGCCGGGGCTCTCTGCACGGGTCCATGAATTTGGCATGATAGGCATCTCCGTGCATATTCGATGCAATCCTTTAATATATTGGGCCAAAAATAACCGTGTCGTCGGAGCAACCACGCATCTTTCGTCCAGATTGGTGTGCCCCGCAAATTCCTTCATGTACCTCGGCCATTGCTTGGGCAGCCTCGTGTGGGCCGAGGCACAACAGTAGTAAACCATCCTCGCCTTTGCGATATAATTCATTTTGATACGACACGTAATTTGTCGCGAGCACCTTCGTTCTTCGGTCGTGTTTCCCATTGGGGTTATCGAGGTACCGTAACATCATCTTTCTCCAATCATCTGGTTCTACTTCGACGGCATATACTTCTATGGGATCTCCTCGTTCTAATAGGGATGGGAGCGACATTACCCTTGTACGTATTACGTGCGCGCGTTGGAGAGTTTGCTGATCAATCAAAACGGGGTACGAGCGTTGACCCGTGTTCGCAATTCCCACAATTCGACCTAGTTTGCCCCCCATGAGTTGTGCTCCTGAGGCGATCTGGGCGAGTTCGTCGGCGTCAGTATTGTGGATACGTGAAATGTGTTCAAATGTGATTCGTTCGAACGACTCAGCCAGGTAGGTAGTGACCATGTGATAGGGAGCTAAAGTACAACTCATGCAATGAAACACGCCGTTCAGTTGGTGCAGCTGAAAGTGTAAAACATGGATGCCGATAGTGTAAAACATGGATGCCGATAATGAGGGCTTCATACTCGGCCTGATTATTGGTGCAGCTGAAATCTAACTTGAGAGAAAAATACCATCGGCAGTGGTCAGGCGACTGAATCGCGATACCGACACCTGCCGAGGTCGAAGTACTGGAACCATCAAAATGCATAGTCCAATGGTTATCTCGTGTGGTGACGAAACCGATGTCGACGTCGCCTCCCTCAAAACCATAAGGGGATGGGTGTTGTGCCAGGAAGTCAGCGAGGGCTTGCCCCTTGACGGCCTTTTGGGGTACATACTGAAGGCTGAACTCGGATAAGGCGAGTGTCCATTTCCCGATTCGGCCTTTGACAATAGGCCGAGTCAGCATGTAACGAATTACGTCGGTTTGGGCGATGACCTGCGTAAGTGTGGGGAGCATGTAATGCCGAAGCTTGGATGCGGCAAAAAACAACGCTAAGCAAAGTTTTTCGACAGGGGAATAATTAAGCTCTGGTGAATTTAGATTTCGGCTAAGGTAAAAGATAGCTTGTTCGCGTCCGACGTTGTTATCTTGTGCGAGGAGGCACCCAATGGATTCAGCAGCTGCCGAAATGTACAATTTAAGGGGTTTGTTGCGACAAGGTGGAACGAGCACATGTGGGGTGGAAAAGGCCACCTTGATTTGCGCAAATGCAGCTTGATGCTCTTCGCGCCATTCAAATCGGTCGGTCTCCTTCAGTTTAAGGAGTGTAGAGAATGCTTTCATCTTACCGGCCGAATTGGCGATGAAACGACGGAGGAAATTTATCTGCCCGAGTAACGACTGGAGTTGTTTCTTTGTCGTCGGAGGTAGGGCACTAATGATGGCGCGAGCTTTATTTTCGTCGACCTCGATGTCGCGATGGTGCACCAAAAATCCTAGGAAATTACCGGCCGAAACACCGAAAGCACACTTGGCCGGGTTCATCTTAAGGTTGTTCTTGCTCATGCGAAGGAACGCTTGCCGCAGGTCGTCCAGGTGTGTTTGACGGCGTTTGGATTTTACGACCACATCGTCGATATAAACTTCGACGATTGTACCGATTAAGTCATGGAAGATCATATTCATGGCTCGTTGGTATGTGGCGCCGGCATTCTTGAGGCCGAAAGGCATGACTACCCATTCGTAAGTACCAAGTGCCCCCGGGCAACGGAAAGCCGTCTTGTGGACGTCAGCTTCGGCGATGAAAATCTGGTTGTAACCCGCATAACCGTCCATAAAAGATAGCAGTTCATGATTAGCTGCAGCATCAATTAATAAATCTGAGATCGGCATCGTATATTCGTCCTTGGGAGTAGCCAGATTTAGATTACGAAAATTGATGCAAATGCGAAGGGCACCGTTTTTCTTTAACACGGGGACGATATTGGCCAACCATTCGACATACCGAGCGGTCCTAATAAACCCGACTTTTAGAAGCCGAACTAATTCTTCCTTAATGCCGAGTTGTACTTCGTTCGAAAATCGGCGAGGAAGCTGTCGAAAAGGCTTACACCCCTCCTTGATGCGTAGCTTATGCTTTACAAGGTTTCGGTCGAGGCCTGGCATTTCATGATAGCTCCATGTGAAGCAATCTTTAAATTCCTAGAGTAACTTACGGAGTTCGACCTTCATGGGCGGTGGGAGTAACGCGCTAATAAACAATGTTCGAGGATCATCGGCCGTGCCTACGTTAACTTCTTCTAACGGGTCCTTGACTTGAGGCCGATGGTCTTCGAGTTCGGCTGGTGCAGCCTGAACTTTATCAAAAGATAGAGCGGGGCCGTTATCTGCTTCGGCCAAGAATTCGATTAAATGGATGTCGGAATGTGGTTGCTTGGTAATGGCGTACCAATGGGCCAGCAGACGTTCCATTGTGGATGAAACCGCGGCCTGACGCCGTTCTTGCGTGGTGTGCTCAATCATCGGCATTGGTGACTAAATCTGCCAAACCAAGTCTCGCCGAATCCTGTTGGACAGTCTCGGCGCCGACCTCAATCACTTTCTGTACTGAAATTCTCGTCGGCCGTTCATCCTCGTTAAGGCCTTGGAGGGTGATATAGCCGACGTGATCATCATAATAGCGAGCCTGAATCATGTTGGTCTCAAATGGTTGGTTATCAGCTGGGTGGACTACGACCGATTTGCCATCCCAAAAGATGAGGACTTGATAGAGTGATGAAGGAATGCAACTGGTTTGGTGGATCCAGTCGCGGCCAAGTAAAGCGTTATAATCGGTCTTGGAATCAATGATAAAGAATGCCGTCATGTGTTGACGACCGGTAATGCTAACTTCCAACGGGAGCACCCCTTTGGTCTGAGACTTATCACCAACGAAGCTGCTCATAGTGATCCCTGACGGAATGAGTTCATTATCAGAACGGCGTAAAGCCTTCATGGCGGATATTGGCATAATGTTGACTGTGGCTCCACAGTCGACAAACACTTTAGAAATGGGAAATCCTTCGATGTGAGCCGTGACATACAACGGCTTCAGGTGTTGGAGATTAACCGAGGGGGAACGGGGAAATAGCTCGGCCAAAGCTGCCTTAAGGTTGTCCCCGCTTCGGTTTTCTCTATCGTCGTCGTTTGTGACGAAGTCTACTTGTGTTGCTTCCTCGGCAACTACGTCTCCGTCCAAGAAATTCGACTGGTGGGTACTTGGTTGGAATTCGGCTGGTAAGACGTGGACCATACTGATTTCCATATGTTCGAGGACCGAGGGGCCCATTGGATCGTGGTCGTCGTCTTCTGCAGAACTAACCCCCGTAGCAGTCGGCGGAACATCTTCGATCAAACTTTTGAGTTCCTCGGTAAGAACCGGTATCTGAGACGTGGAAACCAAATCGAGTGCGGGTGGGCTATTTCCCTCGACGATGTTGACTGCCAAAGATTTATGTTGATCCTTTGTTACACGGACTCGTTCTTCATAAGCAATACGGGCGTTCCTCGTGTCTAGATATGTATCCAACTGTGCTATCTGTTTTTCCTCGTCGGCCGTGAGGCCGAAGAGCGATACAGCCGAGAAAACTTCGAAATGATAACGCAAATGCTGGAGGTCTTCAAGGTAAAAAGGGTAATTCGGCGGCGTCGATGTCTGTATAGGGATAGACCTCAAAACCAAGGACTCGAGCCTCCCGTATATACTGGAACCTGGCTTTAATTGCTGGGTCGAAAGTTTTCTGGATAATTTGCTCGGCATCAGGGCAAGTTAAAGCTAAGTCGAGGGCTTCCTGACATGCCTTGGGGAGTCCGTACAAGTCATTTGCGGAGTATTTCTTATGAAACTCTCGCATGTATTCCAGGGATTCACCGAGGAATAGGGGATGTAAATTGCGCCGTATTTTAATAAACGGCTCACGCGGTGGCAACGGAGAAAGTTTCCTTTCGGCCTCTTGTCTAAAGTATTCGAGACGAGCTCTCGTTTTCCCAGGCCGGAGAAGGATCTTAATACGCTTCTCAGACTCCTCAATGGTAGTTTCGAAACCGGTAGCTGCTACTTTCTTCCCTTCGGCTAACTCGGTCATGATAGTCGGGGTTGGCCGTTCGCTAATTTCTTCCACAACCTTCTTTGGTTGCCATTGGTTGGCCGGGCTGGACTGCGCTTCTCGTCGCCGAACCATGCAATCTATCCATTGACGACGACGTTTTTGGGATTTGGACAGTGCCGTGTATAGGCCGGTCGGAGAATTGTAACTGTACCAGCGTTGATCCGATGTCCTGGGTGGTTTGAAAGTTTTACGATCGGCTGGTGAGCCCGTACTGTTGGTATTGCGCGAGTAATAATCCTCATTATAGAAAGGTGCGTCAAAGTTAAGACGCCGCCTGACCGAGGGCTGGTCTGTCGGCTGTACTTGTGGGCCGAGTCGATCAAACACTTGACGTCGTGGACCTAATCCCTTTGATGATGTTGTAGGGGCCTTGGGTGGTGTTGAAGATGTCTTCTTCCCAGGTTCAACTGGTGTTTTACAATGGTCACATAAAACCTTTGGTCCATGAGTTTCGTTGGAACTCGACCTCGACTGTTCCGTTGGTGGTGCATTAGAAAAAATATCAAGCTGTAGTCTTGTGCGACCATTCCGTTGACTGACATGTTGCACCGGGACGTATTCGGCCTTCCCTTTGTTTTTAGGAAGGTGAGCATCCACCATACCAATCGTTGTTGAAGGGAAAGGATTAACGTCGACCGCCATCTTTTCCGGAAATTTCAACTTTCCTTTCTCGATCCAACTTTGAATTGTGTCTCGGAACATAACACAATTATTGGTTGCATGCTTATTAGAATTATGATATTTGCAGTATATCTTTCCCTTTAATTCATCGGCCTTAGGGATATTATGTCCCGGCCGAAGCTTGATGATTTTTACTGCCAATAATTGATCGAAGATTGCATCAGCTTTGGTGATATCGAAAGTGTATACTTTCGATGACTTACTCATTTCCTCGGCGGCCAAACGGGCTTTGGTGTCTTTGGAATTCACCTGCGCCAAGGCCTTGCAAACATAGGGTTTGTCTATTACTATCTCAGCCGCATCTACACTAGCATACTGAGGGTCTTCACTTTCGGCCGATGCATAGCTAACCGTGGGATTCTTATACAACGTCCCCCGGGATGGTGATTTTGATATCTTTTCTTCTTGGAGCAGATAATCATATTGTTCGACGTGTTGAGCAAGTTCGTACATATCTCGAATATTTGCCCCCAAGAACTTCTTTTTGTACTCCACGTCTAATCCGTTGAGGGCGATCCTGACGAATTCCACTTCGGGGAGTGGCACTCGGCACCAATTCCTGGCCGATTTAAACCTTGTTAGGTATTCCATTGGAGATTCGTCAGATGCTTGAGCCATCCTGGCCAACGATGATACGGACATCTCCATCCCTGGCCGATAGAACTGTTCATGGAACTTTTCGACTAACTCTTCCCAACTCTGCACGGAGTTGGGTGGAAGGTTAATGTACCAGGCGAAAGCTGAGCCTGTCAGTGAAAAATTAAACAGCCGTAGTTTGTAGAAATCGTTATTGACGTCCCCACACTGCGCTGTGAACCGAGCCACATGTTCTAGTGAGGATAAAGATGATTCCCCGGCGAAGAGGCTGAAATCAGGGATCTTAAATCCTCGTGGGTATTCAAACCTTTCTACATAAGCCGGGTATGGATGAATGAATTTTGGAAACTTCGGCCCTTTCTTTAGGGCCGAATCAACCATTCTCTGGACTTCGGTCACGTTTATGGAAGCGGCTTCTTCTCCCTGACTAGGTCCCTCGGATCTATTCCCTGGTCCACCTCTTCTTTCTAAGGTGATTGGTTGCGGCCGGGCGGGCCCTCTCTCGGCTGGTATTGGCACATTCGTCGAAAGCTGCCGAGGTGGGCCGACCTGGCCATCTTCGAAAGCTTTACTAACCAATAGTTCAAGCATTCTGGTCTGTGTATCGCTGTTACTACGTATTGCTTCTAGCAAATCATTCACCTTCTGACCAATCGACTGCTCGACCTGACGATATTGTTCATCCAGTCGTCTCCGAAGGAATGTCCTAGTTGGTGGATCGGAACCTTCCCCACCATCGTCGTCACAATCTTCAACAATCCCTTCCATGAACATTCCAGCCGTTTGATTCGGGACTGCTAGGTTGTGAGGTTGCCCGCCGAGACAGATTTCATTCTCTCGGTGTATTACACTTGTGGCCTCGGGCGGCACAACTGTGATCGGATTTTTTGTAGAGTGCAAATCCTGCCCAAGGCCTTGCACTGGCAAGTCAGTCGTTGACTTTCCCATGGTTGTTTTCTGCTTCGTAGACCGTGTCTCAATGGTCATGAACTCCGAAGGTTTAGCACAAAGGTCCCACTGGGCGTGCCAAAATGTTAACCCTAAAAATTACAAAACCTACGTGGCGCGCAGGCCGAGTAACTAATAAGCTAACTACGTCCTTCGGTCGAATGCGGGGCGTGCCAACTCGTCGGCCGAGCTTGGCCGAGGAGTAAAATTTGTTGATGTAGCTTTGAGCGCGTCGCTGACTTCTCTATCTTGCGATTGCGACCGAGGAAGGAACACTCTCGGTCTCTGGGTTCTACAGCCTGAAGACAAGGCTGCTAATTCTGCGGAGTTCACAAATCGTCCGAGCCCGATTCGGTCACTGTGATTATATTCATGAGAGTATAAGCACGTCGAATCGAGACCAAACTGTATGGGCACAGGTACTCGAACGTGATGTATGTCTTGATGGTAAACGTAGTTCGGCTGTCGGAATGCCGAACCCTGAAACTCACTTGTGAGTATCCAATCATAAAATCACTCGGCGACCAGTACGCCGAGCAATGTAATTCGTAACACCTAACTATGCCGAGAAGGCTAGCAAGGTGACCTCTGCCAACAAAGGTTCGAAAACCTTTCTCGACCGAGACTTAGATAGATAACCCGTCGACCTCGACGCAGTGCTGTTTATCCAAACTGAAGGTGCTTCTTGGTCGGCTGATTCTGCAGCAGCAGTGCTGTTTATCCAAAGTGAAGGTGCTCGCCGGGTGCTTCCACAGTGCTGTTTATCCAAACTGAAGGTGTGTCGGCAGGAAAAAGAAAAGGAAAAATCTCAAGGTGTTTAAGAGGTTTTGCGCAGGGCAATTGTGTGCTGATTTGAAGGTCCATTTATGTTGCATGATTTCTTGTATTTATAGTGCCCCATTCCTTGAAAACCAATTCTGATTTGGATTGGGAGTCCTTGTCCAATTTCGCCTCTAACTCGAACAAACCTATTCCTACTGGGATTCTGAATTTTCCTTCTTTTCGGGACTCCCTTCCTCGCTGGTCGAGAATCCTGATCGCACTAGGACTTTCTCGACCTTTCCTATTCATTCGGACTACTTAGGATAGGATCTGGCCGATCCTGCCAGCTGGCCCAAGATTTATTATTCGGCCCATAGTATTTACCATTACCTTGGGCCGAGCACATCCTGCTGCTCGGCCCAGCAATAATATTTTGGGCCCAAACAGAACCTTATTTTGTTGTATTCTTAGCTCATCTAGCTTTTAGATTTAGATCCTCCTCTACATTCACCACTATGGTAAATAACCAGTTGCCTATTAATTTTGCTTCTTCTTTGTCGTAAAGCATGTGTGATGCATTTTTTCCCTATCTCGAAGTTGTCACATGTAGTTTACTTCTGGTAGGTTTTCTATATCTCAATGTTTTGTCGCTATCTTATTCAATAAAATAAATAAATAAACAATTGCAATGAGTCATTGTTGAGTCCCTTTTCATTTTTAACAAGAGTAAATTGTAGTAATGGTTCTTCAACTTTAACTAAATTGGAGCAATGATCTCTCGATTAAAAATTCATTACCATTGGTCCCTCAACTTATCAAAACGTGTAGCTATAGTCATTTTCATCAATTTCGTCAAAATTTTGACAAAATGAGTTATGTTGGAAGGACCATTGCTACAATTGGATTAAAGTTGATGGATCATTTCTCTAATTGGGTTAAAGTTGAGAGACCATTTCTCTGGTTAGATTAAAATTGAGGGACCATTGATAATGTATTTTTAGTTGAAGGACTATAGCTGCACATTTTGATAAGTTAAAGGATCACTGCTAATAGCTTTTTAGTTAAGAGGTTATTGCTCCACTTGAGTTAAAGTTAAAGGACCATTGCTACAGTTTACTCTTTTAACCAATATACGTGCCTGGCATGTTGTTAGTAGGACTGACTTTGTCAACAATAGAATAAAAGTTTTATGCCCCTTTTAACGTGTTTCTAATAAAAACACTTATAAACAAAAGTACTTCCTCCAGAAGCAATCCCAAGCGGGACTCAATAAATTCTTTAGAGCTACATTCTCAGAAACAAAATATCAATCAACTGAACTTGTGATTTTGTACAGCACCAAAAAATCAAAAGGCTTAAGTTGAGAGGTCACAGAAATTCCTAGATGTAGATGTACACAGTTAACTGTTATTCATTTCACAAATAAGTGTTTGCAGTAGCCTGGATTTCCTTCTTGCTCTTCACCCGACACCGCTTCTTGGTCTCGCTTTCAAGTTTATCAAAATCCTCTGCAAGTCCCACATAGCCATATAAACAATTTTCTTGGTCTTCCGGCGAGTTTTGCTTCCCTTCGCTGCTGCTGTTGCCGAGGGAAGCTGAGGTGATCTGCTGGAACTCAGCCCTCCCGTGTTTGTTCTCAGCAAAAAGCTTGTGAAGCCTTTCTGCTTCCCGAAAACCAGAAAATGTGGCATTAAATGTCACCACCAAGATGCTGTAACTTGCAGGCTTCCCACGGCACACCTTAGCCTTCCCCCGACCAAAGCCTATACCTACGATTAAGTTGAGATGAAAAATACGAAATACTAGAAAAGAACAAAAAGACCAACCAAAAAAGTATCATAAAAAGAAAAACCGACAAGCATTACACCATCAACTATAAAGTCGACTACAGAAAGCATGTTAAAAGGGCAGAAATGCGGCAAGTTGGTTACTAAATTAGAACCGTAATTATAATTTTTAAATTTGGAAGGGTGCTGTTATCCACACTTCTTTTTACCTTTCACACACCCCTTTGTTAATTTATGTTCTTCATATATTTGATCCAACGGCCGAAAATTGAAATGGGTGTGTGGAAGGTAAAAAGGGGTATGTGGATAGCACTACCCATTTGGAAATGCATTCCACCTCCCATGAATGTTGCAACTGATCAAAGAGAGTTATGCAAGTCAAATCCGAAGTTTGGAAGAAATGATAAATGAAAAAAGAAAATGAAATCACAAAATAAAACAGAAATATGACAAGAAACATAATCTTAAATGAATAATGGAGAAGATGGAAATCATATTAAAATATCTGCTACTACAGTCAAAGAACAAAATCATTGGAAAGTTGTCACATAAATCATCAAAGTATACTTACTCACCTTTAAGAATATCCTCCAGCCCTTCAATAGTTACAATTACCCTTTCATTCGGATTTTTATTTGCTATGGAAGTGTTGTGGATGACAACAACCGGAGGAAAGATAACCATGTCCTCCTTCAGAGCCAAGGCTTCAGCATCAGGCAAGAACCGCTGAACCCATGAACCATTCGAGACGGATGCACTGTCCCATCCCATTAACACACAAAGTGCTTTATGAAAACCCAAGTGCTCTGCTCTGGAACCAGCCATACGTGACATGAAGGCATGTATTGCCAAGGGCACCACACCTGCAAACTCTTTCGAGTTGCTGATACAACAGGCAGGCAGATTCAATTGTCATTAACCAATTCCTTGGAAGCGACGTGGGACAAACTACAGCATCACTTTAAAATTTTGGTAGGACATGAGGTGAAAAGGGACAAACAGAGGCATTATCTTGGTTCAGAAACATATACATCGTGAGAATCATGTAGTAGTGCATGGATAAAGTTCCTCTACAATAAAAAACTACTTTACCAAATAAGTACCTTCTAATCCCGCAACGGGAAAGTGAAGACTTAGAAGACTTTCAAGGTTACAAGATCTCAAAGCGCAAGAGCCAAAGACTCAGGATACTAGGTATCACACGCCACAGATGACACAAAAAAAAGTAGCCATCTTCAAGGTAAAATATATGGATTTCCACGGAAGGATCTCTTCCATAGAGTAGCATGCAGGAACTTCAGATTACTAAAAGCATGGGAAACTACAGCAATCATCTTTCTAACTCAGTTTTTACGATCATTGTTTCTCTTCTCCCGCTAATGATCAAATGAAAGTAGTCCATCCGACAAACATGCATAGGCAGTGTCTGCAAAAGAATTTATCAAATACTAACTTCAAAGCTTTACTTCCTTGAAAAATTCTTCCTTTGAAAAGCCCTAAATTCCTTATTAATAAACAAGGCACTCACCACCGTGGGTTTCAAGCAGCATGGTGGTAAGTAGATCACATGTAACTAAAGAATACCAAAAGAACAAACAAAAAAAGGCAATCTCCCATCCATCATGGCCACCTAAGAACAAGTCCTCACATCACTGCACACCACTACCCAAGACTATAATTATCGTCCTGATACTGGTCACGCTGCCACCATGACCATAAACTTCATTTGCACTACTTCTTTCAAAACAAACAAGAAGGGTAGAAGAGTTCCCATCGTCTTTCCTTCCATCTACAATTTTCATCCTTTTCAAATTATAGGAGGTTGTAGATTGGAGAAATCTCACTTGGTCATGTTACATGAGTACCATAAACCTATATTCAAACACTAAACTAAAATGGGTTTGCTCCCCCAATAGCACTCACTAATCATAAGGAATCTTTCAACCAAATTTGGACATCCCGAAAGCTCTTCTAGGCCAATAACCTCATCTTCCCGTGGAAGAGTTCAAGAACATTTAAACTTAACACGATTCTCAGTCACCAAAGCCCAAACAATTAAGGGCCACATAGTCAGCGTCTAGACAGCCAACATTTGGTAAAGCCCCTCCAAGACAGCCAAGACGAGGAAAATTCAAGTACATCAATTTATCTTGATCTGAAGAGACCTAAAAGTTAAACCTTACCTAACTACACTAATGTCAGATAATTTCCATACGTTACAATCATTCTAATCCCCCTGTTGCAGCAGAGAGTAAATTTAAACATAAACTCAGAAACATACTACAACGTAGAAGACAGACCTGGCACATACACAACACTTTGTAGTAAAACTTCCTCCTCCCGTGAATTGTCTTCTTAGAGCTGGGTTTTCATGCAAAAGCTTAATGTGCTTAAAAAAGGCACTATCCACCAGTTTCTTGAACTCCTCAGAATCTTCAGGAAGTTCCATCCCCGCCGGTTTCGCCTGAACTTTTGGAATGTCATCCCCTTGAGGATGAATGCTTCCACTAAAATCATCGGTTTCTCTTATTTGAGATTTGTACTGATCTTGAGGTTTGTAATCTGGGAATTCGAGATTAGGAACATCTTGAGCAGGCCTGAGATGCTTCTTTACACTGCCAGGTGATTGCAACGGTCCCAAACGCCTTTTTACACTAACAGAGGACTTTAACGGTCCCAAGCGCTTTTTTATACTGCCAGGTGACTTCAAAGGTCCCAAACGCTTCTTTACATCCAACCTGGTAGATTGGAATTGTTCTCCATGACGCTGTTGGACAGGTACTGGCAGTTTGGAAGATGGTAACAAATTGTCGGAATTTAGTTTGTTGACATCTTCAGCTTTCCAGTGGTCCACAACATGGTTTGGACCACGGCGATCCTCTCCATAGATAGCATTCCGGCCAGTGTACCATTGATCCTCTCCAAAATTCACATTTTGGTTAATGTTCACGTGATTAACTCCGAAATTCACATCTTGGTCAATGTTCCATTGACCCTCACCACAGGTCACAGCGTGGTCAATGTTCAAGTGATCCTGACCAACGATTCCATAATGTTTGAAATCTTCATTACTCCACTGATCGTACCCAAAACTCAAGTCAGGTACATCGCAAGCGTCACTCGAATCATTGGACAATTCAGAATTTGATTCATTCCGACGTAGTTTCCTAGCTAGAGCACGTTTCCTCATTGCACACATTTGCAGGGTGGTCAGCTCGTCCAAACTTCGATCACCCTCAAGCGGAGCCAATTTCTTCAACGTACCTTCATACGACAACGCTTCTCGCCCTCTTTCGAGACCATCATCTCTTCCAAATCCGAAGCTCCGGGTTCGCGGACTAGAACCCAAAACTTCATCATAACCAGAGATCGATTGTTCGCTCAAAGATTGATAATTCAGAACAGTGGGTTGTGTTTGGTCCATAAAATTAGGATATTGGTTCCACTGGCTAATCTCCTGAGTACCTGCTTTGAGAGAAGCATTGTAAACCGAAGGCCTCGGAACTTCTCTAACACCATATGCAGGGACATTGTTGTCCCATTTCGGATTCCGCCATCCCCAACCGGCATCAACCGACTGATGTAGTCCCGTTATTTGACTTGTGTTGAATTCATCAGAAACCCCGCGAAAACCCGGATCCAAAATGCTCGAGCGCGCAGTTCCGTTGCCAAACACGGCCTTATCTTCAGGACTCATGTATGCATTGTGGTCACCGAGCCTAAAGTCTTCAACATTTTGAATACCCACATGGGGTTTTGGCAACGCAGCCGGGAAACCGCCATGAAAATACGCAAGCTTCCTTGTGGGGTCCACACCAGGGTCCAGAACCCCAACTTTCCCACTTCCAGAGCTGAAACCGAAGTCGGGTCGGTTCAAACCCGGATTCGCGGTCGAAACGGCGGGTCTCCGGGCTAGCAGATTGTTCCACTCGAACTTCATCGACGTCGATTCCGAGAGGGGCAAACCGGCGCTGAGACCTGCCGGTTCCAGCGGCCGCCTGTCTCTCTCTCTTTCACCATCATAATAACGACGGTTATCGTAGTCTCTCCGGGAATTCGGTTCAGGTCTTGCTCTTGCCGAACCCGAAACCCGACCCGAGTACGAACGTCGACTCTCCTCGGCTTTCGCGCCGTGGTTCGCCAAAGACCGACTCGGGTAGTCCCCGAGCCTCCGCCCACTCATGAAAACAAAACCCTAAAACATTAAGACGACAAAGGTTTAGCGTACGGAGAGACGTCGGAGCGAGAGACGACTGAGTTTCTCAGTTGATGGCCGAAAAAGGGGGACCGAAACCCTAGAAAGTGGCGTCGGAGAAGAAACGAGAGAGAGAGAGAGATTATGGCGTGCTGCAGCGGCTGTTTTTCTTGTTGTTTGGCAACCAAAAGGACTGCCACCGCGATTTAAATGTTTGTGGGCTGCGTAGAGCAGGTGGTGATCTGGTGGGAGATGGTTTGGTGGATTTGGTGACGTGGCACATGGTTATTGGCTGCGTGAAGGGGGGTTTGAGTGCTGTCTAGTGAATGTTGGGGACCGGGAGGTTTGGGTGAGCCTGTGGCGAGAAGATTGCAGCCGTGCTTTTTGGGTTAGTGGGATTGCGTCCTTTTGCCATTTAGACCATTTTCAAAGAAAATATCAAATTATAAGAGTTAAATTATAATTAATGGTTAATATGATAATTTGAAGTCTTATGTTAAATTTTATGTTTCTTTAATATTTTATTATTTAAATACAGCTTTCAATTATTGTAATTATTAAAAAAAATGTTGAAACACAATTTTTATTGGTTGAAATGTTAATAGAATAAGAGACCCACTATTAAAATGAATTAAAAATAAATTTGACAGCAAATCATTAAGCCTTCAAATTCAGTCAACAAATAACATTTCAGTTGGGGAGACTTTTGATATCAAAAATGTACAATGACATTCCACATACGATTTTGACATCTCCTTTGAAGATGCTCTTATTTTTTAGCTGGGCCCATTAGAATTTGATTTTTTTTTGTGTAGTCAATTTAGATTTCAGAAAATTTTAATGGATTTTTTTAAAGGGATAGATTTCAAATGGTTTTAATAAAAAAAATTTAAGTGACAGATTTCAAAGAATTTTTTTTAAATGACAGGTTTCAAATTTAAGATTTATTAGTTGACTCCTATAACATAAAACAAGGAAATGAGCATAAGTGTCTATATATATTAAGGGTAAATTACATTTTACCCTCTCAGGCTTGCGGTTGATTTTAATTATTTACAACATTTTTAAAACAATTTAATTTCATACATTTACTTATTATTTTATTTTAATTTCATATATCCGTTAGAAAATGTATTAAGTAAACCTTTAAGTGATGATGTGGTAAATACGGGATCCACATTTGTGCTGATGTGGCTTGCCAAATTTGTACCACGTGGCAAAAAAAAATAATTTTTTATGCCTTTAAAATATAATAATATTTATCCTTTAAAAAAAAAAAAACCATACAAACCCCCCCCCCCCCCCCCCCCCCAAAACCACCTCCCTTTCCTCCACTTCACCACCCATCTCATCCAAAAACCCATCCCCACACCACTCAAATAATGCACAAAGATACGAAATTTAACTACAATAATCCACAAATACACCAAATTGAATAGAACCAATGCACAAAAGATACCAAATTGAGCTGAAATAGTACACAAAAAAATTGAAAACGGTAGTGACTGAGAAGAGAGTGGTACCGGAGAGGCCAAGGGAGAGGAGCGGGTTATGGGGAGAGAGACCCAAGAAAGACCTGAATTGGAACTTGGGTTTGCGGAGACCGACACTGAGGAGGAGGTTCCGATGCTTGCATAGTGCCGAAGAAGAAGAAGCGGTAAGAATGGTGCACCTCTCCAACAGGGATGAAAGCGTCGTTTTTAGAGACGCCATGCTCCATCTGGCAGTGGAGGTGGGGTGGGGTGAGGGGGTTGCAAGGAGGTGGGGTTGGATGGGAAGGGAGGTGAAGAGAGTAGGGAGGTGGGTCCGGGGAGGGGGGGGAGGGGTTATGGGTTTTTATGTTTTTTTTTTTTTTTCTTTTTAGTAGGGTAAATATTATTATATTCTAAAGGCATAAAAATAAAAAATAAAAATTTGCCACATGACACAAATTTGGCAGTCACGTCAGCACAAATGTGGATCTCATATTTGCCACATCATCACTTAACGGTTTATTTAACATATTTTTTTAACAGATGTATGAAATTGAAATAAACTGATAAGTAAATGTATGAAATGTTTTAAAAATGTTGTAAAGAATTGAAATAAATCTCAGACCTGAGAGGGTAAAATGTAATTTACCCATATATTAAAGCTAATAGAAGTATATATATAATTGGATCATTTTATTGTACTTGGTTGCGATTTAGAGGGCGTTCAATAGGTTGTCCACTTGTGTTATTCATTACTACGGTTTTGTGATATTATTTTGTACTTGGAAATGAGAGGTCTTATGTTCGAATCTCGTGCATGGTAAATTCGATACCAAATTAGGTTGCCCATTGTGTGGCTTAGATGAACTCCCCCTTCCCTTAGTGTAAAAATATCGATGTACTCAAAAAAAAAAAAAAAAAAAAAAGATTATCCACTTGTGATTATAAACTCTTTTAGCACGTGGAGTACGGCTTGAATTGCCATCAATAAATACTTAATGGTTTCATAAAGTTGTTCTTCCTCAATTTCTTCATCATCAGTTTCTTCTTCTTCTTCTTCATCTTCAATTTGTTCTTGCAAAATTTGCTCCACTTTCATTTCTTCCTCCTCTTGGTTCACTTCCATTTCTTTCCCGTCTTCTTCCACTTTCATTCTTATTTGAGACATTACATAAACTACCCAATCAAATAAACAAAACCATAAACAAGTTAGCAAACAGAACACCATATTTATAATACCAATTTTAGGAGATATAAAGAAATATAGATAATGTCAAAGACACCAAATAAAAATTAAAAATAGTAAGAAACCTCAATTCCTCCAGCCGACCATAAATACAGTAAGCCCTAGTCTAATTCCTCTTTCCCATTATTCTTACCAGCTAAAAACACACACCACAATTAAACTAATTATCAATTTTTAACAGCTAAAAACGCATCAGTTTGTATTCATGAAAAAAAAGCTAATCATAATAACCAAATTCATAAAACACCCAAATACTAATTCAACCATGAATTTTTTATATCGAAACCATGATCTAATTTGGTAGCCAAATAAAGCAGAAACTCAATACTGCCGCTCAAGGTTTGCGAGCTATTTCAGGCAAACCAATTTAACCATGACCTTTATTATATCTTGAACTTTCTTCTCCGGTTCAAAATCCGCTGCTGGTGTGGATTACCGTGGCTTGCCACCAGTTATCTCCATTTTTCAAGGGAAAAAAAAATATACACCGAAGAATAATCCAAGTAGATCATACTGTTAAACAAGAAACTAAGTCAACATGAAAGTTCTATTCAATTACTTAACAGCTTTGCATTTAAATGTAATTGTATATAATTCAGTTTGTAATCTACATATGCCGTGAGTATCAATGAAGAAAGCAAGTCTTCCACAATCCTTCCTTCTTCTCTGCACTACATTCTCTACACATACAATCAAATTTCAAAGAGCAAACAAAATTAAGAATAATATCAGAACTATACTCGGATTAGGATTCTTCATCCTAGTCCAACCATGGCTCGGCCAATCCCACTCCTATTAGGACTTTGAACCAAACTCTCTATCCGGTCACCTTCACTTCTCAAATCTTAGCATCCTCACTCCATTGAGACTCCTTATTGTAATAGGACTTCGACCCATTCGCTCTTATCCAAATCACCCATTCTTGCAATAGGACTCAACCACACTAACTGAGCGGCTTATGACCGCTAGACAGCCCATAGTACATTAGGAAAAGCTTTGGGCCGAACATAAACATATGCTCGGCCCAATAATATTATTTTGGGCCCAAACAGGATCATAATTAGATAAATGTGGAACTTGAAGCTTAATGGATCATCAAAGTTATGGACCCCTGAGTTGTATTAGTTACTAAACTTGAGAGCTTGATGACATGTTGGATTTTAGAATAATGATGTATGAGAAAATAAAAAATATGTACCTATTTACAAAAATTTGTTGTTGTAATTGGCTAACAAAGTTGAAAATGTTGTAGGCATAATTTATTGAACAATTATGGAAGCCAGAGAGAGGGGTACGGCATAGATAGAGAGAAAGAGAGAGATGTGTAATTGAGGTGTGTTCTATTCCACCCCATTGTGCCTTTATTTATAGTAGTAGAATAGGTAAAACCTAATCTACTCCTAATAGGAATATAAGAGATATTCTCATATCTACTAGGATTTACACAATCACATTCCTATTCTAATAGGACTGCAACACTCCCCCTTACGTGTGTAGATACTCAAGTAAATGGCACATCAGGTCTTTAGTGATGAAGCAAGTACAGTTGATGAAGTCGTCGACACAATAAGCGAATGCGAGTCTCAAATCAACGGAAGAATACATAAAAAGTAAAACTTACAAAACCTCGCTATGGTAAAACCCAAGGTGGGAGAAAACCCATAGACTAAGGAGAAAAATGAGAAGTTGCATTAAGTCAAAACTATACGTTTTTTGGACGCAAGTAGAATAGCTCACAAGGGTATGATCAACCTAGGATGGATGCCTCATTAAAACCTAGTTAGGTAGAAAAAAAACCAGTGGGAAAAATACTCCTAATTGTAGGGAAAAAGAGTAAATTAAGATTAAGTGAGTATACTTCTGGATACTCCTCCTGAGTTTGACATAACTTCCAAATGAGAACTACAAGCATTGCATATGATAGTTAAGCATACCAATTCCTCGGACAAGCTTTTGGAAGGTTAACTTCTGCAGTGACGTCGTATAAAGATCGGCAAGGTTGTCTGGGATCGGCTTGCATGACTTCAATCTCCTGATGCTTTGCTGATGCAGATGTAGACGCAATATATCTTGGCGTTGACTTCGTTGATGTATCATGACTTGGTCGGTCGATACATGCGGCATAATCTTCATAGATCATTATTGGGACTCAATGATGGATGAAAACACAAGAAGTACTTCAAATATGCTTAACAAGAACTCCTAACCATGTTGTACTTGTGGTGTAGTGAAGTGAGGTGAGTCTTGGAACGATTCGAAGATTTCGCAACTAAGGTTATATCGTGGACCTCCAAGATATTGCGATATCCCTAACGGTAAAGACATAACCATTCGGGGATTTTGCCTTGTGCGGGTTTGATAAGTCATATGCGTCAGCATAACAAACAAGGCAAGCATCATTTCGAGGATCAGGGGGGTTAGATCTGCTCGAGATGCATTGGGATTTGCCCTCGTGATACCTTTAGGGTACGTCTTTAATACCAATTTAGTGGTTGTGTGTAGAACGTGGTGCTACATCTTTACCAATATCAATAACGAATGAGATGTCCTGTCTAAATACAATGAGCTAAGTACAACGAAGCGCAAAGTTGAACTTAGATATGGAATTTTGGATTCCATAACTTCTTCAATAATCTCATTTACATATAACGTATGGATGATCAAAAGTATACTCAGAGGTGACATATTCGGAGTGTAGTTCGACTGGTAGACCAAATACGGTTAGAACAATGCTTCAACTTCAAGTTAAGGCATAAACGAGTTTCCCAAGATCCTTCATCTCAAATTCCATCTTCAGGTGTGAGGCAGTTTTCTCAAGCTCTTTTGGAGTATTAGTAAGATTCGTGTTAACGACATAAACTGTAACTCTAACAATTTGGAATAAGACTTCATAGTTTAACACGCAATGGCATAATTCATATCTCTGACTGATCAAATAATCACTTAGACGGGTATACTACATCCATCAGATTTAGGTGAACGCCTCAAACAAGTTAAAAGGGTGTTCTGTGGTTTTGGAACTATTTGAACCAGTCCATGTAATTCTTCGAGAACTTACATGTAAATCTCTATATCTATATCCCCATAGAGAAAACACTAACCACATTTCATCATGCTGTTATCAATCACATGATGTTTTGAGATAAACCTTGCATTATAAGGTATGCATCATATCGCACTATTTCATTCATCTCACAACGTTTCCTTTCCCACTTGTAACACAACAGGGTTACCTTGGGCAGTGTAGGAACAGCAGGCCCAATTCACACTTTGGTAAGAAATTTGACCTGGATTGTAATTTCAGTTGTTCAATCAGTTCTACGTTGCCACTTAATCAACGAAACACGATTCGATATCGTTGCTTTTCATTTATGTCGGTAGCTACCATATAAGTGAAAATATCATCGATGATAATCTCATTTCAATTCCATTTAGCTCATCCAAACTAGTATACTGGACCAAGAACTTTAAGTCTCAGGAGAAATCCGGATTAATCTCATGAAATGGAAATGATTTGAGACAACGATCGAGTTTAGATTCATTGTTGTGCCATGTCTTCCTCTTCCAGTGAAGTGAATCCTACAAACCGAATGCTCTGTCGTGCTCCAGGCCCAGACAGATTGATTGGTTATCTGCTGGTGTACCGCACCATCCAACAGGGGCGTCCAAACTGTCCAACAGGAGCGGCACATCCTTCAGGGATGTTGACTCGACGTCCGTTAAGTATGTCTATCCTTGCAGGCATGTTTGCAGCTGGTATATGATCTTGTCACTTTAGCTAGATCAGAGGAATGCGTCTGGGGCAACATTCTGAAAACTAGAATTCATTGTACTTGCTTATCACACTTGTGCGGTATGGGGATCAAGATGAGACATAGTGGGCAACGTCCACACAAATTCACGCCTTTCTACAGGAACGTTGGCGTTTTTATCTCCTCTTAACGGTGGGAAGACTGTCTCATTAAAGTGACAACCCACAAATGAGCGGTAAAGAGATCGCGTGCAAGGGCTATGAGAGAGTTAGTATGAAGGAGAATCATGATCGACAAAAGATACACATCCTTCTTTGAGGACCCATGGTGGTACGTTGCGACGGTGCAACTTGGCACATGGAATGCTCACCCAAATGCATAAATACGAAAATCGTCAGGTTAGTACCCAATAACCAACTGTAACGTTATATAGGTTGGGTGGCAATGGGTCTTAAGGTGGATCAACATAACTGCGTACAAGGATTGCATAGCCCTAGGCAGAAACAGAAAACTTGGTACGTTTACCAAAATTCGGGTGATCATTTAAATTGTGCTTTATGATCACTAGGCGAGGCTCTTTAAGGCGAACATAGGAATTCAATGTTCAATTATAAACCCAAAATACATGTAATACTTTATCGAAAACTGTCAATATAAACTCTCTGGCATTATCCAGTCTCCCGAACCTTAAGGGATAAGTAGGGTAGTGAACCCTTAATCGGCCATAAGGTTTAGCAGCAATGTGTGTGGACAAACATGTGACTAGTTTATCGATTCATCAACCAAAACCATAAGTATTTATATGGTCCGCATTTTGGTTGGATTAGTCCACATATATTCCCTTGAATCCATTGTGAAAAGAGAGTCGTGTCATATCTTTGTAAGGAATAATATAGAAAATCAATTTCCTTAATGAGCATGCTTGGTAAAGTGTGCTTGTAGGCAGAATATCCTTACTTCAGATAAGAAGATGCATTGTAGCATCATTATTTGACCTAAGTGTCCCAAAAGGTCGTGCCAAAGCAAGTAAATTGCTTAATCACCAAGCTCCAAGCTGGCACATGTGGTGTATTCCTAGTTGGAAGACAACCCATTGGCCCCAAATAAAAGCTTTAGGCTCATTTTTGGAGGTGGTGCAAAGATATTTCACTCTATTTTCTTCAATGGTTTCATTTATGATCATTGTCATCTCGAATATCCTTAAAAACTCAACAACAGGGAGAATGTAAGGTCCCTTAAATGGTGATGCAGTACCATTCATACAACCAGGAGCGTGCCAATGTTCTTAATCAGGTTGGATAGACATGAAGTCGTTGTTAGAAATGTGATTTAGGTGTAAAGTTAGTGTGTGTAGTACACATTCATCCAGACAACTAACTTTCCCACATTCCAACCTAATCACGTGTTTAATTGAATCGGTCACATGTATTAAGAAACATGATTCAATTAACTCATATTGGAGGACAATATCAATAAGATTATCCATAAGTAAAACATACACCAAACTTGAATCCAAGAACATGGAAAAATGTTCACAAAGTAAATGGTTTACTAAGGGGATTCGGCCAACAAAGCCATCCATGTCAAAATTCGGCTCTTCCAACGGTGTTTGGTGGAGCAAAAATTAGTCTCACATATTGACTACTAGAATGATACTTTTTAACAACATTGGTAGGGGCACGAACATGTGCATAACCAATGATCTATTCCATTAAGACGGAATAAGATTTTGCAGGGTTAAGGTTCGGGAACATTATCCCTTATTCTTGAAGTTTTAGGTCTTAGGTGCCAAGGATCACACTTCGGGCATGATGCCACACCTTGGCAGGCCCTGATTCTACCATATGTTTATGGTAGTAATCAGATTCGAGAATGTGGTAAACTTCTGCTTTCTACACTGCTACTTCAGGGGCGAGTTAGAAACATGGAAGGACGAGAAAAATATTCTCCAGTCAAAATTCGATCGGATTTATAAACTTCAGAATTGTACTCATTCATGGATGCAATCATGGTGTGCTTTGGGCAATATATCGCATGATCACATGGTCCGTAGGAGCGAGCCAAAGAGCCATAGAATCCTCGTTCGGGAGGTATTTCCATTGATAATGCTTCGGGCATAAGTCTTTGAATGAAGATCATGACGGATGCTTATTTAGCTCTTCCTTGCCATTGTTGGCTTTAATGGTTTCTCAGCTTCTTGATAGTCAAGTGGAGATTCACGTCTTGTACCCCACATAAAGTGGTTTCTATTAGAAACGTTCGCAGGAAAATCAAACTTGTTACAGTTCGACAATCCACTAAATTGGAGGGAACAAGATTGTGATTAGTGCTATGGGAATGAATCAACCATAAGCATCAAAGTTAGAACATTCGAGTGCTAAGACATGGTTTTCATGAAAAAAGTTGGGTTTTCATGGGTGTATTGTTTTATGAAAACTTCGGGTTTCAAAGGCACTAAATTTGAAACTACAGGTTCAATTTAGTTTTATGAACAACTAGTTCATAATGAGAGGTTCCTGTACGAAACACAGAATGCAATATGCTGATTTAAGTATAGTGGATTTGAGTTTCTTCGGGAACTCCAGTGTGATAGTTTCGTTACTACGAAAGTATGTGATGGTTCAAAGTATAAAAATAAATTATTGAATCATTAATGTCCAAAAGTGATCTTCTGGTCAATAATTTTGGATTCATTATCAGATTAATGGACTGCAGGTCACTTTTAATTAATTCAATAAATCGGGCCATACCAGGTTGATTGTAGAAGCAAAATAATATTAAAATAATATTATTGGTCGAAAAATATAGCCCCAAAATAATTTGGGCTTAGTGCCGTGAACAAAAAGCTCGAGTTGGCTACATGAAAGCAATCCATGGTGGCTGTAAGCCATGGGCCTATGTGGGGTGGCACGGGGACAAGCCCAACATACACTGGCTTGTGGGTTAGCACACGAGGAGACCCTAAAAAACTGGGGCCATGAGTGGCTGGTGCAGGCAGCCTAACAACCTGCAAAAAGACTTGTAGGCTTGCGCTGGTTTGTTGCAGGCTACTGGAGTTGCAAGCCCAATAGCGAAGAAAGCAGATTGTGTCAAGTCACATGGGGATGTAGCTGTAGGCTACCAAGTCACATGTGGGCTGAAGGCAAAAACCCAGCAAATCAAAGGTCTAAGGCCTAGTTCACACACGTAGCAAAGCTGCTGCTGTCTCACGGTGGCGTTAAGTCGGCGTAGCTAGTTCCTTTATTTTTTTCTTCGGATTTTAGTATTAGGGTTTTCAGAACCCAAAAATAATTATGCTTCTATTTTATTTTGTTTGTTTGAGTCACAAATTCTACATAGCAAGAATTGCGTAATGCATGAAACAAATATATATATATATATATATATATATGTATGTATATCAGAAGGAAAATATAAACATAAGGGGGTTCATGCATCATGGGGAATGTTTTCATGCTTCACAGTCGTTTCAAATATCTTACTTTATTTTAAGCGTACCTTATTGGCAGAAAACAATAAAAGCCTTTGAATTTGTAGAAGATCCTTCTCTGTAAGTCGGAATTGCATCTTCAATGCATTGTATCACGTTCAACACAGAAAAATTAAATTGAATCAATAGCATGTAGATCAATTGAATAAAATAATAAATTAATCATAAAAAGAATGATTAAAACGTAATACTCCCTTAATTGAAGAATAAACTTTCTTTAGCGCAGCGTCAAAAGCGTGTTGATAATGTGTTGTAGACATAATTTACTGAACAATTATGGAGGTCAGAGAAAGAGAGGGCTGCGGCATAGATAGAGAGAAAAAGAGAGATGTGTAATTGAGGTGTGTTCTATTCCACCCCATTGTGCCTTTATTTATAGTAGTAGGATAGGTAAAACATCTCCCTTTAGGATTACAACATTTAATAGGTAATCTACTATTAATAGGAATATAAGAGATATTCCCATATCTACTGGGATTTACACAATCACATTCCTATTCCAATAAGACTGCAACAGAAAAGGTATAAAAGAAAATAAAATGATTATTTTTGGGCCAAAATCGCCCAAACCAAACGGTTGAACATCATATTCACTTGATTCAGATTTCTTAGAGATTTTGTTAAACCGAACTTAAGAAAAACCGTTATATTATAATTAATTTGATCGTGAATTAAAGATACAATGGATCCAATCCGAACCGTCTCCCTCTTGTCATTAACCAGGGCAGCGTGGGAAAGAGGTGGAGGCATCGGGGACTTTTCGGGTTTCAATGTGGTGGTGCATAGAAAGTGGGATGCTACTTGGTGGTGTTTGGATGCTCAAGTCATTTTCCTTTTTCTTTTAGTAGGTTTTTAATAAAAATTTGGTATGAATTTACGGCCCACACTAAAATGTCTAAAATTTTATGAAAAATTTGATAGAGTTGAACCAAAATGATCACCTGAGCAGCGAGAGTTAGAGATTTTTCAATATCACTAAAATGCAGAATGATATATTTCGTGTTATTCAACAAATAGTAAAATATTTAAGTTAATAGTTTAAATATTAAAAAATTTCATCATTGATATAAAAATACGTAATGTACCACTTGTGTTCTAGTTATAATGAAAAAAATTTCAAGAGCTAATTCGGGAATGGAAGCAATTATTATGAAAGTTCAAGTATCAAAATGCAATTCAGGTATAGTCGAGGGATCATCGTCCCAATTTATCGTTTCTCCTTTCCCCTTCCCCGTAGGCGGTGACAGGGAAAACGGTGGCTGTAATGGCCAGAAGCAGCCAATAAAAAATCTACTCTAATTATATACTATACCGAGGAAGCATATATTTTCTCCAACAATCTGGCTATTTGAACCATTGCGGAGGGGCTGAGACCGGAGAGCCGCCGTGCAGATTAGGGCTGTGAAAGCAGGGGTTTGTGTCCAATTGAAGACCTAGTTGCCGACAGCGGCCGGTTCGCGCCTTCTGGAAAGACCTAGGTCGTCTGTTCGCCCCACAGCACATGGAACACCGGAGGCAACCCAAGGATTCTCTCTCATACTCCAACCTTTTCAATCTTGAGGTTTGTCACTTCAATTTTTCTCGCATGGGTTTTCTTTGTTTGCTCGAATGACCGCACTCTTGCCCTCTTTGCTTTGCTTTGATTTGGTAATTTTTGGTAAATTTTGCGCTGCAGTGTTTTTAATTCACTTGTTTTTGAATTCGGAATGTTGAATTTTATATTTTTGAACTAAAGTTTGTTGATTTTTGTTGCATATTGTAGTCTTTGATGAACTTTCAAGTTCCACGACCGGATGACGATTTCGATTATTATGGGAATACTAGTCAGGATGAGAGCAGAGGTAGCCAAAGTAGGCAGTTTGTCTTAGTTTTTGGAGTTAAGCTTTTTATGACCAATTTTATTTGATTTTTTTCTTGAAGATTTGCATGTGTGATATACATTTTGTATATGGTTGTTGTCGGTTGGAATGGTGATTAGCGGACTTATAGATGTGCATGTTTGTGATTTTTTGCCGGTTGCATGTGTAGATGGAAGTGTTGGTAACGGGATGATGTCTGACAGAGAACTGAGTTCAGTGAAAAAAAGAAGGCGATCCCAAAATAGTGACTACGAGGACGATGACAGTTATTACGGGACACGCATTACAGAAGAAAGGTATCGATCAATGCTTGGAGAACACATTCAGAAGTACAAAAGGAGGTTCAAGGATTCCTCATCAAGTCCTGCACCAATTCAGATAGGGATTTCAGTTCCAAAGGGTAATAAGGGCTTAAAATCTAGGAAACTGGGCAATGAGCAGCAGGGGAGGTTATATGAAATGGAAACCTCGTCAGAGTGGCTCAATGATTCTAATCCTCAAAAACCAGTGAACCACCATGATGCAGATTTGGCACCAGAATGTGGCACCTATAGGTTTGCTTTCTCCTCTAGTTTCCATTTCAGCATGGGTTTTTCCAATTGCTAAGCATATATGATGATTATATTAAATTATTTGGTTATTTTATTTTCATCTCTGTATTTCATGCAGAATAATGTATGAACCTCCTTATCTGGATATAGGAGATGATATCACTTACAGGATTCCACCAATTTATGATAAGCTGTTGTCATCTTTGCACTTACCGAGTTTTTCAGATTTTCGGGTGGAGGAAGTTTACTTAAGAGGCACTTTGGACTTGGGATCCTTGGCAGAAATGATGACCAGTGACAAAAGGTTGGGCCCTAAAGGCCAGGCAGAGATGGGCGATCCCCATCCCCAGTATGAATCCCTTCAAGCTAGACTTAAGGCATTGCCCACTTCGGATTCAGCTCAAAAGTTCAGCCTCAAGGTCTCTGATATTGGGTTAAACTCTTCCATCCCAGAGGGTGCAGCTGGAAATATAAAGAGATCTATTTTGTCTGAAGGTGGTGTTTTACAGGTCTACTATGTGAAAGTTTTGGAGAAAGGAGACACATATGAGGTTTGTGTTCCTTCACTTATGATTATCTGGTGGGCATTGGCCGGGTTATGGGTGTGTCTTCCTTTTCATGTTACATCTTGTCCTGCAGATCATTGGCTGGTTTCTCATTAATGTCTTGTCCTGCAGATCATTGAACGAAGTCTACCAAAGAAGCAACAGGTTATTAAAGACCCTTCTGTGATTGAGAAGGAGGAAATGGACAAGATTGGGAAAGTTTGGGCAAACATAGTAAGAAGAGACATGCCAAGGCATCATAGGATTTTTTCAAGTTTTCACCAGAGGCAACTAGGTTATGCTAAGAGGGTATCAGAGAACTGTCAAAGAGAGGTACTTATAATGTGTACGCTCTATGTAGTCTTCTACTTGTTTCCCCTTCACAGAATGTGAGATGTGGATTCCGATACCCAAACTTGGGGTTTGATTTTCATCAGATGGCATTCGTAGTACTTATACTGAAGCTGTCTACTCTTTTATTCTTTGTAGGTGAAATTGAAGGTCAGTAGATCTCTTAAATTGATGAGGGGTGCTGCAATTCGTACAAGGAAACTAGCCAGAGACATGCTACTATTTTGGAAGAGAATAGATAAAGAGATGGTATCCTTCCCTTCTCCTCTGTGAAGTGCATCGAGTACAAGAAGTATATGCATGAAAATATAAAAATGCATGTCCTTTAATCCTATTGGTCTTAAATTTAATCATCTCTAATAATGTGCAGTTGGCCTGAAATTCATATGCTTCAAAGCTCATGGCTAAAGTTCTGTAGATCTTCTGTCTAATCATTCCTTTAGAGATTTAACTGTCTATAATTTTGATTATTATTCGTATGGAAGGCTATCTTGCGTTATTTGGTTGTAATGGGTTCTTGAGAGTCAATCCTAAAGAGAAATAGTATATTTGATTTTTTTTCTTTGACACAAACTTGGTAATGTTTTATTTTAATTTTAAATATGGACACTTGCAGGCGGAAGTGAGGAAGAAAGAGGAGAAAGAAGCAGCTGAAGCTTTGAGGCGCGAACAGGAGCTTCGAGAAGCAAAGAGACAGCAGCAAAGGCTCAATTTTCTTATACAGCAAACGGAACTTTACAGTCACTTTATGCAGAACAAGTCAAGTTCACAGCCATCTGAAGATCTACCTGTAGGTGAGGGGAAAAAAAAGGACAAAAAAGCATTTTTGAGCTCCTCAGATGATGAAACTAATGAGGAAGAAGACCCTGAGGAGGCTGAACTGAAGGAGGCAGCTTTTAAAGCAGCTCAAGTGGCAGTTTCAGAGCAGAAAAAGATAACCAGTGAATTTGATAATGAGTATTTGAAGCTATGTGAAGATGCTGAACCTGAGGCAGCACAGGATGTTGCTGGAGCTAGTAGTATAGATCTACATAACCCGTCAGTTACTCTTTCCTTTATTGTTTTAGTCTTGCCTTTTTTCTGGACTGTGTCAGGAAATTGGAGGCAAGGTTTTTTCAGCCAAACTGATAATGTTTCTATTTATATATGTGCAGTTCCACAATGCCTGTAACATCAACTGTTCAGACGCCGGAGTTGTTCAAAGGATCCCTTAAAGAATATCAGCTTAAAGGTCTCCAGTGGCTGGTTGATTGTTATGAGCAGGTTAGTCTGTACCTAAATGGATACACATAATATATACACGTACAGTTTAATTTCCTGGATTCATTTTCTCTTGATCTATTGTTTAGAGGGTTTATTTCTTTCTTTTATTTTCTTCTGTTTATCAGGGTTTAAATGGCATCCTTGCTGATGAAATGGGCCTTGGAAAGACCATTCAGGCCTTGGCATTTTTGGCTCATTTATCTGAGGTAATAGTTCAACTTGCTGTTTTATGCATAATGATTGTCTTTGATGTAACTTGGATTTCTTGACCTATTCAGGAGAAAAATATTTGGGGGCCTTTTCTGGTTGTTGCTCCTGCCTCTGTCTTGAACAACTGGGCAGATGAAATTAGTCGTTTCTGCCCTGACCTAAAAACTCTTCCATACTGGGGAGGAGTTAACGAGCGTCAGGTACTTAGGAAAAAGATCACTGCTAAAAAACTTTACTGCAGGTAATTTTCTTTGCCCTTGCTATTATTTACCCTTTTAAGAGAAGATAATGGTGGTGACGGGCCAGTCTTGGAAGTACATTAATGTTTGAGACGGTGTCTAAGCCAGCTTGCAACACTTTGAGCCCTTAGACGGAAAATTTTGTGTTAACATGGAATATATTGACAAAGTTTTGTATACCAAAAGTTTCTTACCGAAATCAGTAAATCCTATTTTCTTTACTTTAAGAAAAAGCAATTGTGAACAAAGAAAACAATACTGAGAAAACAAAGAACTATATAGGTTTTAGAGAACACTATGTAATTAAAAAAACAGTAGAACTTGTAAATTGGTTGTAACTACAGCCAGTTTTATATAATTTCTTCTTTTAGCTTATTAAAAGAGAACATTGTTTTAGTTAATCTCAACTATCATATTGGTATGGGAACGAAGATTTAGTTCATTGTGTTTCATTGATGCTTATGCTTATATGGGAAATTACACTTTTAAAACCATTGAATAAGAAATGAATAGGGTTGTTTTGCTAGGACATTTTATTTCATTGATGCATGAAATGTCAATAATTAAAAAAACCCTCATATAGTTACTGTCAATTAGTGACAAATGAGATTTGGAGAGGGGTAGAGAGAACGGTAATTAGAGTGTCGCTAAACTTTTATTTCTCAAAAGTACGCCTTAATTGAAGGGGGGGCCTTAGGTGACTGCTTAAGTGGCTTTGCCCATGGGCTGGCTCTGGATGGTGTTCTATTTCATTAATTCTGTATCTTGGTAATTTTGTTTGTGTTAGATATTTTAGCCATTGAAGTATCTGTACAATTTACTATGGCTAACCTTATAAGGAAGTTTACAGCAATACGTGTTGGTTTTTGAAATTGTTGTGTTATTATCCCTTGTGCGGAAAAAAATAAGGACACAATAGGGGATTGACTTATTCTTTGGGATTTGGGCAACCAAAGTAGCAAAATTTGTTGGAGCACAAAACTAGATACATCATAGAAAAGTGAAAGGTAGCTATCTCTCTACTGTTATTCTCCCCTAAGTTTCTCATGGGGGGAGTGCAGATTGACTATTTTGGAGTGCCAATAACAGCACACAAGTAAATACATGTATATTGATTTGATTTTTTTGTGCATGCATATTGAAAATAAAAAGAAACTGCAAATTGAAACAAAGAAAAAACAGAATTTGCTAATTTCCTTGCGGACCACTCAAGCAGTTGAACTCAACTCTACTAAAGAATACTGCACCCCTTGAAAGGCACTTTCTTTGTTTATGATTTATATATGGTAAAGCATGCTAATCAGCCACCCGAGCAATCCCATGCTTTATTTCCTGTTATCGTGTTAAATGATCAATTATTTTTTAATTTCTTTTCAGGGATGCTGGATTTCATATTCTCATTACCAGCTACCAGCTGCTAGTGGCTGATGGAAAGTATTTTAAACGTGTGAAATGGCAGTATATGGTATTAGATGAAGCCCAAGCAATAAAAAGTTCTAATAGGTTTGGACTGAAATCTTCTTTGATGTTTATTAAGGATTTTGAACATAATCATAGTCCGTGGTCTTCCATTATTGTGGCATATTGAATGTATGATAAAGTGAGACCAGGTGCCATAAAGATGAAACAAATTTAAGAAACCATTTTTATCTTGGAGTGCCAAATATCCTAAGATTTTCATGTCTACCGGGTGTTTTTGTTGTATTATTTAAGAAACCGTGTTAATCTTAGAGTGCCAAATATTCTGAGTAAATGAAGGTTTGTTATTTGAGCATCCAAAGAAGCGTCCAAGGGTGTACATGACGTGTTTTTAGTTGTCCCAGCATGGAAATCTCTTATGGAAGTAGTTTCCTACAACTCATTGATTTTACATTCTAGTTAGATTTGCAGCCATTATAATATTTTGGTTTGGTTCCCCTTGATCCTAGGACTAGCCATTATATTAAGTAATACTCAACTACACCTGCTGACACTCGAAAAATCCCATTCAGTTTGATTTCATTTATTTCATTCGTATCTCTTAAAATTGTGCGTGCTCATCCATATCTCATTTGATATTTTGATCTTACAGCATAAGATGGAAGACACTTCTAGGCTTTAATTGTCGAAATCGCTTGCTGCTTACCGGTACACCTATACAAAATAATATGGCAGAGTTGTGGGCTCTACTACATTTCATTATGCCAACCTTATTTGACAGCCATGAACAATTCAATGAGTGGTTTTCAAAAGGGTAGGCATCTTGGACCTGAAATTTGTACCCGCAAAATCATAAAGTATTCTTGATAATTAATTATTTTCTCAAATATTACCAGAATTGAAAACCATGCTGAACATGGGGGTACTCTGAACGAGCACCAGCTTAACAGATTGGTTAGTACCCTGACGCTGATACTTGTATTCATTAGTACATTTTTGGATTGATTGTAGTTCTTCCTGGCCCTTCGGTCTGATCTAATGTTCCTAATTTGATCGGTCTGATCTAGTGTTCCTAATTTAATATTTTTGGAAAATGCTGGTCTGTCAAATATCTACTGCTTGCAAGACCTGTAAATTGTGAATAGAAAAAATGTATATAATCCACTTTAAAATTCTGACTAAAACTAGTGTGTGTCAAAGAAACTTTTATGGAACATTCTGACTAGAAAAGGGTTGATTTGTTTTTTGTATTACAATATTGGCCCAACTATAACTTTCTGTATTGAAGAAATCCCGAGGCTTATATGATATCATTTCCTATTCCATCATTCCATCTTCCTGTATCCGTTGACTCTACGTAATCAGTGTATATACTTGTTTAATCTTTTGTAGTAATCCCAGCGTTGTTGCCTCACACCTCTCTGCCGTCCCAATGTCTGACCTGTGCTATGAAATGTGAAATTTGTTTTTTTTTTTTGGTGGAACACTGCTGACTGCTTCTGTTGTTATTCTCCTCACAGCACTCCATATTAAAGCCATTCATGCTACGCCGAGTTAAAGCAGATGTGGTTTCTGAGCTGACCAGGAAAACTGAGGTTACTGTGCACTGCAAGTTGAGCCCTCGGCAACAAGCTTTTTATCAAGCGATCAAGAACAAAATATCTCTTGCTGAGTTGTTTGACAGCAATCGCGGTCATCTTAGTGAGAAGAAAATTTTGAATTTGATGAATATTGTCATTCAGCTGAGAAAGGTATGCTAATCTAACTTGGTATCCATTGCGGTTTTCTTTTGTCATAATTTTATGTAGTGTATAGGGTGCGAACCGTGTGCGATACAATTATTAAATGTGTTTTAATTATGTTGTTTTATTTTCCATAATATTGTCCACATCAAGTGTTCTATTTGTGCAATGATAGGTCTGCAACCATCCCGAATTATTTGAGAGGAACGAAGGAATTACATATCTATACTTTAGTGAGATACCAAATTCTCTTCTAGCTCCTCCATTTGGGGAGTTGGAGGATGTGCACTACTCAGGCGGTCAAAATCCTATAACATACTCGGTACTTTCTTAGATCCTTTTTCCTGTTACCCAACTATGTAGTTTTCTTTTGTGTTCTTTAAATGAAATAAGTTTTTCTTTAGTGCATAGGTGAAATAATCACTTTGCTTGCACACTACACATGACATACTGGTCACTGAACAAAAGGGGAGAGAGAAAGAAAGAGAGGGTGGTTTGTAGGTCTTGTGGTGAGTGGTGAAGGAGGGAAAATTGAAATAGAGGGAGGCTCGAGGGTAATTCCATTATTTGATGAGTAATTTGCAGGCATCACACCATTTGATGTCATTTTTCTGGCACAACATATAATTCTAATGTGATCTGCATCTGTACTTTCTGTGTGTTGTTGGTTGTGTAAGCTATGTAACTTGATTTAGAAATCCAGGGGGGCTTTATCAGATTTTAATGTTTAAAGGAGACATTAGAGCTGGTCAGAAAGTGCAAGGGGAAATGAAATGGCCGTTTGATTTCAATGATTTGTATGTGTTATGTACTGAGACACTGAGTCAGAAGTCTCATGGTTACACCTCCAAGTTACAGGTTCCCCATTTCTTGTAATCTTAAGTGATGATTTATTAGAGTAAAATGAAAAAGTCAAAGACAACATCCCTAAACTAATGTTTTACCACGCAAACTAATATTGCATGACCGAACTTATTCTTGTCAATCATGACATGTGTACTTTATCGAATTCTTAAAACTGTTTTATGTGAGCCAAGAATTTATATATACATTGATTCGAACACTCCCTTTCACATGTGGGTTCTCTCTCCACCACTAAAGCCATACACGTGAAATGCAACCTATATTAGTTGCAATTGCAGGATTCAAGCTCAGGATTTTATGCTTTGCAGAATGATATGCTTATTGGTTCACCATTATTTTCAAAAGTTTAAGCCGTTAGGTACTGGGCTAATCCTAACAATATGATGGACCATGAAACTTGTACTTTCAAGTAGCTCAAAGCTATGTAAAAATGTTCCTTCATGTTCTTATGTATAACCCCTTAGAAATCATGTCCTTTCATGTTCTTATGACCTATGCAGATTGGACCTGTATTTCGAAGGTGGATATCTTTTAATGATGTCTGAAGAGGAAATTCAATACCTGCTTAATATGATGTTATTTTTTACAAAACTGCTAGCACAATAATCACTTGTGTATCTCAATGGAATATTTGCAATATACTTATTCACCTGCAGAAATAAATTAAACCAGCTGCGTCCATGAACTGGTATTTCTGCTTTTAGTTTCCGGTAACTTACTGACTAAAATTTTAAAATGGAATTTCTTTGTTTCATCCAGATCCCTAAACTTTTCTATCAAGAAATTCTTCGGAGCTCTGAAACTTTTTGCTCAGCAGTTCGACATGGTGTCTACAAAGAATCATTCGAGAAATATTTTAACATATTTTCACCGGGAAATGTTTATCAATCAACACTCTTGCAAGAGAATGGCTCATCTGTTGGAAGTGGAACCTTTGGCTTTACTCGTATGATGGATCTGTCCCCTGCTGAGGTGGCATTTCTAGGAACTGGTTCTTTTATGGAGGGACTGATGTTTTCCATTGTGAGATGGGACCGACAGTTTTTGGATGGAATTGTGGACTCACTAATGGAAACCATGAATGATGTTTCTGAATGCAGTCATCTTGAGAATGGACAAGTGAGAGCTGTTACACGAATGTTGCTGATGCCTTCTAGATCTGTAACCAACTTTCTTCAAAAGAAATTGGCTACAGGACCTGGTGATGATCCATTCGAGGCTTTGGTTGTCTCTCATAGGGATAGGCTACTCTCGAACACTAGGCTTCTTCATTCAGTATACTCATTCATCCCACGAACTAGAGCTCCCCCAGTATGTTTATATTTATTCATTTTACCTTATTTTTTCCTTTATAATTATTTTGGTTATTCAGGATGACCCTAAAGGAACAGCAAAAAAATTGTCGTTATCTTTGTTAACACTAGATTGATATTACTTGATCAAGATTGTATAATTTTGATAGGTCACTGTCCGTTGCTCAGATAGAAACTTTGCTTACAAAATGATTGAAGAACAGCAATACCCTTGGGTGAAGAGGTTGTTTACTGGGTTTGCACGCACATCCGACTTTAGTGGACCCAGAAAACCTGCGACTCCACATCATTTAATACAAGAGATTGATTCTGAACTGCCTGTTTCACATCCTGCTCTTCAGTTAACATACAAGATTTTTGGGTCTTGTCCTCCCATGCAAAGCTTTGACCCAGCAAAATTGCTCACCGTAAGACTGTTTGTCCTTTTTTGGGTTTCTTTTCATATTCTCTAGTGAACACGTTTTTTTTCTGTGTTTTTGGATTATACTGAAGTGTCAAAAAGATGAGCTTTTCTACTTTATATATAGGATTCTGGGAAACTTCAGACGCTTGATATATTGTTGAAACGCTTGAGGGCAGACAACCATCGTGTTCTCTTGTTTGCTCAAATGACGAAGATGCTTAATATTCTTGAGGTAATTCATTTCTTATTGGACCTTAGTTGCTCTAGGTTTGTGGGTTCACATTGGATTTTCTAATTCTGTTCCCATTTCAACCATACCTAATTATATACAGTGAGGATCACTGTAAAAAAGAAAGTCAAAGTTATTCTTCCTCTTCCCCAATCACCATCCGAGTTTTAAGATAGGTGTGATCATGTTAGTCAGTATACATGATGCGTCTTTATGTGCCTAAGGAAATGTTTATATAGGGTAGTTGCCCTTTAGTTTTGTACTTGTTGATAAGTAAGATGTTTTGACAAACTTGAATTAGATGTTCCCATCAGGCTTTTAAGTTAATTGAGTTATTTGCTAGTCAGCCTGTCCTTTTGAAAACTTTTACTGTACCATAGTACAAATTGTATTTCTCTTGCTGATAACTCTTGATGTGCAGGACTACATGAACTACAGGAAATATAAATACTTACGACTTGATGGATCCTCCACCATTATGGATCGGCGTGACATGGTTAGGGACTTCCAGGAACGGTAGGGATTTCATTATCGTATGAAGGCTTTGATGAGCTGCGTCTGTTATCAACTCCTATGAATGCACACTTATTCATTATTATAATAGATGATTGTCTTCTTGCAGGAGTGATATTTTTGTGTTCTTGCTGAGTACAAGAGCTGGTGGACTTGGCATTAACTTGACAGCTGCCGATACTGTCATATTTTATGAAAGTGATTGGAATCCAACCTTGGATCTACAGGCAATGGATAGAGCTCATCGGTTGGGTCAGACAAAAGATGTGAGTTTTTGTTTGCTGAATCCAGGCATAGACTTTCTGTTTTCCAAATTTGGTTTTCTTTGAGCGACTGATAGAGGCTTAATTAATATTCCTCCCTGTGCTTTGACAAAAACCTCACTTTCCCCCCTGAACTTGCAAATGGGTCACTTTACCCTGTGCTTTCATCTTGCGTCCCACACAACTCCATTGAGTCCGTTCTCATCTAAAAACCGTTACTCTGCTTATGCGGCATGCATGTAGGGCCCACAGATTCAACGGTATAGCTTCACATGGATCATATAATATTATATCTATTTATTTATTTTAAATTTTAATAAATGACTGAAAAAAAAGGAAGAAGTAGATTAAAAGCAAAAAAAATATCAAATCCAATCAAGGGTAAAAAATTTAATAAAATTTAATAAAATAAGCCTCTAGACCCTTTCCCCAGCCGCCACCACCAAACCTCCTTCCCTATAGCAGCCAGCATCCAACCCCCTTCCGCTATCAATTCCACCACCTACCCCCATCCCTATTGCAGCCAGGGTCCACCCTCACCTCTGAGTTATGCTCATCGCACAAGCCATTGCATCCTAACCCACCCTGACAATGCATTTCAGTGGTCCTACTGTCCAAAAACCATGGCTTTTTTGTTTGTGATTATGACATATTACTCTTCCTGATATCTTTCCTTTGGGTTTGAATTTTAGACAACTGGGTAATTTGGTGTAGGCATTAGAGGAGTGGGGAAGGGGTATTGGGCGGGAGGGGGTGTGGTGAGGGAATGGGGAAAGGGTGTTGGACAAGGGAGGAGTGGGGAGGGGTGGGTTTGCCAACACCGACCTGAGATAGGGATGCCTAGGGTGGGGTATGCCTTTTCTTTTTCAATATTTTTAAACAAAAATTATAATTTGTGTCTAAAATCTGATGCCACGTTAGCAAACCAACAGTTATAACGGAGAGGGTAAAATGGGCACATTATGAAAAACTTTGTTGTGGGATTTTCGTGGGGGCATTACCACCGTAAAGTTTTCATTTCAGGGTTGGCCTCTGGGATTTTCATGGGGGCATACCGATACAGAAGCCAAATTAAAAACTTTAGTGAAGATTATGTAATAGGGAACAAGACAAGGGAGACACCATATAATCAAGCAAGGCATCTCCGAAGTGTTGAGAATCAATGTTAGCCCAAAACCATAAGTAATCCACAACCCAATCTAAAGTCCAAGTCCATATCTAGTTTGATGATGTAATTGCTTACAATTGCAAAGTTAGGCAATGTTAGGTATGGTTGAGTGGAAAAAATTAGGTGCAATTAATGGGTTTTGAGTGGTAGTAAATAATCTTAGTTTAATTAAGTGTGTGGTGTAGCTTTCATTTGGTTTGCTATAAATACCCAAATCCCCAAGCATTGTATATCATCCAAGGAAAAACAAAGCCTAGAGCTAAATAAGAAAAGCTTTGCTAATTAGTTTGTTTTGTGAGCTTTCTTTAAGAGTGTTCTATTTTCTTCTTCTTGGGATCATTAGAGTTATCTTGGATACTCTTCTTATTCAACAATTGGTATCAGAGCCAAGTCGGTCAGGGATCGTTCTTGGTAGAGCATTGGTTGTAAAGTCTCTTGAAATTCCGAGTATGCTCTGTGGATGCAGTTTTGACTGATCTTCCACATCAGAAAAGATTTCTTGAGATTATTGCTGGGGTTATCACAAACCTTGAGAGGGAGCTTCTTTGTGACGAGAGTAGTGTATTACTCTGCACGGTAGTCACTCAAGCTTGTTAGGTGTAGTCAAAGTCTTGCCGATACGATGGGTGATCTTCAAGTTGTTGGAGGAATCAAGAAGCTCAACAACCAAAACTATAACACGTGGGCAACGTGTACAGAGTCCTACCTTCAAGGTCAAGACTTGTGGGAGGTTGTCGGTGGTAGTGAAGTTACACAACCGGCAGCGGAAGATGCTAACGGCGTCTTGCGGAAGTGGAAAATTAAAGCAGGCAAATCAATGTTTGCCTTAAAGACCACAATAGAAGAAATGTTGGAGCACATTCGGGATGCTAAAACGCCAAAGGAAGCATGGGACACTTTTGTTACACTCTTTTCGAAGAGGAACGATACAAAATTGCAACTTCTCGAGAATGAGCTGCTATCGATGGTACAACGCGATATGACGATTGCCCATTACTTTCACAAGGTGAAGTCGATATGCCGCGAAATTTCAGAATTAGATCCAACAGCTCCTATTGGGGAAAACAGGATGAAGAGAATAATTATCCATGGTTTGAGACCCGAATATCGAGGGTTCATTGCCGCTATACAAGGATGGTCGACACAACCATCGCTTGTTGAGTTTGAAAATTTGCTTGCAGGTCAAGAAGCTATGGCCAAGCAAATGAGATGAGTCTCACTGAAGAGTGAAGAGGAAGCGCTCTACACCAACAAAAGCAAAGGCACCTTCAAGCGGTACACTGGTAGTGGATCTAAAAAGGATGGAGAAAAGGTGCAAAGTCACCAAGGAAATGGAGGCTCTCGTTCTGGGGGAGCTTGGAAGAATCGCGGTAATAGTAAAAAGTTTAGTGGCAAGTGTTACAACTGCGGGAAGATGGGCCACATGGCGAAAGATTGTTGGACCAAGAAAGAGCCTGTTGAAAGTAATACTGCTACTTCTAGTTCGAAGGAGAATAGTGAAGATGGCTGGGATGCTGAAGCATTATTCGCTACGGAGGAAGAAGAAGAATTAGCCCTCACGGTAACAACACCAGAACGCATTGACTACAAAAATGATTGGATCGTAGATTCGGGCTGCTCAAATCATATGACGGGTGATAAACAAAAGCTGCAAAATCTATCTGAATACAAGGGAGGTCGTGTGGTGGTGACAGCCGACAACTCAAGGTTACCGATAGCTCACATCGGTAAGACAATAGTTAAGCCTCGATATAATTCTAACCAGGTGCCACTTCAAGATGTTTATCATGTCCCAGGAATGAAGAAAAATTTGCTATCTGTGGCTCAATTGACATCATTGGGCCACCATGTCTTATTCGGTCCACGAGATGTGAAGGTGTATCATGACCTCAAAATCTCAGAAACACCAATAATGGAGGGGCGACGATTGGAGTCAGTCTACGTAATGGCAGCATAATCTGCATATGTAGACAGGACAAGGAAAAAGGAGACATCAGATCTATGGCACATGCGGTTAGGTCACGTTAGCTATCACAAGCTAAATGTGATGATGAAGAAGTCGATGGTTGCTTGACGGGCTCGAACACATCAGAATGAACTAACTCCAACGGTTCTTTCGCTTTAAACTTCGACTCTTCGTATCGTAGTTGATGTGCTTTACCATACTGGCATCCTGCACAAACCGTGTCTGTTCACACGTCAAGTTGAGGAAGCCCCTTAAGCATCGACTTCTTCATCATCACATTTAGCTTGTGATAGCTAACGTGACCTAACCGCATGTGCCATAGATCTGATGTCTCATTTTTCCTTGTCCTGTCTACATATGCAGATTCTGCTGACATTACGTAGACTGACTCCAATCGTCGCCCCTTCATTGTTGGTGTTTCTGAGATTTTGAGGTCACGATACACCTTCACATCTTGTGAACCGAACAAGACATGGAGGCCCGATGATGTCAATTGAGCCACAGATAGCAAATTTTTCTTCATTCCTGGGACATGATAAACATCTTGAAGTGGCACCTGGTTAGAATTATATCGAGGCTTAACTATTGTCTTACCGATGTGAGCTATCGGTAAGCTTGAGTTGGCGGCTGTCACCACCACACGACCTCCCTTGTATTCAGATAGATTTTGCAGCTTCTGTTTATCACCCGTCATATGATTTGAGCAGCCCGAATCTACGATCCAATCATTTTTGTAGTCAATGCGTTCTGGTGTTGTTACCGTGAGGGCTAATTCTTCTTCTTCCTCCGTAGCAAATAATGATTCAGCATCCCAGCCATCTTCACTATTCTCCTTCGAACTGGAAGTAGCAGTATTACTTTCAACAGGCTCTTTCTTGGTCCAACAATCTTTCGCTATGTGGCCCATCTTCCCGCAGTTGTAACACTTTTTACTATTACCGCGATTCTTCCAAGCTCCCCCAGAACGAGAGCCTCCATTTCCTTGGTGACTTTGCACCTTTTCTCCATCCTTTTTAGATCCACTACCAGTGAACCGCTTGAAGGTGCCTTTGCTTTTGTTGGTGTAGAGCGCTTCCTCTTCACTCTTCAGTGAGACTCCTCCCATTTGCTTGGCCATAGGTTCTTGACCTGCAAGCAAATTTTCAAACTCAACAAGCGATGGTTGTGTCGGCTATCCTTATATAGCGGCAATGAACCCTCGATATTCGGGTCTCAAACCATGGATAATTATTCTCTTCATCCTGGTTTCCCCAATAGGAGCTGTTGGATCTAATTCTGAAATTTCGCGGCATATCGACTTCACCTTGTGAAAGTACTGGGCAATCGTCATGTCGCGTTGTACCATCGATAGCAGCTCATTCTCGAGAAGTTGCAATTTTGTATCGTTCCTCTTCGAAAAGAGTGTAACAAAAGTGTCCCATGCTTCCTTTGGCGTTTTAGCATCCCGAATGTGCTCCAACATTTCTTCTTCTATTGTGGTCTTTAAGGCAAACATTGATTTGCCTGCTTTAATTTTCCACTTCCGCAAGACGCCGTTAGCATCTTCCGCTGCCGGTTGTGTAACTTCAGTACCACCGACAACCTCCCACAAGTCTTGACCTTGAAGGTAAGACTCTATACACGTTGCCCACGTGTTATAGTTTTGGTTGTTGAGCTTCTTGATTCCTCCAACAACTTGAAGATCACCCATCGTATCGGCAAGACTTTGACTACACCGAACAAGATTGAGTGACTACCGTGCAGAGTAATACACTACTCTCGACACAAAGAAGTTCCCTCTCAAGGTTTGTGATAATCTCAAGAAATCTTTTCTGATGTGGAAGATCAGTCAAAACTGCAACCACAGAGCATACTCGGAATTTCAAGAGACTTTACAACCAATGCTCTACCAAGAACGATCCCTGATCGACTTGGCTCTGATACCAATTGTTGAATAAGAAGAGTATCCAATATAACTCTAATGATCCCAAGAAGAAGAAAATAGAGCACACTCTTAAAGAAAGCTCACAAAACATCTTCGAAGCACATTGCAAACAAATGGCTCTGCAGATAGAATGGTCAAGCCATTTGGAAGCTAGTTGCATTTATCAGTATTAAATGATTTTTTGTTTTTTAAATATAATTATAAGTTCTCGTGTACTCATGGTACAGGTTACCGTGTACCGACTGATTTGTAAAGAAACAGTTGAAGAGAAGATTCTGCAACGAGCAAGTCAGAAAAATACTGTCCAGCAGCTTGTAATGATGGGTGGTCATGTTCAGGGTGATCTTTTGGCTCCTGAGGATGTTGTATCTTTACTTCTGGATGACGCTCAGTTGGAGCAGAAATTAAGAGAAATTCCGTTACAGGTGCAGTTTAAGTTGTCTGTCTTTCAATTCCTTCAAACTTTTTTGTGACTCAATTTATGCTGCATTCTACAATTTGGTAAATCGTAATTAGTATGATATGGTTTTTCCAGGTTAAGGATAGACAAAAGAAGAAACAAACAAAGGGTATCCGGGTGGATGCAGAAGGGGATGCCTCTTTAGAAGATTTAACAAACCCTGCATCCGCACCTCAGGGCACCGGATATGAGGACTCTTCAGATGCCGAAAAAGCAAAATCTAATAATAAAAAGGTAATGAACTTTATCTGGAACCTGTTGTATTTACACCTAGGATTAGCACCTGGCAAAATGTAATGCTTATTATCGTATCTGTGACAGAGGAAAGCTGCAACTGGCAGGCAAAGTATAAGGCCGAAGAATTCACAAATCATGGATGAACTTGATAGATATGAGTTGGATGATACCTTACCAAATACCGATCCACAAGCTACAAAACCCAAGAGGCCAAAGAGGTCAAACAAGAGTGTGAGCGAAAATCTTGAGCCGGCATTTACTGCCACACTCTCTGCGGTTCCAGAACAGACACAGTATCCACCAAGGAATTAGTTTGGATCTCATAGTTTCAAAGCAGATCCTGGCGAAAGATCTCAATCAGAATGCAGTCCCTTTTCTTGGTAATATCATGTATAGTAGCTGATTGTAATTGCGTGATGAGCAAGAGCATCATTTTCAGGTCGTTTTGTCGCTGGCCCCATTGTGCCTGGAAACGACGGGAGCAGAGTTGCAGGAAACAAAGTTAGAGCTGTATGATGTTTGTACAACCTATTCATAATTTGTTCAGGGTTCACTGGCCTTCAAATCGTTCGATGGAGAAGGGTTGTATATAAAAGTGTATTACTCTTTCTGGTTTTTAGCTGTATAAAGGGTAGATGTATTTGTCAGTGAGCCCTGTCCCCGGAACATCTACACGCCTCCGGCCGAGGTCCTCGACCGAGGGGAATTGTGTATGAAATCAACTTGTAGTTCTCTGTCACATAATCTGTTCATGGGTCAACTTAAATTCCAAACAAAGATTTTGTGTTGTCCTGATGCTGATGGTGCTTGTATCTAATCAAGTTGATCAGTTATAACATTTCCAATAATATAATGGTCCCTCACTTTCAAAATCGATTAATGCGTCTCTCATATTAAGTCCCGGACATCAATGAAGTCCTTGCCGTCAAAATCTGCTATATTTTCTGCTCGTTGGAATTGGCGATTGGGAACAACGGCGTCTGGAGTTCGAAGGAGTCAGGATGTTGGTTCATATGCTTCATCAAATATTGGTTCATATGCTTGTCCTTGTTCTTCCTGCCGTTCACTGCCCTTAAATGCAAGAGGATATTGGTTCATATGCTTGTCCTTGGGGGTGGGTACACTTCGGTGCGGTTTTGAATGAAATTAAAACTTTTTGCGGTTCGGTTCGGTGCAGTTTTGAAGCCAAAACCGAAATGAAATCAAACCATTTGGTTCGGTTTGGTGGGGTTTCAAACGGTTTCGGTTTGCTTTTTAAGAAAAAAATATACAAGTTAAAATACGAAACGCTCGTTATCTCAAGTTTTACATGAATGCAATCAACAAAGAACTTTAAAAAAAAAAAAAAAAAAAAAAAAAACTTATCTAGAAGATAAGTAGTTTCTAGTAAGATCATAAATCATAACTTGAAATGAAAGACATCATACATTAGAACATATTATTAAGCATTTCCCAATCTAGACATCATAGAGAGTGCTCCTAAGGAGTACAAATTAAACATAAGAGCAACGCTAGCGTTGGAGCCCCTCTCCTAGGCTATTCACTATTCAATCCACCTGATGAACAATAACTATCCTTAATGAACAGTAATCGCCTTTTGCATCTCCACCGTTACACTTCAATAGCCTTGGCAATAGGTAATAAAATATTAGTATTTTTTTAATTTATAAAATAATATAAAATAATTTTAATTGTAATTTCGGATAAGATTTTTAATCGTTCTTGTTGCGCCACGTGTCATTATCCGAAGTATTATTAAATAATACAAAATAATTTTATTTGTAATTTCGGATAAGAATTTTAATCGTTACTTGTCATAAAATCCGAAAAGACAATTATTAGGGATGAATTTCCGATAAGATTTTTAATCATACTTGTCCAATCCCTAGTGTTCAACGATGTCCTGCAAGGAAAGGCACTAAAAGTCACGTATGTACGACGGGTCATACTACCTAGCTGACGACATTTACCCGCGATGGTCAACATTTGTCAAAACAGTGCCACATCCGCGAAGTGCAAAGGAAAAACACTTTGCAAGCTGTCAAGAGGGGTACAGGAAGGATGTGGAGCATTGTTTCGGTATCCTCCAAGCTCGCTGGGCGATCGTCAGGGGTGCTGCCAGATTGTTTGATGTAGAGTCGCTTCGATTCATCATGATGACGTGCATCATTCTTCACAACATGATTGTGGAAGATGAGTACAATTATGAAGCCGTTGATGAATATGAGCCAGACACGATGAACAATTCAAGAACACATATATATTATGCTCATGATGCCATCGATGAGCCTGTGCAACATGAGCCGTTACAAATGGATGGACGTTACAATGAAAGACTCATTCAACAATATACTGCATTTCAAATGCTAGACATGCACAATGCCCGACAAATTGACTTGATAGAGCACCAGTGAGAATTGAAACGAGCTGAAGATAATTAAGTTCATTTAGTGTGTTTTTTTTGAATTTGGTATGTTTATGTTATTTTATTTTGTGTGTTTTATTATTTGGTATGTTTATGTAATTTTATTTGGTGTGCCTTATTATTTGGTATGTTTATATAATTTTTTTAGTGAGTTTTTTATTATTCGGTATGCTTATGTAATTTTATTTGGTGTGTTTTTGTCATTTCAATAAATATTTTCTTAGTATAAATAACTTACCAAATTCATTTGAATAAATATTCAATAAATTGGAAACAACATAAAGTACTATATTCAATAAATAATAAATTACAACCCAAAGTGATTGGAAAACTATGGGCTCCGATTACAAAAACTACTCTATTCATCATCACTTAACCAATTTGTGGTGCTAGGATGATCTTCTCTTGTGGTGCTAGGACCATCTTGGCTTGCTCTCGCTTCTCTTGCACGCCTCATTCGCACCACGTCCGCTTTCTCTGACTTCCAAAAAAATTTAGAATTTGGAGACTTCCCTTCTAAAGGCGTGTTCATAATCTCACGATCTCGTTGAGCCCGTCTTTCTTCTCTAACATGTTCCCTTTCTTGCCTAAGTAGCTCTCTTTCTCTCTCATTAGCCTGAAATTCTCTTTCAATAGCTGCAGCTTTTGCATCATTTCTAGCCTTATCAGCCTCATATTTCGCCATTTCCCTCGCCAAAGTCAATTCACCTTGGCGAGTAAGTTCTTCCATGAACTTTGCATAATCATTCTTGGAAGCACTCCCTTTTCTCTTTGAAGCCTTCTTACCTTGAGGCCTAATTGGATAACAGGTCGAACCCGACGCTTGTTCAGGGAGGGGCGTTTGAGGCACTTCTTCTGCATCATCTTCATGAACATGCAAGACATGATCGGGTGTAGAGTGTAGATGGGTGCTGTTCATGAAAACTTCTGCATCAACAGACACAACTCTAAATTTAGGACAATCTTTGACAATATTCCAACATTCCCACCGGTTGAATGATTTATTTTTGCTTTTGGTTTTGGCAGCGTACCAAGCTTGTGCTTAAAGTTCCTACACAATGAGGGAGAAGAAATAATTATAATGAAAATAGGTAACAAATAAATAATACAAACAAATAATTATAATGTAAGTAGGTAACAAATAAATAATACAAACAAATAATTATAATGTAAGTAGGTAACAAATAAATAATACAAACAAATAATTATAATGTAAATTTGGGTATAGTACAAACAAATAAATAATATATTGTTACCTGATCCGAGTAATTTTCCCCACTTCGAATATTAGTACTAGCTTGTGCCAAGGCGTCTCTCCACGTACTAAACGATTGGCTAAGTAATTTCCAACGACTGGACATCGATTCTTTGGTTCTTTTCCCACCAATTTTCTCAAGATAATTGGTATGAATAAGACTCCACATTTCTCTCAATTGCATCTCATTACCCGTAAGCGAACTATGAGTAACTTCAACCCAGCTAGTACACAACGCAACATCTTCAAGAAGCGACCAATTCGTACCTGCATCAGTAGGCATTTTGTTGAAAAAAAAATGGATTGAAACTTTGAGAGAAAGAAAGGCATGTGATTGAAAGTAGTTGAGAAAATATGAAATTGTAGTGTAAGGTAGATGATAATGAGAAGGTATTTATAGAAAAGTAAAAACAATTTTTTTCGAATTTTTTACAATTTTTTTTAAAACTCTTTAGCAAAATACATTTTAACCCCTCGCCGTAAAACCTGTATACTTCCCAGAAAATGAACATATATACATATGTATAGGTATGCCAATCATGCTCCAAAATATGCCATTCATGCTCGAAAATATGCCACAACAGAATCTCATAATCAAATATAAATGCTCAAGCGTAATTCACATCAATAACATATAATCTGGCAGCCGGGAGTCACCTAACGTGACCTGTACGGCTGCATATAGAGCTCCAATCTCAACTCAATATCTGAATCTGCACACGAGTCGGAACCACCTAACGTGGTCTGTACGACAGGACTGGGTGTAATATATACGCTTTAGTGCTACGATCACGTGAAGACTGTGCGAATAATCGCGGGTCACCTACGAGTCGGAACCACCTAATGTGGTCTGTACGACAAGGCTTGCACCTAACTTGGATCCAAGGCGAGCGTGTGGTGCGGGTGAACATCACGTGAAGGACTCTGCCCCTCTCTGGGCGGGAGCACTAACACCGGGGGTGCAGATTATGAGCTCTCTAAGCATTTCAAACTACTATTACATAACAACATGAATACCGCTTACCTGGCACTTACCTGTGCGTCCACAGCACCAAATACATATATATATATATGTATGCCACTACTAATACATGCGATGATGCGTAAACAACATTCATATGATGCATGACATAAAACAAATAACCTTTTCTATTTAATTTCTGGGAATTAATATGTATATAGGTATATACGGAAAACAAAAGCCCACTCACTGATAATTGGAAGGGTCGTAGCCCCCCTGCCTCGAGTGTGAACGCTCGTCCTCGGAATACGAATCACCTATACGCGAAAAAGCTACGAAAACGTTAATTTAAAAGCACATAACCAACTTCTCGTAATAACTTCTCATACATTGCTCAAATTGGACAATTGAATATACCAACGTGCTCTACACAACCTCAGGATCACACCCATATTTTTAGAAAAAATTTTGGACCCTGCACGCGCCCCCACGCCCCGTCCAAGGCATGGACCTACGCGCCCCCCACGCGCGGCCACGTGCCATGCACACTGACGGTGTCAACAGACGCCGTCAGGAATATTCCGTCAACTAACGGAATATTCCGTTAAACTTAACTGATGCCGTCCACTGCCGTTAGGAATATTCCGTTAAACTTAACGGAATATTCCCCTTTCTTCTCCGGCGAGCCTCCGGCGCCGGCGACGGCGCCGGAAAATTGGGAAAAATTCAAACTTAGTTTTCTCCTTCGTTTTTCAACCATTTTTCACGATCTTTATACCAAAATGAAGCTTAGGACTAGTAGAATCACGTTAGACTACTTTTAAGGCCTAAAAATCACACGATCATACCTGCAACAACGATCCAAGTTCGGCCAACTTTGAACAGGACGATCCCGACGTCCAAACTCGTCCAACGAACCACTCCGAGGCTCCTTGGGACCTCACAAACACATCTACAAGCTTAGAAATTCCAAAAACACACTAGTTTAGGTTTGCATGAACAATGTTCAAATCGGACCTCGTCGAAACGACGTGAAAACGTTAGAATTCTTACCTGAATTTGGTATGGTTGTGCTCCTCACAACCTCACGAGTTCAATGTTGTAATTGGTTTCTTGATTGGTGAAAGTTTGGGTATGTTTGTAAGTGTGTCCGTGTGTTTGCAGAAGGAAGAAGAAGAAGATGGACTCGGGGAGAGAGAGAGAGAGAGAGACAGAGTGACAGAAAGTGAGGGAAAGAGGGAGGGAATCCCGGGAGAAAAGAGAGTTATGAGTGTGTGTGGTCCTACAACACCACACCACACAACACTAATGTGATAAAAACGAATTAGGGGGTAAAGTCGTAAATTCACACGTACGTTAAAATGAAATTTGGGACGGGATTTTACAGTGTGTGTATATATATATATATATATTTTTTTTAATACTTTAATATTATGAATAATTATATTATATATTATTCTGTTCGGATTCAGGGATGGACACGGATTGGGGACCCCTATAACCATATCCAAAACCATAACCGAATAATATTCACGGTTTTTCCCCATACCCAAAATGTACCCGAATTTTCATATCCAAATCCAATCCAGTCGGGCGGTTATCCACGGTTATTGGGTTTAACGGTTTGAATTGCCATCTTTAGATGTACATTATAATTGCCCAGCAAATAGACTTGCATGGTTGCACCCTCAAATCTATGAGGAAGCTATGCATTATTTCCCTTGCAATTTCGATTTCTCAACGTCTTTGTGTGGAACATTTACCTGTTGATCACATATCCAATGTAGGACAATGCATTCAAGTGCCCACCCCTACTCATGAGTGGTGATATTATGTCTAAAAGAAAGAAAGTGAGGACTGATAATATTCTAGTGTGGTTGGATTCATAATAAATGTATGGACTATAACAAACAACCTATTAAAACATGACATCTAATATGGACATTTAATTAATTGCTTATTAATATTTATGGTGCGGTTCGATTTCAATTTTGGTATGGTTTTCGAAAGCCAAAACCAAAACCAAACCGTTTCCTACTTTATGGTTCAATTTCAAAACCGAAACTGTTTTAAGATAGTAAAGCCAAACTGTTTGATGCAGTCCGATTTGGTTTTATGTTTCAATTTTGATTTTTGGTTTTAAGTGCCCACCCCTACTTGTCCTTGTTCTTCCTACTGTTTACTGCCCTTAAATGTAAGAGGAAATTGTAGCAATGGTCAATTTGAGTAATAATCACTCAACTAAAAATCCATGACCAATGGTCCCTTAACTCCTCAAAATGTGCATTTATGGTCATTTTCGTCAACTCTGTTCGAACTTCCATCAAAACGAGTCATGTTGAAAGAATAATTGCTACAATTGGGTTAAAATTGAGGGACCATTTCTCCAATTGGGTTAAAGTTGAGGGATCATGTGAAATCTCATTCCTGGATTTCACTATTGCAAACTACATATTAAGGAGATTTTATATTATTTTTGGGAATTTATATTAATTACTTAATTACAAAGTTTGAATTTTTGAAAATAATTATTTAAATCCGTAGACCTTCGGGGGTCACTCTTAATGTTTTCGAATTGAGCTCAACCCCATGAGCACGTAGGCGAAGGCCATTCGTGAATCGAGACGAGAAAAGAGAAGTTACGGATATTAGAAGTTTCTTAAATAAAATAGGGATTTAATATTTTTAGGGGTTCCTTTCGTGAGAATTGCACTGGTGGGTTTGTTAGGTGTACGGTGGCAATATGCTAATTTTGCAAGTACCATCGTCGACCACCACCCTCATTCAAACCCTCTTGAGACTAGGAACAAAGCCCGACCAAGGTTAGGGGTGGTGGAGCTTCGAATTCGACGAAGTTCACCCTTTTTGAGGTTTTTGGCGGATTGAGGTGATTTCAGGCTACTTCTTGGCCGAACTGGACTTCGGCCCAGGTATGAAAAATGTTTCTCTCAATGAGTTGTACATTCTTGCAAAATTTGGTGAATTTTAGAGTTGGTCGGAATTTGTGGTTTCCGTTTGCCAGAAACCGCCTCCCGTGACGGCATGTGGCCAGTGGGCTGACATTGTCTTTTTAAGTTAAATTTGATGTCCTTATTTCAGATTTGATATCCTTTTGATGGGGTTCGATAATTTGAACCTAGTATTGAATATTACGTCATTTGATCATTTTATGATTCGACGATTCGACTATTAAATCGTTACCAAACTTTAATATATTATTATACGTAGTATTTGAGAACCTTAGGAACTGACGAATTAGAAATCCAACGTACGGATCCTCCCAAATTGAATTTCTAAAATTGTTAAATCAATCGTGGACCTTCAATTAATTTTAGCAATTGGTGGAGATCCGATCGTTGGATCGTTCAGAAATTTTAGAATATTGTTCTAGAAGAAAAATGAGACCCTTGGGAAGTTAAGGATCAGAAATCCATGCGCGGATGTTCCAGATTGACTTGTATAGGGTTGTGGACCCCACAGTTGACAAAGACTTGACTTTTGGTCAATATGTTACGAATTGATCTTTAAATATTAAAATCAGTATTACTAGAGACTATGTAGGGTTTAGTGGCCATATATTGGTTAGTGAGTTATCCCAGATAATATCTACATCGGTTTATGTGTATGAGACGTCATATTGTGATATATATGTGTTTATTTATCTTCTTAATAATGTGAATGATAAGTATGATAAATGTTATGACAATGTGGTCCTAGAATCCTATTAGAAGTATTATGTAGAGCTTATATGCTTGTGTGACATATTAGTTGGTGGCCATGAGAAGTTGATGGTGTAGGTGACTACATTGTAACTTATAGGGGTTGAGGTATGGGTAGGTTGTGTGTTGAATTTATTGCACCATGTAGCAGTGGTACATGGATGGTCCTGCTTGGTATATCCACGATAGGGGACCATATTTATTTCAGGGGTGATCATGCTTGGTATATCCACGATGGGTGATTACTGCCTGCATGATTATACTATGCTTATGGTTCTGCTTGGTATATCCGCGATGGGGGACCATACACATTCTAGGAGTGATCATGCTTGGTATATCTGTGATGGGTGATCACTACCTAGAGCTATAGGATATAGTCCTGCTTGGTATATTCACGATGGGAGATTGTTAGGGGTGATCATGCTTGGTATATCAGTGATAGGTGATCATTGGCTATGTTATTAAACTATGCATATGGTTCTGCTTGGTATATCCGCGATAGGGGACCATACATATTCAGGGGTGATCATGCTTGGTATATCCGCGATGGGTGACCATACATATTCTAGGGGTGATGAGGATTAGTTGTACTTGGTACATTTCGATAGGCGATCACATTTTGGTTGGATTTTGTCGAGTGGTCCGGAATCCCTACTCTTGCTCATTTCCATGAAGTTAGTCCGACCTTATATTTGAGTGAGTAGGAATTGCTCACAGTAGAAGTTAAGTTTGTAAATTAGAATTTTCATGTTATTACTTGGAATCCAGGTAGGGAATTATGTAGAATTCTTTATTAAATTTCGTCTATTGAAATGCGATCTTACTGATTGATTAACATAGTTAAATGTTAATATAGTGAATCTCTGATTCTTAGGGCTAATTAATTGGAGTGATTAATGATGTTGGATATGATTGTTATTATTATGATTAGACTTGTTGACCAATGTGGCTAGAGAATAACATTGTGGTTCGTTGACTGTTCTTTGAGATGTTGCATACCATGCATTGCGGTATTATGTGAAACATAGTGATTTATGTGATGGATGAATTGAAAATCTTGATTGTCATGTGGGTTTGTTATGTAGCCCTGAGTCTAGTAATTTCATGCTTGTCAAGTTCTAATGATTGATTGAGGGATGTTATGCCTTTTGGCTTGAACGGACTGTGATATATGTCAAATTGTAGTGATAGGTGAACTACAAATGGCTTGATCCCTTTTTAGGGTACATAGGCAGTCTAATGAGGAGGTTAGATGCAGCCATAAACTATACGAAAATTACCACACAATTCGAATCTTGAATTATGCTTTGTACATATCCCGGAGGCGGGGTCTGTTGGATATATAGATATTGGTGACGTCACGTGTCTATCTTGGATGTATGTCGGGATTAGGGTGGGACAAATCATTTCTCCAATTGGGTTAAAGTTGATGGACCATTTCTATAATTTTTTTCATTTAGTTTCCCATATTTGGCCCTTGATTCTGACCTCACATGTGTGGCACGTGACTAATTTTGACGGAAGTTTTAACGGAGTTGACGAAAAGGACCAAAGCTACATGTTTTGATGAGTTAAGGGATCAATTGTCATAGATTTTTAGTTGAGGGGTCATTGCTCCAATTTGGTTAAAATTGAGGGACCATTGCTATATTTCTTTGTCCTGATTGTACTTGCGAGCCAAAGAAATCAAACAAGGTTCAGTAACTTCTCTGCTGATCCTTATCACACTCTTTCTGGATGTTGTAGTTAGCTAGGGTTCGGGCATATGGGAGCTACTTGCCGGTTAAAATTGATTGATTTTGAACGTGAGTGACCATTTTCATGACTTGAGTCAACTTTAGGGACCAGTTGTAGTAATAACTATAGAATATGCAATATAGAATTAATTTGGCTACTCAAGGGACAAGAGGTTGTTGGGACTTAAAATCTCTGTGACCAATGTACGAAAGTTAATGGTTATAAGGGGTATCTTTAATATTATAAATCACTATGTAAAAATCATCTCTTCAAAAAATCAATCAAAACTATGGCTGTATCTTTAATATTATAAATCACTATGTAAAAATCATCTTTTCAAAAAATCAATCAAAACTATGGCTGTTTCCGTAATGCTTTAACTGAATTTGTCCATCTGTTTTTAGACAGTTTGATGATCAAACAATCTCACATTTTATTGATTTTTTTACAGAGATAGATTTTGACAAAATGATTGATTAAGTTACGATATCGATCATAAATACAAAATTTCGTGAATTCGCTATGAATCATTTTGAGGAGGGATTCCTTCTCATTGTTGAGTAGCCAAGTATTAACCATATAATATGGTTTATAGTAGACATTTAAGGTAGTTTAACCTCTTTAACCCTAAATTGAAATGAATGTTTCAAACAAAATACATATAACACCATTTTTTCTTCATAGACAATACATAGCAAATTGAATGTATTTTAAGAAATTCAAATTAACTTTTAAGTTTTGCTGTTGAACTCTGTTTCAAGTTGAATTTTAGAACGGTGATCGTCAATTTTTTTTTTAATTAAATTGTATTAATGGCATAAAACATCTGGTTTACCAATGACTAGATTTTGATTAATCTATTATCATGTTGGCAATATTGGAAAATTTTCCGTATTTGAATTTTTCATTAATGAAAAATAATATAAAAGGTGGCCATGGAGCAGGTTCCACTTGCTCTTGTGTTGGGTACACCTGCAGTCCATTTGGACCTTGCTGGGTTCAACTGCTCACTATCACCCTGTCCCAGCAAAATATAGCTTATTTTGTATTCTAAATGGGAAGCAGCAAGAAAATCACCAGTCCCGCTACCACCAAATACTCATCGGTTTACGTTAACTAATTCATATGTTATAACATGAATTGACAGTAAATTTATATTTTATAACAATATATGTATATATAATATTATTTTAAGTTAATTGATTATGTTACTTGATAGTGTTTTCAGTACTACACAATATTGCTTGACTCAAAACATTTTAAAAACCATAAAAGTTGATCTTCTACTACTAATCATATAGTCCACATGTGTAGAATATAAAAGAAGAAAAGGTTTGATAATATTTGATTTAATCAACAATCAGTAGTCATCACCATGGAAATGTCACACTGGAAAGTCTTCAGCATGACGTGTATTCATATCCAAGTGTTCATCATAATGGTCCCAAATCCTACCTACTAAGTATTAACCATGGGATAAAAAAACAGTGGAAATGCTTTAAATTTAAATTTATCTTTTTTGAAATTTAAAGCAAGATCAGATATATGTGCCTGGAAAATGCCTCTTCAGAATCAAGTTGAAAACCAAGAAGGACAATTACAAATTCACAATCAATTTTTCTTAACAAACTTCTACATTTATAACATACTGTATTAGGCTCTGTTAACAATCGTGTGAGAATTAACCATATAATAATGGTTTTCGCATATTTCTTATTAGTCTGACGATGTACACCAAAAGTATTAAGCGTAGTTTTCCTAAACTAAATTTTAATATAATTAGCAGTTGCAAATGACTTTATTCTTTCTTGTATGCCCAAGCTGGTAGGATAATTAACTACAGCTTAGCTGCTCGGAATCTCTCCTAATCTGTCTTGTCCCCTAAGGCTTCTCATCAGTTTTTGCTGTGTGGGCGTAGGTGAGACCTTACAGTCTACTCCTCAAAACAATACTTCCACCCCAACCACCACTCTTGAGAGACAAATAATAATTACAAATAATACTTTAGACCCTTCAACCAATTTTCACTTATTCAAATCATATCTAGTACAAGGAAATCATTTTTAGAATTACTATAAATAGCTGTAATAATTTAGTAAGTCTCTTCTTATATACACTATACTGCATTTCTTCGTATGTAAAGAAGTGGGCAGTTGGCCAATATAATATTAGCAGAAATATATACAATTTGTAATTTTATACATAAAGGAATGAGAACTGAAGTTGGTTAGCTGAAGCTGCCAGTATACCAACTTAAGAAAATAGATGCCTTACCAAAACATGAATATTATAGTTTATTTATTGAAAGTGATTTTGTGATTGTGACCTGAGTAAAACCAAGTTAGCTATAGCAGATGATAAAAGCAATCTGTGAGAGAAGGGGAGGGAAGTGGATGAAAATAGGAAGGGAGAGAATCTTACTCCTAAATATATTGGACTGCTAATAACAACGCTCTATAAAAGTGAAGAGTACAGCGTGTAGTTAAGAACAATATGGTACACTACCAATAGTTTTCCTATTGAAAGAGAATTAGTGTTGCAGACCTGAGTGTAGACGGGCTAGCTAGAGCAGCATATAAATATTTTTGACGTTAATTATATGTCCTTTAAAAGTAAAAACTGTAGCTCGTGGGTAAGAACAATATGATGCCTTAGGCATAATTTTCCTACAGTACAATTTTATTCACTGCAAGGATTTAGATGGTGTTATCAAGTAGGGTTTTGAGTAAAGGTGGAAAGAAGATTGGAGGTTATTAAGCAGTAAGTCTTCGTTCAACAAAGGTAAAATCCACTCTTTAACTTTTATGATTATAAGGTAGGCATTATGGTCATTTGAGGCCATTGTAATAATTCATGTTGCAAAGTAAGTTGGGGGGTTTGGATACCTTTAAAGCCAGCTTTGCTCGAACCAGCTACAACAGGAGAGAAAGATAGCAATCATTTGAAGAGAAAAAGAGAGGAAAAAAAAAAAAAAAAAGAAAAGAAAAGAGGGAGAGAAGTAAGGGTGTTGCAGCTGCAGAGGAACCAATGGCGACGCCGAAACAGATGTGGGAGCAGCAGCAATTGCAGGTGCAGCTAGTGAAGAACTCCGGTATCGTCAGTTACAATGGGAGTCCGGTAGCTGATGACAAGGAAGAAGAGATGTCAAGATCTGCATTGGCTTTGTTCAAAGCAAAGGAGGAAGAGATTGAGAGGAAGAAGTTGGAGGTGAAAGACAAGGTTCAGGCTCAGCTGGGACGCGTTGAGGAAGCAACTAAGCGCTTGTCTGAGATTCAGGAAGTAAGTGATGAATTACAATTGCCACTGAATCTTATGCTATATTTTTACTTATTAAAATTGGACATTTATACCTTGTTCAATTTGTTGGTAAAACATAATGTTCTAACACAAGAATAAGCTAAATTTATGGCTTTAAATTAAAAGAATTTTTTTTTCTCTCAGAATGATCCATTTAATGACTGAAATGAAAACTTTTGAAACTGTATAGCTAACTAGAATTCAAATGGTTTACCTTGCGTCCCTCCGGGGACATCCGATAAAATGGTTTATCTTGTGAATTATATGTTCTATCTTCTCCACTTCCAAGCAACGAACATAGATTGTTCGAGAATGTAATGTTATGATCTTTCGCAATTTATTACTTTGTTCATCTCAAACTAGTTGATCATGACATATAGAGGTTGCTTCAAAACTATTATATCTTATAGGAGCTTGAAACGCTGATAGATCCAATGAGAAAGGAAGTTGCAATTATTCGCAAGAGGATAGACATCATTAACAAAGAGTTAAAGCCGCTAGGTCAGAGCTGCCAGAGGAAGGTAAAAACTTTGTGCCCATTTTACTTGTTCTTCCAGCTGCTTATGCTGTTGTATGGAAAAAAAAAGAAACTAATGTTAAAGAAGAAAATAGAGATTCTGTGGTTGCATTTTACTTTTTCCTCATCGTATGACACAACTTTGTTGGGTATTACGTTGATCACGTCCGAATGAGATTACTTATGCAAGACTAAGTCCTTTCATTTTTCTATATAATGATCAATGGTCACAGGAGAAAGAATACAAGGAAGCTCTCGAGGCTTTAAACGAGAAGAGCAGAGAGAAATCTCAACTAGTTTCCAAATTGATGGAGGTGAGCATTTCATTCTTCATAAATTAATTTCTAATGACTGTTACTGTTACCATACATCAATTAATTGCTTATCTGCGTGCTTTATATCAGCTTGTGGGTGAAAGTGAGAGAATGAGGATAAAGAAGCTGGAGGAGCTGAACAAACATGTTGAAAATCTGCGTTAAGATATGCTGATTAAGCATTAAGATGGACTGTGCATGTGTGCTGTAATTAGGATCTTTGTGCTTACATTCTGATACAAATTATGATTTCTGTCTCTTCGTTTCACCGGTTATTATCAAGAATGGTTCTCTGTTATGGACAGAAGTACCCCCAACAATGTTGCTTGCCAATGAATGTGTAGCCTAAATTGTGTATAGAATTGTGAGAAACGTCTGTCTGCTAAATCAAATTGTGGATTGAAAAAGGAGGTTTTCCTTGTCTGCTTATGCTAATTTTTCAGCCATTGATCTTAATCACAAAAGTGATTAAGGAACATAATGCCGTCATGACAGCCATGCTCAAGGAACATAATTTTTAGGGCTAACAATTAATAATATCTTGCATTCATCAGATTTGAGGTGGTTTTCAAAATGGATCACAGTGTTCAAATTTTATCACCGCTGTGTAGTTTTGAAATTAAATCAATCTATGCCTTGTATTTGTTCGAGTATTAGGTGACATAAATTTTTATGTACAGCAAGCAGACAATTATTTTCTTGTCAAATTTTTTATTGTAATTTGTAAGAATTGGCACGGTCCGGTGTGCTTCAATTATACATCCAAATTGCAGTTAGAACCTTTTAAAAGAACGATTTGGTCGACCAAAACCCCAAGTGAAACCGAACAATTGGGTTTGATAATTGTTCTAGGAAAAATTGTTAACTAATTTTTTTTTTTACTATTTTCCTAATTTGCTCCTAAACTTGTACCTAATTGCCGATTTGCTCCTAAAAACTTGTAACTAATCAATTTTCCCCTACTATTATGTTTGCCCACATTTCATTCAATTTTATGTCCGAGTCAGAACCCTAATTATTATTTTTCTTTATTAATTTTATTTGTTAGATGTACTTCCTTAAAATGTAACAATTTTAACAAAAATTTGAATGCATTGTGCCTAAATTGACCATTACAATTGTTTTTTTTGGTCATGTATAATAGTTCAAAGGTAAAGTTAGATAAAATATGAAGTTCCGGAGGTAAAATATTGGTAATAGAGTACAAGTTCAAAAAACAAATTGACCGAACAGCCATATATATGTTTTTTCGGATGATTCATTTCCGTCTTTTAGGCTTATGAACATCTCGTTTTATATAATTTTTTTTGCCTAAAATCCATCCCATTGTGGTAATTAAAGTCTAAAAGAATAATGTCTTTGTTTTCTAATTTAAAATTTTGCTTGATTTTATTTTTCTCTTGCTTGGCCCCTAATTTTGGTCCTAACTTCGCAAGGAAAAGACTAGGATTAATAATTAATTAATGATGCTAGATCTCTCAGTATCCTTGTGGATTTTTCCTCTGCGTACCACGATTAACATAAGGGTAATGAATCCTCGTTTTCTCTGCTCAATATACATATTGATGTGTAATTTAGGATATAAAATCCCAAACTTTAAACTAAATAATTTTTATTTTATGTGTGGGAAATCTGGATGAGCTGGAGTGGATTATCAGCATAAACTCGAATAAGCAGTCAATCTCAAAGGATTATACCTAAACTCCTCCTTCCTTCGTTGTTGATATCATATCATATCACAAACACCTAAAAAGATGACTAGATATCTGTGACAATTTGATATTTCCCTGATTTTGTATGCCTCCTTTTGCCATATAAATGCACCCAAACAATGTTATTCTGCTGTAGTACTATTGCATCGTTTGTTTTTCGAGTAGGGGTTAATTTCACGGGCGGGTTTTGCGATTCATTTGAGAGATCTTCGAGATGGCCGCTGCATCTTCTTCTTCATCTGCTGCGGCATCAATGGGGTTGGATTTTGAACATGAAAAAGTACCACATGTTTTGGCTGTTGATGATAGTTTTGTGGACCGTAAAATCATTGAGAAGTTACTCATCAAGTCTGCATGCAAAGGTAAACTTCTTTCATCTGCCCTTTCATAACCTTTTTTACATCAAACTATTTTACAGTTTATATATAATTTTTTGTGTGTGTGTATATACATACATACATATATATATATATATATATGTATATGACTCTTTGCATTCATAGAGAATTATACCACAACATTTTAAACTCACAAAAAGGATATCTTCTTTAAGTTAATATGTGTCTATGTTAATGGTTGATCAAGGTGACAAATTTGGGAACAATTTAGTAGGTTAGCGGGTGAGTATTTATCAAATATAGCCAAATATTAGCCTCTAATTTAAAAAATGTCAGTTTTTTTTAAAACTTTCAAATATATCCAAAGTATCACTTAAATAGACACAAATACCCTTAAGCTTTAAACCTAATAAATTAAAAAACCAAAACCCTATTAGATGAAGAGTTCTCACAGCTAAACCTTAAAATTGGAGGAGACTTAGTGAATGTATCGACTGTTTGTGAAGAACTGTGCACCCCTAAACGAAGATGAGTGTAGATAGTTAATTTTTTGCACTTTTCCTTGTCTACGTTTTCTCCTTGCTTTTGTAGTTTCTTTCTTCGATTGAATATTCATGGAAGAATGAACTGTCAATTTTTGTAACATTATTTATCTCAATTTTCCTTTGGATTATATGTGTTTTGTATTTAATTTTCCACCCTTGCATTATTAAGGGTGTTGTCCGTGTCCGGATTCTATTTTGAAGGTTATCATTGATTGTGGTAGTGAATCGAGAGATCTGTTGTGTTCTTAGAAAGTGCAAAAAGCATATTTTAAGGTTTATGGAATAGAAATTCTTCGGATGCATATTAGAAAAATTAGTGAAAGCACCACTTGATTATCGCACAAGAATATTTTAAACAACAACTAGTTATTTGTATGAATTAATAGTATTTATATCTATTTAAGTGATATTTTGGATATATTTGAAATTTTTTATAAAAATTGACATTTTTGAAATTAAAAGCTAATATTTGACTATATTTGATAAATACTCTTAGCGGGTTTAATTTAGATTCTTGGGCGCACGGATAAATACTTTAGATCAAACTAACGAGATTGTTTGAGATACGATCTGAACTTTGCCATATTATTTTCTAGAAGATTTATTTTTTTATTTTATACGAGTATTAGCAATTTTAGCAATATTTGGGTTCCCCTGATGGCAGTGACTACTGCAGCGGATGGACATGGAGCACTGGAGCTATTGGGTTTGGCAGATGGGCAACAGAACTTCGCCAACACCGTAAGTCAATTAAATTCATGTACAATTTTTAGGACAAGGGTTGTCTACGCTCCTATTTTCCGTACCCTTCCGTATCCTCTTATTTTATGTGGTCACGATTAAATCATGTTAACATTTTATATTGTTTTTTTATAAAGATAATAAGACAAAAATGAATAGTAATATAAAATGTTGACGTGGTTTAACCATGACCACACCAATAGGAGGGCACGGAAGGGCACCGGAAGTGGAAGGACAGACAATTCTTGTCCCAATTTTTATCAGTCTCAGATACCTTTACTTTTTATTTTATTTTATTTTTCAATTTTTAGATATTGGGAGTTGATATTATATGTTGCAGGTTTCAAACGTAAACATGATAATCACTGATTACTGTATGCCGGGAATGACAGGGTATGAGCTACTAAAAAGAGTTAAGGTAATGTTAATTCTTAAATTTAGGATTAAATCTAAATTTAATGAATTTCTTCCATATAATTAGAACCAGATATTGCATAAACAGTAAACTGGTTAATTTTTTGCATGTGGTCTAATATCTTAATGGATATGGTGTTATGTTTCCACCCATGTGTCTCAGAGTTTGAAACTACTTATTTCTTAAATTATTGTAATAATTTCGACCATTTACTCATCGTCTTAATAATAATAAAACTAATCTAACCCTGCCAATATGTCCTTGTAATCAAACAGGAATCGCCAAAAGGGAAGGAGATACCAGTAGTTGTTGTATCATCTGAGAACATTCCTAGCCGAATTGAGAAGTAAGCCACTTGCACTAGAAATCTCAAATTTTTATCTCTCTTGTTCTTTCTTGTTTTTTTATAGAACAAAATATTTCAAGGAATATCAAATTTATTGATCCTTCAAAATTTTCCATGTGAAATCACAGGTGCCTTGAGGAAGGGGCTGAGGAGTTCTTGCTGAAGCCACTCCGGCAAGCAGACGTCAAGAAACTGAAATGTCATTTAAGCGAGTTTCGAAACCCTAGTGACGAAGGGAGAAATTGTTTGGGAAGATGATGGTATTATATTCCCCATATAAAACTATAGAGATTTTTTATACAAGAAAAGAATGTCAGAAGGCTAGTTTAAACTTGTTATTAGATGCAATGCAATATTTTAAGGTGTTATATCTTCTCTGTGACTCTGTCATGTCTTGCAGTTGCCTTCCTGCCTCCTTCAGTACCTTCTTAACAAAGAGTATTCATCTCAGCACTCGTGCTCTCGATTTCGATTATCCCCTACTGTACAAAAGTAAAGCCAACCTTTTTCTGGTTGGGGCGGCAATTCTTGACATGTCACACAACTTGAGATCAACGTATATATGCAAGGGTGGACAGTAGACACGGTTTGGTTTAATTGTGTTCTATACCAAAAATATAAGTGAACCAACTAGCTTTCAACAATTCAGTTTGGTTTGGTTTTGACCAACACCGCTGTTGAAATCGAACCAAATCATTGTTAATTGGTTTTGTTTTCCAACACATTAATAAAAAAAAGTCCAATTTCAACAGTTTTAATTTTATGAGCAACCACACATCTCACACATTGATCAAAAGATTTAAATTTGTCAAGTTAACAAGGACTAAGTTTCAATTAAATAAAATCTCATGTAGCAAACAAAATTTCTAAACTGTTAACCGTCATTAAACTTAAATTATGGTGACACTTATAATATTTGTATTGTAAGACTTCAAATAACTCATAATATGTTGACAAGTAAAAATAAATAAAATAAATAATTAAAAATATATGGCCAGTAAGGTTTAGTTTGGTCAAGTTCAGAAGTATCAAAACCAAATCAAACCACAATAAATGGGTTCAAATCGGCTTTTAAACTGTTTTGTTTGATTTGATCGGTTATGTGTTAAATGCAACTTTACTCTTGTTATATTAATGTTGTTTTATGTATGTGGTGAATTGTATTATAAATAAGATTGAATGGTGAGAGATTTTTTTAGTAAGGTCAAAACACGTAATAATACACTACATGTCATTATTCAGTTAGAGAAATTTTTTTCTCAAATGTTCTTCAAATTGAATAATAATATGTAGCGTACCGTCTCGTATTTCGTACGAAAGACTTTTCAATGTATCTAAAAGATAGAACGGTGCGTCATATTATATAAGTAGAGAGAAATTTTGTTTTTCAAGTGTCCTTCCGCTTTGAAAATCACTGGTTCGAAATCTTTCCGGGATGGTAACAAAAATAGGGGTTAATTTTGGAATATATGAAATTAGAGTTGGGCCCAAAAGCAATTCCACAATTGCAGAGTCCAGACTCAAAATGGTCTAAATTTGTTTGCACCTGACTGCGGAGGGAGAAGTCTGAGAAGACAGAGAGAAGAGGGAGAGAGATGGAGAGCAGTGACGCTGCCATTGAAACCCAGAGACCCCAAAACCATGAACCCATTGAAGAGAAGCCGAAGGTGGTGGTGATAATGGGACCTACAGGCTCAGGGAAGTCAAAGCTGGCCATTGATTTGGCATCCCACTTCCCCGTGGAGGTCATCAACGCTGATTCTATGCAGGTCTACGGTGGCTTGGATGTTCTTTCCAACAAGGTCCCTCTGCACGAACAAAAAGGTCCTCACCTTCTTCCACCCACTCACTTTTTATTTTGTTTTTGAAAAAGAAACTAAATTTGAATTGGGAATTTTGATCGTGGAAATGGGTTGGTGCATACAAAATGTAGGAGTGGCTCATCATCTGCTGGGAACTGTAAGCCCGAATGTTGAGTTCACAGCGAAAGAGTTTCGGGACTCTGCCATTCCTGTAAGCAAATCCAATTCTGTTTTTTGTATTTATGGTGGTTTTTGCTGTTGTTTCATGTATGTGTATTTAGATACCCGTTGCATGTAATAAATTGTTACACTTTAGAGTCCAATCTTGATGAAAAAGGTGTGTCTTTGCCAGAAGATTGATTTTCATTCGAAATCAAGGCACTTGCCAAATTTATGTTGCTGAAGGATTGACATTGGTTCTTGCTATTAGTGTAGTGTTGGAGATTTCTTTAGAACAATTCCGTGGTCCCTAAGATCTATGAAGGAGAGGTAAGAGTTGAAATTTTTGTTAGGTGCGAGGTACCAACTGGGTTGCGAGCTAGGTGTACTTTCTAGGAAGTCTACAATGTTGGTATGGTTTTGTCTACACTGTGTTGTTAAGTTCAAGTTGGTTTATCTTTTTGATATTATGATATTATGTCTCAATCATGAATCGCTATGAAAGTTAAATAAAAAACACTGAGCGAATAGTTATTAGAACCCAATCTCGTAGAATCTAATCTTTCCAAACTTATGCGCAGACCAACTTAGGTCATTTTGAGCTGTTTTCTTTGAATATAGGGATTCTGGGTTGGTTAAGTTCATCATGTCCATTTTCTTTGACTTAGCAAACGGTCTAAATTTTCAATATCCAAGACTTTATTTTCGCTAGGAACCTACTGTCCAAGGATATGGATTATATCTGACTGTGGTCAGTTTTTTCCTCTTTGAAAGAACTGCAAAAGCGGGTTCTGATTGTTTGATTACATGTTGAATTTCTTTGATTGTTGGATAGCATGTTGAATTTCTTTTTGGATTTCTTGTACCATCCTGTGTTTTCTGTTTCATTGCTCTCTCTCTGTTCTATTTTCACGTTTGAAATATTCATCTATATTTCTGTCTGTATTTGTTTAAACTGACTCCGCATATGGGTTTACAGCTCATAAATGACATATTATCTCGTAACTGCTTGCCGGTCATAGTTGGTGGTACCAATTACTATATCCAGGTAGAGAACTGTTTCATTTTGTCAGTGACTAGTACCTTATTGCTATTTTTATTGTAAATAGATCGTGAGCACGATAATGTTCAATTTTTGTTAGGTTCAAGATTTTTAGTGGATTTGCACAAAATATGGTTGCAGCCATCTCTTTGGTGCATATTATTTATTCTAGAGTATACTGATATGTTGGCCTGATCTGAAGTTTACTATCCTATTTTTGAAAAATGCCAATTGTAGACCCTAGAAGTATTCTCAGGAATTCAAGAATTAAAAATTGATACAACACAGAGAAAGCTAAGGCCTTGTTTGGTTCATAGGGTGAAATCAGTTTTCATTATCCAGAAGAGTGAACCAAAACCGCCTTCATTTGTTGTTTCTGAAATTCTTAAAAGAGCTGCTGATTGGTAGAATAACATGTTCGCTCATCATCATCATTCTTATCATATTCTTCTTGTTTTCTCCAAGGACTGGGTCAATTAATTGGTTTGGTTTGGCTTGGCTTTTGGCATTCAAACCAAAACATAGTTTTTGTAAACGGCTATCCATTACCGAACCCAAATTCGGTTTTTAAGTAAATTCAATGATTACTAGACCAATAGAATCATATACTTATTGTAGAGATTTTAGAGAAGAAAGGAGTACGAGTAGCATATATCCAAGCTATAAAGGATATGCATGATGGAGCAAAGACGGTCAGAACTCATGAAGGACAAACCGAAAGCTTTCCCATAACTGTAGGGTTACATCAAGGCTCATCTTTAAGTCCTTACCTTTTTGCATTGGTAATGGATGAGTTAACGGGACCAATTCAAGATGATATTCCTTGGTGTATGCTTTTCGTAGACGATATAGTGTTGATAGATGAAACTCAGGAAGGGGTAAATGCGAAGCTTAACCCTTGGAGAGAAGTGTTGGAATCTAAAAGTCTTCGCCTAAGTCAGTCAAAGACAGAATATATAGAGTGCAAGTTCAATGCAAATGGAGGCCCAAATGAGTTAGGGGTGAGGATCGGAGACCAGGAAGTACCAAAAAGCGACCGCTTTCGCTACCTAGGATCTATCTTGCAAAAGAACGGAGAATTAGATGGAGACCTCAACCATAGAATACAAGTTGGATGGATGAAGTGGAGGAGTGCATCCGGCGTGTTGTGTGACCGTCGTATGCCACTGAAGCTCAAGGGAAAATTTTATAGGACGGGAATAAGGCCGACGATGCTGTATGGCACGGAATGTTGGGCAATGAAGCATCAACACGTACATAAAATGGGTGTAGCGGAGATGAGGATGCTTCGTTGGATGTGTGGGCACACGAGAAAGGATAAGATTAGGAATGAGGATATCTGAGGTAATGTAGGAGTAGCCGAAATTGAAGCAAAGATAAGAGAAAATTGGTTACGGTGGTTTGAACATGTGCAACGAAGGCCTACTAACACTCTGGTTAGATGATGCGACTATGGGACAAAGGTCCAGGGCCGAAGGGGTAGAGGAAGACTTAGGAAGACTTTGGAAGAGACTCTTAAGAAAAAAACTTAGAGTACTTAGATCTAACGGAAGACATGACACAGAACTGAGCGCTATGGCGTTCTAGGATTCATATAGCCGACCCCACTCAGTGGGAAAAGGCTTTGTTGTTGTTGTTGTAATATAAGAACTCTGTGCTAATTATTAGTCAAATATAAGTGAAAGGGTTCCAATAACTATACCATGCTAAGTAGAGTAAGTGCTAGAACTTGTAATACTATATATCTTATATGTTCACAATATATATGACTTTATTATGGATTTTTACAAATTTTGGTTTTCAAATTTCTTTTAATGGGTGCTATTATTGGCACTCCAAAAAACTTGTTGTGCACTCCAAACTTTCTATATTTAGAAAGAAAAATACACTTAAGTGGAATGCACAATTAGTTTTTTGAATTTTTGATTTTTGATTTCTGAAAACTGTTTGCCAACACCAAAACAAAGTCCCACAACTTAATCGGTTTGATAAACAGTTAAAAACCAATCTTCTAGTATCACACAAAGCACAAGACCTTCACTTCTTCCACCCAAAATTATAATTAGTGATGGCCTTGCACATCTGAATCTTTCCAGATTTCCTGAACATGGTTCTCAATGATTTTGATGATGATGCAACAATCAAGGCCATGCACAAAATATTTAGGGTGGGCCATGTCTTCGACTATGAGCTGGTGCTGCACAGGTGTTTGTTGGTAGCTGGCTTCATAAAATGAGCCAGAATCTCTCTTGATAAGAGTTCCAAAATGTTTCCCAATAGATCCTTGTTTAGTAAATAGTGAAAATGAAAGCTGAAAGCTGAAAACTGATTACTTTCCTGGAACCAAACAGGGCTTAAGCACTGACCACTTGCTTTTCCACATGAAGAGAAGGGTTGTGTGACCTTATGAGTGTGTAATTCTATGGTGGACTAATCTCAATGGTGACATGGAAGTTCTTTTAAAATAAAGAAATGAAATTTTAACATTTAACTTATGTGTTTCCCAGCTCACTTGTTCTGCTTTTTGTCTTGTTTTCTGTTTTCATATTACAATTCCAGGCTCTTGTAAGTCCATTCCTTTTAGACGAAACAGTAGAAGATATTGATGAATGCTGTTTAGGTGATTATCCAGGTAAATAGCAACTTTTGTACTTCAAAATTGTATTTTCACCATTAAGAAAATCTCATATTTATTTATTTGTTATATATTTACTTTTCTAAGGAAATGGGTCGTACAGGAAAATATACACTTATATTGACCTATTTTATTAATCTCTTGTTTTGCTTCCAGGAGATGGACAACCACAGGCTGAGCTGGTTATTGAAGTAGACAATTCCAGCTGTGGCTATGACTATCTTAAAGCCATTGATCCAGTTGCAGCAAACAGAGTCCATCCAAATAACCATAGAAAAGTAAGTTTGTGGCATAATATGTACTGTCGTCTTCCTGAATATATAGTGTGTGATGATTTTACAATCTTTTACTAGGTAATCTAGTATCCTTACAGTGAAAGAAATAATGGATTAGTCCTTCTACTGCAGGCACTATTTTTTCCTTCCAAAAAAAATAAGAAATACTCATGGTAACCATTCGAGCTCTAAGGATATGCCTCGTTTTGCAGATTTGAGACTCAATTTACTGTTTTTCCTAGAACCATTGTTATGATAGTCAAATTTAGATTATTTTCATGTCTTTAGGGTGACTCCAATTGTCAACCTTCTTGTCATGCGAAGATTTTATTCAATAGATGATCAAAAAGGGAAGTACAGGTGCCTTCAAATTAGATTGTTTTTGAAACAATTACTTTGTTACATGTCCAGAATTTAAGGATTGTTTAGTTTTATTTTTTCTTTTTATATTCTCAAATTTATACTTTCGGATAAATGTTATAAATGATTTTACACTCCAGTAGAAATTCTTTTATTTGTCCTAAAGTCTTATTTAAGAGTCCCATATTCGATGCAATGAGTCATGCAAACATACAGTTTCAATTGCTTTTATGTGCTGTTTATTCTTAAGTATCGTGTATCTGATACCCTGTGGCAGAACAGATGTATTTCAGTTCGACATCTTATGTTGAATCTTTTGCAGATTAGTCAGTACCTTAGTCTGTATGCTCACCATGGTGTTCTTCCTAGCCAACTTCTTCAGGGACATGCTGCCAAAGTGCGTAAGCTTTGTTTTCCTATTTTTTCATATATTCTGTGGTATTCTAGTTATATGCAATGTTATATGTATATCTGTTTCCTTCAAGGAGGATCTATTTTTTTAACTCAGATAGGACATCTTCATTAATCAAAGCGTTATGATTTTCTTTCGACATTTTTTAAAAGATAATAAGATATTATTCTAGCATGAGCATAATGGACCATTTCTGTTGCCCTTTATTTTGTGTACAACTTCCAAGTTCTTGGTTGCTCATATATTAGTTTTATTTATTTTTTATTTTTTATTTTATTTTTTTATGTATATTTATAAAAATTCACTCCCTTTCCACACTTGAAGTTGGAAGTGTAATTGCTTTGATGAGATTGGACCTCCCTATGTGCCTTACATATTTTAAATATAATAAAATTAATAAGATGAAAACAACATGATGTTTAATTTTTGCATGTGGCTGGGCAGAACTGGGGGCGAGTTGATAATTTCAGATACAATTGCTGTTGTATATGTGTGGATGCTTCCCTCCCTGTGCTGGACCAATATGTGGACCAAAGAGTAGATTGCATGATAGACGCTGGGTTGCTTAATGAAGTCCATGAAATTTTCAACCCAAATGCAGATTATACTCGTGGTTTGCGGCAGGCCATTGGGGTTCGGGAGTTTGAAAACTTTTTGAGAGCTTACATTGTTGAAGCCAGTGATGAAGGAAATCATTTGATAGATGAGTCCATGTCCTTGAAATCAGTAGACCTGGCTGATAAGAAATTGATGGAGAACATGAGGGAAATCTTGAAGTCCTTCAGTGACAGCCAACCCAAAATTGTGTTAAAAGAAGCTATTGATAAAATGAAAATGAACACCCGAAGACTAGTTCGTCGTCAGGTAAATAGATTTTGTCACATTTACCTGAATTCTTTATCTCACTTTTTTAATGTTTGTTTGCACCATAGAAGCATGCCTCTGGTGGTCTGACTTAACTCTCATAACTTCTGGCCAGTGTACATTTTCAATAAAAGTACTCCCGAGTTATGAACAGAACTTATTTATCTGACCACTTTTTCTGCTGTTATTCATCGTTGGAAATCCTTTAATGAATATGATGCCCTTGATATTGTGAGTGTTTTAACAACCAATTCTAGATCGTTTGAGGTATACGTTATCTCTTGCACTTCAAAGGTCTTTCCTCTTGATTGAATTTCTTTCCCCCCTTGAACATTTTATGGAGCGTATTGGCAACGAACCCTGTAGACCATCCCCATGGGGTTGGTGAAGGGAGGACCCCACTCCATATTTCATTTAGCTAATCTATACTCTGAATGATTATATATCTACAATCTTAAACAGTTTCGAAAACATAAGTGAGAACATTTGTAACGTAATTATATTGTTTCACAGAAACGAAGGATAAATCGACTGGAGACACTGTTTGGATGGAACATACATTTCCTGGATGCAACAGAATCCATATCCTGTATGCTTCTGTGTCTTATCTTTTTCCTAGTTTCTTTTTTTCGTTTGTTTCTCTTGTTTTTCAGTGGGACTTGGCGTAATGTTCTTCTACTCGTTTTTTTTCTTTCTTGTTTCTGATACATATAGGCAAAGCGGATAATACATGGGCTACAGAAGTGGTTGGACCTTCTGTGGAAATGATTAGATCTTTCCTCGATCAGGATTCAAGTTTGGTTCCTGATTCGGATACCCCAGATACCATTGGAGTGAATACGATGCAGCGGGACTTGTGGACTCAGTATACATGCAAGGTTAGGACTGGTTGACTGCGCAGGGGCACTGTTTTTGTTTGCTCAATTTCTCCATCCCGCATTGTAGTTTATTTGTGGTGCTTATATAGACGTGTCGTTTAGTTGACTTGGGCTAAGTTGGTGTGCAAATGACTTTCCATTGCTAGGCCTGTGGTGACAAGATCCTGAGGGGAGCACACGAGTGGGAACAACACAGGCAGGGTCGTGTCCATCGCAAACGAGTTTCTCAGCTTAAAAAGTCTCAAGGGTTTCTCTCACCGGAGCAGCATCAGCTGCCTCAACATGTAGATTGTAGTTAAAGAGTTGTTCACCTATTTTTCGACATAAAGAAGAGGAAAAGAAAATGAAGGCCTATATTATGGTTTCTCATTTGTGTCACTATGCCAGCGCAAACACTGAACTATCTCGATGCAATTGAGTTCAGAAGAATCGAACGCTCGAGGAAGAAAGACGGAGTCCAGATGGTGAAATTACAACTCAACCTTGCTAGGGTTTCAAGGGAAATTAGATGGATTAGGAGTTTATGAGGTGGAAATAAGGTGGTCTCCATGAGGACTCTTGCAGTTATGCATGCGAGTTACTGAGGAGGGTAGAGAGAGATGCAGAGATAAAAGTTAGTGATGTGAGTTACTGTGGGAGAGTAGTGAGAGATGTAGAGAGAAAAGAGGGGAGAGGAAGTGGGTAAATCAAAATTTTTTATCACCCTTAATTATTAAAAGTTTTGATCGCAGTCTATGTTGAGTGTTTGGTTGTCAAAGAATAGCATTATGAGTATTTTAGTTGGTAGATTTGCTCATGACTAAAAATGTTGCAGAATACGATCTCTTAGTGGGTCACTATATATAGATATATGTATAAAATGTTCTTACACATAAAAATAGTGCATATTGTTGTGACCTATTTTATTGAAAGGAGAGAGAGAGAGCGCGTCGGCAGGGAGAACAAAGAGAGTGAGGTAATTTTTGTGATGATGTTTCTCATCACTCATGCCTTCATTTGTAATAAACTTAGTAAGCTTACTTGCCTTGCAAGTAATAAAATTATAGAGGAATAAGATCTTGTAGATTACATAGGAATCCTAAAGACAATCTACTTATAATTTACACAATCACAAATATGCTATAATTAATATCACAATACTCCTTGAGTGTGTAAATACTCGAGTAGCTGTCCTATTAGATCTTCATTGATGATGCAGAACTAGTTGATGAAGTCGTCTCGTTTAGTCGGCACAATTAGCGAATGAGAGTCTCAAAACTAGTAGAATAACGCATATAGAAGTAAATTTCACAAAACCTAGCTATGGTAAAACCTAAGGTAGGAGGATTCATCTCTTCTAGGACACTTCCATAATCTAAAATAATATCATGCATTAGAATGGACGATTTAGCGATGGTAGGATTTGAACTAGGTTCATTAATGTCTGTCGTGGTTTTCTTTTTTCGAAGTTGTGAATCCCTTAAACCAATGGATCTGCTATGCTTTAAGGTAGGAACAGATGATTGGCTAGCCACTGATGTACCAAGCCGTGCAACATGTGCGGCCAACCGTCGCTCGAGGGCTCGAGGGCGGCTTGTTCTTCCATGGTGTGTTTCAACGTACGTGAGGCACATCTATCCTTGTAGGCAAGGTTACAGCTGGTATATGTGATCTAGTCACTTTTGCTAGATCAGTAAAAACTCCGACATACTTTGAGCAACACTCTATAGATCTAAAATACGTCACACTTCAATTTCAAAATGTACGATGCAGAGATCTAGAATTTGCGGTGCAGGAATCTAAATTATAGAACGTAAGAAACAACATAAATAAAAACATAGAAAAAAACCATGTCCTGTTGACTAGTGATCATAGCAGGGCCGAAAATAATTGAAGCTAAGAAACCTATTACTTTATAGTTATAGTAGGTAATGGTCATTACATTGTCGGTGGAGCAGACAGTCTGGAATGCATATGCCCTCCTTTTCTGTTCGAAAGGACCAGTTGTTCAACTAAGCAAGCAAGGCAGCTGATTTCCTTTAAAAGACTAGCTATGCAAGACGGGCTGCCTCTATTTCTACTTTTGTTCAATCAAAATGGACGCTATCTTTTTGGTCTGATGATACGAAGATTTGGAAATTATGATCTATTTTAAGAATCATCATATTATATAGGGTGAACTATCAATTTAGCTCATGAATTATCACATCAGTGAAAAATTAGACTTTTAAATTATTATTTTTAAGAAAAATCAGTCATGAATTATAAAAATCTGTCAATTACATCCTTAATATTATATTCAAAGCTACTATATTCAATTTTCCGTCAATTTAAGTTACGTTAATTGCATATGATACATCTTGGAGGGTAGATTGATAGTTTTTCATAAAGAAATAGCGTATAGGGTTAACTTTGGAGGGTAAATTGGTTAACTTTGTAGCGTAAATTGGTAGTTTTTCATAATAAATAGTGTAAGTTAACTTTGGAGGGTAAATTACATGTTAGATTCGCAACCTATATGAAATGTTAAGGGCTTAATGAATTTAGGGATTTATTTTACCGAAAAAATAATTCAGGGACTTAATTTGCACTGGGTTGATAGTTTAGGAACTACATCGGTACTTCACCCTATTATATATGCGCATGACTTAAGTGTCAAATTTGACTCATAAAGTGTCAAAAAGCGTTTAGTAATTAATTCGATATTAAGTTGTAACTCATGACATAAATATTAAGTTGTCATTGGAAATCCAAACCCTGCAATTTGTGGCTCATGAAATAGTTCGGTTTACGCTTAACATGATGGATTTTTACGCATTTATAAGTTAGTGTATAAGCTTCTTACATTAACTTTGATGTTACTGGTTGCAACTGGTTCGGTGGAGAAAGCGTTTTTCATTATGAATATTGTTAAAATACCATTGTGTAACAGAACGGGAGATCAATGGTTGAGTGATAGCTTGATTGTTTACATTGTGTTTGGACCCAATTTTGCACCATCAGTCTGAGTAATCGAGGCCGTTAAATGAACAGGGTCCTAAGCCGTTGGATGTGAATATTAATGTGATTTTCAATTGCTTTACATTATTATGGTTACGATAAACCATGGTAATTAAATAGTTGGAATTATCCTGATCATTTGAAGATTATGCCGTGCATTCAGGTGTTGAATGAGCGTGTGATCAGACAGTTGTTGAAGAGATAAAGAATGAAAGAATATTCTTTTTGTTTTCTCATTTAACCAAAACAACAATTTGCATGCAGACGTGGAATAGTTGTTAGATAAGGGAATAAGGAAAATAAAGATGAGAATAAGGAGTCAAAGGATGGAATTACATGTAGATAGGTTGTGGCACGTAACTTCGTCTTGGGATTTGGTGATGATATTTCATCAGTTATAATTACATTTTAGAGTTTAAGTTGGTGAAGGAATGATCATGCATGCATGTGGTCTTTGTTAGGGGAAGTATACATGATGGATTTGATTGGTGAGGTGATTGCATGGAGATAAACTTGTGGTGACGTGATAAGTTTCGAATATAAGGATAGGCCTTAGCCTATGGCACGGATCAACTTCACTAGTTTGAGTTGCAAAGGAACTCTACGTAATCATCAGGCCAGGCCAAGGTAAATATGTTCTATAAATGCAGAAGCATGAACGACTGAGGAGAGACCTCCAATTTAACACACAACTGCCCTGCGCAAAACCTCTCAAACATCTTGAGATTTTTTATTTTCTTTTTTCCGCCGACACATCTTCAGTTTGGATAAACAACATTGTGAAGGCAACCGGCAAACATCTTCAGTTTGGATAAACAGCACTGTTGCCGTAGAATCAGTTGTTCCCAAAGCACCTTCAGTTTGGATAAACAGCACTACGTCAAGGTCCACTGGTTATCTATCCAAGTCTCGGTCGAGAAGGATTTTCGAATCCTTATTGGCAAAGGTTATCTCATTAGCCTTCTCGGCGAAGTGAGGTGTTACCAGGTTACTACATTCGGCACCCTGAGAGTCGAATTTGATATTGAACTTTGCAGAACTAGTAGCCTTGTCTTCAGGCTCGAGAATCCAAAGGCCGAGATTTGTTCCTTCCTCGGCCGCAATCACAAGATCAAGAAGTCAGCAGCGCACTCAACGCAACATCAACAAATTTTACTCCTTGGTCGAGCTCAGCCGACGAGTTAGCACGCCCCGCATTCAACCGAAGGACGTAGTTAGTTTATTAGTTACTCGGCCTGCACGCCACCTAGGCTTTGTAATTTTTAGGGTCAACATTTTGGCACGCCCAGTGGGACCCAGCGTTAAAATTACGAAGTTCATATGATATATCAAGATTCCAATCCGGCTCCACGTAGCCGATTGTACGAGCTCCTAGAGGAATTGAAAAAACACAATGAGGAACGAAAAAGATCTTTGGAAGTGGAAAAAATTCTTCGTGGCCATACAGAGATGCAAAAGTCATTCGCTTACATGTTGAGAATAAAAGCTCCTGTTACCTTGCAAGAGCAATGGGTAAATGAAGATAGGGCTCGATTTAATACCTGGCTAGATGGAAAATATTTTCCTTACGTTTTCGACTACAAATCGATTCCATTTGAGGAATGGTTGGTTGAAAAGACCCGGGGGCAATTTTCCGCTCCAGCCGTAATCAGACATCGGCCTAAGAAAATTGTTAATTTGGCCGAAGAACAAAGGCCACCTATTTTTCTGGTCGAGACTGAAAGTGTGGTAGGCCTAGAAGAAAATGTTCAAGTTTCTGAGCCAAAAATTGACTCAGAAAATGATTTGTCACAGGAGTGTTCTAATGATGAACAAGTTCGATACACGGCTTCAAACGGAAGAACCACATCAATTGATATGGTAATTGAAGACATGATCTTAGAAGCCGAAACTACGCCAATTGATATGATTATTGGCGATAAAGCCGATATGGAGAAATCCTATTCGGCCAAGTTATTTGAATTAAAAGCCGAAATTAACCAAGTAATTATGCCTGGGGGGGGCATAATAATGGTCAAACACATTCGGCGGCCGATGATAACAAATATTTCACCGAGTCAAAAATATTTGGAGATCATTCTTTATTTGGCCTAGAGCAAAATGAAAGTTTTGATATAAAAAGATCTTGGCTTGGAATAAAGTATCGTTGGCCTCCTTTTGATTATGATTAGGTTGTTTTCATTTTCTTTTGCTTAAAAAAAAAAAAAAAAAAAAAAAAAAAAAAAAAAAAAGAATAAATTATTTTCTTAACCATTCAGCCTTTTAGGCCGATGCATAAGAAAATAAGGGGGGCAATAAGTGGTGTGGCAATCCAACTGATGGTGTGCTCGACAATTGTGGTCGAAGGAATGGAATTTTAATGCTGAATACATTTTTTCGGCCACATGGCTCGGCCGATTCTCACATTTTCTGAATTGTGTTCATTTAATTATTATTGGTGGTCTTCGGTAGACTACTTTCGGTCAAAACCCACGCCAAATCAATTTGTATAAGGTGGGTATCCTCGGCGGTTAAAAAGAATATTTACAGTATGCTCTACACTTGCCCATCTTCGGTCATTCTTCCTTCCCATCGCTCGACCATGGGAGTTCAGTTTTTCCATGAGAAATTATTTGGTTTACATCTCCACTTACATGAGCTTGGGTGCGCCAAGGACAAGTTTTGTCGCGGTGTAATCGATGCACTTGGACTGGGGTGTGACTCGGAGACTAGGCGAGTTAAGGTGGTCAAGCACGGTGGTTGGTCAAGTTGGGTCGACGATTCGACGACTTACTTTTATAGAAGGGGCGAGATAATTGGATTCCACTTCGGCTAGCACATATTTGTTTACAGCCGTTGGTCTGCAGAGTTTATTGCCAAGTTTCGGTTCGCCCAACAAAGTTGACATTCAAGTAATTGGAAGTCGTGGGTGTTGTTTGCTGAATTATTTTGTGTTCGGTGGAGTTTGTTCTCATGGAGGTCGGCAATGTTAAAACTAATGCGGAGCTTGGATTCGGCCCATGGTGTTGCATACACTTTGCTTCTCGCCGAATCAATTTGTTAGTTTGGTGGAGGTTTGGTCTCACTCTCACCGAATGGCCCCAAATAAGAAGTCGGGATTTACCTTATTCGGTGCAATACTGAAGAAAAAGAAGTATTTCCCCTGTTGCTCGGTGAAAGATGGCAGAAAAGAAAAGAGATGTGCTTGGTGATTTCAGGAAGTAATTCGGCGATTTTGCTATCTTACGAAGTATTCGACCGACACCATGTTCAGTTTGACACTGGTTAAGATTGAGTTTTTGGGTTCCCGGCAAAAATGGTTTTGCTGTGAGGCAGAGATGGCGTCAGTTATTGATCTGCTATAAAAATGGTAATCGTTCGAGGCTTCTTGACAGTGTTGGTTGATAGCCATGAAAATGGAATTGCAGAATTGTTTGACCGAGCTCGGTTAAATCTGGAGTTTTGTTTCGTCTCTCACGTTTATAAGTGCTGCCATGAAACCTTTAAATAGGCCAAACCGTATTACATTCGGTGAGGTTTGCACTGAAGGAAGAGAAATGTGGGAGCATGCTGACTTGTTTGCCCAATCACAAGTGAAAATAAGTCAGAAAAGAATGAAAATGTGATCGACATATGCATGTGCATTAGCATTACTCCAGTTCAGACGGTGGAGCTTGCCATCATCCAAAACATGAGATACCATGTGCTTTATTGGAATGCATGGCATTCTCCCTATTCACATGCTGGAATTTGTTTTCATTTGAAAAGAAAAGTGTCTCTGCGCATGTGATGTGATGTGATTTCGTCAGATGGAGTTCCCAGAAAGAATAATGTGGTGCTTGGTTCGGCGATATTTTTCGGCCTTTCATACTCAGACCGAGAAATTTGAGGATATCAAGGAAGGACAATCAATTTCCTTAACCGTTCGGCTTACAAGCTGAAGCCCAAGGAAACTGGAGGGCAATGTTTGGACCCAATTTTGCACCATCGGTCTGAGTAATCGAGGTCATTAAATGAACAGGGTCCTAAGCTGTTGGATGTGAATATTAATGTGATTTTCAATTGCTTTACATTATTATGGTTACAATAAACCATGGTAATTAAATAGTTGGAATTATCCTGATCATTTGAAGATTATGCCGTGCATTCAGGTGTTGAATGAGGGTGTGATTAGACGGTTGTTGAAGAGATAAGGAATGAAAGAATATTCTTTTTATTTTCTCATCTAACCAAAACAACAATTTGCATGCAGACGTGGAATAGTTGTTAGATAAGGGAATAAGGAAAATAAAGATGAGAATAAGGAGTGAAATGATGGAATTACATGCAAACAGGTTGTGGCACGTGGCTTCATCTTGGGATTTGGTGATGATATTTCATCAGTTATAATTACATTTTAGAGTTTAAGTTGGTGAAGGAATGATCATGCATGCATGTGGTCTTTGTCAGGGGAAGTATACATGATGGATTTGATTGGTGAGGTGATTGCATGGAGATAAACTTGTGGTGACGTGATAAGTTTCGAATATAAGGATAGGCCTTAGCCTATGGCACGGATCAGCTTCACTAGTTTGAGTTGCAAAGGAACTCTACGTAATCATCAGGCCAGGCCAAGGTAAATATGTTCTATAAATGCAGAAGCATGAACGACTGAGGAGAGACCTCCAATTCAACACACAACTGCCCTGCGCAAAACCTCTCAAACATCTTGAGATTTTTTATTTTCTTTTTTCCGCCGACACATCTTCAGTTTGGATAAACAGCACTGTGAAGGCAACTGGCGAACATCTTCAGTTTGGATAAACAGCACTGTGAAGGCAACTGGCGAACATCTTCAGTTTGGATAAACAGCACTGTTGCCGTAGAATCAGCCGTTCCCGAAGCACCTTCAGTTTGGATAAACAGCACTGCATCGAGGTCGACTGGTTATCTATCTAAGTCTCGGTCGAGAAGGATTTTTGAATCCTTATTGGCAGAGGTCATCTCATTAGCCTTCTCGGCAAAGTGAGGTGTTACCAGGTTACTACATTCGGCACCCTAAGAGCCGAATTTGATATTGAACTTTGCAAAACTAGCAGTCTTGTCTTCAAGCTCGAGAATCCAAGGGCCGAGATTTGTTCCTTCCTCGGCCGCAATCGCAAGATCAAGAAGTCAGCAGCGCACTCAATGCAACATCAACAAATTTTACTCCTCGGCCGACGAGTTGGCACACCCCGCATTCAACCGAAGGACGTAGTTAGCTTATTAGTTACTCGGCCTGCACGCCACGTAGGCTTTGTAATTTTTAGGGTCAACACATTGAAACAAATGTTTTTTCTTTTATTGATAATGAAGCTATCATGCTACATTTTTATGACGAGAAATCTCGCCGACAACAATTGTAACTTCGTTTGTATTGATAAATTATGAACGACATTAATATTGTTTATTATCTAAAAAGATTTGGTTGTCTGCATTTATTTTTATAAACTCCCCCTTCCATCCTAACAACCCCCACCCTCACCCTGACAGCCGCCCGAATAATTGCCTGCTGGCCGTCCTGACAATTCTTAGTTGTGCCACTGAAGTAATGAATTTGAAAGCGTTACATGGGGTAACACAAATTAATGAAGTAATTATGCAATACCTTATGCTTGGGGAGTGTAGTGTGGACTCAATAATTACGAGATCAAGTCTTAATATTTGATTTGTACGCCACCACATGTTAAAAGAGTGGATGCTGAGTAGGGAACGTGGGATGTTTTTTATTTTTTATTTTTTATTTTTTTTATGGAAGACCAGCTGATGGCTTCAGTTAGCATGTAATCTACATGCTAATCTACATGTAGATTTATGTCAAAAAAAAAAATGTGTAACCGTCCCCAGTGGCCCTATGCATCCATCCATTAAAGAAAACAGCATTATTTTGCCGGAATGTAAATGAAATGTGTGTTGGAAAAATAAGGTAGGCCCAACTGCTGCATTAATCACAACAAAAGTTCATAAATAGTCATCCAATTAATTACACAGATATAATGCATATGAACGATCATAGACAATGCCAATGCAAATGATTAAGGGGCAGAAAAATCTGTCGACCGAAAAAAAAAAAGGGTTAGAAAAAATTGAAATGGGTGAAGACAAATGTTCGATATTATGTTCTTAAGACAAGTTTCAAGATAAATGTTTTAACAACGTCAAAGTAACATTATAGAATTTATTATTCGTCAAATGCTCTTAAACGGGTAAATTATATGTACTACACTAGAGCCTTAGAGAGTTTGAATGAAACATTTTCGTTACTGTTCATTTTTAAGGAAAAATCATATTTTTACTTTTTTCTGATACTATTCACTACATATTTATTTGTCATTTTTCATTAAAACTAATTTTTTTTTAATTTTTCGTTAGTTTTCATTTTTAAAACTCGGGCTAAAATGATACTTGAGGAGAAAAATTCGTGTTGGCCAAGATTCTCTCCATAAATTGAGCTTGGGATGAAGGCGAGTCTCACCGATGCGCGCGCCACATGCCACGCAACAAAATGTCAGTTGCTGGGACTTAGCGCTGACGTGTTTGTCCGCCACTTGCAATGAGCCGAACGACTTTATTAGCTTGCATTTTTTGATCTAACCCACACAATTGCACATGATTTGAATGCAGAGAAAACTCCCTTTCAATTTCCCGAAAATTGTATCCCGATATAAGAATTAATCATACATTGGATTGACAAATACACTTTATATCACCTTTGTAAGATTCCTTAAAGATGAGCATGTGACATATCATCCATGCATATTAGGTTCCAATAATACACCCTGGAGCATATGGCTAGGACATGGAGAAAAGTCCAGCAGTAAGACCAAATGAATTATAGAACTAGGAAATACACACACACACACATATATATATATATATATATGTTATATAAAAATATACCTTACAAGGACGAAAAAATGATATTTAATAGACGTTTTAGAATAGTCACAGCAGTTCTGCAAAGCAATAATAGTCCTCATTGAGGATTCTCTACCCTCCTATTTCTATCCCCTTCAATCTTCTCCTCTCACACATTATTTTTTCTTTTCTTATTATCTCTATAAAAAAAATCAATATAAGATGTTGACGTGACTTAACCGTGACCGTTCAAATGAGAATGGAAAGGTAAAGAGATTAGGAGGGTAGAGAATCATCCTCCCTCAACATATCCAGTCCCACAAGAGTACTGTAATTTCAAACAATATGGGCATAAAGGAACACAATCATCGTGTTCATGCGCAAAAGCAAAGTTATGACAATAGAACTGGACAAAATCTGAGTGTGCGGTTAAGCGACTAGGTTGCTGACTAGTGGGACTATAGCCCCATAGAAATATTGAGCAAGAGATATTGTTGTCCCAAGATTGAAGACTGATTGATATCCTCCAAACAGGGTCATTGGGTGTGACAGTGGACAGGCAGGAGTAGGACTGTTGAGGTTGACACACAAACAATCGTTATGTAGGGTATTATAAATTGTGGACTTTGGGGACTCATTTTTCAGCTTCATGCGCAGTAGAACTAGCAAAAAACATTATGGGGGAGTTCAAGCATTTGGTGATTGTTAAGTTCAAGGAAGATGTGGTGGTGGAGGACATTTTGAAAGATCTGGAGAAAATGGTTGCTGAGATTGATGCTGTTAAGTCATTTGACTGGTAATTAATTCTCTACTTTTCTTGTTAAATATTTAATATTTGAAACGTTTATGTTGTCAGACTGTCATTTAAGTGGACATTCCTACACATAAACTAAAAGCAAAACAGTTTTTTACCCATGGGCACCCCATTTAAAATCAAAACAATAAATTATATGATGCTCTATAACTGTAAAATAAGATCATTAAAAGTCACTTAACAAAACAATGTTACTGATCGCGAACATATGTTCGATCCTCGCCGGTGTGCTTTATTCTTTCTCTTAGGGGACAGGACTTGGAAAGCCCAGAGATGCTTAGGCAAGGGTTTACCCATGCCTTCTTGACGACATTCGATAAGAAGGAAGATTATACTGTGTTTGTTGGCCACCCTAAACATCAAGAATTTTCAGCAACATTTTCAACAGTTCTAGAAAAGATTGTGCTGCTTGATTTCCCGGCTACTCTTGTCAAGCCACCACCCAAGGCACCGGCGGAGGAACCACCAGCTACCCTGAATGATCAGAAGTAACTTAAAAATTGCAAAACTATGTACCCAATAGAACTGAATATGATGAAGTATGCTGCTTCTGCTTGTGTGTGTGTGTAGTTTTTAGTTTTTTTTTTTTTTCTATTAAAATTATGGGTTCTGTTTAATTATGGCAATGTCAATGATTTTTAATGTAATTTCAACTTGTGTGAAACTACGTTACGGTCATTTTGCCTCTCTTGAGGATTCATGAAAGGACATGTAGCTTAACCGAAGGGATTTTGTTAATTTTTACACTTGATGTCGTTCTAAAAAAAAGATAAACTGATCTAAAATCGAATGTATATGTTTATCTTTCTTCTCACATGACATTTCATGTAAAAAAAAGATAAAAGCATCTTAAGAAAAGAGATAAGCACAAACATATATGTACTTGTTGAACTTAAAATTTAGTCTATCAAAAAGCAAAAGATGGTATATGTACTTTTGACTTTGCTGGCTTTAGTTGTCGTGGCTCAAGAAAGGGTATTACTAGCAATGCTTCAGGGTCCCATGTAAACAACTTGTCTGCGAGAAACAGAGAATTAAAGATTCAAAAATTGGAAAGATATTGAGGAAAATAATGGCCAAAAGAAAAACCCTACTCAGAACTCATCAGAGTGCCATTTTATTACAAAATCTTAAGGTAAACTTCAAATACGTATAACCATCTACAAATCGTAACTTATAATTTCCCATGATCAAACGTGTGTGATTAATTACAGTATTCAGTAAAAAGTCATGTTTTAACGTTAAACAAAACAGCGACCAAACATAGAGAGATCTGATGATCCATCAAAAAGCATAACGTCGGCAACAGTAGTGGGTGGAAAAGGAGGAAATCAGGCAGCAGAATCTAAGGGATGGAGAAGTGTCACATTCCATTGGGCCACGGAAAAGTGGGATTGCAATTGCAAAACTAAATACACATTCCTCCCAAAAGTCCACAAGAAAATTTGAAATCACAAAGTAATATTCCTCAAAAGATTGCAAAGTAGATTCTCTGTTATCTTCATCTTCTTTGCTTCCTTATAACTCTATTGAAAAGTTGAAAACAACCTAACAGTGCAGTGCATTTGGATATGCAGACATTCAAGAAAATCTGCCTCCTGCATCCTGCCCTTCTAGTTCTCCATTTCTGGTTAACAACTTCAACAATCATTTGTGACAAACTCAACGCTCAAACACCCTTTTCGAAACCAAATTCAACTGCCTTTTCTCCGCTAAACCGCATTTTTGTTTGCAAATCTCAAAAACTATACCATAGTGATAGAACCTCTATTAACCTGTTCCCAATTTCCTACACTAACTACAGATGTAAAAGTCTGATCATCTCCGACCCTTCTTGTTCATCTCCACTACAATATGCCCATCCTAAACTTCGATCCCCAAGTTTTCGTTCTCCCAGACAGTCCAACTCACTTTTACTCTACAACTGCTCAAACAAAAACCTTGCTCCATCAGCACATTTTCAAAATGTCACCTGCCTGCATGCATGTGGAGCTTCTTCAAAGATTCAAGAACCCAAACTTGATGGGCTTACATTGTCCTCTTGCTTACTAGTTCATGATCTCACGAAGCTAGACATGGGTTTTCATCCAAGAGATCTGAATTGCTCATGTTACAGCAGGGTGTATGAAACACCTTCACATGGAAACAATGAAGGATACGGGTTGAAGACAAGGATGTTTTTCGACATCCCTGACCACGTTCCTAATATCTGCGACGAGTGTCAAAAGCCTAATGGAAATTGTGGTGCTGGGTTGAGGTGCGTATGCCACCCAAAAGAGTGCAGTAAGTGCCTAGCTTCATAAAGTGTGAATTGGAGATATATATTAATTAGATTCATCAACCATTTAAAAACTAGTATAATTAATGTGGTGTTTCTAATGATTTTAATTTGCAGAAAACAAAGTGATTTCAAAGGGTGGATCCATCACCAGTTCTGGTAATATCCTCTTCTCTTTGCTTACTCTAGTAGTAGTGATCGTTTTGGATCACTGAAGTAAGAAAGTTAAGTCCCTATGTATTGGTCTTTTTTTTTTCCTTTACTTTGTAGCTGTAAAAAAGAAACCAAAAGCAAATTTTGGTTGTTGTTCCCATTTCTCTTCATCTGTCTGTCCCGTAAAGATTCGTAGGCTCCATTTGGAAGGAGAAATTTGAATGAAAGGATTTGGATGTGAAAAGTTTGCCACATAAATTAGAAATCATTAAATCAATTGTATTTGAAACAACCAGATGTAGGAGTGAATCTTCAGTAGGCAAACTGTTAAGGAAATACATGATATATTTGTACAAGGAAGGCTATTCAATTCCCACTTCCACTAGCTACTTCTTTTGTAAAGGAACTATAAGTTGAGGTACAAGTATTACAACCTTCATGATTTACTGTAAGGTACAATCTGCTTTAACATGAACCTAATTAATCCACGGTATTTGCAGCAGTACTCAAACCAGCATAATTCCTGATACCTGAATATGTTTTCTGGCCAACCCTTTGTTGTAAAAGGGAACATGACAGGCAATGACATAAAAGAATAATTATACTCAAAATCTAGGAAGTGAAAAATATGACCTTAGTTAAAAAAGCTAAAGGGCAATGATCAAGTCGTGACGAAACATGCCACTGAATTTTAATCAGTAAAATTCCAAAAGAACAAAAAATGAAACACTCATCTCTCGAATAACTTCCTAACAGCAATACATGAGGAAATAGAAATTGACCTGCAAAATCTCGATACTTGTAATCCTTCACGTGAAGGCTCTCTGAAGCACCGTCTCCCAATGCAGCATCCCCTTTGTAGGTACCTAAAGTTGCTTCTGAATTCGCTTTGCACCTAGCAAGCCCACGCCTTTAGGGTACTCTGCTACAGAGCCCGCCCAAAAGAGAATGAAAGTGACCAGGGTTTCTTGGTATTGAGCTTGTTCATAGCATTCAAATGGAGGGTAGCTTCCTCCTCACTCTGCCCACCCGAAAGAAACACCACAGGAGGAACAGCTGGAGGCATTGTTCGCTGCAATGCCCTTACTGTATGATAAGCCACGACCTCAGGTGAAACCTTCTTGGCATCTGAACCAGGGGTAACCATGTTTGGCTTCAAAAAAGTCCCCTCGAGAAGGACATGGTGATCGTTCAGTGCTTTATAGCACGCTGCAACGGCACGCTCAGTCACATCTGTGCATCGCTCAATGTCATGAGATCCGTCAACCAATATCTCTGGCTCAACAATTGGTACCAAGCCATTCTCCTGGCAAATGACAGCATAGCGTGCCAAGCCATTGGCATTCTCATTTATAGCAAGCTGGGTTGGCTCGTTCGGGCCAATCTTGAGTACAGCACGCCACCTTGCAAATCGGGCACCAGCTTCATAGTACTGCTGGCAGCGCTGGGCAAGACCGTCAAGACCCTGAGTTGTGGTCTCACCATTAGTTCCAGCAAGCTCAACAGTGCCCTTGTCAACTTTAATTCCAGGAAGGACCCCACCGTCTTTGAGGATATCAACAAAGGATTTACCGCCGGCTGTTTTCTGGCAAAGGGTTTCCTAAAAAAGGATCACACCGCTGAGATACTGGAGTGCACCGGGGCGCAAAAGAGGAGCTCACGGAGGGCTCGCCTGTTGTTGTCATTATTCTCGACATTTATACTTAACAGACGCTTGCCAATTGTGCCCGTTGATTCGTCTGCAGCAAGGATTCCCTTCCCAGGAGGACCAAAGTAGGCAGCATTGCTGTTATTTTTGGTCTCCCTATATGAATTATTTTGGGGATTGGGACTGGAAGCTGCAACAACATCAAATATTAAAATAAAAGTATAGAACAAATCAGAACAAATCAGGCTACACAGTATGCTTTCCTTGTAACTAGAGTTACATTGATCCCAAAAATATCTCGGAAAATTGAGAAATGGGCCAAACCATATGGACCAGTACGAAAGTGGCATGAACCTAAGATAGCCAGGGCAGGAGCACAAGTACATCTGTAAAGGGTCCAAACCTGGGACAGTGCCGAAAAATATCTTGGAAAATTGAGAAAGGGCAAACCATATGGACCCGTACGAAAGTGGCACAAACCTAAGATAACCAGGGTAGGAGCACAAGTACGTCTGTAAAGGGTCCAAACCTGGAACAATGACCAAAAATATCTCGGAAAATTGAGAAATGGGCCAAACCATATGGACTCGTACGAAAGTGGCACGAACCTAAGATAGCCAGGGCAGGAGCACAAGTACGTCTGTAAGGGGTCCAAACCCGGGACAGTGCGAAGAAATGTCGATTACGCCTAGTAGGAATGAGTTGTGGCGTGTCACAGTATAGTTTACATCTCAACTATCGCTAAAAGAATTTGTATGATTTTTATAAGATGCATTTCAACAGCAATATGTCCAGACAAAATGTATCATCCATCATTATCAAGATCATCGAGGGGACTGCATAATGTGATCAAAGGATTGATCAGAACCAAAAGGTGTCCCCCAAAACACAGTTCTAAATTTTAATAAACAGATATTTGAAGCGGAACTAGAATCTTTTGAAACAAAAACGACATTAAGGAATGTCCTTGTGAGAGACAGCTCTTTCAGCAGTTCTTTCTATTCCGCTGAAGCCCTAAAATTCTCTTGTCCTCACAATTCTACTCTCTTCTATGAAGTAGCAGAAGAAAAATCATAATTTAACTACATGATTGTACATGATTGTTCTTAGTTTGTTATCAATTATTTGCAATTTACTACAAATATCTTATCAATTTAGATCCAAAATATCCCGAAGCCGATCGAAGCAAACCTCAAACCAAACAACTGCTAAATCCCATGCACATAATCAATAGCCTATCAAAATTAAAATTCAACAAAGACGAAAGAGAAGCAGAAAACGAAGAACGTAAAGAGAGTAATTTTAAGGTTCGTTTTATTTCAAGATTTAACTGCTTGTGCAAGTGTTAGTGCAGCATGAAGTGGTGGACATTGTCGCCACATACGGTGTGTACTCAACGCCGATAGAGAGGGCAACGCTTTAGGCAGTTTCTTTGACGTTTTTTTTGTTTTCTTTGTTTTTCACAATCTTTGACTCTTTCTTAACAAACTAGCCTCCTGCCACACAATTAGCTCTTTTGATTTTTTATTTGAAAAAATAATAATATATTTGAAAAAAAGTTAGTCACGGGAGTGGGGTTTTTTTGTGAATTTCTATTTTATTTGAAAATACAATGGAATAGGGCAATTTTGGGATTATAACTTGTTGCCTTATCCCTTCATATTCTTAACAAATAAAAAAAAAGATTTAAAGAAAGGGGTGTGATATCCACACATCCTTTTTTTACTTCTCACACACCTATCTAATTTTCGGTCATCGGATCAGATGGATTGAAGAAGATTAAGGGACAAAAATTAACAAGGGATGTATGGATAGCACACCCTTAAAGAAAAGGTTTCCCAAACTTTTTTTTAACTAAAAATCACCTAATAAAATAATTTAATAAAAATAGATTGAATATTAATGAAAAAGACAAAAATTTAATATAATAATAAAAAGAAAAAAATAATTGAAAAAACAAACGATATTATCTATATTAGGGGAGGGGTATGCTTAGTCTCACAATGAGCTAGTAATAATATGGTTCAAATTTGTCTTTGACGAGAATCAATTTAAGCATATAGATTTAAGCAGTTTAAGCAAATCTTAATAACTTGAAAAATGAATCAATTTAAGCAAAATTTGGAGGACGCAAACGTCCCCTTTTAATCAATTTAAACATATCGATTTTCATGTTTTTATTCAATCATAAAATATAGCAACAAACCATGTAAACTTGTCTTAAGATTGTTGGAAAAATAGGGTATAATTGCTATATTAAATCACATACAAAATTACGAAATAATTCATGCAATTATATATCAAAATAATGCATGCACATGAGTAACCAATGTTAAATGAACATGACGTAATGGATTAGAAAAACTTGGAAATATGGTTGAGCCAAATGCTAGACATTCTGTTCTTAAGACAAGTTTACGCCCCACTATAGTAGTGCTCATGGTTGCTTGGCGCTTGTATCCCAGGATACAACGACCACATCCTTGTAATAGTAGCACTCTGAAACACAAGGCTTCAACAAACCACAATTGTGTTGGATACTCTCTTCTATGGACTCAATGGAACATTACAAAACTCTCTAACATTAGTGCACTATGTGTATTAAAATATGAATGTAAAAGTTATGTATTACTAAAGAGGACTACCCTATTTAGATATTGAAGATACCTCTTTAGAAAGCAAGTAACTATTCATGAAGAGTTAACAGTTGCAACTTTTCATTTGAATTTGGATAGACACATCTTTCTACCAAAAGGCACACTTCTAATTTCCATTCAATTAATAAATTTAGTGCAATAATAATACTAAATTCTCCAACAATTATCAATAAAATTTTAATAAAAACACTTAATAAAATTTTATTAATAGGAAATATTGTTTCTTAAAATTAATAAATTTTTAGAAAAACTAATGAAAACTTAAGCCTTTTTCTTATTATATTAGTCTTTTTTTTTTCTTTTTTTTTTTTTGTGGAAAATGGGTGACACTGATTCTAGAAATGACAACACTATTTCTAGAATCGGTGCCATTATATCTAGAAACAATGACAATATTTCTAGAATCGGTGCCACTATTTTTAGAATTGGTGCCACTACTTCTAGAAACGGTGTCACTATTTTTTGAAACGGTATCACTATTTCAAAAAGAGGTACACCGTTTCTAGAAATAGTGATCACTATTTTTTGAAACAGTATCACTATTTCTAGAATAGTGATCAATACTTCTAGAAACAGTTAAATTATTTATAGAAATTATGGTTAACATTTTTAGATAGTGAAAACTATTTCTAGAAACAGTGTCATCATTTCTACAAAGTGACACTATCGCCAAATTAATCATATCTTTAATGCATTTGACTTTTCTTCCTTATCACGAACAAGGGAGCTTAGTGGTATCATAGTCTATTTCTAGAATAGTGATCAATACTTCTAGAAACAGTTAAATTATTTATAGAAATTATGGTTAACATTTTTAGATAGTGAAAACTATTTCTAGAAACAGTGTCATCATTTCTACAAAGTGACACTATCGCCAAATTAATCATATCTTTAATGCATTTGACTTTTCTTCCTTATCACGAACAAGGGAGCTTAGTGGTATCATAGTCTACTGCTCAAGCCTCCATAAATTTTGGACTATGCATGGGAATAGTCCATGTATCGAATTCTCCCACACATGTTGGGCTACACGTAGAAAAGGGTAGGATGTGTAGAAACTCCCAAACTGAGTAGGCAAGCAAATAGTTGTTTCCTGATTTATTGTAGATTCTCCACTTTGACTTGGAGTTAAAATCTTCTAGAAAAGGAAAACCAATTTCCACCAAAATCTACTTTAGTCTACCTTAAGTAGAGGACTAATAAATTTGGCGAGCAATCTTATCCTAACAAGAAAGAGAGAAAAACCAGAGGAAATTGTACCACTCCCCTAGTTTTCTTCTTTGCTTCCTTTGAGAATAGTCATTCATCGTCGTTATCTTCTTCTTCGTGGTGCACCAAGGTAAGAAAAATTAAAATTCTTATCTTTTTATTTTTCCGAAGTTGGAGGGCTTGATGGGTACACTCGACTAGGGCTGAGATCTAACTGGTATAGTTTGAAGCCACAGGGTTGATGTCCATCTTTTAATCACATGTCTCTACTGCAAAAATTTTGTAGAATTCTGCACATCCCATTTGGAATTTATTTTGAACCACTTGTAAAATCTAAAAAATTATGAAGTTGAGTGAAATAGCATATTTATATGTCTACTTCATATTTGAAAATTTTCATGACATATAAGAATTGAATCTTAAGTGAATTTACAACTAAGGTGGTACTACTATTTTTTTTTCAGTGACTTCAAATTAGTGGTTATGTTTTGAAATATTATTTTCACTAATTTGTGCACATCTAATGGTACCAATTCTCCAACATAGTCTAATGAAGTTTAGGTGACATTGATTAAACTTTGGTTGAAAAGAAGTATTGGTTTAATCTTGCTTAAACCAATAATTTTGTTTGGCCATCAATTTTGATTATGGTAATTATTGATTTTCAAGACAATATCAAACCGTGGCATATACTATTTGGTCACAAATGTATTCCTTTTGTGGTTTCATACATTAGACACACGAAGATAGAATTTTCTGCTAAACTATATGTTATGACTAATGTTTGTTGATAATTCATCTATCTTGATCTCCAAATACCATGAATCTCGAATTTTGTGTTTGCATTGAGTTTTGTTAGTAACATATGTGATTACATAAGTCTATGTTATCATAAATAGTGATTGTCTGCCCAAGTATTAGATCTAATATATGTTGTGGACTTCACACTCATTAATTTTTTTAGGCCTTGTGGGCTTTCTGGTTTCCCTGTGAGCATAGGTTGAACAACAGGTTGACCATCACGAATTTGGTATGAAATTACTTCTTGTTAGTTCAAATTTCTTGTTGTTGGGGAGCTTGTAAATCATTCTGACTAGTAGCTTGACCAGTTGGTACACTTGGTTGACTTGATGATTGAGAAAATGTGTTCTAACGAAGTAACTTGACTCATCAATAAATAAGTTGTGGGCTGCATACTCATTAAGTTGTAGTAGTAGAGATAAAATTTATAGTATTTTGTTTGTATTTTACTGTGCTTTATATGTTATTGATGAATGAGTATAATGAAGGGATTACAAGTTTGTATATATTTTATCTGCTTAAAAGTGTAAAGCTTTATATATGTACCATTGTGTTTTACGTTTTGGGTATGCAAACCTAATATAATTAGTTAAGTCTATTATGTATGAATTTCAGTTGCATGAATAATTTCTCTATAGTTGTCTCACATGGAGATGAAGCCAGAAAGTTGGTAAATTTTTGTTGGGCTCACAAATTCTTTTATTGTAGATTGCATGACCTTTGTTTTATCAATGGGAGTATTTAAAATGATTTTGTTTGATTTTAAAAGGTATGTTCCGGGAATGGGACTACAACCTTCTGTTGATCTGCCTTGAGTACGAGAGAAAGATATCGTGGTTTTATGTGAATCAAGTTTATGTTCTGAATATTCAGTTGCTATTTTGATTCAGTCCCATATTATTATCTTGTAAACAAAACAGGTAACTTCTGATGAGTTGTTTCACTAATCATGTTAATTTTTTCAAAGCTATGATACAAAATATTTTGTATAACTTCATGGGACCAAAAAACATGTGGGAGGTATAATTGTACTAACTAGCCTCCAACTTAGGTTCTCTAGTTTACAACTTTATAATGATAAGATTTGACACATTCCGACCTGGATTGTCCACTAGGACTCCGAATTGAGATGTGCCCGGGTCAGGATGTGACAAGATTGATTTTTGATTCTAGAATACAAATGCATATAGCTTGAAACCAGCTCTAGAGTTCGAACTAGTGAATCATTATAGTTAGTTGCAGGAGTCGTGTTGTTATAATATCAGTCAGTGATCACCTTTACTTGTATAACATATATGAATAGTTTGATCACACTCGTGTGAGTGAATGCAAGAGTTTTACTCTTAATGTGAGTGACACCAAACTATGTTTGGAGTATATGTATTTGATAAATAAGTAACTGGACATATATTATTGGACTTAATATATTTATTTTATGGAGACGTCTTGAACTCAATTTTGTATTAAGAGGTGATTAAAACCTCTTAGGAAAGTGAAGAGTTGTAATTGACTTATAATATGAATGGTAGTTACTAGCACAAATACAAATGCCTTTTGCCTTTCTTCTTGAGCTAATTGGTTCATTCATACGCATGTCCTATTGAGAGCAAAACTGTAAGGAACTCAGAAAATAGAAGATCAAAGATCAAACTCAACTGTCATGAATTTTCTGTAGGTACAAATTGATATTAATATGGGTTATTTTTTATTGGATGTTCTAAACTAGTCGAGCATGATTTAGTAGTTTTACTGGTTTCGATAATGCTCAATATTGTCTATATTATACTTTCATGGAAAGCTTCTCCTACTCACGGATTTCATCTAAATGATTTTCTAGTTTTCTGGCTCGACTGACTTGAAAAAGGGTTGAAACCCTAGTGAGGAAGAAGAAGAACCAAACGAGTTCGTTAACTTGTTATGTTACCCATCTTCTTTTGATGAAACGATGTGGGTAGCTTGTGCCTTGTGGTGTTTTGATATGAGAAATTAAAATATGTGGGCCATGTGTGATGTGGCTACCAACAAAATAACATTACACACGGCAGCCCACTTTCACTAATAGTGAAAATGGACTAAATTTGTATACAAAATTCGCAAACTAAATGATGTGTTACTAATAAGAATGAGCGCATTTATCAATGCTTAATTTATAATTTAATGATCAACTTCCATATCATTTAGTTTAGAAAATTTTGTTAATAAATTTAGTCTCTCTAACATTACTCAAAATATTATCAGTTTGACCCATTGAGAATCTGCACAAGCTTTCAAAATACGATTATTAATCTTGTAGTTTTAATTTGTTTACAAACATAATATTCTTGAAATTCTAATAAAATAATAGTAATATGTCTTTTGATGTATGTGATGGTATGGTTTATTACATTCTCACGATATTTTTCTTGTTTATTGATAAATTCTCTCGTGCCATTAAGTTTTGTTCATAATAACTTTAGTTTTACCCAATTCAAAAATTGTAATAGTGGATAACTCTTATTTTACATTTTATGCTTTTATGTTAACAACTAAGGAATATTATTTTTGTATAATAGAATTTACTAGCAAAAAAGAAAAACTAGAGAGTCTATACTCTAAAATTTAGTACTTGAGTGTTACCTAAATTGAACAAAATGACTAAGACAAAAACAAGAAAACATGGGGTGTGCTATCCACACACATTTTTTTACTTTTCACGCACCTCTTGTTAAACATATGGGTGTGGATATCACACCCTTAAAACATATGGGTGCCCTTTTGGTATTAGCTTCTGGCTTCACCCCTGGTCATAGAGCCGTCGTATTTTTTGAAATCAAGGCCGAGAAGGCAGTATCGCTTATGAACCTTTTTTAGTTTTATTGTCTTGGCAAATTTTTCAGGGAAATACCCCAAAATGGGACAATTTCTTAATCTTGGGACATAAATTGGACAAACCGGCCATGCACAAAATCGAAATTACTAAAATGTCCACATATAAATACTAAAAATCCTCAGCTTATTTCATCATTTGGAAGAGAGACATGCCGAGAGAGCATTGTGAGCTATAAGTTTCTAGGTTGAGCTTAGATCTCTGAGCTCCGATTTTGAAAAGAGGGAAGTCGAGATCGAAGATTTGAAGTGAGGGTTTCTCCTTTGCATCAGTGTTCCATCCTTAAAGATATGATTTTTGTACCAAATTTTGCGTTTTGACTAGAAAGTTCCATTCTTTTCAGCCAATGAAGCTTCAGCAGCCATATTTCCATGCCATCCAGTTTGTCTTTCTCTCTCTCTCTCATCTCATTCTCTCTCTAACTTTATCATTGTCTCCATTTTTGCAACTAATTACTTGTTTGTTCAATTAGGTTTTTTAGATTTGCAGAGATGGGAAGTCGAACAAGAGAAGGATGGGGAAGAGAGGGCTCAAAATGTGTTTTGGAAATCTTTATTTGTTTATGGGTTTTGTTATTTTAGATTATGGGTTTCAATCTTCGTTTTGCATTTTAATTTTTGTTTAGGGTATTGAAGATTCATGGAGTTGTGTTGGTGGATTTGGTTTTGTGGGTTTGATAGAAAATGCTCAATATTTATTAATTTGTTATGAACATGCAAATTTTTGTGAATTCGATCTGGAATGGGTGTAAACACGAAAATTCTGTAACGAATGAAACGAGAACAAGTGTACAAAGTAGATTTGTATTGATGAATTTGTAGGTTACAATGTTTACAATTTTCCCTTAATTCAGTCTTCAAATTTAATGTAGATGCGTCGGTTGTTGATCCAAAGGTCGTGATGACTTGATCTCTGATGAATGATTGAACGATTGCTTCAAGTTTTGAGCTTGAAACAATGCGTGGATAGTCTTCACCTCTAGGTTTGTGTATAACCTGTGGCAAATGTGATGTTGATGAGGGATTTTTTTGATTCAAGGGTTTTGGCGACTTAGTCTTGAATCGAACGTCGTTACAAGCTTTAAGCTTGCAACAAAGTCTTGAAGGAATCGGCACAAGTACTTTTTGATTCTTCAAGGGAATGTTTTAGCTTTGGTTGAAAGAAAGCTTCGGCTTTTGGTTGTACGTTCTTCTAAGAAAGCTTTGGCAAATGTTCTCCCTTTGTGAGAATTTCGGCCCTTCAATGTGGAAATTGTTGACCTTTATGCTTGTCTAAGGACCTTGTATTTATAGACTTCTTAAAGCTTGCCTTTGGATGGATTTGGCTTTGATTTGTGTCTTGATTCGTCCATGGGAGAATTTTGGCATCTTTTGTGTCTTAATTTCAACCACTTTCCCTTGCTTGGCCAAAATCTAGGGCTTGTTACCTATTTTGTGAGCAATCTTTAATTTTTGCTTGTTTTATAAAGATGCTTTAGCTTTCTTTCTGGTTTTGGGAGCAACTTGGACCCCTTGCCGATTTTAAGAGGGATTTTCTCCCTTTTCCCGACTTTTGGGAAGGTTTTGTACTTACTGCCTTTGCTTGATTTGTGCCACATGTCTGTGATGACTTGTTTATTTGTGAGGGTCATATGTCATGTGGAGCTTTGTGATGCATCATTTGTATGCAACAAAATTTACATGTCTACAAATGCCCCCACTTCAAGGTTTGTTGTAGGCATGTGCTTGTCACATGTACGAAACGTGTTTTGAAGTTCTGCAATGTGAATGTTCTAACTCAAGGGTCGCCGAGACTTGATCTTGAATTAGTTTGCTTCTTCAAGGGCTGTAGAGGCATATTTCTTGAATTGAGATGATGAATTTTGTCAAGGGCCGTTGAGGCGTATTTCTTGGACGAAACATTTATTCAAGGGCTGTTGAGGTGTATTTCTTAAATAAATGAAAATTTTCTTCAAGCGCCGTAGAGGCTTGATCTTGAATGAAATGGAAATTTTCTTCAAAGGCCATAGAGGCTTGATCTTGAAAGAAATGAAAATTTTCTTCAAGGGCCATAAAGGCTTGATCTTGAAAGAAATTTTGGAAATGGATAAATCGGCACATAAATATTGTGCGTATTGATTTTCCATAATTTTCACAAAATAATTTGGATGACTATGATTTCTTTGTAAACTGGTCAAGAAGAAGGAGAGTCTAATATTAACTGTATACTCTACATAATTTAAGTTCAATCTAGAGAATCCAAATAGGTCATCTGCCCCACGAAAGGGCTCTTTTTTGTTGCTTTGGGAAGGCAAACAATCATTGGGATGGTTAAGAGATTAAACTGTGACCCTAACAATTGGTTTAAAGACAAAAGGGGACCATGCATTTGTATTCACATTGGATCTGAGATGAAGGGACACCACCCAAATACTTTCCATAATTTGGTTTTGGCCCTATCCTCAGTTTGGTAGCCATTTCAAAATTGACTTGGTATACTTGTTGAGCATTTGTTCTTGGCAAAAGCTGAGATTGTTCTATTTTGATATTTTTACCCTAACAATTATTGTCTGAAATATTTGAAATTCACAACATCATTCAATCAAGAAGATTGATTGTCACTACATCAAATGGTCATGGACAATTGTCTTTCGCGTTTGTTCTTGGTAAAACTATGAACAACTTGCCCCCAAGACTTTGCTATCTCTATAATAAGTAATTTAGTTGAATTGTTGTTGCTAATTGCTGAAAAAGCAAATACAAAACAATTTTTCCTTGAACTGTTTTGTTTGCCGAACTCACTTCTTCAGAATCACAACCTATATCGTTCAAGACAAGCCTGATAGAGTTGGCTTCTTGGACTAAATTGGATCTGTCCAATTTTTCCTGACAAGTCAAGGCCAAGGCACTAACAAGGTGGAAAAATATGATGTAATAAATTAAAATTTAAATACTACACAAAGGAAGCAAGTAGTGTTAATTTCTTTGTTTTCATAAAAAACTGGAAAAAGAAGTGAAATTTCCATTACTTTTGCTACCAAATAAACAATAACAGTAAGCATTAATCTTGCACAATCCTATTATAAGCTACATACTAATCAATCATCTATTTCCCTTGTTTGAAAGATGTATTTATCAAATGAGACTAATTATTACGTGGGAGGATTCTCAACTTTATTTGATTCCTACAAGCCTAAAAGCAATTATACATGATTCTCAAAATTCCCACTTGCCTTTCAGCAAATCTTCAGTCGTATCTCTTGCTGTCTTTCCTTTTGCCCTTTTGTTAACTTATTCAAACCTTATACAGTCACCCCTCTATCATAACCAATTAACTTATTACCACTTTGCAACCGATTTTTCTTCCCTACAAACAAGCATTTAGTGTCATTGCACAATTAACCATTGAATGTGATCTAATGACTTAAAATTGATGACCAATTACTATTAGATCAATCATGCAACGACACTTAATACTTGTAGGTATTGAAGAAAAATCGCATACCATTTTCTAGTTTGCAAAGATTCAATTGCATGCATTATTGAGAGATATATATACATATAAACTTGTCAAATTCATCTATCTACAATCACATTCCTTAAGCATTAATTTATTTTGTTTTCTTAAAAATGATGAAAATGAATGGCTAATCTATTCCTCTCTTGAAAGGAAAATTAGAAGAATAGTTGTAATAAATCATAAATGTCAATGATTAACAAACAAAAAAGAAAAATAATTAACGACAAAATTTGATATTTGTTGTAGGCCTATTTGATTGAACAATCTAGGATTTAGAGAGAGAGCGGGGGCCGGCTACATTTAGAGAGAAGAGAGATTGATTTAATTGTAAGGTGTGTTGGATTCACCCCCATTGTACCTTTATTTATAGTAGTAGGATTGGTAAAAACATTCCCTTTAGGATTACAACATTTAATAGGTAATCAACTCCTAATATGAATATAAGATACATTCACATATCTACTAGGATTTACACGATCACATTCCTATTCTAAATATGACTGCAACACTCCCCCTTGAGTGTGTAAATACTCAACAAACCATCGCATCAGATAAGGTAGAATAGTTGATGAAGTCATCGGCACAATGGGTGATTGCGAGTCTCAAATTTAATTGAAGTATGCATTTGTAGTAAAACTCACAAAACCTCGCTATGGTAAAACTCAAGGCATAGGGAAAACCTATAGACTAAGGAGAAAAGTGAGAAGTATGCATAATGTCTTAAAACAAACGTCAAACAGGACAAAGGTTGTGAACTCAATGGAGTATGATCATCCCAGGATGGGTGCCTCATTAAAACCTCGTTAGGTAGCAAAAACCCAGTGGGAAAAATGCTCCTAATCGTAGGAAAAAGAGTACATTATGGGTGTACTCGAAGGTTTCGCTTTATCCTCATTAAAACGTCTCAACACCTTTTGGGTGTAGTTCGATTAATGTACTAGGATTTCATCCAAACAATGCTCGATCTTCAGGCCGAGACAGTATCGAGTTTTCCTAAGATCCTTCATCTCAAATTCCGATTTCAAGTGTGCAGCAATTTCCTCAAGCTCTGCAGGAGTCCCAATGAGGTTCATGTCATCAACATAAACTGCAACGATTGCAAATCCGGAATGTGACTTCTTTATGAACACACATAAGCATAATTCATTGTTCACATAACCCTGACTTGTCAAATATTCACTCAAATGGTTATACCACATCCGCCCGGATTGTTTCAATCCCTATAATGACCTCCTCAACCTAATTGAGAGAGTGTTCCGTGGTCTAGAACTATTTGAACTAGTCAATGGAAGTCCTTTTGGAACTTTCATGTATATTTCTGTATCTAGATCCCAATAGAGATACGCGGTTACCACCTCCATAAGCTGCATATTCAGTTTTTCGGAAACTACCAAACTGATTAGGTAGCGAAAAGTTATAATGTCCATTACGGGGAATATGTCTCTTTGTAATCAATCCCAGGGCGCTAAGAGAAGCCTTGTGCTACGAGGCGTGCTTTGTATCGCATTATTTCATTCTTTTCATTACGCTTCCCTATGAAAACCCACTTGTAGCCAATAGGCTTCACGCGTAGTGGTGTAGGAATGATAGGTCCAAATACCTTATGCTTCGTGAGCGAATCGAGTTCAACCTGAATTGCTTGTTTCTAGTTTGACCAATCGGTTCTACGTCGACATTCATTGACGGAACGTGGTTCAATGTCATCGCTAAGCATAATGTCAGTAACTACTAAGTATGCAAATGCATCATCAACAATCATCTCATTCCTATTCCAAACCTCATCCAATACTGTGTAGTGGATCGAAATTTCATGATTCTCGAGATGCCGGCATGTTTCGTCTGAAGCATCACCGTAATCTAGAATAACCTTATGTGTTGGAACGGATGAGTGAGCGATGGTCGGATTCAAACTAGGGTCACTAGTTGGTGTCATTTTCCTCTTTCGGGGTTGTGAATCCTTTGAACCAATGGGTCTACCACGCTTCAGGGTTGGAGCAAATGATTGGCTAGCCGTTAATGTACCTTACCGCGTGGAATGTGCAGCCTCCCCACCTTCGAGGATTGTCCAACCTTCCCAAGTAGGTTGTTAATGTACGTGGGGTACATCTATCCTTGCAAGTGTGTTTGCAGCGGGTATATGTGATCTTGTCACCTTTGCTAGATCATTAAAAGCATCTGGCATGCTTTGAGCAATGCTCTGAAGATCTATAATTCTTTGCACCTTAGTTTCAAACTGGGCAGTGCGGGGATCTAAATGAGACATAGTGGGAGCATACCACGACAATTCGCAGTGTTCTAGGAGAACGTTAGCATGCTTTATCTCCCCCTAACGACGGGAAAACTATCTCATCAAAGTGACAATCTGCAAAACATGCGGTAAAGAGATCTCATGTCAAGGGTTCTAAGTAGCGAACAATTGATGGCGTAGCGAACAATTGATGGCGAATCATAACCGACATAGATTCTCATTTTTCTCTGAGGACCCATTTTGGTACATAGCGGCGGTGTTATTGACACATAAATGGCGCACCCGAACACCCGTAAATAAGAGAAGTCAGGCTCATATCCAGTGACCAACTGTAACGGTGAATGTGGTTAAGTTGCGGTAGGCCTCAGGTGGACCAACATAGCTGCGTGCAATATTGCATAGCCCAGGCAGATACCAGCAGTTTGGTTCTCATAACCAAACTCTGAGTTATCAATTAAATGCACTTTATGAAAACTTCTGCCAGGCCGTTTTAGGTATGAACATAGGGTACAGGATGTTCCACATCAATCCCTACTGACATGCAATAATCGTCAAAAGTCTGTGACGTAAACTCTCCAGCGTTATTCAGTTGAATCGACTCAATCAGATAATCAGGGTTGTGAGCCCTTAGCCTAATGATTTGAGCTAAGAGTTTAGCAAACGTGACGTTGCATGTGGATAACAAGCAAACATGTGACCATCGTGTTAATGCATCAACCAACACTATAAAGTATTTAAATAGTATGCAGATTGGTTGGATAGGTCCACAAATGTCCCCTTGAATCCTCTGAAGAAACTTAGGGAAGTCATGAATGATCTTTGTATGTGAGGGTTAAGTATTCAACTTCCCTAAAGAACACGCTTTGGATGGTGGAACTCTGACATAGGGATGTAACTTATGCTCGTGTGAAGATTTGAGGATACGGCGCATCATGTCACGTCCAGGATGTCCCAAACGGTCATGCCAAAGTAACAAAGTGTTCTAGAACTCAGGCATAGGGTCGGGCACGCTATGGGCTTCTATGCCGCGAATTGTTGAGATGTACAACCCACTCAGCAGACGTTCCAACTTCTCGTGAATATGTTTCTGGTCATATTCGTACAAAGTGATACAAAGAAATTTAGAACCATTATCTTCATTGGTTTCAAGATGATATTGATTATCTCGAATATCTCTAAAACTCAGCAACGTTCTTCCGGAACGTGGAGAATAGAGTGCCTCCTTAATGATCAAAATTGTACCATTAGACAACATGATACGTGTTTTTCCGTATCCTTCAATCAAGTTGGACGGGCCTGAGAGAGTTGTCAAATGAGCTTTTTTGGGTATTAAGTTAGTAAAATAGTGTCGTTCATGCAACCACTATCTGCCAGACCAACTAACTTCCCCACTAGACATACCTAGAAATAAATTGATTGAATTGGTCACATGCATAAATATCAATTCATTCATTCAATTAAGCAATTCAAGAAAATAATATCCATTCAAATAATAATCCATAATTCAAACAAGAAAATAATATCCATTCAAATAATAATCCATAATTCAAAACAAAACAAAACCAAACAAATTATTCTAAATACTTAGAAAAATTGTTCAAAATTAAACCATAAACCCAGAAAATAGGGGGTAGAGGCTGGCCACTCCTAGTGGGTTCGGCCACTAGGGTTAAACACCCTAAAAACATGGCTAATTTATTCATCCATAGGCGCTGACGCCTCCTAAAAATCTAATATCTCCATTGATGTAATTGCATCTTCCAGATGATCCACATGTGCAAAGTTAGACTCACAACAGGAATAATACTTGGCAATAGCCTCATGGGAAGCTCGGCATACACGTGTCCCTTGATCCATAGCGATAGCACATGTCCAATTCAATAGAAGCAGGTTGAACAGAAGCTTTGCCTTTATTCTTAAAGTTTGGGGCCTTAAGGGCGAGTGGTGGACGTTGTTGGGTCGCATTTCCTCCCTTAAGTGTGGCACTATGTTGACCTTAGGTCCGTGGTTGGGCTTGTCGCCCATTACCACAGCCACGATGATGCTTTCGTCGTTTATGGCTGCTAGAATGGGTCGCATACGCTTCAGGCGCAGCGTTCGAGCCAATGGGTTGAGCTTGATGATTTTTCATCAAAAGCTAGTTCTGCTTTTCAGTGAGAGGTAAAACAGAGATCAAATACAAAAACTTGGTGAATTTATGAGCCCTATATTGTTGCTGCAGGACAATATTGATGGCATGGAAGGTCAAATAGGTCTTCTCCAGGAGATCTAATTCAATTAGTTCCACTTTACAGAATTTCAACAGTGAACATTCTACAAACTTCAGAGTTGTATTCATTCATGGACTTAAAGTCCTAGAAGCGAAGATGTTGCCAGTCATGTCTTGCTTCAAGCAAGTATATGTCTTTCTGGTGATCAAAACGGTCGGCCAAAGCAAGCTAGAGGGTGCATGGGTCCTCCTCATCGAGGTACTAAGTCTGCAGTGCATCATGGATGTATCTTCAAATGAAGATCATTACAGTAGCCTTCTGAGCTTCGTCAACAAGTTTGTCGGCGATAGGTGCCTTGATGATGGCTCATATGCCTTTTGTAGTTAGATGGAGCTTCACGTCTTTAACCCACTTTAGATAGTTTCTTCCAGAGACTTCTAGAGCGGATAAATCGAGCTTGTTCAAGTTCGACATGTCCCTAAAACGGAGGGAAAAAAAACATGATTAGTCATATGGTAAGCCATAGACATATATCGTAGAACATACAGGTTATATAGACATGTATTAGTTTAATTTATGCATGAAAACTATAGGTTTCATATGATATGTTTTGAATGAAAACTTCGAGTTTCAAAGGCACTAAATTTGAAACTACAGGTTCAATTTAATTTTTTGAACAATTAGTTCATAATGAGAGGTTCTTGCAAGAAACACATAATGCAATATACTAATTTAAATATAGTGGATTTGAGGTTCTTCGGGCAGTCAAGTGTGAGAGCTTCGTTACTACGACAATATGTTACAATTCAAAGTATAAAGAATAATTTATTGAATGGTTAATGTCCAAAAGTGATCTTTAGGTCAATAATTTTGGATTCATTATCAGATTAATGGACTGCAGGTCACTTTTAATTAATTCAATAAATTAAGCCATACGGGGTTGATTGTAGAAGCAAAATAATATTAAAATAATATTATCTGGTTGAAAACATAGCCCCAAAAATAATTGGGCTCTGGTTAGGTGCCTTGAGTAATAGGCAGGGCCCTAAAAGGGCCTCGGGAGTGGACTGTAGGCCACGAGGGGTGGGAGAAACCCCAGCCGCAGCTGGGTTTCATGTCTGGGCCGACGGGGGGCAGGGGTCAAGTCCAGCAAAAGCTAGCCTGTGGGTTTGGGCGCACGAAGCCTAAGCCCAGCCTTGTGGGCTAGCTAGTGTGGGACGTGGGAAAAATCCTAGCCAACTGCGTTGGATTGGATGGCTGCAGGTCAAGGCAGCGATTAGGCTCGGGGCTTCAAGCCCTGCTAAGGTTAATTCTAGGCCGAGACCTGGTTGCCGCTTCCACAGTGATGGTGCGGTGGGTGTGCTATACCATGTCCAATTCCCTTTCTTTTTTTTTTCGAAATCCCTTAGGGTTTAGGAGACCCTATATATGCTTCTAATTTCATTTTATACATTGACTCACATATTCCACATAACAATTTAATTGTGCGATGCATGAAACAAATATATGAACATATACAATCAATATATATATATATATATCGTAAGGAAAATATAAATATAGAGGGGTTCATGCATCATGGGGAATGTTTTCATGCTTCGTGGACATTTCAAATATCTTCTTTTATTTTAAGCGTACCTGATTAGCAGAAAACGAAGGCTTTGAATTTTTGTGGAAGATCGCATCCTCCTACGATGCGTCAATTCCTCAACTTCTGGTAAGAGCGAGCTTATAACGTGTTGTAGGCCTATTTGATTGAACAATCTAGGGTTTAGAGAGAGGGGGGGCCGGCTACACTTAGAGAGAAGAGAGATTGATTTAATTGTGAGGTGTGTTGAATTCACCCATTGTGCCTTTATTTATAGTAGTAGGATAGGTAAAAACCTTTCCCTTTAGGATTACAACATTTAATAGGTAATCAACTCCTAATAGGAATATAAGATACATTCCCATATCTACTAGGATTTACACAATCACATTCCTACTCTAAATGTTACTACAACAATATTATGATTTATGAGATCTTACAGGCATACATCAACAAGGAGAATTCAACTTTGTCGTCCTCCTTGTGCACCATCTTCTCTTCCAACCACAATCTGCTATCCGTCCCACGTCTTGTTCTGAACATGAACACTGCATACCTTGATGAAGGATTGAAGAACCAGTTATGAACATCCCACATCAGATCAACAAGCAACCCATCAACAAAAATTGTCTGATTCCCTCTAAAATTCCACTGCAGCCTCTTCACTCGAATGACCGTCTTTTTATCGATGCAAACGGATAAAACCGGATGTTTTAAGCCTTCATTTTCCCCACTATATTTTATCAAAATGTCATGTTCAATGCCTGTGTCGCTGAATTGAGCTCTGGTGGAATAAAGAGCATTTCCGGAACAATGCTCTTGCCTCGAAACAAGAGAGGCTTTCGCAACACCACTGGTCTTGAACTTCGTGCTTACAGCTTCTCCGGCCATGTCACCAAGAACTAGGCCTATTTCTGAATCAATCATGACCAAAATGTAAAAACCCTCAACAGGTTCAGGACCACTAACATCATACTTTGCTCTAGAGAGATCCCAAAAGATTTCTGTCTTCAAATTATCAGATTCGATGACTTTGGTGCCTTTCTTCTTTCTGAAGATACGCGAATTCGTGTTCAACTTGAAGGATGCTGCTGAGGGATCGTCAGAAAGCTTAATGGTCAAGCCTTGTGCGTAGTGGTTTTTGCACCAGGAGACTGTGATCAAAAGCTGCTTTTGAGTGGAGGAGAGAGTGATTTTGTAGAAGCATGAGACTGCATTTTGGACTGAAGGAGTTAAGTTTGGAGAAACACAAGCAGTGTTTGCATAGCTAGAACATGAAGGATGAGACACATTTACTGCATATTCATTGAAACAAGCAACTTTGTCTCTCATTGTGTAAACAACAATTCTAAGTTTCTAAGCCAAGAAATAAAACCCTGCAGCAGTCACTACTTGAGAGAGAGAGAGAGAGAGAGAGAGAGAGATATTGGGGGGTGGAGGAATCTAAAGGGTTTGGAGAAATGGATGTGTCTGGTTTGGTTTCGGTATTCGAACTGTGTTTGCGTGTTAGAATTTTGCAAATGGGAAAAACTTGAGAGGCTGAGAATGAGAGGAAGGTAAGTAAGGAAGAGAAATTAATTTAGTACCTTTTAAAAACTGCATCTTATGAGAAAGGAAAGAGGTAGAAGGTTAAGACAGAAAACCTTCAAGCTTGCCTTGTTTGCTGCTTTGCCAGTTCAAACGAGACAAAAGATTCAAAAGAAAAATGAAAGGAAAGGCTAACAAAGGAGTGTCAGGTACCATCACTATTTGTGGCAGGATCATGGCTGCTTTTAATTCTTTCCATTGGGTTTTGTGATTGAAAAATAGATGTGAAAAAAAAATCATCCGCTTGTAAAAAATCCTTTTGGGGAGAACTTTCCATAAAAACAGCGACCTGCTCAGACTGGTAGCCCAATACTACCATTTTCTTCATCAAAAAAAAAAAAAAAAAAAGAAGTGAGAAAAAGGCAAAAGACAATTAATTATAATGGATAATACTTGACTCTTAACATGTGTCTAGAATACTAGGTATATATATTTGTATGTTATTAACTTGTGGAGGGGCACTTGAAAAAAAAAATCCCTACTGTATAATAATATGGCGTACCACTCCGTGTTCCAAACACATTAAAAGATCTCTCCTAACATTGGATCTTCTAAATAGCAATTTCGCTTTACATGATTACACATAGTACTGTTTCATAGTACAAATGTTAATATTCAAGTATTTAATATAAGACTATTTAGTCATCCATATGCATTGAACAAATTGACAGTTATAAATACAAGTAATATCCTCATGCTTAACCGTCAACTTGTTTGATTAAAATGGATGAGTAAACGATCTTCAAATCAAATGAAATTTTCTAAATATGATCTTCATATAATGAGAGGGAATATAAACGGTTTGAATTATGATATTTGTATGGCTTGTTTGATTGAAATGGATGAGTAAACGGTCTTCAAATCAAATGAAATTTTCTAAATATGATCTTCATATAATGAGAGAGAATATAATCGGTTTGAATTATGATATTTGTATGGTGAAATGATGTTACGTAATCATGTAAAACGGAATCGCTACTTGCATGTTAGGAGTCAGGCAATAGCCAACTATATTTTCACGTTCTCTAATTTATAAATGGGTTTTTATCACAAATGGTCCCTAGAATTGACCCTTACCATCAAAATGGTCCCTGAAATTGAAAATCAATCAATGTAGTCCCTAAAAATAGGTGTTGCAAATTAATGTAGTCCTTCCGTCACAATTATGTTAAAAACTCCGTTAAGCGTTGATGTGGGACATAAATGGATCTCATAAATCTTTTTTTTTTTTTTTCACACAAATGGTTTTTGAAATTGACCCACGACATCAAAATGATCCCTGAAATTGGCCTGTGACATCGAAGTGGTCCCTAAAATTGAAAATCGATCAATGTAGTCCCGCAAGTAAGTATCCCAAATCAATGTAGTCCTTCCGTCACAATTCTATCAAAAATTATGTTATGTGCTGATGTGACACATAAATGGATCACACAAGTTTAATTAAATTAAAAAAAATACAAATTGTTTTAATAATTTAATAGTTAATAAAAAGTTGTGAACCCAAAAACCCAGTCCTACAATCACCTTCGATACCAATCCACATTCCTCTGCCTCATTCCTTGTCTATTCTCTAAAAAAAATCTCAATACATCCATCTTTACACACTTCGACAACCTTCACCAAATTGAACCTGGATTGAAATCACCTTTGTTGACAGCTTGGCTAATTGGCAACGACTTCTAGGACATCACCGTTAATATTTAGGCGATCAACATCCTCAAAACCTTAATCTTGGAGAGCTTGTTCGGCGCTTCCCTGGTGGTCTAGTGACTCAAAGAACGAGGATGTCTACCTTGAGATAATGAGGTTATAACCGAGGTGCGTCTATTGTTGGTTGAAAATTATTTCCAAACCCCCTCTGAGGCCTTGGTTAAGCCTTGTGCCTTTGAGAATTATAGAAGGGGTCTCTCTTCGGAGTAGGTCCTACTATAAGAAAAAAATTTCATTGTGCAAAAAGGTATTTAGACAACTTTTTAAATTAATTATTAAACCCAAATCAGCACATAACAAAATTTTTTACAGAATTGTGGCAGAAAGATCATATTGATTTGCGACACCTATTTTCAAGGACTCCATTCATCGATTTTTAACTTTAGGGACCATATTGATAGTGTGGGTCAATTTTAAGGACCATCTTGATGGTGTGAGTCAATTTCAGGGACCATTTTTTATAAAAACCTATAAATTGCGGGGGCCATTTATGTGCCATTTCACATCCCGGCCCGGGACGGATCACTTCCCGGGCCCGCTCCACCACCGTAACACGATATTGTCCGCTTTGGGCCTCGACCATGCCCTCACGGTTTTGTTTCTGGGAACTCACACGAGAACTTCCCGATGGGTCACCCATCCTGGAAATGCTCTCACGTGCTACTCGCTTAACTTCGGAGTTCCCACGGAATCCGAAGCCAGTGAGCTCCCAAAAGGCCTCGTGTTAGGTAGGGATGGGAATATACATATAAGGATCACTCCCCTAGGTAATGTGGGATGTCACAATCCACCCCCTTAGGGCCCGACGTCCTCGTCGGCACACCACGACCAGGGTTAGGCTCTGATACCAATTTTCACATCCCGGCCCAGGGCGGATCACTTCCCGGGCCCGCTCCACCACCGTAGCACGATATTGTCCGCTTTGGGCCCCGACCATGCCCTCACGGTTTTGTTTCTGGGAACTCACACGAGAACTTCCCGATGGGTCACCATCCTGGGAATGCTCTCACGTGCTACTCGCTTAACTTCAGAGTTCCCACGGAATCCAAAGCCAGTGAGCTCCCAAAAGGCCTCGTGTTAGGTAGGGATGGGAATATACATATAAGGATCATTCCCCTGGGTTTGAATCCGACTTATATGCTAGTCATGATTGATGAGATATGGATAAGTCGTACAGGTCACTATAGGTGACTCCGACTTATATGCTAGCCATGATTGATGAGATATGGATAAGTCGTACAGGTCACTATAGGTGACTCCGACTTGTATGCTAGCCAGGATTGATGAGATATGGATAAGTCGTACAGGTCACTATAGGTGACTCCGACTTATATGCTAGCCATGATTGATGAGATATGGATAAGTTGTACATGTCATTTTAGATGACTCTGACTGATATATCACTTTGTATTGATTTAGTTCATTTGGCCTACTTATTAATGTATGGTGGAGTTGATGGCAAACCGTGGTTTTGGTCATTTCTGAGTATGGTTTGGATATATGTATATATGTTGTACTGTCTTATGGAAAACGATACGGGTTTTACATTTAGGGGCATTACTTTTAGAGAGGTAATAACTTTGGGAAGCTTGGTTTTATTGCTTAATCACACCTTCTGTTTGGTGCCCTTCAGGTTTTAGCTGCTGAGTTTGTATCGACAAGAATCTGTGGCGAATCTTAGTATTGATGGATATTTCTGAGGGTATGATTCTTACCCACACTACTGTACCTTACTTATGCTCTGACATCGCGTGTGAAATGGGTTCGCTCCCACTCGTAACGCACTCTGGTATTTAGACACTTTTAGATTCAAATTTATTCACTTTTTATACACTATCACATTTTATGGCTTCGTCACCTTCCAGGTGTCGGCCAGCACAGCTCGATTCAGGGTCCAAGTGGATTTTCTGGGTCAGGGTGTGTCAATTTGGTATCCCGCTCCACCACCGTAGCACGATATTGTCCGCTTTGGGCCTCGACCATGCCCTCACGGTTTTGTTTCTGGGAACTCACACGAGAACTTCCCGATGGGTCACCCATCCTGGGAATGCTCTCACGTGCTACTCGCTTAACTTCGGAGTTCCCACGGAATCTGAAGCCAGTGAGCTCCCAAAAGGCCTCGTGTTAGGTAGGGATGGGAATATACATATAAGGATCACTCCCCTGGGTAATGTGGGATGTCACAATCCACCCCCCTTAGGGCCTGACGTCCTCGTCGACACACCACGACCAGGGTTAGGCTCTGCTACCAAATGTCACATCCCGCCCTGGGGCGGATCACTTACCGTAGCACGATATTGTCCGCTTTGGGCTTACCATTCCCTTACGGTTTTGTTTTTGGGAACTCATGAGCAACTTCCCAGTAGGTTACCCATCATAGGATTGCTCTAGCCCCCTTCTCGCTTAACTTCGGAGTTCCTACGGAACCCGAAGCCAGTGAGCTCCCAAAAGGCCTCGTGCTAGGTAGGGATGGGAATATACATATAAGGATCACTCCCCTGGGTAATGTCTGTCACATGCCACATCAGCACTTAACGGAATTTTTAACATAATTGTGACGAAAAGACCACATTGATTTGTGACACCTATTTTCAGGGACTACATTGATTGATTTTCAATTTCAGGGACTATTTGTGATAAAAACCCTTTATAAATTAATTAATTTTTCAATTGCTATCCAAATCATTATATGGTATGTACACAACTAGACATCAATATTTTTTATCCTTTAAACCTTTTTCTATTCATTTCAGTGTTTATCTTTGAGATATAATTTTTTTTTATACAAGGTGTTTGAGCCCAAAATATTGGGCCTGGGCCAAGTAAGGCTGCTAGCTTGATACGAGTTGGAGATTCTCGGCCCAATTCTTATTCTTCTAAATTAGATCAAGTCCAGTCCATTGAGCTATGGCCGAGTCCTAGGAAAAGAATGACTCTTAAGGGATCAGGTTTAAGAGTGATTCTGCCAAATCCTAATATAGGTAAAATTGTTAAGGATCAGGATGAGCTTTGAATAATTCGTAATATTCCGATAATCAAGCTTCATATTTGATCAGATTGGGAGTTAATCAAATGCAAAAAAAAAAAAAAAAAAAAAAAAAAAAAAAAAAAAAGAGGACTAGGTTCAAAATCCAAATTCTAGTAGGAGTTACCAAAGGCTATGCATGGATTAGGATTATCTGATAAAAGATTGGATCAGGAGACACCAAGGAGTTACAGTCCAGGTAGGATTCTACTTCGGTGTGAGTGATCAACATGGGATTTAACCTTCTTAAATAGAAGTGGTTATGTAACATTTAAAGGACCTTCAACTCAACACACAAAATTGCCCTGTGCAAATTCTCGTTCTACGCAAAATCCTCTCAAACCTTTGAGAAAACACTAACTTCCCTAACTTCGTCAACACACCTTCAGTTTGGATTAACAATAGTGTTTTGGCAACCAACAACATGTTCACTTTGGATTAACATAACTGGAACCTTATAGTCAGGTGACCGAGGAGCATCTTCAGTTTGGAGTAACAACACTGCTTTAAGTTCGTTTGGCTACCTATCCAAGTCTCTGTTGGCAAGGAGTCTTTGGTCTTCTTGTTGAAAGAGGTCATCTCATTAGCCTCTCGATGAAGTGAAGTGTTACCATGTCACTTAGTGTTTAACGCATTAAAAGTCGAACCCTTTTTATAATTGGATATTCTCAAGTACACTTCAGAGTTTGGCATTTTGACGGCTGAGCAACATTCACCATCAAGACACTTATCTCTTTCAAATATTTGTGTCGTTATAGTTTGATACCGATTCGATGCACTTACATTTTCACAAATATAATTAAGGCAGCCAAACCTGGTGCAGGGGACCCTGAACTTCGCAATGACTAGCAGCCTTGTCTTCAAGCTTTAGAACCCAAAGGCGAGACAAGTTCCTTCCTCAGCTGTGATTACTCAGATATAAAAGTCAGCAGTGCATTCGACACCCCCACCTCATTCACTCTACTCACCGACCAAGGATATTAGGGATGGGGTTACGCTAAACCAGGCTATATGCTATCAATAATTTGGTATCGAATTTCCTATAAGAGTTTGAACCTAAAAACTCTCATCTACAAATAAGAAATAATACTATTATACAAGACTATAGTGCTAGTAGCAACATTAATGAGAGGTCCACATATATCTCTTTTAACATATTATTTCATGAAAACCAAATAACCTTTTCTTTGTTAATAACTAGCAATATGGCACATGCTATGAATTTGAAATATTTTTGTTGGAGGATTTTTTTTTATTTGTTAATCATAAATAATACTAAAGAGAGAGGAAGGGTTTGAAACTAGAACACGTTTAGTTGAAAAGAAAGATTAACTACTAAGACAATTCACTACATACTTTTTGTTAAAAATATATAAAAAAAATGAAGAAAAAAGTAGCCCGGAGAGTACAAAGGACAAATTGTCAAAATAGTTGACAAAGAGCCTTCTCTTTATAATAGTATATAGATATATAGATAGATGAATATTTCCACTAGAAATATCTTCTTGCATAAGTTGAAACAAACTCATCTTAAATTAAAATATCAAATTGGACAAACTGGACACAAAACAAATAACCAAGAAAGTCCTAGGGCTGGAAAAAAATTCCCGAAAATTCTGAACCACACCAAAAAGAATTCCAATCCCAAATTTAAAAAATTCCAAATCAAAATTCCTGAAATTTTCAAGATGAAATACCAAACCGGTCCCAAAATTTTGGAATGGGATTTGGTATTATCTACTCAATTCTTCAGTAATCCCATACCAAACCGAAAATAAATATTATATATATATATATATATATATATTATTATACATTTGAAATGTTGCTAACTAATTGTAGCAATATAATTAGTGTGGTCTACAGGCAGTAACCATAGCCCTTTATTGCCACATATGCCGGTACGAACCTCCCACAAATGTGCCTATTTCTTCAACACAAAATCAAAAAATTGTATTGTTAGTTTTCAAACATATTAGGTTTGTAACTTATTTTTTTGCTTTTGGGTTTGTTACTTATCTTATTTTATTTTCATGTTAATTTAACTTGGTATGAATGGTTGCAATTTCAATTTGTATGAAATTTGGGAACACCAAACCATCCCGAAATACCGAAAATATTTCAGAAATCTTGAAAATTGGGAATACCGAAATTTTGGTTTGGGATTGGTCTTCAAATTCTCATCCTGAAAATTTTCGATTTGGAATTTGAGATCCCATTTTCAATTTGGGATCCCATACTAAACCACCCCTAGAAAGTTCTATAGTAAGGAGGCTTGGATTTAGCTAAATTGTCAGCATAGCATTGTGCTTTGCCGCCTAAATTTAATTCGAATCTTCTCCTATCATTTAGATGAAGTTAATGTAATTATTTTATTATATTTTAAGAAGAAGAATTGATCAATACCTTGGTAGATATATTATGTGGAGGGAATATGTTATTTCTCCGAGTCTATTTATTTAGCTATTTTGATTTTACTAAAGGTGCTATGGGCATGCAGTAGGATTATTATGAATTTATGATAATGAGTGTAGACCCACAAAATAAATTCAGTCTGTAGAACCACCAACTCCTGCTCCCAACACATGACCTATAATTAAAAGCAAGGCATAATGTGTTTATGCAATGAGCTATAAAGTTTCCTCTATTTTTTTTTTTTTTCTCCATTTCTTAATGTATATTTGGTCTACCGTTATTCAGTCTTGATTTTGTCTGAAAATACCTTAGATTCAAATCTCATAAACTATAGCTGTTACTGTTAGATAGAAGAGAAATGAAAGATCAATCATCTGTGACTATTTTATACAAGTTTTGTATATATACATTACATCCTTTAATATATGAAAAATATCATGTGGTTGCTGGTTGGAAAGTGGGATTAGGAACATTAAATTAATGGGAACCCATCACATGAACCCTATTTATGGGTGCGTGAGCAGCTCCTGCTGTGTCCCTTCCTTGTGATTATTTGTAGGCTCCAAAATTTGTTGATATACTGATATCTATTAAAGTAGCACTAAAGGTTTTAGAGCAAAAGAACCAGCTATTATTTAAACTTTGAGATTAAGGCTTATAGGATTATTAGATTTTGATTATGCAGGTATTAGCTATGCAGCTGTTATGTTATCATATTATCGAGTTAATTACACACATAAACATCATAGAGAAATATTGTTACCTTGTTAGATAAGTTTGAGGGATTGTATATTGTAATTTGTGAGGCTATCAAATCTAATCATTCTTCATATTAATAATAGTTATTGTTTAAGTTAAGAATATGGTTCTTTTAAAAGAAAAGCTAGGAAAAGGGTTGAGTTTTATTTCCAAATGTGTTAATGTATATCGATTGAATTTGCATTGTAAATTTGCATTGTAAAAAAGTATAATTAATCATACCGGAGAAAAATTCAATATATCTGCAAATTAACGAGGCATTATATATATATATATATATGAATATTTAACTTCATGAGTCTTGTTAGTACAAGCATGACGCGTACTCCTGATCTATAGTCCCCAGATCTTAAATATAGAAATTTGATATATTGTCTGCAAACAACTTCGTACTGGTTATTGTCAACATTGTGCTCAACTAATTTCTCCTCATGTTACTCGTATGATAGCTGCCAAATGGATTTTAAGTTATATCAAAGGTACTTTGGATTTTGGCCTAACTTTGGCTCCTAAGCTTGCTTTTGCATAATTGTCTGTTCAGATGTTGATTTGGCGGGTAACACTAGCCGCTTCAGCACTGGCTACTTAATTGAAGGTGGTGTTATCCACACCATTTTTATTTTCCACACACCCCTTTCAATTTTTTATCATCGAATTGAATGAATTAAAGATAATCAAAGAACATAAATTAACAGAGAGTGTGTCGGAGGTAAAATGAAGTACGTTAATAACAATACCCCCTAATTTATCTTGGCATTTAATTTATCTTGGCACCAACCCCATCTCGTGGTGCTCCAAAAAGCAACTAATGGCCTCTCATTCTGCTAAATTAGAGTACCAGTCTCTTGCTTTGTGTGTGCTGAAACTACATAGATTTGTTATCTTCTACAAGAACTTGGTCATCGACGGAGACATCTTGGGCCCAGGGGGAGGATGCCTCCACTCATTTTTTTTTGGTAAAAAAATGGACATGCTTGTGAAATTAGCAAGATATTTCACTAGTTTATTTGTGCTTGTGACATTATCATTAACTCTTCCAGTTCCTACTGCCAACGTTGAAAGAGCATTTCGGCCATGAAATTTCTAAAGAATCGATAGAGAAATCAATGGATGAATGATAACCTGAGTATTTTCATAGAAAGAGACGCTTTCAAAACATGAAACATATCGAGGGATATTGTAATATGTTGTATATTAAATTTTATGGATTAATATACAAGTATTTTATTTAGTAAATTCTTTAGCTTTTTAATTTGTAACTTTGTTATTAGAAGATGCCTCCATCCATAAAAATCTCTAACTTCGTCTCTAGGGTTCGGTTGTCCTTTCCTGTATTCCTTTATTGTGACAACATTAGTACCAATATCTTGCTTCTAATCATGTTCATCATGCTCGCACTCGTCATATTAAACTTAATTATCAGTTGTTCGTGAGAAATGGTGCTTGTGAGTCATCGGGTTTGGTACATTTCTTCTATTAATCAACCTGCTTACTAAAGCTCTCCATTAGCCTCGTCATGGTGTTCTTTCCTCGTGTGGGTGGGAGAAGAGGGGGGGGGGTGGTGGAATGTTAGAATAAATTTACTTATTCTAGGAATCGTCTTCATAATTATAGAAATGTAATTCTTTCCGCATGTGAATTTTGTCAAACCTAGATATATTGTAAACATTGTATTACGTGTGAAGTCCAACAGCCATATGTATTCCAAGTCCAACAGGTTGTATTACGTGTGAAGTCCAACAGCCATATGTATTCCAAGTCACACGATTTGTGTTGTCCATGTGTTTGGCTTGAAAATTCGTTACAAGTAAGAGAATGTGTTTAGAATGAATGAATCACATTGTACAAAGAGTAGTGATACACTTATTACCTATTTGTACCATCATTTGACCATCTCTCTAATAGAGGTAGGGCTCACCAACACATGTGGGTCCTGTCTCTATAAGAGAGATAATACTAATAGATGGTAAAAATAACATTTTTTGTTGTAATCGGGTTTGGTACATTTCTTCTATTAATCAACCTGCTTACTAAGGCTCTCCATTAGCCTCGTCATGGTGTTCTTTCCTCGTGTGAGTGGGAGAGAGAGAGAGGGGGGGGAGGGGGGGTGGTGGAATGTTAGAATAAATTTACTTATTCTAGGAATCGTCTTCATAATTATAGAAATGTAATTCTTTCCGCATGTGAATTTTGTCAAACCTAGATATATTGTAAACATTGTATCAGATTAATTAAGGAGTCATATAATTACAACAAAAATGTTATTTTTACTATCTATTAGTATCATCTCTCTTATAGAGACAGGACCCACATGTGTTAGTAAGCCCTACCTCTATTAGAGAGATGGTCAAATGATGGTACAAATAGGTAATAAGTGTATCACTACTCTTTGTACAATGTGATTCATTCATTCTAAACACATTCTCGTACTTGTAACGAATTTTCAAGCCAAACACATGGACAACACAAATCGTGTGACTTGGAATACATATGGCTGTTGGACTTCACACGTAATACAACCTGCTCATATACTATAAAAGAAGTTGAGATTCCACAATAAAATCAATTGGCAATATGGAGAGTAACTCAACTCTTTATAAGTCCATGCAAAATTCTTCATTTCATCAATATGAGATTCATTCTCACCAATTGTAAATATGGAGGAAATTAAATCCTGCCAACCAAATTGGTTAGGCAGTTGCATTGTCAATACTGAAGATTATCTTTTCAAAAGTGTATGACACCCCAAGTTTCATAGACTAATATATACATAGATTTGATCTGTCATTCATTAACTAATAATCTACGTATTGCCAAATTAACAACTTCACTTTGCTTAATTAGTTTACCAGAACATTACCTGGAATTGCAGACTTCTTCAGAACCCTTTACAGAGAAATATAAAAAATAATCGAAAACGAACAATTAAGATAATGATGTGCACATTCAAAAGGCAGCCGTCATATACCTAATGTTATGAAACTTGCAGCCGTTATATACCTAATGTTATGAAGTACAGGTCGAAAGTGTATCAGAAAATAGAGTTTTGACCAGAAAAAGGTCGCTCGGTAACTATATATTTCTCGAACAGAATTGTACACATATTTTCTTAATAATGCTTCCCCTAAGCAGCCTAACCTTTCGGCTGGGAAGGATAAACCCTATAAAGCTTAACAGACAAATACAAAGCCTAACTAAAAAAAGAAAGTGGTCCTTCACACAACAAGAAAACTTTTGAGACTTTAATAGGAAAGAACTAAATATGGGAATATTTAATCTCAAATAGTTCGTCTACTCCTATTTTCTGTGATGATAGTGTGATTTGTGACTTTGTCGGCTTCAGGTCCAGAGTTTACTGCATTGAGTTTACATTAGAAACAACAATTAGAAGGAAAATACTTGTATTCATCTCTTCTTCACTCTTTATGGATAACGTATCTTCATTAAACAATTTTCGTAATCGGAACAATATATTCAATTTCTTAAGAATTGTTTGGAGATCATATCTTCACAAAATTGACGATATAAGTATCAAATAACACATTCATGATAAACCATTCATCATATTGATATAGCAATACTACTAGGAAAATTGTACGGACTTTTTTTAAAAAGAGAATCGGTACCATTTGTATTAAAAAATTATTAGCGGACATTATGGAATTGTTAATCATCGTTATTCATTTTTTTGGCTCCCTTCATGTTTAACTGGTTATAACATCACCTTAATACTCAGCGTATGAAATACATAAAAAATATGAGGTTACACTATGATCATCAAAGCTTGCAGTCCAAGACTACAGAGTAGTGATGAGGTTCTAATTAATAACATTGTTACTAGATAACAATGTTTATGTTGTGGACGTCTGTTGCACTATTAAGATAGCCTATTATATATGCATGAACGTGTATGGATTACAAAATTATTGTTCAGAATAAAGGGTACTGGTACTCTTTTTTTAAAGGGTATTGTACACTAGTTCTATTTAGAGACACAATATAACGCACGTGCTAGCACAATCTCTAATAGAAGTGACTCCACCATGTATGTAAAATCGATTTATATTTAGAGATGTGTTAGCAACTGTATTAATTTTATGTGTCTAATGGAGCTATTTAGATATTACATACCTAAAATCATCTCCAAATGAGATGTCAAATCTTAAGCAGAATGTCATGTAATCAAATTTGAATGTATGAGCAAGCTGCAACCGATATGTCAATCCTATGTGGATTGACATATGAGTTTTTATATGTCAGATCTGACATATGAGAAAATGTGATGTCAAATAATTTTTAATTATTTTATTGTGTATGTCCCATTAATGCACCAATTGTAGATCGTGAAAATTTATTTTAATTGATTTCTTTTTAAAAATGAGTCCTACAAATATCATTAATAACAAAAAAACGTATCAGTTGGAAAAAAAAAATTGACATTAACACATCAACCATCAAATTAACATTTGATATTTATTTTTTGATATCTCCATTGGAGATGCTTTAAGAACATTGGTGGAAGGATAAGTATTCCTAAGTACACTAGGGCTACGAAGGCTCCAAAATTCCAAATCTTATCTTATATTCTCCCATACACGAAGGCTCCAAAATTCCAAACATGAACACCTAAATCAGTGGCTGCAACGTGTGAGCAACGATGAAAACAGTTCTCAGGAAAAGTACCCTATAGAGTGGAATATTTTCTCATGACATTTGCCAAATCTGCAGAGTTTTGAATGTGGACCACTTGTTTTCAAAGGAAGATTTAGGCAATTTTTTATATTGGAAGAAGATAGACCACTTGACGAGGTCATGGACCTTTGGCCCTTCTTTCTGAGGAGGGTCTACCTAAAATTATACTAGTTTGGCAATTGTTTGGAAATTGGAAGGCTATTTATGTCATGCATGTTGCAATTTGCAATTTGCAATTGTGCATTCAACTGAAAAACGTGAAATAGTGTCAATATTATAGAGAAGGGCAGGCCTAGGTTGGTAACTTGGTATTGAGGAATGAAAGAGAAATTAATGAAACAACAAAGAAACCCCAACGGGTTAAGTCTAGTAGAAAGCAAGCAAAAATTTGGAATCTCTAATTTGAATTTGAACTCTTACAGACCTATTTTTTTAGGTCACTAGTTTTGCTTTGATGTGTTGTTTGACCCTGGTTCAAAAGTACGATACCGCCTCATATGAAACGAGAACTATATAGAAAAACAAATTAATCTACTATCAATTTGTGGTGAGATACCTCTTATATTAAAAAATAATAATAAACCAATAAAGAAATTGGTTAGGGTTTGCCCCTTTGTTTAAGTGCATAAAATTTCCAATGATCCCAATCAATATTGTGGTGTTCCGTGGGTTTTTGATGATGGGCAGCCAAGAATTTTTTATCTTAATAATCAAATCAGAAGCTCTCTGCCTCTCTTAATATAACATTGTGGAGTGTGCGTGAAAGCAGGCATGTGTGTTGAGAAATGGACATTAGACAGAGACAGATAGCTCTACACCGACAAGATAGAGATCAACCGCTAATGAACATTGGTTTCTTGAATTTCATCTCTAATGATTTTTAAGAGTGCTAATTAATCGTGTTTTCAGGTTCATCGACAAACACCAAGCTTTGGAACTTATTTTAGTTATACCTTTTTGTTTATCCATCATACATGAGGATTGGATGTGCTTCATTTACAATTCACATTCATGACATAAGTTTGAAAATACCTTTTTCATTTTTTTTTAATTCAAGAAAAATTCTCTAAAGTTAGAAAGAATTTCTTGTCGTGAATGCGTTTAGAATTTTTATTGTTATTACAAGCGATATTTAACATTAATTTACATTAAAATGAGAGTATTTAAACATGAGATACAATGAGTTAGACAATCCACTACTTTCATACGATTTAGGATTTAGTAAATATGTGTATCGACTACCCACTATGATATTGGTTGTTATGATTGCTGACAAGAGGCAAATTACATAACTTGAAGTTGAGTTTTTACCAAATGAAATCCATTTTCAATTAACAAGTAATGTTAACAATTTTTGTAAGAATCATGAAGTGACATATATACATACATATACATATATATATATATAGATGTTTTATTAGTGTTTGGGAATCAAGGGGAGGAAATTGTTCATAGTCATAGACTCATAGAGGAAAACTAACTTTAAATTAGTGAGAAGGTGGGTAAAGAATTTTTTAAGTAATCAAATCTTAAAATTCACTACCATTGGGCTATGAAAGTCAACTACTTGAATGATCAAACCAAAACATCTCATAGAAATTAACTAATCTACACTCGGAGGAAATGGCTCCACTCAATTAACTTGTACAACAAATTGGAAAACACCTATAGTTTGATCTAGACCGTAATATCATCGTGTGAATATGTGAGTGCCTCATTTATTATGTGCTCAAAGCACATTGTAAGTCAAAACAATTATATAAGAATTATATCTTCGATGTCATTCATTGTGTGACTAAATCACATGACAAAATTACATATACACGAAATACTCTCAGTGACACCGAAGCCTTCCAACACAGCGAACCTCTCCCACGCATGACAATAACTATAAGAGCGAGTTCCCCCTGTCGATCTTCTTTCTCTCCAAGTATTTTCACAATCACAAGTCACAACCGGTGGGATAGTTGAATAATTGGGCAATTAATTTATCAACCAAATTTAATATGACATCTCATCTACTTCTTAATCATATATATAAAGCCACGTGAAAACTTAGGCTTCCAAGTTAGTCTATGTTTTTTTTTTTAATATGACTGAAATAATAATGCACTGTATCTGCATCTGCCAATTAAAACCTGGTTTAGTACTGAGGTGATTCTGAAAAAGCTGCTATCAAAAAAAGTTGGGAGCTGTTTTTGTGTTTGGTAAACACTCAGCTTCAGCTTTTTTTTCACAGTTTTGGGTGAAAAAAAGCCATAAACAAGAAGCTGCAAAACCCAGCTTTGAAAAACCGGCCTTTTTTCACATCTGTTTTACATAAAAGTTTACCAAACACTCTAATACTGCTTTTTTTTTTTTCAAAAGCACTTTTACAAAAAAGTTTACCAAACACTCTACTGCTTTATTTCACAGCTGCTTATTCTCACAGCACAGCAGAAGCAGCTTTTTTTCAAAGCACATCAATACCAAACCAGCCTTAAGTCAAAGATATTGCATGTAACATAGAAGTTGATGATTCAATTATTACCTAAGCGTTGATTAACGTGCTTAATTTTTATTTGTGACATATCATTTAATTTGTAAATTTAATTTACAAATTTAATCTCTCTAGATACCTTAAATACCTGACGCATTTGTTGCTTCTTGGAAGTTGGTAAAAGTCCATTTAGTTTGTTAAATGAAGATTAACAATGGAAAACTGACTTTTGAAATTCCCATTCAATTCCTGCATCATTAGAATAATATTATATTTCAGAAAATATAATATAATCAGTTTCATTTGCCGGCACATTTGTATTACTATTTTTATATTTGAGAGTATTTTTGTCAATATATTTTTATTTAATGAAGAATTTTTACAGAATAATCAAAATGATTAACGGTGAACAAACTCAAAAATCACTTTTATCGATGTTAAATTTCAAGGACCAAAGTAAAAAATTATGTCAATCTTATGGACACTTTTAGATAAAAATCCATATGAATATGTTGCTAACCAAACCGTTCCTTTTTTTATTTTTTTTATTTTTTTATGTTCAAGTGTACATGTGTTTAAATGTTTTGGTGTTGAAATTGCATGCCTTTTTGCTCACCACTTCTAATCATAGTGTAGTATTATCACCTCACTCGATGCTTGTCGCATATTGTTATTATAGTGTATCATAATCCATCTTGCTAATTACCATTTAGTTTCTGGCATTGAACTCGTTCTACGTTGAACGGTTGAAGTAGGTTCTAAGTTCTAATTTCATGAACTCTAGGTGAACTCCATGTACATGTTCTAATGATTCTGAAACATCTAAATGCTGAACTAACTAATCTCAAAAATTGATGGGTATATAGGGGTAAATGATGAGTCTATGAGGGTGATATAATGAGACTAGACGGTATCAATAAAGGGTGGTGCTATCCATCCAACATTTTTTTTACCTCCTACACACCCTGTTAATTTCTGTCATTTAATCATCTTCGATTGATTCGATCCGAATATCAAAATTTAGGATGAGAGTGTAGAAGGTTAAAAAAAAGATGTGTAGATAGCAACATCTTAAATAAAACACGTAACATGAATGAACCGTAACAAGAGGTGTGTAGAAGTTTTAGCACAACTGAAAAGAGGTTATGCTATTGGGCCGATCCAGTTCACTCTTCTTCTACTCTGCATTTGCATCACAGAGGATTGTGTAGGAGCAGCTTGGTAGCTCTATGTGCTGTTTTACATCAAAGTGGAAGATGATGCGTGGGAAGATTTGATTTTCCAAACCTACTAGCTAGCCGAGAGGTGATTTTCGCACACTATTTTTAATCTCTCTCACACACTTCTTTTTATTTCTAACCATTGGATTCAATAAAACACAAACAAAAACAGGAGACAAGATTAAACAGGAATATGTGGTAGGCTAAAAAGGGTGTGTTTATCATTTCCTATGTAGTCATTGTACGCTGCAGAGTTGAATTTTGTGTCTCAATTCTTCCAGGTTTCATCACACTTTGGTCACTTATATAGCTTCTACCACCAAGGCTCACCTCTCAAACTATTTGTGTCAAAAGAAGCAAATCATCTTGGCACAATGGCAATCAGGCAAATTACTCAATCCTAACATTCTTGTTGACACATTTTACTGGCAAAATTAACTGAGATCTAGGCTCGTTAGCTTTAAAATCAAAGTTCATCTCCAGGTATATAACTCATCCGCATGCACAAATAAAAACAGTTGCAACAGGAGCTATATGATCATTTAAGGATCGAAGCGAAACAAGAAAAGCAATGAATGATCGATTGTTACTTGGCAAATAGCAGTAAGGGTGTTACGGGAGTGATTCTAAAAATAGGAAAGTTTACCATGACCTCTGATCCAACAACTAATAATAGATTTATGCAAAGAAATAAATACAAATGACAGAAAACAATGGATAATATGAGTCCAAGAAAGATAATTCAGACCAAAAAGACAATTTAATCTAATTACCCGAGAAAACAAAACAACTTTTTAACTCCGAGACAACCCTTCTCTTTGTGCTTAAAATAGGAAGCCAACAAACTTCAACAATCCCAAACCACCGTGTCTCTAACATAGTAAAGTAACTACTGCTTAGTAACCAAACGCTTTGCAAGACTAGTTGATAACTTTGCATTCTTTTCGTCTTGCCAGTTGCTACTACATAAAGTTGCATGCAACTCTACAGAAAGCAGCCAGTTTAATAGATACTAATATATTTGCCTCTTAAGCAAATAGAGGAAAAGAGACATGTCGATCTCTCATACGAAAATTTCTCTCATAAATCAATTTTATGAAAAAGGAAGACTAGGTTCACAAACAATTCAGACATTCCAACCCAATAAATGAAGGAGGAACAATTCAGACCTAGACTTTAGGCGTTATCATTCCAACATCAACATCCCTTTTAGTAAAAGTATTTTCCCCAAAAATAAACCATCACCTCATCTTATATTTTATTGATTACTTTGATACAAATTTAACATGACATTACTTCAAAACAATACAAGTACATCATCTAACTAGTGAATGTTAAATTGAACTCCCATGTAACAAACCAGAAGAATTTCAGGAGATGCAAAAGATTTGCTTTTTAATTCAAAACAAGCATGTTCAGCAGTTCACCTCGAAAGACAAGCATTTCGTTTCGACTTTCGAAAGAAACTTATCAGCAAATTCAAGAATAGTACAAGAACTCTTGATTTCAGCATGCACACGCTCCTAGATAGGACTGATATAGTTCACAAATCTGCCTGTGGACCAGGGAAAGAAAGAAAAAACATAGTACCATCAGGTAACTCCCAATAACAACTAATAAAGCTGTAAAAGAAGAAAACCGAAAGTTCAAAGTTCAAACTCACATCTCAGCACATAAATCAGGTAATGTTGCCATATGATTCTTTCCCCTTGTTTCTTTTTTTTTTTTTGTCCATTTGGTTTTGACAGCATAAACCAAGAATGTTCCCAAAAAAAATTTGTTTATGCTTAGTTTTCCCCTTAAATTCCTCATCCCACGTTAAGTTCTAATTCCTAAGTTTTGAACAAAACTACTTGTAAAGCTGAAACCCACCTGTGCAAGTATGTCTCACCTCTGCGAGAGATATAGTCATACTACTATCCTTTATCCAGTATAGACAATTTAACCAATCAATGAGAAAGGATGCTAATTTATGATACTGCATTCAATGAAATTTACCCCTGTTAATTTACTTTTCTAGTTAGAGATTAACCTTCCTAAAGGACGTGTCGTTTGTTAATTGCCTTATCTCGAGGGATGGACATCATATAACAAGATTACAGGCTGAATGACAATTAGCAAACGACACGCCGGTAAACGGATAGGAAGACGTAAACATGGATGCAAAAACACCAAATTAATAGAAAATGAGGACATTAGGGACCTTCGGAGGAGGTGGCCAGGGCCGGAAGCTTGGAGATAAGGCAAGTGGACGCAATGGCATTGTGGAGAGGTTGAAGAGAGCTCAAATCTCGGCGCAACAGCCTTCCAATGCAAATATAAACAAGATTATTACATTCATATACATTTCAAATGTGTATATACACAATATATATACATATGTCAAAGAAAGAAACTACCTTGAGGAAGAGGAGCGACGAGCCATGAAATTGGACGGAATCGAAGGGCATGGCGCTGCTGAAATTCTTGTTCTTGTTGTTGATGTTGCTGCTCGGCAAAACGCGCGCAGAATTGTCGATCTTCCGGCGATTGAAGCTGACATTTTTGTTCTCTGTTCGTCTGTGTGTTTCGTTTCGAAACCCTAAAACCTCTGTAAAACCCCAATTTCAGAGACGAGGAGTGACGGACGCTGAGCTCAATTTCACGTCCTGCTTTGTATTGGGTTGGGCTGGATCAATTCGCATCGTATTTGGGCTGAAGAGATTGTGGGCTTTTAGTTTGAAGTTCTTACAAACGTGTCAAGAAAGTTTTCGTTTTTTTACAAAGCGATATTCTAAATTATTCTAATAAGAAGGGGATATTCGAATTTGGGTGAAAGATGGTAAAAGGGAGGCATCTCTCATGACCAGCTGGCTTATCCCACATATGTGTTGTGGCAATTTATTTATAGAGACACGTGTTACTACCTAGTTTGATATGTTATGTTGCTAAGCTTTGTCTAAACTATTATCCATGCATGAGTGCAAAAATTTACTGAAGTATCTAGTTTACATTTAAATGTATGGGGCAGATTTGTATATAAATGAAGGTAGTTTACTCCAGTGAAAAAAACTACGTCTATTCACCTATAACCTGATGATAGCGTTAGTAGAGTAGGGAACTCTCCAAAAAAACCAATTGCCATGTGACATGCTCATCTATGAAATGATCGTGAATGCCGCACAAGCACATGATTCTCCTATCACGTATCGCACTCTCAAAGCTCTTCTTCTCACTACTGAAAGAAGAATGGTGGAGCCGACTGTTTCGTTGGTTGAAACTGCTCCAGTGAATGCTTATGTGGCTACAAGAGGATGTGGTGGACGTTCTCAAAAAACTAGACATGGTGTTGGTCGGTCCAATCGTGGCATTCCTGTGAATCAGCAAGGGTATGCTCCCCACAACAATAGTCAACAATAACTGCCCGAAGAAAGGTTAGTTTCTAGAACTGGTCGTATAACTTGTCAAATATATGGAAAAGAAGAGCATTCAGCCCTAAACTGCTATCAGCATATAAATGCAGCCTACAAAGGTTGTAATAGGCTGCATCCCAAGGAAGCGCCTCACCGCTATGGCTTCTTCTTCGATCACACTTAATCGTCAACAAAATGGATTTTGGTTATTTGATACCAGGGCAAACACATATATTACTCCTGAACTTCAGAACTTTGTCAATCCCAATGAGTATAATGGTAATGAAAACATTGGCAGAGTAGGTAATGATATTGGACTCTCTATTGCACATTCTAGTTCAAATACAATTATGACTGATTCTTGCTCCTTTAACTTGAATAATATATTACACTATCCCTCGGCCTCAACAAGTTTGATTTCAGCCCATAAATTTACCCTTGACAACCATTGTTATATCCTAATTTTCCTATACTTTTTTCTTGTTAAGGACCTCAAAACCCGAAGGACGCTTTTCCGAGGAAGGTGTGAGAATGGGTTATACCCATTACCAAATGGTGGTGGATCATCCAAATATCCCTTTTCAACATTTGTAGGCGTTCGAGTGTCTACATAGAAGTGGATTGCTCATCTTGGTCATTCTGCGTCTAAAATAATAAGATTTTTAATTGTAAATAAACAAGTGCCAATTAGTGGCAGCTCTGATGAAATTTTTGTCATTCGTGTCCGTTAGGCAAGAGTACCAAGTTGCCTTTTAATGTTTTAGAGTTTGTTTCGCAATTTCCTTTAGAACTTTTGCATTTCGATGTTTGGTGTTCACCTATTGTTTCAATTGAAGGATATCGCTATTATTTATTGTTGGTTGATGATTTTTTAAGGTGTTCTCATGCTCATATTCCTTCAAAATATTGGTTTGATGCGTGTCAAACAACAACTTAAATCATAAATAGGCTACCTACTCGAGTTCTTTTCGAATGAGTCACCTTATGAAAAAATGTTTCAAAGAACACCAAAATATGATTTATTAAAAGAGTTTGGGTGTAGATGTTTTCCGTGGCTAAAACCTTATACACAAAATAAACTTGAAGCTAAGTCAAAATCAAGGATACAAATGCTTGGATTTATCCACGAGATGAGTTTCTTCATCTCGCAGTGTCCCATTTGATAAGGACTTTTTTCCATTCCAGGATTCTACACCTTCAAAGGAAGGCGTCAACACCATAGGTAGTTCTTCTCAACCTAAACTCTAATTTGTTTTTCCTAGTTTATCTCATCCATATCCTGCAACCACCGAGACCCAAGCTATAGTCTCTCAGTCACATGTCATGTCCTTACTTCCTAACATAAGTAGCCTTGCACAACCTCAGAGCCTTCATTGAAAACCATAGCGTATCTGAATCCAATCTTATTGTAGGTTTCCCCGCTATCCTAAGATTACCAAGTGAGCAAGGATCAGCCCCCAAACCTATCCCTCAACAGCCACCTACGTGTGTTCCCACTCTAGTTCGTTCCATGCAAACTCGCTCCAAAACTAGCATACAAAAACCCAATCCAAGTATGCATTGCATGTTGTAACTAATGATAAAAGTGTTTAGCCAACTTGTTTCAGCCAAGCAGTTAAACACCAGGAATGGAGGAGTGACATGGTTCAAGAATTCAATGCATTACAAAGGTGCGGGATGTGGAATCTTGTTCCTTATAAACCCCACATGAACTTGCTTCCAAACAAGTGGGTTTACAAGATTAAATGACACACCGATGGTTCCATCGAAACACATAAAGAACGGCTAATGGCTAACGAATTTCGTCAAAAGCAAGGCATGGATTATGGTAAAACATTTAGTCCAGTGGTCAAGCAAAGTACCATTCTCCTGGTGCTAAGTCTTGCAGTTTCAAATCACTGGCCAGTTCATCAACTGGATATCCAAAACATTACATGTCTACCTGATGGAGGAAGTCTATATGAAATAGCCTGTTGGTTTTATTGATCAACAATACCCTAATCATGTGTGCAAATTACAACTGAGCTTGTATGGTTTGAAATAAGCACCGCGAGTGTGGTTTAAGCGCTTCTAAGATTTCTTGCTTCATTTGGGATTTCAGGATTCAAAATGTGATTATTCACTATTTGCTTTCAATCAACGAGGTGTGTATTTGATTTTGTTGATTTATGTGGACGATATACCGCTTACAAGAAATAACCCACACTAAATGCATCACTTAATCAAGAAGATTAGTACTTTGTTCTCTATGAAAGACTTGGGGCCTCTCCATTATTTTCTGGGTGTTGAAGTCTCCTATGTGAAGAATCATATGTATCTTAGTCAAAAAAAAGTATGCATTAAAGCGGACCAAGTTCGTTGATGCAAAGCCTATCTCTACGCCAGTTCCTGCAGATCAAAAACTAAGTCTTTATGATGGTGAACCGCATCCTGATACTCATAATTACAAAAGTGTTGTGGGTGCTTTGCAGTACCTCACAATCACATGTCCTGATATTTCTTATGTGGTTAATCAAGTGTGCCAGTTTATGCATGCTCCAAACAATACGCATTGGATGGCTATGAAATGAATTCTACAATATGTTAAGTCTCTCTATGATCATGGACTTCTGTACAAACCTGGTAACATGCATCTCAATGCGTTTTCAGACGCTAATTATGCAGGAGATCCTTACACAAGGCATTCTACAATATGTTAAGTCTCTCTATGATCATGGACTTCTGTACAAACCTGGTAACATGCATCTCAATGCGTTTTCAGACACTAATTATGCAGGAGATCCTTACACAAGGCATTCAGAATGAGGCTTCGGTATATACTTGGGTTCGAACCTAGTTTCATAAAGCTCCAAGAAATAGAAAATAGTCTCGCACTCAAGCACAAAGGCTGAATATAGGCAGCTGGCCTATACTGCAGCTGAGCTTTCATGGTTGCGTTCTTTGTTTTGTGATATGTAGCTCCCTCTTCTTCTTCCATAGATATGATGTGATAACATTTCGTCAATAGCCTTGGCCTCTAATCTTGTGTTTTATTCACGAACCAAACACTTGGAGGTTGACTATCATTATGTCCGAGATAAATTGGTTCTTGGTGAGCTTTCTGTTAATTTTATATGTTCACATGATCAAGTTGCAGATTTATTCACGAAAGGTATGTCATCATCAAGGTTTAAGCTTTCGATTTCCAAGCTTCTAGTTATTTCTCGTCCTATCAGCTTGTGAGGTGATGTTAGACCAAGTCCTCGGTCTGTTAAAATCAAATCTGTTTGAATCTTTTATTCTCTTTGTAATTATTATCTCTAAACAGTTTGTTAGGCATAGGACTTTGTCAATATTCTTAAGCGCTCTGATTATATATTTAAATTTCAAACCTTCCATGTAAATAGAAGTTTGAAACCCTATATGTAATCTTCAGTATATTATGAATACATGCAACCCAAGCTTGACGGGGTATGCAATTGACTGTGAAAAACCTAGCTGCATATTTTACAACATTTAGAGTTCTTAGTTTGTACAACAATTCCCCATATGTGCTATGTGCAATGCAGGATGACAGACAGCTAAAACAACTCTTTCTTGTTTGGCTTTAGCGTCTAGTTCATTTACGAGAGACTCCCAGGCCTTCTCAGATTGATCCCACACATGTCCCATGACTGTGTTCTCTAATCCATTTAGCCATCCAGCCTGAAGAAGCATAATATTACCTTCATCCTGCAAAAAAAAAAAAATCAAAAATCAAAAATCAAAAATAATCGATTGGCGAAGTTAACAAGGGCCACTCTTAACGAAGCTTTTTTAGTACAAAGTTAAAAGACTAGCTTGTTTCCCTACCTCGTGGACTTTATTGCATTAACCAAGAATGAAAGAAGAGGTGAAAACATTTATGTTTGATGCTATATGTTGTTCTATCGAAAAATGAAGCCGGAATTGAAGAATGACAAAGTGTGATTCTTTCTTGGAATCTAAGCAAGAGAGAAAGATTATGAACATCAAGTTTAGATGTCTCACCTTAGATGAGCATTAAACGGTGCAGGGCCGGCTCTGAGGGAAACCGGGTAAGGCGGTCGCCTAGGGTCCCCAAATTTTTTTATATAATCTACAAATAATATAAATATATCAGAAGTAAAAAGCATCATCGTTGTGTTGTTAGCGTAGTGGAAGTTTGCCATCTGTTTTTCCTTGAGGGGTTTAAGTTCGATACTTGCAGTTGCGTCTTATAGCATTAGTTTCTTTTTTATTTTTTAAAATTGAAATTAATAGCCTAATCAAGGAGTTGATGACAAATAGCCATCATCCTAGTCCAAATGTATATAGACGCATTAGTTTCTTTTGCCTTCCTCTTCAACATATAAAGTTACAAAACCTAAGTCCCTTTGCAATCCTCTTTTTCATTTTACTTTCCAATTTCTCCATTTTTATTGAATGTTTAAATCAACTCTCACATGTTCTTGAAGATTGTAATTTGAGGTAACCAAAATTATGTTTTTTTTTCAATAATTTATTATTCAACTAGATGATTCTAATATCTTGGCCTCGTTTGGTGGGTTGCATAATGAAGCGGATAAGATTAATAATACGAACCCGATCATTTGGTGTCCTCCCGTATTAAACAGTTGCTGGATTAATTTAGTCAGTTTGCTTATTTAGTAGAGTATACACCTGGATAACAAAGCCTTCCAAAAGGAGTGGATTATTAGTTTGGTTCCCTTCCCTCTCTCTTGCACTTCGTTCTCCATGACACCTGATTGAGCGCCAACACCTGCATGTACAAAATTCGATTGGAGACGACGGGGAGTCCCTAGGACCATGACTCGAGTTCTTAGGGAGATAAAGCTTCGGACTTTTTGGGGGTAGACTTCTTGGGCCCGCACTTTTTCTCCTTAACGACGGTGGGGATTTGGGGGAGGGAGGTGGAGATTACTGTCAGAGTTACAGAGAGCTTGAGGAAATCAAAATTGGATTTGTAGGTTTTATCGTTTTCATCATCATCATCGGCGGGTGAAATGTGAGAGGAGGAGACAACGGATGGAGGGAAGGGTTTTGGTTGGGTTTTGGTGAGGGGTATTGGTTTGGGGTATAGGGATAGGGAAGAAGATGAGCCTAAAAGGCAATGGGAGTCCATAGAGCTTCTCTCTCTTTATCTCTCGCTTCTACATTTGATTAAGCGAAGGTTTTGTGGACGAAAGGTGTGACTCCATTTTTCAGCTTCTTCTCTTTCAGGTTTTTGTGAAGGTGCTGGGGGTGCGACGAAGAGATATGGGGAAGACAAGACTGAAGAGATTATTTTAATTTTTTTTAATTTTATTTTAAGTTTGATTTAAATAAAGGAAGATTTTGTTCTTTTTTAATTTGACCCATTTGGTGGTCGTGAATGTGTAAAAAAAAAAAAAAAAAAAAACCATTTTTTTCCATTAATCATCAATTTTTATCTTAAAAGTAATAATACTATAAATTCCTCCTATCCGGTATAGTATCAAACACAGTATAAATAATACGGTCGTTAGTCCGATACTGCACCAAACGTCAGACAAATTTAGTCAGTACTATCCAATGACTATTTATCCTATCAGACTGAAATAGTCAGTACAATCCGAGCTGCTAAACGAAGCCTTAGTGTAATGTTGATTTTAAAAAGAACCATGGCATTGTTGAACTTATTATATTCATCAATCAAGTTTAGTTGTTATTTACTCTATCAATCAAAGTTTTATTGTTATTTACTCTCTTTATCATATATCGTTGACTGTAAATTCTTGGTACATTTGAGTCCAAAAATGTGAGACGTGTATTATTTAAGTAATATTTGTATATATGTCTTCTTTGATATTAATTTTTAAAGATATTTGATGTAAAACTAGACTTTTTCATGTATTTAGAGAATTCTTTTTTATACATAATCACTATACAAAATACTAGAGGTCAGAAAATTTTAAGGCCCCACTTCAAAGACCCGCCTAGGGCCCCTAAATTCTCAGGGCCGGCCCTAGAAGGATGTCTTCAACATCAAGGTTCTCCATCTCTTTTATCTCCAAGTCACGTGGCCAACAATCAACATCCAAGCAATCTACAACTTCTTGCACCTACAATTGCTTTAGCATATAATTAACTAGGGAGCAAAATTTATAACTCTTTTAATAAGAGGATTTAGATCACCAATTCTTCCCCAATCCCCTCCTAAAAGGAATTAATAGAAATTTTAGTCTCGTCGAATAAGGAAGAAAAAAAGAGAGGGAATACAGCATTCTACAAACTGACTTGAGAACATCTAGGATGAACTTACTTTGGAGATGGCAATTGCTGTTTCAACACAAGCTTTCTTTGGACTACTGCTAACTATAGAACTCACTTCCAGATCCAAAAGTAGCGCCACAGTTTTTTGGGACTGTAATGTGTCTGCGAAAAGTGCATCAAATTCCGATCATATGACAGTGATATATGAAATTGTGAAAATAAAATAAACAGTTGGTGGAGTACCTTCATAACCCCAAACATGTCCATTGGTTGATCGTTGGTCGAAGGAAAACCGGTCTGTTTAACATCGGAGGTGATAATTCAGAAACATATATGAGGAATATAAAGCTTGGTGGTTTCTCTTGACAGTCCAACCTTGAATTTATACTCAACCAAACCAACAAAAGAAGTGAGAATATATCAACAAAAAAATCACACAGCACTTCCAAATGTTCTCCTCATACCTCTATGTCGCTCTGTGTGGATCCATGACAAACAAGTATAATCCCTTACCTATTTTCCTTCCTCTTGAACTTCCACCAGCAACTGGTGAGCTTGGGGTCTGCATTAACATTGCAATATCATTTAGAGGACAACATATCCACTTACACAACCTACATAACAATAAAAGCTTCATGAACTACGCGAATAAATTTAAACAACAGAAAGAGAGACAGAGAGGGAGATGTTTGTCTTCATACTTATAGCTCATACCAGCAGCATAGGTAATTACCATGATGGCGAATGTAATCAACATCCTTTTTCATCAGTAAAGATGCCCAATACCTGGTACAGTCGATTGAGGCAAATATACGGTGATCCACCCTCAACTCATGGGATGAAATCCAACACACTTACACCACAATTGCTCTGAATTAAAACCCTAAAGTACTATGTTCCCAATCCTGATTTTTCGAATGGAAAATTTTAAAAAGTGAGGGCGGTTGTGTAGCTTGTTGCTTCACAAGAGAGCCCAACATATGGAATTCCACAATTTGGAAGGTTGTGTTTCGTTTTAGGAATTCGAACTCCAAATTGCGCTTTCTAATATCGTGCTAAGGTTTTCTTTGAGTTACTAATTTTTCAAAACCTTACAATTTAAAATGTGGCATGACAATTATACATATTCAAATAGGCTGAAACAAGACGGCTTATTTGGCTCCGACTACTCTCGAACTAGTACGGAATCTATTTTCTTAAAGCCTGACATAACAATTCAATTGGATATTGCTCCAAATACTCCGTTTTCCTCAGGTTTTCTTTGGGGATTATTTTCCTAACAATTCAATTGTTTCTCGGGCATTACATAAGCTACAAAACTAATCAAAAATGCAGCAAGTCAAATGTAACGCCCCGACCCGAAAATTTTTATATCGGAAAATAATTGCGGTGATAGGTCAAATTAAAATCTTGTTTATTTAACTATCATAATTTATATTTCTTTATCTAAATTTATTAATCACTCACAAAATCTATAACCAAAATTTAATTACCAAAACATAAGATTTAATTTTACAATTAATCACCAAATTTATTTTCTTAATTCAAATTCCCAACAAAGGATTAATCTCAATTATTTAAGGCTGCATCTAACCCCTGTTAGATTGCCTACGTACCCTTGATGCGGGATCAAGCCTTTCGTAGTTCGCCTTTCATTTTCAATCCATTTCCAAGGACATTCAAGTAACCGAAATAACCAACATTGGGTTTAATAATCGAAACACATTAATTGAATACCAAATTCATATTTAGAATATCAAAATTTGCACAAAATGTCAGCATCGGCCCACTGGCCAAACGCCGCCGTGGGTGGCGGTTAGCCGCCCCTACTATCCGGAAAATTTAACTATTTCCAAAAATTACCAAATTTTGTAGGAATGTACAACTAAAGGAGAGGAACATTTTTCATACTTGGACTGAACCCTAGTTCAAACGAGAAGTGCTCGGATTTTCCTCGAACCAGCCGGAACCCTAGATTTTGGGTGTCCTTGATTCGTCGAAATCGTAGCTCCGCCACCCCCAAACTTGTTTGGGCTTTGATCCAAGCCTTAAGGGGAGTTGAACAAGGGTGGTGGTCAATGGTAGTACATGCAGAAATGACGGAATTGTTGTCGACACCCATGAACTGTCAAGGTGTTTTCCACTAAAATAAAACCAAAATCCTTCTAATTTTTGGTGGAAATGGAAGGAGGGGCTAGATGATGATTAGGAGTGGTGGATTGGTCCAAATCATCAGAAAAAATGGTGGAAAGCCACGGAAAGCCGCCGGAATAATGGGTCGGGTCGCACGATTTGGGTGAGGGATCCATGATCCAATGTCTCCTTCTTCTCTCCCTTCCCCTCATTTCTTCCTTCCTCATTGGTCCACCCTCTCCCTCCTTCTCTTTCCCGCAATCTTCTCTTCCTCACAGCCACACACGTGGCATCATCCCATTGCTCCAGATTTTCTAGAGCCTTCCAATTTAATGGTAAAATGCCTATTTTGCCCTCCACTTCAATCGTTAATAACTTCTTCGTTATAATTCTGTTTCACGAACGGTTTTTGCCCACACGCTCGTGAGATCGAACTCCATCCAAGTATGACAAGAAAAATGATAAAATATGCGAGGATAAAATACGTCCTCATAAATTATAAAAATTCCTGAAAATAAAACTTTAAAATTTCTCAATTAAATTTTCATAACTATAAATTGATTTATTTTCGATTTTCTTCACATATTCATAATTAAGAATACCTAATTTATGTATTTAAATTTTCAGGGTATTAAACCGAACCTGGCAAAGCAGACATTAAAAGCATCATTGATAAGTATCAGGTGGGAAGTCTCGGCCTGGGCCTCACCTTTCTTGGTGAGCACGGAAAAATTGGAGCTCCCCTAGATCCGACCCTACTCGTTCCACGTACTCTGCCCGTGCCTCACCAGCCCCACCTTCTTTGCCCCCGTCACCGCTGAGAATGGCATCGACGCGTAGAGCTCAAAGCTCAACTCGCTCTCCTCGGAGGACTTGGGCGCCTCCTGCACGGCCGAACCGGCTAAAGAGCATCGGATCCTGAAGGGCTGCCATTGTTAGGGAGCACCCTTGTGGGGTTTGGGATCAGAAAGACAAAAATGACGGCGAAGCTTGTGCGGTGGACGGGAGAGGGAGTGGGAGTGAGTGAGATCATAATCTAGCATTTGGATTTGGAAGTGTTTGTTTCTTGTGATTTGGTTGTTTGGCGCTTAAGAGTTGGAAAAATCAATTGGAGGAGTTTTTGTTTGGTTACCGTTGCATCTGTGGGCCAGGGAGATGAGGGAGAAGCTAAGGGGACTTCCTTGGTACTTCGGATTATCAGTTACTCCAGTTGTTTTAACCGTTACATTTTTGTTTTAAAATATAAAAAATAAAATTCAAGGGTTAAAAAATCCGAAAATACAGCGATGCATCTAAAATTTTGTGGGAAGCTAATAGCACGTGGCACTCTCAAAGTTATATTGCTTCATGTTCAAGGGTGCATTTTTGCATGTTTGTAAGCATCACCACAATTCATTATCGTTGGATGAGTGATTTAATCGTTTTCCTGCACAAATATTTTTCTTTGCCAACGTGGTTTGAACTCACGCCGAAATGCAAAGGCACAACTTTCCACAACTGTGGAAAAGACCACCTACTTCCAGCACAAATTTTAAAATTTAAACTTGTCAAACCAATTAATATGATGGTAATGCTCGTCACCAATTAAGGGTTGCGAACCAAAACGTTCCATATGCTCCCATGTTCAATGAGGTGCTATGGGCAAAAGAAATAACAGGCTATATTTTGAATGGTTCATGTCCAAGAGAGAGCCTCAGGATGAAATAAAAAGGCAGCCGTCGGGCCTTGAAAAGTGAGCTCTTAACTAAACAGGTATTAAAATGATTCGTTAACCAGAATGTAACTGTTGGTATCACAGTAACACCCAAGTTTTTCCCATATCAACGAAGGTGCATTGACTGGGATATGGCTGATATGAATTCTTCAAATGACGCAATCCCTATGCAAATATAACTACTCAAATAAAATGTATAAAGTCCCAAAACTGCTCAAATCAAATGTATAAAGTCCCAAAACTGTTGGACCATAAATTCAAAAACTTACATATAGTATATCTTGTTATAAACGTTTTACGACAGACCTGGGACTCGACGAACATAATTTAGATCCGACGCTACAAATTCATGAGAAGGAAAACGGGATCCAAAACTTCAATCCACACAGAAACAATCGTCTTGCTACTTGTTGGAACTATGGATGCAAAAGAGACGGATAAAACCATGACTGCTGAAACAATAAATTCACTCCTCCATGGCAACGTGTTTCTCGAGATGCGGTTGGGAAACCTTGACGAGTGATGGCTCTTGCTGTTGTGCAATCGGAGATATGACCAAGTGGAGGCTATGGTCAATCTCTTTCCTTTTCTCATTTTGCTCTTTGACATTCTTGCCCTTCATCCTGCATAAGTTTTTAACAAGTTTCGTAAGATGAAGAAAACCAAAAACAGGTTTGACTGTTTTCTACAGAAGGTTAAAATGGAACAGGAGGAATGTACCTATTCTTGTGATGTCTGGCCTCTCTCTCGATTCTGACTTTATCGATCTTCTTAATTGCCTTCAGAGTGTCTTCTGTAAGACTCCTGTCGTATCTCTCCGGCCTATTTCGTTTTCTCTCAAACTCAAAGGTTGAGTCCTGCAGATAGAAAGAAAAGAGTAACATAACTAACAGGATATTACCCAAGCAATTAAACGATATTTACTAAAATGTCTGTAACAATAATAGGATTAAGAGAGATCAAAGTTAGTTTACCTGCGTCATGTCCTTTCCACGCAACCGCCTATAGGCCTTAGTCCACTTCACCTTTCGCGGATTCCTCTTCATCTTAAAGTTCTTGTGGCATTTGGATCTGCAGAATCGAAAAATCTAGAAGAGGAATGGTGTCAGGTTATCCGGTCACACATCATATAGCCTCAGGAGCAATGTGAGTGTTATCAGGAACCATCATCCGTTTCACAGTGAAAGCATAAGATGCTAAGAAAATGCAAACTATTTCTGGAGTAAATCTGAACTAAAAGATCAAAAAATTAACCCGACTTGAGGACCTCAGTCCAAAACAAAACCCCAAACTGAGTGCCAAATAAATTGACTCATCGTAGCGTCAACCCCAAATGGAATTAATATAAATAGCATCCTCGACATAACCATGTAAACTAAAACTAATCTAAGCTGACTTAACCAACAGTAAATCAGGCACTGTTTGATTATAGGAATGGAAAACCATATAGGTTCAGCTGTTCAGGACTAAATGAGTAACATTTTCAAACTTAAGGCTCACGAGTGCATCTGTATGGCTGTCATAGTCCATGTTGAGATTACTACAATTAGAATACAACTACTTTTGTGCTTTAGTAGAGAGTAGATAACAACTTTACCTTTGCATCGTTGCGAACAAACTGAATCCCATGTCCAGGGTATACGGTAGAGGAACAAAACCAGCACTTTTCCAACCTCATTGTTCCCTTAGATCATATAGTCCTACTTTCTGGGAAAAAAATTAAGTACACCATCATTAAGAATTCACAACCAACCACATCAATTATTATAAAAGTACATGGAACCCCTTTATTCGTCTATCCAAATCCATCCATGAATAACGACCTAAATGATTGCAATGATTTTGCCGAGCAGTATCACATATACTCTCCATCCACATTAATCTAGCAGGCATTAGATCGATTTGATATATCAAAAGAGCAATACATTCTCAAATCTCAATGTTAGCTCTAACATTATTCTTCTAAAGTCCCACTGCTACGAAAAAGTTAACGAATGGAAACCAGCAACATAGTGGACAAAAAATAAAATCTCAACTGCGCCACCGGAAACAGGAACAGGTAGAGCAATACAATGCGATACAGTGATTCAGGAAAACTCAAAAATTCAGATACACGTATGGCATAGATAAGTCAAGCAGAAATATTACTTACAAATTTTAGCCAACAATATTCAAATTCACAGGAAAAAACTGAATCAATATTAATTTGGGCATTATTCTAAATCAGATAATTCAATTCGTAGCCAGTTTTCAATTTTTCCCCAGAAGAATATGAGGGGGCAAGAAAAAAGCAAAATTTTCAACATGAATTTGAACATACATTTAGCCTATCAACCAATATCAAGCAGTGAATGACATTTCCAACAGCACAAACACGAAAGCAAAACATAGCGAAATTTATAAGTGACATCAAAGAATCGATTGAGATTACCTAATGAGAGAGAGGGAGAGAACTCACCGACTGAGAAGAGAGAGAGAGAGAGAGAGAGAGAGAGAGAGAGAGAGAGACGAGGGTGGGAGAGGGTGAAGCGCCTGCAAGAGGCGTCGCAGGAGACGAGAGGTGGTGGGTAACACGAGAGATGAATCGAGTTTGGGGTTTTAGTAAGAGTTGGGCTGGGAAATTAGGGTTTACATGACAACTGAAAAAATCTTGACCTTTTTTTAGGGGAACCAAATTTTTTCAAACTAAATTTGTAAATCAAATGATATGATTGTTGATGATTGAATTATTAATATGTTTATTTTCTATTTGTACCACATCATTTGATCAAAAAAATTGTAAATCAAATTATACGATTGTTGATGATTGAATTATTAATATACTTATTTTCTATTTGTACCACATTATTTGATTTAAAATTTGATCTCTTTAGACCAACTCTAATGGTGGGCTAAAAGCCAAATTACCCCCTAAAATTCTCCCCCAAACCCACTCCAACCCAAGGGGAAATTTTGAGTTAAATGCTAAATGTTAAACCAATGCCAAATTCTCCCCGAAATTTAGCCCAGAAATCGAGGTGGACTCTACCCAATATTTATCGGAATTTAAATTTTTTTAGATTAAAATGTTCATAAAATTAATTTACGATAGTCTACATATTTATTTTTTTTTTTAAATTTAATTTAACAAAAAAATTAGCCTAAGTTCATTCTTTAATAATCTCAAGCTAAAATTTTAGACTAAAACGGTTGGAGCAGAAAAGCTATTTCTGGGCTAAAAGCTAAATTTTTCGAGCTAAAAAATTTGGTTTTTAGCCCAACCATTAGAGATGGTCTAAGACCATCTACTAAACCTGGGCTATTTGGCCAACCTGAGCATTGGTTTAGCATTTAGCATTTAGCATTTAGCCCAAAATTTCCCCTTGGGTTGGAGTAGATTTGGAGGGAAATTTTGTGGGGTAATTTGGCTTTTAACCCACCATTGAAGTTGGTCTTAACATTATCCTCCTTTAAAATAGAGCACTTATTTTAATAGTCAGGCCTTTATCGTAAGTCAGAAAAAAAAAGTGATCGGGAAATTAATATATTGAATGTACGTAGAAATCACATTTACACGGTAAATTAGAAAATTTGAGTGTGATACTTATATGTTGAACTTGTCACATCTCGGCCTGGGGCGGATCACTTCTCGGGCCCACTCCACCATCGTAGCACGATATCGTCGGCTTTGGGCTTACCATTCCCTCACGATTTTGTTTTCACACTAATGTAGCAATAGTGTTATAGATAACAAAATCAGGTTACCTGATTCCTATGTGTATATGTATCACACTCACTCAAACTATTATGGAATGCGTAATGACACGCCCTGACTCAAAATGTCCACCTGGACTTCGAATCGAGCTGTGCTGGCCGACACCAAAATGGTGATGTAGCCATAAAGTGTAATGATGTGGAAAATGTGAATAAATTTAAACCTAAAAGTGCCTAAATATAAAAGTGCGCTTGTGAGCTGGAATGAATTCATTTCACACGTGATGTCAAAGCATAAGTAAAGTACAGTAAAGTATGATGAGAATCATACCATCAAAGGTAACCATCTATACCAAGATTTGCCAAGAATTCTCGTCGACACGAAAACTCAGCTACTAAACCTAGAGGGACGAAAAATAAGGGTGAGTGGGTCTAAAAATAAAGTTTTATAAAAACCTTTTTCAAAACTTTATAACCCCTCACTGTAAAACAAGTATAGTTTCCAAAATATACATACTACGTATAGTATGAAAATACTTACCATAGCCTGCAATATCTCAAGACTTCAATACATCACAAAATTCGTAGATAAGCATATAACTTCTAGAAATCCCAATATCTCCCAGAAATAAATATATCACATCGAGTGTTCATCGGCACATGCTGACACACGAGTTCATGGAGAGGTATTCTGACATGAACAGAACTCGGTGTAATAATGATTTACACTCTATTACTACAATCACGTAAAGACTAGCGTTATACGCATCACATACAAGTCCTAATTGCCTATAGCAATCTAGGATATGACTGGCACCTACAATGGATCCAAAGTGAGCGTATGGTGCGAAGTGAACATACACGTGAAAGATTGGCCTTAGCCCGGGGGAGTACTAACACCGATACAGCAATGATGAGCAGATAACGTAAATAAAATCATACAGTGGTAAATTGATAATTCACGTCACCGTGATATTATTCTTGGCCATAAATATAATTAAGGTATCAATAATAATACGCATAATTGTGCATCTCGTAGGACGTAGCATAACTTCATAATTTCTATCATTGCGCTAATAAACGTCACACTAATCTAGACGTACTATAGAAAAATCTTTAAGAAATGTATAAATGGAAACTAACAATTATACATATATTATATAAAAGAAAAGACTCACTCACATGCAAGGTTCTAAAAAACACTAGGTGCTAGTCGGGCGACACGCTGGCGCCTAGTGCCTAGGCGGCTAGGCAGGGTCTAGGCGGCCTAGGTGGATTTAGGTAAATTTCTTGTATATCTTGTAAATAAGTGCATATTGACACTTACAAAAAATTATACTTGTATGAAATTCATGGATAAGATAATAAAAGAATGATAAAATACAAAAAAATTATTTAACAAATCCAAAATTTAAAAACACATTAAGCATATATGTCATATAACTTAAGACATTTTGAAAGATTATATGTAATTTTTTTTTTTAAAAAAAGTAAAAATCTCACGTAGTGGGTTGGGTGGTTCATAATAAAGAGAAAATTTTGATGACAATATGGGTGGTTCATAATAATTTGCAAAATATTTTTAGAGATCATATTAATTTATGTTGAATTTAAAGAGAAATAAAGGTGTCAAATATGTGGATGTGGAAAAGGCACACTAGGATGCATAAAGATGGGACTCTGCACCAATACTTATTGTTAATGACATTCAGCCTAATACCCCATCAGTTTTTATGAGCTAGGACTGATAGCCTATGGCTTTTTACAAAAAGCAAGTAATTTAATGCTAGGTGTCCAAATTTGATTGGAGAGAAACTAAGAAAAAAAATTAAATAAGAATAACATGTAGAGTGGTCACGTGGTGTGAAAGGAAGAAAGAGAAAGTCATCATCTTCATCTTTCCTCTTCGCCAAACCGAGAACCAGAAGAAACCCAGAAAAGTGATCTGCATTCTTGAAAACATAACAAAACCGAAATTCCTAGACCACCTAGGCCACTCAACGACCCACCTAGGCAGCCTAAGGGCCGCCTAGGCCGTCTCGGCGGCCGCCTAATCCCTATCCTGATTTTGAGTTAATCCCCACGGCCGCCTAGGCCAATTTTTAGAGCACTGCTCACAGGTACATGCGATGTCACATCCGTTCAAGCTAGGAAGCCGGAGTCTCCAATAGTAATTGCACTTAAGTAGAATATTAGGACCCATTAGTAAAACTCAACTAAAACGATTAAATTTGGAAAAACGGAGTGCAGATTTGGAACTAGAATGTCAAGATACGCTAAGAAGGGTCCTCCTGCAAATTTTGTAAAAAGTCAACCAAAAGTTAATGGTCAACCCTAAAAAGCCAACTGAGACGCCCCAATGGTTATCTATGTTAAAACTTTAGAATTTCACTAAATAGATATCAAAAATGGACTCGAGACGTCGAAATTAGCCTATGAGGGTTTCCAAGAAAATTTTGAAAAAAGTCAACTAACAGTCAACAGTTAACTTTAACGAAATATTCCATTCTCAGATGGAATATTCCAAATCTGAAATGGATCCAGGTCGTATCCAGGTTTGGGCTAAGTCGGATCTGGGTTAGGGTTAACGAGTCATGGGTCTGGGCCCTTTTTTTTTTTTTTTTGAAACAAGTCGACCCAATCCCCGTCGATGGTCCGGTTATTGGTTTCTGAGATGGTTGGTTGGGATAGCTTCTCAAGCTCAAATCTCAACCATAACTCACCATTTAACTACCAAAATGAAGCTAGGAGGGTAGGGATTTGAATTATCCCATTTTTGTTCTTAGTTGTGGAAAGAAAGTGGCCGAAAAAGGCCTGCAATCCACGAGTCCTTCTCTGGAAAGCTGGGAAATAGTTTTTCCAAATTATTTCTGTCATAAAACCTACCCAAAATCACTTATCACACTTAGATTTACACTGAGCAACTAGAGATATTCATCCCAAGGTATTTCCGACTCACCTTCATCGGAAATTTACGACATCTCGTCCGCTTGTGGTGGATGCATCACGATTTGATTACATCTGTGCAGTGAACGCAGGGAGAAAAAAGAAGGCCTCGAGGTTTGAGATAAAGAGAAGAGGGAGAACTGGTGAGGGTTAGGTGGTCGCTGGCCTCGGTGGCGGTGGTTTCAGTCTCACGACGTGGGTTCGACGGAGAGAAGGAGAGTTAGAGTGAGAGAGAGAACCGGAAGAGATGAGAGAATGAGTGAGTTTGAGGGAAGAAAGGGCCGAGAGAGACAATGTGAGGTGGCAGTAAGGAATAGGTCCCAAAGGTCTAAAAAGGGACACGGGAGCAAGGGAAGAGTGAGGTGTGGGCCCCACGTGGCTCACAAAATAAGACACAAAATATCTCTAAATATGAAATTACCAAATCGCCCTTCACGTTTCGTAGTTCCGTAAAATCTTCATCGTGGCTCCAAATTCATTTCCTCTTACGCCTACGCATTCGTATTGTCGAGTACTTCAAGAATACGGTAAAATAGTGGCTCGTACACCTCACAAAATAACAGTCAACAAAAGTCAACAATCTCACCTCTAGGGTATTTTTGTCAATTCATTCTTTTAAAATTAATAAAATCGTAAAAGTAGGGACGGGTTGTCACACGTAAGGTGGAGATTCCAACCTAAAAACTGTTATTTATAAATGAGGAGAAATCCTATAAAACATTGTATAAGTTACAAGACAAACTTGAGCCAATGTTTTCTCTTAAATCTTTTATCATAAATATTTTTAATTTTTTTTATATTACTATACAATAGGTCATATTTGTCACGCCACAATGGTCAACAAAAGTTAACCTTCTAGCTTTTAAAGGCATTCTAGTCCTTTTACAGAATTTAAAATATTCTAATTTCAGGAACGACCAATGACAAAGGTCCATGTGGAATTGGGTGAAAAGAGAATTGATTCATTGGATTTCCAAAGAACAAAAATTTTAGGAGAGAAAATGGTGACCGGAAGAAGAGGGTGATGTCGTCAACGACAACATCATAGTCCCTTTATTCTCTTCGACAAACCTAAACTCATCCTGCAGGCACTTCGCCTGACATTGTCGAAGGCCACAATCACCCTTCACTATATTTTCATCGTTCTGTGATCACTCTTTTCAATTCCGATCCCATGACACCATTTACCATTTTGATCTACCTATCGTTGATTGATAGTTCAATAATTTATCTATAGACCCATTTTATTTTATGGTATAGTTAAAATATAAACTCATTTTAGCGCATTGTAAGACTAAATACACCCCCACTTTCTTAGTGTAATAATATCGTTTGTTCAAAAAAAAAAAAAATATATATATATATATATATATATATAAACTTATGTTAAAAGTTGTTTGTCAATAGTTTCTCTATAGACCCATTTTACTCCACCCGTCCTTTTGTTTGTCAAAATAAAATATTGTTTCCCGCCATTTAGTACTACGATCTAGCGATATTCCTCTTCACTTGTAAGTGAAAGGTCTTAGGTTCGATTCTCGTCAAGGCAAATTTAAATCACATTATTATTAGCTCATTATGAGGCTATACCCACCTTATTCTTCTTAGTTTCACTTTGAAGCTCTAAATATGTTATAAGTTGACACAAGTCATAGAATGGCTAAAAAAACATATATTAGAGTTACTACCTTGACGAATAAACGAAACGACAATGGCTAAAAAATCTCAATAGAGCAAGAAAGTTCTTGGCGATAGACTAATGAGGTCAAGAATAAACGGCTCCCATGTGAAATAAAAAACCATAGTTAATACCACTTTGGTACTTCAGGAAGAAAAAAAAACCCACTTTGGCACATTTTGGAAGATAAAATAATCCTACAAATTCCATAAGCTTTAAAGAGTTCCACACCCTAAAAACTATCAACATCTATTTGTATAAACACCGAAAGAAGCGAACTTGAAGAGAACTGTTGGATTAATTTAGCACTTGGCGCAGTTATTGCGCTTAAATGATTTATATGTTTTTTAAATATGAAATAATATGAATAATGGAAAAACTCTTCGAAATAATTGTATTCAAGATTGTCAGAGCAAGGTCCCACCTTAATTAGTTTAAGACCTTAAGCTTAATAAAGCATGATGTTAACGGGCATGTGAATCTGCTATTAAACCTTAAATTATACAAAGTATATTGTTATATAAATAAATAAATAATTGTCATGTACATCAAAGTAAGCATTAAGTGTCGTATGAAGGGGTTGTAGAGCGATTGCATTTCAAGACTTTGTTCTTCTACCGTTACATTGAGCGATTGTCACTTAATACTACAATCTAATGATATTCCTCTTTATTTGTAAGTGAGAGCTTTTAACTTTGATTCTCGCCAAAGACAAATTTAAACCACATTATTGCTAGCACATTGTGAGGCTAAAGTCATTCATTTCTTTCTTAATATAAATAATATCGTTTGTTCAAAGCAAAAAAAAAAAAAAAAATCAGGTAGTGACAGGACCTTGTCCATAAAATGAAGGTTTGTATATGGACAAGAGGTTCAAAGCCTACATTCATCATTTAATAAACCATTAGGATATTAGAGTGAGAGCATAATTGGGCGTTTCCATACTCCTCAAAGCTTGCCCGACTAAATTATTAGAAATCATGTCAACTTCAACATGGTTGTCGTGACGATCATAAAAAATTCCCTTCATGATTTTTACGCCATCAACGGTGGTACAAACAACCCCAATCATAAAGGATATCATAATGAACATAATAATATAGGTTCTGAGGGTTATATGAGTTTGTGAATTAATCTTTTGTCTTTTACTCATGTCACATGCATTCTACTAGCATGCACAACAAATATTTAATTAATTTTTAGTTGAAGAACTAAAATTTTAACAAAAGAAGAAAAATAGTGAAATTGTTGTAATTAATATTTAATGTTGTGTGATTTTGTAAATCCTTAGTAGATTTGGTTTAGGATTCCAATATAACCTCATGATTCTATCCTCTTAGGTTTTGTATTACTTGGAGAGCAAGTATCTCTGTTTATGGTTTACTATAAAAAAAAGGCACTGACACAAGGGAAACGTATTTTCAAATTTCGTGGAGCAATATCCTCTCTTTCTCTCTCTCTTTAATGCACCCTCTCCTTGCAATCTTTCTTTTGCTGAAATCTCATTGTCTCTGACAATTTAATTTGAGATTCACGTCGAATCTAGTCGAGATTTTGTGAGATTTAATTCGAATCTCCATGAATTTGGACCTCGACATCCAGACATTCTTCCCAGTTGCAATTTTAAGGTTCCTAGACAAAATTATGACTCACATCAACCTTTTTGGGTTAAGATCATCGCCGTCTGTCGCGGCGCCACTAGATTCTCCGGTGAAACCTCACCCAGCCTCGCTGGGCTGTTCTCTAGTGTACTTGAGCCATGTTGGGCTTCCCTTGCACTCGGCCCACATGAACCCAACCCAGTTTTTGGGCTTGGGCACCATGCTTCTTGTTTCGGCTCCCATTGTGACCTTGTTCTACTAAACCAACCAAAATAGCCCAGTTTCTGAGCTTCTGCTCTCTGCCCGTTCCCTATGTTGGCTTGCAGCGCAGCAGTAACTAATCAGCCCCAATTTATGGGTCGTGACACATCTCACATAGTTGGCCCTATAAACTTCATTTACTTGTTGTTTTATATATTATTGTTCTGTATATACTGCGTTTGCTTGCAGGTTCCCATGAACTTGAAGTTCATAAATTCAAACCCAAAGTTTCGAATAAGTGCCATAGAAACCTGAAGTTCACTTAATACACTACACCTATGAAACCCGCAATTTTCATGTAAGTTAAACCAAAACATGTATAATAGAACCTAAATGTTATACTTCGTGTGTATGGACGATTTTTTCATTCATTTCACTAATCACAACCTTGTTCCCTTGGTTATAGCAACATGTCGAATTTGAACAAACTTGACTTTACGCTATGGAAGTCTCTGGAAGAAACTACCTGAAGTGGGTCCATGATGTGAAGTTCCACCTCACTGCAAAGAGTCTTAGGGCCACCATTCAAGCTGATCCAGATAACCTGGTTGGCAAAGCTGAAAAAAGCAACCACCATAATCTTTATATGAAGCCATATGCATGACGCACTCCTGGCCAAGTACCCGGCAAATCAAGTACTCCACTGAAGAAGATTCAAGAGCTTTATGGCTCACTTTGGAAGAGCTCTTTGATCATTACATATATATCTTATTGCCTGAAGTAAGACACGACTAGCAGCATTTACGCTTCCAATACTTGAAGTCTATGAATGAATACAATTCTGAAGTTTGTTGAATCCAATCACTTCTCGAGTTTTTTAAAGAGGACTTGACTAAACAGAATCTCCTAGAGAAAACCTATTCAAGTTTTCATACCACCAGTATTGGCCTAAAGTAACAATATAGGGCACAAGAATTACAAACTTTTCGAATTTGATCTTTGTCTAACTACTTGCAAAAAAGCAAAACTAGCTGTTGATGAAAAATTATCAAATTAGACCTACTGGCTCAACTGTTGTGCTTGAAGCACATGCCAATATGAATCGAGGCCTAAACGGATGCCATAGGCGTGGTAGGTGCAGTAAGGGCTTAAACCTTAAGTCAAAGGCCCAAGGTTTACAGAGCAATGACCCATGCAAGGGAATAAACCAAGCCTCAAAGGGTGACAACCTCACTCCTAAAGTCTCAAACTTAAAGAATAAGGGCAAAGTACCTGCCACCATAGAAGCAGATATGTGCATCGCTGTGGTGTCAAGGACCATTGGTCCCGTGTTTGTTGAGCCTCCGCTTATGCTATAACTGAGTATCACTCATGTCCTCAGATGATTGAGACTAATGTTGCTCAAGTGGAGAATCCCGAAGATACTACCCTGGAGATTTTTGATTTTCAAAAGGCATCCGCTTTAATGAAAGATTAGATTTTTAGACATGTGGCCGAGTTTCCCTAGTGACCAAACCTCTTTAATTTTTTTGGTTTATTTGAACAATTTCCTTTGTTTGGATTATTTGTTTTAAAATTTTGGATATTATTTATTGCATGGTTGATTGAATGAAAATTTAAATTTCCTTATACTTACCAATTCAATTAATTTATTATAGGTCTGCCTTGTGTGGAAGTTAGTTGTCTGACAAATCATGCAAAGCGTGAACGCATCTATTTTACTAACTTTATACCTAAAATATAAACTTTGACAACCCTTTCAAGCCCATCTAATCTGATTAAGGAGTATGACATTGTCTATATAATTTTGTCTAATGGTACTGAATTAGGTCTTGTTTGGATGTACTTTTAAAATGACTGAAAGGGCTTTTAGAGAAAATATTTTTTGGTTCCAAAAGCACTTAAAGTGCTTTCTACAAGAAGCACCAATTGCCTTAAGCACTTTAAGTGATTTTCTAAATTTACTTGCATTTTTACTAAGGATTGGTTCCAAAAACATTTTCACCAAAAACGCTTTTAGTCATTTGAAAAGCACATCCAAACGAGCTCTTAAACATTAAAGAGGCTATTTACTCACCCCCATTTCGGAAGAAGGTTTTTGAGCTTTAAAGATATTTGAGATAGTAATTAGGACAAATTATATTTTATCACCTCAATTTTGGGTCACATAATAAACTCATACCTCAAGTAACTTTCGTATCTTGTAGCAGTTTTTGAGCTCGCTGCTGGTGTCAAGGATCATCGTGACTTGCTGTGGTGACGAGCCGACGAAGAGGGAGATTGTGAGAATGGGAAAGGGATTTGCTGGGAATTGGGCATCGAAGTGGGTTGATGACATGTAGAGCCAACATTGTGAATTTTATTTTAATTTTACAATTTTTCTTATTAGTTTCTTGTCCATGTATCTCAAACTTGACATTTATATCAGTAAAAATGTGGGTCTTACATTTTTCACGTCATTATTTAACGGTCAAATTGATAGAATTATACTAATGACACACAGAAAAACCCCTACACTTTTTCCACACTCTCTTTGCCGCACCTTCTCTCTCCCTTGTCAGTTAAATAGGCAACAACAAAGTATACCTAATGGAGAAACAAAAAGGGTAATGTTAGGGATACTAAATTTGCAAACAAATTTTGCATACTAAATTATGTGTCGCTTATAAGAATGAGTACGTTTATCAACGTCTAAGTAATAATATCTAATAATCACCTTTCCATGTCATGTAGTTTATAATATTTTACTATAAATTTAATGTCCCTGACATTACCCAAATAAAAATATGAAAATGAAAAAGTAAGATGACAATACCAACATTTCTCAAATTCATAACTTGTCTAACAGACAAGAACAAGATTTGATATTAACTCGTATTTGTTTGACCAGGAAAAAACTAGTATTTGTTAAGTCTATCCTTCAATCTCGGGAAACAAATTTATTACGGAAGAAATTAAAGAAACGCGGTTTTAGCTTCTCCACCTCCTTCTTAGTTGTCTCTCTCTCGCTCTCTTTCTCTCTCTCTCTCTCCTATCTCTCTGCACTCCCCCTTCCGCACTCACTCTCACTCCAAAGGCAAAACCCTCCATCTCTCTCTCTCTCTCTCTCTCTCTCTCTGGGTTTTATTTATTGGTGTTGTACTTGGTGCATTTCTTAGAAAGTCGTAACCTTGGCGTACAACACCAGATCTGCCCTGTCATTCATTCAATTCAAGCTATGCTCCACTAAGTTCAGTCACCTCCGAAATGTCCAACTCCGACCCCAAAACCCGACCCCGTCTGGGCCCATGGCCTCCAGTCCCGGAGTCCTCCCCAATGCCCCCTTCTTCCTGGGCTAAGAAAACCGGCTTCCGCCCCAAGTTCTCCGGCGAGACCAATGCCAGTGATTCTGGCCAGATATCCCTGCCGCCGCACCGGCCCCGAGAGCCCCAAACCCAGCCCGATCTCGAAGCTGGTCGGGCTCGACCCCAACCGGCGCCCAATGGTGTACCCGAGCGCGAGATGGCTACCCCGCCACCAGCGCCAGGGCCGCCTTCAGAAAAGGATAATAAGGTGAAGAGGAGGAAGGAGTCTGATGGAGGGTCGAAGAGTGCGGCCAATGGGCCCGGTGGGGTTAATGGGCAGGCTGCGACTACGCCCACGGAGCCCAATTCGCAACCGCGGAGGGCGGCCAGGAGTGAGGAGGTGGTTGATGTTTTGCCACACGGGGTTGATGATGATGGGTATGTGGCTAGGCACTCTCATATGAAGTATGAGCTCAGAGATACACCTGGTCTTGGTGAGTGTTTTTCTCATACAAATGTGCTATCTTTCGATAAATTTAATTGGTATATTTTGAGCCCGGTGTGTTTGTACAATTGTTGATCGTCGAATTTGATTCGGTTTATTGATAATTGAAAATGTGTTGTGCTTGTGTGTGATTATTCGGACGTTTATTCATGTATTTGTCTTGATTAAGCCTTGTAAATGTAATGAGTTTAGCTTTTCTGAAGTCAAATTTTTATGTTTTTGATATGATTTGTGTTTGTTGGTACAATGTTGCAGTTCCCATTGGCCTCTATGGGTTCCAGCATTATCTCTCCATGTTGGGTTCGATAATTCTAATTCCACTCGTCATAGTTCCAGCAATGGGTGGTACTTATGTGAGTAGTTGTGCACATATTATTTATTTTATGTTACACATTTATTTTCTGAGTGGTACAGTGCTGGATAGTTTGATTTGACTGGATTTAGTGTATGTAGGAGGATACTGCAAATGTTGTCTCCACAGTGCTTTTTGTTTCGGGAGTGACCACTCTCTTGCAGACATCGTTTGGATCCAGATTGCCCTTGATACAGGGCCCCTCATTTGTTTACCTAGCTCCTGCATTGGCGATAATCAACTCCCCAGAATTTCAAGGACTCAATGGAAATGTATGTTGCTGTTCTTGTTTTTGTTTAGTTTGATTGGGAGTTTAGTGAATATCCTTTTGTATTTATCACACCCCAATCAATAGTTAAGTCTGCAGCCGAAACAAAGTGAAAATTTGTAGTGTTGTCTTATAAAATTTCTGAGTGCTTTAAATAATGCACATCTTAGAGATGGCTACAGGCGTGATGTCTGCCATCTAATAGTATTGTTTGCTCTTCTTACTTTCTGTCCTTTGTTGGTTAGCCTGAACGGTTATATTATTAAAAGTTGTTTTTTGTTGCTTCAGTAAGAAATTTGCATTTTACTGAGGTTCATGGAAGTTATCAGGACTCCTTTCCATGGAAGGAAGAAATTCTATTTTATTGTTTATTTTGTGTGTTCTATGAACCATTACTTTGTCCTAATTCTGAAGAAGAAAGACTCACTGATTAGAAAACTGTCTTTCAGTGGTTCATATCAGTTGGATCTTTCTTTTTCACCTCTACTTTATTGAAATGCCTTTTTATTCTTATAGGTTAGTTCATTCAAATTGTTTGCAAAATTTAATATTCATCTTAAATTGTAAATAAAGATGCACACACATGTATTTACATATGTATAAATTATTACTCTCCTTTCCTTCCACTCTCCTCTAGCCTACTAGCCTTTAAGACCTGGCTCGAATTCTAAGAAATAAAATTAGCCACCAGCAGAATTACATAAGAATACCACGGATAACAATACCAAAACGTTAAGACACTATTGCTTTCCAGATAGTCCCTAACTCTGGAGAAACAGAAGCCCATAGGATGCATGAAATTGGACTTTCTCACAAATTGTCGACCTTCATCCCCCTAATGTCTTCAACTACCCTTCTATTTCTATCCTCCTGAACTAACCAAAAACCAGCCATCACAGCACAACTCCCCATTACCACTCCCTTCTTATCTCCAAAAAACAGAAAACTCTCCCATAACAAGGAAGCACATGAGACTGGAATCACCCAACTCAGGCCAACCCTAAACAGCCTCAACCATTAAGACAACACGATTGGATGGTAGAGAAGAAAATGCTACAAGCTTTCAGCCCCACTTTTACACATAGCACACCAATGAAGAGGTGGACTAGAAGAATATCAGCTCCTCTAGGCCATGTCACAAGTATTCAACCACACATGAACTTATCCAAGTTTTGCACCTGTACATTACCTAGGCAGTACTTGAGGCTTCCAAATTACATGCCATGTGCTAAATGAAGGGAATATTTTGTAAGGTTTCTTAATTATTTGGTGCCAAAGTGTGCTGAATGTACACTGGGTAGCCTTTATATGTAAAGCATAATTAAGTACTTAAAGAAAGGTCATTTTTAACTAAAAAATAATTGACATATATTGGCTCAAATAATCTCAATTGATGTATGTGTGTGTCTGTGGGTGCGTGTGTGGGTGCGTGCGTGCGTGTGTGTGTGGGTGCGTGTGCATGTGCGGGTGCGTGCGTGTGTGTCTGTACGTGTGTCTGTATGTACGTGTGTGCGTGTGTCTGTCTCTGTGTGTGTGTACGTGTGTCTGTATGTGTGTGTACATGTACGTGTGTCTGTATGTGTGTACATGTACGTGTGTGTGTGTATGTACGTGTTGTGTGTGTGTGTGTGTGTATGTGTGTGTGTATGTGTGTGTGTGTGTGTGTGTGTATGTATGTATGTACGTGTGTGTATGTACGTACGTATGTATGTATGTATGTACGTGTGTGTATGTGTGTATGTACATGTGTACATGTGTGTATATGTATGTATGTACGTGTGTATGTATGTATGTATGTATGTGTGGATGTATGTATGTACGTGTATGTATGTATGTATGTATGTGTGTATGTATGTGTGTATGTATGTGTGTATGTATGTACGTATGTACGTGTTTGTGTGTGTGTATTTCATGATATTTAGTAACTGCGACTAAGTAGTAAACTAGAGGTCATTTTCACAAACAAACATCAGTTATACGTTATATGAAACAAACTGTGCTATTCAGTATTACTATGAGTGCCTTAGAGTTGCTGTTTTCTTTATTTTATTAGTTTCATTCATCTTTTACTTCCCTTTGAAATTGAATAGCTGTTTCACTACTGGCGAATTCTTATCAGCAACTGATGGTAATCCTTTGTCATGGCAGAATTTTAAGCATATCATGAAGGAGCTACAGGGGGCTGTAATAATAGGTTCAGCTTTTCAAGCAATACTTGGATATAGTGGACTAATGTCAATATTTTTGAGGTTTGATTCCAGCATCTTTACCAAATCCCCCTCATGTTTGGTTATTTATATTATTTTTTTCTTTTTGCTAATAGGGAAAATCAGAATGCTCAGTATTTGATTAGTTTACTTTGAAATACTTGCCAAACCGACCAACCAGGATTGCCTAATCGGAGCTTGAGTAGATGGATGGAAATAAGTTTCACTTGTTATAGAGGTCGTGGTTCGAATGTTTGTGGGTGTTTATTAATTATATGTTACGAATGTAATGATCCTTAGTAGATAGCAGCGTCTTCTTTTTATGTGAGATCTGTGGCTTGTAAGTTGTAATAATTACTTTTCAATTCTGGCAAGATAGGTAAGGTGTTCCTGAATATGGAAAAAAATGTTGAAAACAGACAGTTTTTTAGTGTAAGGGAAAAAAAGTGATATAGGATGCCCCTTGGAAACCACCAATTTGATTTTCAAGTCTAGAGTTATTTAATTTATTTCAGACTGGGTATATGGATTGAACTATTTGATGCAGCTTAGTTGGCAGTGATCAAATTATTCCATAGGGTTTGGTCTTAGCTGTGGATGATTTGATATGCCATCATTATTATACATGAAAAAGGGGAGTGAACAGTGGGATGACTATATGGAATAATATACACTGAGTTTTAATGTATCAAAGGGGATCAAGTATTTGTGAAGAGGGCAAGTAAGCAATCACATGAATAATGTAGAGGTGCATAGTGATATTGTAAACTAGCCTAGTGTTTAAACCAATTGATAGATCATTAATATGTTAGAAATATTAATCTTGGTAGTGGCTTGAGCTGATTGAATTAAAGGCTTATTTTTTCGTATACCCTCTAGACTCTAGAAAAAAAATCTCACTTTACCCCGTGTACTCATTTTTTATGCCCCCTATTACCCCGTTTTGTCAACTGCGTTGAAAGAAGTATTAGTTTTGCTGATCTGCTAACGTGACACTGTTTCTTTGGTGTTTTTCAGCCGTGAATTATAGGGATAGGTTAATAAATTGTGTGTTTTAGACCACACAATTCATAGGGCCTTTCAATACTGGGTTTTCTTTGAATCACTTTTCACTAAATGTTTGCCAAATATGACATCTTATATTCAAAATATTTCTTTTGGATTTGGTTCCTAGCTTTTTGTACAACACTTGCAATAGTTGGGTCATGTACTGCAAAATCAATAACTCAATGTCAGTTCGTTTGCCTTTCCTATTCAGGTTGATAAATCCAGTGGTTGTGTCACCAACAATTGCTGCTGTTGGACTTTCTTTCTATAGTTATGGTTTCCCGTTAATTGGTAATTGTCTTGAGATTGGTGCGGTGCAGATACTAGTGGTCATTATTTTTTCTCTTGTAAGTATATGAAGCTACCCTTTTATTTGTTTTTAGTCATTGCTTTTATAGGTATATAATAGATTATTCATGTCAACTGTTTTTTTCTCCGTGCCAAAACACCTAACGCACTATTATTTTACTTTCTGCAGTACCTACGGAAGATATCCGTTTTTGGTCATCGTGTATTTCTGATATATGCGGTAAGTTCCTCCATGTAACACAATAAAAAAGATATACGCTGTAAGTTAGAAATATATAGGTTTATATCATACTCACTGTATGGATGCCTTCTGTAAATTGTGTAAATTGATACGGTTCCGTCTGAATTGCCAGGTTCCGTTGGGTCTGGCAATCACATGGTCGGCTGCTTTCCTACTAACTGAAGCTGGAGCATATAGCTATAAAGGTTGTGATATAAATGTACCTGCATCAAACATAGTATCTGAACATTGCAGAAAGCATGTTTTGAGGATGAAGAGCTGTCGAGTTGATACTTCTCATGCACTAAGATCTGCCCCCTGGTTTAGGTTTCCCTATCCATTACAATGGGGTACTCCTGTCTTCCACTGGAAAATGGCCCTTGTCATGTGTGTGGTATCAATTATTGCATCAGTTGATTCGGTTAGTTTTCTTGTCTTTCATTTTGGATATAAGCTTCTTGGAGTTATAGTTGCTTTATAACATGAACTTTTATATTTTCATATTTTTTTCTAGTTTCACTGTTAAGCACATGCTGGACTCGTGAATTTGATGGACACCGCTATAGTATTTATATAACAGTTCCAGATTTATATATGTTATTAGAATGCTAGTTCCATTAAATAGATGAGTATGAAATGAATGAGTTGGCTTTAACCCAGTTTTGATAAATTAGTTCTTAACTCTGCTTGATATGTGAATGCAAGGTTTGATTGATGTCCTGGACTAATGCTTGATAAAAAAATTTCTCTACATCTGTCTTGGTCCCATTAAACTTTTGAGATTGAAGATGTTGGCGATTGGAACAATGTACTTGGTAGGATAATAAACTGAGAGCTACTCATACTTTCTTTGTTGATAGGTGAAAACTTATTGTCTCATGGTCTTAATTGTTCACTTTAGAAAAACACCAGTCTGGTCTTTAAAGATCTTGGTTACATCAGTGTATGGGATTGTCTCTTGGAAATGCCCTCTATACTTGTGTCGTGGAAATATTAAAGAACTACTAAATTACTGGTTACAATGAAAACTATTTACAACATTAGGTATTATTCTTTCTTTTCCTGTCAAGTTGCTAATTTAATTTGTCATGTCATACTGTCTGATTAGATTGGTTGACCTTTTGCTTTGTGTATGAAATTCCTAGATTGGCTCATATCATGCATCTTCATTATTGGTGGCATCCAGACCTCCTACTCCTGGTGTTCTTAGTCGAGGGATTGGTCTGGAAGGTCTTGCTAGTGTCTTGGCTGGTCTATGGGGTACTGGAACAGGGTCCACGAGCTTAACTGAAAATGTGCACACAATAGCCGTCACTAAGATGGGAAGCCGTAGAGCTGTTGAATTGGGTGCATGCGTTTTGATCGTCTTATCCCTTGTCGGTAAGTGTTTGTCAAACTTCTGTTTTCAATTGTAACAATGGGCTTGTACCTAAACAAGAATCTGTATGACTACTAGTCAGTTTCTCTTTTGGTTGGGCATTGCAGCATTTAGATAGTGTGTAGTTTGAATATCTATAATAGCAGGTTATCTATTGGTTTTGTTAGAGGATTATAATTGCTCATATGATATGTTTATGACCCGTTTGGTTACACACTGTTCTCAATCTTCATTATACACTTTTCGGGATTACCATTTGCTTATTCTGCAGTTATTTCACCGCCAGGATCTTTTCTGTGCTATTAAATTGTTAGCATATAGTTGTCCTCCACTGTTTAAAAGATATGAACAAAGCTTGTCTGCTCATGTAAGAATAATTGCAGGCATATGATGGTTTGGGATTGTGATTTTCATGAAATACTACTCTTCAAGCATTTTTAGATGAATTCTTTCTCTCATTGCTGACTGTAATCCTGGTCTGTTTGCTTTATGGGCTGATTGAACCATCAAAGGGTTTGGGGTTGGTCTCAAAATAATTAAATCAGTGAAGCTCAAACAATGCTTTATACATGTTACATTATTGGACTTGCAAAGATTATGTTGGAATATGTTTGTACTTTTTTATCTTGGATTGAACAGATCTTTCTGCCGTAGAAATTGGCTATTTGATCCTGACCATCGTTATCTATATTAGAAACTTATAGTCAACATTTGTTTTGAATGTTTCCTCTGTTTCTCATGCTACTTCATATCACCACATCTTGGTGATTTGGTATCCATTACCCCTGGTACAACTTAAAAGATGCGAGTTACATGTAGAATCAAGTGCATATTTTGCATTGCATCTAATCTCAGTTATTGTACTTGCAGGTAAAGTTGGAGGCTTTCTAGCATCTATTCCTCAAGTCGTGGTTGCCGCACTGCTGTGCTTCATGTGGGCGATGCTTGCTGCATTAGGCCTATCAAATCTACGTTATAGTGAGGCTGGAAGCTCTAGGAATATTATCATAGTCGGGTTATCGTTGTTTTTCTCACTTTCAATACCGGCCTACTTTCAGCAATATGGCATCTCTCCAAACTCCAACTTATCTGTTCCGAGTTATTTTCAACCATACATTGTAGCTTCCCATGGACCCTTCCGCAGCAAATATGGAGGGGTATGCTTCTACTTGACATTCTGCAATAAAAAGAATGTGTTCTGTATTTTGTTTTTCTTTTTTTTTTAATTTTTTTGTGTTTCATTTTTGAATAGTAGGAAAAGAACAGCTTTGTGGTCAACTGACCCATTTGGACTACTAGAGGAAAAAATGGAAACCAAAATAAATAACTGGCATTCTACAAGTAAATCCAAGTCCTTTGCACATGATAGTAAAGATAACCAGCTGCCTTTCTTTATCCATTCTACTGTTTAAATAGAGTTCATACAATCCAATTAACATAGGAAAAGTCAAACAAGTTAAGCTACTCTTACAACTTCTTTTGCCCCCCACATGTTACTTATAAAAGACTCGATACTCATACCATAACTTTCTCCCTTAACATGCTGTAACACCTGGAATTTACTAATGTTGATACCTCCTTTTCCCTTTTTGCTCTTCTGTGTGTTAGGTGTGGTGCATACATTAGTCATCAATTCATTCAATCCTGAATCCCTGATTCTCCCTCGTTTTCCCAGATAAAGCACTTGGTGGTTGGGAAATAGAACCAACCACCTTACTTAGATTACTTGGGACATTTTCAGATACTGATAGCCATTTTGGTAACTGGTCCTTTTCTACTTTATTCCTGTTGGGCAGTTTTATAATTCTGTTCAGTGGTTGTCATTTATTGTGAAGATGAAAGCGGTTTGTATGCTGAATAGCATGGTAGATGGTTGGTTTCAATTATTAGATATAACTCTGCATATCAACCATATAGAAACCCGAATGTTTGTCGCATCATTTCCCTAGCATATGCCTATATTGTTGGCATAGTCAATCTAATACACATGCTGGCCCTGCATATGTAATAAGCTCCGCTTAAGATGTTCTCTTTGCATATGTAATAAGCTCTGCTTTAGAACCAATAAACTCTACTCAAGATGTTATTTTTGCAGGTGAACTATGTGCTGAACACGTTATTCTCATTACACATGGTGGTTGCATTCCTTGTGGCTTTTATCCTGGATAACACTGTACCTGGCAATCGTCAAGAGCGCGGGGTGTATGTGTGGTCTGAAGCTGAGGTTGCTAAGAGGGAGCCTGCTGTTGCCAAGGACTATGAGCTGCCCTTCAGAATTAGCAGGTTTTTCAGATGGGTGAAATGGGTTGGCCTTTGACAGAATTTTGTGGTTGGTGTTGGCATAGTCAGAAGTTAAAGCTTTTCGAGCAGCCATTTTCAGGTGACGATTGTACTGTACTGTGATTCTAAATGTAAGTTCGGGGCACATACTCTTAATTATTGGCCTGGAAACTGTTTTTTCCTGCACGAACAGAGTTGCGACTTGTTAGACTCATAGGTCTTGTAGAGATATTGGTGTACATTTGAGGAACCAGAGGATATGGTTTTGCTGTAATCTTAGATAAATGTATCTAGTTTTGAGTCATTGGGAATATCAGGTGGGACTCTCTTTCATGCTGTCAAGTGAGGTTCATGTATATGTTATTTCGTTTCTTGTTTCGCTTTTGTTTTCCTTGATCAGCTAGACAGCTACTTCCACAAATGTCGGATTCTCAATGAAAACAAAAATATTCACACCGCGGGAGATCTGCATGCCGGAATGTTTTACTTTATGTAAACTGTTTACATATATGATCAACTACAACTCCGACCGATCAAGCTTGTAACTCCGCCGTCTCTAACACCGCACCTTGTCGTGAAGATTGTGAAGAACCCTATTTGTGGAGTCAATTGGATGATTCCGTTGTATATTTTGTTTTCGGTTTCCCGATTTGTTAACAGACTAATCTAATTGACTTGGTGCAAACCTTGTGTTGAAAAATCTTTTTTCATTGATTTCGTTCGTGCCATCTTGTTCTGGTGAGAGGGAACACGACGAAATAAGCCGTAAAATGATTGCCGGAAAATACATAAGATTTGGATGGAATCCAAAATCTGCCAATGTACCAACAGGGGCTGAGATTTTTTAGTGCTAGTGTACCGGAACACACAACTTATAGACCAAGCGTCATAATTGAATGTACTTGCAAAAGAAAGTTAGCAATCATTTGCATTGTAACACTTTTGTGTAAAAGGCTATATTCTAAGTACATTGAAAAATTTCACCAATGACGGTGAATACACTCTCATCTTTCGATTTGTTAGCTCTCCCAAACATTAAAATCGAGATAGAAAAAAAATGAATTTACCAAATGAAAAAAATGAAAATCAATTGAAAAGTGTAGACATAATGAGCACGATGAGTGGTGATAAATCCGTATGATGAGAGCTAATGGATTATGGAATAGAAGTACAAATGATTGGACTAAAAGTATGTATCCGGATTCTCGCCGGATCCTCCTTGTGACGATCTCAGGATCTGTGAATCATATTCATTTATCGTACATCATGCGATCAGAAATCATTTTAAATATTTTTATTCAAAATTAAAGGGAATTGTTATTAGCACTTCAAAAATTTTATTTGGCACTCCAAACTTTCTATAATTAGAAAGAAAAATACACTTGCAAGGAGTATAGAATGAAAATTTTGAAGTGCTAATAACAATTCCCAAATTAAATACAAACAGTACCTAACAAAAACTGACCGCACGATGTACGATGAAATGATACAATTTACGAATTCCCAGAATCCTCACCAAAAGAATTTGAAGAGGATCCTGTTGGTAAAAGAATGAAGCACTTTCTGTTGAGATTTTCTGCAATGCCTCGGATAAGGACACGTGGCAAAATCTTATTTAGTTGGTTTCCTATCATCATCGGGAATTGGGATGCCGAGTTAACTTGAGAAACAATCTATTCTTGTTTCTTGATTGGAAACCCTAACCCACTAACCATTCGCTTATAAATACAAAACCGCATCCCCTTTCTTTTGGGCACCCGCAATTCCCCCTCCACCAATTCTACAAACAAAGGCACTGCACCTACTGATTTGGGACAAGATTCAGAGGAAGAAGTCGATGTGTGTGTGTGTGTGTGTGTGTGTGTGTGTATGTGTGTGTGTGTGTGTGTATATATGTGTGTGTGTGTGTGTGTGTGTGTGCAGATGATATAAGAATCATCATCATGGGGAAGAACAAGATCGACATCAAGAAAATAAAAAACAAGAACTACCTCAAGGCCACATTCTCCAAGTGGCGCAAGGGTTTGTTCCGAAAGGCCACTGATCTATGCTGCTTGACCGGCGCCACCCTCGCGGTTATAGCCTTTTCGCCTGGTAACAAGCCTTTCCTCTTTGGCCACCCCTCCGCCGAATCTGGCATTGATCGATTTCTTGCTGAACAAGCAAGGTGTGCATCCAATGATTGCAAAGCGGAGGTTCTTGTGTAAAAATTTGGAGTCGAGTCGAGAGGAAGAAAAGGAAGGGGGCCAAGGTATGGACGAGGAGAATGGGAATTTTTGGTGGGAAGAGCCAATTGATGAAGGGTTGGAATTGCTGGAACTCAAAAAGTACAAGTCTTTGTTAGAACGTTTGAGGGAGAATGCGGCTATTAAGTTAGATGAGATGAATAGGAAAGAATTGTGCACAAAAGATTATCTCGGTATGAATTGGGGTTTCGAGGTTGGTTTGAGTTCTTCTACTCCTAGTGAACAAAGAGATGTATAAGATTAATGGTTGTGTTGAGAATTTTGGGTTTTAGTTTTGGGGTAGCTAGAGACGGTGGTGGCGCCACCTTCAGCAGGAGAAATCACATCTCTTTTGAGAAAGGCCACGGTTTAGAGAGGTGCGCGGAGCTGAGCCTCATTCTCTAAATGGAGTGTGATGTTTTTTGGTTTTAGTTTTAAATAATTAGGGAAGTTGTAGCTATTGTGATGCAGAAGACAGAAATTTTAATGCAGTTGTGACTTTTTCTTGAATCTTTCTTTCTTTCTTGCAATATTTTTGGGTACTTCAATCTTAAATTTCCGGAATTCTGGTTGTGTTAGTAAATTTTGTGTTGTTCATGTAATTACAAGTGCTAACGTACAATTCTCTATGCCTAAGTTTGATCTTTCTCAAGTTTCGAGTGTGACGCCAATAGATTGGCCAGTAATTACTAATGAATCGGCATGAATATCTTGTGAAGTTCTGTCAATTGAATTCATATGCAAGAGGGTTAGTAAGGCTAACATCAGATGTAGACTTCAAGTCTAGCTAGAGTCGATTTTGGTCTTTGAACTTGGGTTCGTGGCTGGGTGTCACTGCCATTTTATAGTCGTTTTTTTTTTTTTATATACAAACGATATTTTCTACACTAAACATTGGGTGTGTTGGCTAAGCCTTATTTGCTAGCAATAATGTGGTTCAAATTCATTTTTTAAACCGTAGTATTAAACGCCTGTCATTTGCTAGTCTTGTGGTAAGTTGTTTATTTTTTTTTTTTTTTTCCGAGAGAGAATCTCTCATGTACCCAGGACAATTGCCCCACTTGCTTGAGTCGACCTAATATGGTTGTTCCGCAAGGTTGAGCTTGTGGGCCTATTGTTGACACTTGGGCTGGTTTTCGGCTGTCCTTATCATGCTTATTTTTGGGCCTTGGCCTTAAGGAGTGGTTTTGGGCATTAACAGTCCACACTTCAATTATTTCTAATTTCCTAAACTACAACTCAAAAATAGCAATTGTTTAAAACAGTGAAAAGTTCCTTAATAAGACAATTATCCATAAGAAGGAAATTATGGTAGCGAAATTCAAGCATGAGATTTGAACCCCTCAGGAAAGCCATGTTGAAGAATACAACCATCTCACGTCAAAAAATTGACGAAGTTTAATATAACTTATACTGATGAGTGGTTTTACTTCTAATTACAATGAGATATTTTGTGATAAAGTCTCGCACTTGTCCTCTTTACGGTTAATACTGAATACAATCCATGCACTTGTGAACCACCCCAAGAAGTAAGTTACATAGCGTGAAATTGGTGCCCCTTTTTTGGGCCCTTCTTCCTGCATTTGCAACTGCAAAGGACTAGTTGGAGGCCTGGTTTGGTACTGAGGTGATTCTGAAAAAAGCTAGTATAAAAAAAAGCTGGGAACTGTTTTTGTGTTTGGTAAACATTCAACTTCAGCTTTTTTTCACAGTTTTGGGTGAAAAAAAACCAAAAACAAGAAGTTGCAAAACCCAGCTTTGAAAAACAGGCTTTTTTTCACATCTGTTTTACATAAAAGTTTACCAAACACTATAATACTGCTTTTTTGTTTTCAAAAGCACTTTTACAAAAAAGTTTACCAAATACTCTGCTGCTTTATTTCACAGCTGCTTATTCTCACAGTACAGCAGAATCAGTTTTTTTTCAAAGCACAGCAATACCAAACTAGCCCGGAGACTCCTCAAAACTTCCTTAATATTTGTAGAAACTGTATATCAAATATTTTAAAAGCTGGTAGTTCATCAAATGTTTAGCAATTAATTAATTATTCACATATTTTAAAATACTAGACCACATTCCAGAAATTTCACGATGCAGAAATCTCCTAAAACTTTTGTTATCTTTGAAGTTGGATAGGGAGTGTGATTGGAGATGAATTTTCAGTATTTCTTCTTAAATTTTGGTAGGAATTTATTTAGAGAGTCCATTAAGAATGCAAGTAGTCATAAAAATATATTAGACTTGGTTCACTAAATAGAGGAAAGCGAGTTGAAGAGCGAACTTCTCATCCACTCTGTCAAAGAAAAGAATAGATAAAATACGAAAGCCTAAGAATAGTTTATGTATAAAAATTAATAAAGTTACAATCTCCCATTTAGTGGATGACAAGTTCCCCATTTAGTGGGAGGCCTTGAGTCTAATTTCGTGAACGATAAGTTTGATATTATTTTATTATGACCATTTCATTATGTCACTTAACTCAAATTCTCTTTTTTAGTGTATATAACATCGTTGTAACAATAAAGTTTGTGTCTCAAGTCAACAATTACTAAAACTCGTAGAGGCTTTTAAGCACCTTTTTAAGGCCTGGTTTGGTACTGAGGTGATTCTGAGAAAAGCTAGTATAAAAAAAAACTGAGAGCTGTTTTTGTGTTTGGTAAACATTAAGCTTCAGCTTTTTTTTCACAGTTTTGGGTAAAAAAAAAAGCCAAAAACAAGAAGCTGCAAAACCCAGCTTTGAAAAACCGGATTTTTTTCACATCTATTTTACATAAAAGTTTACCAAACACTATAATACTGTTTTTTTTTTTCAAAAGTACTTTTACAAAAAAGTTTACCAAACACTCTGCTGCTTTATTTCACAGCTGCTTATTCTCACAACACAGCAGAAGCAACTTTTTTTCAAAGTACAGCAATACTAAACCAGTCATAAGTGAGCATCGGCTCATCTTCGCACAACGCATCGTAGAAGACCAGAAGCACTGTACAATTTCTTTAGATAACATTTTGACTTGACTACATGGTCCTGAGTCCCTTTCTCCTCCCAAAGGTCGTCCCGAACCGACAATTTTGCAGTTAAAGTGGGTCAGAAAGTATAAAGAAATCTCCTACCATGTCCTACCATTTACAACTTGATCGTTTTGGTGCATGATTGCATGGCCATTTGAATTCTACTCCACCAAATAAAACTATCATAACACGTTTTTCATGTCACGCACCAAACAGGTTTGCAGCATTTAGCTTGTCTCTCTACTGGTACCAATAATAATAATTCATTAATTTGCTAAAAGTGGTTGTTGGAAGCTAGCCTTGTCAAATTCCACTACACTGATTTGACCTTCTACAACAACCGCAGAAGGTACGTGAGTATTCTTTGGTTTACATGAAAGTTCACTTTTAGTCTCAAACCCTAGGTTCTCTATCTAACTCAAAGTGTCTTTATTAACAACCATTTCGTTTTCAATTTCAGTATTTTAAATCAATTTAAAAAATAAATAAAAATTGAAATTCAAAAAGTGAAAATTCAAGATCAAATTAGTTTTCAATTTTCATTTTATAAAAAATTGAAAATTGAAGGTAGTTACCAAATAAGATTTCAGTTTTTAGATTTCGAAAAAATGAAAACAAAAAATGAAAAATGAAAATTGAAAACGAAATGGTTATCAAACGGCCCCTAAAGTTTTATTTACAGTCAATAGATTTTAAGAGACAAGCTAGATTTTAAGCCACAATGAACATTCACATTGTAGCTTAAAATCTATTTTCTGTGACATGACACTCCCCACTTTAATCCCTGATATTTGAAATCAATAGAAGTAGTCCCTAAGTTTGTCCACTATCAATCATTTTGGCAATTTCCTGAAAAATCTGCATTAAATAAAGATAAAATAATAAAAATACCCTCAATTTTTGTTAATATTGTGGCCCTTTGATTATTAAATTGAGACAATTTTTGTCATTTTGATCCTTATTTAATAATACGGAATGACTAAAATGATTGATGGAGGACAAACTCAGGGACCACTTTTATTTTTTTCAAATATCAGAAACCAAAGTGAGAAGTTATGCAAACCTCATGGATCATTTTGGTTAAAAAGCCTTTTCAATGTCATCCTCCACAAGTGAACATTAATGTCCATGACAACATGTCATGTCGGTGTTTTATTTAGAAAGAAAATCACAGTAAGGAAAAGGCGAAATCAAATCTTCTACACTTAAAATGAATGTAGTCCTTCTGTGGCCTTAATTGTTGTTTGATATATATTAAATTTATGACAATAAAGTTAAAAAAAATTAAATTTATAAATACGTATTAATCAATAATTAGGATCAGATAAATATCACATTATTTTGGATGCAGAAAATTTTGCTTTCGGAAAAGGCACACACATGTATGCATGGATTGGATGGTAATCTCAAACTCCCAAGCTGGCTCTCCAGATATGGGCCAACATCCTTATAAGGACCACAGACGAGTACCAAACCCACCCACCCCCTCTCCCTAATTTTGAGGACATAAATTCTTGGGTTTATTACACAAAACAATCTTAATTATGAGTTGAATTACAATTTGAAAATTACACTGTCATACATTATTATACGAATTTGTTGCAATGTTAAACTTCTGTCAGTTTGTTTATTAATTTCTCTATTAAATGCTGACGTGGTTTGAAATGGAACCCACTCACCCGTCAATTAGATAAAATATTAATTAAATTAATGGTAAAATCATTTAAATATTAATATTTTATTAATGCTCTCTCTCTCTCTCTCTCCGAAATTCAAATCAGCAACTCAACCCATTTCATCCTCAAAATTTCACAACCCATAGTTGAAGTAGTTAATGGAAAGACCTCAGTTGGTCATGTCGCATCTAAGTTAAATTATTCCGGGCAGATGGATCTGGATTTATATTATCACACTAATGACAGAGATGCCACTAGGTGGAGCGATGAGCAGAAAATTAAAAATCCAAGGCGTAGAGAACATCCTCAAGAAGAACTGTAAAAGTTCAAAAAAAGAATTTGAAGCATGGAAAGCTTCCAGGTTTAGGAAATGCTTGAGGATTGCCGAAATTGACAGCGACCTCAATGAGGAAAAGACGGCAGTTTCAGGGCATAGAGCAACGAAGAAAACTTTAGACATCACGCGGTGAAAGCAATCTCGCATGAAGGAGGTGTGCTCCAAAAACCGTCGGCATACCGAGACCTACATCAACTGGACCTACCGAAGAAGCCACGGCGGAATCCGGCTGGTAAAGCGAAGTTCGAAGGTTGAAGGCATGAATGAATGTCGAATCGATCAGCAACAAAAAAAAAAAAAGAAAAAAAAAAGTCGTGTTTTTTCTTTCAAAATTTATTTATTTTTTTCTGGGATGAGAGGAGGATAGTGGTGAACCAATCACGTTGAAGGGAAGACTGGGGAAGGGGAGTGGGTTGTGGTTTTGGTGGTGAAGGAAGGAAGGAGGGGGTGACGGATGGATTCGGGAAGGGTGAGGTTGATGAGTTTATAGGGGTGGGTCCTGTATTTTTAAATAAATATATTTAAATGATTTTATCTTTAATTTATTAATATTTAATTAATATTTTTATCTAGTTTGGCAAGGGAGTAGACCTCACCTCAAGTCACGTCAACATTTAATAAAGAAATTGACAGACAAACTGACAGTGATCTGACATTGCAACAAATTCATAAGATGAGGTATGACATTGTAATTTTTGAAACATGAGGCATATGATTGTGACTTAACTAATAGTTGAGATAGTTTTGTGTAATTTACCCTAAATTCTTTCTCAAATGCTAAATAGAACAAATTAAACACTCAATAAAGTACTATTTATTATGAATCTCATTTAATATGTTATTGTGTAAATTCCAGTTAGATTTGAGTTCTAGATTACTCATTATTCTAGTGATTCTTATTTAAATTTGGGTTTTTGATTCTTAATCTAGTGATTCCTTCCCTTTAGAATTGTACTTACTTGGAGACAAGTTATTCTCTTCCTCTTGTTTACTATAAATAAAGGCACCGATATAGGGAGAATAACACAATTCCTATGCATTCTACAATTTCTCCATTATCTCTATAGTTGCCGCACTCTCTCTCTCTTTCTCCCAGATAAAATAGGCACGTTATTATCACGCTTCTATGCTGCGCTACGAAATCGAATGGGAAATTTCTCTGACAAACCAGTTCATAATTATTATCATGCAATCCAAGTTTTTCTAAAGCATGATTGACACACCCTGACCCGGAATCTCCACTAAGACCCCAAATCGAGCTGTGCTGGCTGACACCTGGAAGGTGACGAAGCCATAAAGTGTGATAGTGTATAAAATGTGAATAAATTAAAACCAAAAAGTGCTTAAGTACACGAGTGTGCGATGAGCGGGTCTGGACCCATTTCACGATTTTATGCATGTCATCCTTGCGCAAGGGTCATGCTAATCTTCTCTGTATCGTTCAAATTTTATCGAATGTCCCTGAACTAAAATTGGCATTTTTGGGACATGTTATATCCGCCCAAGGTATTCTGGTTGATCCTCAAAAGGTAACAGCCTTTGAGAATTGGGAGCAACCACGAACTATCATGGAGGTACAGAGTTTCCTTGGTTTAGCAGGTTATTATCGACGGTTTGTTAAAGATTTTTCAGTTATTGCTTTACCACTGACGAGGCTAACTAGGAAGGATGTTAAATTTGAGTGGGATGATAATTGTGAGGAAAGCTTCCAACAGATGAAGTATTGTCTCACTCGTGCACTTGTTTTGGCTCTCCCAGATAATAGTGGTAATTTCAAGATCTACAGTGACGCTTCCTTGAATGGTTTGGGATGTGTGTTGATGCAACATGGTAGGGTGATTGCTTATGCTTCACGACAATTAGAGCCGCATGAGATGAATTACCCTACTCATGATATGGAATTAGCAGCCATTATCTTTGCTTTGAAGATTTGGAGACATTATCTTTATGGTGAAAAATGTAAGATTTATATGTATCATAAAAGTCTTCAATATCTTTTTACTTAGAGGGATCTTAATCTTCAGCAGCTCTGACAAACTATCACCATTGTATGGTCATCTTTGGGTGTTGTATAATTAGTATTCGTCCTGCTGGACTGCACTTAGGTTACTCATGCTCTGGTTGTGAATTCACACATATTTCGTCTTGCACCTTATCTTATCTAGTGCTCTAGTTAGTTAGGTTTTTATTATTCGCATTTCTTATATTAATATTGCTTCCGCACTGTGCACATGGCTACGTCACCTTCACATGACGGCCAGCACACCTGATTTCGGTCGGCGTGTGTCAACGATCTTAATTGATTTTTTTTTTCATGCATGATTGCATGAACCTTCACCGTAATGCATGAAGCCAACCTTTTGTTTTATGAAAAATATTCTTTTCAAATTGAGTTTCCATTATATTCATAATATTTCATATTATGCGAATTGATACTTTGAAGAAAAAGAAAAAAAAAATTAGGATTTCAAAAACTCATGCGAGCAGCGGCTTTGAGCCGCACTGTTAAGCCATGCAAGCCACCAACTTCAAGCCAAGCAACTTGCGCAGTTGAGCTATGAGAATTAGAAGAACGAAGCAACAAACTCTTAAACAAGAACGTAGAGAATTAGAAGAACAAAACAACAAACTCTTAAACAAGAACGAGGCACTGCAAAATGAGTTTACAACTCGAATTCCAATATGATAAATCAAAACAACTTCTCCTCCTTTTCTTTACAAATACATGAATTTACAAATTCTTAAAACTTAACATGAGATATGAAAAGACAAATGAAATAAAGACTTACAGTATAACTCCTAGAAACTAAAAAAGATTTAAGATAATCATAAAACACAAACTTAAGCAGGATACATGCATTATAGCTCCCAAAATGCATGTATCTTATTATACTTCTTAAATCCGAGCTGCTACTTATTAAAATAATGTCTTTTGTTTTCCTTGAGTTTTGTTTGGTCTTCTCAATCTTTTAGATGTCCCAAGGACTCTGGATCGTAGAGCATTCCAAATGAAATGATAAGTATACAAATGATAGATAGGTAGGGTTCACTATCTCTTAGTGCAAAGAGAGACTTTGAAAACCCCAAACACTTCGCCTTTAGCACCACCCTGCCGCGTAGAGAACTAGAAGAACAAAGCAACAAACTCTTAACCATGAACCAGGCACTTCAAAACGAGTTTACAGCTCAAATTCCAATGTGATAATTCAAAACAACTTCTCCTCCTTTGATTTACAAATATATGAATTTATTGAAGGGTAAATTACATAATACCCCTTCAAGTTTGAGGTCTATTACAACCTCATACAACATCTTTAAAACATTTCACTTTCATACCTCACATACTATTTTATTTCAAAATAATACCTCCGTTAGATTTTTCATCTATGGGTCTGTTAAATGCTGACGTGGCCGCCACATTTGTGCTAATGTGGCTGCCACATTTGTGCTAATGTGGCTGCCACATTTGTGCTAATGTGGCTGCCACATTTGTGCTAATGTGGCTGCCACGTGGCAATTTTTTATACATTAAAAATATTATAATATTAACCCTATTTTAAAAAAAAATTAATTAAAAAAAAAAAAACCAGAAAAACCCGAACCCAAATCCCTTTCCTTCCCCCTCACCTCTCTGCAACTCCCATTTACAAAATCCACCGCTCAGCCCGCGGTTCATCCCCATCTTCCATACCTAATTCTACCCACCAACCAACCCATTTACAAAATGCCCACTCCGAAACCCTAATAACCTAACCCCCCAAACTCGTAGAGAGTCCTGCCCAGGCCGTCGAAAAAGTTAAAGTCAACGAAGAAGCTCTGGAGGTAGGCAGCAGTGGCGATGGAGCCGGAGGAAGTGATGGGCTTTGGGGTCGAGGAGAAGGGGTTGGGTGGTTGGCCCCCTGAGGAGTCGTTGGACTTGAGAAACATGGCAGAAGGTTGGGGGAAGTGAGGCAAGAGAGGTCGAGGTTGGAAGGGTCGAAGAGGAGAAGGTCGTTGAAGTTGGGTACTTGAGTGATTAAGCAAAACATGGGGTTGATTAACTTGAAATTCAAGAACATTAAAAACCTGCTGAGGAGGGTAATTGGGAGTGTAGGGTCTCGTAATGTGACGCCGTGTCTCGTAAAACACCGTGCGAACTGATTCGTCCATGGCGTAATGATTCGGCGTCGTTTTTCCACCCTCCAATATCTCAAACACTAGACCTCAAAAACCACACCCGCATCTCAAATTCCACATTTTACAGAGGAGAGAGAATGAGGGAGGGAGAGAAAGAGCGAGAGGTCAAGGTGAGACCTGTACTAAGGGGTGCTCGGGGTGGAGGGGATGGATGGACAGGAAGGAAGAGATAGGTAAGGGGGTGGGGGTGGGATGTGGGGTTACGGGGAAGGATTTCTGGGTCTCGGTTTTTCTGGTTTTTATTTTTTTAATTTTAATATTATAATATTTTTAATGTATAAAAAATTATTTTTTTTGGCCACGTGGAAGCCACATCAACACAAATGTGGCAGCCACGTCAGCATTTAATAGACCAATGGATGAAAAATCTAACGGAGGTATTATTTTGAAATAAAATAGTATGTGAGGTATGAAACTGAAATGTTTTAAAGATGTTGTATAAGGTTGTAATAGACCTCAAACCTGATGAGGTATTATGTAATTTACCCCTTATTTAATAGGTGAAAATGCTCTTATATTTTTCTCGCAACTTACTATAAGTTTAGATTCTTGCACTTCCTATACGAATTGAATAATATACTGCATGAATCACCTACGCATCACATGCTGAGTTGCAATATGTTTATTAAAAATCCAAAAAAAGTCAGTGATAACATGACGAAATCTTTACAGAAGATCACAAACACACACATATTTATATGGGTAAATTACACTTTCATACCTTAGGTTTGGGGTCTATTTCAATTCCTTACAACATCTTCAAAACATTTCAATTTCATACCGTAAGTACTATTTTATTTCAAAATGATACCTCCGTTACATTTTCCATCCATTGATCCGTTAAGTGCTGACGTGGCAAAAATAATATTTTTTTATTAAAAAAAACCACCTGAATCTTAAAAAAAAAAAAACTGAAACCTAGCTCCCCCCCAAACAAACCCAGAAACCTTAAACCCTCTCCCCCCCCTTGGGGACCCACCCACATCCTCCACTCTCTTCACCTCCCCTTCCATCAAGAAACCAGCAAACCCCCACCTTCCCTGAGCCCTTTCTCTTCTTCACCCCCACCCTCCCTTCTCTTATCTGCAACCCCACCTACCCTTAGCAAACCTAACTCCATCCAGACCACCACCAACCAAGCACCGAAAAAATTCAAAATTTGAAGGACAAAACTAAATGCATACCTCGTTGTCAGAGCCGACCGACTTGCCGATGAGCAAGGCACGGATGGGGGAAGGAGAAGAGGGTGGGTGTTGCATATGAGAGGAGGGTGAGGGTCGAGTTATGGGAGAGGTGGGTCGCCCGGGTCGAGATCTGGGTGAGGTCTCTTGGAGGGAGGGGGGAAGGAGGGTGAGGTCGCTGGGGGGGGGAGGGGGTGCGGAAGCAGGGTAGGTAGCGGGGGGGAGACGTCGAGGTGGGTCGCGCCGTAGGGGGTGCGGGCGGAAGGAGAGTCGGGGTTCTAAAAAAATTAGAAAAATATTTTTATTTGCCACGTGGCAGACATTTGGCAGCCACGTCAGCATTTAACAGATCAATGGATGGAAAATGTAACGGATGTATTATTTTGAAATAAAATAGTACTTAAGGTATGAAAGTGAAATGTTTTAAAGATGTTGTAAGAAATTAAAATAGATCACAAACCTGAGGTATGAAAATGTAATTTAGCCTATTTATATTTATATTAATTATAGTCGAGTCTGCATGTTCGTGCTTTCAAGTAGATAGTGTTGTATTCCAACAAAAGAAAGTAGATCGTGTTATCCCATGCTATTCAAAATACGTCCTGCCCACAACGAATCACATGATCAGATAACTAGAACTCATTTCCAGGACTTTGCTTAGGCTATTAATTAGGTGAAGATTCTCTACTCGTCACCTAAAACTTTAAATTAAATAAGTTAAACTAAGAGACCTGAAAGTATAATGTCCTTATTGTTAAGTTGACATTTCTTTTATCACTAGTTTCTAATTTTAAACATGTCATATATATATATATATATATATATGTATGTATAATAGTACGCATATGCATGCCCTAATTGTACCTAATAATTGATACTTTAAGATAAGAGACAGGTGTACAATTCATGCTGCGATTTAAAACAATGTTACATGCTTCCAATAAAAAATGTAAACCAACATGAGATAATCCTATGGTTGTAGACGAATTTCAAGTTTGTATTTTATACGGCATATTTTGGATTCAATTCCTGCCGTTGGTGAATTACATGATAATGGTTAGGAGAAGACTGAAATACCTCTATGAGTCTTCTCAACCTAAAAAAAGTAGACTTGTTTAAATTATATAATTCAGGTCTAATAGCCATTCACGACGTAGAGAACCATGCATAGAGAAGAATAGAATCCAGCATTATTATGTTTTAATAAATGAGGACAAAAAATGAAGCAAGGAAAGAAGATTGTGAGATGTATGGCTGCATGTGTATTTCGGCTACTTGCACGTTTGAAAAATGCAATGTGAATATGGTGCGCAGCTTTTCATATTACAACACATGTATGTCTTTCTTTGTACTATATTTAGCAAGGGAAAGGATCCTCGCCGGATGGGATGCTAGGAATTTCATGATCGTAATCTTTCATTGTATATTATGCGATTAGTTTTTATTAGGTACTATTTATATTTAATTTTAAATTTTAAATTTTGAAATATTTTCTGACCGCACGATATATGATATACGGTCATGATCACATAATCTCTATGATCCCTAGAAAAATGATCCAACGATGATCCTTTTTCATTTAGCAAATACTAGCAATTGACAAGTGGATGGTTGTAAAATTAGTACAAGTGGACGGTTGTAAAATTAGGATGTCCTTCTCTAAATTTGAGTTGGTTTTTTTTTTTTTTTTTTTTTTTTTTTTCTTTTGTCAAACGATAGATTTTGTTAGATTAGATGTTAGATCAACCATCACCATGATTTGAACTCACGCCATTATACAAGAGTTCAACACATTTTTATCACTGTGATAAAAGACCATTTGCAATTGTATTTTTTTTTTCTTTTTCAGTTTTATGAAATCGGTCTTCATTCAAATAAGAAAAAAAGAACAAGTTGTACAATTTGAAAATGGCTAAGAGACCATGGAAACTGATATGAAATTACAGACTCTACAAAATAATATAAGAGACTGATTGATAAATTTGCATGCCTAAAAATATTAAGGGACTGAAATTCGTGCAGTTGATCAAAATACAAGCGTATTAATTAATTACTGGATAAATGCTTTGATTGTCTGGATTTGAAATTTAGGAGAGCTTCTAGCTACTTATTTATGGTTTATTATGGGCAGTTTGATAGTTATTATTTTTTCATTAATAAATATTATAGTAATAGATTAGGCTTAATATCATTAATAATTTTTTGGAATAAACTTGATATTGATACATTCTCAAATAAAAATAATAATGTATTCATATAAGTTTTAAAAAGGGGGTTTTAACAAAACACTCATGGTATTGTTCACTTTTAACGAAAAACCGCATTTATACATTTCTTTGCTACTATTCACTATACCTTTAAAAAGGGCTTTTCATTAAAAGGGAAATTTTTTTGGACTTTTCGTTAGTTTTCCTTTTTAAAAAATGATTAAAATAATTGAATGGATTTTACATAAAAAAAATTTGGTACATTTTACATTTAAAAAAATTGGTACATTTTAAAGAAAGAGAATCAAAACTAAATATTCATGTTGTAAATTACTTATGAGATTAACAAACGTGTGAGTATTACAATCTTAAATCAATTACCAACTTTTATTTAAAAAAAAATATTTGACTGACATGTAAATTCATTAATACATTAATGTTAAAGACTTCGATCAAAACTTAAAAACCAATAAAAATTTCAATAAAAAAATAAGGTAAATTCCATAAAACTCCCTCAACTATTGGGTCAGTCATAGTTTCATACACCATCTTTAAAAAATGCCAATGTCATACCTCATCTTACGAATTTGTTACAATTTCATACCTTCCGTCAATTTGTCTGTCAATTCTTCCATTAAATAGTGACGTGGTGTAACATCCCACATCGCCCAGGGGAGTGATCCTTAAATGTATATTCCCATCCCTACCTAGCACGAGGCCTTTTGGGAGCTTACTGGCTTCGGGTTCCGTAGGAACTTCGAAGTTAAGCGAGAATGGGGCTAGAGCAATCCCATGATGGGTGACCCACTGGGAAGTTGCTCGTGAGTTCCCAAAAACAAAATCGTGAGGGAATGGTAAGCCCAAAGCGGACAATATCGTGCTACGGTGGTGAAGCGGGCCCAGGTAATGATCCGCCCCGGGCCGGGATGTGACAAATTGGTATCAGAGCCAATCCCTGGCCGGAAGTGTGCCGACGAGGATGTCGGGCCCCTAAGGGGGGGTGGATTGTAACATCCCACATCGCCCAGGGGAGTGATCCTTAAATGTATATTCTCATCCCTACCTAGCACGAGGCCTTTTGGGAGCTCACTGGCTTCGGGTTCCGTAGGAACTCCAAAGTTAAGCGAGAAGGGGGCTAGAGCAATCCCATGATGGTTGACCCACTGGGAAGTTGCTCGTGAGTTCCCAAAAACAAAATCGTGAGGGAATGGTAAGCCCAAAGCGGACAATATCGTGCTACGGTGGTGGAGCGGGCCCGGGTAGTGATCCGCCCCGGGCCAAGATGTGACACGTGGCTTGAGATGAGGCCCACTCTCTATTAAAAAATTAATTAAATATTAAAAACTAAAAAAATAAAATCATTTAATATATATTTTTTGCATAGGGGACCCACCCCTTATCCCACTTACCTTTCTTCCCCGCTCTCGTCTTCCCCCAACCCAAAACCAAAACCACCCAACCCATATCCCACCTGTCTTCGCCTCTTCCACTTTTAGCTTCTCCTCCCGCTCCTCCACCTTCTTCAACAGCGCCGCTTCAGCCCTCCCCCCCCCCCCCCAGCTGAAGGAAGAGGTTGATCTCGGGGCCACCGTCGTGGACGAAGATAGGCCTGAGGCCGACGCAGGAGAGGAGGATGAATTGTTAAACGACAGAGGCCTGAAGGGACCCGAATTTCATGGCGGCGCCGCCATACTTGACGACAATGGTCTTGCCTCGGAATTTATGGATGAAGGGGAGAGACTCGACGAGGATGTCAACTCGGAGTTGCCCCGAAGTGGGATCAAGAGACGAACGGGATTGGGGAGAGAGTTACAGATCGAGAGAGAAAATGAAGGTTTGTGGCGGAGGGAGGGGTTGTTTGGGAGCTTGAGTGATGGCGATGGGTTTATTAGCGTTTTAGCTGCCAACATTGTCCTTTTTAGTGAGGTAGTGGAGGCGTGAAACTGAAGTGAAAATTGGGCGGATGAGGCCGCGGTCGTGATGTTGAGGCGGCGCGGGGGGGGGGGGGGGGAGGGTGGGGGTTGGGGGGAAGTGGCAAGGTGGATGAGCGGGAGGAGAAGCTGGAAGTGGATGAGGCGAAGGCGGGTGGGATCTGGGTTGGGTGGTTTTGGCTTTGGGTTGGGGGAAGACGAGAGCGGTCTCAAGCCACGTCACTATTTAACGAAAAATTGTTTGACAAACTAATGGAATGTATTAAATTGTAACAAATTCGTAAGATAATATATAACATTGACATTTTTTTAAAGATGTGGTATGAAACTATGACTGACTCAATAATTAAGGTAGTTTTATGTAATTTACCCAAAAAATAATGTCAAAGACTTCGATCAAAACAAACTGAACTTCGATCTTAACTGGTTGAGTGTGTTGTCGACCGGCCGCCGGAGGTTCGGACAATAAAGCTTCAACCAATTACAGACACGATTGCTTTTGTAGGTTTTCAGTGGATGCGGAAACCCATGACCCAAGTCAGAATAATTGCAGGTGCAGATATGATGATTAGACGAGTCATGACTTTGATGGTTAACGACACTACCGAACAGTGAAAATAATATGACGTTTTATGGACAAACCTAAATTGTTCTGTAAGTTTAAACTCTTATAATATCCTTCGAGATTTCTTGAGATGTGATTAACTAGCCTCATATCATATGTCCAGTAGTTTCTTACCGCTTAATCGGTCACATAATACTCCTTTAAGAATTACTTTGCCCTAAATTTAATTAATGCCCTTGATGTTTTTATTTTATAATCATATTGGAGAAAGAATTTGAGTCAAGCTATTATAGGTGACCGTGTTTTGTTTTGATTCGATTTGACACCAACAATATAATTAAATCAATTAGCATTCCACGAATAATGGTCTGGTTTTGACCAATACCACCATTAAAAGCAAATCATTTTTAATCGATTTAGTTCGATTTAGTTCGATAAAATAAATCCAACATTTCAAAAGTTTTAGTTTTCTAAACCAATCAAAATATTATGTATCTTAGAGTATAACAAACTCATCAAGGCAATTAGGATAAATGTTTAAATAGGCGAAGGTGTAGGCGAGACATTCTATGGAAACCCCCATCTAGGCAAAAGCCTTGAGGCGGGAGGCGAAGCCTCACGACACTTATTTTTAAATATAAATTATATGTAATTATACATACCATATAACATTTTGGTGGAATACTTAATAGTCTTAAAAGAAAAGACAAAAAAAAAAAAAATTGACTAACTCACTACTTGAGGAATTGAGCTATAAAGTTTCTTATAAAATTTGACTTCACCTCGAAATCCTCACTAACTCGCTACTTGATGCATAATCAAATATTACGTGCTCTTAGTTATGAAATTTGACTTCACCTAAAAATCTCACTAACTCGTAGGGCTCGACAATGTGTTGTTTGAGCTCATAGTATTAGCATGGATATACACATGAATGAACAACAAGAAATCACATGCTAGTAATTGTGTAACGTAAGGAGATGTCCTTGGGAGCCACTGGAAGATCCATCTTTGAAATCTCTATATAGTACTTGTTGATCAAGCTATGGTTTGTAAAAATTATTTTAACATGAGGTGCATCATGGTGATTAAAGATATTTACATTTGATTTGACATTATTTCATATCACAAAAAATCTTGATTGGGAAATAAGCAATAGAATAATCAAATGGCATTGAATCAAATAGCGCGCAGGTGGGCCGCCAACCAAGTCAAGAATTGGTGAGGTTAGAACTAAATTGAAGTTCGACTTCTAACCAAATGATTGAACGATCAAGCTAAGAACCAGTTTTTGGTCCAAATTTAATCACTAAATTATTCCGATTACACCCACACAAAAAAAAGGGACCAATTAAAATACCTCAGCACCAGTCGACTAAACCAAAAAACCAATCGAACCCGTTAACTCTTATGTGAAAGACAATATTTACCAATGCTCCAATTTTCTCTAATACTTTATCCGGTGCCATGAACAAATTGAAGGTTGATAACTTGCTATGGAACTCCCCTTTTCTTGTACTAGGATATTTCTAGACTTGGAACAGAAAGTTACTTCAAGGCAGTGATGAATAGATATCTTGTTTGTGCATTCTACTTCGTACCAAACACAAGATTTGAACCATGCCCTACATATATATATATCTTCTTTTCTTTTCTTTTCTTTTCTTTGTTGTATGATGTTGAGGCAGGTACATGTTTGATATTGCCAATGGATTTCTTATCACGTCTTTTCCTTATGTTTGATCTTCCTTATTAAGCTGTTATTTGCAAATGCCTCTTACATACATTTCTAATGATCATGGAGTGCACTTTTAAACCCCTCCTATCAATTTTTTGTGATCCACTCCTTACAAACTCGACCTCAATCCCCAAGAACTTAGCAATCATCACCCCCAACATAGCCTTAACTTCACTCTCGAACTAAATAAGCAACTTAACGCTTGTTATCGATTTGTTTTTTGAGTAATCTCCACAAATTCAATTTTTTGTTCAGCCTCTACTCTAATTTGAAGAATGCTAGCAGTTTTCTCTTTCTCATTTGAACCTTCTCATTTTGTTTTTTAAATATCAATCTTTAAAGATTACACTCTACTAAGAATCAACGAAATCCCAAAATCATTTAATCATCTAAGTTAAACACTGAAGTTTTTACAACGTTAAAAGTAAATAATTACAATCGTTGCGCAATAATGCAAAATGAGCAAAAGACTGAGAAGCCATTGCACTTCTCGTTTTGTCCGTCTACAGAAGGTTCCCAACATTTTCAAAGCAATATTAAACCAAAAAAATACGACCGAGGGTCAGAGCTAACACGTGACACGTATTTATTTCTTCCCAAGTAATAATAAAAATAAAATCCAACGAATATATAATAAAAATAAATCCAACAAAAACAATAATAAAAATTAGCACAGCCAAAATAAATAAATAAATAAAAGGCAAACATAAAATATTGTAAGAAATGAGAGAGCATTAGGCGAGCGAGGGTGGTAGGTGTGAGATTTGACCAAACCCGCCCTCCACCTCCTCGCAACGGACTCGTCCCCCTCTCTCTCTCCCTCTCGATATATAAATACCCATCGCCACCCTCCTTTCGTCTCAGCTTGACGTTCCCAAGGAGAACACCAAGCTTTCAGTTTCCCCCAAAAAAAAGAGTTGAAAAAAAAAACAATACATCAATTTCCATTTCTCTAAATTCCATCCGAGTTCCCAACACGCAGCACCACACAATGCAGTCTCTTCTTCCGCCCTCACCAAACAATCTCACAAGCCCCGCATTCCGCCTCACCCGCCTCGCCCCCACCCGACTCCCCGTCTTTAAATGCGCCTACCGCTCCGACTCCGTCCACTTCCCCAACGGCGTCGGCTCCAGTCGCGCCGACTGGCAGAGCTCCTGCGCCATTCTTGCCAGCAACGTCGTCTCCCAGCAACCCCATACCCCCTCCGACAAATCCGGAACCGCTGAACATGTCGTCTCGGTCAACGGCCACAAGACCTCCGTTGACCTCGATATTGTCCCCATCGAAAAGCTCGAAGACGACAAGTCGTCTTCGCCGCCTCCGCCTCCCAGGGCGCTCACCATCACCGACTACTCTCCAGCTCCTATGCACGGCTCCCAGCTGCGCGTGGCCTACCAAGGCGTCCCCGGCGCGTACTCCGAAGCCGCCGCCGGCAAAGCCTACCCGAAATGCGAGGCCATCCCCTGTGATCAATTCGAAGTCGCCTTCCAGGCCGTCGAGCTCTGGATCGCCGATCGAGCAGTTTTGCCTGTCGAAAACTCCCTCGGCGGCTCAATTCACCGTAATTACGATCTCCTTCTCCGCCACCGCCTCCACATCGTTGGGGAAGTCCAGCTCCCGGTCCACCACTGCCTCTTAGCCCTCCCCGGAGTCCGAAAAGAGTACTTGAACCGAGTCATCTCGCATCCCCAAGCCTTAGCTCAATGCGAGCTGACTCTCACCAAACTCGGCCTCAACGTCGCCCGAGAGGCCGTCGACGACACCGCAGGCGCGGCCGAGTTCGTCGCCGCCAACAACCTCCGGGACACGGCAGCGATAGCCTCCGCGCGAGCCGCCGAGCTCTACGGCATGGAGATCTTGGAGAATGGGATCCAGGATGACTCGAGCAACGTGACACGCTTCGTGATGCTGGCCCGGGAGCCGATCATCCCCCGTACGGACCGGCCGTTCAAGACGAGCATCGTCTTCGCACACGACAAGGGGACGTCGGTGCTGTTCAAGGTCCTATCGGCGTTCGCGTTCCGGAACATCAGCCTGACGAAGATAGAGTCGCGGCCGCACCGGAACCGTCCGATCAGGCTGGTGAGCGATTCGAACGAGGGGACGGCGAAGCACTTCGAGTACCTGTTCTACGTGGACTTCGAGGCATCGATGGCGGAGGTCAGGGCACAGAACGCGCTGGCGGAGGTGCAGGAGTTCACTTCCTTCTTAAGGGTCCTGGGAAGCTACCCCATGGACATGACTCCTTGGAGTCCTTCCAGGGGGGGGTGATTAGTGCAATTACTTGATTCCTTAGGCCCCGAAATAGTATAATTATTACCACGAAGAACAAGGACTTGGGAGAAAATTTGATGTTTTTCGATTTTCTCTCTCATTCGCTTACCTACCCTTTTTTATTATTATTATTTTTTTAATATTCGATGGATCTGAATCCGGATCGATGGGTGGGCCCATGCGATCACAAACAAGTGAATACAATTTGGAATTTGGTGTTTGGGTAATTATATTTATTTGTAGTTTTACATTTTTTTCAGTCAACTTTTCTTATGTCACGTGTAACAATGAACAATTAGAATTCTTTTTTTCTTTTCCTTTTTGTTTGTATTTTTGAGATTATTTTTCTTTTGTTTGTGGTGCCGTCTGTATTCGAAGATTACAGTTCGATTCGTAACGTTATTGTCAGTTGTTGAAAATTAGTGTTATTTTAGCAACATGTGGTTCTTTAAAAAAAGTCATTCATCATTTTTCCAAAATATGATATCGATTTTGTTATTAACTTATTTTTCATATTTTTTCGGAGATCAAAAACCCAAATGCTTTTTTCGACAATTAAGTATTTATCATTGTATTTTTTAAGTATAAGCAAGCAAGCACTGCCGCCCTTTTTTCCAAATTAAAAACATGCAAAGATGCACAATTTAGGTGAATGGATGAGAATGTTTGGAGAGGCTCGTGCTTGGGGTTGTTGAAACACTTGTCAAGGCATGTCTTCACCAACCAAAACCGAGCGATACAAGTCTAAGTTTTGATTTGAAGCTATTGCGAATAAGTCAAGTCTCCGAACTACATATAGAATAAACTTGGAGTTGGGGTTCATGCACTTACCTTTGTTCTTGTTTCTACCCCATTTTCACGGCTTCACCAACCAACCAAATGAGTTCCATCAACAATATCACTATCGTTCATTATTCTTACAAATGTGAAATTACCTTCTACTATAGAAAACTACTCTCGTTTTAAAGCAAAATTTCATCGGCAATTTTCGGTCCGCATACGTGAAAACCGACAAATTTTGTGTAGTTGAGATCATAAGGTAGAGTTTACATTACTAAATGGCTTTCAGTGGTTGATGCAAGAAGCAAATACTTAGCATATATATACGAGCGATTGGTCCCCAACTTTCATTGCAGATTGGATTTGGTCTCCCAACTGTTCATGAAGTTAACAAAATATGTACTATTGGTCCATCTGTGCGATTTATAAACTTTCACCCGAATTTATATTTAATTGTTTCACCTTTGTTTAAATTTGGTCTGTAAACACATATTAGAATTGAATATATTAGACATTTTGTTAAATTTAGAAACCTCAATTAATGAAATTTTAGTTTACGACAAATTATAAACTATAATGAAAGTTCAGAGACCAATTATAAAATTTTCGAGTCCCTAGTTTCAAAGATGTAAAGTGAATTTGTTTGCCTTCCTCTTTGGGTGTCATTCTCATCTCCTCCTATTTGTACGGTCACAGTTAAGTGACGTCAACATTTTATATTCTTATTGTTTTTTGTCTTATTATTTCTATAAAAAAAAATCAATATAAAATGTTGACGTAGCTTAACCGTGATCGCACAAAATAGGAGGGAATGAGAAGGACACCCAAACAAGAGGGCAGACAATCTGCCTCCCAAAACAAATGTGTCCATAGTCTTATATCTTGAAAGGAAAGCTTGGTCTACCCTTAAATGATTGGATTATGACCAAAATTATATACAAGAGTGATTAAAGTATAAGAATAAACAATGTTAAGATAGGATTACGTGGGTGATTTAGAATAAGATAGGATTATGTGGGTGACTATATAAAGGGTGGTCTTATCACACATCTCCGGTTAATTTTTATTCTTTGATATTTTCCAATTCATTTAATTTGATGTTAAAAGTTGAAAAGAACGTTGAAGGTAAAAAATGATATGTAAATAGTATCATCCTATATATAAAGAATATTCATATATATATATATATATATATATATTTTTTTTTTTTTGAATAAACTATATGAGGTAAGCCTCACAATGAGTTAGCGATAATGTAGTTCAAAACCATTTTTGACGAGAATCAAACATAATATTTCGCTTACAAGTAAAATAAATAATATTAAACAAAATAATGAGAAAGAGAGTTTGGTTGGGTGAGCAGGGGCATGGGGGAGAAAATGGGTTGTGGTAGGTGGAGCAGTCCGCAATTGTGCTTTGGCAGCTTTGCTTGCCAACAAGTGGTCGATAGCCACTTCACTTCGCTTTCACCCTGACGCCCTCCCCACCTGTCCCTGACGTTCCTCGGTATTTCCTGACATGGAGTGGGCCGTATTGGTCCCCATATTGCATCAATAATTTCTCAATAATTAGCTTTCTCTATTTAAACATATTGGGTATTTATTTGGGAAATTGAATAATATAATCACGTATACGCGAGATGTCTCGCTTAGTATAGCTAATTTTCTTGATTTGTATTTGGTCTCTACAACTTCCTAATTGTCATGTACAAGTCCTTGTCAAGTAGGAACGAGCTCTCCTTAACAAGGATTGCTCAGACTCCCGTGTGGTGTTTTAGATTAGATTAAATTAAATAATTTATTATGAGAACTATTAGACTTATCTTCTTGTCTTATTTCTTCATTCATGTTATAATCTTACCTACCACTTTAAAAACATTAAATAATTGAAATGTTATTTCTCCACTTACTATTATTCTCAAGATAAACCTTACTATACGATATATATATACACACACACACATATGAAGTTATAAAATTATCTCTTAAAAAAAATATAAACAAGTAAAATATAAAACTCAAATTAAGAAAGAAAAGCGAGCAAGAATCAGAGGGAAGAGAGGACAGAGATGGGAGTGTCAAAGGAGCAAGTGAAGTCTTCACTGACGTCAAAACTAAACCCTGCAAATCTCAGAGTAATCGATACATCTGGAGGATGTGGTGCTATAGCTTTTGCTATTGAGATAGTATTGGAGGCAATCTGAAGGAAAAAACATCAGGAGTATCAGGTATCTAAACCTGCCGCTTGAACATCCATCATTTCAAAGGTTTCAAGAACACAAGTACGCGAATTCAAATGAAAAGTTTGGTGGCAAAAACATGTGCTAATACTAATCGTAATATAGTAGGCAAAATCAAATATAAATTCACAGTAATATAGTAGGCAAAATCAAATATAAATTCAAAGCCATCAAGGTATGTAAATTCAAATGGAAAACCACATAAGTATGCAAATTCAAATGGAAAACCACATAGGTATCCAAATTCATGGATAAACTTCGACAACAATAAATTCAAATGACCCGCACACAAAATTATTCTTCTACCTCTTCAATGGAAACATAATTTTCTACCTCTTCCATAGAAGCGTCACATTTTACCTCTTCAATAAATAAAAGTCATCTTCTAAGTCCTTTTTCTTTTTTTTTCTTTTTTAGCTTTCTCTGAATGAAAGGAGATGAAGGGATGAGTTAGGATTCGTCTTTAGACCACTATTCTAAAATCCCCGCCTATCACCCCTAGGCGGCTGATCATCGTCCCGATTAATGCCAAGGTGTTTGAAAATTAAGAAATGATGCCTAGACCTGCTGAGGCGCTCCCGTCTAGCCCGCCCAGACCCACCTAAACACCTGTCTAGGTTGCAACTCACTTAGATAGAAAATAGATAATAGATAATTTTCCTTTTGCATTTTATTGTTTTCAATAAATTGTAAGAGATTTATTGAACACTTAAATAAACACACATTACATGTTTGCTCCCCATGTTTTCATTATGTTCCAATACTTCATAATATATATGTCATTCTATTTTCTAGTTTATGATGAAATTATATATATATTTTTTTAGTATAAATAGACACTTATTTTCACGAAAATGCAATAGATTTACTTAAATCTGCCTAGTCCGCCTAGGCGCTAGGCCCCAGCCCACCGCCCGACTAGCACCTAGCATTTTTTAGAACCTTGCTTTAGATAGAGCGTGGGAGTTATCTTGTCCAAACTTTTTTAAAAACAAATAATGCAAAAGAGGATAAATAATGTCCTTACCAGTCATTTTACAAATGAACAAAGTTGTAATTAGAAAGTTCATTAAAATGTGAGTGGGATAAGACACTGGAGGTGTAAATAACATCACTTTTTATTATTTTCAAAGTATGTTAAAGGAAGAAATAGATAAAAAAAATTACAGACTTAACTGTTGAAGAGAAATTACTTATTAAGAAAACTTGTATCTTTCAATCCTTACAAAATGGTAGGATTAGATTAAACAAGTTTCATTTTTGTCTAATTCCTCGCACACCACTATTGTGAATAATTAATCTCGTAGAATCCTTCTTTGTTTTTGTTGAAAAATCAAATAACATGAGTTGTTTAATTTAATTTAATTCTAGACATAAAGCGGTAAAATAAAATAATAAGAAAATCTAAATGCCTTTAAAAAGGCACAAAAATTAAGTTGATTTTCAAAATTTCTTCAATTTGGTCGGTCATGCCATTTTTTGGATTTTAAATTTCATGCCCTTTAGCAACCACACACGCATAGCACTTTTGCATTTATACCAAGTGACGGGGTTGGAGAAGGTCCAATTGCCCATTTTTTCGTAGGTCTAAAATTGAGTTGGTGTAAAAAACATATACGTAATTACCAACCCAAATGCTGGATTGACTTCTGATTTGGTTTTATTATTTGCTCAATTTAATAAGGTAAGAAATCCTTCTCTTCCTCTTGTATGGATTGTTTTGTATTTAGTATATCAACACATAATTTATATAAATATTTAATTAAAGTATATCTAAGGGAAGATATTATGTGTTGCCGCCAATTTTGTGATTGAAGCTCGAAGGTTCTTATTTGACATATATACTACAAGTTAGGTTGTCCATGTCACAAGATAAATAAAAAATAAACGAATGTTGTAACCATGGAAAAATAAGAACAAATGTGCCGGTATTTTTCTTAATTTTGTAAGTAGAGGACATTACGTTTGTAAGTCGTAAATGACTAGTTCAATACTAATTTATTTTCATCTGCCTAATAGAAATGAGTATCAAAAAATTAAGAAAAAAAAATTGTGTAGGCTATCAACAAATTAACTTTGCAAAATTATTGGGTTTGAAGTGAAACAAAGAGAGGAAAGTTGGGCCATCCACAAGTTGAACTGGACAAGAGAAACCAGGGTCATAATGTTTTCTTGGGCTCGGAATGGCCCAAACTCAATTGGGCTAAAAGCCTAAACCCGTAGTTTTGTTATGATCATTGGGGTTAAATGCTATTGATGACAAACTTCTGCGGTACCAGTGTTCGAACCCCAAGTAGTTAGGGTGGCTACGATAACAGGAGTAGGCTAGATTCAGTGTTTGAAGCTATTCAATGTTACAGTAAGGGGGAGAGTAGAGTATCGAACTCAAGATGCAACGATTGCCAGGTCAAAACCCTATATATTCACAAACATATATAATGTACCACTTGCGCTAATGTTGAAAGTTGGAGTGCCAATGATCATATGGTTTAATAGCAATTGGTCACCTCTTTGTTTGAGCTATCTTAAGTTCAAAATGCATGATCGAAATCTATTGGATGTAAGTGATACCCTTTTATTAGTTGGAAACACTGGATTGTTTCGGTCCTCTATAAAGAAATTTCTCTCTATCAAAAAAGAAAAACGATAAAAGAAATAAAAATTACAAACTAAAACCTAGAAGCGAAATAGTTATCCGTCATACTCTAGAAAATTAAACATTTATCCCATAGTTTAGGGCACTTTGATTTTGTGGAAAGTCTCTGGTGGAGAAGTATGCATTTGATAACATGAAACAAAAGGTGAAAGAAGCACAATTTTTCTTGATCCACAAAAAGAGAGAGAACCTCTGAGCTGTATCAAATGGTCTTAACGATTTATATGTGGCCTAATAAATTAAAACATTGCAGTTTGGACAGCCAAACAAGAGAGACTTATCCATGCATGAGATACAATCAAATCAATAACGTCGTCTGTCTGTAGCCAGAGAAAAAGAATAAAAATAAATTAGAATCATACTGAACTTTTAACTATGAAGATAGACGACTCTATATTTCGTACGTCTCGTGCTTTTCCACGAAATTGCGAGGAATACAGCATGAAAATTAGTGAAAAGGAAAATAGAACGGAGAAGTCAATGTCAACAGCAGAAAGCAGACTACAAAGCGACCAATTTATGCCGGTGCCCGAATTCTGATAACTTTAAGATAGTGGAAAAAAGGTGACAGTCTAACAGTTGTTACAAAAAAAGGGTAATACAGTTCATGAATAGTTTGGCACAATAATTGGAGCATATAGTGGCTTTTGTCTGTAGCTTACATTTGGGTAAAGATGAAGTGATTATGGTTCCATTTTAAACAAGATTTCATTTAGATAGGTGACTACTAGCTAAGGTGCATTTCGAGCACATAAATTTATATGATTGATATTCTAAATGACTAATTTTTGGGGAAAAAAATTCAAATTTGAGTGCAAGTGATGAGCACATTACACCACTTCTATCAAACACACGACATTACATGACACAAAATGCATAGTCAATACACACTTAAAATGCCAATGTTCCGGTTGCAGCGTATACAAACCCTAGCCATCATCCAATCTCAAAACTTCAAAACTATACTTATATTTGAGTCCAAAAAGTGTTGAGTTTTATATTCTTAAAACCATTTGCAATATTTAGAGTTTTAAAATTTGAGAGTTTTTGTATCAGAGAAAAGGCATCGAAGTCGATACTCAAATTTTGAGTTTTAGCAATTTGGGTATAAGAATTTGATTAATTGAATTCATAAATCAAATTTTCTTGGTTGAATAACATTTTTCTTAACAGCATGAGGTGGACTCAACTTTTACACCAAAACCCAACTTTGAATAGCCGAACAGAGGCATAAACTATATTAGACTCAAATATCATATTTGATTTCAAATTTTCTTCTACATTAGAGATGCTCTAATACGTATCAGAAAATATAATCATGCACTAAAACCAGTAATGGGTTATATGAGGATAATACTTAGGTATTCACTAGGGAATAATTTATATACTCACCTTCTGATTTGGTTCTGTAAAAAAATATCATGTGTTTTTTGTTTTTTAAAATCTAAGAAAAATTAATAACATGTTTGTTATTTAAAAAAAAAATTTAAAACATGTGCTAGTTAATCATTAGACAAAAACAAAATGTAAATAATCATTGGTGAATACGCAAATATTACCTGTTATAGGATATCAACAACAAAATAATGAGTATACAATGCCAATGTCACATAACATAACTTGGTCAAACATTTCATCATTTCATGAGTTATCATGATCGTGTTCTCAGTTCCCTAGAGAATAAGTTAGTATTCACAAAACCCAAACCCAATAATGACATTTGCTACGATAATTGTTTATGTTCAAACAATAAATGATGGATTCAAACCTTCCCATGGAAAAGCATAATCTCCTTTACCATTCTTTATTAAGAAGAATCAAGACACATGGTTCTCTTTGGTTTTGGTGAGCAATACAATAGAGGTCAGGAAGAGATTGAAATATTTTTATGATTTTTTTTGGCCATCGTAAAGGTGGACTGCTATGATAAAGTCACTAGCTGATCCTCTTTTTAAGAAGGAAAAAAGAAGAAGATACACATGATTCAAATGGTTCAAAATATCCACATGCATGTAGATTGGAATTGTTCTATATTCTAGGACATTGATTTTTTTATTTTTTAATCAAATTTAGACATATGCGTAAAATTATAAGTACATGAAAACCCTAATATTTGCTCACATAGTTTGTTGTTAAACTATACAAATGATTATGGTCCCAAATATAAAATTTTCATGTTCAAATTTATATCAGAATTGCATAATCAACAAGATTAAGGACATAGATTTATACATACATACATACATACATATATATATAATTATTTTATAGAGCAATGATTTCTTAGACGTCAGTTGTAATAGAATTATTATGTTCCTAAAAATATGCTTATGTTGCTGGATAAATATACTTACGTTGTCGACTAAATTATAAAATTAACTTGATTAATGCCCTAATTGTTTGGTTGTGAATCTGAATCATCAACATAGACATCTTATCTTAGGTGACATAAAAGATTTAGAGCTCACTAAACAAAGTTGTGATCAAATTGTGCGCTAGCACATATATCATCAATAAATATATGCTAGGGATTGGTTTAAATAGCATAGAAACTCGGTAGAAATATAGGAATGGTCTGATCACTGATGCCACTAAATACATACATGTGATGTGGAGCACTTGTAAGACATTGCATTTTTAGTAAGAAGTCATTTCATCTTCATATGGTTTATAACCAGACAACACGATATTGATGCCACATGTCATCAGATGGTGACACGTAAAATGAGAACAACATACACAATACAGTATCATCAGTCTTCCTACGCCAATTAAATAAGAACATACATTTTCAATTCATTAACAGATAATATTACTGTAGCGGTGTGTCATGTTATGTCTATATAAGTCAGGTAAAATTTTGTAACGATGGCAGCAGCTGTCAGCTTGACCAAAAGGTTGACTTGTGGACGCTGTCAACCACGATATAACATTGATTTTTTTAGTGTGTTTGGGCTCTTTTGGACCACTATATGGCAGACAAACACAAAGATAGGCAATGACCAAACCAGCAGCAAGCCCTCTCTCTCACACACACATATACATCTGATATATCATATACCAAAGTAGTGGAGAGGAGAGGTGTTGTCACACAAAAGCATGGTGCTGGTTGGCCCCACCTTAGCCGAGAGGAGAGGTGTTGCAACTGCAGGCCTTGTTTAGATGGGATCCTTCATGTGATTTATTTGACTTACAGAAGCTGAGTGAGTGCCTGCTGCTTTCTTTTTGCATGTATATTTATCTCCATCCTCTTCTTCCTTCTTCTACCACCTCAAGTTCCAAATCTTTAAGCTCATCTCTCTCTCTCTCTCTCTCTCTCTCTCATTTGAATTCGAAGCTATGAAGCAAAGCTTCAACTCAGGAGCTGTTCTTGTTCTCTGCATTTTTTTCATCCTTTTCTCCTCAACATTATCGACCCGTCTCTTAGCGAACAAAGAAGGTAAAACATTTGTGCCATTACACCAACTAGCTATTAGTTTAGTAATAGTGTACACCAAATAGCTATTAGTTTAGTAACAGTGTATTTTATTACATCAATGAAAAAAATCTGAAATTCGAATTCTTCTGTTAATTGAAATAAAGAGAAGTTGTTATTTGTTAACTTCCCTTCTTCTTAGCAATATATAATCTTCGGCATCTTTACAGGACAAGAGAAGGAGCTGCTCAATGAAATGGCTCATGGGGGTTCACTTGTAGGATTGGAAGGCAGTGAATTAATGGATGTATGTTTAAGTTCTTTTCTTTTTTCTTTTTCTTCTTGGTTTTTTCCCTAACCCTAGCTCGAGTAATTCATCAAGTAGATACTATATATAATATATGTCTTATACTGCTTTTCTGTTGGGATACATTATTATATTGTAGCAGCTTATGGGAGTGGAGGATTGTGTTGATGGAGATGAGGACTGTTCAAATAGAAGGATAATGGCTGAAGCTCACTTGGACTACATCTACACACAGAAACATAAGCCTTGATACCCTTCATATTTTCCAACTCAAGGGCCTTCATTTCTTGTTATTTTCATATTCTCCTTTATTAAGAAAACTTTTGGAGAGCTAATTACCAGATTGCAGATCCTACTTTTAATATAATGCAACAGTTACATCTAAAGTAGATATGGATATTTAAGTTTATGCATGTACTCTTAATTCTCTATGAGATTTGAATCGAATACCTCTTCTTAAGAGAGAGAATAAAATCACAAGCGCAGTAAGTTCTTTTTGCGATTGATTTATACATAAACTTCTGAGATTATGTATAAGTGCCGCTACTGGTACTACTACTGAGATTACGCGTGTTACATTATAACCCATGAAAACTTACAATCTTTGGTAGGTGATTTTGGGAAATGGCATTAAATAAAATTTCCAATTAATTTGCAAACAGGTAAGGAGATAGGAGGTTGAGGCTGAGTAAATTTAGACACAGTTGGGAAGTAAACAAGATTTTTACTACTTGTAGTCCCAAAGCTCACGTGAAGGCACTGCGGAAAGAAAGCTCTTAATTCTCTCTTCAATTGGTTTGGTTGTCGGTTGAGTTCTTTCTTCTGGTAGCTACTTTGGCGGCACTTAATACATATGTATGTGCTCACAGAAGCAAAATTCTGGTTTTATTATCTGCTTGTAAAGTTTCCACTAAAGAGAAACTAGACACTGCATTATTTAATTGATAGAATGTTAAAGACAAAGTGGTCACCTTCCCAATTGTTTTGGTCCAACACTACATAGTATATTGCAATATAGAATCCAATGCAGCTACATGTGTATGTTCTTGAAGATAGGTAAAGTAATTGCAAAAGCAGCTTTTAGCTCAATTGATTTGAGCATTACCTCTGTATTTGAAGTCGTAAGTTTGTTATCATCTCTTAAAACCGGGTGTGGCTACAATGCTCCGTGGTATTTGATGCCTAAATTTGTAGCTGTATGAAATTATCTTTTTAGTACCAGTTAAATCAGAGTGTTCAAATATGATCGTTCAATTTTATAGAGTATTCAATCCTCTGTTGTATTGTAGAGTAATTGCACAAAGTAAAGTGATACTTATGAGACATAATTAGTGCCTTGGTAAAAAAAAGAGGGAGCTTTAACGAAAAGCTGATAGTACTGTTCACTTTAATGAAAAATCATATTTTTACTCTAAAAGTTCAATTTTGGTACTAATTACCATACTAAATTTTAACATTGTAAAATCGATTACCAAAATTCTCGTACTAATTACCATACTAAAATTTTAACATTGTAAAATCGATTACTATTACCATGCCAAATTTTCAGTATGATCGAAGTTTGGTATGCTAAATAGTTTGGTTGACATGGTATGGTAATAGTAATTACCATTTTGTTTTAGACGACTTTTTTGGACCAAAATCTGATATATATATATATATATATATATATATATATATATATTTTTTTTTTTTCATCAGCCCAATTCAAGGCTCACTTTTTTTCAATTTTTATGCCCTTATCTCATATTTTACATGCACAATCATATAACTCTGTAACTAATACATACCTTTCATATGATTTAATACTTGAAGCAAGTAGGTATAGTAAGCAGAGACAATAAAAAAACTGCAGGCAACAACCATATAGTAAAAAGCATAGGCAACAGCACACCAACACAAATCTAGCATATTTTCATGTAATTGACACTATATATATACATATATATATATATATATATATATCTATAAAGCCGTCCATAGAATTTAAAGTGCAGGAGGCAAAGCCGTCCATAAAATTTAAAGTGCGGAAGTAAAACATATAAAAACAGAGTAGCATATCAAAATAATGAATTAAATGTAATGATGCAAATATATTTTGAAAATAAGTTTTATTGAAAACTTACTGCAATGCAGATTACAAACTGATTTTGCCTAATGGCAAATGAAACAAGTAAACAAGGTGGAGCTCGCAGGCATCCTGAATAATATATGTATTACAAGTGTTTGGAAAATAATCTCAGAGAGATGTGGTTGAACTGAGTTCTTGAGTTAAAAACTTATATCCTTCTTCTGAAGATGAGTTCCTCTTTTATAGAGGGAGGAGAATGATTGAAGAATGCCATTTTGATCCGGGAATCCCGCTGGCAAGAGAAGAAAGCTGGCAAAGCTTGGCTGACTGATGATCCTCTACTGTGGAGTCACGTTGTTACTTTTACAAAAGCTAAATGAATAGTAAAGATGCTTTGATTCTTTTACAAAAGTTAAATGAATAGTGATCTTTTTGTTTTTCACTATTGTGAATAGTGACCTTTTTGTTTTTCACTATTGAAGAATAATGCCTTGTCTTTTGCGGAAGAGATGATAGCAGCTACTGCTGATGATGTTGTTGGGCGGACACAATCACATGGGCAAATAATGCAGTTCAATAATCAAACGGATCTTGAGCATCTTGAAGGTCCACTTAATCAGCCCAATTGGCGGGAGGCTGAGACCCTGCATCAGAAGCGTCGGAGTCCGAGTCGGAACCTTTCTTTTTCTATAGCCTTGCTGCTTCAGCTATGAGCTGTTGAGCCAAATCCAGAAGCTGGGAGGATTTATCAGAATTCTCCTTTTTCTTTGAGCTGGAGGACTTAGAAGGTTTTCCTTTTGAGGGAAGATGACGGACTAATATCTGATAGGGATTGAATCGGCTCCTGGGTTTTTAGCAACTCAGGAAATTGCTGATGAACTGGCAAAGCTTGTGAGGACGAAGTTGAAACTTTGATTGGCAGTGCCTGAGAAGATGCCTGGGGAAATTCCACTTTTACAAGATCAATAATTTTTTGGTGGTTGAATTTATCCCACCATTTTACCCATCGGATTCTGTAAATACCACCAGTGTCCACTTTAAAGTTCCATTTGAGAATCCATGGGATCTTGTACTTGGCCATGAGCAGTGAAAAAATAGTAACTCTGTTGTCGAAACGACTTCTGTCAAAACTGGGCTGGAAGTTGTTTGTGAGTACATGACGAAGGTCATCTGGAATGATAAAATAGTTTGGGCCATGGGAAGCCCACCAATCTGGAAACCATGCAGGAAACCGCAATCTGAAATTCTTATCAAAGGTTATGAACCATGAATGACTAAAGTCTTCTGTCTGGTGGAAAAAATGTTGGTCCATGCTTGGATATAATCATAGTAATTGTAATGATTGTTTGGGATGAGAACATGCTGAGTATGAAGGGGTTTTGTGTGATAAAGGGGAATTCCTCATTCGAGTTCGGTAAGGAATTTTCCAATATGGAGTGAATGATACAATATTTTGTTTTGGTGAGTGGTACTGTAAATTGGCTTAATAGCAATGCTTTCTGTTTCTGAAAGGATAGCCTGGTAATATTTTAGGCTTTTATAGGATTCAGTTGGTAAGAAATGAAAATTTGGTGGAAGGAGTAATTTGGCAATGCGCTATGGGGGTTGGTTTTTGTCAATGTGAACAGGGATGCTAAAAAGCTTTTCTGAATTGGGATTTTTGACATATGGAGATGTTTTAGCATAGCTAGGTGTTTTAGGTTGTGAAGGTGCTGGAGAACGAACTGAAGAGTAGGGATCATAAGGGTTGGCTAAGGCCGTTTGGTAATTTGGTCGGATATTTCCTACTGTTGATCCTAAGGGAGTAAATCTGTTTGTAATGGCGACGGCCGATGAAGAATCGGGAATAGACTCTTGTTTTACTGGTGCTGGGGTTTGGGTAAGGGTGGCTGGGAGCCTTCGTTGCTGAGTAGGATTAGTACCCATTCTTCCCCTGCAAAAATTCTCTGGTTAGAAAATCTGGTATGCAATTCTGGCTGCCTTTAATGTATTCAATTTCAAAATCAAAAATACTTAATATGGCTTGCCAGCGTGCAAAAATTTGTTTTGATGCAATGTTTTGAACATCTTTTTGTAAAACATATTTTGCAGATTTGCAATCAACACGAACTAAAAATTTTTGATTTAATAAATCATCTTGGAATTTGCTAATGCATAATACAATTGATAAAATCTCTTTTTTAATAATACTATAGTTGCTTTGAGCCGGATTCTAAATTCCTGAATGGAAACAAACAATTTGTTCAGGAGATTCGGAAGAAGTTTTCTGTTTGAGGATACCTCCATAACCGATATCGGATGCGTCGGTTTCGACTATTTTGAGAGAGTCGGGAGTTGGAATGTCAAGGCAGGGCAAAGTCTTGACATGATTTTTTATCTGTTTAACAATGGAAGTATGATTTTGAGACCATGATGGAGGATTCTCCTTGAGACGATCAAACAAAGGTTTACATTGTTGACGAAGATGAGGATAAAATTCTGAAACATAATTGAGAAATCCAAGGAATCTTTGAAGTTGGGTTTTATCAATAATTTGATCTGGAAATTTATCAGCAAACTGGATGACTCGATCAATTGGTTGGATGGTAGACCTGTAAATATAGTAACCTAAAAATCTAACTTTGGTTTGAAATAACTTAATCTTAGATGCCGAGACGACTAACCCATTAGACCTAATGATCCTAACAAATGCATGCAAATGCTTCCAATGCTCATCTATTGATTTTGAGAAAATTAATACATCATCAATATAAACAATCGAAAAATGGCTGTATTGATTAAAAATCTCATTCATGATATTTTGAAATTCACTTGGTGCGTTTTTCAAGCCGAAAGGCATTATATTCCACTCGTAATGTCCGAAAGGAGTTACAAAAGCAGTTTTATATTTATCAGATTCATGAATTTGAATTTGCCAAAAGCCTGATTTCATATCAAATTTAGAAAAAACAGTTGCCTGAGAAAGTCTCTTTATCAAGTCTCTTTTGTTAGGAATTGGATATCGGATACATTCTAAAACATCATTCAAAGGTTTGTAGTTAATAACCATTCGTGGAGCGCCGCGTTCTAATTCTGTGTTTTTCTGGACATAAAAAGCAGGGCAAGACCATGGAGACTTGCTTTTACGGATAATTCCTTTTTCCAAAAGTTGATTAATTTCTGTTTTACAAAACTCTAAAACTTCTTGGTTCATTTGAATCGGTCGTGCTTTTGTGGGAATTTGTGATTCAGCAAAATCTTTAATATAAGGGAGTTTAACAATATGTTGTTTTCTGTGCCAAAAAGCATTTGGAAGATCGGAACAAATTTCTTTAGTAAGCTTATCAGAAAACTGACGAATAGCATTTAACAAAGATTTGTTCGTCAACTGTTCTTCAATTCTTTTGTGAATAATTTCTTCTTGTAGAAATGCAATTTAATGGGATTTTGCAGTAATTTGGTTGAGGGTTTTTGAAACATTATCTTTTTGAAGTTGTTTTAACTTTTTAAGATCTGTTTCCATGCAAAAGTCAAAAGTAATTTTTTGGCCAAAAACCTTGGTAGAAATACAGTTATGATGAACTTTGAAAGGATAAATTAATGCAATGAAAGGGAGTCCCAAAATAACTGGATCAGAAATATTTTTAATTAAAACGAATGGAGTTTTAAAACAAACATTTTGTTGACAAACGTGAGCCTTGGGAATTTCATATTTTAATTTCATCGGGGATTGGTTTGCCGCACTGAGTACTTCGGTAGACTTATGATAATATCTAGTCGGTATTAACCCTTCTTCAATACAATTTAAATCTGCACCTGAATCAATTAAAGCAATGATTTCTAACTGAAAATCGTCAATTATTATCTTGATTTTAGAATACCATTTTCTAATTCTAATTTTGTCTAAAAGACTTAAAACAAGTTCTTTTGAAGAAGAAGATTTAGCTGAGTGAGCGTCGGAATCGGAATTTGAGGAAGAACCATTTTGTTCTTGGACGAGTTCTTGCGTACGTACTTTACTGAGTTGTGAACGAATTTCGGTATTTTCGGATTTTAAAAACTTAATTTCTGATTTAATTTGTTTAATTTCTTTTTGTAAATCCTTAATGGTTAAATCCTTTTTTGGTTTATTAAACCGTTCCAAAGTGGTGCTGAGAGAAATCTTTTGAGAAGAAGTTTGACTAGTGCCAGGTTCATGAGGATAAATCAAATTTTTGAGTTTTTTCAAATAAAAAGATTTTAAATCAGGGTCATCGACTTTACTAATTAATTCCATTAAAAACTCTTCTTGTTCTTCTTGCTTGTTAAGTACTGAGATTTTATTACAACAAGTGTCCGTGCACCCAAACTTAATTTTTGGCGAGGAGACATCGCTAGAACTACTAGAGTCGGAGACGGAAAAATCGGGATTTTTATCAGATTGACTAGAGTCGGTATTTCTAATTTCTAATGCCTGAATAAGTTGAACTTTCTCTTCTTCAGAGATTTTTAGTTGGTTAATAACCTTTTTAACCTTACATTCATTTGCATAATAACTAAATTTACCACACTTGTAACATTTTCCCTTTTTATTTTGAAAATCATTTTTAGATTTTCGAAAAGGTTTTTTGTTTGAAGATGATTTTTCATAAAATTTATTTGTTTGAAAAGTTTTGTTGGAAGATGTTTTGTTTTTATAAAATCTGGATTGATGTTTAGAAAACTTGTTGGTTTGTTGGGCTTTTTTCTTTTTACTCGAAGGAGCGATTGGAGATAAACCATATTGTTCACAAAATGTTCCAAGTTCGTATTTAGCAATAGATTTGTCTTTATGAACTTGTTTTGAAATCTTCATGTCGATACACATTTTCAATTCTTCCTTTTGAATAACATTAACTATGTTACCATAAGTAAGGGTATGATAAGGTATGACACCTTCTTCATTTACTAAAACTTTTCGAATTTTGTGAGTAAAAAGATTTGGTAAAACATTGATAAATTTTTCTTTCCAAAAAGGTTGATTACTATCTTCCCGAAGCATAACTCTGGATATGAAAACATCTTTATACCATCTGAAATCACTTAAGGTTGGACACCTTAAATTACTCAGTTGGTCGTGAATACGCGTAATAACGTTGCTGGGTGTTCCTATAAAGTGTTCTATAATCGTATAAAGTAAAGTATTTACTCCGTCGGGTATTCCCTGTCCTATCGTTTCGTCAAAAATGGGAAATCATTCCTCATCTTTTTTTACCGCAAAGCGTATTTCATCTCTGGACTGAGAAGTTAAGTGCTTCTCCCAACAAGAATGAAGCATTCCCGTGAAGCCAGTGACGAGAAGATCAACGATTTGTGTTTGTGTAAAATTGTGATTTGAAATATAGCTATTAGCAACCATGGACATGTGTTGAAGTTTGTTCAAAAGTTCTTGTTCGGATAAGCAATCTATGTTCCACTCATAAAGTTTGTTGGCTGAAACTGAAAATTGATTTTAAATATTTCGTTCTTCAAATTGAAGGTCAGGAGGAGTTGGCCTGGGATACCAGTTTTTTGTGAGAGAAGTAGGGTTGACCGGATGAGTACGAATACGTTTTAAATCAAGAGTTGGTTGAAGATTAATGTTGTGAAAAGCATTTTCAATATTTTGAATAGCAGAACTAGTTTCCGTGTCCTGAGAAGAATCTGGATCAGATGTGTTTTCTTCTTCGACAGAAACATCATTGTTTTGCAAAACATTAACAACCTTTTCTTTTTTGAGCTCAGTGAGCATGTGATCAATTTTTTGTAAAGTAGTCATAGATTTTAAAGCAGTAGAACTTGAAGAAGTATCAGTAAAATTTACTAAAGATTTTTCTTTTTGAGAAGATTTTGGTTGAGACAATTTGTCGATTTTGGTTTCAATTTTGTCTAACTGTTTTCCAATAGTATGAAGACTTTGGTTTGTAAAATTATTTTGTTCAATGACAGGTTTAAAACCAAAATCTTCTTTTGGAATTTTGAAAGGAGTTGCGGGAATGTTGGTATTATCGGTGGAAATCAAAATAGTTTTTTTGGGAGGATGACTAGAAGAAATCAAAATTTTGTCTTCCTTAACCCAATTTTCTTTGGTAACAACCGTAACTTTATTTTTTATTTCATAATATTTTTCAATAAAATCAAAGAAAGATATTTCAAATTGGTATTGTTCTACAAAAGCTTTCCATTCGGCATATATGGCTAGCTTTTCTTCATCACAATATTTTTTTCTAAAAATATTTCTTCTGGGGATGTTTTCCTCAGAAGCGATGTCAGCTTTAAGCTTCCTCCATCGTATTTTATGTGGTTTGTTTAAAAAAGTAATTGGTGATTCACCGATGTGGATCCAGACTATCGGTTGACGTGGATCCAGAAAAAGACTGTCTGCTAGGAGCAAAAGATTTGTGTGAAAAAACTGATTCACAAGATTTTCTTACTGGACGATCAAAATTGATTTTAACTGTGCCGTAAAAATATTGTTCAATGTTGTCAAGATTAACAAGACTGTTTTGGACGGAAACCGGCTTACTTTCGTTGATTAAACACCAATCTAAAGGGAGACTGATGTCTGACCACCTAATGGTTCTTGGTACTCTTATGTTTGCATTTTCTTGGGTTGTTTGGATCAAAAGAGTATGGTCGCGAGGACTTTTGTTCAAAGCTTGAAAATTCATGTTTGTGCCAGTGACTTTATAATAAATTCTAAAAATAAGTGCCAAAGGTTGTGTTCCTTCCAGGACTTGTTACCCGAAGGTTTTGATATTAAGAGTAAGAGCTTTTAAAACATGTGGATCTGAAAGACTTATTTTGAGATCGGGAAAACAATCAAAATGGATAGGTCCGTTGTAAAGACTAGATTCGATCATTCCTAGTATACTATCATTGAAATCAGTAAATCGAGCGTCGCGTAAACATAAAAGAATAGAAGTGTTAAGACCTTTTCGTGTTAATGGTTTAACTGCGATTTGAACTAAACCAATATGAAGATAGTTATGACCATTTTTACGATGCGCTTTGATTTTTTCTGAAGAAAATAATTGACAAGTCTCATGTTCTTTGCTAAGAGCATAAGCCTTCTCAATTGTTTTGACGTAATGTTCGGATTTAAAAGAGGTAAAAGACCATTTTTTCTTGTAAATATTTTGGGTTGAAACTTTTGGAATGTTCCAGTCGGAAAAATCAATACTTTCGTCTGTTTGAAAATCCAGTTTTTGTTCTTCATTGACAATGTCAGGTATAGTTCCTAAGTTGGATCTAGAGTCAGTGTTGGCCATTGAACTAAATCTAAATAATATACTCATGATATGCACAAAACAAGTATACTATATGCAAGACTTAAAAGATTCACCTTCCTCGTATGTCTAGACTCTTCCCCTGCTCATGCGCTCCGCTCATGCCTCTCCTGGGACTTATTGTTTGGACCACGTCTTACTGTTTGGCTGGAAAAATGAAGAACTGAGGACCGACGATTAACAAATGCAGATAAGATACAAGTATGTGGATAGCAATGAACATATTAGATAGATACTAATGCAATTACCAACCACTTGGCTCTGATACCAAATGGGGTAGAACTTACAACAGCAGGCGGCAAAGCCGTCCATAGAATTTAAAGTGCAGGCGGCAAAGCCGTCCATAGAATTTAAAGTGCAGAAGTAAAACATATAAAAACAGAGTACCATATCAGAATAATGAATTAAATGTAATGATGCAGATATATTTTGAAAATAAGTTTTATTGAAAACTTACTGCAATGCAGATTACAAACTGATGTTGCCTAATGGCAAATGAAACAAGTAAACAAGGTGAAGCTCGTAAACATCCTGAATAATATATGTATTACAAGTGTTTCAAAAATAATCTCAGAGAGATGTGGTTGAACTGAGTTCTTGAGTTAAAAACTTATATTCTTCAGTTAAAAACTTATATCCTTCTTCTGAAGATGAGTTCCTCTTTTATAGAGGGAGGAGAATGATTGAAGAATGCCATTTTGATCCGGGAATCCCGCTGGCAAGAGAAGAAAGCTGGCAAAGCTTGGCTGACTGATGATCCTCTACTGTGGAGTCACGTTGGTACCTTTACAAAAGCTGAATGAATAGTGAAGATGCTTTGATTCTTTTACAAAAGTTAAATGAATAGTGACATTTTTGTTTTTCACTATTATAAATAGTGATCTTTTTGTTTTTCACTATTTAAGAATAATGTCTTGTCTTTTGCGGAAGAGATGATAGCAGCTACTGCTGATGATGTTGTTGGGCTGACATAATCACATGGGCAAATAATGCAGTTCAATAATTGAACACCAATCTGTGTTTGGACCACGTCTTACTGTTTGGCTGGAAGAAAGAAGAACTGAGGACAGACGATTAAGAAATGCAGATAAGATACAAGTATGTGAATAGCAATGAACAGATTAGATAGATGCTAATGCAATTACCAACTACTTTGCCGCCTGCTATTGTTAGTTCCGTCCCATTCGGTATCAGAGCCAAGTGGTTGGTAATTGCATTAGCATCTATCTAATCTGTTCATTGTTATTCACATACTTGTATCATATCTGCATTTCTTAATCGTCGGTCCTCAGTTCTTCTTTCTTCCAGCCAAACAGTAAGACGTGGTCCAAACAATAAGTCCTAGGAGAGGCATGAGCGGGGGAAGAGTCTAGACATACGAGGAAGGTGAATCTTTTAAGTCTTCCATATAGTATACTTGTTTTGTGCATATCATTAGTAGATTATTTAGATCTAGCTCAATGGCCAGAACTAGCTCTAGATCCAACTTGGGAACTATACCTGACATTGTCAATGAAGAACAAAAACTGGATTTTCAAACAGACGAAAGTATTGATTTTTCTGACTGGAACATTCCAAAAGTTTCAACCCAAAATATTTACAAGAAAAAATGTTCTTTGACCTCTTTTAAATCCGAACATCACGTCAAAACAGTTGAGAAGGCTTATGCTCTTAGCAGAAAGAACATTAGACTTTTCAATTATTTTCTCCAGAACAAATCAAAGCGCATCGCAAAAATGGTCATAACTATCTTCATATTGGTTTAGTTCAAATCGCAGTTAAACCATTAACACGAAAAGGTCTTAACACTTCTATCCTTTGATGTCTACGCGACCCTAGATTTACTGTTTTCAACGATAGTATTCTCGGAATGATCGAATCTAATCTTTACAACGGACCTATCCATTTTGTTTGCTTTCCCGATCTCACAATAAGTCTTTCAGATCCACAAGTTTTAAAAGCTCTTACTAAAGCTCTTACTCTTAATATCAAAACCTCCGGGTACCAAGTCCTGGAAGGAACACAACCTTTGGCACTTATTTTTAGAATTTATTACAAAGTCACTAGCACAAACATGAATTTTCAAGTTTTGAACAAAAGTCCTCGTGACCACACTCTTTTAATCCAAACAACCCAAGAAAGCGCAAACATAAGAGTACCAAGAACTATTAGGTGGTCAGACATCAGTCTTCCCTCAGATTGGTGTTTAATTAATGAAAGTAAGCCGGTTTCCGTCCAAAACAGTCTTGTTAATCTTGACAACATTGAACAATATTTTGACGGCACTGTAAAAATCAATTTTGATAGACCAGCAAGAAAATCTTGTGAATCAGTACATTCACATAAATCTTTTACTCCTAGCAGACAGTCTTTTTCTGGATCCACGTCAACTGATGAACTGGGTCGAAATCAAGATTTGATCAAATCTTTAGTAAACAAAAAACTAAAAGAGCAGGAAGCTGCACAACAAGATTTAGTCAATGATTTACTCAAATTAAAGTCTGTCGACACTTCTTCACAAGTTGCACATCCTATTTATCATCCTTCAAACCAAGGAGAACCCACTTCTCCAACTCCTTCTGATTTTGAAACAACATCGGTGAATCACCAATTACTTGCTTTAAACAAACCACATAAAATACGATGAAGGAAGTTTAAAGCAGACATCGCTTTTGAGGAAAATATTCCCAGAAGAAATATTTTTAGAAAAAAGTATTGTGATGAAGAAAAACTAGCCATATATGCCGAATGGAAAGCTTTTGTAGAACAATACCAATTTGAAATATCTTTCTTTAATTTTATTGAAAAACATTATGAAACAAAAAACAAAGTTACGGTTGTTACCAAAGAAAATTGGGTTAAGGAAGACAAAATTTTGGTTTCCTCTAGTCATCCTCCCAAAGAAACTATTTTAATTTCCACTGGTAATACCAACAATCCCGCAACCCCTTTTAAAATTCCAAAAGAAGATTCTGGTTTTAAACCTGTCATTCAACAGAACAATTTTACAAACCAAAGTCTTCACACCATTGGAAAACAGTTAGAAAAAATTGAAACCAAAATCGACAAATTGTCTCAACCAATTTCTTCTCCAAAAGAAAAACCTTTAGTAAATTTTACTAATACTTCTTCAAGCTCTACTGCTTTAAAGTCTATGACTACTTTACAAAGAATTAATCATATGCCCACTGAGCTTAAAAAAGAGAAAGTTGTTAATGTTTTGCAAAACAATAATGTTTCTGTCGAAGAAGAAAATACATCTGATCCAGATTCTTCTCAGGACACGGAAACTAGTTCTGCTATCCAAAATATTGAAAATGTTTTTCAAAACATTGATCTTCAACCAACTTTTGATTTAAAACGTATTCGTATTCATTCGGTCAACCCTACTTCTCTTACAAAAAACTGGTATCCCAGGCCAACTCCTCATGACCTACAATTTGAAGAACGAAATATCCAAAATCAATTTTCGGTTTTAGCTGACAAACTCTATGAATGGAATATAGACGATTTGTCAGAACAAGAACTTTTGAACAAACTTCAACACATGTCCATGGTTGCTAATAGCTACATTTTAAATCACAATTTTACACAAACACAAATCGTTGATCTTCTCGTCACTGGTTTCACTGGAATGCTTCATTCTTGGTGGGAGAAGCACTTAACTTCTCATTCTAGAGATGAAATACGCTTTGCGGTAAAAAAAGATGAGGAAGGAATTCCCATTTTTGACGAAACGATAGGACAGGGAATACCTGACGGAGTAAATACTTTACTTTATACGATTATAGAACACTTTATAGGAACACCCAGCAATGTTACTACGCGTATTCACGACCAACTGAGTAATTTAAGGTGTCCAACCTTAAGTGATTTCAGATGGTATAAAGATGTTTTCATATCCAGAGTTATGCTTCGGGAAGATAGTAATCAAAATTTTTGGAAAGAAAAATTTATCAATGATTTACCAAATCTTTTTGCTCACAAAATTCGAAATGTTTTAGTAAATGAAGAAGGTGTCATACCTTATCATACCCTTACTTATGGTAACATAGTTAATGTTATTCAAAAGGAAGGATTGAAAATGTGTATCGACATGAAGATTTCAAAACAAGTTCATAAAGATAAATCTATTGCTAAATACGAACTTGGAACATTTTGTGAACAATATGGTTTACCTCCAATTGCTCATTCGAGTAAAAAGAAAAAAACCCAACAAACCAACAAGTTTTCTAAACATCAATCCAGATTTTATAAAAACAAAAGATCTTCCAACAAACCTTTTCAAAAAAATAAATTTTATGAAAAACCATCTTTAAACAAAAAACCTTTTCGAAAGTCTAAAAAGGATTTTCAAAATAAAAAGAGAAAATGTTACAAGTGTGGTAAATTTGGTCATTATGCAAATGAATGCAAGGTTAAGAAGGTTATTAACCAAATAAAAATCTCTGAAGAAGAGAAAGTTCAACTTATTCAGGCTTTAGAAATTAGAAATACCGACTCTAGTCAATCTGATAAAAATCCCGATTTTTCCGTCTCCGACTTTAACAGTTCTAGCGACGTCTCCTCGCCAAACATTAAGTTTGGGTGCACGGACACTTACTGTAATAAAATTTCAGTGCTTAATAAGTAAGAAGAACAAGAAGAGTTTTTAATAAAATTAATTAGTAAAGTCGATGACCCTGATTTAAAATCTTTTTATTTGAAAAGACTCAAAAATTTGATTTCTCCTCATGAACTTGGCACTAGTCAAACTTCTTCTCAAAAGATTTCTCTCAGCACAAATTTGGAACGGTTTAATAAACCAAAAAAGGATTTAACCATCAAGGATTTACAAAAAGAAATTAATCAAATTAAATCAGAAATTAAGTTTTTAAAATCCGAAAATACCGAAATTCGTTCACAACTCACTAGAGTACGTACGCAAGAACTCGTCCAAGAACAAAATGGTTCTTCCTCAAATTCTGATTCCGACGCTCACTCAACTAAATCTTCTTCTTCAAAAGAACTTGTTTTAAGTCTTTTAGACAAAATTAGAATTAGAAAATGGTATTTTAAAATCAAGATAATAATTGACGATTTTCATTTAGAAACCATTGCTTTGATTGATTCAGGCGCAGATTTGATTTGTATTCAAGAGGGGTTAATACCTACTAAGTATTATCACATGTCTACCGAAGTACTTAGCGCGGCAAATCAATCCCCAATGAAGTTAAAATACGAAATTCCCAAAGCCCATGTTTGTCAACAAAATATTTGTTTTAAAACTCCATTTGTTTTAATTAAAAATATTTCTGATCCAATTATTTTGGGACTCCCTTTCATTACATTAATTTATCCTTTCAAAGTTCATCATAACTGTATTTCTACCAAGGTTTTTGGCCAAAAATTTACTTTTGAATTTTGCATGGAAACAGATCTTAAAAAGTTAAAACAACTTCAAAAAGATAATGTTTCAAAAACTCTCAACCAGATTACTACAAAATCCCAACAAATTGCTTTTTTACAGGAAGAAATTCTTCACAAAAGAATTGAAGAACAATTAACAAACAAATCTTTATTAGATTCTATTCGCCAGTTTTCTGATAAATTTACTAAAGAAATTTGTTACGATCTTCCAAATCCTTTTTGGCACAGAAAACAACATATTGTTAAACTACCTTATATTAAAGATTTTATTGAATCAAAAATTCCCACAAAAGTACGACCGATTCAAATGAACTAAGAAGTTTTAGAGTTTTGTAAAACAGAAATTAATCAACTTTTAGAAAAAGGAATTATCCGTAAAAGCAAATCTCTATGGTCTTACCCTGCTTTTTATGTCCAGAAAAAAGTAGAATTAGAACGCAGTGCTCCACGACTGGTTATTAACTACAAACCTTTGAATAATGTTTTAGAATGGATCCGATATCCAATTCCTAACAAAAGAGACTTGATAAAGAGACTTTCTTAGGCAACTGTTTTTTCTAAATTTGATATGAAATCAGGCTTTTGGCAAATTCAAATTCATGAATCTGATAAATACAAAACTGCTTTTGTAACTCCTTTCGGACATTACGAGTGGAATGTAATGCCTTTCGGCTTGAAAAACGCACCAAGTGAATTTCAAAATATCATGAATGAGATTTTTAATCAATACAGCCATTTTTCGATTGTTTATATTGATGATGTATTAATTTTCTCAAAATCAATAGATGAGCATTGGAAGCATTTACATGCATTTGTTAGGATCATTAGGTCCAATGGGTTAGTTGTCTCGGCATCTAAGATTAAGTTATTTCAAACCAAAATTAGATTTTTAGGTTACCATATTTAAAGGTCTACCATCCAACCAATTAATCGAGTTATCCAGTTTGCTGATAAATTTCCAGATCAAATTATTGATAAAACCTAACTTCAAAGATTCCTTGAATCTCTCAATTATGTTTCAGAATTTTATTCCCATCTTCGTCAACAATGTAAACCTTTGTTTGATCGTCTCAAGGAGAATCCTCCATCATGGTCTCAAAATCATACTTCCATTGTTAAACAGATAAAAAATCATGTCAAGACTTTGCCCTGCCTTGGTATTCCAACTCCCGACTCTCTCAAAATAGTCGAAACCGACGCATCCGATATCGGTTATGGAGGTATCCTCAAACAGAAAACTTCTTCCGAATCTCCTGAACAAATTGTTCGTTTCCATTCAGGAATTTAGAATCCGGCTCAAAGCAACTATAGTACTATTAAAAAAGAGATTTTATAAATTGTATTATGCATTAGCAAATTCCAAGATGATTTATTAAATCAAAAATTTTTAGTTCGTGTTGATTGCAAATCTGCAAAACATGTTTTACAAAAAGATGTTTAAAACATTGCATCAAAACAAATTTTTGCACGCTGGCAAGCCATATTAAGTATTTTTGATTTTGAAATTGAATACATTAAAGGCAGCCAGAATTGCATACCAGATTTTCTAACCAGAGAATTTTTGCAGGGGAAAAATGGATACTAATACTACTCAGCAACGAAGGCTCCCAGCCACCCTTACCCAAACCCCAGCACCAGTAAAACAAGAGTCTATTCCCGACTCTTCATCGACCGTCGCCATTACAAACAGATTTACTCCCTTAGGATCAACAGTAGGAAATATCCGACCAAATTACCAAACGGCCGTAGCCACCCCTTATGATCCCTACTCTTCAGTTCGTTCTCCAGCACCTTCACAACCTAAAACACCTAGCTATGCTAAAACATCTCCTTATGTTCAAAATCCCAATTCAGAAAAGCTTTTTAGCATCCCTCTTCACATTGACAAAAACCAACCCCCAGAGCGCATTGCCAAATTACTCCTTCCACCATATTTTCATTTCTTACCAACTGAATCCTATAAAAACCTAAAATATTACCAGGCTATCATTTCAGAAACAGAAAGCATTGCTATTAAGCCAATTTACAGTACCACTCACCAAAACAAAATATTGTATCATTCACTCCATATTGGAAAATTCCTTACCGAACTCGAATGAGGAATTCCCCTTTATCACACAAAACCCCTTCATACTCAGAATGTTCTCATCCCAAACAATCATTACAATTACTATGATTATATCCAAGCATGGACCAACATTTTTCTCCACCAGACAGAAGACTTTAGTCATTCATGGTTCATAACCTTTGATAAGAATTTCAGATTGCGGTTTCCTGCATGGTTTCCAGATTGGTGGGCTTCCCATGACCCAAGCTCTTCTATCATTCCAGATGACCTTCGTCATGTACTCACAAACAACTTCCAGCCCAGTTTTGACAGAAGTCGTTTCAACAACAGAGTTACTATTTTTTCATTGCTCATGGCCAAGTACAAGATCCCATGGATTCTCAAATGGAACTTTGAAGTGGACACTGGTGGTATTTACAGAATCTGATGGGTAAAATAGTGGGATAAATTCAACCACCAAAAAATTATTGATCTTGTAAAAGTGGAATTTCCCCAGGCATCTTCTCAGTCACTGCCAATCAAAGTTTCAACTTCGTCCTCACAAGCTTTGCCAGTTCATCAGCAATTTCCTGAGTTGCTAAAAACCCAGGAACCGATTCAATCCCTATCAGACATTAGTCCATCATCTTCCCTCAAAGAAAAACCTTCTAAGTCCTCCAGCTCAAAGAAAAAGGAGAATTCTGATAAGTCCTCCTAGCTTCTGGACTTGGCTCAACAGCTCATGGCTAAAGCAGCAAGGCTACAGAAAAAGAAAGGTTCCGACTCAGACTCTGATGCTTCTGATGCAGGGTCTCAGCCTCCCGTCAATTGGGCTGATCAAGTGGACCTTCAAGATGCTCAAGATCCGTTTGATTATTGAACTGCATTATTTGCCCATGTGATTGTGTCAGCCCAACAACATCATCAGCAGTAGCTGCTATCATCTTTTCCGCAAAAGACAAGGCATTATTCTTCAATAGTGAAAAACAAAAAGATCACTATTCACAATAGTGAAAAACAAAAAGGTCACTATTCATTTAACTTTTGTAAAAGAATCAAAGCATCTTCACTATTCATTCATTTTTTGTAAAAGTAACAACGTGACTCCACAGTAGAGGATCATCAGTCAGCCAGCTTTGCTAGCTTTCTTCTCTTGCCAGCGGGATTCCCGGATCAAAATGGCATTCTTCAATCATTCTCCTCCCTCTATAAAAGAGGAACTCATCTTCAGAAGAAGGATATAAGTTTTTAACTTAAGAACTCAGTTCAACCACATCTCTCTGAGATTATTTTCCAAACACTTGTAATACATATATTATTCAGGATGCCTGCGAGCTCCACTTTATTTACTTGTTTCATTTGCCATTAGGCAACATCAGTTTGTAATCTGCATTGCAGTAAGTTTTCAATAAAACTTATTTTCAAAATATATTTGCATCATTACATTTAATTCATTATTTTGATATGCTACTCTGTTTTTATATGTTTTACTTCCGCACTTTAAATTCTATGGACGGCTTTGCCACCTGCACTTTAAATTCTATGGACGACTTTGCCGCCTGCTGTTGTTAGTTCCGCCCCATTTGGTGTATATATATATATATATATAATATTGATATTTTCGGTATGGTACAGTAATACTGTGATATCGAATATCGTACTAGAAAATTTCAATTCGGTACACTACCATGCCATTACCAAGTGACACAAAAAGTTTAACACAAAACCAATAAAGTACGGTTGGTAATTCGGTTGATATGGTAATTTGATAAATAAAAAAAAAATTCCATCTCTATTCATACCCGACCCATTAAGGACGAAGCCCGCGGGAACCAAACTAGTGAGAAAAATTGCCATCCCAATATATAATACGAAGTAATCAGCCTTCAAATTTTCATACTTCTCGTGAACTAAGAGAAACCAACTTCTTTTTCCCTCAAACTTCAGTAAGTTGGATGCATCTTTTTCGCTTCATCAAGTTAAGCCAATCAAGTGGCACCTCCTCTCTTCTCCTTAGAAGTTTTGGTTTCTACACTCCAAATGTTTGATTATAATTCAAGGGTGTATAATAATCTAATTAAATTCTAAACAACTCAAGAGATCCAATTTTATTTCTAAAAATCAAGGTCATAAAAGAAGCTAGACGTTAGTTAGATAGTGGGCTGAGACCTGGCGCCGATGTAGTTAGGCGAGGCATAGGTAGATTTAAGTAAATTTATTATATATGATATAAATAAGTGCAAATTTATACTTTTGAAAAAAAATTAAAAAAAAAACCCACACAATTATTTTGGGATGCATAAATTATAAAATAAAATGAAATATAAATTATAAAGTATTAAAACATATTGAAAACATGGGGAACAAACATATAATGAGTGTTCATCCAAGTATTCAACAAGTCTCTTACATTTTATTGAAAAATTAAAACACAATATGAGTCACAACCTATGTGGGTTTAGGAAGGCGCATAAATGGGTTAGGCGGACGCCTAAGTGAGTCCAAACACACTTTGTTAATTTTCAAATGCTTAAGAACTAATCGGGGCGGTGGCCAGCCGTCTAGCCTGGGTGGGGCCTAGACTGCGCTAAGCCCAGATGTTAGGCGGAGATTTTTAGAACAGTGGTATCATCTTGTAATAAATCAGCCAACAATTTACAATTGCAATTCAAGCACTATCACCATACTACACGAAGTAGGATGATAACTTGGGACAACATAAAACCACCCCACAAAGAATCTAGAAAAAGGTAGATGTAAGCAATGTTTAAAATATCGGTACCAGTGGAAATATCAATAGGCAGAATATCAATGAATATATCATATATCGATTGTCTTCGATGAAAATGATGGAAATTTGTTTACAAACATGGAAATTTAAATTTATTTTTTAGGGAATGTCATATGAAGCCACAATACACGTATGAATCAAGAATTAATGATTAGATATTGTGTAAACAATATGTCACATCCCAGCCCAGGGTCCATCACATCCCGGGCCCGCTCCACCACCGTAGCACGATATTGTCCGCTTTGAGCCCCGACCACGCCCTCATGGTTTTATTTCTGGGAACTCACACGAGAACTTCCCAGTGGGTCACCCATCGCGCGCTACTCGCTTAACTTCGGAGTTCCCATGGAACCCGAAGTCAATGAGCTCCCAAAAGGCCTCGTGCTAGGTAGGGATGAGAATATACATATAAGGCTTACAGAATCTACTCCCCTGGGCGATGTGGGATGTTACAATCCACCCCCTTAGGGGTCCGACGTCCTTGTCGGCACACCATGGCCAGGGTTAGGCTTTGATACCAAATTGTCAAATCCCGACCTGGGGTCCCCCACATCTTGGGCCCGCTCCACCACCGTAACATGATATTGTCCGCTTTGAGCCCCGACCACGCCCTCACGATTTTGTTTCTGGGAACTTACACGAAAAACTTCCCAATGGGTCACCCATCATGGGAGTGCTCTAGCGCGCTACTCGCTTAACTTCGGAGTTCCCATGGAATCCGAAGCCAGTGAGCTCCCAAAAGGCCTCGTGCTAGGTAGGGATGAGAATATACATATAAGGCTTACATGATCCACTCCCCTGGACGATGTGGGATGTTACACAATAAATATGTGATATGTGAGAAGAAAAACTTCCTTATAATGACAAGTAATAAAATAAAGCATTTCACTAGAAAAAATAAATTATATATAACTTAATTGAAAATTTTGTTATGAAAGCAATACAAGTTTTATTGAAGTAAACTAAAACTATAAAGAAAGAAATGAAAAAAATGAAAAAAAAAAAAAAAAAAAAAAAAAAAAGAGAATGCATAGGCTCATAGATATTTCTCGCAATTTTTTTACAAATTGTTTGCAAACACTGGATATTTCCTGAAAATATCGAAAATATCGATGAAATTGACTGATTTTCGTAAATATCGTGGATATGGGCTTCACCCCCTCTTTCCATATCGTTCCATGAATTTGTAGATATTTTCGTAGAAATATCAAGCATATCTAGGATATTTCAAACACTAGATGTAAAGGCAATGTGCTTGCCTACTTGCACATTGATCTTTTTTTCATATATTAGTGCAGTTTAAAATATTGATTGTTGGAAATAGTTTTGGGCCTTTACGTTTGTCAAACTTGGACCCATGTGAAAATTTTCAGTTTATTTGGTCTTCGAATGAGTAACCGAGGCCCAAATTCAAGACATGGGCCAAGATTTAATTGGTTTTTTGTTTTTTTTTTTTTTGAATTTTAATGTGTAAAATAACACCAAACGGCAAAAACCCTCTGTCTCTGCAGCTGCTTCTCTACCTTATCTTCTTCTTCTTCCCCAGACCCCCCAACAATGCCGGACCAAGACTCGCCCAAACCCACTGAATCCCAACTCAAGGACCAAAAATCCGACTCGAATTCCGACCCAGATGAGGAAAAAGCAAATCTCTCCTCCTCCGACGACTCAGAGTCTGAGTACGACTCCGACGAGTCGTCCGAGTACGAAGGAGATGGAGGTGGTGGCGGCCCAGATGGCGGTGAAGCGGATGATTCACTCAAGTACATCCGACCCGGTGAAGATATTCCCGAGGCCGATAATACACCCGAGGTGAACATGAAGCTCTTCTCTCAGGTGCTCCAGGGGAAGAGAGTGAGGAGAAGGCAGGACGAGGAGGACGAAAGCTATGTCTTTTATGAGGACCTTTTCGATTTTCCGGAGGACCCGGAGAATTGGAGGGAGGAGGACTTGAAGGAGTTATGGGGGGACGCTCCGTTGGAGATGACCAACCCCGGGTGGGACCCGGTTTGGGCTGATGAGGAAGAGTGGGACATTGTCCGGGAGGAGATTAAGGCCGGCAAGGACCCTCCAATTGCCCCGTTTTATGTCCCGTACCGGAAGCCTTACCCAGCTATACCGGATGACCACTATGACATTTCCAATCCCAAGGCTGTGATTGAGGAAATGGATAGGATTGAGGAGTTTCTCAAATGGGTTAGCTATGTTTTCGAAGATGGAAGCACGTATGTTTTTGTTTCTTTCTTTACTGCATTCAAATTTGTGTAGAGTTAGTTTGTCAATTGAATGTTCATTCTCTACATTGCTGCAAAGATTGTATTTTTACTCCGTTTATGTTAAAAGCTGTTGCTTTTTGGTGTTTTAACTTATCGTGTTTCTTATCACATTATGCTATGATGGTCCTTGTTGAAGGTATGAGGGCACTGTCTGGGATGACTTGGCTCATGGGAAAGGAGTCTACGTTGCCGAGCAGGGACTTGTCAGGTTTGTATATAATTTACTAATTTCAGTTGTCACCGTACTCTTATATGTCGACGACTATCTTGGACATCTTTAAAATGGCTAGAAGAGAATGATGAAAAGACACAGAAATGTGAAAGAAAGATAGGCTGAGCGAGCGTATCTTTTTTTATTTTGTTTTGATGGGGTGTATGACGGGATAGTGAGTATTTTGACATTTGCATCCTAGGGTGTGGTGGACAAAGCTTGTATCAAAGAGTTTATGCAGGAGATATAGTCTGCTCTATCACTATGGTTCTTTTCCGTCAGGTTAGAGTAGTTTTCAAGTTCAATATATTAGAAAAAATAAATAGATAAATGGGCATTGTTACTTTGCCTTGTCTGAGGCCCCCACCCTGTTTATGTTTATCTAAGTTTATTAATTTGGCTAGCTTGCAATTAGTTCATTCTTTTTATGTGAGAAATAAAATTTCATATCCTTTTTGTAGGTATGAAGGTGAATGGCTTCAAAATAACATGGAGGGTCATGGGGTTGTTGAAGTTGATATACCTGATATAGAGCCTATTCCAGGTTCCAAGTAAGTTTATTATCCCTATATATATGTTCCCTGGTATATCATGGCAGTTGGTTCTTTAAGAGTTTTTTCTGTGCAGTATAAACTAATTGAGGTACTTGTTACCCTCTTGTAAGGCTTGAAGCGCAAATGCGTGCTGAAGGGCACATAATATCAAGAGATTATATGACCCCAGAAGATAAGAAATGGCTGGAGATGGATATTGAAGACAGCATTCTTCAAGCAGGCGGGCAGACTGAAGTACCCTTTTATGAAAGTGAAGAGTGGATCAGACAATTTGGGAGGAAACCGTAAGTTATAGGCTTCTATGTTACATCAGTTGTAATCAGGATTGTTTTTTGATGAATTCTGTGTGATATTAATGATTTGATTTATTTAGGATTGTAAGATGTGGTTAGTTTTTCAATATGTAGTCTTGATATGGCTATTTGTATGGATTATCAAGTAAAATCAAGTGAGATAGTTGGTCAATGGGCTTGAGTTCCTAAAGTGGTGTCGTATTGACTAAGATACCACTTCCCCTTGTTTAGTAGCCAACCCGTAGAATCTTATTTTCACGGTAACAAGCCACCAGCAAATATCTGATGCTGAAATAGTCCCATACAGTCTAGATGTGAGTATAGAGTAGCTAGCTTTTGGCATATATACCTTTTTGCCAAACAGAAGAGGTGAAATTGGCCTGAGGGCTTGTAATTTACAATTTTCATTTACCATTTATCAAGCCATTGCAAATTTTACTGTACAGCTGTACAAGATATAAATAGATATTCTTTTTCTGAAACTGGTTTTGTGATTTTATCTAATGATCTTTCTTTATCAGGGAGAAAGGTCGATATCGTTATGCTGGTCAGTGGAAGCATGCCAGAATGCATGGATGTGGGGTATATGAAATCAACGAGCGTACCATTTATGTAGGTGCATGAAATTTTAAGCCATTTCTTTTAAAAAATTAACTGAACACATATTGTAAGCTTTAAGATATGGAAGAAATCAAAAGCGTGGAGAATTATTGCCTCTTATCAAGTACAAATGGAGACCTTTTCCTGTTGTTTGTCATGATAAAATACACAAAGCAACATCCAAGAAATTAGGTTAAACCATGTATGGGGTAGTAAGGCATATTATTCTCTAGAAAGAGGGTTGTTGAGATTCAAGACATGGCTAGTTGATTTGGAAAAATATAGCTTTAATACCAAAACTGATGTACCGGTATAAATGCTTTGCTTTCTTTTATGAAGTTCAGAACTGTAAGTTTTCAGTGATGCATCATTAGTTAGTTTTATATTTCTTCAAGTTTCATTTTCAGTTTTATATTTTAGGAGAATATCTATAGCTTCCCTTGACCTATAATGATACTGGTATGACTATTCCTATTCCTGTGAATTGAGACCACCAATGTTTCCATAAAACATCGATACTTTTTCTTATTGTTTTCTGCTACTTCTAATCCTAATATGATATAGACCCCGTCTCCCAATCTACGAGTTGTAGACCAAGTTGTAAACTACCCTAGGGCTTCATAACAACTTAATAACATCTCTTAACTCAAAATTAGATCCCTAGGTTACAACGACAGCCTATCTCTAATAATTGTGGGAAAGTGGGAAATCCCAGTATACTCTTTAGCGATAAAAGATGCGTAGTGGAAAGAAATCAAATGACCTGTAGGGCATGCCAAGAATTTCCGGCACCAAATAATGTGAAAGTTCTGCCCTTGTTTGCATTCCTCAGTGTATAACGGCTTGATACTATATTATGGTTATTGAGTTAAGGTACTTTACGTTCTATTTGCATGCAGGGTCGGTTCTATTTTGGGGAGTTAGTGGAGGATGATACTGGTTGTGATGAGGATGTATCAGCGGTAAAAATATATGTTCATTCTTTGATGTATTATACAGAGGCGAAAGTTACCATCTGTGTGAAGATTTCTCTAATGTGTTGGTTGCTTTTCAGATGCACGCGGGTATTGCAGAAGTGGCTGCTGCTAAGGCTCGGATGTTTGTGAACAAGCCTGATGGAAGTATGTTTTTAATACCAATAATTGCCTTCCATAAAATTAAATTGCGAATTGTTGTATCTTGTAGAAACTGAAAATTTGTACTCAACTTTTATTGGTGGACGTTTCTGGCCAGAGATTAATTAAATATGCACTAAAACATATACCATTATCGTCAGGAACATGGCTTACATATTGTTAGTATATTTATTCACGGATTCAGGTGTAAAAGTGTCCATATAGACAGTATTTGAGGACATTGACCAAAAAAAAATGATAGCATTTCAGTATTCTATGGAATGTACATATTATTTTTACTGAAGAGATACCAATAGTTCTTCAACACCCCATATAGGTTTGCATACATTTAGTGTGTTGGAATACAGCCCTTGTTGGGGCCTTGCTCCATTTATTATTAATATTTTATGATAATCTGGCTCTCAGAAAATGCAGTTTTAGTTGATTTTGTAGACTTTCGTACATAGGAACTTTGAATGACTATTATAAATGCTTGCGTCATGTAGATCTGGTTTATACCATAAGATCCATTCAGCTTTTGTAGACTCTGTGATTTCTCCTTTGTTCATGACAATGGAATTTCTTTTCTTTTAAAGTGGTTAGGGAGGAAAGGGGACCTTATGGTGATCCTCAACATCCCTACTTTTATGAAGATGATGATGTTTGGATGGCACCAGGCTTCATAAACCAATTTTATGAAGTAAGTTATCATCAATTGTTTATGGCTGGTAAAATTTTTCACGTAACAAAAAATGAAAGTAAATCAGTGTACTTAATTAGTCGGGAAATTGATTGATCAGGTTTAAGAAGTTGAGCATGTAATACTTCTTTTCTCATATAAAAGTATTTATACTTCTTTGTCAGGTACCTGATTATTGGAAAACGTATGTGCATGAGGTCGATGAAGAAAGGGAAATGTGGTTGAACTCCTTCTATAAAGCTCCACTGAGGATACCCATGCCTGCTGAGCTTGAATACTGGTGGTCAAAGGGTATTAGTTTCATCATCCATAGACATACGCCCTCTTCATCTCGCATTCATTCAAAAAATTTGCTCTGCACATCCACCCATGCATGAATTTCTTTTTCCTTCTTTCTCCGAAGTAAGAAGCAGAATGTTAGGGATCTTCCAGGCATACGACAAACTCAATTTTATGAACCCTTTTATCTTTCCATTGTAAAATTTGAGAGGTGTCACCTGTCCACATAAGCCATTGGCTTCTTCATATAATTCCGTTTAGTTTTGTGCTTCTCTGAATATAAATGCGTGGTTTGGTCTTCCACCAAAAAAGACAAAGTTAAGTTGCCTACTAGTACTAATGTATGTTACATTTGCTCGATCAGATGAAACTCCAGAATTTGTTCTTCTTAACAAGGAACCAGAGCCTGATCCTGAAGACCCATCGAAGCTTGTATATACTGAAGATCCCATAATCCTACACACACGAACTGGACGGTTAATCAACTATATCAATGATGAAAAATATGGGGTGCGCTTATTTTGGCAGCCACTTCTAAAAGATGGGGAAGAGGTGGACCCAAAAAAGGTGGAGTTCCTTCCCCTTGGTTTTGATGATTTCTATGGAAGGAATGTTGGTGTGAAGAAGAAAAATTTATGGATGCGTGTGGTATCAGCAGTGGAAAATGCATGCAAGCCCGTTCTTGAAAAAATAGAGAAATGGACTGAAGAGAAGAGGAAAGCCAGTGAGGTGAAGTTGAAGTTGATTGAAAAAGAACTTGAACTTGTAGAGGCTGAGTTGTGCCTGGAAGAGGAAATTGAGGATATGGATGAGGAGTTAAAGATGAGAGAGAAAGAGGAAGAGAAGGTGGAAATGAGTTTGCAGGAGGAAGAAGATACTTCTGCTGCATCGGCTAAGCAAGATGAGAAACCCTTAGTTGAAGAGGATGAAGAGGATGAGGACGAGGAAGAGGAAGAGGAAGATGAGGATGATGTTGCGCCATCAAGTTTTGGGTCAGCAACTGCAGATCAAGATGCAACTAAAAATGGCCAGAAGGGAAACAAACCTGGGAAATCTCCATTTTCTTCGTCTTCATTGGCATTTGCTTCATGTAGCCTTGTCTCTGGAGTGAGTTCTGAACTTTTCTTTTACAACATATTTCTTGGAATTTCGCTTCATTAAAATGTTGCTATAAGTCAGCATTATTAAATAGAATATCTTGTGATGTTAAGACATATATATGCTATACAAGGCCTTAGATTACCAAAAATGAAAACCATAGCCAATCAATATATTAGCTCAGTCAGTAGGAAAGTTTATATTGTGGTAGTCCAAATGATGTCATGGTTTTGAATAAAATCAGCATTTTTTCCTTTCCTCATAGCCAAGCAACTTTGTAAAATTTTTGGATTAGCTTGTGTGTAGTGTCCTCTTAATGATTAATTGCGCTGTATACTGTTTGACGGATGAGTCATGACGATTAGATTTCTAAACTCATTAATCCCCTTCTGTAGAGGCTTGACTTGATCTTTTGTATCTAGTTAGTGCTGATGACGGTTTATATTTGCATTAAGGATTTAGACTGTTGAACTTGATTGCTTTTATGATTGAAACAAGAACTCTGCTTGTTTATATGAACTACAGATTTTGACATCTTTCCATGTGAAATATGCTTCTATGCAATTAATCACTATCCTTGCCAAGAAGAGTTTTGATAGCATACGCAAGTGATGTATAAGTTGGTACAATGAGTTAATTAGTCAATAGAAAGTATGGAATTAGAGCGTAGGTTATACTTACAAATGAGATAACCATGGATCGGTTTTCTTGTGAATTAAGAGTTTAAAAAGTTTAAAATTTTCAGAATACCATAAATCTGGGTGTGTGCATCTATTGATGTGCAGTTCTTATGGTAGTTCAGATTTAAAGTTTCACTTAACCGAGTGATTTTTTACTTATGGGAGCTTATTTATATATCTGTCAAGTAGTTACAACTTATGGTAGTCCTTCAAAAGATAGGCAATGTCTAATGGATTTGATCATCAACACTGTCACTTTCTAATCCATCTTGTTTGTTTGAAATAAGTTGAAGGTTGAGGGCACTCTTAATGATGCCAACAGTGTTTATTTTATATTACCCTGCATGAGTCAAGATAATACTCCGTATTTGAAAGCAGATGCTGGTGATTGACACATAAAATGTGAGGACTTTTAATCGGTATATCAGCTGGTGTTTTGAATATTTTTGTTACATATCCAACTGACGGTGCCCTGTTTTCAGAGAATGCAGTTTGAGTGATGTCTGTGAATTTGAACTAGTTCTTACAACTTCTTGTTGTTGTGCAGGTTCCATCCAGGCTACAACAAGCATTTTTGTCTTGGAAAAAGAGTAGAGCGATGCTGAACACAACTATTCCTTCGTGCAATGACGCCTCTAGTTGCCCCTCAGCTGATTCAGTTAGTTTCCCTCCGGTGGTTGGTCCAAAAGTAAACTTGAAAGCCACTAGTCAAAGGCAGCTGAACTTCGAAGCCAAAATCTCCTCAAACGTGAGGCTATCTCGGATGCGGCCCATATCTCAGTTATGCTCATCTCATTCAACATCTATGGATACCAGAATAAGCTCAAAAGAGATGAGATCAAGAAACCGTAGTTGGCCGCATGTAGCGCAAGGGAGGGAACCATACAGCGTTTTGTCGCTTCACACCCCAGTGCATTGTTTGAACCCGTATGAAGAAACTACGCATGGCGAGCTGCCGCTATCTCCCTTGTTAACATAATACTTGTACTCTTAAGGGTAAATTTTGTAAGCGGCACATTCTTTTTCCAGCTTAAATTTTATGTATAAACTCGAGGTTCTCCCCCCAAATCCAACCAAGAGACAAATAAAGGTGAGGATGATAGGAGTTTGGGTTTGAATGCCTTTTAGGTGTTGTGAAGAGGGCCTATGTAGCGACATTGTTACCGTTATTGTGTTTTTGTAATTCTCAGTATCGTATCGTTGTACGTTGTATTTTAGGTTAATAATAATATGGAGGATGTTTAGTGTAACACCAATTTCTCCTGGGCTCCAAAAACTTCGCATTTCCTGGGATCGTCTCATATTTATGACTGGTAGAACGCATACAGTATATTGCAAAAGGTTTCGTAAAAATTGTAAGAAAAAGTTAAGGGCATGTGTGGTATCTTATTCAAAAAAAGTAATCGTTTCTCAAAACTTATCATAAGAATATTTCTTAAAATTAATTTACTTCAAGACTCAAAAACTCGTTTGACATGAGATTTAAAATGTTTAAATCTTAAAATTTAAACTGAACAAAAATAAGGGTCGCAGAAAAGGAAGAAAGAACATAGTACCATAAGAGATGGAGAGGAGGAGAGAGGTAAAGAAGAGAGAGAATTGAAAGAAAAAAAAGTAAGAGAGAGAGAGAGAGACGTGGAGTCTGAGGAGAGGGGAGGAGAGAGAAAAGAAACGAGTGTGCTTTAACTTTAAAAACTTTAAAATATCATTTTTTGTATTTTTAGAGAATATGCATTATTTCTAAGTTAGTTTTGAATTTATTTTTTAAAAACAGTCCTATTAAACAAGTTTTTAATACTTAAAACTTAAAAAAAGTGTTTTGAGTTTAAAAATTTGAATTCAAATTAAGTACCAAACAGACCCTAAACATTTTACATATTTTTTTTTTACTTTCTTGAGGATAACTCTTCGTGACTCTCTCTCATCATGTCACACCCAAATGAGGAGAGAGAGATAATTACAAAGACATAGATGTGTTACACCAAAATCACTATCACATTTCCAAATGAAATGACGCATCTGAAAAGTGTACATTTTACTAATAAAACTCACATAAATTTGATAGGGAAGAAAAGAAAGGATTTCAAATGTTGCACCATTTTCAAATCCATCCTTTACTCAAAGAAAAATTTGTACGAAAGTAGTTTTGAAGTCAAATTAAGCCCCAATACGTTGAAATATTTTCATCCTAACTTGATGTGTATGTGCTCACCTAAAGTTTGGTGAATGCAGAAATGTCACAACCCAGCTAGCTACCTGCAATTACTTGTTATTGACTATTAAAAATGGCGGCAGCATGACTATTCTTACATGGCTGCGTTTTGTTTTTAATCGAAATTAATTACAAATTTAATTAGGATCAAATCAAAAGTGGTCGTAAAGATGGTGACTTTTCTAAAACTCAAGTTTTTAAGTCCAAATTCTTCAGCTTAAAGACTTGCAAGGCTAGATTAACTGAACTTGGAATTTATTGATTTAACATCGTTCTTAAATCTTTATTAATATAATTTTGTATTAAACTAATATTTATTAGTATAATTTTAGTTTTTAAAGAGAGAAGCATTCAATTATTTGTTCAACGTATTATGGGTCAGATTCAAAACATTTAAAATGATTTTTGTTAGTACATCGATATTTTTATACTAAGGAAGAGAGTTTGGTTAAGTCACATAATAGGCAACCTAATTTGGTATCGAATTCACCATTCACGGGATTCGAACTTAGGACCTCTTACTTCCAAGTGAAAATGAATACCACTGTATCATAGTACTGAGTGGCCATTTGAAATGAATTTTTGGTAGAAACAAACACACTAATTAGGATTATTTTTTTAATATGAATGATATTAGAGAAAGAGGAGGAACCGAACATAGGACCTTCCACGGGTATGCCCTTAGCAATTTGATTAGTTGCATCTCTCTTGTAATGAGATTCTTCTTTGTTATTTATTAGGATGTGAGCATCCAATTTTCAAATTCTAAAAACAATTGGTAATATGAAGAATAAATTCAGGAGACTTAAACTCTAAGCAGTCTTCACTTATCAAATATGACGTCATTTAAGCCTAACACAAAAAAAAAAGGCAATATGAAAAGATTAGGTTTTTCTAATACATAAATATAGCCTTTGTCGAACAGAATACATAGATTGTTTATAGAATAATATTGATGATACCCACAACACTAGTTTCTTAAACTGTAACTACTAATATCTATCATTTAGCATTACTGTTTAGTATTTTTAGGTTTGATTCTCGCCTACATTATTGCTAGTCCAAATTAACAAAGATTTACTAATATATACCATACCTTAAATTAAAAACTTGATCGTAGATGCACCAATATCATAACATGTATTAATTATATGTTCGAGTACCAAATACTTGGAGCTTCTTAGTTATTACTTGTTATACTTGTAACAACTGAATTTTTTCATGAAATTACTTGTCCCATGCTCTTAATTAGCCAAAGTATTATTTATAGAGCATTTACGATTTACTTAATTACTTTGAATAGAAACAAGTTCGCATCCAACATATTAGAGCTTTCAACATTACAATCAAATCTTTCCATATATGACATGCTTCAAACTTGCAGTCATCATATTGCATGTACAATAACCTACACATCTCAGATAATTAAATAACATAACTTAATTAAAAGTATATTTTTTTTATTCCAAGTTTTAGGATGATTCTCCATCTTTCGACGTCTGGTTGTATAAAACTAAATAAAATAAATGGAGAATTTGGATGTAATCCCTAACTGTTCATATTTTATGATTGAAACCTTATTGGTTTTCAGTTTTTTATCAAAGTCCCTAACATTAATACAATAATATATTTCTAAGTAGATTATTATATTTTTTAAATAAAAAATGATATTTGTAGTTGTTTATATTAATGAGATTTTAAATAAAACTTATACTTTGTGGAATTAAAAATATTAAATGATAAATTATGCTCTCCAATATAGTGTATGTATGTATAAACTTGGGTACATTCATCAAAATTAACCAAAAAAACATTGTACCAAACATGGGTACATTTTTCAAAAAAAAAAAAAAAAAGATATTATGTTTGATAACATTATTAAATTTCTTTAATTAAACTTGACATAGATACATTCTCAAATAAAAGAAATAGAATGTACCTATGTTCATAAAAAAAAAAATATAGATTGAATTTTATATAAAAAAAGGGTTACATTTTATATTAAAAATGATATATTTTACATATAACAAATTGATATATTTATGAATGGGTACATTTAAGATTTAAAAAATTACAAAAATTATAAGAATGGGTACAATTAAGATTTAAAAATTAAAAGTCTTTTTATAAAAAAATTAATGAGAAAATTATTCATATTTATATTTTTATTACAGAAATATTTTGAATTGAAAATGGGTTAATTACACAAACACTCCTTGAGGTTTATCAAATTTTCACAATACCCCCTCACATTTGAGACATTAAACTAACATCCCCTCACATTTTAATTCACTTTCACATAACCCCTTCAGTCAAAATTCTGCAAATAAATTGACAAGTTTACCCTTATAACTAATTAATTAAATAATAAAGAAAATATTTAAATAAATAAATTAAACATTAAAAAATAAATTAAAACCTTAAAAGATCGAATGGGAAAAAAGAGAGAAAACCTAAACCCTCACAATTCCACGCCTCACCGTTCTTCCTCCCCGCCGTCTCACCATCGCCACGATCATCCCTTTCCTCTCCCCCGCCCCACCCTCTCGAAAAAGGAGGACTAATCTTTGTTCTCTGTATGAATGAACCATACACATGGTCCATAACATAATGTAGTATTTCCAGATTCATAGTCACCATTTTTTTGAGAAATCCAGAAATTTAAACACCAAAATTTTCACCAAAGTTAGGTTTTTTGATCAATTTGAACAAAACCCAGATGAGATTATATGCAAATTTTGAGAAACAAAGAAGAACCCAAAATCCAGAATGTCGAAAAAAAAAAAGATTTGTGAATTTTATCATCTGAACCTCATCTCTCACCACTTCCCATTCCCCAGCACGTTCCCACGCAACCATCCCAACCCAATCTAGATTAGTCCCGCTCCCTCCTGACTATATCCAACTGAAACCTCACACACCCATCTCGGATTGTGGTTCCAGATCGTACAACCCATAGAATACAGGGGTTGCTTTTCATGGCCATGGCGGCGCCGGAACTCTCCGGTGCCAACAACAATGCAGTGTTTTCCATGGTGGAATGATCAATCGATGGCTTTTTCTTCTTGATAAATATATGACTTATGCTTGGTGGAGGAGTTGAAGGATTTGGGCAGCGTGCAGGCATGGGTGAGAATGGTGGTGGTGTGAATAAGTCAAAGAAAGGAGGAGAGAGGGAGAAGTTTTTAATTTTTTTTAATGTTTAATTATTTATTTTTATTTTTATAATATATTTCTTTATTGTTTAATTAATTAGTTACAAGGGTAAAGTTGTCAATTTATTAGCAAAATTTTGACTGAAGGGGTTATGTGAAAGTGAATTAAAACGTGAGGGAGTGTTAGTGTAATGTCTCAAATGTGAGGGGGTTTTGTGAAACCTCGATAAACCTCAAGGAGTGTTTGTGTAATTAATATTTCTATAATAAAAAAAATAAATATGAATAAGTTTGCACCCATTAATTTTTTTATAAAAAGACTTTTAATTTTTAAGGGGTGTTTTGTGAAACCTCGATAAACCTCAAGGGGTGTTTGTGTAATTAGGAATTTTAATAAGGGTGGGAGTATTAAAATTCTAAACCAACTACTAATTTTTATTTTGAAAATTATGTAACTTACATATAAATTCATTAACACATTAATACTAAAAACTTTGATTAAAATCTAAAAACTAGTAAGATTTCAATCAATGAACATTAGTAATTAGACACTGAATACTAATTTTCTCTAAAATAAGTAAAGAAAAGCCTGTCCAAGCACGGCACCGTGTCCTGCCAAACAAAGCCAAATACATAACAAGTAGAAAATTAAGCCAATTCCACAAGAAGTAAAATGGTTGAATTTGTCCAAGTAGTGGACACAATAACTGGTCGGCATTCATGCATGAGTGTGACGTCGAGAGAGAGGACATGAATTTGCATGCCACGGATACACCATTACGGTAAAATTCTATGCTCATAGAATAAATATATGTATAAGTTTTTATTCATATATCTTTGTATTATTGACACAAGATACCACATAAATGTGTACTGGTACCATGTAAGTTATTCTCGAGTGATAGAGATATAGAATTATTGTGTCAGCCGGCAATAATAGAGCCAAATCTGATCCATATGCACATGTTGTATGCATTGCTTGTCCCCTTGAATTGTAAGACCGTAAATAATGGACACAACTACAAACGTATCCACTTTGGAAGTGAACAATGAACGAGTCCAAGTAAATGGACTTAGATTAGACTCTTGCATTGCAATTTACATGCATGTATGTCGAGACTGCGACTTCGACGTGGCCCTTTTCGCTCACGTGTTTTGCTTGCTTATCATACCTTATATATGGCTAGCTGTCTAGATAGGCCAACCTGCACCAGTGATGCCGCCCTTCTATTTCTTGTCTTCTTTTCTTTCATCAATCACTTTGGTGGATATCGCCTACCCTAGATAAACAATCATGTGGTTATTAAAAGAAAAATATATATGGTTATTAGGGGAAGGGAATCCCCATTTTTTGAACTTACGGGACCCACACCACATCGAACTTCAACGATTCGAACCGTCTATTTTTCAAGTTGCATAATCCTTGCAAAATATTAGCAAATTGGAAATATTTGAGGCATCTAATTGAGTTTAAAGAAATTGATGAAAACTATGTTCTAAGAAACATTAAATTTCATCGTGACAATTAAATGGACAAATGATTTCGGATTGAATTGAATTTTTGGATAGATGATTTATGAAATGAGACTTACATAATAGATAGTTCGAATCGTTGAAGTTCGATGTGGAATGAGTCCCACAACTTATTCCCATTTTTTGAAAGAAAATGAAGATCTCTTTCCTTGAAGGCTATATATATTATTTGAATTTGTCATGATTCAAGACCTATTAATCAAATAGAAACGGATGGAATAAGAAAATCATTTCGCTATAGTGTATGGAATCAAGCACCAACTTATCAAGAGTTGTCTTTGACATTTCGGAGACACTGTACAAATTTTATTAAGGGGCCCTTCTTAAGTAATTTTTTTTTAATAGTTCGGACTATTCAGCAGTACGGAAAATGAACAGTTATGATTGAATTGAGGAATATTACTTTTACTTATTTGCCAATCTAATGAATAAAAGCCGGACTTCTCTGTATATAATCCAGACTATTGAAGATTTACCACTTCTGAAGATGGTATTTGAAGAATTTTTTTTAAGACAATATATTCAAGCCAAATTCAACAAACAATCAGAATTTTAGCTTAATATGTTCATATGAAAATATATAAGAGGATGAAATTTTTTTGGAGATCATCAATGGATGGGATCTAACCAAAACAATACATATTTATCAATATAAAAGTTTATTACCAATATATAAATCACGTGAGTCTTCATTGTGACATCCCACATTGTTCAGGGGAGTGATCCTTATATGTGTATTCCCATCTCTACCTAGCACAAGGCCTTTTGGGAGCTCACTGGCTTTGGGTTCCGTAGGAACTTCGAAGTTAAGCGAGAAGGGGGCTAGAGCAATCCCATGATGGGTGACCCACTGGGAAGTTCTCGTGTGAGTTCCCAGAAACAAAATCGTGAGGGTGTGTTGGGGGCCCAAAGCGGACAATATTACGCTACGGTGGAGTCGGGTTCGGAAAGTGATCCTGCTCGGGTCGGGATGTGACATTCATAGCATAGAGTAACAAAAATTATATTAGAAAAAAATGGAAAATATATTTTGGTCAGCTCGATAAGATGGCATGATCTTATCCCTTTGAAGAAGTAAGTTCATAAGAAAAGCTAAAAAGAAAAGGTCTCTAGAAATTGATCGATCCCCCAAATGATATAAACTCTATCAAAGGAAGAAAATGAAAGGAGTATATATATGAAGAACCTACTTATTTATAGAAGGAAAGAGCAATAGTCAAATGTATATTGCGTTGCGTGCATGTAATCACTTTCTAGAAAATATGGATCAAATGAATTTAAAAGGAATCATATACGAATCTCGGATGATAGGATTAGAATGCGACGGAAAATTTTACATTAACTAGCTGGTGAACCTCATCATCATACTTGAGTTTTGCAACGTATTCTTGAGTTTATTTTATTTTATTTTTCTTTAAATGATAATGGTGTTTCAATTTGATTGATCATCACAAATAAATATAAGGGTGCTTATTAGGTATGTTGCTTTAGTGATCAACGAATTCATCTGGAGTAAATTTACACAAAAAAGCAATTAATTAAAACTACTACACGGTTACTACAAGTACAGGTCCACTAATACAAATTCATCACAAGAATGATAGACGCAACAAACCTCATCACAAGAACAATAGACACAACAAACCTATACTAGTGCACACATTGATCTTCACTGATGAGTGAGGCCACACAAAGTCGTCGCTGGAGAGTGAGACCATATAAAGTCATTACTGAAAGACGAAACCACATAAAGTCACTGTTGAAAGGTGAGACCACATCAAGCCGCCATTCAAAGGTGAGACCACATCACCCACAAATGTGGTACAAACAAACCATAATTGGGTTAATTGATTGATTTAAAATAGTTTAAGGTATTAATTTACCAAAAAAGTACTTCAAGGGGACTTTTAACTGAATCAATAGTTTAGGGGTGTCAAACGACAGTTTACTCTTGTAAAAACCCTGACATTATAAATCATATTCCAACGTAATGGTATTAACTACTTTCCACTTGTAAATAGAGAAACCTATATTCTACTCCTATGAATGACCAGTTGAATATCTAACTGTAGTTAGCTCATTATTTGATCCAGTCTAAACCCCCTACCCTAATACCATTGTATAAAAAGATTTTTATATTTGAAGAGATGGTTTGTTAAAATTGTCGTAGGGTTACAAGGAATTGTCATTTTTAAAAAACTGAGGCACATCGTTCAGTGGCTTGGATCACATTGAACTTTATATTTCAAATGGGATAAAGCAAGGATTGGAGTGGAAATGATGAGATTCATGTCTAGTGTTTGGTCATTTCACATGCAAGATTCCATAAGCACACGGAACACGTGTATATATAATTTCTTTATGAGTATTCTGATCTTTGGAAAGATGAACTACTATGACGAAATCATCAACTGATTTATTTTTTAAAGAAAAAAAAATTGACTTATTAATCATTCTTTTATGTGATACTCGTTCTCCTATTAGTCAAATCATGCAATTTCCCCCTCACCCCCAAAAGTTGAAGGAAAAAAAGGGTCCGTTTTACTTCTTTTTTCTTTTTAACTTTGTTAGTCACATGTGTTGGCAATTTTTAAAAATGTACAGCAATTCTAAACTGTCCTAAGTGGCAATGTCAAAATTATCACAAATCTTTTAATCATTCATTTTTCAGTTAACTCCAAAGAAATATAGTCCGTTTTTTAACCATTAGTATATGCCTAACTTAACATCCAATTACCATACTACACTACTATATATTTTAGTAGAAGTGCCAAAACTATCAACAATTATTTGAACCATACACACACACACACACATATATATATATATATATATATATATATATATATATATATATTATTTGCCTACCACTCTAACTACCTTGTATAATTGTACATATAATATAGTATTTGATGATGTGGTCCAAATCAAACTTGTCCCCAGCTAATGTGTTATGCATCACCCTAAACCTAAAAGCACGCAAGAAATTTCGCGTAACTTGTATGTTGATTAGAAGCATCCTCTTGGGCCCCCTCTCACCTCTTTACCAAGAGAATAATAATAGTTAGAGAAACTTGCCTTCAGCTATTGTGTTTTTGTGGGAATGCAAAGGTTCTAATAATTCATGTCTTTCTATACATGGGAGTGAAAAAAAAAAAGGGAGGTTTTAGATTCGATGATCTGAGCTGATAAGTCTGCTTGATTGTGATTACGCATAGAATGAAATCTCTCATATCCTCTTCGGGCTCAAAAGGGGTATAGAACCGTAACTTGCCACAAATTGTCTCCCTTAAAAAAAAAAGTTTTATTTTCAATTTATTTCTTTAATTTAACACAACTAATGTTATTCTAACATAAATGTTTAAATTCTAAACACAATGTTGAATCCCACATTGCGGTCGAAGGAGAGAATTATAGTTTAAATACTTTAATTCTGCTCTAATTAATATCGTAGACTTTTATGATAAAAATCTCATATCTGACAGATTATGCACTAAGTAATTACCAAGTTAGGACAATACTAATGTTGTTAAATCTAAACATGTGGCCCGTCTATATGATAATTCAACACACACTAGGACAAATTACTCCATCATGCCAACCACCACATGTAATATTAGTTAATCATATAATTATAAAAACATTTATACTATAATATATAGGCATTTTATATGCAAGTCATTTATTTTTTCATTTACTTATGAGATTATCTCCACTACAATACAAGTTTTGTTATTTGGCCAAATTAATATGGTCACGTTAAACGCAACAGAACTATTTTCTCATAATTTAGAACATCGTCTTGTAAAAAGTAAGAAAAGAAAAAAGAGATTCCATTGATATTTCTTAAGAAAAATGATTCTAGTCGGATTATTTTTGTACGGTCAGTTTTCGTTATGCACTATGTATTTTAATTTAAAATTTAAAATTTTAAAATAATTTCTGATTGTACAATATACGATAAACGATACTGATTAAGGAATCTTTAAAGATTTTCAAAAAATAGATCCGATAAGGATCATTTTCCATTTCTTAAAGTTGGGTAATTGTTTAAAGTCTACTTCACTTGATGTAACGTTTTTGTGGAAATTAGAACAAGTGGCAACGTTGCACCGACTGTCCGCATTATGAAATTAATTTGTATGCGACAAAATACATAACTCCACCGTGACCTCAAATGACTCGTTTTGTTTTCCGCCCACACGACCTGATTGGGCGACGTGGCAATCGCATGTCCCCGCCAGCCCAATAGCCCCCTCAGATTTTACCACGTGGACCTCTCCACTCACGCTTCAATTCCACAGAGACTCGAGGATCCATACTCTGCCATACCGCCTACCGCTTATCCTGAAACTTCCACGAACCACTAGCAAGTGGCTACACCCCACGAAACCATTTAATTTTGACACGTGCTTAAAACTCGAGTGACCAGCGTAACCCTAGCATCGCTTACCTACACGTGCTGAGCATGTGAAACTCAAACAACGGTATAGCCGCCTTCCCTGACTGAGCAATGATTAGCCACCTTGACGTCAGAGAAGGGTTCTTTCCTATCTTTTTTTTTTCTTTCTTTCTTCATCTTTTATTTGAACGATGACGGTTAAGCTCCGTTAACATCTCATATGAATTATTTATAGAAAGAAAAAGATAAAATAAAAAATATGAGAGGAAAAAAAATGAAAGAAGATGAAAATAAGAAGAAAGAATCCTAATCCATGACGTCTCAACGTTGCGCTCACCGCCGCACCACAATCATCCATCCACGTGTTGCATTCTGACAACTGATCTTACCGCTAGACAGTTAAAACCGGTAACCCAGCCCACACCGCACACGCAGCTTGGCCGGTTGACCGTCAAACTTGAAGAAACTAAAATAAAAACATAAAAAAAAAAGATAAAAAACGTTATTTAGCCGGTTTATTACCTAAGCTCGACCTCCAATTGTATCATGGATAATGCTAACTTTGCACTTTAGGTTCAATAATATTTTAACTCATATTTTATTATTTAAAAATTAAATTTTTTTATGTTTGCTTATCTTCAAATACTAATTCAAACTAAATTATTATAATTGCTCATTTATTGCCTTAGCCCAATTTCATAATAATAATAATAATAATAATAATAAAAGAATACTATTAGTGTGACAACCCGTTCTTAATTTTACAATTTTATAAATTTCAAAAGAGTGAATTTACGAAAATACCACTAAAGGCGAGATCGTTGACTTTTGTTGACCGTCATTCGTGACGTGTATGGGCTATCACTTTACCGTATTCTTGAAGCATTCGACGTTACGAACGTGTAGGCGTAAGCGAAATCGAAATCGAAGCCAGGGTTACAATGAAGGTTTTACAGAACTACAAATCCGAAAAGTACTAAAAATTACTAATTATTATTGTATATATTTCTCCCAATTAGGAAAGGAGAACAGGGAGGGAAAAGAGGAGGATGGACCAACTAGAAGAAGGAGGTGAGGAGATGACCAATGGGGGGAGAAAACAAGGAGGGAAATGAGAGAAGCGGGAGAGCAGCTAACTAGGGCCGGATCCCCTTGACCCAGTTTTTGGCAGCTTTTTCCGTTGCCATTTTCGTCTATTTTCCAGCGAGTTGGAGTCTCCCACTATCACCATTCGACTCAACGACCTTCCCTCTTATAATTCCACACCAATTTGACGGCGGTTAGTGAAGATTTCACGACGAATTCATGTTTTCTTATTTGACAAGTCCGAAGGCACCCACGGCGACGATCTGCCGTTTCCAAAGTCACCACCATGGTTCGACTCCTTGTGAACCCAAGAATCAGTCCCAAGCCTTGGTTGGTGCATCAAAGTATCGGAGATGACGAATCGACAACCACCATTTTCTAGGGTTTCCGGTAGGTTCGTGGCGATTTGAGGCTTTTTCTGGCCAAATTGGACTTGGCCACATGTATAAAACTTGCTCTACTCATTGAGATCTTCATTCCTGTAAAATTTGGGAATTTTTGGAGTTGTTCGATTTTCCGGCTAGTTGGGGCGGCTGACTACCACGTGCATCGGCTCGTGGCCAGTGGGCCGACACTGTCTTTTTAAGTTAAATTCAATGTTTTGATTTCAATTTAATCACCGTTTGTTATAGTTCGATAGTTTGAACCTAAAATGGAATACTACACCACTTGACCATTTTATGATTCGACGATCCGACCATTAGATCGTCACAAAACCTTAATACGTTATAGTACGTAATATTTAAGGATATTAGGAATTGATGGATTAGAAATCTGACGTATGGATCTTCCTAGATGGGTTTTCTAAGTTTTTAAACCTAAACGTCAGCCTTCACTTAATTTTAGCGATTGGTAGAGATCCGACCATTGGATTGTTTCAAAACTTTAGGATGTTCTAGGAGCTTATTGAAACTCTTGGGAAGTTACGGATCGAAAATCCGAGGTGTGGATCTTCCAGATCGAGTTACGTAGGTTTGTGGACCCTACCGTCGACCTTTGACCGACGGTTGACTTTTGGTCAATGGGTTAAAAATCATTCTAAAATGTCCCTGGGGATGTGTTTTATGTAATTTACGTGTTCTATTGATAAGAATTATGAGACGCGATTTGATAATTGTTCTAGACGACGATCGTTCATGATGCCTCGATATTCGTGCTAGGGAGTTGTAGCGCAGACTTCAGGTGAGTGATTATTTTCCTTTTTGTAGTCTATATATACGATTGATAGTTTCCATTTATGCATTTGAAAAAGAATTTCTTACATACACCTGAATTAGACTAAAGTTTATAAGAATTAGCGAAATGACGGAATTTATGAAATATGCTAAAACCTATGGGATACGTAGGTAAGTTTATTATGTTGACTAAAATTATTGAATCATTATGGCATGCTTATATTTATGTAGTCTGCTCATCATTGCTGCACCTTGGTGTTAGAACTCGCCCAAGGCTAGAGCCAATCTTTCACGTGTATGTTCACCTTTACACTGCACGCTCGCCTTAGATCTAAGTAGGTGACTGTCCTATCATACAGGTTGCATTAGGCAACTCTAACTCGTAGGTGACCTCGCCTAGCGCCAGTCTTCATGTGATTGTAGCACTAGAACGTATATTACACCCAGTTCTATCGTACATGTTGCATTAGGCAACTCCGACTCGTGTGCTAGCGATTTATGAGCATCAGTTCAGTCGTAAAGGTCGCATTAGACAATTCCGACTTGTGTGCTAGCATAGATTGTTTGAGGACCTAATTTTACTTATATCACTATTGAGATTTTATGATTTTGGATATCCTACCTTAATTACGAGATATTGTGCCGTAATGAATTCTTGAGATTTTGCAGGCTACGGTAAATATTTTTATACTATACATGATAACTATATTTTGGAAACTATACTTATTTTACGACGATGGGTTACAATGTTTTCAAAAAGGTTTTTATAAAACTTTATTTTTAGGCCCACTCACCCTTGTTTTTCGCCCCTTCAGGTTTCAATAGCTGAGCTTTCATATCGATGAGGATTGTTGGCAAATATTGGTGTAAACGATTACCTTGGATGGTATAATTCTCACCCTATCTTATTGTACTGTACTTATACTCTGACATCACATGTGAAATGGATTCATTCCCGCTCACAGCGCACTCTTATACTTAGGCACTTGGTTTAAATTTACTCACATTTGTCCACATCACTACACTTTATGGCTTCGTCACCCTCCAAGTGTCGGCCAACACAACTCGATTTAGAGTCCCAATGGACATTTCGGGTTGAGGTGTGTTAATGAGATATCGTTTAATTGAATCATGTCAGAAAGTCAATATATTAGGCATTTTCTAATCATTTCAAAGTATTGTCCTTGTATAATTGCTTATATATTTTTCATTTAGCCAAATTCCTCTTTAACTTATTATAAGTTATTAATTGTTCTAAGAATCACATTTTAAGCCACTTAGTACTACGACCAAGTTGTATTCCTCTTCACTTATAAGTGAGAAGTCTATAGAAACAGAAAACTTTCTCTGTAAGTTTTCTAATTGTATTGAATGAATAAATTAGTTACACAGATGTGAATATATATAGCCTTAGCTGCCTTAGGCTAGTTACAAGAATACCCTCAACTATCTTAACTAATTACAGTAACTAACAGAACTAATTACATTTAGCTTTATCATACTATTTAACAGTAACTATATTGGATGACTTGTCATTTGCCATACTACACCCCCTCAAGCTAAAGGAGGAATCAGTGAGGATTCCAATTGGAAGTTTGGAACAAAGAAAAGAGAACCTGCTCTTGGACAAAGATTTGGTGTGAAGATCAACCAATTGGTCTTCACTACAAAACATATTGAACTTTGATGAGATTTGCAAGAACCAACTCCCAGATATAGTGATAGTCAATCTCAACATGCTTGGTTCGAGCATGAAAAATAGGATTAGAGGCTAAAGAGATTGCAGAGATATTATCACACCATAGGGTAGGTAGAGTAGGAAGAGGGAAATGAAGATCTTTGAGAATTTTGCAAACCCAAGTGAGTTCTGCTGCAGTATGAGCTAAAGAACGATATTCAGCTTCTGTAGAGGAACGAGCAACAGTGCTTTGTTTCTTTGCACTCCAACTGATGAGATTAGAGCCAAGAAAAACACAATATCCACTGGTGGACCGCCTGTCAAATGTGCAGCCAACCCAATCAGCATCAGAGTAAGCTGAAAGAGCGATAGGACCTTTAGTAAACCATAAACCATGAGAAATAGAACCTTTAAGAAATATGAGAACCCTTTTTGCTGCTTGAATTTGTTGTTCTCTTGAAGCATGCATAAACTGACAGATCTGATTAACAGTAAATGCAAGATCCGTTCGAGTCCAAGTGAGATATTGTAATCCACCAACTATAGAACGATAGTCAATGGGATTGGATAAGAGAGGCCCACTGTGGTCCAACTTCTGAGACCCAAGAGGAGTGCAACAAGGTTTGGCACCTTCCATATTTGTTTTCTTGAGGAGATCAAGTAAGTATTTGGTCTGATGGAGAAAGAGGCCATTGGGAGATCTGTGAACTTCCAATCCCAAGAAATAGTGTAAAGGACCAAGATCTTTCACTGGAAACTGAGTGCTAAGTTGTTGGATAAATTATTGACAGAGTTGAGAATTGGGGCCAGTAACTAGAATATCATCCACATAAACAAGAACAATGACTAACTGAGGTCCATGAAGGACAAACAAAGAAGCATCATATTAGGATTGGTGAAACCCAAGGGTATGAAGGGCTTGAAACAATTTATCAAACCAAGCTCGATAAGCTTGTTTAAGACCATATAAGGATTTCTTCAGCTTGCAAACAAAATGGGAAGAGTTGGAATCAATAAAACATGGGGGTTGTTGCATGTAAACATCATCCTTTAAGTCTCCATGAAGAAAGGCATTGCTAATGTTTAATTGATTCAAGAACCAATTATATTGGACAACAAGTGTAAAAAGAATTCAAATGGTAACGGGTTTAGCAACAGGACTGAAGGTTTCTTGAAAGTTAACTCTTTCTTGCTGATGAAATCCCTTTGCCATCAAGCGGGCTTTGTGTTTGTCAAGAGTGCCATCAGGATTTTTCTTGACGCGGAAAACCCATTTACAACCAACTACATTCTGAGAAAGATGAGGAGGAACAAGAGACCAAGTTCCTGTGGAGATTAAAGCATTATATTCAACTTGCATGGCAGCTCTCCAGTGAGCATGCTTTGATGCTTGCAAATAAGTACTAGGAACAAAGTCAAGATCAACATGAACTGGATGTTTGGTTGCTGAATAAGCTCGAGACTTGTATATTCCAGCCTTAGATCTTGTAATCATAGGATGTGTATTCTAAGAAATTGGGGGATGACTTGGCAGAATAGGCATTAGAGAAGAATTACTGAGAGAGACAGAACTGGGAGAATGATCCACTGACTAAGTGCATGAAGAAACTTCAGGTAGAGGTGAGATTTGAGGAATAAGAGTAAGTGCAGAAGGACATGGTGATTATGAAGAGGTACTAGTTGTAGGAGAACTTGAGACATATTTGCGGAAGTGAAGATCCAAGGATAGAGAATATGCTGGAGATGAAGTCTCTGAATTGGAACTGTGACTCAGCAGGGACTTGAATGGATAAGAGTGTTCATCAAAGACAACATGGCAAGATATGTAGATCCTATTTGTCACAGGATCAAGACACCTATAGCCTTTATGTTGTAGACTATATCCCAAAAACATACAACTTTTGCTTTTAGCATCCAGTTGGCTGGGAATGTAAGGCTTAAGCCAGGGATAACATTGACAGCCAAAAACTTTCAGTTTAGAGTAATCTGGGTACTGATTGAAGAGAAGTTCCGATGGAGACTTTGTAAGACCAGAAATAGGAAGCCTATTAATAAGATATATGGCAGTGGAGAAGGCTTCAACCCAAAACACTTGAGGAACATGAGAGGCAACAAGTAATGTTCGAGCTATCTCAACAAGATAGCAATGCTTCCTCTCTGCACAACCATTTTGTTCAGGAGTATGTGGACAACTAAATTGATGTAATATACCATGTGCACGAAGAAAAGAAGCAAGGGAGTGACTGGTGAACTCACCCCCTGAATCTGAGCGCAGAATCTTGATTTTATTGCCACTGAAGTTTTCTACATAGCTTTTGAAAGTAACAAATGTAGAAAATACATCAGATTTGGACTTCAATGGAAAAAACCAACTATATTTGCTAAAGTCATCAACAAGAAGGAGGTAATACTTGAAACCACTATTAGAGGTAACAGAGGCAGGTCGCCATAGATCACAATGCAGAAGTTGGAGACTTTGAGTTGTTGATGAATAAGCCACTCCAAAAGGAAGCTTGTGGTTCTTAGCAAGTGCACAATCTGAGCAGAAAAAATCAACACTCTTCTTGCCTTGTAGTGTAAGATTATTAGTAGATATAACCCTTCTGAAAATGGAGGAGGAAGGATGTCCAAGGCTCTTGTGCCATAGTGTGACAGGTGCTTTGATGCTAAGAAGAGCTGAGGGAGATTGATGGAGACTGGTGGAACCTTGGAGAGGATAGAAACCATCCCTAACAGGGCCGTGCAAAAGCATCTTCCCCGAAATGCGATCCTTGACAGTGGATCCATAAGGGTCAAGAGTCAATGAACAGTTATTATCCTTAAGAAACTGATAAGCAGACAGGAGATTGTGTTTCATGAAAGGAACATGTAAAACATTGCTCAGTTTAAAGGAATTATGTGGAGTGTGCAGAGATGATGAACCAATATGATGAATAGACAATCCTTTACCATCGCCAATGTAGACTTTGTCATTTCCAGTGTAGGAAGTAGGAGAAGAAATATTGGCTCATTGGTGATGTGGGAAGTGGCACCAGAGTCAATTAACCAAGGCTGAGATGGTTTGACTGAATGATGCGCACACATAGCAGCAAAACGTTGCTAGCCCACAGTGAGGCTAAACTTACCCCCTCTTCCTTAATGTAGATAATATCATTTGTTAAAGAAAAAAAAAGAACCACATTTCAAGAACGCAACAATTATAAATAATACTAGCAGATGGGCACACACAAAGTGTGTGAGAAAATTTTTTATTTTTGTTTTTGAAATAGAAGGATAGAGGAAGAGAGTGATAGAGAATGTGAGAGTGAGAAGTTTTTTTTATTTTTTATTTTTATTTTTTTTATTTTTTATTTTTTTAATTAGAGATGTGTTAGGATTACATGTAGGTGAGACTTTAAGAAAAACAACAAAATTTGGTTGTGTGAAATTATATTTATGCCCCATATTTCTTATTCATGTTCTGTTTTAATTAGAGGGTTAAACTGGTAATTTCATAGGATTTTGGTTGATAATGAGTGTTTTATTAATTAGTAGAGATATTTGTAACTTTTCTAGACCAAAAAATTAAAAGGAAAACTAACGAAAAGTAAAAAAAAAAAACTTCCCATTTAATGAAAAGCCCTTTTTAAAGGTATAGTGAATAGTACCAGGGAAATGTATAAATGTGGTTTTTCGTTAAAACTGAACAGTACCGGAAGTGTTTTGTTAAGACTCCTAAAATTAAATGCAATAGCATCAAATTATTAATTTATAATAGTTCAAAAGTAAATTAGTGGATGAGATAAATAATATGTTAAGAAATTAAAGGCAATAAAAGAAGAAAACTAATTTCAAATTCTTATTTTATTTCATTGACACAAAGCAAGAATATAAGCAAAGTTGCTGCATTATGAGATTGAGACCCCTTTAAAATTTTCAAATTCCGAGTCAGACTTTGGGTATATTTTAGAAAGTTACAGAGTGAGACTCTTCTTGAATTTTCTAACACTTCATATTTTTTGTATAAAATTTTATAATGCTAGCACGGAAAATAACAATAAACTGTGAGGTGCCGAAGAGAAAATGTGCATCTAAAAAGTTACTAAACTATGTTCAACCCAAATAACTGATAGAAAAACAATCGTAACCCTAATTATATATAATTATAGTCGAAATTTCGGTATATAAAACACCAAAAATACACTATGTAAAATTTAATCAAATTGCTAACTCGATATTTTTTTCCATCACAAAAGAATTCAACACTCGAGAGAAATCCCCGAAATACTGAAAAAACAAACAAAACGACGCTCCCTCTATTTAACGGGCAATAGCCAGTACCCGGTCACCACACTAGGAAAATTCGTGTTAATTTCTAGGCTACCCCTTATCTCGTTGCGGGTATAAAACCCATACGAGGGCGGGGGCTGGTTTCTCGATCGATCGTAAAGCCTTGTTGAGCCCTCTCCACCCTTCCATTATATTCTCGCTTTTGCCCTCGTCGGATTTATGGTTATTACGGTTATACCAAGCAGGTTATGATTGCTGTCGGCTGCCGGAAACTTGAGAGCCGAAGCTCTTCCCCTGCTCTCGGCTTCCCTCGCCCCAGGTTCTTCCGATACCGCCGCTTGAGGTAACCGGAACCACTCCACCCGCTCAAAACGAAACGCCACAAAAGTAGTTATTTCCGTTTTCGTCATCGCCTGTATTAGTTATTTACGGAAAATGCCGAGCCCGACGATTTCTAGCCGAAGGGGGCAGCCGGAAGAGAAGAACCGCAGGCCGAGACCGCTCTCTGTTCGATCGTCATCGTTCCACGGCCAGTTCACGGATGCGGCACCGCCGCCACAGCTTCGGAGGCCCAAAACGGTGCCGGACATGGCGTCGTTCAGGAACGCAGTCGGAACAACGGTGTCGTCGACGGAATTACGGCCGAAGCTGACGAAGCTGCTCCTTAACGTTACGATCCAGGGGAGCGTCGGGGCCGTACATGTTGTGATGTCGCCGGAATCAAAGGTCGGAGATTTGGTCGCGGCGGCCGTGCGGCAGTACGGCAAGGAAGGTCGCCGTCCAATCTTGCCTTCCGATGAGCCGTCGTTATTCGACCTCCATTACTCGCAGTTCAGCTTAGAAAGTAAGCGCTTATTGTCTTTTCGCTTTATAAAATCAACGGCCACCGTTTAACTTCGAATATAATGGATTGACACGTGTCCAGCGCGTACTGACTGCGATAATTTTTTGTTGGGCCAGGTTTGGATAGGGAGAAGAAGCTGATGGAGTTGGGATCCAGGAACTTTTTTCTATGCCCAAACGCAATAGCTGTGGGCGGGGGCGGTGGCGGCGGCGGGGGAGCGACGGCGTCGTCCGCTTCGTGTTTGAAAGAGGCGGAGAAAGTTTCACGAACTGGGTTTGCGTGGCTTAAGTTCATGGATTTCTTGTTGTAATTGGGATTAATTAGTTTTGGCAAAATTAATTAAGATGTTAATTATTTTTGCAAAAATGCATGTGGCAGCGTGTGTATATGTAGGTGGGTAGTGTTCCTTGTTAGCAAAACAAAAAGGTATTTTGGTCACTGACTTTAGCCCTCCTTATTTATTCAGTGGCCTCCTATGCGAGTGCACTAAATTACAAAATATTCAAGTTGATGTGCAAAATGTGTATCAAAATTACAAAATATTCAAGTTGATGTGTGAAACGTGTCTAATGATTGACAGATGCGTATACGGTGATGTTATTTACACATTTATTTTTCAGCTATCTGGTCGAATGAATTAAAGATGATCAAATGACATAAATAATAAAAGGTGTGTAGAAGGTAAAAAAGAGTGTGAATAGTATCACCCATATATATAATAGGAAGAGAATTTAGCATAAGTCTCAAATGTCTATACGATTGATAGACAAGTTTGATACAATCAAATAGAAAGCCCTAAGGGTGACATATTCTAAGAGCTCTCAGTATGTCATTGAATAAATCTCTCTCTGTCCATACAAGTTGAGGACTCCTTCCCCTTTTCAAACAATGATTCGAATTATTTATAGAGAGACCTCTTATCAATGATAGAACAACATCCATTTTCATCATATCTAAGGAATCCCCTGGGTATTTGGATATTTTGTTTTCATCAATGATCTAGTCAATCATGAATAATTGGTTGTGCGATCATAGATATGAAAATTACATTTCTCTCTCTGCCGGAACGGAACGATAGGAGGGGTTGAAGGGATAAGACAGCTTCACCACAGTCAAGGTAGTATACAAACCTGAACATTACAGTCAACAACATCCTTCACAACATCAGGGACAAGCTTTTTCTCAAACGGCTGAAGCCCCTACGTACCTGAACACCTGGCCAAGAAGTAGCCAAACGAGTATTTGCTCCTTCCAGTGCACAAGTCATACTACTCGGAATTGCCGAACATTGAGGGACCATATTGAAGAGCTCCTTGATCAAGGCCAATACTGAGAGTCCATGAGAAGCAAGGGAAGGGTAAAAGCGAGATGACGGAAAGCCCAAAGATAAGTCTGATAGGTATGAGCTTACCAATAATGAAGACATGAGCATTACAAAGAAGCCAACTAAATGTGTGTTGCCATTTAGTACTACAGTATAGCAGTATTTCTGTTCACTTGTAAGTGAGAGGTTTTAGGTTCAATTCTCGCCAAAGGCGAATTTGAACCACATTATTGTTAGCTCATTGTGAGACTACACCTACTCCCTCCCTCTTAGTGTAGATAATATCATTTTTTTCTAAAAAAAAAAAAAAAAAAAAAAAAAAAAAACCCTTGTGTGTTCAACTTATTAATTAGTTTTTTTTGTTCAATACATATTAATGAGTTCGTAATTTCTTCAAATTCAATCAATTTGCTTTTATTCTCAATATTTAGATATTTTAAATACTATTCGAAAAAAATGGTTGCAGATTAAGTGTGAGATTGTTTTGTTTGCAATGAATGATGAAGAAAACTAAATCACATCATGACATAAACAGGATCGAGGATCACAAAATGAAAAGAAATGTGAGATTTGGAATCATTTAAAAGTATTAGAGATATATGTTTGAAATCTTGTTGAATGATTGAGAATCTCTTCATTAATGTCCAGCTTTGAACATGATTTTGAAAACGAAATTTTATTTGGATCAAATTATTTTATTTTCTACACCAACTAAAAAAAAAATATATATATAAATCAACTTCCAAGTTTGCCCATAATTAAATAAGAAATAGCATCTTGCTCTTTACATCGTATTCTTTATTATTTATTTGTAATTTTATTTATGTTTAGTTTAGATTCTTTTTTTCAATTAAATTTTACTCTTTTACCTCTTAGTGTTTATTATTTATTTTTAATTTTTTATTATGTGTAGTTTGGATTTTTTTTAAATTAAATTGTTTTACTTTAGAATTTAATTAGGAACTGGTATTTTGCGATATTGATAAGAAAATAAAAAAGAGTAATCATTGTTGTTTTTACCTCTACAACGAATAAGCCAAAACCTAGCAGACCTCTGTACCCTCTATAATTTCTTGCAAAACGAACCCAAGTGAGCGCAAAATATCTCCTTAAGATCGCCGACAACTGTTATCTTCTTCAAGTAATTTTAAATTTTGGAAACTATTAACACAACATCAAAGGTTGAGTATCTATACATACGTGTGACACAATCAAATAAAAACGAGGGTGATGATGTTTCTCCAAATCCTCCAATTGGGGATTATTTATTGGATATTAGGGGTAAGTTAACAAAACCATACCCTCGAAGAGCAAATCCATGTCGTCTACCTCCACTCATAATATCTTCTAAATCCAATAATTAAAACTTTGATTGTATGGTTTTGGGATGAGTATTATAAACTGACAATTATGAACATAACAAATTGGTCTTACGGTTATCTTCTTCAAGTTTGCTTTGATTACTACTAAGGAAGGAAGAGGAGATTCTTATCTGAAAGGGTGTTTAAGATATTAAGAATTATAATTTTCTGTTGTGTTAAAATGGTAACCAAATTAATACAATTCAGATTGGGTTCATATAAAACTTCTCGTTTGAAAATCTATCTCCTTTGTATTATAATTCGGATTAATATCCTATCAGAGGCACATAACATCTTTTAAAATCTGGCAAGTCCGTAATTAGATCTTATTTAATTGTAACCTTGATTAGGTTTATTTATTCAACAAGAAAGAAATACGTCCAACGGGAAGTTTTCTTTGAAATCATTCGTTCTGATCTGGGCCTCGGCCCCGCTTTAAACTAAAGCCCAGGCCCATCCCCACACTGCGATTGACAAGGAAGTCTTCAAAAACCCTAGCACGAAACCTGGCGGCAATTCGCTTATAAAACGCCCCTTAAACCCTCCATCTTCCGCCTCTCCAGTCGCGCACTCTCAAAAACCCTAGCCCCGCTTCTCTCTCACTTTCTCACAGTTCTTCAATGGAGTTTTGGGGTAATTCGTCTCTATCTATATCTCTTTCTATTCTTCGTCTCGCATGAATTCATTGTCTAGGGTTTCCTACTCTTATGATTTGTGTGCTCTGCTCGTCTGCTCTGAGAAAACTTGCTTTCTGTGTTCGATAGTTTGAAATTTTTTGGCTTACGGGTTGTGTTTTTATTTTGCTCTGCATTCCGTTACCGATAACTTTTATGAATGTGATTCTGCGATTGAAATTGTTGTGATTGCTAAAATTCTTGTGTTCAGAAATCGGTGTAATTATTTGACTTGATGATTTCCATGAGCGTTTCGGGTTTACGGTCTCTTAAAATGGTATCCTGCATCGTTTCCTATTCGGGTTTTTGTAGACAATGTGGATTTAAAAGGGCAGTGGTGATTAATATGCTTTTTGTGGTTATGTAATGAAATGTACCTGGATATTTTGTCTTTGCAGATGTTATGCTATTAATTATTGTTGTACTCTGAATAACGATTCCGTTTTTGTTGGTTTAGGTGTTGAAGTTAAGGCTGGAGAGCCTGTAAAGGTAGTGCCAGCGGAAAGCTATGTTATCCACTTGTCACAGGTTAATTGATTTGTCCACTAATTTTTGTTTTGAATCACTGTACATGGCATGCGTTCGCAAGTTTCTTAATAGTTTCTTGTTCGCTAGGCAACTCTGGGCGAGTTAAAGAAGGGAGGTGATCAGTGTGTTATCCATGTCAAGGTCGGAGACCAGAAGCTTGTTTTGGCAAATCTCTCATCTGATAAAATGCCTCAGATTCCCTTTGACTTGGTCTTTGACAAAGAATTCGAGCTCTCTCACAACTTGAAAAGCGGGAGTGTCCACTTTTGTGGTTATAAAACTTACATTGCAAAATATCCTTTCAGTTGTTTGTGTTTATGCTAAATTGATTGTTGGAGCATGATATTTAAACTTTCTTTCTTAATGCGTTAATCTTGTTATGATAAGGTGGAGTCTCATGTTAAAAGCGGTTCTCAGTCAGTTGTTTCCTATTGCTATTTTTTTTCAGCTGGTTGGTACTTTCTTTGGATGACCTTTAATTGGGTTGTTGAATATTTCTTTTCATCAGCGGGTGTAGTATCGTTGGATTGGGTTGGGTGTGCACCTTAAATTTGGGAATATGTTAATTGGCTTATAGTACTTTCTGGTTTTACATTGTGTTCTCAAAATTTAGTTTACTGTAGTTTTATGAAGTTTTTGTTCAGTTGTCTTTTGTAGAAATGCATGCAAAACATGCAGCAATTCTATCTATTGCTTTTGGGGATCAAAATTGTATGAGTTCATTATTATGTTTTTTTCCTCCATGCTAGTTATCATTGGGGGGAAACAAGTTTTCATGAACTGGGGTTTTGTATTGCATGGAACTATTATAATGCTGATTTTGTAATTTAGTGTTGATGAATGTTGCAATATTTGGTCTCTCCATGTGTTCCTTGACTACTTGCTGTTTCTGCTGCCACTGAATCCGACGAGGACCAATCTGGTAAGTTCTATTATATTTTACTTCTCTGTTTTGTGTTTATCGTTAATGTATTATTCAATGTCAGCTGATGTGGTTACAATTTTCCTTGTAGATTTTGATAGTGAATCAGAAGAGGATCTCCCACTGAATTTTACTGGCAATGGTAAATGCTGCACTTGGACTTCTCTTTTTTATTTTGTTGCGCGGGAATGCGTGGGAAAGTTCAGTTCATTCTAACCAGTTTTTCGATTGTGCACAGGTAACATTGTTGAAGCAAAGCCAGCTCCACCCAAGACTAAAGCTGTCAAACCAGAATCTTCTGGAAAGCAGAAGGTTAAGATTGAAGAGCCAATTAAGGATGAGGATGATTCTGATGACTCAGATGAAGATGATTCTGATGATGATGATGAAAGTTCTGATGAGGTAACCAAAGGGGTTTCTTAAGAATATGGCTATTCCTTTATAAGTATGAAATGAAAAGTGTTATGAATTATACCAAAAAACTACAGATTATGAACTATTTGCACACAAGTTAACTTATTTCAAATGTTCTGGTTTTAACCAATGTCTAAGATTAGTTTGAGTTTTATTTTTTTCCTCTTTGGTCCTGAAGATTTGTTCGTGGGTTGTGTTTCAACTTGTTTGTTGTTGGAGGTTCTTGGGTCAAATGTTAACATTGGATTTAGCTTTTAGATTACCAGTTTCTAGCTTGTATCTAATAATCACTTTCAAAATTTGCGTTTCGTATTGTAGGACATGCTTGGAGCTGATAGTAGTGATGAAGATGATGAGGACAGTGAGAAAGAAGAGGACACCCCAACGCCTAAGAAGGTAATCAAATGAATTCATATGGTTCTTGTTAGTGTGTTTTTCGCTTTTAGTTTTTTAAGTTTTATTTTTTCTGTGAGTTCTAATTGTTCATAATTTGATTATTTATGCAGGACTCCAAGAAAAGGCCCAATGAGTCTGCCCCAAAAACTCCCGTCTCTGCTAAGAAGGCAAAGCAAGTTACTCCACAGAAGACTGGTACTTTTCCTTTTTCTCACACACAAAGAAGCATTTTTAGTGTAATATCACTGCAATGATTCTTTCTGTTTTCTAGCGTTAGTGGTCGTATTAGGAATGTTTCTTGCATGTTTTATGGACGACATGTGATGTAAATGCATAACGATTCAGGAAACTGCACAACATGCAATATAAATTTCTAGTTTGATTCAGAAAACAAGAAGCAAGATAATTTCCCTCGTTTTACTTGGTGCTTGGTTTTATGGACTTGTTAAAGTTGTTGCATCTGTTACAGATGGAAAGAAGGGTGCCCACACTGCAACACCACACCCTGCAAAGAAGGGCGGAAAGACTCCACAAACACCCAATTCTGCTGGCGGTGATCACTCTTGCAAAACATGCAGCAAGTATGTGAAGGCTATAACAGTTTATTTTCGCTACTATTGGCGTTGGACTGTATTTTGCTGCTGGTTTTTATGTGTTGTGTTGCTTGTTGCAGGTCATTCAACTCTGATGGCGCTCTTTCGTCTCACAACAAGGCCAAGCACGGCGCTAAGTAGAATGAGAGGGACGTGCGGAAGCGTTGCACGCCTATGATATGTTAATTATTTTGATAATTCAGAGTAGAGAGGGTGATGTGTGAAATGTTTTGGGCGTAGTGGTTGTCCTCGAGGTTTTTGAAATACGCGGCTTGTTATTTATAGTTAATATCTTGAATTGGACCTATGTTTTAGTCTCTTGTATTGGATATTCCTCATGAATCCCAAAGTCTAATTTGATTTTAATCGCACTATAATCCAATTACCTGTGTCTTAAATTTTGTAAATAAAGTGAAGTTGGTCAGAGGCAATTTTTTTGTATTGCATCGCATAGTCATTTTGGATTCAAAATGAGTGAATAACCATGGCTCGACAACTGTTTGTCTCTCTTTTTAGCCTAGAAAATTTAGGGTTAAATTTGGCTGATAGGGATTAAGATTTCCAATAAAAGAAGAAAACTTAATGCTTTAAAATTAACCAAAATAATTATATACAAATAAATAATAACAGAAACCGAATAACTTCTTAATATGATCATTCCCACTAAAAACATCAAATAATAATCCTTGAAATCTCAAATATATCAACCAACTCGTTCAACAACATAAGAGAATTTGGTTGCCACACGCAACCTGCACCATAATTAGACTACTACAATTACAAACTGTAAACAACCTACAACAGTTGTTCGAGCCATGGAATTCAAAGGCACTTTCGTACTCCCGAAATGAAACCTCAAACGTCGAATAACCACTACATTCGCCTGAATCCTGAAACACTGCACCAGCAAACCTGTACACAAATTCCATGGTAAGCTGCAATGAAAAGAAAAAGGTATGCACCATAGAAGCAGGGAAACCTGAACCTGCAAAACTAGTAAAGAACGTAAGATCTCGACTTTTTTTCTCGTAAATTGAAACAGAAAAAGATATTAAGCTACAAAGAGAGAAGGAAACAAAACCCAAGACTGAACCATGATATTCGATCATTCACTACTCTTGATTTGTTGTAGTCACAGATCCTGACTGAAATTGTGATGCATGCAAAACAAGCAAACAAGTTTCACACGTTTGCAACACATCAACTAGGGAATGCTTTCATGAACATAAATAAGAACAAAATAAAACCTTTTTCCGTCCTAATTGAACAAGAAAGATATACGGGGCCTATTTCATACAGAGATGCAAGAGTGACTGCGATCCGCCCCTACTTCCCAAACAGAAATTCTTAGCTGAGGGGGATGGCTATGCTACAATATTATACTACTACGAACTAAGCGTTATATTATTTTCTTTACAGATTTCCAAATCTAATTTACTTTTTGTGATAAACTTTTGATTATTTGTGCTTCAAATAATCAAGCCTCTAAAGAATTTCCTATTTGAAGACTAACACTATATTTGAATGAGGAAAATAAACTTGGAATTTGGATAAAAATCAGAATTTATAAGTTGACATGCACCATTTTCCTTGTTTGGATTCATAAATATAGAAATTTAAAATTTCTACGTGGAAAGAAAGAAAAAAAAAAAAAACTTGGAATTTGGGACATTCAATTCCCAAGTTTAAATTTCATGTAAATAGGTGTCATTTCCCAATTTCTATGATTGAGAGTTTAAAAATAACAAATTCAGTATTCAATTCCATTGTTCTTTTAGGATAACCAAACAAGAAAATTTACAAATTCTAGAAAATAAAATCCTGTCATTTCAATTTCAGTCATTTTAAAATTCTTTAGTAATCTTAAATTTCTTCGTCCAAACATAAATGTAGTATTGTTAGGAATGCTTAACTAGGGTTTACCCTAATTGGTTTCTACAAAGGACAAACTGATGAAGGAACACTGTTTGAAGTGAATGGTTCAATCTAAGAATAGAGATCTAGGGCAGTAGGGAGGAATGTATTGAGGCATATCATGCAGAGAGCACACAGTCACACAATATGAATGATAAAAAATGCAAAGTTATTTCAATTCCATACCACAGAATGAACCTGCACACCACCTGCAAAGTGGAAAATGTGCTGTAAGCTATATTTATTGAACGTATGCTTCTTGTTGAAACATAAATTTCTTTCGTGATTGAGCATGTATAATATATATTGACGAGTGTGTGGGTGTGGGGGAGAGAGAGAGAGAGAGAGAGAGAGAGAGAGAGAGAGAGAGTGTGTGTGTGTGTGTGTGTGTTCGTGTGCAAAAACCAGAATACAGCCGTATAATCTCAGTAGTCATACCCTCATTTATCTGGAAGCTGCTATTGTTGCCGTTCCTCATGGCCATTGTACTGTTGTTCCATTGGTTCATGCCCATTAGTGTTACTTCGGTCAGTGTTGACCTTACTAGCATTTTCATCCTGTTCTCTTTCCCTGTTCCACTGCTCAATCTTTGCCCGTCTCTCTTCACTTCCTTCTCTAATCGGACTGTGGTTTCTTCTTCTTCCAGGGCTTCTACTTCTACTGCGTCCTTTCCTTCGACCGGGGCTTACAGTCTTGTTCCTCCGGCTCCAGCTTTCAGGATAGCGATCCTCATCATCATACCTTCTACTATGACCCTGGCTACCATGAGAGCGCTCTTCATAGCTACGATGCCGGTAAGGGCTGCGACTCCTGCTTCGACTGCGACTATGCCTTCTCTTATAGCTCCCAAATAATTCACGCCTCAATTCCCTGACATTTTAACAAAGTAAAAATAATATTAGGTTATCAGTACATTCTGCAATTACAAAAAAATAACAAGAAAACTTACCTGCCAATCCTTTTCAGGTGCATAAAATTGCAGTATCCACCACGGTTGCATGTATTCTCCTCATATTGCCTGCAGGTGGCTTCACGGAAGTCTGTCACCGGTGAATAGTCAACAATGATAGGACGACCTGCAAGTGATTTACCAAGGGCCAGAAGTTCAGCATATGATAAATTGTAGGCCTACATAGAATACAAACCATAACCAGTAGAAACCTTGAGAGTTGAGACCAAATTCTAAAGATGAAAGATACAGAGAAAAACTAACCAGCATAAAATCTTCCACTCAGGTTCCGAAGCGCATTTGCAGCATGTTCTTCCTCCCTAAACTGAACATACACATTGCCCACCTGCCCAAATGAATAAATTTCCCAGTCGAATCAAATATCAATAATCTTTCTGTTGAACGAAAAACATAAACAAGGAAAACCGAACAAGAGCTTAACTCTCCGTTGAATATAACATACCATGTGGTCGGCTAGGTTGTCGCAGACATTCAGACTTTCAATGTCGCCATACTTGCTCAACTCCAGAAATAGATCCTCATAAAACTCCTGCAAAGTCCCATACACTCTTATAAGCTATACAGAATACAAAAGGATTTGCACAAACACTCTCATAAGGTTTTCAACTATTTCAAAGCCTTCGTATAAAGCAAGCATTCGGCGGTTTAAGATCGTATAATTAACAACTCACAGTTTAAATTAATCCCTAAATGTTTAAAGATGATAAAATATTAAAGATGCACTTTTTAATCACACCAATTCTGAAAATTTCACAAACTGGGAATCCACATAACAATAAACCCTAATCCACAGAAACAACACATAAATCCATGATAAATCAAACAACCCTACCAATAAAAACAACACAAAATCAAAGCGGTTTCTGTTGAATCATGATTCGTACAGCATAAACCAACATCAAATTAAAGCAAGTACGGCAAAAGGATTTCCGATTTTCGACACGATGAAGAAGAAGGGCGAGGGAAACCTCGAAGTGCCGCTGCATCTGGCGGGGGTCGATGGGCTGGCCCTGGCCGTCGACGCCGGGGGTGATCATATCGGGCCGCTGGTACATGTTGGAGAGCAAGATCGTGGGGCTGACGCTGGGCTTGGTGTGGAGTCTTGATAGGAGCATATTTATGCGACTTAAATGGCTTGTTCTCGTACATTTACGTTATGTTTCTTTAGTTATTTTAGTACTTTAAGCTATTTTCGTGTGTTTGTAGGTCCAAAGGGCTAAAGGAGAAAAAAGATGCATTTTGGAGACTTTTGGAGCACTTTTGGGCTAAGGACGGATAGCTTATGCTTGAAGCCAAAGTATTGGACGAAATTGAAGACCTAATTGGAGCCAAAGTGTTGGAACCTTGTTCTCTTTAGTTTTAGGACATTTAAACCTTTCCTAATCCCAATCATGCCATGCATAACACACATCCATTCTAACACATTGTCATTGCACATGCATTTCCTTCATTAGTTAACCCACATGCACTTATCACTTATCATCACCACATATCATATCACTTAATCACTTATCACTTATCATCACCACTTAACCACTTATCATATCATAACCACATATCATATCACTTATCACTTATTACTTAACATAACATCCACCCACTTCACCTACAACATCCACTTCACCTACAACATCCACCTACTTCACCTACAACATCCACCCACTTCACCTACAACATCCACTTCACCTACAACATCCACCCACTTCACCTACAACATCCACTTCACCTACAACATCCACCCACTTCACCTACAACATCCACCCACTTCACCTACAACATCCACCCACTTCACCTACAACATCCACTTCACCTACAACATCCACCCACTTCACCTACAACATCCACCTACTTCACCTACAACATCCACCTACTTCACCTACAAATGACATAGCCATATGTTCCCTCCACTACTCCTATAAATACCCTTGCATTCATTCATTCATGGACATCTCATTTCATACACAACACACCACAAACACATCCCTTTCTCTCTTAGCCGTGAGTCTCCCTTAGAATCCAAAAACCATCTTTCCATTTCCATCAATCCTCACTCCATTCCACACTACCACTCCCCAAACCATTCACACCATCAAACTATCCTTAGACCTTGTGCTACAACAACGAGGAAGAGAAGAGTGCCTAAACGTTCATACAATTCAAGTTTGAGTTGTTGGAATGTTTAGGTGTTTCTTTGATTTCAATGTTTAAATTCAATTCTCTTTGTTTGTACGTATGAGGAATGGAAGAGAAGAGTGCCTAAACGTTCATACAATTCAAGTTTGAGTTGTTGGAATGTTTAGGTATTTCTTTGATTTCAAAGTTATAATAAACTAAACCCCCTTTAGCTAGGGGGTGATTCGAAATATATGTTTATGCTTGCATTTTGATTTGATTAATTCTAATTGCGTTTCATAAGTTGTGGTTCAATTTGTTTAACCGTTTGATTGATAACTTATTTATGAATGTTTATTAAGAATGCGCGCTTAATTTTCATGCATCAATATGACGCTAGAATATAAGTGAGTTTCACCTAATAGTTACGAACTTATATTCACAAGTAGTGGAGGTTGCTTATAAACAATCGCGTTAAATAAATTCTTGGCATAAGTTTCATGCGTATTCCATAGTAACGAATGCCTCGTCAACACTTAAAGTTTTCATGATGCTTAATGATCTTTGATTGTATCTTTATTGTGCTTTTCACGTAAAGGACTTTTGGAGAATGTTGTGAATTGCGTTGCGCTAACCCATCCAATTCATTAACTTAAGGAAAACTTGACGGTTAATTTAAGCGGACCTAATTGACCCGGGGCGTTGAGAATTAATGATTTGTTGAAATGCAATTGGAAATCGTTTTATTATGCAAGTATAACATATGTGGAGATGAACCCCGTAGCTAACTTTCCATCCATTTGTTCTTTCTTTTCTTGTTTCTGTTTTCATGTTTAATTTAACTTGTTATTCAATTATGTTAAACATGTGAAACTAATTTCTTTTTAGTTAGAGGCGAATTTGAAGCCATGGACATATGTTGGTTATGATTTGATTTACTCCAGTTATGAATTCATGAACTTTAGATGTGGGTTACTTTTCTGTTTTGATTAAGAACTTGTTTATGTATGTGGGTTGAGGGTCGACACTTAATTTGCATGCCTAAGACTTGATGCTAGGATATAAGGGAATTTCACCTAATCGTTATGAACTTATATTCATGAGTAGTAAAAATCGCTAGTCACGATTGTGTTTAGTAAACCCTAGGCTGGATTAACATGCGTATTCCATAGTTATGAATGCCTAGTCAATGTTTATGATTTCCGTTGAACTTAATGATCTTTGTTGAATGTCTCTATCATGCGTATTCCATGTGAGAGACTTTGATTAGGAATAATTTGGTTGTAATGCGTATCCCATTCAATCCAATGAATCTAGGGAAATCTGACGGTTAATTTAAGCGGACCTAATTAACTTGGAGCATTGTCATTCATCGTTTGTTGAAGTCATAACTGGGAGTCAAATTATATGCTTATGTTCATGTGTGGATAAGGAACCCTCTAACTAGTTTTTTTTCTTCATTCTATTCCATCAATTTCGTTTGTACAATCTGTTTTGTTTCCAAGTTTCTATTTTAGTTTAATTTCGTCCAAAACCAATCCCCCATTTATTTTAAAGTGTTAGATTAGTTAGAAATACATTTATTTTGTGTTTTTACGTTTTTTTTTAGTCAAATCCAAGTGATTAACAATCCCTCCTAATCCCCGGTCCAGAACGATCCCTACTTATACATATACTACAATTTGACGAAAAGAGGGTTTAATTTGTGTGCGTATAAATCACGCATCAAATTTTGGCGCCGTTGCCGGGGATTAGAAAATTTGCTAATCCCTTGGATTGTTTGTTTCTGTATTGTCTTTTAGATTTAGTTTTTATTTGTGTTTTGTTTGTTAAGAACAACATGGCACTTGATAACGCTTCTCTTTTGTCACAGCTCATGGAAAGGTCCCAAATGCAAAGAGTTGATATATCTAATCTTCAATCAAGGAATAACGTGTTTTCCAATACTTACAATTCGGATTGGAGTGATCATTCAAACTCTATGTGGTGGGAACCTCAAAATGCTCAACAAGGAGGATATTGGCAGCCACCACAACCTCATATTCAATATGCCCAACCAAATTTAAGTTCGTCAATAGATTATAATCAAAAGCTTAACGAATTAATTTGTTTGGTGCAGGGCTCACAAAATCTAGACAATGAGGCTCGACAAGAAGACAAAAGGTTGGATCACTTGGAAAAGCAAATTGGGCAGATAGCGGAGTTCGTAGGACAATTTTGCGACCAAGGCAAACTCCCTAGTTCAACCATTGTAAATCCGAAGGGAGGATTTGAAGCACCTTTGCCGGAAGCACTTATTGCTCCTACGCCATCTAATTCAAGTAAGGTTGTTCCAATTAGTTCTAACCCCATTCCACCTAATATCCCTATTCCTTGCAGATTCATGACTTCCAAGGAAGAAGAAGGTGAAAAAGACATCTTGGAAGCCCTTTCAAAGGTGACAAGTAGGGAATGTCATGAATTCATCAAAGAGGACGTTCTTGAAACCACAAAATCCAAAGAAGTTAAATTTGATGACATTGGACAAGTCATAACCATCACTTGCAATCTGGCCAAGTCCAATATCCCTGAAACTTTCAAAGGAGTGGTGTTTGTCATTGAGTTCTTGTCGGACAAAACAAGTAAGTTTTTTTCAAATTCCTTTACATTTTATACTAACTTGCTGTTTTTTATGAATCAAGCACCTACACTAGAATTCAAACCATTGCCGGTTCACTTCAAGTATCACCTTCCATTCAAGGACCAATTCCATGCCGTTTGATTTTATTTATGTTAAAAAAAAAAAAAAAAAAAAAAAAAAAGAAAGAAAGATACTAAACATGGAGAAAGGTGGAGCTTCACAAAGGTTGTTTGCGTGAAGCCCCACTACGAGGCGCAGAAGCGGAAGGCATAGAAGCGGGAGGCATAGAAGCGGGAGGCATCGGAGCGGAAACCATCGGAGCGGGAGGCATCGGAGCTAGAGCATTCCAGGCCTCAATACTTGGCCAAGCGCTGGATGACCCAGGAAAAAGGTGCCTCTGGAGATAAGACGCAAGCCTTTGACGGTCACTGTGAATTCGACCCTCAGATTCTTGCAGCTCATCAAGCTTCCTCTTCATCCCCGACGAATAGTTATTTGCAAGCACATGCAAACTTCTATTCTCGTACTTAAGCTGCTGGATCTCTTGCTTAAGTCTTTCCACCTCGGCCATCAACGATTCCACTTGGCGGGACCGAGCAAGCAGGCGTTGGCCCATGTTGGACACAGAACTCGCACACTGAACACTAAGTGCGAGGGACTCTTGAACGGCCAACTCATCGGACCGTCCTGACAGCAGCCTACTATCTTTTGGAGTGAGGAGGTTTTTAGCTACTATTGTAGCTATTGTGGCGTCCTGCATCACAGAGTCTTCACCTGAAAGAGGACCGTTAGAAGATAAAAAAGAAGGGCGCCATACATTACCTTGACGGGGCGCAACCGGATCGCTGCTGAGACTCAAATCTAAGCTAAGGTTCGATGAGTTTGCCATTTTTTTTCAAAAGTGTTCAAAGAGAAGGGGTGGATGGAGTTAAAATTTCACAAAGGGCCGGAGTCGAGTTTCAGGAATGGGAAATCTTCAGAGTGTGTGTGTTGGGGTGATTGATAGCTCTATAAAAAGCCAAGACGACGCGTCCACCGATTCAAAGAGCCGGATTTTCCGGCGTAATTTAGGCGACGCTCCCTCGGCTTTTCAAGAAAACGCGTTCAACTTTGTCAAAAGATTTCTGACAAAGCTGAAAACACGTGGAGGCCATCATCGCATCTACACATCTTTAGCCGACAAGCGCAAAGTTCGGCGACGCTTTCTCTGCTTTTCAGAAGACGCGTGCAGCTTTGTCAAAAGGAGCCGCATCTGCACTACCACGTGTCGTTCAGAAAGCGAAGGGGGCGTCGTTCAGAAATCGAAGGGGCGCCAGCTCAGAAATCGAAGAGGCGTATTCAAAGATCGAAAAGGCGCCACTATTTCAAAGAGCCGGATTTGCGGGATCAAAACGTTTGTCGACAAGGGTAAAAAGTACCACCACTTGATATTATCTCTATATATGTCGACCTTCGTCTTTTATGGCAGGGCAAACCTGAAGAAAATGCCCAACTCTCCCTCACCTCTGAGGGCGCACTCCCAGCAAAGCCTTTCAAAATACTCAATTCTTTCTTCTTCCCCAAAGATGATACCAGATGCCTGGAGTACATATGACCCAGGAGGAAACGGCGGATTGAAGCATGTGCTGATTCATTCACCGCTTCTTCAAAGCAAAGGTATCTCATATGGGGTAACTAAAGTGTTTTGATGCAAATTCGTAGGGTTTTATCCACCATAACTTTTAATGTTGTTCCTTGCTGTTTTAAGGTGTTTTTAAGTTGTTTTAGAGTGTTTTAGTGTGTTTTGTTTTATAAATTCGAAAATCCCATAAAAATTTGAAAAATTGTTTTGAAAAACCCAAAAAGAGTTGTTTTAAGAGTCGTTTTTGTGTGTTTGTGTCTTAGGGTACCTTCCAACACAATGATAAGGATTTGGTTTATAATTGCATGACGGTTAGGAAGAGTTATAAACATAGAGAAAAGTTTGATTTACTCTTGGTATATGCTTGGTTATGGTTATAATGTATGACTTCACATGCAATCATAAAAGAAAAAAATTCGTTTTTGTAACATGCTTGAAGGAAGGAACTCAAACAAACGCTACAACCCTGAGAGACTTGAGCCTATAACGTTCTTTGGAGAGTATAATCTGTGATTTCTTGTTTTCTAAAGTCGTTGCATGATCTCATTATTCTTTGCTTGGTTACTACTTAGAAGGCGTTTCATCATATAGTTCCAAATGCTAGAACTCATGCCCATTTCATTCAAAGCATGTTATTGATTTGCATAACACATATTCAAGAAGAAGTTGTGTAGTGACCACCACCATAGCCAAATAGCCTTACTTCCTATACTTCGTATATGTTGTAAGTTTTAACCCCGTTGAGCCTCGTTTTGCCTTTATTCCTTGTTTACCCACATCACCCTTTACCTAGCTTAGAGTAGGACTTTCCTATACCCTTGTTCTTAAAGTTTAGTGAGCATGACTTAAATGAATTCCTTTTGAGTTACATTATGCAAGAAAATGAGTGTGGGGGAGTAAAAGTTTGTTCTTACGTTTATATGTATGTTTTGAGATTCAAAAGAAAAAGAAGAAAAGAAAAAAAAAAAAAAAAAAAAAAGAAAGAAAGATACTAAACATGGAGAAAGGTGGAGCTTCACAAAGGTTGTTTGCGTGAAGCCCCACTACGAGGCGCAGAAGCGGAAGGCATAGAAGCGGGAGGCATCGGAGCGGAAACCATCGGAGCGGGAGGCATCGGAGCTAGAGCATTCCAGGCCTCAATACTTGGCCAAGCGCTGGATGACCCAGGAAAAAGGTGCCTCTGGAGATAAGACGCAAGCCTTTGACGGTCACTGTGAATTCGACCCTCAGATTCTTGCAGCTCATCAAGCTTCCTCTTCATCCCCGACGAATAGTTATTTGCAAGCACATGCAAACTTCTATTCTCGTACTTAAGCTGCTGGATCTCTTGCTTAAGTCTTTCCACCTCGGCCATCAACGATTCCACTTGGCGGGACCGAGCAAGCAGGCGTTGGCCCATGTTGGACACAGAACTCGCACACTGAACACTAAGTGCGAGGGACTCTTGAACGGCCAACTCATCGGACCGTCCTGACAGCAGCCTACTATCTTTTGGAGTGAGGAGGTTTTTAGCTACTATTGTAGCTATTGTGGCGTCCTGCATCACAGAGTCTTCACCTGAAAGAGGACCGTTAGAAGATAAAAAAGAAGGGCGCCATACATTACCTTGACGGGGCGCAACCGGATCGCTGCTGAGACTCAAATCTAAGCTAAGGTTCGATGAGTTTGCCATTTTTTTTCAAAAGTGTTCAAAGAGAAGGGGTGGATGGAGTTAAAATTTCACAAAGGGCCGGAGTCGAGTTTCAGGAATGGGAAATCTTCAGAGTGTGTGTGTTGGGGTGATTGATAGCTCTATAAAAAGCCAAGACGACGCGTCCACCGATTCAAAGAGCCGGATTTTCCGGCGTAATTTAGGCGACGCTCCCTCGGCTTTTCAAGAAAACGCGTTCAACTTTGTCAAAAGATTTCTGACAAAGCTGAAAACACGTGGAGGCCATCATCGCATCTACACATCTTTAGCCGACAAGCGCAAAGTTCGGCGACGCTTTCTCTGCTTTTCAGAAGACGCGTGCAGCTTTGTCAAAAGGAGCCGCATCTGCACTACCACGTGTCGTTCAGAAAGCGAAGGGGGCGTCGTTCAGAAATCGAAGGGGCGCCAGCTCAGAAATCGAAGAGGCGTATTCAAAGATCGAAGAGGCGCCACTATTTCAAAGAGCCGGATTTGCGGGATCAAAACGTTTGTCGACAAGGGTAAAAAGTACCACCACTTGATATTATCTCTATATATGTCGACCTTCGTCTTTTATGGCAGGGCAAACCTGAAGAAAATGCCCAACTCTCCCTCACCTCTGAGGGCGCACTCCCAGCAAAGCCTTTCAAAATACTCAATTCTTTCTTCTTCCCCAAAGATGATACCAGATGCCTGGAGTACATATGACCCAGGAGGAAACGGCGGATTGAAGCATGTGCTGATTCATTCACCGCTTCTTCAAAGCAAAGGTATCTCATATCATCAAGGTCAAAAGCAAAAGTATCTCATATCATGCTCTTTCCCTGTCTTTTTCTTTGTCCTTGTTCTTACTTGCATGGCAAAGTAAAAGAAGCAATCAGCCGGCACTTGGAGTCAGTCTTCCGATCTGGAGCCAACTGCCTGGAATCTATTCCTGATTGCTTACCTAGCGTTGCTCTCGAGTAGTCATCTTCAACGGTTGTTACACTTCCAGAGAAGGGACCACTCCTGCAAAGATTGAACAAAGAAACAGATAACAGGAGGAAGCTCAGACCTTCGGGGGAAACCAAAAGAACCATCCTGCTGCCCAGTTCAAGAAGTAGCACAAAGGAAAATCAACGATGGGCAGAAACCAGTTCAAGAGTAAGCCTGTGGAATCACAAAGATCAAAGCCTCAATGCAATCACCAAGGAGAAGAGGGAATTTACACTCCATAACCAGATTTGCGTCCCTAAACTCTTCTCTTTGTTAATTACATTATGCCATGTTTAATATGTTTAGTTGCTTTTTGTGTGTTTACTTATGTTTTGTGTGAATCTATGCTTAAAACATTGAGGACAATGTTTGATTTAAGTGTGGGGGGGGGGGGGTAACTAAAGTGTTTTGATGCAAATTCGTAGGGTTTTATCCACCATAACTTCTAATGTTGTTCCTTGCTGTTTTAAGGTGTTTTTAAGTTGTTTTAGAGTGTTTTAGTGTGTTTTGTTTTATAAATTCGAAAATCCCATAAAAATTTGAAAAATTGTTTTGAAAAACCCAAAAAGAGTTGTTTTAAGAGTCGTTTTTGTGTGTTTGTGTCTTAGGGTACCTTCCAACACAATGATAAGGATTTGGTTTATAATTGCATGACGGTTAGGAAGAGTTATAAACATAGAGAAAAGTTTGATTTACTCTTGGTATATGCTTGGTTATGGTTATAATGTATGACTTCACATGCAATCATAAAAGAAAAAAATTCGTTTTTGTAACATGCTTGAAGGAAGGAACTCAAACAAACGCTACAACCCTGAGAGACTTGAGCCTATAACGTTCTTTGGAGAGTATAATCTGTGATTTCTTGTTTTCTAAAGTCGTTGCATGATCTCATTATTCTTTGCTTGGTTACTACTTAGAAGGCGTTTCATCATATAGTTCCAAATGCTAGAACTCATGCCCATTTCATTCAAAGCATGTTATTGATTTGCATAACACATATTCAAGAAGAAGTTGTGTAGTGACCACCACCATAGCCAAATAGCCTTACTTCCTATACTTCGTATATGTTGTAAGTTTTAACCCCGTTGAGCCTCGTTTTGCCTTTATTCCTTGTTTACCCACATCACCCTTTACCTAGCTTAGAGTAGGACTTTCCTATACCCTTGTTCTTAAAGTTTAGTGAGCATGACTTAAATGAATTCCTTTTGAGTTACATTATGCAAGAAAATGAGTGTGGGGGAGTAAAAGTTTGTTCTTACGTTTATATGTATGTTTTGAGATTCAAAAGAAAAAGAAGAAAAGAAAAAAAAAAAAAAAAAAAAAAAAAAGGAGTGAAAATAACTAAGAATGAACTCACGAGCGTTGATGGTTGAAGAAAGGGTCCAAAAAGTTGAATATGGCCCTAAGTTTTGTGTGATTTTCCCTTGGGTGTTCAAAGTTGACTTCTGCGTTCTTAAGGGAATTCTAAGTGCCTAATTCAATACTTTGCTCACTATTGCTTTAAGAATGTTTGTTTATCCTTCACCTTTCATTGTTAGCCAATACCCTAGCCCCGTTACTACCCTTTGACTTCTATATTGAGTGTTATGTATTTCAATTGTGGAGTTTGAACTTGGTATGAGCTTATGGTGTCACTGGTTCTCGCGTCTAAGTAGTAGCATTCCATTCATGAGATCATATCTAAACATGCTTATTAACTCCAGAAAATGCTTTCCTTATTATAACATATGTGAGTGTTCGTCTACATGTTTACATCAATCTTCTCACATATACCTAGTGTAGGGTGTGTAGTCAGAAAATCTGTGTGAAAAACGAGAGTACATCTAGTAAGAAATTGAGGGAATTCTCTAAAGGCATGTTACTACATTTGAAATGTGTTTTAATTGCTTAATTGTGAACTAGTATGTGGTGACTATGATTAAGAATGTACTTAAGTGTAAAGATGACTCAAATCTGTGAGAATAATGATTTTTAACTTGTCATGTGCATTGGAAGTCCCTGATACGATTGTTGGAAGGTGTAGGTTGTGTTTTGTTCTTTTTGTTTTGTTTTTCTGTTTTGCTCGAGGACTAGCAAAAGCTAAGTGTGGGGGTATTTGATAGGAGCATATTTATGCGACTTAAATGGCTTGTTCTCGTACATTTACGTTATGTTTCTTTAGTTATTTTAGTACTTTAAGCTATTTTCGTGTGTTTGTAGGTCCAAAGGGCTAAAGGAGCAAAAAGATGCATTTTGGAGACTTTTGGAGCACTTTTGGGCTAAGGACGGATAGCTTATGCTTGAAGCCAAAGTATTGGACGAAATTGAAGACCTAATTGGAGCCAAAGTGTTGGAACCTTGTTCTCTTTAGTTTTAGGACATTTAAACCTTTCCTAATCCCAATCATGCCATGCATAACACACATCCATTCTAACACATTGTCATTGCACATGCATTTCCTTCATTAGTTAACCCACATGCACTTATCACTTATCATCACCACATATCATATCACTTAATCACTTATCACTTATCATCACCACTTAACCACTTATCATATCATAACCACATATCATATCACTTATCACTTATTACTTAACATAACATCCACCCACTTCACCTACAACATCCACTTCACCTACAACATCCACCTACTTCACCTACAACATCCACCCACTTCACCTACAACATCCACTTCACCTACAACATCCACCCACTTCACCTACAACATCCACTTCACCTACAACATCCACCCACTTCACCTACAACATCCACCCACTTCACCTACAACATCCACCCACTTCACCTACAACATCCACCCACTTCACCTACAACATCCACCTACTTCACCTACAACATCCACCTACTTCACCTACAAATGACATAGCCATATGTTCCCTCCACTACTCCTATAAATACCCTTGCATTCATTCATTCATGGACATCTCATTTCATACACAACACACCACAAACACATCCCTTTCTCTCTTAGCCGTGAGTCTCCCTTAGAATCCAAAAACCATCTTTCCATTTCCATCAATCCTCACTCCATTCCACACTACCACTCCCCAAACCATTCACACCATCAAACTATCCTTAGACCTTGTGCTACAACAACGAGGAAGAGAAGAGTGCCTAAACGTTCATACAATTCAAGTTTGAGTTGTTGGAATGTTTAGGTGTTTCTTTGATTTCAATGTTTAAATTCAATTCTCTTTGTTTGTACGTATGAGGAATGGAAGAGAAGAGTGCCTAAACGTTCATACAATTCAAGTTTGAGTTGTTGGAATGTTTAGGTATTTCTTTGATTTCAAAGTTATAATAAACTAAACCCCCTTTAGCTAGGGGGTGATTCGAAATATATGTTTATGCTTGCATTTTGATTTGATTAATTCTAATTGCGTTTCATAAGTTGTGGTTCAATTTGTTTAACCGTTTGATTGATAACTTATTTATGAATGTTTATTAAGAATGCGCGCTTAATTTTCATGCATCAATATGACGCTAGAATATAAGTGAGTTTCACCTAATAGTTACGAACTTATATTCACAAGTAGTGGAGGTTGCTTATAAACAATCGCGTTAAATAAATTCTTGGCATAAGTTTCATGCGTATTCCATAGTAACGAATGCCTCGTCAACACTTAAAGTTTTCATGATGCTTAATGATCTTTGATTGTATCTTTATTGTGCTTTTCACGTAAAGGACTTTTGGAGAATGTTGTGAATTGCGTTGCGCTAACCCATCCAATTCATTAACTTAAGGAAAACTTGACGGTTAATTTAAGCGGACCTAATTGACCCGGGGCGTTGAGAATTAATGATTTGTTGAAATGCAATTGGAAATCGTTTTATTATGCAAGTATAACATATGTGGAGATGAACCCCGTAGCTAACTTTCCATCCATTTGTTCTTTCTTTTCTTGTTTCTGTTTTCATGTTTAATTTAACTTGTTATTCAATTATGTTAAACATGTGAAACTAATTTCTTTTTAGTTAGAGGCGAATTTGAAGCCATGGACATATGTTGGTTATGATTTGATTTACTCCAGTTATGAATTCATGAACTTTAGATGTGGGTTACTTTTCTGTTTTGATTAAGAACTTGTTTATGTATGTGGGTTGAGGGTCGACACTTAATTTGCATGCCTAAGACTTGATGCTAGGATATAAGGGAATTTCACCTAATCGTTATGAACTTATATTCATGAGTAGTAAAAATCGCTAGTCACGATTGTGTTTAGTAAACCCTAGGCTGGATTAACATGCGTATTCCATAGTTATGAATGCCTAGTCAATGTTTATGATTTCCGTTGAACTTAATGATCTTTGTTGAATGTCTCTATCATGCGTATTCCATGTGAGAGACTTTGATTAGGAATAATTTGGTTGTAATGCGTATCCCATTCAATCCAATGAATCTAGGGAAATCTGACGGTTAATTTAAGCGGACCTAATTAACTTGGAGCATTGTCATTCATCGTTTGTTGAAGTCATAACTGGGAGTCAAATTATATGCTTATGTTCATGTGTGGATAAGGAACCCTCTAACTAGTTTTTTTTCTTCATTCTATTCCATCAATTTCGTTTGTACAATCTGTTTTGTTTCCAAGTTTCTATTTTAGTTTAATTTCGTCCAAAACCAATCCCCCATTTATTTTAAAGTGTTAGATTAGTTAGAAATACATTTATTTTGTGTTTTTACGTTTTTTTTTAGTCAAATCCAAGTGATTAACAATCCCTCCTAATCCCCGGTCCAGAACGATCCCTACTTATACATATACTACAATTTGACGAAAAGAGGGTTTAATTTGTGTGCGTATAAATCACAAACTGGGAATCCACATAACAATAAACCCTAATCCACAGAAACAACACATAAATCCATGATAAATCAAACAACCCTACCAATAAAAACAACACAAAATCAAAGCGGTTTCTGTTGAATCATGATTCGTACAGCATAAACCAACATCAAATTAAAGCAAGTACGGCAAAAGGATTTCCGATTTTCGACACGATGAAGAAGAAGGGCGAGGGAAACCTCGAAGTGCCGCTGCATCTGGCGGGGGTCGATGGGCTGGCCCTGGCCGTCGACGCCGGGGGTGATCATATCGGGCCGCTGGTACATGTTGGAGAGCAAGATCGTGGGGCTGACGCTGGGCTTGGTGTGGAGTCTGGAGCAGCGGTCCCCGTGCCTACACGCCCCAATTTTGAAGTAGAAAGGGCAGTTCACTCGGTCCTTCTCCGTCCCGAATATCGAAGCCAAATGCTCCGCCATGAGTGTCTTCGGTTTTTGCGAATCAATAGGGAAGGGAGGAAGCTTGAGACGGTGGCCGGAGGCGGCGGGTACGTCTATAAATATTGAGGGAAGGGGAGATTAGACATCGTAGTTTTCAATTCTGTTCTTCTAGAGAGTTCGTTTGGACAGTTGGACGTGTTTATGTGAAATTGGGTTCACGTGAGGGTTTGCGTTAGGGCACGTGGTCGCCCATCAATTACACCCTCCCGTTTATGTACATTTTGTACGCTGAAAATTCTCATTCCCACATTTTTCTTTCGAATGAATGATAGTTGAGATTTAACTAAAAAGTAGTTAATAATTAAATCTCAACCGTTCACACGTGAAAAGAGAAATATGCAAAATGAGAAAAGTTTTTTGTCATATTTACTTGGATAAAATAATTGGTTTCAGCCTAATTTCGAACAAAATATATATATATATATATATATATATATATATATATATATTTAGCTTGATTCAAATTCGACTTCTAAAAGGAGTTGGAAGAATTTTTGTAAAAAGGATTTATGATTGAAGAAGAAGACAATGTATCCCATGCTCTCAACATTTCTTTAACAACCACATAAATTGGTTGTCTTTTTGTTAGTAGAGGTATAATTCAAGAGATTTTTCAGTGTTTTCAAAACACAGCATAATACAAGTAGCGGAGAGATTTTTTTTTAAGTGTCTCTTCACTTATATTATAACACGTGGTATACTGACCCATGTTCTGAGTTGAAAATTTTCTCTATAAGGTGAATGCATGTGTTGTTTACATGCATTGGTGAATGTGATGGTTGAGTGCTTAGAGCAGGCATTGGAATTGAGAGTAGAATTCTTTCTCCTCCACTCTCACTTTCCTCTTTTTATTTTTCCCTATAAAGAAGTCAACACAAAGTGTTAACGTGATTTAATTGTAATCATTCAAATAGAAAGGCACCTAGAGGGGAAAAAATCATACTCCTTGAAATTGGAAGTTGGTAGAGAGTTCTACCAAGGAATTTTAATTGTCTTTCTAGGTGATCAATTTATATATGGACAATGGTTAATGCATGTATCTTGGCCCATTGTGATTCTTGTGAGAGAAATTTTTTAGTGTATCCAATATACGAATTGATACACTATATGTCATAAGATAATGTCTTATAATTCATCATTGTTAACGTTGATAGCATTTTCGAAAAGGTTTCTCATGTTCTCAAAGTCCAAACTTGTGAGAAATTTTTTAGAGCATGCTAAGTGTTTGTTGTCAGTGTGTAGTGCGCTGCGCATTGTATTGATAGCAATCAGTAAAAGCAACAGCTTCCGATATATAGCGATGCTCTAAATTCTAATTGTATTTTTGTAATCAAATAACGAAATATAACATTTTTCTCTTAAAATCCCCTTTCTTTTTCTCTCTTCTACAATATTAACAAGGGTACCTAGATCAAAAAAAAAAAAAAAAAACTCATAAGTTTAAATTGAAGTTGGAATTTTCTTTTAGGATGGAAGAACATAAATTATTGAACATAGAAAATGCACACGCATTATTGGCCAAATAGAAAGCCGCATATATTGGCTCCTTTTTACAAGTTTCTTAATGTATGACAAATTTTTAAGCTTAACATAGAGACAACACAAATGTGAGTTTCGTACTTTTAACACAAATACAAACCTAACTAAAGATAACATAGGAATTCAAAACAATTTTTTTTTGGTTCCTATCAAATATCCCCGGTCCATACGTAGAAATAACTAACTCAACAAGAAATGGAAATTGCAGCCATATGAACGAGGTAACTGGAACACTGGCAAGCAAAATGCTTGGAATAACAATTGATGATTTCCCTTCAAGCATAATGTAAAGGGCACAAGAAAAGACAATCATCATGGTGGCGATAGATAAAAAGAGGGTGAAAAGGCCTATTATCATTTTTGTGGGCAAAGATTTGCGGAAATCATCTTCAGAATAGCGTGACGTGAGAATTCCCAGAAACATGATAACTGAAGTTGTAGAAGAAAAGAGTGAGATTGCATCTGAAACTATAAATATTGTGAATACCCTTTCAATTAAGAACACAGGAAGACCCGTATTTCCATTATTTCCACCAGGAACTGTGATTGCAGCAGCAAACATGATGGTGACAATGAGAGCACCTACAACTGTACAAGAAGTTGCTGTTTCCTTCATTGACTTTTCTGCCTCTTTACCCATTTCATTGTGATTATCTGTAAATACTTGTCGTGGTGTTTTATTATCTACGTTTACAGATTCACAATCCTTAGGATCTGCAATGCTCTCCACCTCCTGCATTTTTTGACGACAAATATTTTCAGAGATGTGACTATGAAATCCTTATCTTCTCATATAAATCCTTCAACATTTGTCATTTGAAACACCACATAACCCAAAATCATTACTTAAGCTACATAAAACGATAGTATAGTAGGTAGTTCTCAATGGAAAACAATATATATATATATATATATATATATATATATATATATAAACGACACATAGGCATAATATTAAGCATATATAGATAGATCAAAAGTCACCTTGAACCATTGTAGTTCTCTTTGCATTTGCAGGGCTGCACCTCGAATGTGATAAATCTGTGACGCTGAGGTAATTCTTGCTACTGTATGTAACATATTATTGCCAACTTTATCTGTCCACCCCATTCTCTCTTGTATTCGTGTTTGATTGTATGGATCTTCTTTGAGTAACTCATCAAGGGCATATATAAGATTGTAAACTTTATGGTGACGACGTTCAGCGGCAATCTGAAACACGTTCTGGCCCTTTTCGTTTGTAATGCCGCGATATGATGCTTGTTTAAGGAAATAAATAATATACTCCACATGTCCTCGTTCTGCTGCCACGCACAAAGCTGCTATTGGGATATAGTATTCACTTGCTTTACACATGAGAGGTAAAAACTGCTTGACTCGCTCATGTATCAATTTCATCTCATATATGCGATTGATTCCTATGTTCATTCAATAAAACAAATTTAAAGTTATAGTCATTAAAAAATAATATTGAAAATTAATAAAACAATCATCACAAAGTCAATTAACGATCTGATTGATTATATGAATCTGTATGTGGCCTACCCAAAAGTTTTTGGAGATTCATGACTAGTCCTCGGAATAAACCCACTCCTGCATTACAAGTCAAATTTGATGGTCAAAAATACAAATCATTTTCATTTACAATAAATGGGTCCTACTTCGTACTATGTTGGTTTTCTTCTGTTATCTTACAAAAATGTTACTTTTATTGCATCCTTCATATCTTATTTGTATTATTTTTTTAATAATTTTCTTGTGTTAGGTAGATCATATACCTCTATTACAAAAAAAGTGCAAATATTATGCGAAAAATATAATAAATATAATATTACTCAATTCTCTTATTTGTCAGATTACTCACTCATTATATCTAGTAACTACAATCTACTATATACGTCAGAAAAGCAATATAAAATAGGATTGTCAACAACGGAATGCATATGAGAATGTATAATTCATATAAACAATGGAATAAAGATGTGAATATTTGCATTAATAGGAATATGAATGTATATCGGCTCGAAACAACTTCAGATTGTATTGGATTTGGCTCATATTCGACCTGTCAAAGTTCGGCTTATGAAAAAAGAAAAAGAAAAAAGAACTATGTTTATGATCGATTGGATAAGAAACAATTCGACTTGAATGTTGGTATTTTTGGCTCATAGCAACTCTTTTTTTCACGAGACAACTTGAACTAGGTTCTATTCAAGAAGTTTGTCTATAATGAATGATCATGTTGGAGAATTTATTTATTTTTGATATTTTTTAATATAAGAGTCATCCTACCACACATTGATGGGATTCTAATTTCCCTTTCCATGCAGTCCGGGTACCACATGAGGTGCTAGTGTAATTTTAGCTTCCGAGTTAAATGATATATTAAATTAGAGCCGATGACTCGAAAAAGTGCATCCATGTGAGTTTAAACTCAGGTTAGGTGTTTCAAATCTTTTTTAGCTTTCCACTAAACCAATCACATAGGATTATCATGTTTGAGATTTTACTTTTGAGATTTATGCTTACCTTTTTTTTTCCTAAATTAGATTGACTTTCAGTTTCACTTATTTTGAAATGAAGATTGATATCTTGTCCCGTCATCCTTTTGGTTTCAAAAGAAACCGCATACATGATGCCTTGGCCTCCCACTGGTTTCCAATTATTCAAAAAAGAAAAAGACGTTTATATGACTATTTGATATGATTGAAAATTTTGTGTTATAGTAATTGTGTTTTATATTTATTTCTTAGTGTGCTGCCAATCTGTGAATTTTTATTACAAGATAGAAGCAACTGAGACTAGTAAATGAATCGAAATTAATTGCTATCAAGCATGAGTTTTTTAAGCTCAGTCTATCTCGGCATGTATCATAAGCAAGTCAAGGCTAACTTGAGCTCTAAAAATGTTAAATAAACCAAGCTTGAAGAGTGTAATATGGCTCGGTTTATTTATAACCCTAAGTAGAAAATATGGAATGATCGAAGAATTATGGAACAATTTACCATGGCATTAACAAAAACAAATTGCATTGCAAACATATAAAATACCTGAGGAACTAAGATGCCCTTGATTCTCTTTTTGGTCTGAGAGAGGCATCTGATTCTCCTTTTTGTTTGAGAGATGCCTTTGATCACTCTGGCCACTTTCAGGTTTTTGAACATCAACACGATTATCATTAATGGAAGGAAGAGGTGTTATGCGTATACCTATCAAGATAAGAACACAAGCCCGATCATTAGTTCCACGAAATATTCTTGTGAATCAAGATTTTTAAGTTAATTATGTATACAAAAAATAAAAGTTTGAACGAGCTAGCAAACGGTGTTCAAGCGAGGGAATTATAGAAGAAGAAGACAGAGATATCATATTTTAGATAGGAGAATTTAAGTTATATTTTATATACGAGAATTTAAGTTATTAAGGGATTGGTTCAAATCCTACCATTAAAAATTTCGTTCAACTCTTAATCCTATAATTAAGAGATTATATGCATTTACATATTTATAACAATTTGTAACCTGCAATGAAAGTAAAAAAGTGATGATGTGTAGTCCTAGTCATTGGAGCAATTTCACATAAATATGAGGAGAAAATAAAAAGCAATAGGGTGCACTAACCGCAATAGATCAAATTTTCCCAAAAGTTGAGCCGGCACCCACTTAAGAATGCATGACGGTTACTTGCCAATGTTACTAAGTGGAAATTCTCGTTGTAGTCTTTAGCCATGGCCAATTGTGGGTAACGTTGAATCAAATCCCACGAAATATCTACACACACGTGTGTGTCAAAAAAAACTTTGTAAGTGTGTACAAAAAAAACTTGTAACAAAAGAAAACAGACGGGAAAAGATTGACATTGCAAGTATGCCGAGAATAATTGTACCAAATCTGTTGAGCTGAAAACCAAGAGAAATAAGTTGAGCGCCATCGGTAACTCTTAGTGTTTCATGTGGAGTGACGGAGTAAAGATAGCGAGCCATTCCTTCCGCATTTTCCATTGTCTGTGCCAGGACAACCAGAGGAGTCTTGCCCTCATAACGACACAAAATAGTAAGTAACTTGTCGTTCTTTTCAAGCATGCATTTAGCTAATTCAACCCTTTCTGGATGATAACTCATTAAGCGAAAAAGAGCCGTCTGACCAAAACCGTCTTGCTTTTCCAAGTCTTCCTTTGCCATCAACTCCACCAACTGTTCAACAATGCGCGCGTTGACGGCCCTGTGCGGATACGGGCTGATCGCGTGGTGAAGTGCTGTACCACCTTTGCCTTCAATTCCCATATCCGTGTAAACTGAAAGTCCTCCTAGCCGGCGATGTTCGCGAAGCAACTTGATCACATTATCCCAATCTTTAGACTTGACGTATTTGATGAAAGTTGCATCAATATCGTCGGCATTGCTGATCTCACCATGTGCTGCATTGAGCCCTTCTTCCATTGCAGCATGACGATCATTTGGGGTTGGCCTAGCATCACCATCAATCCGGGTTGGATACGCTTCAACAAGTGATCTCTCATCTGTAAATGGAAATCTTGATGTTCAAATGGTACCATTCGATTCTTAATTTGTCTTTTCATTTTCTACATTTCCAATTCATGTATATCTTAATTATGAATAGTACAAAATATTTCTCATCAAAGCAGATCAGATCAGATCATAGATCACCTACAAGGTACAACCATATTGCCATATATATATGTTTATTAGCTCCTCTTTTTTCCTTCACCTTTTCATGTATATACTACGTACCTTTATCGCTTATATATGGTGTATATCTTGGGTTCAAAAAATCATACAAAGCATCCCATGCTTCTTTGGCATTGGTTTTGTACTCGATTATTTTGTAAATAACATCCCCGCAAGAACTTTGGATTGCATATAAGGCCTTGACATTCTTCTTCTTCCAAGCCTTACGTTCAGCTTCAGCATCTTCTTCTTCAGGAAGTTCATCGGTGCCTTCGACGATGTCCCAAAGATCTTCGGCCAACAAGTAGGTCTTAATCCGAGAACTCCATTGTTGATAGTTCTCATGATTAAGAACTGTAGGAATAACTGTAGCTGCCATGTTCAATCTACCTGTTTATTTAATAAGATTTTATGTCAATCAAGCATATGTAGGGGGAAAAAAGAAAAAAAGTAAGAATAACAAAATGAAACAAAGTCAGTTTGTCTAACAACACTTGAGGAGGGCCTATTCTCCTGCATGGATTGTATGCACATAGATTAGTCAGATGACATCCTTAATTGCAATTGAAAGAAGCACTCATCATTCAGTTTCAATGTTAACAGGTCATGTGAGCACTTTTCTAAGTGAAAATAAAGCCCACTAATAAATAAAATAAACTAATAAATTTTAACTCATCTTATTCTAATAAACAAATAAATAAAATAATGCATTTTATTCTATGTGTGTTTATAATTCGATTAATTCAACTCACCTTATAACTTGATCTTCAACCAAAGGGTAACCAAAGGGGAGGCAACAAGTTCCAAGAAGGAATACAAACCGAATTACCGATCTGGCAAGCAAGAACAATCAATCCAAAATATAAACAAATTTGACAAATATAAGTACCTAGAATGGTTACAGGATTTGGAAGTTGAAAAGAAAATGAAATCAAATGAGAGAAGTGGAGAGAAGTTTATAGAAACGGGGAAGAATTTTATTCTGACGTGAGATGTGAAATTTGAACAACTGCCAAGACAAGTAAAAAATCTCATTATAGAGAAAGTTAAGGTAACACTATAAAAATTGGCAATATGATGAGTACCTCAACTTACTTATAAGTCTATGCAAGATCTATTCTTCCATCAATATGAGATTTATTCTCAACGCATTCTCACAAAAGAAAAGGCCAAAGTATAATTTCACCTTTGATTTATTGTCTTTTTTTTTTTTTTTTGTTCTCATCTTTTTTTTATCATATTCTACGTGAAATTGGTAATAGATGTGATATATGTACAGCCTTCTCGTACACATTTAATATATTCTTTGCTTCTCCCAACATGCATACTGGTTCGATTTTCTTCTTTTGAGTAGGAGCATCTTCGAAAGGGTCTGGGCAATTGGACATGAAAAAAAATGTTAGAGGGAATTCTGGGGGCACAAAAAGGGAAAAGAGGTTTGGGGAAGACGAAGTAAGGAGGGAGAGAGGAAGGGGAGACCAAACTCAACTGTGGGTAAATTGCAAACTCATACCAATTAGAATTGAAATAAAATATTAATTATACAAAAATAAAAATATGTTTCATTATTTAAATAATTTTAATTTATATATTAATATTTAATTAGATTTGTAGGACTCAGTTATGTGTCATGTCAGCACATAACAAAATTTTGATGGAATTGTGACGGAATGACCACATTCATTTGCGACACTCATTTTCAAGGACTATATTGATCGATTTTCAATTTCAAGAACCATCTTAATGGGTGGGTCAATTCATTTGTGATAAAAAATCCAAATTTATAATTAAGCTCTATTTTAGAGAGCAGCATGTCCAATTGCCAAGACCCTTTGAAGATGCTCCTACTCGAGAGAAGAAAATCAAATGTATGCATGATGGTAGAAGCAAAGAATCTATCAGATGTGTCCGAGAAGGCTCTACATATATCATATATACAACCAATTTCACGTGGAATATGATAAAGATGAGAACAATAATGAAAGAAAGACGACAAATCAAAGATAAGATTTATTCTTTGGCTTTTTCTTTTGTGAGAATGCATTGAGATAAATTTCATATTGACGGAAAAATAGATCTTACATGGACTTGATAATGTGAGATTTGATGAACAACTTTGTACTGTTGATGTTGTTACTATGAAAATTGACAGAGGAAAGAATTGCAATTGAAAATAAAATGTAGTCTAATACCGAACCTAAAAACGATAAGAGTGGTTGCAATCTATTAGCAGCATCCTTGCAGAACATTTTGATACTGGTACATTTTTTTTTTGAGAAAATATATTGGTACATTAGATTGGAAGAACTCTGTCAAAATCTAAAAATTTGAAATCTTAAAAAAAATCGCATTGGTTTTTATTTTAGATCTTGTTTATGGTACGAGTTTTATGCAATATCTAATTGTTGCAAAGATTTTTTAGATTCTTATATGATTGTTGTTGAGAGTTGTCCCACATTAGTGAGGGATAAAGTTTGTTATGTGCTTATATGATCTTGGGCTACTCCCTATATTACTAATTGGTTTTATGGTGGAACCTCAATTTCATCATGGTATCAGAGCAAGGTTGTCCACGTGTGAAGCCTAATGGCCACACGCGCTCCACGTCATCCAGTTGTTGTCCACATGTAGGCTTGAAAATCCGCCACATGTGCGGGGGCATGTTGAGAGTTGTCCCACATTGGTGAGGGACAAGGTTTGCTATGTGCTTATATAATATTGGGTACCTTATATTACCAATTAATTTTATGATGGAATCCCGATTTCATCGATTGCTGTTGATTTCAACCGTTCAATGGTACGTACCAAAAAAAAGATTGCTGGTTTATTTGGTTTATTTCATCCAGTTTTATTTCCCAAGCTCTCTTAAATATTATCTTTTCTTTCTGATACACAAAGGTCCAAAACAGCAAAAACTGAACAAGATACTACTGGGCCTACTAGGTCTAATACTTTTACTAATTTTCATGTGTGCTGTCAAGGTTCGTTTGGGTTGGATCATCTAGCTGTAGTATATGATATGGGGCATGATCACAGGGTTGATTTGGTTAAAAAAAATGAATGATTTAAAGGATTGACTACATTTTAATTTTATACCATAAGGTTTAAGGAGCATTCACAAAAAAAATCACGAGATTTCAATTATTGTATTTTACACGACTTAATTTTTGAATTGAACTAATTTAATCTTTCCGTTAATTTCACCATCTAATTAGACATTACGTTTTGATGTGATATAAACTTGGCCCATTGTCAATTTCAATGTTTGGTACTCTACTACTCTTTTAATCCTTTCAATGTCGCCATACTTGCTCAACTCCATAAAACTCCTGCAAATTCCCATACACTCTTATAAGCTATACAGAATACAAAAGGATTTGCACACACACACTCTTATAAGGTTTTCAACTATTTCACAGCCATTCGGCGGTTGAAGATCATATAATTAACAACTAAGTTTAAATTACCCCCTAAAAGTTTAAAGATGATAAAATATTAAAATGCACTTTTTAATCACACCAATTCTGAAAATTTCACAAATGGGGAATCTGCATAACAAAAAAACCCTAATCCCACAGAAACAACACATAATTCAATGATAAATACAACCCAACCAATAAAAACAATACAAAATCAAAGCGCTTTCTGTTGAATAAACCAACATCGAATTAAAGCAAGTACGGCAAAGGGGTTCTCAATTTTTGACACAAAGAAGAAGAAAAGGAAGGGCGAGGGAAAACTCGAAGTGCCGCTGCATCTGGCGGGGGTCGATGCGCTGGCCCTGGGCTTCGAAGCCGGTGGAGATCATAACGGGCCGCTGGTACTTGTTGGAGAGCAAGATTGTGGGGCTAACGCTGGGCTTGGTGTGGTGTTACCTTTTCGCTTCAACGATTTTGTATATTTCATTGGAGTTAATTACACTAACATCTCTTGAAGTTTTTCATGTTTTCACAAAATCTTTTCACGTTTGAAACATAACACTAACATCCCTTGATGTTCTAATTCACTTCCATATAACCCTTTTAGGGCTAACATCACCTTAAAATAATTTCTTAAAGACAATTTTGTCCTAATTGTTACTTAATTTATCAAAAATCCTTTATAAATAAATAGAATAAGAATTCAAATTAAAATCTTACATTAAACAATAATAGGAAATAAAAGAAAATTGAAGAAATCTTGTTACCTTCTTCCTCTACATTGTTAATTCATATCCCAATCCTCTTTTCTTAATTGGAAAAACCCTAGCAGAACAAATCTTTTTCAAAGTAGGAATGTGGTCGGGTAATTTCTTCCAAGAAGTCAAATCAGGTACTCTTCTCCATGTTTGAAATCAGGGCTTCCTTCCATATCATTTTCTCGTCGAAATTGGTTTTAGTTTGGGTGAACAAGGAGTAAAGGAGGTTGACAAAGAGACGGAAGTGGCGATTTGAGGACAAGAACAGAATTTTTTTTTTTTTTTTGAGAGAAAGATCCGAAGATGCATAGATGGCTTTCTATTTTTAGTTCTTTTTATTTTTTTTTTATGGTTAATGTATGTTTTTGAAGTCCAACAAAAAAAAAAAAATCTATTTTCTTTATATTGGTTATTATTATATGTATTTTTAAAAAGCCTTTCTTATTTTTAAAGTAATTAATAGTGGGGCAAATTTGTTTTTAAGAAATTATTTTAAGGTGATGTCAGCCCTGAAGGGGTTATGTGAAAGCGAATTAGAACCTCAAGGGGTGTTAGTGTTATGTTTTAAATGTGAGAGGGTTTTGTGAAAACACGATAAACCTCAAGGGGTGTTAGTATAATTAACCTTGTTTCATAATAAGAGCCTTTACAAGAGAGAAGGCAACTCTTATAGAGAGCCAAAGAAGTGGACTACAAGAATAGTAGGCTAACCACCACTACACAATCCCATGAATTAAGCCCTAGCAACTGGACACAACTAATAATCATTTACAAGAAAAAGAGATATCAGAAATAAAGGAAAATGATTGACAAAATGGTAAGAATGAAAGACAAGGTATGGGATGACAAGAAGGTAAGGTTATAGATATCACTTTATCTCATGAATTAGCTAAAGTGATGATTACAACCTATCCTTGAGATCTATTCCAATAATCGGTTTCAATGTACTCCCCCTCAAGTTGGATCAAGGGGATTGATTGATCCAAGCTTGCACAACAATCACTAGAACTGTGTAGAGTCTAAGGCTTTCGTGAAGAGATCAACAAGTTGATCGTGACCTCGTGTGAACACCATGTCTATCACTTTGGATTAAACTTGAGCATGAATATAATGGCAATTAAATTCCATATGTTTCGTCATTTTATGGAAAACAGGATTGGAGGCAATGTGCATGGCAGCTTGGTTGTCACAAAACAAAGACATTAGTGTCTCGCTGGTGATACCAAGGTTAGAAAGAAGACCCTTTAACCATATGAGTTCACTGGCTATCGTTAATTGGGAAGATAAATTTTCTCCGCCGTTTCATAACTAATTCGGCAGGCAAAATGAAAGTATTCTCTACACTCCTAAAACTTAAGGACTCCGACAAGTTTGAGTGGAGCGAAGAACATCAAACAACTTTCACACAAATCAAGGTCTCCCTTACCATGCCACCAGTACTAGTACTGCCTCGTCACGGTAGGCCTCTCAAACTGTACATTTTGGCAGATAACAAGTCCATCGGTTGCCTCCTCGAGCAAGATAACGATGCTGGGCATGAACAAGCTATCTTTTATCTCAGCTGGAATTTGAATTCACCTGAGATCAATTATTCACCCGTTGAGAAACTTTGCTTAGCTTTGTTTTTCGTCGCGACCAAACTTCAACATTACATGCTCTCATCAGTTACCCAAGTCATCGCCCAAACAGATGTTATTCGTTACATGCTTACTCGGCCTATCATCAAAGGCCGAATTGGGAAATTGACCATGGCATTATTCGAGTTTAGTTTGCAGTACGTCCCCCAAAAGGCCGTCAAAGGTCAAGCCCAAGCCGATTTTTTGGCCCAACACCCCTCTCCTTATGGTTTTGGGGGCAGCGAAGTTGACATCGGTTTAATCCAAACACGTGACAACTATTGGACAATGCACTTTGATGGATCTAGCACCCCTACCTCGGCTGGTGTTGGTATTGTCATTCAATCCCCCGACCACTACCGATGGTATTTCTCTCTCAAGTTAGATTTCAACTGTACGAATAATCAAGTCGAGTTTGAAGCTCTCATCATCAGCCTTCACGTCCTCCACGACTTAAGAGCAGCCTGTGTTCTCGTCCTCGGTGATTCTGAACTAGTGATTAACCAATTAAACGACACTTTTCGTTGCATGAGTTGTACTTTGACGCCCTATCACATGGTTGCCACCTATTTGGCCGACTCATTTGAGCATATTTCGCGTGTTCAAAACATTGACGCAGACGAACTCGCCTAAATAGCCTCTAGAGCACAACTCACGAGGGGCAAGTTAGGTCGGGTAGCACCTACAAAACTATGATCTTACCCAGCCTTGGTCAATCAACAAGTCCTCAAGCGCAATCACGTCATACACACAAGAGTGATGTCTTTACCATTGTTACTAGAGCGAGGAGACCCCGTAGAAGTATGTGCTGTCGAGGCACTATCGGACAATTGGAGAAAGGCGATTTTACAATATCTTGACAACACCAATGATAGACACAACCGGAGGACAAGGGCCCATGCCACAAATTACGTGTCGTACCAGAATGAATTATATCTAAAAGGTGAGGATGAGTTACTATTATTGTGCCTCGGCCCACAGGATGCTGCCTAAGCAATGGTCGAGGTGCACGAAGGGATCTGTGGAGCTTACCAATCCGGGAGTAAGATGCGTTGGCTGCTTCGTTGACACGGCTATTTCTGGTCGAGTATATTGAAGCATTGCATTAAATACGCCTGAGGATGCATACAGTGTCAAATTTATGGGCCTACACAGAAAGTCCCAGCTGAATTACTCCATTCGGTTACCAAACCATAGCCGTTCAGAGGATGGGCAATAGACGTAATTGGCAAAATCATGCCATCTTCTGGAGAAGCAAAACACACATGGATATTAGTGGCAACCGATTACTTCACAAAGTGGGTCGAAGCAAGATCATACGCCGAATTAAAGTCCAAAGAAGTCTGCAGTTTCGTAGATGAAAATATTGTGACTCATTCGGAGTATCAGAAACGATCATAACTGACAATGGCACAATCTTTACGGCCGACAGGTTTAAAGAGTATGCGGCGAACCTAAAAATTTAACTCGAGCAGTCAATGTCGTATTATCTGCAGGTGAATGGGCAGGCCAAAGCAAATAATAAAGTTTTGATTGGTATTCTTGAAAAAATGGTAAGAGAGAGGCCGGGTATGTGGCATTTGAAGCTAAATGAAGCATTATAGGCCTATCGAACTTCACTCCGATCAGCCACCGAAACAACTTTATATGCCTTAACTATGGACACGACGTAATACTACCAGTTAAGCTTAGTATAAATTCGTTGCGAGTAATTGAACAAAGTAATTTGATCAGTGCCGAATACAATTGGGCCATGAGATAGGAGTTAGAGGAGGCACGACTTGACGCTTATAACTAATTAGTGGCGCAGAAAAAGATTGCCGAGCAAGCCTATAATCAACAGGTTAGACAGAAAACGTTTGACGAGGGAGAATTAGTTTGGCAAACTGTGCTGCCTGTAGGAATTAAAGACCCTAGGTTCAGTAAATGGTCGCCGAATTGGGAAGGGCCGTTTGTCGTACATAAAGTTCTCGGCAATGGGGCATATCATCTTAAAGACCGGATCGGTTTAATTCACAAATTACCAATCAATGGGAAATTTTTAAAGAAGTATTATTCGGTCATGTGAGAGATACGAGAATAGTTTATTTCATTAATAAGCTCGCAAAAATGAGTATACAAGTACAAATGGTCGATTCGTTTATAGCTAAATATCCCTAAGGTGATGAGGGAATGAAAGTTTTAAGGACAACCTTCAATTCCAACCACCTTACCTCACCCATCGTGACCTTGGCTTGCTGATTCCTCTTATCCATCTTCAACTACTTGACCTGCTGCACACTAGCCGCATATTCGGTCAGGCAGGATTTGACACCCGACTCGAAATCTCTTGCAAGCTCGAAAGCAACTACCGACCTCCAATTTTGAAGATCGGCAATTTAACAATCAAGGTAGGCCAGCGTTTCTTTCTTCGTTTTCAGCATGTCGACCCGTGGACGCAGAGCTTCTTGAACGACCATCGCAACTTTCAAGTCGTCTTCGGTCCCAAGAGCTCTCTCGAAAATACCAAAATATTCTCGAGTTTGTTCCAGAGTAGAAGATGCTCGAGTAATGGCTTTATTGCTTAACTGACCATGAGCCGCAAGATCGTTTAGATATGCCCCTACGGAGTTGAGGCCCTGGCACTCAAGAATTTGTGACGCCGAAAAGGACAGCAGTTCCTGTAGCTTAACGAGGGCATCTGGTTCGGCCGTTGATACGGAAGGTTTGGTTGTGGTCGTTGAAGAGCCAGCCGCTCCCGATTTAATCATAATTAAGGCATCAAGCTCGACCTCCCACAAAGGTTGCATAGAAAAAGAAAATTTGTAAGCAAAAGGAAAATTATATAGAATGCATAACAGAAGGAATTTGTTTCTAAACCTGCCGAGAGGAGACTTCGGCTATGTCCTCTGGTTCATTGTTTGAACCTAGAGAACTTAATGGCCGAGCCCAATGTCTAAGACTGCTTCTCAATTCACGCGGTCGATGGAGTTTATCTATATTTGATGGCCACTAAGGTGACCAGGAAATGTAGATGACACCCTTCGGCGCATAGAATTGCCAGTGAAATGAACGTTCGGGCACCTGACAATTAATATTTTCCTGGGTTCAGACGCTTCATAATAAAATTAATGAAGAAATGGGAGCGAGCTTTACAAAAGCTGAGGTAATTTCTTGTAGAAGAATGTCGAGGTTTTCATCTTGTGGATGGAGCAGCGTTTCTGCTGTCGCCTCAGGCTCGACTAGGGGTCTTTTCCCATGATCGGCCGTAGAAGGATCTGGTTGAATAGCCACCTCGACCACGGGGGGAGGATTGGCTGAAGGAAGGTTGACTGGTCGAGGACGACGCTCCAGCGGAATCTCGTCACCCTTATCGTTCTCATCATCCTGAAATAAAAAGCTGTTACTACTTGTAAATCTGATAAAATGAAGAAGATCACTAGCAATAGAATCATACCCCTTCCAAAATGATCATCGATCGTTTGATGGGAGTTGCCTCGACGGGTATGGTCGTCTTCTCCAAAACAGGCGCAACGGCTAGCTCCGAAGCTGCAGATGGAGAGGCAGCTGATACAGCCACGACCCCAAGGATCGGTGCGGCTGGTTGGTGGGATGGTATTGGCAGTTGTTTCGTCAAGGCCTGGACAACCGGAACGAGAAGAGAGACACTAGGATCGGTCGCTCCTGTGGTCTGGCTGGAGATGACGTGAATCTTCCGTTCCCCCTTTTTCGCCAATTTCTTGATGCGTTTTGGAGGTCGAGAAGCGTCATCTCCTGTCTTGGAGGAGGGGGCCAATTTTTTCTTGGTCATAGCCGCGGCAACCACGTCTACTCGTTTCAATACGCGACCACCTGAGAGAGTGAAATCAAGTTAGTAAAATTGAGCAAGTAGTTGAAATATAAAAGGAGAAATGATAATATACCTTGGGTCATTTCTTTGGATTGGACAGCAGAAGCTTTTTTGGGTCGATTGCCGAAGATTTTATTTACCACGTCTTCGGCTGAGACACCAAAGAAGTCGCTGGTATACTCTTCCCACCAGTCCCTAAAGGTGTCAGTACCGACAGATTCAGGAACGGTTGGTCGGAGTCAAAATTTTTTACACCTTTCCTGTAACTCTTTTTCTGTATCTCTACATTCCCTCTCGGAGGAACCAGAGAGGCGTCCTCGACTTAAGAGAGAACGAGAAGTAAGTAGGGGTACTGGGCAACCTTGGAGTTAGCCAAGCTGCCGGGCAACAAAGTGGGGATGATAGACCTCCCAACTGGCTCGACGAGCATCGCAGCCGAGAGAAAGGTCGCGTGTCAACACGAACAACCCCTAGTGTTGACGAAGATTAACATCTTCAGTCTCATCCCATGCTGATTTCGGAAGCCTGATCGAGGCGGGGTTTTCTTGACGCCGACATATTAAGAATTCGTTGTCAGAAAGGACGTCTAGGGCGAAGAAGTGTTTAAAGACTTCATCGGCCTGGTGAGGAAGCGCTAGTCGAGAGGCCAATTGAGGGTCGAGCGCTACGGTAGATTGCAAAACGGGAACTTCTGGCCGAAGTGTGGAAAAATAAATCTGCAACCAGATTTGGAATACCCAGAGGGGTCCGTTCTGGTGTGGGTCAATTTTGTTGATGGTTGTTTCGGCGAGATAACGAAGGAGATTGGCGAAGATAGTTGGACTGAGCGCTAAGGAGTGACCACTAGCCAGGGCATGAGCCACCGGCATATTTTCGACCAAGCATTTATTTAACTTGGTATAACAGATAAACTTGTTGTACCAATAGAATAGGAAGACTTCGTGCTCGCCTTTCCGCAAACTCGCATCCCCACGGCCAGCGAAGTAGAGGATAATGGTGTTGTAATTGAAAAAGTTCTTATGCAACTTTTGAACTTCTTCTTTTGAAGGTTCCTGACCTTCTCGATTGAGCGTCTCGATGGTCGGTCGTCGAATAATGCTTTGAGGTCGAGATTCGAAGGGCACCCTGAGAGGGCAGCATTTATTGGGAGGCCAGATGGGGATGTCCCAAAGATAGTTGAGATATCAAGGATGGTGGGGCTGAGAGGGCTGAAAGGAAGGATCATGGCATTGGTGGCCGAGCACCAGAAACTTAGAGCCGCCATAAGTAGTTCTTTATCCATAACAATCTCCATAGTCAAGAGTTTGATGGCGTCGTAAATACTAAGAGCCTCCCATTCTTCGCCGAAGAATTTTTCCATTCATTCGACCTAGGTTGCAGTGGTCGAGGGCCAAGCTCCTTGGGGCCTTGCCAAGCACCACTTCGACCAATCAAACCCTTGCAAGAAGGGTGTCAGGCACTGTTCTTTGAGGAGGTTGGTGGTGAACGATGGCACTGCATCTTTAAAAGTGGCCCCATGATTTGATGAGTGATGTTTAAGTCACTTTCGAAGCCCAATGTTTTGATGGCGCTCCGGTCGATGAAATCCTTGCATTTGTTGCACTCGTCAGAGAGCTTTGAGATGAAGGATGCCATCGATGAAGATTCGAAGATTCCTTTAGGTCTGAAGAGGGTTTGTGATATGTGAGCTTGATATTTTCTGGTTTTGAAAAAGCAGGAATGGTGAGAGGAGTTTCTGAAGGAGTAAAATGCAAATGAAGGAAATTCAGGTATTTATAGGCATTTCAAAAGGAGGATCAAATGTTCGAAAGCGTTAGATTTTCAAATTTTAGGGCGAAATCAACCAGGAAAATCCCTAATCATTTTGGATATTTTGGGACTCTCCAAGGATAGGATCGAGGTTTCTGTGGTTCAAGGACACACGATTTCGTGCTGCAGCGGAATCAATGTATTAATGGGGAAGAGGCGGTTCGGCTGGCGCATGTTTTCGAGGGTCATGATTGAAGGCTGCTATGTTAATAAAGGAATTGATACGTGGCAGGACATCGAGAAAAACAGAGATCGTGCAATCATATTTCATAAATGCGCATGGTGGTGGTTATCGAGACAGTTAAGTCTAAAGGCAAAGGACGTTTTCGCTTCTTCAAGGTCGAGATTCGATCGAGGATTGGCGGTCAACAACCTCAGAAGCGAGGGGGCAATGTTTGGACCTAAAATTATTGGGTTGGGCCGAGTATGAAATTGTTCTCAGCCCAGAAGCTCTGTTCGAGGATTTCTACAAACCAGCTGGTTCATGGGCTGCCTAACTAAAAGTCAGCTAAGCCCTGTTTGGAAAAGAATATTCCAGATGAATAGGAAGTAGGTGGGCCCTATTGCGAAGAAGATGAATGAAGTGGTTAAGTCCTGATGCAGTAAGGATTCTTGGCCAGATAAGGATACCGGAAAGTGGAAGTGAATGTGGCCTAGTAAGAGGTTGAATTCAAAATCCTAATAGAAGTGGGATTGGCTGAGATAAGATGGATTGGGGTAAAGAGTCCTAGTTCGAGTATGGTTAGGATTTGTTCTTGCTGCTATAAATAGAGAAATGAGGGTGCAATTCAGGGACCTCCAATTTAACACCCAATTGCCCTGCGCAAACCTCTCAAACAACTTGAGATTTTTTATTTTCATTTTCCGCCGACACATCTTCAGTTTATTAAAGTAGCACTGTGAAGGCAATCGGCGAACATCTTCAGTTTGGATAAACAGTATTGTTCCCGTAGAATCAGCTGACCGATGAGCACCTTTAGTTTGGATAAACAGCACTGCATCAAGGCCGACTGGTTACCTATCCAAGTCTCGGTCAAGAAGGGTTTCCGAATCCTTATTGGCAGATGTCATCTTATTAGCCTTCTCGGCGAAGTAATGTGTTACGAGTTACGACATTCGGCGCATTGAACGCCAAGTGATTTTATGATTGGATACTCACAAGTGAGTTTCAGAGTTCGCTATTCTGACGGCCGAACCACATTCACCATCAAGACATACATCACCTTTGAATACTTGTGTCCGTATAGTCTAGTGTCGATTCAACGTGCTTATACTCTCACGAATATAATCACTGTGACCGAATCCGGCGCCAATGATTTGTGAACTTCGCAGAACTAACAGCCTTGTCTTTAGGCTTGAGAATCTAAAGGCCGAGATTTGTTCCTTTCTTAGCTGCAATCGCAAGATAAAGAAGTCAGCAACGCGCTCAACGCAACATCAACAAATTCTACTCCTCGGCCGAGCTTGACCGACGAGTTGGCACGCCCCGCATTCAACAGAATGACGTAGTTAGCTTGCTAGTTACTAGGCTTGCGCGCCACGTAGGCTTTGTAATTTTTAGGGTCAACAACGACTTATCCATATCTCATTAATCAATGTTAGCCATAAGTCGGGAGTCACCTATAGTGACCTGTACAACTTATCCATATCTCATCAAATATCCCTGCACACGAGTTAGAACCACCTCTAGTGGTCTGTATGACAGAACTGGGTGTAAATAAGTACGCTCAAGTGCTACGATTACGTGAAGTCTGTGCGAATAATCGCGGGTCACCTCACCCACATTTAATCACCAAAACATAAGGTTAAATCTTACATTTTCCATCAATCTTCTTTACATTGCTCAATTCCCCACACAAGGCTATTGTCTTAATTATTTAGTCTCATTTATTCTATGGCTGCATCTAACGTCTCATTAAACTGCCTATGTACCCTTAAACAGGGATCAAGCCATTCGTAGTTCACAATATCAACAATAACATAAGTAATCACTAGATGCATATTCTAAAACATAAAGCATATATACTTGTATAGAAAACCAAAAACCCATTCATCTGGAGTCCACGCTATGATTCTCTAGCACGTACATTGAGGTGTCCCGAATGATTGGCGCTTGTGACCAAGTATCGAATCACATCTCAGAACTCTTATCAATAGAATACATAATTCTTACAAAACACATCCTTAAGGGCATTCTAAAATAGTTTGAGATTCATTGACCACAAATCAACTGTCGATCAAAGATCGACGGTAAGGTCTACAACCCTGTATAACTCGATCCAGAAGTTCCGCATATCATACCAAATCCGCAACTTCCCAAGATCCACATTTTACTTCTAGAATAACATACTAAAATTTCATTACGATCCAACGGTCCGATCTACGCTAATTGTCCAAAACCAAGTGGCGGTTAACATTTATTTTATAAACTCACAAATCCAATTCGGGAAGATCCGTATGTCGGATTCCTGATCCGTAAGTTTCTATGGTCCTCAAATATTACGTACTATAATGTAACAAAGTTTGGTGACGATCCAACAGTCGGATCGTCGATTCGTATAAATACCTATTAACGTATCGTAATGAATTTAGGTCCAAACGAACAACCTACGTTATACAATCACCAAAACTGAACTCAAGGCATCCAATTTAGTCTAGGAATAACATCAACGGCCCCCTGCCCATGCGCCGCCGCATGCGCCGTTGCGGGTGGCGGTTGGCCGCCCCAACTTGCCGGAAAATCTAACTATTTCCAAAAAGTACCAAAATTTACAGGAATGAAGATCTTAATGAGTAGAGTAACTTTCATACCTGTAACCAAGGCCAATTAGGCTGGGAAGAGCTTCAATTTTGTTAAAACCCGTCAGAAACCCTATACTTGGGTGTGTTCGATTCGACCTCCAAACTTGCTCTGACGCCTCCACCACTATCTGGGCTTTGTTCCTGGGTTCTAGGGAAGTGTTTTGGTAGTGGTAATTGAATGAGATTGATTCACAATTAGTGAATCCCGAGCAATGTCTCATGGCACCCACCACCGGTTTTTAGAACAAGTTACCACCAAATTCCTCCTAATCTTGGGTGAAAATGGAAGAAGGGGGCCAAGGGATGATATCCAGGTGGAGAATGGGTGATTTTCGTCAGATTACTTGGTGGAAATTACCCGGAATTAGAACCGGGTTGAAACTGATTTTGGTCTTGGGCGTGGGTGTGGCTGACGGGAAGAGGGCGATCCCCTCTCTTAATTGGTTGTCCCCATTTTCCTCTAATTGGTGATTTCCCCTTTTGTCTGATTGGCCCACTCCTTCCTCCCAAATTTTCTAATTGGCTACACTTCCCACATGGTGGAATTTAATTTTCCTTTAAATCTAAAGTTTAGTGAAACAATTTCTAATGTCCATAATTATATCGTTATAATCCGGACTCGCAAATGGATTTCGCCCATGTGTCTGTAGCTTCAAAATATAATCGGAAACATTAATTGTGACTTCGAACGGTCAACGGAAGTCAAACATCCTCGCCTCAAAGGGTATTTTTGTAAAATCGCGTATTAAATTTATAAAATCATCATTTTTAGGGACGGGCTTTTACAATCAATATAACTAATAACTATGTGGCAAGACATGATTGATTGGTCTACTAGGATAAATTTGTCAATAAGAGTATCATTTTATAGTGGGCGTGGAAATAAGACATTGGGGTGGACTTAATAGCTGAGCCTACTAGGCCTAAAACTTTTACTAATTTTCATGGGTACTACCAAGGTTCGTTTAGGTTGGATCTTCTAGCTATGGTATATGATATGGGGCATGAACAATGGGGTTGATTTGGGAAAAAAATTGAATGACTTAAAGGGTTGACTGCATTTTACACCATAAAGTCTAAGAATCATTTACAAAAATAAGTCACGATATTTCAATTATTGTATTTTACATGTCATGGTTTCTAAATTGCAGCAAGATCCAAGAAGGAAAACAAACCGAAGTACCGATCTGGCAAGCAAGAACCAGCAATCCAAAATATAAACAAATTTGAAAAATATAAGTCTCCAAAATGGTTACAGGATTTGGAAGATGAAAAGAAAATGAAATCAAATGAGAGAAGTGGAGAGAAGTTTATAGAAACTGAAAAGAATCTTATTCTGACGAGAGATGTGAAATTTGAACAACCACAAGACAAGTAAAGAATCTCATTATAAATAAAGTTAAGGTTGTATTATAAAACCGATTGGCAATATGAATAGTACCCTAACTTAGTTACAAGTCCATGCAAGATCTATTATTCCATCATTATGAGATTTATTCTCAAAGCATTCTCACAAAAGAAAAGGCCAAAGTATAATTCACATTTGATTTGTTGTTGTTTTTTTTTTTTGGGTCTCATTTATTGTCACATTCCACTTGAAATTGGTGATAAATGTGATATATGTACAGCCTTCTTCGACACATTTGATAGATTCTTTGCTTCTCCCATCATGCATATAGCTGGTTTGATTTTCTTCACGAGTAGGAGCATCTCAAAATGTCTGGGCAGGTCTGGGCAATTGAATGTGGTGCTCTCTAAAATAGAGTTTAATTGTCATTCAGTACTACATTTTAGTGATATTCTTCTTCACTTGTAAGTGAGAAGTCTTAGATACAATTTTCACCAAAGGAAAATTTAAACCACATTATTGCTAGTTCATTGTGAGGCTAGCCCACCCCCTCACCTTAGTGTAGATAATATCGTTTGATATATATATATAAAGAGCTTAATTATAATTTTGGGTTTTTATAACAAATGATCTCGGAAATTGACCCACCCATCAAGATGCTCCCTAAATTGAAAATCGATCAATGTAGTTCCTGAAAATGGATGTTGCAAATTAATATGATTATTTTCCGTTAAAAATTCTATTATGTACTAACATGGCAAATAATTGTGTCCTACAAATCTAATTAAATATCGATATATAAATTAGACTGGTTCCAACGTGCTGTTTGAATAACGTCACTTGAACGTTAAGGGTTTCTGACTTAATTGCGCCATTATTAGCCTGTATGAACCATTAATTGTTTACAAAATTCCACAAATGCAAGAAGAAGAAGAAAATAGTTAATAAACCTTTTTGTCCAATGAACCTACTTAGTCTTGCCAGGATTATAAAACATAAGCATCAGCTTCATTGTTGTTTTATTAACACACTAATAGGATTTTGTAAACCGACATGGTTGTTCCAATGAAGCTCCCCCACCCCACTCATCGGATCTATAAACTTTAGCACCAGCTTCATTCAAGCTGTTTTTCCTGATTGTGTTTTGTTTTCTTGTAGTTAATCATAAGTACATGTGAGGTTAGAGGATTAAATGCATGATTAATTTCTTGATTACGTATGTACCAACATGGTAAGTATAATGGTATTTAAACTCATAATTAAGCTCCATTTTAGGAAGCAACATGTTCAACTGGCCGGACATTTTGAGATGCTCCTACTCGAGAAGAAAATCAAACCAGCTGTATGCATGATGGGAGAAGCAAAGAATTTATCAGATGTGTCCAAGAAGGCTGTACATATATCACATCTACCATCAATTTCACGTAGAATATGATAAGGATGGGAACAATAAAAAAAGAAAGACAACAAATCAAAGGTGAGATTATACTTTGGCTTTTTCTTTTGTGAGAATGCGTTGAGAATAAATCTCACAACGATGGAAGAATAGATCAACTTTGTACCGTTGATGTTGTTACTATGAAAATTGACAGATGAATTGCAATTGAAAATAAAGTGTAGTCTAATATAGAACCTGAAAACGATAACAGTGGCTGCAACCTATTAACATCCTTGCATAACATTTAGATACTGGTACATTAGATTGGAAAATTTCTGTCAAAATCTTAAAATTTGAAATCTTAAAAGAACCCACATTGGTTTTATCCTTGATCTTGTTTATGGATCCGGCTACAATTGAGTTGTACAAGTTTTTATGCAACATTTAATTATTGTAAAGATTTATTAGATCCTTATATGACAGATCTAGCTATTAATTTTTCAAATCGGTCAGTGGTACGTATTAAAAAGAAAAATTGTTTTTTTATTCATTCAGTTTTGTTTCCCAAGCTCTCTTAAATATTATCTTTTCTTTCTGATACACGTGAGGGTCCAAAGGTCCAAAACAGCAAAAACTGAACCAGATACTACTGGGCCTCCTAGGCCTTACTTATACTATTTTTCATGGTTTCTGCCAAGGTTCGTTTGGGTTGATTTGAGAAAACATTGAATGATTTAAAGGGTGGACTGCATTTTACACCAAAAAGTTTGGAGATCATTTACCAAAAAAGAAAAAATTCACGAGATTTCAATTGTTATATCTTACACGATATGATTTCTGAATTGCACCAATTTAATCCTTCCGGCACTTTCACATCTAATTAGATGCTACATGTTGATGTGGCATAGACTTGACTCGTATTTTAAGCACTCGTAGACTATCAATTTCAATGTCTGATACTTTACTCTTTTACTTTTTTAATCCTTTTATGAAATTGACAGTCAATTCGTGCTCAAAATATGGGTCTAATATATGTCACACCAGCACATAACATCTAATAATTAGACGATGAGGTTAACAGAGAGGTTAAATTGGTGCAATTTAAAAACCACGTGGTGTAATGCCGTAATTGAAATCGCGTGACTCATTTTGCAAATGACCCCCTTGTGGTGTAAAATGTAGTTAACCCTAACATAAATAATATAGTTGAGTTTAAGGCTAATTTAGTAGTATAACATAGTATACATGCGACTATTTTTAAGTAGTATTTTTCGGTTACAACCGAGATCACTATTCTAAGCTATACCAAGAAGAGCAAGGAGAGTTTGAACTTGCGACCTTGTGGATTGAAGAGGAAAACTCTATCCACCAAGGTAATCTATTACTTTCTTCTTCCACAACTTAAAAGATCTCTATCTGAGCATTTCCAATGAAGTACGCAAGTAAGTAATCAAACTTCTTCCGATGATCAAAATCAAGCTCCGATAGAATAGGCAAACTTGCAGACTTCCCCAAAGTAGGCAATCTTGCAGACTTCCCCAAAGTAGGCAGTCTTACTTACAATACCATGAGTATGCAAATCAAATCCCACAACTCTTTGTAGGGGTGGAAAAAATTCCCAAAAATCCCGAACCAAACCGAAAAAATCCCAATCCCAAACCAAAAATTTCCCAAACTGAAATTCCCGAAATTTTCGGGATGCTATCCCAAACCGATCCCAAAATTTTGGTATGGGATTCGGGATTGGCTTCTCAATATTTCGGGAATCCCATACCGAACCGAAAATATATAATGTTAATTATTATATATATTTATACATATATATATATATATATTATTCTTTTATAATTGATGCTAGTAGTTTCTAATTCATGCTCTGCAATCTGGAATGCCCTACACCTTGCATATTTTTCATGTTCTGTTTGATATTCATGTGGATTTTATTATTGCTGCTGCCATGACTGATGATTTCAGAAGACTTGATTCTTTTGTCTCTCAACAGATTGCAAAAAGGGTTTAATTAATTTGAATTTTGACTATGATAAAAACAGTCAGACATGCCAATGTTCAATTAAATGGTAGTGTGAATGAAATGAAATTCCAAGTTCATGAATGTGTTCTTGAATTATATATTTGAAGAACAATTCATAATTTCATATTTCAATTTGGGATTCCCGATTTGTCCCAAAATCCCGAAAATAGTTCGGGATTCCCGAAAATTTGGTTTGGGATTGGTCTTCAAATTCCCGTCCCAAAAAAATTTGGTTTGGGATTCGAGATACTAGTTTCGGTATGGTATCCCATACCGAACCACCCCTAACTTTTTGTATGGCAAAATACTTTGTGGAGGAAGACAAAACTAAAACGTAAAAATAGATATGTTATAGATGAAAGAAAGTAATAAAACATCATTTCGCTTATTTGGTTTGCCTTGCTCAATCTATTAATGTGACAACTCTTTCTACAAGACAATTGATTAGGTAACATATCACATAAGTCATTATTATACAATTTTGCCTAAAAGCTGAGGGGGTGAGTGCAACGTGATTCTCAGCAGTTGCAAAATATGAAGTCTCTATCTCCTAAATTGTAAAATTTGAACCTTAAAATTTGCATGAACCTTTCAACCTCAAATCACTAAGTCAACAACACTATCTTCTGCCTTGATTTCTTTTTCTACTAGAAAATAATTCCAAAAATTTAATTAAAAAGAATACTTAGAGTTCTGTGCTAAGCATGTTAATTCCAGCAGGAAAATTGGACTTTTAGTCATCACATTCCGCTTTTCATTCCAGGGATGTGTTTTATATATATCGACACACACACACACACACACGCACACATGTCGTTTTATTTCTTGCTTGATTGTAATCCTCACACATGTTTCACCGTTAATGACTCTCCTATAATTTTTATTTTATTCAACTGTGGATTGATGTGGCTCTATATTAGTATTCAACTGTGGATCGTTACATAGATTCAGCTTTCAGACTCAACTTGTTACACTGTTATTCTCATTGGCTAGTGTCAACCTATTAATACATACACATTACTGAACTATTTAGATTAAATATGCTTAATCTCTCTGTTACTTAAAAAATAAGTTTAATTAAGACTCGTTTGGATTGTTTATGCAGAAAGTATCTCTGATCTCAACCGAATTTGCTACAAGTGTTTTAACTAGAAACAAGTTGAATCACTTATCAGGTATTTCTCCAAATAGAAGAACTTGTAAGTTTTTATGACAAACAACACAAAAAATGTTTTTTAACTGCTTCAGAAGCAGTCTAAAACGTAACATTTTACACTTTGTATTCTACAATGATGAGGTGAGAGAGAGAAAGTGGGAAACTTGTGGAATATTATTAAATGGGGGCTGACCCCATTGTTGGAGAAGAAATGGGCCTAAAATATTCCCGAAGGTAGATACGTCAAGATGCTAGAATTGATGCTTCATTTCATAATTGAGGCAGTGGTCAATACAAGACAATACTCAAACCAAAAACCAGTTAGCCCAAGAGAAGCCAGCAGATTGCATTAGTGTGGTAGTGGGACTGTGAGGAGACCCTTTATCAACTCATGACGTAGTTTCTAACCAATTTGAGTGTGCCATGGTTATTGGCACAAAGGCATACGTGGACGGTTCAGACAGTTAATTTATTTGAGACTTATAACGCATCAATAATCAACCTACGTAGACAATTGACGGTAAAATTTTTCATACGTGAAGGGCTGATTATAACATTCTTCATACAGTTATTCTATTCAGTAGACGGATCCAAAGGTTGTACTTGCAATAAAAATAAAAAACACAGAAGAGAAGCTTTCAAGAAAACCTCTTTCGACTATAACATTATTAAATTCCATTCCAAGGAAGCATAAAACAAGAAGGCAATTTCCAGGCCCTACCAAATTAATATAAAAATAACGAAATTATTTTTGCTCACCACTATAATTATTGTGTATGCTTTTTCACATTTGTCTTTTCAATTATATTGAATTTGGACTCCCGTCTGCCCTAATTCTCTTTCTGTTGGTTCAAGTTCAAGACATAATGGGACTAAATTTTTAGAAATTCATTTAGTCCTACCATTAATCAATTTTTGTTTTGGGTTTAATACTTGAGTAAAGTACTGTAAATTTAGATCACCCTGCTTTAAAATTATTTTTCTATATATTTCCTAAATCTTTAATGTAGGGAAGTTGAAAAAGACAAGTGATGTAAGCATCTACTAGAACATGTGCCACTTTATAAAAATATGCTATCGTAAGGAAATCACTTACTTAATTTTTTGGCCATAAAGGAATCAACTATCACCCATTGAATATGTTCAAGTTAATCACAATATTGCCGACACTTGATGACATGCTTTCGCCTCGCATACATCATGTATTTTTACTCTCTCATGTGCTACCATTTTGAGGAGAGATTCATGCAACTAGTTTTTAGTCCTAATAGCGTTACAGTCTAATAAACGATTATTATGTATTTAAAAAGTACACATTATCTAAAAAACGATTCACACGTAATGAATTGGTTGCATGATAGAATCTCTCTATTTTGAGATACAATGGACTAATGCAACAAAGGTTTTAGCTACACTTTAGCTTTTTTGTATCACAAATTGTATTATCATCAGCTGCCCAAGCATAAATAGCTAATAAATGTTTGATTAGTGTAATGCGAGTTTTGTGTTTAGTTTGGCACCCATCAATGATATACCTCACATTGTAACTTAAGCAATGTGTATTATATGCTAAATATGATCTAAAGAAAAGCCTTCATCAAGCAATTCTAGGTTTATGCAAATCTAGCTCATTAGATATATTTTCCTTTTGTTAGAAAAAGAAAAAGAGGACGAAAGGTTAATCTAAATCATAAAAAATGAAGAAAAAAAAAAAAAGCAAAGAGAAAGAGAAAGAAAGAATGCATATACATATATACACACACACATATATATGTGTGTGTGTGTGGATTTGACAATAATAAAAATAATAATGTGAGAAACACACAACGTGGAATTCTGACAAGACTAGTTGGCAAAATAAGACAATGCAATGCCTTTAGATACAATCTGCCTGGTATATATTTACCATGGAGAGCAACTGCCAAGTGGGTACTCCTCCAATTGAACATGGCCAGCTCTCTTCGAACAATACTTGGTTGTTGAATTTTCAGCAGCCGCTCCTACCTTCATCCAATCAAATTGAACACATGTCTAGCTTTTGTTTACAATTTTAATTATTTGGATAGTGTCCAAAGGAGTAGCTGTTAAGTTTTTTTCAGCAGCCAAGTACTGTTCACTCTCTTCACCCTTTTGCACATCATAACTAGGGCATATGCTCTCTTTGATTGCCCCCTAGGCCCCTACCCAAGAAACAATAACATTAATTTTTTTTCCTTCTTATATGATATCCTTGTCAAGTAATTAAATGCAATGCTTGAACCATCACAAATAGTTGTTTAAATACCATTTAGTTTACTGGAAGTTGTCTTGGGTACGATTCATGCATCTAGAAGTAGTCTTGGGTACGATTCATACAAATGCAGTGACAATATATTTTGTATTGAGTTCGATACTTGATTATGGCTAACTCCATTATGATTGCGCTATCTCTGTTGAAAGTGTGCTAAATCTCACCGTAAAAGTATTCTTGTAAAACTTCTATTGCTTGCGTTGTTAGCCAAAAAATAAAAACTAATGTATTTGACCACACAAAAATAGAAGTAAAGCCTACCATTAAGTGTACTATTATACGCCCAAACACACAATGTGTGTGTGAAAATTTTCATTTTTTGTATTTAAAATTGAAGGATAGTGGAAGAGAGTGAGAGAGAACGTGGGACTGGGGAGTGAGGGAGAGGTTTATTTTTTTTTATCATTTTTTTAATTAGAGATGTTAAAATCACTTGCATGCAAGGCTTAAACAAAAAAAGCAAAATTTTGTTTTGTAAAATTATGCTATTGCTCTTAACTATTTTTGTTATGATAGAAGACTAAATAGTTTTTTTTTTATCCTCTTTTAGTTGACAAAGAACTATTAATATGTAGTTTAGATGTAGAATATATTAGAATGTGGCACAAATGTATTAATTTTGTGTGTCTATATAGCAGTATTAAAACAAAAATCGTATATTTAGTCTTGTTTCTAGTAAACTTCATATTTGTTGTTGGGTAATGCTAGGTAAACTAAATTTGCAAACTAAATGATATGTCACCGATACAAAATAAGCACGTTAATTAGCACTTGAGTAATAATCCAATCATCAATTTTCATATCATTTAGTTTACATAATTTAGTCTATACACCAATAAGTATAAGTATTGGTGACCAAAAGTCTAATAAAAGATGGTTGTCCCTCCAATTAATCAGCCCATTGTTTTCCTGCCATATTAATATTATCTCTTATTACGATTTAGTGGTAATCCTCTTCATTTGTAAGTAAGAGGTTTTAAGTTTGATTATCGCCAATGGTGAATTTAAACCACATTATTGCTAGCCTATTGTCAAGCTTAACGCCTTAGCCCACTCCATCACCCCCTTAGACTCACTCCAACTCTTGGAATAAAACTCAAATTGTAGTCACTTAGCATTATAGTCTAGTGGTATTCTTCTTCATTTGTAAATGAGATGTCTTAGGTTCGATTCTCGCCAAATGCGAATTTGAACTACATTATTACTAGCTTATTGTGAAGCTTAGCCCACTCCACCCTCCCTTAATATAAATAATATCGTTTGTTAAAAAATATATATATATCTCTTAGTGACAGACCTATCACCCGTCAGAGCAACTTGCTTTGCTTTTGAAGTTTCCATTAAATATTTTACATCCATTAAAAAAAATAAAAAATAAATAAAACTAATTTACCGAAGTAGACAATTATTGACAACATTTCAACTTAATTAAAAAAAAATTGCTCTTTTAAAAACAGCTTAGTCTCCCTTGTGTTATATTAATTTTATCTAAACTACAATTATTATTACAGCACCTGCATTGGAAGTCTAGTACACTGGATGGAGGTCTCTGAGACAATCATTGATGCAAGTAAAGAAAAAGTTAAAGACAGACAATGACACTTGAGATGCAAGTAATCACTAAACCATGATAGGCTACTTTATAATTTTAACCTCTTTCTCCAAAATTAAACTTATCTTTTGATCAGTTAATTAGTTAAACTACAAGAAGTGTTATAAATAGGCAAAAGTTAAAGAAATAACTTTTATTAGTGACATGAGCAAAGTATGTGTAAAATATCATACTGTAACTATAATACAAGAGGATGACAAATAAAACAAGGAGAGATAGATACTAATGTTATTGATATTTTCTTCTTCTTAGTTTTTCTTGAAAGCATATGGAGCGCTCTATTTATAGAGCAACTCCAAACAAACGTTTAACTATACATTGAAATTTACAGCACACACCTTTTGACAATACGATCCTCCTTCATTTCCCAAGTCAATATCACTTTGTGTGAGTATTGAAAAATCTACCAATGTTTTCAATATCACTTTGAGCATTCATTAGCCTACCAATATTTTCAACAACAAGGCAGTAGTAAAGGTGAATACTAAGAAGCTGATGAAATTACATACAATATAAGACATTCGTATCATCATTTGGTGATTGAGACAAGGCATGAAAAGTGTAATTAAAATGTTCCAGAATGCCCTTCCCTACTTGCTGGACAAGCCTTTAGGACAAATGGTTTAGTGATTGAGTGATGATTTGTTTCCTTAAATCTTGTAAAACCATTTGGTTTATCAACAACACAATTATCAAGTTTTACTCCACTGATTGAGGTTTGTTGTATAAATTCTAGAATGTTACTGAACTCGATTTTGCGCAGTCTTACTAAGTAAGTCTTCATCTAACCCATTTGCTCTAGGTCTCCGTGTCAGAGTCACATATTTTTATCGGAGCATCTGTAGGTCTTCATGTGTCCACACATCCAATAAAGCATCATGATTTTTGCTACACTAATTTTTTGCACGTGTTACTTTTTGACCGCCCAACATTCTGTTCCATAAAGCATCTGACCTTATTGTCATCTTATAAATTTTTTCTTTGAGTATTAGTGGCAAACGACGATCGTACAACATACTGATGCACTCTTCTATCCATCAGCTTGTATCCTATAGTTAAAATCTCCATTTAATTTTCCATTATTTTATAAGATAGATCCAAAATAATTATAACATACACGCTTTGATACTTTCTCGTATTCAATCCTCACTCCTATCTCCTTGTTACTTCTTGATACTCTGCATCGTCTGGTCCTTTCTATTGTCGACATACCAAATGTTCTTTTGTCAATAAATTTGCGTTGTCAGTTGTAAATTCAAACCGTACAAAATATCTGACCTAGTTAATAGTTCAGTTTTACAATCATATTGTGTAGCAAGATAGTTCATTATCCCATCTCTTAGATCAATTGCAATTCATATATAACAGAAGCGTGCAGGTAAACTTTTTCAGTAAAAAGATGTGAAAGATATGCTAAGTGTGTGTGCTGTAAATAGCCAACCAATGCACTTCATCAATCTTCTTGGATGCTGCTTCTAGTGCTTTATGTCACAGCCCACAATTTCCATATGCAAGTGGGGTCCTTAGAGCGACAAATCTCTGACTCTGAGTCAGACAAGAAACGTGCATGTCCCAGACTTTCTGTTGTACTACATTGCATGCTGGTTATCAATTAATAATCATTAGTAAAGTCAGAGTTATCTAAAGAGCACGACTTATACCGTCTACTTTAACAGTGTACTCGTATTATAAATCTTTCTCATGGTAAAAAGTTCCCAAAAAATTCAGTAGGCCAAAAGAAATTTAATGAATCATTAACCATTTCTTAAGATGATCGTATACACCGGTATTTTGGTCACTAGATTATTGTTCATTGAATACTTAATTAAACATCCAATTATCCATTGCTTTAGTGAAATGCTATATACTACACCATAATAGAATTTTCTAATTTCTTCCATTATGATTGAAAGAGTTTGCTATACCTAGCGTAGTCACCAACACACAAGCAAATAGTCGACTCCTAGTCGTTGATGCATGTGACGATCACACTGCATCAACGGATAAGAGTTGTCCTGTCAAAAAATGGTTACTTTGTAAAAATTGGATTGGTACAATCTAAAATCACTACTCATATATGATGATTATCAAATGATAAGTAAATTCTGATTACAAGTTCAACTAATTTGTTTTCTTTTTCAAACCCAAGAGCTTATTCCCCACAATCCAAGGAAAACTATAAGAGGCAAACCAAGAAAGAAGAACAAAACTTCACAATTACAAGCAATCCATTTAAAAGAAAAATACTACAATCTCCTTGCCCTTGAAAAAGAAAATGACATCTGCCTCTTCCTTCACAATTCACTCTGTATAATGTATTCAACCATTCGTTCTTTCTCTGAAAATTTCCAAGTTTACTCGAACGACGACATGAGATTCGTTGAGGAAGACGCAGTAAGAACCTTTCCTTTCCTTTCCTTTCCTTTTTTTTTTTTGCCGGCAAGATGAGTTTTAAGGAACCCCACTTACTTAAATCTGTGTTGAAGAGGAGAGCGATGCTGGCATGGCATGAGAAACAATAACTGACCGGTCTGTGTCAATAAAACCTATATAGAATTTAACCACGAAGCGCTGCCACTAAGAGCTGGGGATGATGGTTCCAACGTAGCCAAATCCGCAGATCAAGAACGTAATGGTTTGGAGGAAGAGGTATACGAAGTAGTTGTTCTTCCCGTGCACAAAGTCGTAGCATCCACAGATGAACAGAAACACCCCGAATCCCAGCTCCAAAAGGTGAAGCCTGTTAAAAATTAAAATTGAATATTAGGTGAGAATGGTAATAAAAAAAATAAAGAGTATACGAACAATCTCGGGATGCTTTCTTGTATATTAATAAACTTATCAACGTTTATAAAACAAAGCAAAGATTTGTTGAAAAAAAAAAAAGTTAAGGAGCATGTGATTGGTTTTGTGCCAATTCTTAGAGTTATGCAGAAGAGACAGAGCTCTCTGTTTGCCAGTTAAAATGTGGTGTCAATGCAAATAGTTACAAATTTCCATGCACATTGCACATGACAAAATAAAATAAGCGTACCAGAAAGTCTGCGGTAGAAAGAACAAAAGGTTTTTAACGAAATTTTACCTGTTTCCGAACTTGAATCGTGGCCTTTTGAAGAGTTTGCTGGCAGGTTTAGTCTTGTTAGCATCTGCTGCTTTGTTCTTGGCAGCCTCTGCTGCTTTGTTCTTGACAACATCTCCAAGCTTTTCAGTGACAACCCACTCGTTAGATCTCGCAGTTTCTAGCAGGCCAATCAATGTCGCCTTGGTGCGGTGCAAAGACATCACATTCTCAAAAAGAATCCAGTAAAACAGAAGGTGAATTGACCTGTAATTTTCAAGAAGAATATTAATATGTGAATCCTATAAAAGAACACATAACAAAAGACAACTGATCAAGAAATCAAGTGCGAGACCTTGGGGTTCCAACGGAGTTTAGAATGGTGATGATGGAAGGAATATATACTGCTCCCCAGATTGGAACATAAACTTCAGGAACCAAAATGGTCAGAGGAAGTACAACACAGTAAAAGAAGAAGGTCACCATGTGAGCAATGATCTTCCGGACAAAGAAGAAACTGTATATGGTATAAAATTTCTTCCACACTGTAACTTTCTGCAGCTCCATACGAAAAACACAATTAGAAGATATAAATATGAAGGAAGAAGGAGAAATCTCATTAGAAAAACACAATGAACTCACCTTAGTTTTGATAATCTCCATCGCCATTTTCCTAAACAGATTAGCAGGACCACATGACCATCGGTGCTGCTGGAAACGGAAGGCATTGAAAGTACTAGGAAGTTCACTTTTCACCTGAAACAAACAACATGATCAGGAATTGTGCTCATGTCATGTAATTAATTTCCCTGAAACTTGAACCGCTACGGACTAACCACATAATTTGTACAATGCAGTATACCTGTAGGTCACCGAGATACAAAAATTTCCAGCCTCTCAGACTAGCACGAACAGCAAGATCCATATCCTCCACTGTCGTTCGGTCTTTCCACCCTCCTGCCTCATTGATAGCAGCAATTCTCCATACACCAGCAGTCCCTGCAATGTTTTCATATGTCAACTACAAGATTACAAATCTAAAAATAAATAAATACAGTAGAAAGTTACTTGAAGAAGAAGTAATTAGTAATTACTGTGACCTTATTAGTAACTTGACAATTAGATTCTCAGTTGACTATCTGTATAAGACCTTAAAATTTACTTGTGTTTTAAAAGTCACGTCTGCATCGGTATGGTTTTAAGCCAGAAGTCATCCAGACTAACCAGTGCATTGTTTAATCCAAAACATATTAAATCAAAACTTGATGATGATTATGTAAATAATTATGATGAGGATGATGGCAGCATAACATGGCTGCCTGCATTTGCAGACTTGGTCAATTTTCTACTTTTCTCATCTGTTCCATTCACTCTCACACACCAACTATTTTGCGTTTTTAATTAATAAGCAGCAAGAAAAGAAAGAGACATATTACCGGAAATAAAATTTAAAAAAAAAAAGGACAAATGGTTTTTGAAAAAATAATGAAAATTTAGAGGCCTTTACCATTGAAGCCAAAGAAGGCATGAGTTGCTGAGCCAACTTCTTGCTCAACTGTGAAATGGTAATCCAATGACATCTCTTGCATTCTTGTCAACAAGCACTCATCCGCATTCACTGCAAAACAAACCACATACCAAAATTTAGCATTGGAGCGACCGTGTTCAAAACTATTCTAAATTACGAAGAAGTAAATTCAGACACTCTTTTGTCCGACTGACCTCACTCGCATATGAATACTGACAGAAGAAAAAGAAAGTGCACACCGTAAAATAATTAAAGTAAATTCAAAGAATTAGATAATATGTGGACCCCGTCAATAATAGGAAAAGTGGGGAGTTGGTCTCGTGGTCACGTGATACAAACGAGGGTCGGCCACGACAGCATGAGCACAACAAACCAAAGTGTCGGTAAAGCAGAGAAAGAGGTCCACCACAGGGCTAACTGCCCCTCCAGTTTTAGCAAACACCACGTGGACAGTGCCCTAGCAACCAAGGGTCACCCTTGGGGACAGGTAAAATGACGTAACTGCCCCAATTACTTTCCGGAAATTGACCATGTTCCGGCATCTCGCAGAGTAGCTGACCGTTTAAACCGTACAATCCGGGGTTTACCTAACCCAACTTATAATGTCAACAGAACCACCTTACTTGTTTTGCAGCAAAATGACAAACCTACCCCGCATGTCCAGCATCTGATCGTGCCGGATCACATGAAGAAGGTGACACTGACTTTTGTGACTTAGGGGAGGATAAGGATTGATATCCTATGTTAAAAGGACTCTCACGTCATTTAAAACTAGGTTAAATCATTTTCTTGTCAATATGACATGTTACGTTGTTGTGTTGTCAAACATGTGAATCACGGCCAAAACGTGAATTGGAATCACGGCTTTACTCTATACAGTTGTTCCACCGACTCGATTAACAGTGTGACTATATACCATATAACACAAAAACATTTGTCTTTAAATTAGGCTAATTGAAACGTAATCTGAAAGAGAGACGCTGATTAATGGCACTAAAACTGACAAATTAAATAAGAATCACACTAATTTTGTGTCGGTACTTCCTGATATGGTTCCCAATCCAAACCCTTGTGTAGAAATAATGAGAAATTTTTCAGGAGCACGACCAGTACACTAAGTGTTATAATACAAGTGATTGAAAATTTTTACTTCTTTTTAAGTATTCAACAACTTTTAATATCATACCAAGAATAGAAGACATAGCCAAGAAGGGCTGCTAAGTGGGCCCGACCGCGTGACTAATGCAAACTACCAACAAACGAACCCGCCGACGAAAACAAAACCCAAAGAAAAGGAAAAATCCAAGAAAACCAGACCACCGACACTCTCCGGAAAAAAATAATTAGCGCAATTAAATCGTAAATAAACCAAATAATATCATATAATTAACGATTTAACAATAACAATAAAGTAATTTTAATAATTAAAAATCAGATATTGGAGTTAAAACTCAGAAATTAATTACCGAATCTCCATCGAGCTTGAACCAAGGCAATGTCTGGGTTGTGGACCAAGAATGGGATGGCTCGCCGGAGGTAGTCGGGCTCGGGGCGGAAATCGGCATCGAAGATGGCGACGTACTCGCAGTGTTTGACGTAGCTGCGTTTGAGTCCTTCCTTCAGGGCACCTGCCTTGTAGCCTCCCCTGGTTTCTCTGATTTGGTACCTTATGTTTATCCCCTTGCTTGCCCACCTCTGGCATTCCAGCTCCACCATTTGCTGCAAAAAATTTCAGATTATTTATTTGCCGATTTTATTGAAACCCCACTTGCACATTGTGAATTGGAACAACCCCATGTCAGAAATTGGGTCTGAAATCAAAAGGGTTGCTCCAAAACATTCAATTATTGGTGTTTTTTCAGTGTGGCATTTTATCCAACACATTGAGATCTTTGGAGCTCTAACTAATGGACTAAAAGGAAGAGGACCCATTGAAAGGATGATTTTTTTTAATTGGAGATTTGGGAGAATTGTTTTTTACCTTGATTGTAGGGTCGGTTGAATCATCAAGGACTTGGATCACGAGACGATCCGACGGCCATGAAAGTCCACATGCAGCTCCAATGGAGACCTTGTAGACCTGCCCAAAAAGCACCACACTTTAAGGCTTTTCATTTGGTTTTTTCACAAACCCAGAAAATAAAAATGGCAAAAAACAAAGAGAATTTGATAGCAACAAAAACAAGCATATATATGACATATATGTGTGTAAGAATATACCTCTCTTTCATTGAACATGGGGATTTGGATGAGAACAGGAGGAAAATTGGAGCTTCCCAGTTCAAGGTCGTCCTGAATGGGCTCGTATTTGTAGCGTTGCTCTGGTTTTTTCCAGAAGAGTTTGACGAGAACGATGACTACTCCCATATAAACCCTCTCAAAGAAGAGCATGAGAGACATGGCCAATGAGACATAGACCCCAACTGTGAGCAGAGGGACTATCAATGGCGCTTTGATTAGCTCCCATGTCAGCCCAATTTGCCCTGCAAATTCATATGTCCCTCTCTGAAACGTTTCTGGTATCAGAATTTGGGTTGTGGTATCAGCCATTGTACCCACTTCACACTCTCTCTCCTCTCTCTCTCTCTAGAAAAGAACGAGACAGAGATACTAATGAACAAACTGGTTGTTCAGATCTCTCTCTCTCTCTTGCTTTTGTATGAAATGTGAGCAATGTGAATGTGGCTCAAGGTTTTATATGGGGAAAAACAAAACAATGGGCCGGAAAATCTTTTGATTTCAGGAAAAAACCCAGAGAGGGAATTAACAAGGCACAAAAATACAGATTGGCTCTCTCTCTTTCTCTCTTCACTCAGAAGTAGAAAGTACAGAACAAAAAAAGATTTCTCTCTCTCTCTCTCTCTCTCTCTCTCTCTCTCTCTCCCCTCACTTTCTCTCTCTAAGATCTGTGCCAAACCAATGCCGGTTCCGCCTCTTGCCAAAATGCAGCAGAGGGCAGGACAGAGGTGTGGGAGCAAGAGAGTAGTGAGAGAGAGTATATGAAGGGACTGAGGGAGAGAGAGAAAAAGAGTCATTTTATAGTCAGTTTTGGTCCGATTGGGATTTGCATATTAATTTCTATTTATTATTTTTATTTTCCTTCTTTTTTTGCCAGACTATTTGTATTCTAATTTACTCTGTTTTTTAGGTAGATATCATCGTTGAGTAATCAAGAGAATCCTTTTCCTTTTAACTGTTCTAACTCCAAGTGTGAGCCGATTCATTATTGCCCATCCTTTTACTTGCTTGTTGCAAATTACAAGGCATAATTTCTTTCTTTTTTGTCAAATGAAAGGGATATTAACTAATTTGACAATATATATATATATATATATATATATATATATATATATATATTTACCAATTACTTTTACAATGGGTCTTTAACTATGCCACAACATATTTAATAAACTCGCGTATAATAATATATGTATTAAACACGTATGTATTTTTTTTTAGGAAATTGTTATTGGTACTTCAAAAATTTCATTCTACACTTCAAATTTTCTATATTTGAAAAGAAAAATGCACTTATAGATGTGTAGAATGAGATTTTTGGAATGCCAATAACACTTCTCTTTTTTTATTAAACTTTCGTGTTCAATACTATGAATAGTATAAACAAGATACTAAAACTTCAAAATACAATACCCGTACTTACGTATTGTTCACTTTTATAACATGTTATTTTCATATAAAATTTACGCATTGTGCACATATAATTAATTAATTAAAACAATTATTAAATAAAAAAATGGCCGAATTTTTTTCAATGTATTATTTTAGAAAAGGTGCCGAATAATACACATACGTATTTTTCATGTACAATACCCATTTTCATATTTTAATAACTATTTGTAGCAGTAGCTACTTAATACTACATTCTAGTAGTATTCTTCACTTATGAGTGAGAAGTCCAAGGTTTGACTCTCGCAGATGATGAATTTGATTCACCCATTGTGTAGGTTATCTTAAATCCTTGTGCACCTAAGTAAATGCATCATTGTATTGTAAAAATCTACACCACAATGAGTCACAAGGTGTTAACGCTCAAAACTAGGAGGTCAACAAAAACAAGTATGGTAAACCTTCGGAGGGCTTTGGATATGAAGCTATTTTATGAACAACAAAAGAATTTAAGTGGTTTACCCCTAAAAAATAGGCTACGTCCACTGTCATGATTTGATATATTTTGATGTGGATTACAAGAGCACTTTACAATAATGTAATGTAATTTTCTCTCCTTGATCCGACCGCTTCTAAGGGGTAATCAACCCTTATATATAGGACCTACGTGGGCGCCAAAAGTCTTGGGTCCTTAATTCTCTCACTATCCTATCACTTAATGGTCCAAATACATAGATATGACCTATAAGCTATCCCTCCATTATCCACACGACACGTAGAATGGAAGTGACATTTGCTCAAATCTAATTCCATGATTTCCCAAATAGACATGTACTGAGTGTATCGCTCACCCAAGAATGGTTCGTGGAAAATAAGGTGTTATTTATATGATTGATTGTAACATCTTGAAGATTGAAATGGTTACCCATTCTATACTCCTAACTTTCGTACATGTAAACTTCATTGTGAAAATCATATCATATAGACCTATTTTAAAAAATAATTAACACTACATTAATATGATCTAAGGATTCAAATATTTTAAAACAACCAATTTTTACACTAAGATAATGCTAGGTATACAAAACATTTAAACCAAATTTACAAACCAAATGATGTGTCACCAATAAGAAATAGGCACGTTAATTGATAGTTAATTAATAACTTAATCATTAACAGCCGCATCATTTGGTTTACACAATTTGATTAAAATTTTAGTCTCCCTAACATTACCCTTTACACTAAAGATGTTAGAAAATTTGACTAAGCCACATAACGATTCTAACTGCAAGAGTTTAAGTCATTGTCTTTAGTACTAGCAATATTCTACACTAATAAAGGAAGATGATTTAGTGTTGAATAAATTGTTGAATAAACTTACGAATAAAGTTGTGAGTTTATTACTTACGAGTATAAAGATGATTTAGTGTAGAATAAACTTACGAATAAACTCAAGTATAAATTGTTGGATAAACTTATGAGTATGAAGATGATCTAGTGTATAATAAACTTACGATATTCTACACTAATATTCTACACTATAATGGGGTTAGTTAAAGTTACGAGTATAAAGTTGTTGAATAAATTGTTATCAAATAAATTATTGTCCTTGTATTTTGTAATTAGTACTTGCGCTTACTTCTCTTTTAACTTTTTTTTTTTTTTGCCTTTACTAGGCAAAATATTTAAAATATATAAGAGGGATGGGTGTCTCTCGAATGAGGGTGAATGTAGTTTTGGTAAGGTACAAGCCTTGTGTCTGTTCCTTAATTTGCCTTTACAAAAGAAAAGGGACCATCGAACATTTTGTGATGAACTCATTTGGGACTACTGCTATATGAACCCTTGTGGCCCAAGCTTTTAAAAATCAAAATCCTATGCTGAAAGCATATTCTGTGGAACAAGTCGGATTCAAGATTTATTTTCAGTCATTTTTTATTGTGCTAACTAGTTGTTACCTGTAAAATGCGTTTCTTGTCCAAGCTAACATGCTTGAAGATCCAAAACATGAGTTTAACTTTTTCTTGAGTAAAGGTTTTCAATTTACAATCCAATCCCCCAATCCGATCTATCTAATTCAATAAAAACTTTGGTTAATTTTGATGAATTTTTGGCTCGGTATGATCCCTAAATTTCAAAACAAATATGGCTTGGATAATTAGATGGTGAATTTGGTTGCGAGAAATCCAATCAAGGGCTCCCGGAGTGAGAGAGGTTAAGAGGAAAGTGATGTAATTTTGGCCAGGGTGCTTCGAAGCTTAAGTTAGTAATCTTGTAATTATTAAATTTAAAGTAGTAGGATAAAGCCTAGATGTTCATACTTTGGTTTGTTCATAAGAAGCATTTATTAATTTAGTGGTGCAAAGGAGCTCCGTAAAATTTATAATTAAGAATTCTTAAATTCGAATATCATGAATAACGAGTTTAATATCATATTATGGTTGATCCATTATGGCTAACACAAATTGTACAACGAGAGGTCTGACCATGTTTCTTATAGTAGAAAGAGAAATGCTAAAGAGACTCTTAAAAGTAGGATTTTCTATGGATTCTCTGCCACCTCATCTTTTTTGCACAATGTTTTATAATGTTAGCACGAGAATTGTACCAAAGAGATGAGGTGACGGAGAATCCATAAACAATTCCTTTTTTGAGAGAGTCTCCTTAGCATTTCTCTAGTAGAAAACACACTCGACAATTATACAATTTATACAAAAAAACAAATTAAGAATTCAAGGAAAGAAAAAAATGCCTCGTAATCATAAACAAAAAAATAAAAGAAGAGTAAAACTCCTCATTTATCCATTTGTCATGCTCTAATCATTTTCCAATTGTGAATTTTTTGGTTGCATTTCTGTCATTATCAAGTTAATTTTTTTTAATTCAGTTTGATGTGTTTTCTCTAAATTTTGATGCTATCTCAGACTTGCATGTGAAAAACTGCATTTACAGTAAAAGGGTGAAGAATTTAAGTTAAATCACACGATGTAGTAATTTTATTTTTAACTCATCATCGACGAAAATTGCCACTATATATGAAAACTAAAGCTCTTATGTTTCAAGGTCCTACCTTTCTTCTTTTCTCTTTTTATAGGGTTAAAATTCATAAACACATGCATGATATGTATCATATACCATTGCAACGTTAAAATTCATAAACCCATGTATGATCTGTATCGTATATCATTGCAAATGTTGAATGGGTCTGGTTGCAGCCACATGCCCTCCATTGCAAATGTGGTATGTATCATATACATGTGCAAGAACTTGAAAAGTCCTATTGAATTGACTGAATAATGCTCAGTCTAGAAAAAGACTGCAATTATTCAGCTTGAAAGACTAGTTGTTGTGTACGAGATTAATTCAACATCTCAGCTAGCATTATCAATGCAGTGAAAAGGGCTAATTTTTGTGTCAATTGTTAAACTTGTATCCAATCACTCCGCCCATAATGCACTAGCAAGGTGTTCGGTATTCTGGTTCAAGGATAATTTTATTACCACTTTCTCCTTTGTTGTGTAATAAATTTAGGGAGTAAGAGAGAAAACGAGAGAGAGATACAGAAGAGAGCTTTACATTTATATGGCCTGAGAACATGTTCTCGCGACTAATTTGTTGATGTGGTGTCAGTATATTGTAGATGTCGCTATCAATACTGTGTCAATAATTTCGCTCGCTCCATGAACATTAGAGCGGTATCCCTTATGGTTTCCGGAAAGAATGTGATTAACCTTTCTTCAGTTAGAACTCAAATGATTAGATTAAGTACAAACATGTGAATTTATATGATCTTACAGCTGGTCAGAGAGTGATTAATTTGTTTTAATATATAGACAGCTAAAACACTAATAAGTTATGCAAGTATCGTCTTCCCATTGTAACAGCTACTGCTGCTGCTGTGCATACATTGGAACGTGAAATATGCTAATGAGACCCAAATTAAGGAATTCTTAATCATGTGGATTATTAATTATTAATGACATGAATTTCTGAACTCGATCAGGTTAATGTTTACAGTGTTAAAATTTAAGCCAATCAAACGAAGCCTTAGTAACAGAACCTTGATTGAAGGCTCATGTCTGTCATTTTGTCAAAACTGTGGATTGTTTTTTGTTTAACTTGTTGTTTTTGTATCACTTAGTACTACGGTCTAGTGATATTCTTCTTCATTTGTAAATGAAAAGTCTTAAGATCTAGATAATATTGTTTATTAATAAAAAAAATGTTCTTTTTGTTAGAAAAATAATATTTACTTAAAGTTTAGCATGGAAAACCCTTCTCCCAATATTAATTATTTGCATCAACTAACCATTGTGGCTGCAAAACTCATAGTAAATACTAATAATTGAAACTGACCAAACTTTTTGTTAATTTATTATGCATGTTTTGTGGTGCTATCTTTATTAAAATGATTGAACGTAGGATCGTAGACCTTACTAGTAGAAAAAAGAGTTTGCGCGACAAAGAATATTTCATCGCTCAAAATGTACTTGCACGACGAAAAATACTTTTCATCGCGCAAAATAGAAAAGATAGGAGAAAAAAAATTGCGCGACGAAGAGTTTCGTTGCGCAAGAACACTTAGCGCGACGAATAAATGTTGGCGTTGCGTAAAGCCAGCAAGAAAACGCGGATTAATTTTGTTTGGCGCAAAAAACTTGCGCAACGAAAAGAGGCATTTTCGCGACCAATAATTCGTCGCGCAAGTTCCTCTCAGTTTTGACCATTTACTGCAGGTGAATCCGAGGAATTAATACCTCATTTAATACAAGTGTTTGCGCGGCAAAGGCTTCGTCGTGCAAAGGTCCTAACCCTGATTCTTCACATTTCTATTATCCTTATTCTTCAAAATTCTGTTTGTGCTAGGATGGCAGATAAGAACAAGGATGAGAGTGTACGCAATGCCAACCCATATGATTTAAGGGATCATTTTGAGTTTCCGCATGCGATCGTTGTAGCCATGGGGAATAATTGTCCCACTGCTAAGTAGCATTCTTGGGAAGATGTGCCCGGGAATGTGAATAAGGTTGTGATGGATGAAGTATTAATAAGTATATTATTGTTGATGGATTAATAATTAAGTTTGTGAAATTTTTAGTTTTATGTTGGAATTAATTATTTGCATATCTGTGTAACAGTGTAAGTATACTATTGATGATGATACGAACGAAGTTGATGGATAATGCGTTGAAGGGAGGTTACAATCGATGGCGTTATGAAGTCTTACGGAATGGACCAGGATCATCAAATAGTAGTTTTAAATTTATATTTCGTATGACAATATTTAAATTTAAGGTGTTTTTTTTTTGTAAGTTATGTATTTGGACTTAATTATGTTTCAATTATGTATTTGGACTTAATTAGGTTTCAATTCCTGTTGGGTTTTGTTATTGAAACCTAATGTAAGCACCCTATCCTCGGTTTATATGTGTTTACAATCTTCAATGAACATCGTACTTATGCTGAAAATAATTGTATGGATTAAGTCATTAATTATATATAGAATAAATATTTAATTTATTAAACATAATACCTTAAATATTTATTCTAAAAATAATTAATATTTTATTCATCGCGCAATATACTGCGCAATGCTAACTTCGTCGCGTAAGGCATATTTGCACGACGAATCCATGTGTTTGTTGCGCAAAGCACAGTTGTCTGCATTCAAACCTTTCAATTAATTGTGCATTGATGACGCATTTTGCACGATGAACTTGAAATTTGCATGCAAAGGTGTCCTAGAGCTATATAAACATAGTTTCAAAGCCCTAGCATTCAAATTTTTTTGTTTAAAAAAGAATGGCCGATTCTAGAGAAGGTTTTGGCAAAAAAAAAAAAAGACTTGTAGTACGAATAGAAAGGTATCGACGGAAGTAAGCGCCGTACTTTGAAGGCAAAAATTTGGTTGAGGCGTACGCCGAATTTAAGTATGACATTGGGAATTTGGTGTGGAGGGATTGTTCCACCGAGTTTCAGTCTTGGAAAAAGGTCCCTGAGGAGTTGAAGAAGTCCATGCTGGGAGAGTTATCGGTAAGTTTGTGGTAAATAATGAATAATTATTTTTGTTAAAACATAATATTTTTTAAATTACTAATCTATTGTTACTGGCATTAATGTAGGTTTACTGGGATTTTGATGATACCGATGAGAAGCAACGGATTTATATGGGTGGCCTTTTCAAGTAGAGTTTTCGGCAGTAGAAGTTTGATGTGTTGTGGGCAGAGAAGTTTGATGTGTTGCGGGCGGAGCATTGAAGTTGATGAGGGTTGTTGTTTTTTTAAAAAAAAAAAAAAAAAAAAAAAAAAAGGATTTTGTGGACTTTATATTTAATTTAATGAATAAATATATGTTATGTGGATGAGTATTAATATTTGTATTAATTATAATTTCTATTTGGGATAGTACATTAGTTTTGTTAATTAATTTAATATTTAATTAGGTTTGAGTTTTTTATTTATAATAAAAAAAAATTTACAATACATACAAATAAAAAACAAAAATAGAAAAAAATTAAAAAATATGCATTGAGCGATAATAAATTCCTTCGTCGCGCAATGTATTGAAAATAATAAATTGTAAAGTAAAGGTCATAAAATAAAATAGAATGGTAAACTTGCGCGACAAATGTCATTTGCATGACGAATACCATCTTCATCGCTCAATGGATGTTTGCGCGACGAAGACCTTTTTTGTCGTGCAAAATCGTTCGTCCAAAAGTGAACTTTTAAATCTGGATTTAACCATGCATAGAGGCAAACTGTAAAAAAAATTGCAGATTGTGCCTCTGCACTCATCCCTTCAATTTTGCTCAATCCGTCATTTCCATTTTCTTTCAATTTCATCATCTAATACTCCCTCCATTTTCTTCTCTAGGTTGATTGAGCTGTCTCTGTGTGTTTGGTAAGCGTTTTTTGTTGTTAGGGTAAGAATATTAATATAAATTCATACTAACACCATTAATTTGATTGTCTATAAGGATATTGCGTGTGATTAGCGATCGGTGGAGAACGATTGAGAAGGTATTTTCTTCATTTTATTTTTTTAACATATAAATTTAATTTAATTATGTTGAACTTAGTTTGTTATGTTTGTATTGTGTTGTGAAATTATATTTATATTATGTTGTTAAATTTGTACATGACGTACAAATATGTGTTGTGATGTACGAAGTTAATTGAAATTAACTTCGTACTTGTTTTTTATTTTTAGTCAAACTTAGTTTCCCGTTTGAGGATTAGTTGGATTTTGCGCATGGATGCGAAAACATGACTGCAATCCTATTAATTCTTGAATTGTCCCATTATTTGGACAGTTTTGGAATGCACATTTATGACCCGTAGATTATGGTTGAAGGATTAAGTTTCGGTTGTGGAGATTTCAGTGTCATCTCTGTATGTTCTTCGGATCGTACACCTGAAGAACTGTATTGAGATGCTGCTGAAATTCATCCACATCGAAATCTAATCTAATGTAGCCATAAATTATGTGATATGACTATGCATTCCCGAATGGAATAGGGCCCTTACCGGAGGCATAAGGTGACATTATCATTTTGTATGAAGTTGTTGTGATTGTTGTATTGTTATTGTGGTGTTCCAGAAATTATGGACAAGACATGGATACAGAACCTGAATAAATGCCCGGACGAATACTTGGATGGAATCGAGGATTTTATTGACTTTGCACATACACACAACCCCGGTGCAACTAGAATCCGATGTTCTTGTAGGAGGTATAACAACACGTTAAGGGAGACAATTGAAAATGTTTGATTTCATTTAGTAAGGAATGGAATGGTTGAGACATATAATACTTGGAACCATCATGGGGAACAATTAGACAATGCTTCGTCTTCAAACGCCACAAGAGTGGACAATGTTGAACCTATTGTAGATCTTAATGAACAAGTCATGGATATTATAAATGATACTTTTCCATTTGCATCAACAAACACCAATTAGGAAGGGGAAGATGACGTGCCTACACCAATGGACAATATAGAGTTCAAACAATATGAAAAACTATAAAAAAATGTCAACTAAGAATTATACCTGAGGTGCGAGAGCTTTTTTGTTCTCACAGCCATTGTTGAACTAATGCACGGAAAAATAAAGTATCGTATGTCGAACTAGTGTTTCGATTACTTTTTGGGGGTTTTCAAGAGAATGTTTTCGAAGGACAATTGTTTGCCGAAAGACCATAGACATGCACAAAAGGTGTTGAATGGTCTTGGATTGGGTTATGAAAAAATTCATGCTTGCAAAAACAATTGTATTTTATTCTACAAAGAGAATAAAGCATTGGATAAATGCCTTGTATGCAATGAGTCGAGGTTCAAAATGACATCTCAGAACAACTAAGATCCCACAAAAAGTCATGTGTTATCTGCCCCTGAAACCTAGGTTGCAACAATTGTATATGTCAACGCACTGCCACGGACATGAGATGGCATAAGGAAAAGCGGGTTGATAACGATATCCTGAGGCATCCTACAGAAGGAGAGGCATGGAAAAAGTTCGATCGAACATTCCCTAATTTTGCTGCTGATTCTCGTAACGTTAGATTAGGACTTGCCACTGACGAATTTAATCTGTTTGGGGTTTTAAACCAACACCATAGTACTTGGCCAATTTTCATATTTCTGTATAATTTGCAACCATGGAAATGTATGAAAAAAGAATACATGATGATGACTTTATTGATAATTGAGGATCCTGGTAAGTTAATTGATGTATGCTTACGGCCGTTGGTGGATGAGCTAAAAGATTTATGGACACACAGTGTGTGCACATACGATAAATGTACTGGTAAGATATTCACTTTGCGAGCTGCAGTGATGTCGATTGTGAACGATTTCTCCGCATATGCAATGGTTTTCAGGTGCAAGGAAGACGTAACATCTAGTTAGCATGCCGGAAAAGTTTGTTACCTTGGTCATCGAAGATGGTTGCCTTGGGACCACAAGTGGCAAGAGAAGGATAAAGAGTTTGACGGGGAGAAAGAGCATCGACTCAAACCCAGAGAATGGTCCGGTGATCAGATTTTGGAACAGCTTAACCGTTTAGATTTTGCTCCTTTCAGGACCAATGTTGGAAGGACCAGACCTTCTACACATATGAATTGGATGCACAAGTCTATTTTTTGAGCTCCCGTATTGGTCCAAACTAAAATTGAGACACAGCCTCGATGTTATGCATGTTGAGAAAAATGTATTTGACATATTGGTTGGCACAATTCTAGATATTGAAGGCAAGACAAAGGACACGATCAAAGCTCGTCTTGATTTGGAATGAATGGGAATACGACGAGGTTTATGGATGAATAGGGACAATGATAAAGCCAGAAGGAATCTTGCATTTTTTTCAATGAAACCGAATGACAAGAAAGAATTTTTAATGTTTTTATTGTTTGTAAAATTTCCCGATGGGTATGCTTCAAATATCGCGTGTTGCGTGAACGTTGACGAGGGTAAATTAGCTAGCCTAAAGAGTCATGACTACCATGTGGTTCTACAATGCCTACTTCCTGTGGGTATTCGACATCTCTTGCCAGTCGATGTAGTGAAGCCAATCATGTTGTTGTCCAGTTTTTTTTTTGCAATTGACTTCAAGAACGTTGCGAAAAACGGACGTTAATTAGTTGCGCCATGACAATGTGCAAGTTCTATGCAAGTTTGAGATGATATTTCCTCCATCTTTCTTCACAAGTATGATACACGTGATGGTTCACTTACCAGATGATGCATTGCTTGCTGGACCAATCAACTTTTGATGGATGTATCCAATAAAAAGGTATATATTCCTTGTCTTTTTTATTAATCAATATTAAATATATTACAATTAGTAATATGTGTATTTTATTGTTTTCTTTTGGCAGGCTTCTCAGAGACTTGAAGAAAAGTGTACGAAACAAAACAAAGCCTAAAAGATCCATTATACAGGCTTGGGTGGCATATGAGGTGCTTACATTTTGTGGAATGTATGTGAAGGATGTTGAGACAATTTTCAATCGTCCTCCTCGCAATAATGATGGGGGGTGTGAAAAAGGAGAAACTTTCAGTTTTTGCCTAAATCGCTCTACCATTCGGAGATCTGATTTGTGGCGAGTCGTTTTCCAAGAAGGACATGGAGGTAGCACATTGGCTCGTACTCAACAATTGTGACAAGACATTGTTATACCTAGACGAGCATGAAAATATGATGAAGCAGGCACATCCTTCACATTTGTATGCTAAGAAACACCGTAAATTGTTTCCGCGGTGGTTTCTTGAATATGTAAGTTTTAAGTGTTTTGTATTGGACATATATATTGTACCAATTAAGTTGCTTGAACTTACAAATTTAAATGATTGTCTAATATTAGGTGAATCAGCTGAAAGCATCGAATTCCCCCGCGTATAATGAAGTGTTATATAACTTGGCGTTCAGACCAATTCGTATTGAATTGTACTCGGGTTGCCATGCCAACAGCATCAAGTTCTTATCAGGTGCACGAGATGACAAGTTGTGTAAGCAAAATAGCAGTGTTCATGTACCTGGGGAAGGTGAAAGTACAAACATTGAATTCTATGGTAAACTAACAAGAGTCGTGCAATTGCTTTACAAAGACCGGTGCCAAGTGATCCTATTTAAGTGTCGATGGTTTGATACAAACCCAAATAGGCATGGAAGTGTGAAAAGAGATCATGGATTACTATCAGTGAACACTACCAAAACTTGGTACGATGACGACCCTTACATCTTAGCAACCATGGCAAAACAAATTGAGTATCTAGATGACCCTAAAGCCGGGAGGGGTTGGAAAGTTGTTCAGATGATGGATCATAGGAAAGTGCATGCTATATCAGAACAAGACGATACTAACGATGACATCGACAATGTTGCTGACCAAAATCTTGAATCTTTACTGGAAAGTGGTGCGGAAACACTTTGAGATACTAATCTTATCCAAGAACCATTTCAGATAGAAGGAGTATCTTCAATTGAAATATTGATTTAGTCGATCACAATTGACCTCAGTAATATTCCACGATACGATGGTCCAGTGCGCACAAACGACAATGGTGACGTACCTATCAATGATGAGGAATGGGACACTGAAAATGATGATAGCGACGAAAGTGAAAGTTATTATAGTTCGGATGAAGATTAACGCAATTTATTTGTAACTTTTTTTTGTAAAACACATGAAATGGTTAATGCATTATATAGAGTGATGGAAAAAAATGGTATGAATGATTCCCATTTTATATGTGAATTACTTTGTGAATAAATTTGCTATCTTTTTATTTTAAAATAAATTGTAAACAAAATTAAAAATAAAATTAAAAAACCATTTTAAAACATAATTGTGTGATGCATAACAATTTTTCGTCCAGCATGCTAGGCCTGACAATTCTTGACACGACCCGATAACCCGACACGATAAGCAAAATATTAATTTTATAATTTTATAACACTAAAACAATTACTATAATAATTATATATATATATATTAATTTAATAATTTTATATCCCTAAAACTATAATAATTATATATATTAAATTAAATTTAAAAAATTGGTGACCATTGGATCGGTTTAAATATACATACCATTCAACTTCTTAAGTATTATATGTACAAAATAAATAAATTTAAATCTACTTAATAAATAAATAATATATATATACGCAAACACCATTGAACTTGATGGGATACACATTTTACGAAAAAACTAATTTCAACGATTCAACCGTCAAACTTGTTTGTATATGGTTCAAGATCGTATACACCAAATATCGCAAAAAACAAACATTCAGAGATTAAGTAACGATACAAAACTTTTCGACGGTTAGAAATGAAAAATCATGATTTAACAGTTATTTTAACTCTGATTTTGATGTTTTTTTACAGCTTTGACCCTATATGAATACAATGGATGAATTCAATCTTAAATTTAAACTATTTACACTAGTGGATACCACAAAATCTTATGTTATACTTAATGCAAGTATAAATAAACTCTAAGTGTTAATGAATCTATCTTTTTGATGGGATACGCATTCTACGAAACTAATTTCAACGATCCAACCGTCAAACTTGTTTGTATATGGTTCGAGATCGTATACACCAAATATCGCAAAAAACAAACCTTTAGAGATCAAGTAATGGTACAAAACCTTTCGACGGTTAGAAACGAACAATCACTATTTAACAGTTATTTTAACTCCGATTTTAATGATTTTTTTACAGCTACACTTATTGACCCTATATGAATACAATGAATGAATTCGATCTTCAACTTAAACTATTTACACTAGTGGATACCACAAAATCTTATATTATACTATGAAAGTATAAACTCTAAGTGTTAGTGAATCTATCTTTTTGATGGGATACGCATTCTACGAAACTAATTTCAACGATCCAACCATCAAACTTGTTTGTATATGGTTCGAGATTGCATGCAACAAAAATTGCAAAAAAACAAACATTTAGAGATCAATTAACGGTACAAAACTTTTCGACGGTTAGAAATGAAAAATCACGATTTAACGGTTATTTTAAATTTATGCGGGAATATTTCACGACAAATACATATATTTCGTCGCACAAAGTATATTTGCGCGACGAAATGTTGTATTCGTCGTGCAAGTGCCTGAAATTTCAATTAAGGCGCCTTTTTTTTTTTTTTTTCTGCTGAAATTTAAGAAAACTTGCACGACGATTTTTTAGCCTTGTGAGACAAAGGCTTTGTCGTGCAAGATTCTATATTTTAACCCCATCTCTCTTTCTTCTCCTCACCTCCCTATTCTTCCTTTTTCCCAACATGATACCCTCTCTCTCTCCTTCCTCTGTATCTCCATCTGTTTTTCCGCCCCTATCTCCGGTCGTCGCAACTTCGTCTCCAAGAGGTAATTTCCTCTTCAATTTTTATTTTCAATTTTCTTTTTTTTGCAAATTTTGGGAGGGGGGGGGTTAGAATTGGGGTTTTTTTTTTCTATTTCAAATTGGGGGTTAGAATTAGGGCAGTCGAGTTAGATTTAGGTTCATAAATTACGGGTTACATTTAGGTTCTTAAAAATTAGAGTTTTTAAGGTTCTTAATTGGGGTTAGATTTAGGTCTTAAATTAGGAGAACGATTTTGGGTAGTGAGGTTAGATTAGGTTTTCTTAAATTGGGGGTTAGATTTAGGGTGCTTCACTGGGGGTTAGATTAGGGTTCTTAAATTAGGGGGTTTTTTAATTTCAAGTACAAGGTTCGAATTAGGGTATTTTTTTTTTAATTTAAGTACAGGGTTCTTAAATTAGGGATTTGTTAATGTTTTCCTATGTTCTATGCATCCACAACATTAGACTTACACTTTTTGATATGGAACAATCCTTTTATTTATTTATCTTTATATAGTATAATTCACCTTTTTAATTCTCTTTTATTACGATTAGATGAAATATATTTATGTTTGTGGTTTTTATGTTGGAATTTAAGATGTTGTAGGATGTCTTCTCTATTGTAGGTTTGAAAGAAAAAAATTGAATTACACTGTACATTTGTGGAATAAGTCTTTAGAGATTTGCATTGTTGACTGCCACGATTTCTTGATATATAATGGGGTATTAGCCTTGTTGTTGCCTTATTAATATGAAAGACTTGGTTGTGTTACTTGTTGAATTCGGCTTCCCAATTTTGAAGTTACATTTTTAGGAATGTCATGAACGGATTCTCTCCTAGGTCTGGCTATACTTAATTCACCAAGAAGGACAAAAAATGGGAAATTTATATGTAAAATATGTTTTCAGCTAGATAGGGCAATGCCATGGTGATTAGGTATAACAAACCAATAGGAACACATTAAATCAAATGAAATCTGTTTGTGAACTCCATTATTATTATAATTCTAAGCTATGGGAACCCATATGATATAAGCAAATATGAATTTTATGAGTAAATTATGATATGCTCTTTCTCACATTATTAGTTTGTTGTGAGGTCTTTATTTAAACATAAGGTAGTAAGGATATCCAAGGCACCTCACATTTGTTTGGTTTTAGGTAGTAAACTTGTAAGGATGTCATTTATGCTAGTTTCTTCTTAAAAGTTATAATTGTTGGGTCTATATCCTATCTGAATTGATTAGTTTGTGTATAGTATATCATTTTTAAATTTTGTTTCTGCCAAACTTGAATTGGGTTTAGAATTAGAGTCTTTAAATTTCGTTTTAAATTTAAGTTACGGTAAGTTAAATCTTTGTGTACAAAACAAATTGATTTCCAGTTTTGTAGATGTTACACCTCATCAGAACCCCAAGGGTTATGTCTTCTACACCTAGTCCAACGGCTACACCTAGTCCGACGACTACACCTATTATTGCCGCCACTGCTCCGGCAGAGATGGACCATAGGCTGGTCAATCCGGTTGACCCAGTTGGTCCTCTAATCCCAGAGGTGCAGGCATCGTCAACTTCTTCGGTGGCGTTGCTTGTTAGCGCCTGACGTACTCACTGGTGCCCTTGTACTACGGACCAGATGTCGCCATCAGGCTCCATAACTGATGTCTCGGGTACATGACCAGGTATACAATCCTGATTCACTCCCTCATTCCCATGTTAACTGATTTTTGTTATTTTAGGTTCAATTCGTTATGTCATATCATGCAGGGATTAAAAAGTTTCCATTGTTTTCTCTTTTTTTGTTTGCAATTTCTTCACTTTCAGAAATGGGTTTCATCATGAAATCGAAATTGTGTGTATTCCGTAATTCATGTTTGTTAATTTTTATGTTTTTGCAATTTTTTTTGTTAATTTATGTGTCATTTCTTAGTTACTGAAATGGGTTTCTATTGTAATTGAAGCAGTAGTGCTGTGGAAGAGATTTGATGCTGAGGAAATGGCGAAAATGTTTAACTGGGAAATGAAAACCTTGGTAATTATCATGAAGCAAAGTTTTTAGAGTCGTAGAAGTTTCGGTTGTGATTGTCAGAGTCTTACAAATGTCAATGTGGATAAGGTTATATGGAATTGTTTCCTACGACATCTTAGAATTCTTTGCCAAGCCTGTTGCCAGTAATGTTGAGAGCCTGTGTATACAAGCTCGAAAATTGGTCGTCTTGGATGGCAGTTGTTGCCATTTTTATAAGTTTGTTGTGGTATTTGAAAACGCTCGAATTGGAAATATGTTCTAATTAGGAGAAATGAGTGGCCTCAAACAGAGAAGTAGCTGTGATGCTCAATAACTAACTTTCAGGAGAAATAGAGGAAGAAAATGTATGCGAATGTTAACTGACCAACTTTATTATTTTAGGTTCAATTTGTTAAGTTATGTCATGTAAGGATTAAAAAGTTGCAATCGTTCCGAACCTTTTATTAAATTGTTGTTATCATTATGTTGGATACATATATTGTTTATGTTATTTTCAAGGTTTTGGGAAATGTTTTAATTATAGGGGAGGTTATGCTGAAATTTTAGTAAGATTTGTTATTAGTTTTGGGTTCATGAATTTTTTTTTTTAATTTTTTTTTATCTCTTTGCAGCGAATAAAAACACCTGGGGACCTTGTTGGCAATTGAAGACGGCGAAGGTCACCTGGGTGACCAACTGTCGTATCCCAATCGATATGATGAGTGACATCGGGCAGCACCAACGGCGAAGCAGCATAGTGCATTGGCCCACAACATTGGACATGTCGTGCGAACCTTTTGCCCTATGCGGTGGAAGTCTTGGAAGGCGATACCAAAGGAGACGAAGAATACGATGTCCAGCCAATTATCCATAAGTAATGTCGCTTTTTTAATGCTTTTCATGTAAAATTTATATATTTATATTTATTATTGTCTTTTATTACTAACACTTTCAAAATATTTGTTACATTGCAGACAAACTACAATTTGGAGGACATGGACGATGACATGTTCGTGTACCTCAATCGGCTCTTCTCCGAACGCTACAAGCAGTGGAAGAGTGACCTACACCAATGTTTCCAACAATTTGATGATCCACAGGTCGCTTTCGAGGAGGGTTGGCCAAAGGAGTTGGAGGACCGACAGCATAATTAGGTTTGACTTTGCGGTCATTTTCAGGAGCCGGACTATGTGGTGCGTTTTTAATTACGACTTCTTTCATTTTACTTTTTTTTTAATTTTTACTAATGTTTATTATTATTTTTTTAATTTTCTTTAACTACTGCAACTAATATGTTTATTTTTTGTATAACAGAAGAAGGTGAAGGCGAACAAGATCAATTAGGAGAAGAAGACTTTTCTCCACCATTTGGGTTCAAGGCCTTTCTCCTATAGGATGGAGGCGTGACGGAAGGTATACATTACCTCTTTCATTTCCAATTTTAAAATGTCGCTAATATTTTTTTTTCTTACTAACATCTTCCTTATCATTTTCGATTTATGGATGGTTCAAAATTTTAGAGATCGACGTCTTTGCTGACATTTATGTTCGCCCTGGGGATGAGTTGACCGAGTCCCTTCAAGTAAGTAATTTCTTATGCATTCAAAATTTATACTAATTATTTCAAATTGTTTTCTATTAATAATCTATGTTTTTTTTCAGAAGTAACTATGGTGGAGAAGAGTCAGTCGATGCTTCTAGAGTCTGCCTTCCAGCTTCCCTTGGACAAGCCGATTATGTCTGTGGATCCCTCTGAGGATGCAGGGTTTCACATCGTGACAGAGACGTTAGACCAGACTTTCAGTTAGAGGCTAGGGACTTATTGTCAAGGGATGGGAAATGCCAAGCAGCGGGAGAGTAGAGCCTAGTCATTCTCACAGTCAAAGGGCCCGGTTACGGCTTTGACGCAAGAAGCCACTGGCCTGAGGAGTGAGCTGGCATCGTACAAGTCTCAAATGTCGATGCTTGTACAAGCCCTCAGTTCCTCCGGAATACATCTTCCTGGTTTTTTTGCACCATTGCCCTCACATCTCTTCCACACCGAGCAAGCACAGCAATCAGGCCCGTTGACCTCTGACCCCGTCCCCAACCAACAATAAGATCCTTCAAATGACATTCCTATAGATTTTTCAGCTTTTTTTTCATAGTTTTGTTCCTACTTTCTTTTAAAACTTTATATTTGTACGTACATTTTTATTTATATTATAAATAAAAATTGTTTTTTTATTCATTAATTTGCTTCTTTTTTTTTTGTCATTAGTATGAAATCTTTTTTTATTTTTTTATTTTTTTATTTTAATTTTCCTTTTATTCTTTTTTTTTTAATAAAAATTACACTTGCACGACGCCGACCAGTCGTCGCTCAAAATTAAGTGCGTCTTATAACTTCGTTGCGCATTTCCACGCGCTTCTTACATTTTTCGTCTCGCAAACTTTTTGAGACGAACTAGTCACAAAGTGCACTTGTACCATTTTATATCGTACGACGAAAACCTTCGTTCGTATAACTTTAGCGCGACAAGTTGTAAAGCTTCGTGCAATTTTTTTTTGCGCAACAAGTTTGAAATTGTTCGTCGCGCAATGTCTTTTTCACGACCTTTGCGCAACAAATTACACGCAATGATTTTCTGGTCGCCATAGTTTTTGTGCGACCTAATAATGATTTGTGTGACAAAATCTCTCTCGTCGCGCAAACTGTTTAATTTAGTAGTGACAATGGGTCTTCAATGGGTCAGAAAATTTGAGTAGGGTAACATCACTTCTTGACTATATAATGTATTAAACTCATAAGTTTAATTCTTATTTTATAAATGATGGAAAAGAGTTAAAAAAGAATAACCACTAAAAAATTAATAAAAAAATAGATGGATCACACAATTAATATATAAAACCGATTTTCACTAAACTCACACTAACAATTATTTAGTGTTATAAGAATCAAACTCAAAAGTGTTTGACTTATGTATACATGAATCAAACATAAGAATATATTAATATTCTAGTGTGTGACATGGATAATTCGACTTAATGGATATTATTTTTGGACGCAATCCTATTAGTTAAAGGATGAGAAACGGTTTTCTATTTTATTACCGAGATGGGTGGTAGTTGATTATAGACTTTAATAGGGAACATGTCATCTCTTTGCCTATAACAGTGCACATACACATTTAATGTGTAAGTAACAAAAACATGCGTTAGAGTTATAACGTGCAAACAAGACTAGAGTAGACCTATTTTCCTCCACACCAACAAATTGCTTACGAATTGTTCAAGACAAATTTCTTGGTTTGTTTGATGTATAATGACCGAGGTAAGTCTAACTGCTTAGCATTTCCGCATCAATCGTTTGGAATAATCATGGAGGTTTTTTTTTATCATGGCTCATGGATTGAATGTCCTATGGTTTTACCAATTTTTTTTTTTTTTTTTTAATTTTAACAAACGCTATTATCTATATTAAGAGAGAGAAAAGGAAGGGGGGGGGGTTTACTTCACAATAGGCTGGCAGTATTGTGGTTCAAATTCATATTTGACGACAATTGGACCTAAGACCTCTCACTTACAAATGAAAAGAAACACCACTATGCCATAGTACTAAGTGGTTGTTTTACCAAATTTTAAGTTGGCTAGTTTACAATAAATTACATGAACTATTGTGGAAGGCCTTACTGCATCAAAATTTATCACATTTGGCATTTCTTATTGCGGATCTTGTTAGAGCCTCTTTAGTCGAGAGATGCAAATTTAAGATGTAAAGGCCACAATTAAATATCATTTACAACTTATTTATATTTCCAATAGATATAAAAAGATGTAAACTCACATTTTTATTTATCCTTTTCAGCCAAGATAACTATATTAAATGTTCTTAAAAAGGTCTATTAAAGAATTTTTCAACCAACAAAAATATAAAATGCCAAGACATTTGCATCTCTCATTAGATAAGGAAGGTGAAGCTAATTAATTTCATTGGGGTCATTGAGTGGTATGTTTAACGTTGATCTCTATCTACTTTGGATGCTGAAAATTCTCTAAATCTCTGTGGGAAGGTGAAGCTAATCAAAAGAGGATAATGTGCCAAAATGTTAGACAATGTGACCTACCCCACATTTAAGAGTGGGTTTTTGGGGACCTACCCATGTAATTTTATGCCATTCTTGTCTTTGATTGAACTTGATTAGTCTTCTATTACTAGCTCTTTAGTAGTGTTTTTGGTGAGAAAGAAAGAGAGCTAGAAACTATCAATTTCTTGACACAAAAGAAAAGCATACTTGTGTGTTTAGAAAATAAGAAAAGACAAATCCCATATATGACCTTTATGGCGACTTTAAAAAGTTAAAAGAGGAAGAAACACAACACATGGAATTGAAAGAGAGCATTGAGATAAAAGTTTTGTAAGAAAAACGCAGTAGGTTGGTTTCAAGGAACACTACTACTGACCGACAAGAAAAAAATGGATTTAGTATCATACACGAAAGCTCATGATGAGGGTGATTTTGTATAAAATCAATAAAAATTACAATATTGACAATATATCAATAATATTTATATTAATTATAAATAGGTTAATCATGTATATGAACTTAAATGCATTTAGAATATTAAAAATTTATAAAACCTGCCACTCCAGCTGGCACCCATTTTAACTGATAACCCCTTTCGCATATTTTTTTTGATATTTTGGAATAGGTCAATACTGACTAGACATTGTGTTTCCTGATTCTGTTTTTTTTTTTTTTTTACATTTGGATTCAGACGTTGAGTTATAACAGTGCACATACACATCTAATGTGTAAGTAAGAAAAAATATGCATTACAGTTATAACGTGCAAACAAGGCTAGAGAGAAACCTATTTTCCTCTACACCAACAAATTGCTTATGGACATATACGATCCGCAGGGTCTCCTAAACCTATCGGATTTCAAGGACAAGGTGCACTCGAGCTTGTGAGATTAATTTGTTGAGTTCAGTGGCAGATTGATAAGAGGGCATAATAGGGAGAGCAAATGCATTCTAGATTCCCTTACCCTTCCGAAATTCAATCACCTCATCCATGGAGGGAGTCCAATTCCTCCAACTTTAGGTATTGAATTTCATTTTTCTTGTGGGTCCTACAATTCTTCATTCCTCTGAATCTTAATAAACACAAGAATGATCCGTAATCAAAATCAGGCTCCTTATTTTCATTTCAATTACAAATTCGTAAAAACGCCATAAATATTTATGCATGTTAACCATCCTTAACCATCCCATGAAGCATGAACCCTATTTTCAATTTTGAATATATATCTTGCTATGTTTGTAACGAATTATTGTGATTTGAAATTGAATTGCTTAATTAAATTGTGTGTGGAAAAGCATGAAAAAAAAATCAAAAGAATTGAAACCTTAGATGATGGAGTCCTGGGATTGTGAGACTATCCCAAATTTCTCCCGGATTTTGATTTTATGCGATCGAACTCATCACACAACCATTGATTTCGACAAGGCCCATGTCGGTAGGGTCGCAATGATCACAACCGCAGACCTAGTGGCTACCAAAGCCACAACCTTCGAGCCCAGTCTTCGGTGGAGCCCACACTAGGCTCTTGCGGCCTTCCCGCCTCGACGACGATGTCCTCTCCCCGTGAAAAATTGGGTTTTCATACAACATCAATATCAGGTACATAACTTACTTATCAGTTCATGTATAGTACTTTCTTTATTTTTCATTACAATATTCTCGGCATGAAAGTAAAGTGGCCTAATTTACAAAGTTTCTTCTTCTATCAACGTCGGATTCATCATTTTAAACATACAATGATTAATCGGCGAATATCAGACGACTATACAATATGTAAAAACGCTAAAACATTAAGTTCTCCTCGCATTTGATTCCTCCCAGGTCTGTGCAGTGGGTTATCGATTATGCAACTTAATTGATAGAAGCTGGGTTGTTTTGTTGATTTTAGACTTTTAGCATAGTGCAGGATTAGGTGGAGAGATACTAATATTGAAAGAGAAAGGCAAGGGCGTGAGAGTGAGATTGAAGGCCATAATAAATTGAAATTTTTTCTTCAGGGGATGACAAGTCGTCGAAGATCATTGGGGGATGGATAAGTCGCTGGTCTGTTTTTTAGGGGGAATTCGTCGAAGATGGAGGCGGAGGTTGTTGGGAATGGAATAGAGTGAAGAAAGTTGGGTGACCATAAAATCATTTGGTAATATAGAGAGTAGCTAAACTCCTTGTAAGACCTTACATGGTTTGGTCCCTCATCGATGTATGACTTTGTCCTCACGTTCTCACATGTCCCTTCACACATAGTGAAATTTCAAGCTTAAAAAGGGAACAATACAAATTGGGTGACATGTGGCTATTGAGCCTCACACATGAACCAACCTGCTTTGATGTCATTAAGAAAGTTGGGGTTCCATCATAAAACCAATAGTAATATGAGGAGTATCCTAACTCCTTATAAGACCTTGCATGATTTGATCTCTTATTGATGTAAGACTTTGTCCTCACATTCTCACATGGAGGTTGAAGTTGTGGGCTTTGTGGTGGCAATCTTAGGCAATGTGAGTGTGAGGGAGAGGGACAGACAAATCGGCGCATAAGGGGATGAATAAACCCTAGTTAAATGAAGGTTACTTATGTAAAATCACAAGTCAAAGTGAGTATATTTAATTTCGAGTAATGCTAGGTAGACTAACATTGCTCTTAATTAAATAAGCACGTTAATCTTAAGTAATAAAACATAAGTACATTAATTTTAAATAATAATAAAATTGTCAACAACTACATCATATTATTTATAAAATTTAATTTAATCAGTTGGTCTCTTCATTACCCTTTAATTAAAGATCGGAAGTGTATGTGTTTTTTATTTAAGCTTTGCAGATGATGTATATTTTTGCCAAAAGCCCGCTATTTTAATACCCCTGTTTGTTATGTCCCTTGACATTTCGTGGCCCTGCCAAGTTGCTAACCCCAAAAAGAAATGTGATTAAAAAAGAACTTGACTTGTTCATCAAAATTTTGAGATTACATCAGATATTCGTGTGTGTGTGTGTAAATATGTATCAACATGACTTGTTCATCAAAATTTTGAGATTACATCAGATATTCGCGTGTGTGTATATGTGTGTAAAAATATGTATATATATAATAAATACATTTATATTTCTACAGATGAAGGGTTACCAAACATGACAAGTACTAGTTAACCAACATGTGACTTCAAATAACATATTCTCCCCAACTTCATCGTAATGGATGTTAGTTAGATAGACCGTCTGATGTTAGTTAGATAGACCGCCTGTCTATGCATGTATTTATGTATTTTGTGGTGGCCCATACTTTGTGTGAGAGTTTTTATTATTTATTTTTTATTTTTTGGTCAACAATTTCTGTGAGAGTTACAGAATACAGATTAACAACAATTTAGCTGTTTTCTTCTTCTTTCGTTTCTTTTTATTTTTATGTTTTTTTATAAGCAATGATTTTTTTTTTTTTTTGTTAAAATTATAAACAATGATTTAGATAGAATAATTAATTAATTTGCTAGTGGATGCAAGATCCAGTCTCAAGTCCTGCAGTTAGTTGGCTCGCCAGTCACCATTGCTAGTGTCATTAGGTTTTTTGGCTTGGTATTTGATTAATATTTTGTACAACAACAATGCAACAATTATGTTGTACCAAACCAAAGAAAGACCAGCTTACTATGAGAACCAAAGAAGCCTTTATTATGGAAGAAAAAGAAACCTGGTGAGTAATTCAGAGTCATGAAATTTCAGGGAAGGAAATGAAAAAGTAAATAAAGATAATAGCAACCAAAGACTAAATACCAGTCACCTTTCTCAGTACTCTTGAATTATCATTATATTTGGATCATGACTTATCCTGGCTGTGTCCATTTGTATATAAATGTACATTTAAACCAATTTGCAGGGCAGAAGTAAAAAATTCAAATAAGAGAGTCCACGTTAAAAGATTGATTAAATTGTAGTAATAGTCATTTAACTTTAATTCAATTGGAGCAATGATTCCCCAACTAAAAATCTATTACCATTGGTCCATCAACTCATCAAAACGCGCAGCTAGGGTCTCTCAACTAAAAATCTATTACCATTGGTCTCTTAACTTTAATTCAACTGGAGAAATTGTTCTTGCTTTAGCCCAATTGGAGTAATGGTCCCTCAATTTTAACACAATTATAGCAATGGTCCTTCCAACATAACTCATTTTGACAAAATTTTGACGAAGTTGACAAAAAGGACCATAGCTACACGTTTTGATGAGTTGAGGGACCCCAATTGTAGCAATGGTCATTCCAAAATAACTCATTTTAGCTACACATTTTGATGAGTTGAGGGACCAATGGTAATTGATTTTTAGTTGAGGGACCATTGCTCCAGTTTGATTCAAGTTGAGGGACCATTGCTACAATTTATCCTAAAAGATTCAAACATTTTTTTATGTGACAACTGAAAAATCAGGCTAACTTATTCAACTTGTTACCAACAAAAAAAAAAAAAAAAAAAGGTACTTTGTGACCAAGGGTGGATGGAAATAGGAACCAAGGTGGTCCCAGGGACCCGAATTCGAAAAATATACATGTGAAGGTCTTTTGAGACATTTCGAATGTTTGGTGCTTACTAAATATTTGATGTAATATATGCTAGACATATCTCAACATGTTGCATCGACAGCACTCGACAACTTCTCTCTATATCAATCTTCAGCTTGTTTCGACATATGCTGATATTTGTTGACATGTGTACAACAACCCCACCAAGTGAATCAACTCTTTTTTTTTTGTTTTTTTGCATGTTTCGCGCTCTGTTCTTACATAAAAACAAACTTATATTTAACACTAGGACCCCCCAAAATTCACATCCAGAATCTGCCATTGTTTGTGAATAGCTCTTTACTCTAGTATCGTTTTACTTGTAGTGTTAATCATCTAGCACTCATTCGTACTGACAAAAACATGCAACTCAACAGGATTTAAGACATAAAAGTGATTAAGAAAAAACAAAATTGAGAGAAGAGACACTAAGAATTCAGCAGGAGTTTTGTATACTTTTAACAAGATTAATATAAATTTTCCACATGAAAAGGTTGAGAGGTGGCGCATGCTTCTTGAGCCTGTCCCCTTCCCTCTAACAATTCGTTAATATATAACATACTAAAGTCCCACACTGGCTAGGGTTGTTTAATTAATTAAGAAACTGTGCTCTGTTAGAATTAATTGGCACCCCAACTACATTGTGTTATTATATTCATCCGATATTTGAGATCTGCATATGTTTTCTAGTTGTCAAAATCCAATTTCACACCAATGAAGACAAAAGCATGCATGGTAAAGTAACTGATCGAGAAGGAACCCTAGCTTGATTCCCTAACCCGTACAAAAGCAAATGTCAAACCCTAAACGTTGGAGGGAATTATCACAGGGACAAACACACTACTTCTCAGAACAGAACAAAGATATTAGGATCTTCGAGGTGTCCGTGATTAATGTCGATACATACATCATCGTCCCCCCTCCTCATTATTATAATTAATATGAGCCGTTTAAACATCACTTTCTAACACTTCTCACAGAATAATAAGAATATCAGGCTAACATCTTATATTTTGCAAATGAGTAATTGATTATTAAACATCACATTGCAGTACTAAAAAAAAAAAGAGTTAAATTAATGAGAGAGAACTTGCAATTTTTCATGTTTATTGGTAATTTGTATCTGGGTGATAGTGAAATATGCAATTAATTTATTTTCTAATTATTTCGTTTAGGTGGTACATGAAGCAAAGCTCTAGTATAAAGAAGTTTAGAAGTAGCTCCAAGCTCTTTAAAGATTCTAAGTGCTATTTGATGTCTGCTTCTTTAGCTGACTTGTTGTTGTTCTTATAGTTTCTTAATTTGTATTAAGGAAATTTTAACAAAAAGCTCTTGATAAACTTCAAACAAAAAGCCCTTGATAAACAGAAAGACTAATTGCATACCATTCATATTTGAATCAATTTTAAAAGAAAAATGGGCTAGGAAGATCAACTTTTGGTACATTTGTGTACATCTAATGTGTACATGTCATGTGAATTAATGAATTTATCTTATTGGATGTAAGTCACTTGCCACATGAGATAGTACATTAATATGGTATAAAAATTTAATCTCCCTAGCATTACTCATTTAAAAAATCATCAAATTTCAATTTTCTCGCATTACAGCATAAGGTTTTGAAATTGTACCACCTTATGTCTTGGGCTATTGACCACCCGACTTTTCATTTCAATTAATAACGCTTTGATTGTGTTATTCTGTTTATGGGCTGATGGTAATGCACACTTGCACTACATTGCACACGAAAAATCATCATTGAGCTTATACGTTAACCCCATGGATGGAGGCAACTTGTGCACACTGGAGGCAGCTGCCCCCGCTGAGCCTTTTCTAATTTGAAAATTCCATATATTTATTAAAAAGACACTAAGTACACGAAATCACCTGCATTAATATTCTTCTCCTTTGCATAACAAATAAATCAAATGCATCTGTATATAGAAATCTTTTTTTGAGCAAACTTTAATTTATGCTATTTAATCAAATAAATTGTCTATATGATTAACATAAAAATTCAGTTAAAACTGGCTACAATAGTTGATATAGCAAGCAGATACACACCATTAACAAATCTTTTGCTTATTTTATAGCTCAAAAGTTATCCCTATTAAAAAAAAAATTTTAACTCCGTCCCTGGTCAACCCATAAAAAATCTCTCATATGATACCTTATTATTAGACATTCCAACAAACAAAAATAAAAATATATATATATATATATATATATATATTGTTATAATTTCAAAATTTTATAGTGCAATATGAAAAAAAATTAAAACTTCGTACACCTAAGCGAAACACTGTGTTCCTCTTATGACAAAACCTTTAGATAATTCAATGACCTTTTTTACATTTTTTTTTTTACTTTATTCCCCATTAACCATAATATGCATGAATTAGTATTAGTGTTTTTCCTTTACTTTAAAAAGTTGTGGCAAATTAGGTTTTAAGTCCCCTACAAATTGTTGTGTATGGTGGCCACTAAGTAAACAAACAAAACAATTTTTTTTGAGTCGTCTTTGACTGTCCATTTGTCCCACTTATAAAATCTAATCCCACTTTTTCAAACTTTTAATTGCATATTTTTCTTCTTATGACAAAACCTTTTGCTTAATTTCCACGTAAAAAAGATACTTGAACCAACTCCTCAATTTTGGGTATTTTATATGCGTAATGATTTGTGCCATGATTTATGCTAAGTGCCTTGGTCTAACAATGTTCACATGTACTTGACTTGAATACAGTAAACAACGATACAATTCATAATTAATATGGACACATTTCCCATGCTCCCTCATTTCAATTCATCCGCTTATCTTAGAAGTATTCTAAAATTATTTTACATTTTTTTTTCTTATATTTATGTTTTACGTTATATAAGATTGCAAAATGAGTTTTTTAAAATACAGATAACAACTTTGTTTAAGTTTCTTATTACTTCAAGACATGGATGTCTACAAAAAGCTACTTTGATAAAAATTTAGGGCTCAATTTCATATATGTTTCAATTCACATATTTTGGGCTTGTTTGATATAATTATTTCATTTTTCGTTTTAGTTTTTCTTTTTTGCTATACATGAGAAAAAACAATAGTGTGAAATAAAGGAGGAATGAAGATGCGTGGAGGATGATGGAATTGGAAGACATGTCAAGTGTGCATGGCATGACACACAAATTAAAAAAAAACCGAAAAATGAGAACAACTTCACCTTCATTTTTGTTTTTATATGATCTCCTTCTTTCGGCCTTACTCCCTCCGAGACCACTTCATCCTTCTTCATTTTCCGTTTCCCACACATATATTTTCCTCCATCTCTAGCATAAAAAATAAAAACTAAAGAAAACTGTTATTTAACATTGCCCTTAATTTTCACAATTTAGTTTTCTTCTAACTTCGGTTCTGAAGTGCCATATGTAACTTCAATTCATGCACTTTGATTTTTCCAATCGTACGGGCAACTCTCAATTATTGGTTGATGTGGAATTTGACACAATATTCTTTTTTATATAGTGTGATACTTGCACGTGAACAATAGACGCTAGTATTTTCCTTGACATCCCTATCAGTTCCTATTGTCCCACCTGAAAGCATAATCTGAATGCAGATGAGAATATTAAAGAGAGAAGATGAGGAAAGATTTAAGGATCCAGATAAATTGGACTTAGCGGCCCATTAGCCTATAAAAAACTCATGGCTAAACTAGGATTTAGTCCAAGCCTATTATTAAGACATTTTTCTTTTTGGGCTCTCTCTCTCTCTCTCCCCCCCCAACCAGCCACCAACACCAAAAAAAAAAAAAAAAAACAGAAAAACAACTTTTTTGAATTTTCGCTCACAGTTTTCCTTTTTGGACATTCATATTTATTTTTATCGTTTGATTTATTAAATTCAAAGGCCAAATACAAGAGATAGCTGTGCAGAGGGAGGACTTGTATTGTATAGCACGGGTACACTGCAATTGTGACGTCATGTGTTAATAATACAAAGGGACATGTGGAGAGAAACTAACAAATGTCCTTATATTGGTACAGAAAACAACTATGGTGGCATACCTGTGCCATACAAGTTCCTGTCGTTCGGAGGGAGAAAATGTGGAAATCTATCTCCTTTGTAAAGAACCAAGTGCATCCCAGATCAAAGAAAAGTTTAGTTTAGCTAAGCTTATCGCCTATTATGTTCTTCTCTTTGTTGAAAACTACCTTAATCACAACTTGCCCATAAAAGCAAAACATTCCATCCATAATTTTATGCAGTCCTTGAATACAAAGACTGAAAGATTTTGTCATGAATACTTAACAATCACATTTGTTTGATCAATATGAGCATTATCCCATGTCTTGGCTCCAAACGACGAGCATAAACTTACAGTTTTGGGGCCATATTTTTTTTTCTGACAAAAACAAGATCCTCCACTCTGTCTATTCCTCATCTGTTGGTTGTTTCGTGACTGGGAAACTCATATTCTTGGCATATCTCTTGACACATTTCAATGCTTGAAACCTGACTCAATTTTTACAGCAAGTGTCTGTAAGTTAGGTGTTTCAAATGCAACTAGGTCCATTTTATCCCTACAATCCACAACATCTTTATCTCTGAAGAAGCCCTTTAGTCGCCAGTAAGAGCTGGGTTGTTCTCTTAGCACCCGTCTGTTTGCACTTTCTGGCTCATATCTTTCTAGGGTGGCTTTCCTGTCATCACAATTTTATCTTTGGTTTGACCTTTCCCAAAATGTCTAGGGTTCAATATGTAACTAGAAGCGTGAAGTGGCGAAAATAATGCATCCCATGTTTGCTCTATCAACTTTTCCAAGTGATTCAGTGTACTATTATCAATATCCTTATGTTTGACGGCTTCAAGAGCCTGAGCCTGCTAATCACAATTATCACCCATGACAAGTTTGTCAATATCAAGTGTAGGAAGCAATCTTACAAATGGCTTGACTACTTGCAACAACAGATGCGCGTGACTCCAGAAATCATCCCCTAAAATGGCAGCTTCAATACTTGAAATGTCATCTGGTGCACTAAGCTTCCATTGCATTCACCTTTCGCCAACAACCAATTCTTGAAGTGGTTCCTTTAGTTCAAAAATCCTCTGAACGACACAGAAAAAAGGTGCAAACTTCATATGAACTGTATAAAAGCTTCCCTTCAGATTCTAATTGAACTTACATGGAGAAAAATGTTGATATGTGGTAATGCATTGCTCAATCTCTTTAGCACATTAGACAACGGGTTTTAACGAGTCCAATTCTATTATTTTTCCATCAACGCGCATAGAGATTGTGAAGTACAAGGGGAGACCCAAATATTTGAGGAAACTTTGACAACATAATCGAATCAGATAATTTGCTAGCATCGCCTAGATGAGAGATTATCTGAAGCACATTGCTGGGCCTAACTTCCATAACAGTATCACCAAGAACAACTGCAAATACATTCTCTGCCCTATCAATATCATCTATATCTACTTCTCTCAAAAACATAAGTCCTTTTGGATTGGAGATGAATATATTAATGCAGAAGCAGCCTAGCATGCTTTCTAAGCAACCAAAACACAATATTGAGCATCCAATGTGCGACAAGGACTCCCTAACTAGAGCCAAAGGTCTTTCTATCCTTCCTTTCTCTCTACTTAAGAAAGAATCGGAAATCTCATCTATTGAGAGAGGTTCGTACCCAGGGCCAAAAATAGAAATAGCTTTAGCCATATCATGAAAGTAAGGACAGTTGACAACATTGAGATTCAATCCATGAACATAAAAGAATCTAGCTACTATTTCATCTATATCTTTTTTAGTGGCGCAGGTAAGAATTGGTCGTGAAGTCTTGATGCGCTAGCTAGGCTTTGTACATCCAGAAGTTTTTTTCTTCTTGTGAGCTAGTCGCTCTTCCTCTAAGGCCTGAAAGGATTCTCTTCAATACCTGTCTATTGTTGGGCTGCGTTTGACCCTAACACCAGAGAACCCAAGAAGGTGGGCTCTAGAATAAGATCCATTATAACATAGGTTACAATGGATGCATTTCCACCTTTTGGTGCCACTTCCTTTGTCAAGCCTACCGAACACAGTAACATGCTTCCATCCCCACTTATTAGATTCTGATGACACTGATCGAAGGATATGGACCTATATATTATTGTTCAATGGCATTGAATTGACCATTAAAGAGGTATTATATTCTCTACGTTCTGGAAGAATGTTGTTGAGCTTTAAAGACATTCGAGACAATAACTATCACCTTGAAACCTCTGTAGAAAATTAAGTTGAATTTTTGTGCATCACTTCCATGAATATAGCCAGAAGCATATTCTAGAAAAGTGGAGCGTTTCCCGAGTAGATTGTATACTATAATCATACGCTCCATAGAAAGCCACTGTGTGGCTGGCCCTACCTCAAGGATTTCACACGAAATTTTGCTTTGGCATGACCGGTTGGGACACCCTCAATGAGTTGTGATGCACTGTATTCTCAAATCTTCAAACGGGCATCCTTTAACCAGAAGATTAGGTGAGTTCCAGAAGGACATTGCATGCCAAACCTGCTCTATAGGAAATCTCATTATTCAACCTTCCTATGATAAGATCCAATTCAAGGGGATATTTGTGGACTGATTCAACCACCATGCGACCATTCAGATACTTTATGGTATTGGTTGATGCTTCCACATGCTGGTCACATATGTGTTTATTGTCTATAAGAAACACTGCCTTCTCTAAACTGTTTGCTCAGGTTATCAAGCTCGTGGCTCATCACCTTAATTATTGATAAATCTATTCGATTGGATAATGCTGAAGAATTTATATTGAAAACCTTAGATGACTATTGCATGTCAGCTGGTATTGAAGTTGAACATCCAATACACCATGTTTATACCCAGAACAGCCTGGCCGAAGCTTTCATTAAGCGCTTTCAAATGATTGCTCGTTTGTTAGTCATACGTACCAAGCTCTCGATCGCTGCTTGGAGCTATGCAATGTTGCACACAGCCATGTTAGTCTGCTTGAGGACCGTCACGACCTAACCATATAGCGCCCTTTAGTTAGTTACCGAATAACAACACGACATATCGCATCTGCGCGTTTTTAGTTGTGCGGTCTATATGCCAATTGCACCGCCTTTATGTACTAAAATGGGTCCTCATAGAAGGATAGGAATCTATGTCGGTTATGATTATCCTTCTAATATTCGTTACTTAGAACTTTTGACAGGTGATCTCTTTACCGCTTGTTTCGTGGATTGTCACTTCTATGAGACAGTCTTTCTGTCATTGAGGAGAGATAAGAACGTCAATGTTCCATAAGAACGTCGTAAATTATCATGGACAACTCCCACTTTATCTTATTGAGATCCCCACATAGCCTAATTTGAGCCTGAGTGTGGTGTATCTTAGATCTTCAGAGCATGCCAGATGCTTTCACTGATCTAGCGAGAGTGATGAGATCACATACACTAGCTGTAAACGTTCATACTAAGATGAATGTACCAAATGTATGACGGACTTTCCTCTCAGAAAGTGGGGACGTCTTGTGGTCGACCCTCATACATTGGCGGCTAGCCAACGATATGCTTTTACCCAAAAGCGTGGCAGACCTCTTGGTTTAAAGGATTTGCAACCTCAGAAGAGGAAACCCACAACACAGGCTTGTAAGCCTATCGTGAATCCAACCATCGCCTACTCATTCTATCAAAACATAAGGAAATTCTAGACTATGGAAGCGTCTTAGAAGAGGCGAATCTACTTCTCAAGAATTGAGAGATTTCGGTCCATTATGCTAGTTTGGATAATGTTTGGAATAGAAATGAGATGATAATCGATGATGCATTAGCATACGTAGCAGCTACTAAGATCATGTTAAGCGATGACATTGAACCTCGTTCCATTAATGAATCTTAACGCACAACTGATTGGTCAAACTGGAAATAAATAATCCAAGTCGAACTCGATTCTCTTGTGAAACACAAGGTGTTTGGGCCTATAGTTCCTAAACCATCACATGTGAAGCACTTTGGCTACATGTGAGTTTTCGTAAGGAATCGTAAGGAGAGGAATGAAATAGTGCAATATAAAGCACATCTTGTGGCGCAAGGCTTCTCAAAACGCCCTGAGATTGATTATAAAGAAACGTATTCTCCCGTAATGGATGTGATTATGGTCCGCTACCTTATCAGTTTGGTAGTTTTCAAAAAACTCGATATTCAGCTCATGGACATGGTAATTGCGTATCTCTATAAGGATCTTGATACGCAAATCTATAAAAAAGTTCCCGAATAATTTACATTGACTAGATCAAATAGTTCTAACCACGGAACACCCTTTCCATTCGACTAAGGTGTTCACTCTACGGATTGAAGCAATCCGAGCTAATGTGGTATAACCGTCTGAGTGAGTATTTGATAAGTCAGGAATATTTGGACAATGAACTATGCCCTTGCGTACTTATTAAGAAGTCACATTCTGGATTTGCAATCGTTGCAGTTTATGTCGATGGCATGAATCTCATTGGGACTTCTGAAGACCTTGAGAAAACTAATGATAGAATTTTTATCACCTGCAAAAATAGGGATAAAACTACTTAAAAATACTTGCAAGAGTACAAGGTACATAATCATAGTATAGTTGGCTCTAGTAAAGCCGTTCTCCACAGGGATTGAATGAATAATTTATGTCAAACCAAATCTTAGTTAAGTATTTAAAACAAAGTTTGAGAAAAGGTTGATTTTATGACCTAAAATAATAAAAACGAATTTAAATAAAAACAATTATAGAAATAAGAAAACAAAAGAAAACAGTTTTGAAAATCAATTTAAGCACTAGGGTTCCGCCGTCGCCTTAATAATCATATGTCGTTCTTCCAATTACTTATGACGTACACATTCATATTTTGAAGGTTAGGTTTTCCTAAAGTATGCTTTACTTGGTCCCTAATCTAGAACGTATATCAAACATGCAACCCGTCTGTTGTATTCAAATCAAATCTAAACATGCAAGACTCATTAAGTTTTATGAAAACCCCTTGAAAAATCATGCAACCCTTAAGACATGGTATTCATCTTAAGTGAAATTACACTTATTAACCACAAGAAGCCTTCGTCAATTTCAGGGACCGCCTTCGACCAAAATTGCATCAAATTACTTTTCTAAATATCCTAATGGTGATTAAGCATTAAGACAACTAGATAGTTTAAATACGGAGATTAATAATTCAAAACTTGCATGCATAATATCGTTAAAATTGAAAAGAAAGTACATATTCTTACTGTTAAAGGATAGTATATTTGGTTAAACATGATTGTAGGGAATGTAAATAGTCAATGATCTGGTTAGAGCTATCATAGGACCAGATTGCAATCAACTTGTAATTAGAGATTTGTTACCTAGAATAGGCTACATCTGATTGTATAAAGCTTGTATCCTTATATGAATGAATGACTGGAAAATAAACCATTCAGCGAACACTTCAAATTTTACATGGCATCAAAGCACCGATCCTGGTGACTCTAGGCGTCCATTCCACTTCCGCTACAAACATAACCCAAATTTTTTCCAACACACACAACCAACATAGGCGATGAAAATCCAGCAGAGATGGTGCCACATGCATCCGACCCTCTCATCCTACACCACTCAGATTCACCAAGTCTCGTCTTGGTTTCACAACTCCTCGACGGACACAACTACGGACAATGGAGTCGATCTATGCGCATCGCCGTCAATGCCAAGAACAAACTTGGGTTCATTGATGGATCCATCAAGTGCCCTGCAATTACGGACTCCAAATTTTCAATTTGGTAGAGATGCAACGACATGGTCTTGTCATGGATTTGGCAGTCTGTGCAAAGCAACATCATACGCAGCATACTCTATTGCAAAACTATATCCGCATCTTGGAAGGATCTTGAGGATCGATTCTCGCAAGGAAACGATTCCAGGATCTACCAAATTTGACAAGAAATCGTCGAACACCGACAAGGACAACTATCTGTTTCAGACTATTACACCCAGTTAAAGGCTCTCTGGGATGAATTGGCTTCGTATTATGAACCAATTACTTGCGATTGTGAGGGATCCAAGACTCGTGTAGCAAAGAAGGAAAAAGAGAAAGTCATGCAATTTTTAATGGGCTTGAACGAGACTTACTCAACCATACGAAGCTCCATCTTAATAATGAATTCGCTCCCCGATACTTGATGTGTCCACGGGTTGGTTCTGCAACACGAACGCCAAATAGATGTGGCAAATCATCGTGAACCTGCTGCCCACGCGATGCAAACACATCGGTCCACCACGCCAAAGGGATGGTCTGCACCTAGGAGTTCCAGTTCTCGCAAATCGTCCAAATGCAGCTACTGTGATGGCTCATATTTCGTAGAGCGCTGCTACTTTCTTATTGGATTTCCTGAAGGTCATAAATGGCATGGGAAACATGTGCTGCCCAGAAACAAACTCCCAAATCCAACAGCCCACAATGTTGAAGCACCCCAATCACAAGCCACGCATACCGACGCGACCAAGGCCACATCTTCCAACGGGCCAACATTCACAACCGAAGAGTACCATCAACTTCTTGCCTTGCTTCGATCTGGAAACGGTAAAATTCCTCCACTTGCGAATGCAACAGGTATTGTCACACCCACATGTAATATGACGGAACATGACTTGCATTCAACCCTTTACTGGATTATAGACAATGGGGCATCTGATCATATATCACATTCACCATTAACACATAATCAGATTGATGCTAAAAATGATTTTGTGGGATTACCAAATAGGGGAATGGCAGACATTAAGAGCATTGGATCCGTAAAACTATCACATAAGTTATTACTTGATGAAGTTCTTCATGTTCCAAAATTTCGTGTCAATTTATTGTCTGTGGGTAAACTCACACGGGCTCTCCACTGTATCGTAATATTCTTTCTGGATTTTTGTGTCATACAGGACATGGATACGAAGAGGACGATTGGCCTGGGCAAGCAATTTAATGGGCTCTATTACCTTAACGCCAAGTCAAAATCCCCATCTTACCAACCATGTTAGCCGCACCACCAGTCTCTAGCATCAACGCTTGGGCCACCCCTCTACACACCCTTTACATTTTTTGTCAAAAACAATTCTAGAGATCATGTTCGATTCCAAACGTGTTTGTGAAGTTTGTCCTTTGGCAAAACAAACTCGATTGTCTTTTACTTCTAGTTCAATTCAATCCACTGCACTCTTCGACTTAATTCATTGTGACATTTGGGGGCCCCACAAAGTTCCCACATATTCCGGGACACGTTATTTTCTCACCATCGTGGATGATTTTACTCGTTTTACATGGGTGCACCTTATGCGTTTTAAATCCGATACACAAACACTATTGAAATCATTCTTCTTTTGGGTCAAGACTCAATTACACAAAAACATCAAAATTCTAAGCGCTGACAATGGTGGAGAGTTCCTCTCCATGCGCACTTTCTTAGACACCCATGACAACATTTTCCAGCATTCATGCGTTCACACCCCTCAACAAAACGGGGTTGTTGAATGTAAACATCGACATCTTTTGAACATTGGGCGTGCACTTCGGTTCCAAGCCAATTTACCACTAAAATTTTGGGGAGATAGTGTTCAAACCGCATGCTATCTCATTAACCGCATTCCCACACCCTTATTATTCCATAAATCTCCCTATGAAATTTTACATGGTCACTTGCCCAATTACTCTCACCTTCGCATGTTCGGATGTCTTTGTTATGTCACCAACCTTCACCCAAAACACAAGTTTGACCCTCGTTCTCGCCGTTGTCTTTTCCTTGGATATCCCCTTGGTCAGAAAGGTTATCGTGTTTATGACCTCGACACGCATCAAATCTCCACTTCCCGCGATGTCCACTTCCATGAAACAATTTTTCCCTTTTCCCAATCACCACCTGAACATGAGGATGACTCTCTCGTTCTTCCCCTTATTTCTCCGGACTCATTACCTACTCTACCTAGTCCACTCATTCCTGGCCCACTTCATCCTAGTCCAAATCCAGATGCCTTGACCCATAACACTACCCAACATCCCACTTTACCATCCCCAGTTTCCCAAACTCCAACACCTTCCCCATCCCTACCCGAGACCGTCCCAACCTCACCCACTCCAGCCACCCATTCTCTCACCTTACCTGTCCCCCCACCTGCACCGTCTCCACACCCTCCCATACCTAGACGACATCATCTTGACGCAGCACATAGACTTCTTCGATACCTTAAAAATGCCCTTGGACAAGGTTTGCTATTTTCTTCTCAAAGTAAGCTAAATTTGATTAGTTATTGTGATGCGGATTGGGCACATTGTCCGACTATTCGCCGTTCAGTTATAGGTTATTGCATTTTCCTGGGCAACTCACTCATATCTTGAAAGAGCAAGAAATAGGTCACGGTAGCACGATCATCTGCCGAAGTAAAGTACCATTCCATGGCTACACCTGGGAGTTCCAATTCCCGCAAATCGTCCAAATGCAGCTATTGTGATGGCTCACATTTCGTAGAGTGCTGCTACTTTCTTATTGGGTTTCCTGAATGTCATAAATGGCATGGGAAACATGTGCTGCCTAGAAACAAACGCCCAAATCTAACAGCCCACAATGTCGAAGCACCCCAATCACAAGCCACCCATATCGACGCGACCAAGGCCACATCTTCCAACGGGCCAACATTCATAACCGAAGAGTACCATCAACTTCTTGCCTTGCTTCGATCTGGAAACGGTAAAATTCCTCCACTTGCGAATGCAACAGGTATTGTTACACCCTGACACGACCCCCTGCCTATCTCAACGATTATGTGGCCCATCATGCTGTTTTGCTTGCACCTGGCGTCGCCTCTTCCTCTGTGTCCAGCACCCGTCATCCCCTCCACCGGTATGTCTCTTATGCCTCCTTTTCTCCTGCTCATTAGACCTTCATCCATAATGTTTCTTCTCAGATGGAACCCACATCCTATGACCAGGCCCGCCATGACCCTAATTGGGTCGCTGCCATGAACATTGAACTCCGAGCTCTCGAAGCCAATTAGACATGGAGCATGGTTTCTCTGCCTGCTGGTCATCGTGCCATTGGATGCAAGTGGGTTTTCAAAATAAAATACAATTCGGATGGTACAATTAAGCGGTACAAAGCCCGACTCGTTGCCAAGGGTTTTACTCAACGAGAGGGGATCGATTACAAAGAAACTTTTGCCCCTGTTGCTAAGCTGATCACTGTGCGAAGCTTATTGACTGTTGTTGTCGTTCGTCATTGGCCCTTACATTAGATGGATGTGCAGAACGCTTTCCTTCACGGTGAACTCCATGAAGAGGTGTATATGGTGCCTCCACCTGGTTACCGTCGACAAAGGGAACGTGTTGTATGTCGACTCCAAAAGTCTTTGTACGGACTTAAGCAAGCGTCCCACAGTTGGTTTCAGAAATTTTCCTCTGCCATCCATGACATTGGATTCACACAATCTCGGGCGGATTATTCCTTGTTTACCAAGGTCTCTGGCAGCTCCATTACCATTATTTTATTATATGTTGATGACATGGTTATTACAGGAAATAATGATAAAGCAATCAATGATCTCAAGCAATTCGTTAGCCGCTGCTTCCGAATTAAAGACCTTGGACCCTTAAAGTACTTTCTCGGAGTTGAAGTTGCACGGTCCAAAGCTAGCATTACCATCAGTTAACACAAGTACACACTTGACATACTGGAAGAGGCGGGTTTACTTGGTGCGAAGCCATCAAAGGTCCCAATGGAACCTGATTTAGTGCTACTACCCACTGGTGGTGATCCTTTCAAAGATCCTACACAATACCAACAAATGATTGGGAAATTAATATACTTGACAATCACAAGACCGAAGATCACATATGCCGTCAACACCTTGAGTCAATTCATGCAGGAACCTAGACGACATCATCTTGACGCAGCACATAGACTTCTTCGATACCTTAAAAATGCCCCTGGACAAGGTTTGCTATTTTCTTTTCAAAGTAAGCTAAATTTGATTAGCTATTATGATGCGGATTGGGCACATTGTCCGACTACTCACCGTTCAGTTACAGGTTATTGCATTTTCCTAGGCAACTCACTCATATCTTGGAAGAGCAAGAAACAGGTCACGGTAGCACGATCATCTGCCGAAGCAGAGTACCGTTCCATGGCTGCAGCAACTTGTGAACTCACGTGGTTGAGATACTTATTGAAGGATTTGCAAATAACCCATCCTAGTCTGGCGAAGCTGTTTTGTGATAATCAAGCTGTGTTACACATGCAGTGAATCCTGTGTTCCACGAGCGTACTAAACACATTGAGCTTGATTACCATACCATTCGTGAGAGGATTCAAAGAGGAGAAATCAAGACAGCCCAAGTGCACACTGGGGAACAAGTGGTTGACATGTTTACTAAGCCACTACGAACAACTGTTTTCCATTTGCTTCTCCGCAAGTTAGGCGTTCTTGACATCCACGCTCTAACTTGAGGGGGAATGTTAAAGGAAAGTATATTTGGTTAAACATGATTGTAGGGAATGTAAATAGCCAATGATCTGGTTAGAGCTATCATAGGACCAGATTGCAATCAACTTGTAATTAGAGATTTGTTACCTAGAATAGGCTGCATCTGATTGTATAAAGCTTGTATCCTTGTATGAATGAACGACTGGAAAATAAACCATTCAGCGAACACTTCAAATTTTACACTTACTAAGGCTCGTGGCCTTGCCCTACCAAAAAAAAAAAAAAAAAAGTTATACCCAATCATAAAACAAAAGGAATTTTATTGAAATAGAAAAAGGATAGAAAACACCTTGAAAATAAACTTGAATCGTCAAAAGCTCTCTAAGCCAAATTCTCCAAAGTCGTGCGGCTCTAACCCTAATGGCTAAATAGCCTTATATATACTAACACAAAATAAAATCCTTCCTAGAAAAAGGTCTTCTAAAAAGTAGGATTCAAAATTACTTAAGAGAAACTTGGAAATATAATAGAATAAGATGACTAGGAAATACATTCCCATCCTAACTTTGGGAAATTTGCCTAGCGACAAAGAATCTCGCGTTATCGGATCTTTAGGGCTCTAAAACAGGCGCAAAATGACTTGAATTAAAGCTTAGGATGTCTTGAACATAGTTACAGGCCTCAAATCCAAAAGGCATCATCTTGGACGCCAAAAAGCCCAAAGAAGCTCAAAACTTCAATTTGACAGCACTGCATGTTGTACCTTTGTTTCATCGCCATAAATAAACCGCTAGGTAGAAAAATCTGAAACTTTGACACAAACAAGCTGAAAGACTCACAAACATCTTCGAATTAGAGTCACTCCAAAATTCATCTGTTTGATCATTATTTGCTCAAGAAGAAGTCGAATATACTATATTGGAAATACAATTCAAAGTATCAAAATTCTACCAAAATAATTAATAAATTAACACTAAGATTAGAATTAAATATATAATATAATACTGACTAATCAACTACTAAACACTTGAAGTTAGAATTCAAGAAGAAACGTGTTTAAAAAACTCGATAATGTCTTGGCCTGAAGATCGAGCATCGTTTGGATGGAATCCTAGTACATCAGTCAAACTACACCCAGAAGATGTTGCATCATTTTAATGAGGATAAAGCAAAGCCTTTGAGCACTCATATGGTCGTTTGATCGCTAGATGCTAAACAAGATCTTTTCCATCCTAAGGAGGATGAAGAAGAGATTTTGGAACTCGAAGTTCCATATCTAATTGCGATAGTCGCTTTATTGTACTTAACTTAGTGCAATAGACCCGACATCTCCTTTGCTGTCAATCTTTTGGCAAGATACAGTAATTTGCCCACACGCAGTTACTGGACAAATGTTAAAGACATCTTCCATTACCTCAAAGGTACGATGGATTTGGATTTGTTCTCACATCAGCAACAAGAGCAGTATAAGATTGAAGTTAAACAAATCCGTTCTCAAGACAACCTGGCCGACCTCTTCACCAAATCTTTGTTGAATATGACATTTCAGAAGCTTGTTCAAGGAATTGGCATGCATAAACTTTTAGAGTTGTACCATTGTTAGCTTTCTTTGGAATCATGTCAAATTCAGGAAGACCATACTCACTTGATCTTAATGTACTCTTTTTCCCTATGATTACGAGCATTGATCCCTTTGGGTTTTTGCTACCTAACAAAGTTTTAACGATGTACCCATCATAGGTTGGTCATATCCGAGATATACGTCCCGTAGACATTTAATTTGGCTTGACAGTTTCTCACGCACTTTCCTTAGACTATGGGTTTTTGTCCCGTCTTGGGTTTTACCATAGCCATTGGGTTTTCGTGAGATTTAGTTCCATATGCATGTTTCTTTGTCTAAGACTAGCGTGTTTCCAGATCAGTAATTCCTACTAAGATTGTATTTACTTGGAGGACAAGTAATTTCTCTCCTTTATACTACTATAAATAAATGCACTGCGCTTGGGGATAACAACATCTCATAAACACGGAGAAATCTCTACACTTTCTCCACTCTTTCTCTCCTTACTGCACCCTCAATTCCTTGTCAGTTAATATAGGCCACAACACTTTTCAAATTGAATAGTATTCACATTTTCTTCCCATATATAAAAAGTACTTGAATTTTTATCCCCAAATCTGCTTTATTCGGGCAGATATCAGATTTAATGGGTTGAACTGTCATCCCTAAATAGGACTTAACTAAAACAAACCTTATAGATTGAATTTTTATGCTACACATTCTATGGATAGTTTCTACCAGCTGTTGTTTTCAAATTGGTTGAAAACAAATACTTCAGTTCTCTTTTTAATTGGTTAACAATTATATTAATTGCATAGACATAATAATCTTTTTATTTAATTTGTTTCAATTGCCATGATTGTACAACGAGTTTTAAGACCATCTCCAACCGAAGGAGGGCCAGAGGGCTCGTTTTAGCCTTCTGGCCCTCCAAGAAATTAATATTTTAATGAATAGTGCATGGCCATATTTCTTACCATCTCTAACCGAGCGCCATAGGGCTTGTTTTAGCCCTATCACAAAAAACGGTCTCCAACCGAGGGCCAAACATAATTTATTATTTAAATTTAAAAACTACAACTTATATTTAAAAACTACAACTTAAATTTAAAAACTACAAATTAAATTTAAAAACTACAATAACTTAAATTTATAGGAAAAAAAATGAGAATTTGCCGTTAGATTTGAATTTTTCTTGGCTATAAATAGCGCGGATATTGGGCTATAATTCACACACCTTTGAATTCAATCTCTTTCAATTCAAGTTTACAATGAATTCCAACTTTGGATCCTATTCAAATTCCAGTTGGGGGTCCTCATCCAATTCCGAATTGGAAGAAAAATGGGCGCAGATGAGACGAGAAGATGAGGAGTCTAATGAAGAAGATGAAGCATGGCACAACACACAATATGTGGCAGCCATGGCTGTGACCATGGCGTGTCAGCCAACTGACGAACAACCTCAATGAGGTGGCTCTGTTACTGGTTGCTCTTATAAGCCACGAAATAGAGCGATGACGCATGCCAATCTAATAAACAACTATTTCAACCCTAACTCGGTGTACACAGAAGATGATTTCAAACGTCGCTTCCGGATAAGGCGTCATGTATTTGAGCGTTTACTTCATGATGTTCAACAGGTCAATCCATACTTTCAACAGAAGCTGGACAGAGCGGGTCACCCTGGTTTTTCACCTCATCAGAAAGTTATTGTTGCACTACGAATGATGGCCTATGGATTCCCAACTGATTCGATGGATGAAACCTATGGTATGTCTGAGTCTACATGCCTCGATATTTTTGCTGAATTCTGTAACACAGTTGTTTAGCTTTATAAAGAGAAATACCGTCGCGAGTTAAATTATGAAGATCTGGATCGGCTCATTCGCAAAGCTGAAGACCGTGGGTTTCCGAGCATGATAGGGTTATTAGACTGCATGCATTGGAATTGGAAGAACTGTCTCATCGGATGGCAAATAGGCTTTAGTGGAAGGTCGAGAAAGCCAACTATTATGTTAGAGGCGGTTGCCTCGTATGACACATGGATCTAGCATGCTTTCTTTGGAGTCCCTCGATCCCAAAATGACAGTACAGTTATTAGGCGTTCACCCCTTTTCAATAACCTGGCGGAAGGTAAATCACCTCAACTCAACTACTACATCAACGACTGTCAGTATAATATGAGGTATTACTTAGCACATGGCTTCTACCCAAAGTGGGTGACACTTGTCTAAGAAATTCCAAACCCTAAAAATGATGCCAATAAGTGTTTTACCTTACACCAAGAGGCATACCTGAAAGATGTTGAGAGAGCTTTCAGTATTTTACAAGCATGGTGGAAGATCATCAAGGAACCGGCAAGATGGTGGAGTCGATAAAATTTGTACTCTATCATGATGTCTTGCATCATATTACACAACATGATTATGGAGGATGAGCGAGATGAGTATATTGATGGAGAGCTTGATGACGACTAAGAGGATCCAAATAGGTCAAGAATGGCATGTGCAAAAATATATGATGAGCCTAATTTGCCTTTGAATCCAATAACTGATAGTATCTCTTTAAATGAGTACATGAGGCGTTATAGGATGATATGTTCCCATGCCACAACCAAGTACCTACGAGAGGATCTTGTTGCACATCTTTGGGCCAAAAGAAGCATGAAGTAGGTGTTTAAGTTTTATGTTGTTAAATGTTTTTAAAAATGTTGTTTAAGTTTCTTGTTATTAAATAATTTTTTATGTTGTTTAATGTTATTTAATGTTGTTTCATATTGTTTAATGTTGTTTCATGTTACTTAATTTAATTTAATGTTGTTTAATGGCTTAGGAAGTTATAGGAAAAAAAATATCAAATTCAAAAAAAAAATTGTAAAACAAAAAAAACTGTAAAAAAAATCAAAATCAATATCAAAATAAAAAATAACAGCTAGTTGACGTCAGCTAAGTAGCTGTTGCAATTTGAATTCTGGCATGGCCCAGGTCCGGTTGGCTAGCTCATTTGGGCCACTTGGTTGGCCATTTGGCCCTTTTTTGTCCAGTGGGGCCCACGAGCCCCTTGGCTTGGCCCTCGGTTGGAAACAGTTTTCAGGCTATTTTCTGCCCTTTGACCCTCTGGACCTTTCAGTTGGAGATGGCCTAAGGACTTAGTCTCTAGTATTTGTACTGACAACCATGAGTTTTTTTCAATACACATGATCATCATCTCTATTCTCTAATCGAGTGTGTATTCTCTATATTATTGTCTTGCAATTTCATTTTTTTTAGGGAAAGATTCAAGTTGTTCATTCGACTTGAGTATTGTGAGTATACGCTTACAAAAGTCAATAGGTTGTTGTATCCTGGAGGGTAGGGCGTCGTAAACTACTACATCGATGGGTAAAATCTACTTTTAAGGACAGTGACTTACATGTCTCAACCTAATTTTTGTTCATGTTCAAAGAAGCATAAGCCAGTTCGTGCGAACAACTGTCTACCAACGACTAACTCCCACATCCAACGAAGCATTATAATCTCTGCTACACTTATTTTTTGCACATGTTAATGCTTGACCTTCTAACATTTTGTGTCATAAAATATTGCTAGGGCTTATCACCGTCTCACAAAATTTAAACTAATTATATCATATAGACATTTTCTAAAGAAGCATCTAGTGACTCTAGTCCCATCAAGTTTCTAAGAGCAATTGAAATTTTTATAAGAATGCAACTAATAAAAGAAAAACTTCCAGCAAAATAGTAAAAGTGTTTCTGAGCTCCTCTTATCTTCTCGAGCTCAATAAATGCGTGTTGGTAATCATAAAATGGAAGGGCATTATTCACTCACTCCTGAGCGCCACTTATCAGTGGAGGGGCATTATGCTCTCACTCCTGATCTCCACTTAATCAATAAAATTTTTAGTATGCTCAAAACACGATACGTTACGTTAAATGTCATTATATAATTTTATATTATTCTAAAATCTTTTAAATTATATAATAGCATGTAATATACTATTCTAAACAGACACATTGAAAATTTTCTTTCACATATTCCTTGACTCTCACTCTCTCAAACATGACACTAGTAGAAAAACATGTTTGTGCGACGGAGCAAATTTCGTGGCGCAAAGTATGTTTGCGCGACGCAAAACACAAGACTTCACGCAAACGACCTTTGCGCGATGAAGGTTGGCGTCGTGCAATACAACTTTAAGCAAGGTAGGTGCAACTGCATTGCGCAAAGCTATTTTGCACGACGCAATACCTATGTCGTGCAAAGTTTTTTTTTTTTTTTTCGCTTTTGCTTTTCTTTTGGGGTTCTTGCATTGCCTTTTTCTTTTGTGGTATCCACTTGTGTAAATGTTTTAAAATGACGATTGAATTAGTTCATTGTATTCATATAGGTTTAAAGAGTGTAGCTATAAAAAATCATCAAAATTAGAGTTAAAAAAATCGTTAAATCATGATTTTCATTTATAGCTGTCGAAAAGGTTTGTCCCGTTACATAATCTTTGAATGTTTGTTTTTTGCGATTTGTGGCGTATGCGATCTCGAAGCATACACAAACAAGTTTGATGGTTGGATCGTTGAAACTAGTTTCGTACAATGCGTTTCCCATCAAAACAATAGATTCACTAACACTTGGAGTTTATTTATACTTTCAATAAGCATAACATAAGATTTTATGGTATCCAATTGTGTAAACATTTTAAATTGACGATCGAATTAGTTTATTGTATTCATATAGGATCAAGGAGTGTAGCTGTAAAAAATCATCAAAATTGAAGTTACAATAACCGTTAAACTCTGATTTTTCATTTATAACCGTCGAACAGTTTTGTCCGATTACTAGATTTTTAAATGTTTATTTTTTGTGATTTTTGGCATATGCGATCTTTAAGTATATACAAACAAGTTTGACGGTTGGATTATTGAAACTAATTTTGTACAATGCATTTCCCATGAAGTTCAATGGTATATGTATTTACTAAGTAGATTTTAATTTAGTTATTTTGTACTCATAAGCAAAAAGGGCAAAAAAACAAAAAAAAAAAAAAAAAAGACTTTGCACGACACAGGTGTACCTACATTGTGCTAAGTCTTTTATTTATCTATTTTTTTTGCCCTTTTCCTTTTCTTTTGGGGTTCTTGCATTGCCTTTTTCTTTTGTGGTATCCACTTGTGTAAATGTTTTAAATAGACAATCAAATTAGTTCATTGTATTAATATAAGGTTAAAGAGTGTAGCTATAAAAAATCATCAAAATCGGAGTTAAAATAACCGTTAAATCGTGATTTTTCTTTTATAGCCGTCGAAAAGATTTGTCCTGTTACATAATCTTTGAATGTTTATTTTTTCCGATTTTTGGCATATGCGATCTCAAAGCATATACAAACAAGTTTGACGGTTGGATCGTTCAAACTAGTTTCGTACAATGCGTTTCCCATCGAAAGGATAGATTCACTAACACTTGGAATTTATTAATACTTACATCAAGTATAACATAAGATTTTGTGGTATCCACTTGTGTAAATATTTTAAATTGACAATTGAATCAGTTCGTTGTATTCGTATAGGGTTAAAGAGTGTAGTTGTAAAAAATCATCACAATCAGAGTTAAAATAACCGTTAAATCGTGATTTTTCGTTTATAGCCGTCGAAAATGTTTGTCCTATTACTTGATATCTGAATGTTTATTTTTTGTGATTTTTGGCGTATGTGATCTTGAAACATATACAAACAAGTTTGACAGTTGGATCTTTGAAATGAGTTTCGTACAATGCGTTTCCCATCAAGTTTAATGGTGTGTGTGTGTATATATATATTTACTAAGTATATTTTAATTTATTTATTTTGTATTTATAACACTTAAGAAATTGAATGATATATATGTAAAAAAAAATTATTGTGTGTTTTTCTTAGAAAAATATATTATTGTGGGGTTTTTGTAAAAAAAAAAAAAAAAAATTGAATTTGAAAGGAGGAAAGTCACATTTTCAGCAATTCTTATAATAATTTAAAAAAAAAAAACCTTACACGCATTTTAATGTGATCATCGCACAAAACCACTTTGCGCGACGTCAAATTGTATACCTATGTCACGCCAGTTGTGATAATTTTGGCGGTGCAATAGTGAAAAATAGGCGGTTTTTTTCAATTTTCCAATTCTTTCCTGTACACCTCCAAATCTTGAACCCCAAAGCTTTCTTCCCGCAGACCTCTAACTCTTTCTTTCTTCCTTCTCGCTCATCTCTCCCTCTCTCTTTCCCGTGAACCCTAAATCTTGAACCCAGATCACCACGCGAATCTCTCCCTCTCATTCTAAACGACGGGCCACCACGCTCTCCAAGTCGACGCAAATTAAGTCCCCAAATCAAGGTAAGGGTTTCTAATTTTCGATGAGTTTTTGTTATTTAGGGTTTAGGCTCAAATTGCATGTTGATTTCTGAGTACTTTGTCGAAATCTTCAGATAAAATTGGATGTTGGTTTTGGTTTAAGGTCAAATTGCTTTTTTTTGTGATGTGATTCGAGTTGATTGTCTGAAGTGTTTGCAATTTTGTTGATTTGTATGTGTGTTTTGTGTATGAACATGGAGGAAAATGCTAACAATTTATGGGCATATTATTTCTGGGCACTGTTCAATTATTTATGGGCATCCATGTTCAATAGCATCATCCCTTTTGTTCGTTTGGGACCATGACATTAATGCCCTCGTCCATCCACCCTCAGTGTTTTGTAGTTGCATGAGTTGAGCTCCTTGGACTGGTATCAATTTGTTTCCAGGTACAAGAAAAACTTGACAAGATTGGCATATGAACTACATTTTGAATGTGCATCCTGGGTGGGGACTTGTAGAATCTATGATTAACGATTGTGATTTGATTACGATGAGAATATTGAGTAAAATAATTTCATTGTCGATTTCAATAACTGAAGTAGTTAAGAGTATTTATTCTCGATTTTAATGTCCTGTTTGATTATTTTCACTCTAGGACTTAGCTAGGATGATACCCGTTTTTTCTTCACTGTTTTTGTAGGTTCGCAGCAAACTTAAAACTCAAGTGATTAAGAACAATTATTTCTGCATTTAAGACTTTAGGTTTGATTATGTCTTTCCATTGTCGCTTGTATAGAAAAAGATACTCAACATCTAAACTTCTAGTGATGGGATGGTTGGGATGATAGTATGTATTGAAGGTGGGGGTTTCTAGTTTGGACCCTCAACAAATTACAAAGAAAGAAACTCTCCCTATAGATCTGCCATTGGCATCTTCTTGATAATTTACAGACTCCTTTCAGTAAAAAACTAATAATTTCTTAATAAGATGTAAGTTTGTTAAGAATATTGGTGCTTGTCAAGTTGATAAGTAGTAGATAACTACTTATGTTGTTGTCTAGTCACAATCCTAGAGCAAATGACAGAGAAACAAACTGGGAAGTGAGTGAGAGTGTAAACTAACTGAGTGAGTTGGGCACAGTTATTGAATAAGATTACATTAACTTTTCTCTGGTATGTGAGGTCTATGAAAAAATAATTGCATATTTTTTGTAATTGCTTCGTTGAATACGAGGTCATTGCTTGGAAACGAAAACGCCAAAGTAAATTAAAGAAGAAACTTAAACAAGATTAATGATTAATAGTTCAATGGAGCATTTTAGGTACTTCATAGTAAAACCTGTGTAGGAAATGTGGATAAATCGCCCTGAATTATGGAGGACCCAGAGATCTCTGCAATTGTTTGGCTTAAAGAGAATTTCATGAATTTGAATATTAAAATAAAAGTTGTTTTCTAGGAATGATGATTTATGGTTCCTAGTTTGGTATTAGCATTTGTTGTTTGGACATAGGTATGGTTTTTGTGTGTTAGTAGTGTATAATAACCTGAACAAGAAGTATGGGTCTGGCGGCAGTGGTTAATGATGCTATGTTGACAAAATCATTAGTTATTGTGTGAGCACCAACTCTAGTTGAAGAATTTGGATAAAGGAAGTGCTTTTATGTTTCCAAATGTTTGTATGGATCTGTTATTAGAAAGTCATAGTTACAGGGATGAAGAATTTTGAGTTATGTGTGGTTGTTATTTGGTTGACCTCTGAATGGAAGTCCTTTTACGTTTTTAAATGTCCTTTTGTTGAGAAAAAAAAAAACTAGTAAGTGTAGACGGATATCACTGCAGTTATTATTGGAACGTAGATTTCTAAAGGATAAACTAGAAGAGTCTCATTTTTTGAGAAACTAACTTTGACTGCCTCTGTTTGCAAAGGATTATGGATTTGGTTATTTGTTTTGTTTAGTCGTTTCGATTAGTAATTGTTGTGATTAAACACGGCAGAGGTCGATACATTGAAGGAGGAAGTGACAACCTTAAAGGGTCAGCTTGTGATCTAGGAAGAGTAGATGAGGGCCCAGGGCGAGTAAATGAGGGCACATCTGAGGGCCCAGGTGAGGAGATGAGGACCTATGCCGTGATGGTGAGAGACCTTGTACAAGCCATATATATGTCCGGCCTCCAAATCTCGCTACCAGCACCTCATCTTGTTTCACCTTCGACCTCAGAGCCACCTTGCCTTGCCGATACCCAATAGCCAGATGTATTAAACCTAGTTCACTTTTAGTTTTTTCTTTTTTGTTTGGACATCTTGTATGTACATTTTCATATATTTTATAATTAAATACTTTTGCATGGTTAATTAATTATTCTTTAGAATTTAATTACTGTTGTAAATCAACGGTGTGTGCAGTGGAATAAATAAAATAAGACACAAAATTTACGAGATTCTTCTACAGTCAGTGTGATTGGAGTACCTTTTCCTCTTTTCTCTTTGTTCCTCTGTCATGAACTTGTCTCTTTGATGCTGTGTGGAGTTTGTATTTATATAGAAAAAAAGAGTTGTATAAGGCAAGCTTCGGCAAACAATGGAAGGGCCCATTATTTAATTCTTTGAGTAGATGTCCACTGTTCTACAACATTCCCCCTTGGATGGCCATAGGTTTTCGATTGACTCGTTAAAATCTTGATTTGTTTTTGGATGCTCCCTCTGATGAGTATCTCCCCCTGATTTCAAATAATTTAGGCTGATAGTTGATCATTCTGCTTCAGTCTCTTAGCAAGAAGAGTTTCCGAAATAGGTGTTTTACTTGTTAATTTTCCATATGCTTGTTTTTGAACTGGGCTGGAGGGTCTTCTGCTAGACTTCCTCCAAAGATTTGAATTTACTCCTTTTATCTACAGCTGAATTTGATTCAAGGGTGATGGACACTTGATCTTGAATTGGACTTGTGATTTCTTCAAGGGCCTTGGGACTTGTTCTTGAATGAAATGGGACCATAAGTGGCTTCGTGCGACAAGTGATCTTCGGCTTTGTCAGGAATGAATCGACACACGTTTTGTTGTGCTTGTCTCCACATGCTTCAATGTGTCATTTTCACTTGCCTTATCTATTCCCCTTACATAAGTGGTATTTCATATGCAGGTGTGACATCTTCTCTTGCAATATTTGTCCCTTGATGCAGGAGTGGAATGCAACCCTTTCATTTGAATGGTCCTTTAGAACATCACTTCTCAGCGACTTATCATGCTTGGTAGCTTCAGTGTAAATAGGCAACATCATATCAACAGTTGAAAATGAGTACTCGAGGGCAATGAAAGGTAATCAACGAGGCAAAGGTTCCGGGCAATCAGTTCCAGATCGGGGCTTGATTCTATGTGGCAACTGATTGCTCTTTTTCACCTTATCCTGCATATGAGAACAAGGACAAAGGAAAGGATAGGAAGATTGCATGATATGAGATACTCTTGCTATGGGTGTGACTTGTTTGAAGAGGTATTCTTAGAGAGGAAGAAAACTAAGTATTTCGAGATGCAATCTAGGAGATGAGGAAAAGTTGGGTATTCATGCAGGTCTGCCTTGTTATGGAGAACAGACATATATAGAGATTTCCCAATAGCAAGTAGTAGTGTTGTGCCTTTACTCTTGTCAGCAACTGTGATGTAATTAGAACAGTAAGATTTACGTGTTTTCAACTTTATCAGAAATCTTTGACAAAGTTGCACGTGATATCTGAAAAACTGAGATTGCGTATGAGAAATGTTGATGAACTTTGATCCAGGAAATCCAGCTTTTGAAATTCGGAAAGCGGTGCCTTTTCAATCTCCGAACAAGTGGCTTTGTTGCCTCTTCTTTTTATAGAGGCATCAATTGTGCTCAAAATGTTTGCTTGGAAAACTACTGCATGTAGAATTTTCCCCTTTTTGCACTTTTGAGATTTTATCTAACATCATTTTTCCTTCATCATTTCTGAAAATGGCTTGCCCATCTAACCTTTGTTTAGATTTGAGTCTCGGGAGGGATACCGACGAGTCGAGCCAGGAAAATATATGGCGCTCGTCCTTCTCATCTTCTAATGGCCCTCTTACAGTTAGAGACTCTGTGATGAGGAAGAACATAACCGCTACCATGGTAGCTAGGAATCATCTCACTCCAAAGGATAATAGAATCATTTCAAAACGGTCTGATGAATCGGCCGTTCAAGACTTATTAGCTCTCAGTGTTCAGTGTGCTGCCTCTGTTTGCAATATGGGCCTACGCCTACTTGCTCGAACTCCCCAAGTTGAATCGTTGATAACTGAGGTGGTAAGTCTTAAACAAGAGATCAAAGGGCTTAAGCACGAGAATAAAGTGTTACATATGCTTACAAATAATTACTCAACGAGCATGAAAAGAAAGGTTGACCAGCTGCTGGAATCCGAAAGTCGGACTCAAAGTGACAATCAGAGGTTCAAGGCTTTATGCCAATGACACCTATTGCCTTCGTCATTTGGAGTTTTACCAAGTATAGAGGCTTCAAATAATCAACCTCCGGTGCCTCCCTTTTTTGAGGTACTTCCGAGTACTGAGGCATCACCTGAGCAACCTTTGTGAAGGCTCCATCCTGTTTGTTTTAACTCATGTGTATGTACATGTCTGTAATTTCTTTGAGATATCAATCGATAAGCTTTATTTCATTCAATGTATTGTGCTAAATACAATAAAGCATATACTTCACTAAGATGTGGTACTTCTGGACCAAATATAAATTTATCTTTACCTTATCGAAGATAAATGATCATTCTTAGTGTCTAAATCATTTGAGTATTCAACTCATAATCTTCAATCCATATGATTCTTTAATATCATAAACATCATGGATAATATTCGTGTTGGCATATTGTTCGATCTGCAGTTCGAGACAATATTCCTTTCAACACTTTATAATCTTTCTAGACTCTTCAGGAGTCCCAATCTAATGTCATTGACTCTTGCAAGAGATTTTAGCATGTTGCCACAATATCATAGTGATAGTACTCACTAAGGCAATTTATACCATCCATTGGTATTGAGTACATATTTTATGTTTTACCTTTTCAGGGCTTTCTTCAACCAATATGAATCCTTCAAGGATTTTCTACACTTCATGACACATTTTCCTTTGGAATTTATACAGAGCAATTTGTTCCCATGTATTCTTGAGGGATTTACTTATGGAGATATGAAGTGGGTGACGTACAACCTTTCATATATAATTCTCCATTCATATGAATTCCTTTACAACCTTGTGTCATATCATGTAGTGTATTTCACGATATTACAAATGCACCTATGTAACCTTCTAGGTTCAACATCTTTTGGCTATTTGTATTGTATTCAAGTATATAGGTCTATTTTTCCACATTCTTACAAAATTGTAATGGAATTGCCTTTGTCCATTTTGGTCAATAATTTTGTTGATGGAAAAATAACAGAACTCAATATCAACACATCTCATTGATGAATTTAGTAGCTACTTGTAAAAACCAACATTACCATTAGTTATCATCAATCTGTGATCCCATATTCTCATGTGCATGCGCATGCATAAAAGCTTTTCATTGCTTTGGATATCCATTGCCTCTTCAAGGGCATTACACTATCTCTTCTTGGATAGTCATAATTTAGAGAATGTGGATCATAATCTCTTCTTGAGTGTTATAGAACTTGGATTGTAAGCTCCACTTCCGGGAGTTGAGTCATTGGAACTTATATTTCTACCATGCTTCATGCATGAGACACCAACATTCCCATGTCTGCGAATTGTCCTTTCTGGGACGTGTATCCATCCGGCGACTTTCATGCTTCTGGTATGCAATAGTTATGCTTCGGGATGCAATAGTTCAATTATGTCATATTCTTCTTCTTTCGAAAGACTGAACCTTTTGAGTCTAAGGGTCTGCCACACTTCAGGCATGCAACAGATAAATCATTTACTGCCTCATTATATTGTCCAACTGGGCCATCAATTCTTGTAGGCACATTTGAAGCAAGTATACGTGATTTCATCACTTTCGTTGCATCATTAAATGCATCTGACATTTGATTAACACATCATTCAGTTATTCTTACTTCATTTTCATATTGATTGCTTTGTGAATCAATATAAGACAAATTCTGTTTGTTCTTCTGGAACGGTCTTTTCTCATCATTCTTCTGGAATGATATTTTATCATCGTTCTTCTGTAACGATGTTATTTTCTCCTCGTAACGGCGAGAAAATTGTATTATCAAAATGATTGTCCGCAAACCACGTTGTAAACATATCCCCAGTCAAGGGTTCAAAATATTGAATGATAGATGATGAATCAAATCCAACATAAATTCCTAGTCTGTGATGATGCCTCATTTTAGTATATTGTGGCAATGCAATAGGCACATAGATAACACAACCAAAAACTCGTAAATGTGTAATGTTTGGCTTGTGTAGCAGAGCGCAGGTAATCAATTTTATCCGCTTAATAAATACTTCTACTAAACCATTTTGAGTATGGATATAAGGAACTTCTGGTGTGGACTGAGACTTTTCTGGCCTTTATTACTGTTAAGTTGAGGCACTGCGGCACTTCAAACTTACTGTACTCATTAAAGAACTTCATGTCCTGATCTGAGGATCAAGGGACTTCATGCCTAATCTTTTTGTATGATGGAACTTTGGGTCCAATCATTTTTTTATGATGAGGATCAAGAAATTGCAGGTTCTGATCTGATTAAGGAACTTCAGGTCTTGTATATACTCATCATAACAAAAGATAAGTACAATAAATAAATTAAAGCAATAGGCGGTAATTCCAGCCATAGTAAATAAATTGCATTTAAGTAAATAAAGCTTGAGACAAGGGCTTTAATTCAGCCCCATTCACACAAATCAAAACTTAAAGCAGTAAGCGGTAAAACCGTCCATGATAAATAAATTGCTTTAAAGTAAATAGAACTTGTGAAAGGGTTTTACACTCCAATTCACATAAATAACAAGAAGTATCAGACCTCCTTTTATTTATTATTTTTCTTTCTTTTATCAACACTTATTCAAACCTTTTTATTATTACTTTTCTTATTTCTGCAGCATGGTGCCATGCACCAACAGAAGCCTTTATTTGTTTTGTTTATTTATTATTTTGACCAAATGGTGCTGTGGACTATTCAAATTCCTTTATATTTTATTATTATTATTTTTCTTAGGGTGCAGTCAACACCACACATTTCCAAACTTTTTTTTTTTTTCTCACATGTGCCTTACCATTCCATCAATCCCCATTTTCTATTATTTTTCTTCCTTCTTTGTCAATCTCGAAACGCAGGGCCAGTTGTGTTGTTATGGAGGTTGCCCAAATTCAATTCCATCCAAAAGGCTACGAGAGACTGGCGTTGTTCTTGCATGACCCAGGGAATATGGCATTGCTAAGCAAGAACCTCCATACAGAGACATAGATGACAGTGAGGTTGATGGAGGCACAAAAAAGGGAGGCCTGTGTGGAATTAGTCCTGCCATCACCATCGCATATAACTGAGGATTCATGGGAGTCCTCGAGATCCGTTGAAAACAACGAGATCTGGGTTTCTAAGTTTGATGAGATTCTTCTAGATCTCTGGAAACCAATTATCAAGTAAGAGTTTTCTCATCTCGTTTTTATTTTGTGAGATTTTAGCTAACGGAGGTGAGAGGTAGATGGTGCATCACCTGATTTATGGCATTGTGCTTTCCACTGACATGAGAGCTTCTCGTGCTGATAACGTGTTGTAAATCAACGGTGTGTGCAGTGGAATAAATAAAGCAAGATACAAAATTTACGAGGTTCCTCTACAGTCAGTTTGACTGGAGTACGTCCTCGGAGTAGCAGTGGTGCTTTCATTATAATTTAGAATAATAGGAATACAAAATAACTCTCTCTATTTTTTTCTCTCCTCTTCCTCTTTTCTCTCTCTTCCTCTGTCGTGAACTTGTCCCTTTGATGTTGTGTGGAGTTTGTATTTATATAGAAAATAGAAGTTGTATGAGCCAAGCTTCGGCAAACAGTGTAAGGGCTCATTATTTAATTCTTTGAGTGAACATCCACTGTTCTACAACAATTACAATATTTATCTAAAATTAAAAAAAAAAAATTATTTTTGATCAAAACAAAAAAAAAGGGTTTGCATGACTCATGCCTACGTCGCGCAAAGCCACTAAGGCACTTTGCACGACACACGGCCTGCGTCGTGCAAACCCTATTTTCACTGTCTTGGCGCGACGGTTAGCACGTGACGAAGGTTGCGTTACGCAAACCCTTAAGCAATGATTTTTCACTTTGCGCAACGAAAGTCCCTACGTTGCGCAAGGTTTTTTTCTACGATTAGCTCCCAAGAGGGGTTTGACCATTAAGTAGAGACGTAGCCACGTTGACAACGCTACAGACCTTTTATATCACATGTTTTTTTTTTCTCTCTATTATATTAGAAAGAAAAACAATAATATATAGTGACGAGACGACGGAGGAAAGTTGCGCATCATCGAAGGGACCGCTTTGACTGTATGCGCTACGCAGGTCGGCTATATATTATGTACACACGCAGATATATAACCCCAAGTCTCTTCAAGATCTGATCCCATCCCACTTCTTTTGTTGCTCTTGGTTTTGTTTTCTGTTTTTCGGAAGAGAGAGATGGGGACGCTGCCACCAACATCGGTAGTAGTAGATGATGCAAAAGTTGGCCGCGAAGAAGATGATCATGATCACGAACAGAAGCAACTCGATGCCGGTGCTCGTTTTGTTCTCAAATCCAAAGGTGCACAAATAAGCTACTTTGTTAATTCTTCATATCATATTATAAGATACAGAATATTACGGTTGTATGAATTCATATTAGGAAGAGAAACTATTGTCTAATGATTTAAATGATTATGAGCCTCTTCTTTTTATTTACGTATTGAGTTCAACAATTCGTATACGTAATCTTATGTTGTTCAATATATATAATGATGTACACATATTAAGTTCAAATAATATCATGTATAAAGAGGCGTGTCAAAAATATAAATCTTAGACCTAAAAAAAAAACCTTGGCTAAATAATTTCAGCTCTCTCAACCATAACTGGTAATTCGATTAAAAAAAATTAGATTTAGAATGGAAGCTTATTTTCTGTTTGTTTATCATTATTGTGATGATCTCTTCCACCGTGGTCATTATCATCATCATCACATTGATTGGCGCCTTTGATTTTTTTTTCTCCACCTTTTTGCTCTCTCTCTCTCTCTCTCTCTCTCATAATTCATACGGCTCAAAATTCTGGTTGTTACTGTTTCTCACACCACTGTACATGTTGAGTTGTTGACCATACGTACCACTTAATTTGCGTTGTGCATACATATGTGCTCGAGTATAACATCTTGTTTTATAAGATTTTTAGCCGTCTAGATTTTTATTTATGTTAGGGATACGATATATATTGGTGCAACTGCTAAGAACAAAACAACAACAAAAAAGGGTAACAATCGCAAAGTAAGTGTGATTGTTTCAGGCGTACTTATTGCTAAAAGTATTAATACTTTTGTTACTGTTATCATGCTTTTAGCAATAACTAATCTAGAAATAGTCTCGCTTGCTCCATGTCTATTTGTAGTCTTTTTATTTGTGTTGAAATTTTCTAGTATCATTTTTCATAAATAGCTTCAAATAATATTGTTATATAAAATGGGGGAAAGAAGTAAAAAGAATATTTGAATTAGTAATATTGTTAATGTAGGATCATGGGTGCACTGCGGTTATCACTTGACAACATCGATTGTTGCTCCGGCACTCCTGAGTTTGCCGTACGCTTTCACCTTCCTCGGATGGGAGGCCGGAATTTTGTGTTTAGTCATCGGAGCATTAGTTACTTTCTATTCGTACAATTTAATCTCTTTGGTTCTTGAACACTATGCTCAATTGGGTCATCGCCATCTACGATTCAGAGACATGGCTCATGACATTTTAGGTACGTACGAATTTGAAGACCCTTTTTTGGCCTCTCATTTCTTAATTATGTTCACCTGTCGTTAATAAGTTTTTAATGTTATTACTAGCAATAACACTATCAGTACATGACAATCCACTACTTGCAGTAGAGTTAAAGTGTTGTTATATTTATAAGTTTACTTGACATGTAGATATGGTGTTGCAAAAGTCTTAAGGTCAACATTTACAGTTTAGGGTTCTGTTTGGGCCTGAAATACCAGTAAGCTTAAGTGAGATCGTGGGAAGATTAAGCTTAAGTGAGGCTCAATAAAGTCCTCAGTGAATTAAAATTGCCAATGATAAGGATGGCTCATATGAGGTCCAAATTATTCTAAAAGTCATAATTCATTCTTGATCAGATAGTGATGAATTAAGTGCACAAAGGGGTTAGGTTCAGAATTCTGGTTCAAATCAAAGATGTTAGGACTGGATAAAGATGAGTTTTGACTAAGGAAGTGATTATAGTGATAAAGAGAGAATATTCAAGTAAACACAATCCTATATGGACTCTGCCTAGGCGACTTATTTATCATGAAGTTCATCTCTATAAATATAAGAGGTTCTACAATATGAAAGCCTTCAACTCAACAAAAAACTCAAACACTCTATGTGAAACCCTTCTCACATCTTAAGAAAAAAACTAACAATCTTAACCCTTCCCTCAACACATCTTCAATTTGAATAAGTAAACAACAATGGAGTAGTATGATCAAATAGCTTAGGAGCATAGTTTGGACAAGTAAATAGCACCGCTTCTAAGTTGGTTGGTTATCTATCCAAGTCTTAGTAGATGAAGACTTCTTAATTCTTTTGCCCGAAGAAGTCGTTTCACTAACCTCCCAGCAAAGTAAAGTGTTCTATGATTGGTTACTCTCATCTCCCTTTAGTACCTTTGCCCTTAAAACCTCGGGTGCACCTGTACTTTCACGAGTAAAGTTAAGTCAACAAAACCTGGTGCAGTAGATCCTAAACTTCGCTGATAATTTCTTCAATTTCTAGAATCCAAGGCTGAGACACGTTCCTTCCTCTGCCGTAGTTGCTCAAATGTAGAAGTCGCAACGCATCCAATACCACCACCACCACACCTATTCTACTTGTTTGGCTGAACTCAGTCTTAAGTTGGCACGCCCACATTTATCAGAAGAACACAGTTAACTCATAGTTACTCAGTTACACACCACGTAGACTTTGTAATTTTTAAAGTTATTCAAAGTTTAAATTTTAATAAGGGAACTTTAACGAAAAGCTCTAGGTACTATTTACTTTAACGAAAAACTACATTTTTACACTAGAAAGTCAATCCTCTAGGCTATAAATTGAGCAGTTCGAGTAGACATATAGCTGCCATGTAGTCTATCGCCTACCCACATTGCCTACTAGTTTATTATTGCATATCATGGGTGCCCTATCCTACATATATTTGCACTAATCTTAGCTTCACACGGGTTTTTGACTAGTTGTAGCCCAAGCTAGTGGTCTCTTTCCTCCCACTAGAGGCATATGAATATGATTGATGAGTAATAAATATTGATATCAAAATAAAACATATGATATTAATACATATAGCAACTTTAGTAAGTGGTAGATTATCATGATTGTTAAGGTCTTTTTTCTTCAACTTGTTGCATTTTGGCTTGAACCCATCCCTTTTTTTTCTCAGTGGAGAATAATGTAAAATATTGTTTGTTCTTAAAGAAATATAGAGAGCAATTGTAAGTGTAGAATCTGTAGATGCATCAATGACAATAATGTACACAACCAGCACCAGATTTAGTTAACCAGTGTCAAAAATGTGTTAGGAAACCTCTTAGTATTATGGTTTAGTACTATTCTTCTTCACTTGTAAGTGAGAAGTCATAGGTTTGATTTTAGTCAAAGGTGAAGTTGAACCACATCGTTATGGTGGATCCAATGTGAGGCTTAGTCCATTCTCTCACCCCCTTAATGTAGATACTATCGTTTATCCCAAAAAAACAAAAAAAGTGCTGATTTTTACACTCTCTTTTTTATTTATAGTCATTAGATTAAATAAGTCAAGTGAAATCCAAGGTTATAAATAAATATTTTATAGAGGCTTGTTATAAATAGGTAAAAGTTAGAGAGATAACCTTTACTAATGACAAGAGCGAAGCAGGTGTAAAATATCACACTGTAACTATAACACCAAGGGATGACAAATAAAAGAGGGAGGAATAGATACTGATGTTATTGATCTTTCCTTTTTCCTCTGTGTATTTTGATAGCAGTCAGAGCGCTCTATTTATAGTGCAACTCCAAATGTATTAATTACACCCTTTGAAAAATATGATCTCCTTCATTTCCAAAGTCTACATTACTATGTGTGGGTATTGAAAAATTTGTGTGGGCATTCATTAATCTGCCAATATTTTCAACATTGCCAATGCTTTCAATATTGCCAATGTTTTCAACACTCCCCCTTGGATGCCCACATATCAACATTAGTTGCCTTGTTAAAATCTTGCTTGGAAAAATCCAGTGGGAAAAAACCATAGCGAAGGAAAAAGAGTACAACTTTATCTGGATAGTATGCTTATGTTGCCTTGTTAAAACCTTGATAGGAAAAACTCAGTGGGAAAAATCCTAATCGAAGTAAAAAGAGTACAACATGCATGTATCATGGATGCTCCCCCTGATATTTATCTACCCCTGATTCCGCATTCTCCAAATTTATCTGATTGGTACGTCGACGTAATCCGATACTTTGCACTAACTTCTGAAACATGCATTTTGGTAGAGATTTGGTTAACAAGTCTGCCAGATTTTCATTGGAACGGATTTGTCTGACTTTAATAACTTTAGCCTTTTGAAGCTCATGTGCACTGAAAAACTTTGGAGATATGTGTTTAGTCTTGTCACCCTTGATAAATCCTTCTTTCATTTGGGCAACATAGGCTGCATTGTCTTCATAGATGACAGTTGGAGTGTCTGTCTTTGAAGGTAGACCATATGAATTCCGAGTATGATGGATCATTGATCTTAACCAAGAACATTCACGACTTTCTTCATGTAAAACAAGTATTTCTGAATGATTTGAAGATGTAGCAACTAATGTTTGCTTTGTTGAGCGCCATGAGATTGTTGTATCTCCATTCTTGAACACATATCCGGTTTGTGAGCCGGTTTTATACGGATCAGAAAGAAAACTAGCATCTGCATATCCAACAATGACTTAGTCATTTGTGGATTTCTTTGAGTAGAAAAGACCCATGTCTGTTGTCTCACGAAGGTATCGCAATACATCTTTGACTCCCTTCCAATGATGAATTGTTGAAGCAGAGTTATACCTTACTAACAGGTTGATTGAAAAGGCTATATCTGGTCTAGTACATTGTGCTAAATTGCACTCAAATATGGTACTTCTGGACCAAGGACCAGTTCATCATCTTCTTCTGGACATAATAAATCTTTCTTAATATCTAGAGAATGAACGACCGTTGGCGTGCTGAGTGGATAAGCCTTGTCCATGCCAAATTGCTTCAAGATTTTTTCAATATAAGTTGATTGGTGAACCAAAATTCCACTAGCACAATGCTCAATCTACAAGCCGAGACAAAATTTTGTTTTTCTAAGGTCTTTCATTTCAAATTCGTTTTTCAGATATTCAGCAATTTTATTGAGCTCTTCAGGTTTTCCAACTAGGTTCATATCATCGACATATACTGCCACTATAGCAAATCCAGAGTTGGATTTCTTAACACACAAGGGCAAATGACATTGTTGGTATACCCTTCTTTGATTTAATACTCACTGAGATGATTATACCACATCGTCCAGATTGTTTCAGCCCATACAATGATCTCTTTAATTTGATTGACAGCATACGTTGTGGTTTGTTAGTTGTTTTAGGCAACTTAAGTCATTTTGGAACTTTCATATATATGTCAGTATCTAATTCTCCATATAGATACGCGGTGATGACATCCATAAGTTGCATGTTAAGTTTTTCTGAAACCACTAAACTTATTAAGTAACGGAACATAATTGCATCCATTACAAGAGAGTACGTCTCCTCATAATCAATTACAAGTCTTTGCGAAAAACCTTGTGCAACGAGTCGTGCTTTATATCTTGCAATCTCGTTTTTCTCATTACGTTTCCTTGTGAATACCCATTTGTAACCCATGGGGTTAACACTAGGTGGGGTTTGGACTACTGGTCCAAAAACATTTCGCCTTTCGAAGGAATTTAATTCTGCCTGGATTGCATCTTTCCACTTAGGCCAATCTTGTCTCTGTTTGCATTCATCAACAGAGCAGGGCTCCAGATCATCACTTAGTATGATTTCATTGGCTACTGTGAATGCGAATATGTCATCGATAATTATTTCATTTCGATCCCACAATTCTTTATAACAAGCATAATTTATGGAGATTTCTTTGCTTTTATGTACTTCTGTTTCTTCGGGTACATGTGTCTCATCAAGGACATTTTCTTTTTCTGAAAGTACAAAATCATGAATTGTGGATTTGTCATTCATTTTCTCTTCTTGAATGATTTCATTTGGATTCAGTTGTGCCCCTATCTTTCTCTTTCGATGGGTTGAATCTTTTGAACCTGGAGGTCTACCATGATTCAGGCGTGCACCAGATGAATCATTCACTGCCACTTTATTTTGTCCAACAGGGACATCAATTCTTATAGGTGCATTTACAGCTGGTATATGTGATTTTGTCACTTTCATAGCATCATTAAATGCATCTGGCATTTGATTGGCAATACTTTGAAGATGAACAATCCTTTTTACTTCATTTTCACATTGAATGCTTCGAGGATCAAAATGAGATAAGGTGGGAATAACCCATGTCAGCTTTTGCCATTTTTCTGGAATGGTCTTTTCTCCCCCCTAACGATGGGAATACTGTCTCATCAAAGTGACAATCAGCAAAATGAACTGTAAACATATCACCTGTCAAGGGTTCCAAATATCTAATGATAGATGGTGAATCAAAACCCATATAAATTCCTAATCGGCCCTGAGGTCCCATTTTAGTGCGTTGTGGTGGTGAAATAGGTACATAAACAGCACAATCAAAAACTCGAAATGTGAAATGTTTGGCTGATGTCCAAACACAAGTTGTACTAAGGAGTATTGGTGGTTGGCTATATGTCTTAATTGAACTAATGATGCAGCATGTAAGATGGCATGTCCCCATATAAAGGCTGGTAATTTTTTTTTCATAAGCAGAGTGTAGGCTATTAACTGAGCCCGCTTGATCAATGCTTCTGCTAAACCATTTTGAGTATGGACATGAAGAGCAGAGTGTTCAACATCAATGCCCAATGTCATGCAGTGATCATCAAAGGTTTGAGACGTAAATTCACCAGCGTTATCAAGTCGGATTGACTTAATGGGGTAATCTAGGAACTGTGCTCACAACTTAATTATCTAAACAAGAAGTCTCGCAAAAGCTACATTCTGAGTAGACAAAAGACAAACATGTGACCATCAGGTAGATGCATCAACCAAAACCATAAAATATCGGAATGGTCCACAAGATGGTTGAATAGGCCCACAAATATCCCCTTGAATTCTTTGCAGAAATGATGGGGATTCAGCATCAACCTTTAATTGTGATGGTCTAATTATGAACTTCCCTTGAGAACAAGCCTTGCAAGGGTTATCATTTGAGATAGCATGTGTTTGCTCAATAATGGGTGTCCATTATAGTTGGTAATGATTCTATGCATCATGGTAGATCCTGGGTGACCCATACGGTTATGCCAAAGCATGTAAACTTTTGAATCAATGAACTTATGGTTCATAATAGTATGTGATTCAATTTCTTTATGTATGTATAATACAATCCACTCATTAAACCATGCAACTTCTCCAATATACACTTCATTGGAGGTAATGCCTAGATACTCCACATTTTCTGCACTTTTCGTTTCAATGTTGTATCCATTTAAACGTATGTATTTAAAACTCAACAAATTTCGAGTAGTGTACAATGCATTTTGTATGTTCCATTTGGTAACATAATCTGGGCTTTCTTTGAACCTTCAATTACATCCGAAGAGCCTGATGTTGTTGTTACCCTTACTTTTGTAAACATCAATCTTGAGAAATACTCTTGATCTCGAAGTATTGTATGCGTGGTTACGCAGTCTACAAGACAAATATCTCCACCATTTCTCATGTTTTGAGAATGACCATAGTTTTTATCCATGCTCTCTGAGTAAGGGAATCATAGTTAAAAGCAAGTTATAACAAGAAATTTAAACACCACTTTTATTGAATTTGAAATGCTAGTTTTGAACTACATGTTCAGTACATCAAACATAAACGATTTAGTCGGACCGGTATACTTCATTCCCTCTTTCCACAATAAAATCTGAGACATCTAGGTAGGTTGTGTTCAAATGCCTTGATAAATCACACACTGGATCAGGTATATCTATTGGTTTAGCCTGGTTGAGAAAATTGGTCTTAACACCCTTTTCCTTGATGGAGGCTTGATATAGATCTACCAAATATTTTGGGGTACGACAAGTACGCGCCCAGTGCCTATTGCCACCACACCTATGGCAAGCTCCTTTAGAGTTTTTGGGAGCATTGTTCATATTAGCTTTGCCTTTGTGGCGATTCACATTTTTAAAGCTCGGGCCTGAATTATGCCTTGGAACCTGGTTGTGAAACTGGACACCATGATTTTTGCCTTTCTCGTTCTACCGTCCTTACTTGTGGCCACGTCCGCGTTTGTGATTATTGCCACCAGAGGATGTGGCGTTCACTTTGAGAGAATCAGCAAATCCAGTAGGTCAGGACTGATAATTCTTCATCAGGAGCTTATTGTTTTGTTCAGCAACCAGGAGCACAGATATCAAATGGTTGTATTCAGTGAAACCTTACTCTCTATACTGCTGCTGCAAGAGCACGTTTGAGGCATGAAAGGTGCTGAAAGTCTTTTCCAGCATATCTTCCTCAGTGATGGTTTCCCCACAGAGTTTCATCTGAGAGCTAATTCTGACCATCGCAGAATTGTACTCAGCCACTAACTTGAAATTTTGGATCCTTAGATGAGTCCACTCATAACGAGCTTTTGGAAGAATCACCGTTTTCTGGTGATTGTATCTGTTTCCCAATGCCTTCTAGAGTGCTAACGGATCTTCAACCATTAGGTACTCATTTTTTTAGTCCTTCATCAAGGTGGTGAGGGATAAAGATCATGGCCTTCTCCCGATCTTGAGAAGATGCAATGTTCCCTTCCTTGATTGTTTCTCCAAGATTCCCTGCCTCCAAATGGATCTTGGTATCCATTACCCAGGTAAGGTAGTTATTCCCAGTAAAATCAAGCTATGCCAAGTTCGCCATTTTCTTTTTTGAAAGAAAACTGAGATGTGCAAGAACCTGAAATAATATGTATTATGGAGCTATTTAGTGTTGGAACTTCTAGTTCTTACAAATTTTTCATTTTGATCTTCAGGCCAAAATGATAAGCACTCGAAACTTCAGGCTCGAGATTTACAAGATGAATGAGGAGGGCGATTGTATTGCATCATTCTTGTTGAAATAACATAACATAGGATGGGCGATTATTCCGCACCACTCAAGTAGTAGGAAAATTTAAATATGCAGAATAGGGTGGGCGATTATACCGCTCCATCTAAAATTGCAATAAAATTAGATTTGCAGTCCAAGATAGGCGATGATATCACACTATCTTGGATTGCAGTAAGAATAAATTTGCAGTTCAAGATGGGCGATTGTATCGCACCATCTTGGATTGCAGTAAAATTAACATAAATAAACACTGGGTTAGTAATCAAGATCTACACCAAACAAGAAATCAAAGATATATGTAACTGTTAGGTTGAGAACTAAAAGCAGGCATGGTGCAAATAGTTATTCATGAGGGTATGTCCAGCAGTTGAGATAGATGAAAAAGATGAACAGTAAAATCGTTAGAGGAAACTTTTTTTTTCTTTCTTTTGTTCGACGAAGAGAAATGAGAAAATTGTTAGATTTTAGAGAGTCGTGCTGATAACGTGTTATAAATAGGTAAAAGTTAGAGAGATAACCTTTACTAATGACAGGAGCGAAGCAGGTGTAAAATATCACACTGTAACTATAACACCAAGGGATGACAAATAAAAGATGGAGGAATAGATACTGATGTTATTGATCTTTCCTTTTTTCTCTGTGTATTTTGATAGCAGTCGGAGCACACTATTTATAAAGCAACTCCAAACGTATTTATTACACCCTTTGAAAAATATGATCTCCTTCATTTCCAAAGTCTACATTACTATGTGTGGGTATTGAAAAATTTGTTTCGGCATTCATTAATCTACCAACATTTTCAACATTGCCAATATTTTTAATACTACCAATGTTTTCAACAAGGCTCTATTTATTTAACGTGTATTAGAGGCTCTATTTATTTAACGTGTATTAGAGGCATTTTCCTCTCCTCATGTGGGATGTGGCTTGCCTGCCATTAACTTTGAAATGGGCCAAATGGCCCTTGTCAATTTTTATTTACCAAAAGAAAATGGGTTTGCCCATATTGAAAAGAAGATTTAGCAAGAAAACAGGTTGAATAATATTGATATATTGATGACCAATTAACTTTTGATGAAGTCACATTTTTCTTTTTAATGTCGGAAGATGTGTCCGGGTTGATTGTTTGACATTCATACCTACTCTATCCAAAAATATAATCACCAAAACTTAATTTTAGCATGATAAAAAAGTACCGCAATGAATCAATGATCATATTCATTCCTGTGTTAAGTGGTATGTGATACTCAAAATCCATTATGATCGATTCTAAAAAATCTCACCTGTAAAATATGAAAATAAATATCATTAGACAGTAATAGAAAGTAATTAGGATGATCAGTGTTTAAAATGTATACTTTCACATATTATAACTAGAAAAAAAAACTTATGCCAATATGTCATTGTTACAAATCGAATCTTACAGGTCCGAGATGGAGTCGTTATTTTGTCGGACCAATTCAATTCCTAGTATGCTATGGCGCTGTTGTGGCCTGTACTCTTTTGGGAGGACAATGCATGAAGGTAATCTGATTAATTTTTTTATCACCTTCTTTATTATTTTTTTTATTGTTTCGGCATGTTGATATTATGCACATTAAAAGGAGGCGAATTAACGATATGTCACACAATGAGCGAGTCATAATAAATTGATATCAAACTTGCAGTCGACAAGATTTGAATCTAAGATCTTGTACGTACAAGTAGAGAGAGATACCACTAGACTCTAATAGGAAGTGACACTGCTTTTTTGTTTCTTAACGAAGAAATTTTCAACTCACTCTTTCACTGGGTAATAGACTTTTTTTAAGGCTTCCACTCATCTATATTATGATTCTTCTCAGCTGGCAACTTTGTTTTTGTTTGAAAACTTTCATGTTTTATAATTATGCAGGCAGTTTACTTGCTGACCAACGCAAATGGGACTATGAAGCTATACGAGTTTGTGATCATATTTGGGTGCTTAATGCTGCTTTTGGCTCAAATCCCATCTTTTCACTCTCTCAGGCACATCAACTTGGTGTCTGTCTTTCTTTGCCTAGCATATAGTGCTTGTACCACTGCTGCCTGCATCTACATTGGTAATGTCTTTGCTACATTGCCAAACAGGACATACAGTCACTAAAATCAAGTTCATTGCCTTGTGGGTTATTTGGGCATAGTTAAGTTGACTAAAGAACTATGTTTCCCATAGGTGCTCGAATTCATATCACTCTTTCCATAATTTAGAATAGATGAAAACTTACATGAATGAATATAATTTTTTTTTCAGGAAGTTCTTCCAAGGGGCCGCATAAGAACTATTCCTTGAATGGCAACAGTCAAAGTCGAGTTTTTGGGGTCTTTAATGCTAATGCCATCATTGCTACAACATTTGGCAACGGTATCATTCCAGAAATTCAGGTTCAAAATATTCCAATTGTCCTTACTTCCCTCTCATATTCTTAGGAATTAGTTCCAAACATGTTTGGAAGTGCTACTTGCAACAAAGTGTTTTTATTAGGAGGTGATTTGTTAGAAGCACATAAGTTATTTTATTAAAAACTCGAGTGCTTCTTACATATTTACCTGAAATCATTACATAGAAAAGCGTTATCAGATCCTTGTACAAGAAGCACCCAAAGTCCAACCGAAAAATAATTTTTCATATTTCAGCCAATAACAGCCAAAAGTGCTTTTGGAATGATCAAAACTACTCACAAACACACCCTAGTAGGCTCAAACATGTTACTTTATTTTTTGGATTTTCGGAACTAATAATTGTAAAATTTTTGGTAATAGGCAACAATAGCACCACCAGTGAAGGGAAAGATGTTCAAGGGACTCTGTGTTTGTTATGCAGTTGTGACGATGACTTTCTTCAGTGTTACCATCTCTGGCTATTGGGCATTTGGGAACCAATCTGAAGGACTCATCCTTAACAACTTCTTGGATGATGGCAAACCTTTGGTGCCCAAGTGGTTCATCTTCATGATCAACCTTTTCATCATAATCCAACTATCAGCGGTTGGTGTGGTAAGAAATTAATCGAACACCACCACCCGAAATCTCTTCTTCAAACATGGAGCAAAACACTAATCCACTTGCTTGGTTTGCAGGTTTATCTCCAGCCCACAAATGAAGTTCTTGAGCGAGCATTTGCAGATCCAACTAGCAAAGAGTTCTCTGCGCGCAATGTGATCCCTCGGGCAGTATCTCGCTCGATGTCTGTCATCTTAGCAACCATTATAGCAGCAATGATTCCATTTTTCGGGGACATCAATGCGGTTATTGGGGCTTTTGGTTTCATCCCCCTTGACTTTGTCTTGCCTGTTGTGCTCTATAACTTGACCTTCAAGCCATCTAAAAGAAGCCCCATTTTCGTGTTAAACACCACTATTGCAGTGGTTTTCTCAATCTTGGGGGTTTTAGCTGCAATTGCTGCTGTAAGACAAATAAGCCTCGATGCCAAAACTTATCGGTTGTTTGCTAATGTATGAACACCATTAAGCAAATATTGCTTGCTTTCGCTCAAGTGGTATAGACAAGTTGGATGAAGTGTAGATCCTAGGTTGGATTTCCCTTGTAACTAAAGTATTTGATCGCTGTTCCAGTGTGCATAATGTTATGTATATGCTATTTGCAGCGATTCTTATTTTTACTTGCAACAGTAGATGCAAGTAATAAGCTAATGAGTAAATAAGAAGTCCTTTAATGTTAATTGTGTATGCACTTAGTCTTCAAAATGACAAGTGTAAGGCTCAAATGTGTAAGGCTAAATTAGCCATGTGTAGTGATCCTAAAAGTTAGCTAGATGCGTGTCTGAGATCAAATGTGTTGTTTTTGGATCCAGCTAAGGCAAAACGGTTGTAAAAAGAGTGCATGTGTGCGTGCTCATTTAAAGTAGTAGAAAATATATTTTCTCTCGGCAACTTCTACAGGGAAGAAGAACTTTCGCATTCCTCAATCCTTTTTTTCTTATTGTTATCCTCCATTACTTAGTGAAAATACTTCACACTTACATGGCCTCAGAGCCAGGTTGGATCAATTGAGTCTGGGTGTGAATCTGTGAGGTCACTGAGCTAAATCAAAGCTCGGTGAAGGTCGCCGGAGTTTCATTATCATTTAGGCCAATGATGTATGGATCTGGAAGTTCGGAGGTGAGAACTCCCATTTTCTCCGGTGAGAACTACGAGTTCTGGAGAATTAAGATGGTTACGGTTTTCAAATCTCTTGGGTTATGGAATCTAGTAGAAAAAGGGATTACAACCCCCGATTCGAAGAAGAAGAAGAAGGAAACTGAAGAGTCATCGGTAGATATAGTCGATGAAGAAATGAATATTGTGTTCATGAAGGATGCAAAGGCTCTAGGAATCATACAAAATGCAGTCTCTGACCAGATCTTCCCTCAGATTGCCAATGCTGATTCAGGTAAGATGGTGTGGGATCTGTTGTATGGAGAATATCACGGTGGTGGTCAGGTTATATCAATAAAACTTCAAAATCTTAGACGACAATTTGAGTATGCTAGGATGCGAGATGATGAATCTCTATCTGGTTATCTTACAAGGCTGAATGAATTGATTAATCGGATGAAAACATTCGGTGAATCTCTTTCTAATGAAAGACTTGTGCAAAAGGTTCTGATTAATCTAAGTAAACCATATGATTCTATCTGTTTGGTTATAGAAAATACAAAATGTTTGGAGACTGTAAAATTGCAGAAGGTAATTGCAATCTTAAAGAGCCAAGAACAACAGTTTGATTTGCATATTATTGATACTATTGGGAAAGCATTTACATCTCTCTCAGTGAGTCCAAAGGGACAAAATAGAAGTGGAGCTCAATCTGATCCATCTCAGTTCCAGAAGAATTGGAATTATAAGGGCAAGAAATGGGATTCAAAACCTAAGTTCCAGTAGAAATTTCATGCTAGTCCTGCACAAAATGCACTGTTAATGGGTCAGGCAGTCACAAAACCACAGTGCAGGGTATGCTCTAAATTCCACTTTGGTGAGTGTAGGTATAAGGGAAAGCCTAAATGTTATAACTGTGAAAGGTTTGGACACTGGGCTCGAGAGTGTATTGCAGGCAAATCAGTTCAAAAGGCAAATAATGCTAATCAAATAGAGGTGACAAGAAACTTGTTCTATGCAAATAGCACTATCTCTGAATCAGTTGTCAATGGTGAATGGTATGTTGACAGTGGTTGCAACAACCACATGACTGGAAATGAGAAATTGTTGGTTGATATAAGGACAAATAAGGACAAATGTAGTAGGCAAAGTACAAATGCCAACTGGTGAGCTTATGAATGTAGCTGGAATGGGGACTCTAGTAATTGATACTAGTAAGGGCAGAAAATACATCAAGGAGGTAATGTGTTTACCTGGATTGAAGGAAAACTTACTGAGTGTGGGACAAATGGATAAACATGGGTATTATTTGCTGTTTAGAGGTAAAATATGCAGTATTTTTTATGGTCTTTCACTGGAATGCCTTGTAATTAAAGTAGAAATGAAAAGGAATAGATGTTATCCTTTAGCATTCTTGCCTGATGATCATATAGCTCTGAAAACAAGCTTGTCTCAATCTACTTGGACCTGGCACAAAAGGCTAAGCCATTTGCATCTAAGAGGATTAAAACGACTCAAAGAGAAGGAAATGGTGCATGGACTTCCATATTTAGAAGAAGTTGATGAAGTGTGTGAAAGTTGTCAGCTTGGAAAGTAACATAGAGAGTGGTTCCCAAAGAATCAGGCTTGGAGAGCAAGTAACCCACTAGAGTTGATTCATGTGGATCTATGTGGACCAATGCAAAATGAGTCCATAGTTGGAAACAAGTATTTTATGCTTCTTGTAGATGACTACACAAGAATGATGTGGGTTTATTTTCTCAGATACAAGTCAGATGCATTGAATTGTTTTAGAAAATTCAAATCTATGGTAGAGCTACAAAGTGGTTTTAAAGTAAAATGTCTGAGAAGTGACAGAGGGGGTGAATTCACATCTTATGAGTTTAACAAGTTGTGTGAAGATGAAGGTATTCAAAGACAACTCTCTATGGCTTATACTCCACAACAAAATAAAGTTGTAGAGAGAAAGAACAAAATTGCAGTTGAAATGGCAAAAGCCATGCTTCATGATAAAGGATTACCTTACTATGTGTGGGTAGAATCTTTACACACAGTTGTCTACATACTGAATAGGTGTCTTACAAAAGCTCTCAGAGATATAACTCCATTTAAAGCATTCAGTGGTCGAAAACCAGGGATTGCACATCTTAGAATCTTTGGTTGTTTGTGCTATGTACACATATCAAGTGAGTTAAGACATAAACTAGATGCAAAGAGTGTCAAGGGCATATTTGTAGGTTATGCCACTTGTGAAAAGGGGTACAAAGTGTACGATCCTATTACTAAGAAACTTATACTCTCGAGAGATGTGTTTAATGAAAATGTAGCCTGGGAGTATAAGAAGATTTCTGAGAATTATGTAACTATGCTTAATCATGATGAGCTACTTGATATGCCTAAGGGTACATCACTTGAAACAACTCCTGAAGGTCAGAACTATGTCCAAACACCAAGCTTATTATCTTCTCATAAATCAGCAAGTAATGTGAGTAGCAGTATAAGAAAATCTCAAGCTTTTGATCACACGCCATTGAGGTGGAGGAACCTGGATGATGTTCTAGCTCAATGCAATCTCTGCATTGTAGAACCTGAAAAGTTTGATGAGGCAGCTAAGGATGAATCATAGATGATAGCTATGAAAGATGAACTGTAAATGATTGAAAAGAATGCAACATGGAAGCTAGTGGACAGACCCACTGATAAACCTATAATTAGGGTTAAGTGGGTGTTCAAAACCAAGCTTAATCTTGATGGATCATTGCAGAAAAATAAAGCAAGGCTAGTAGCCAAGGGATATGCTCAGAAACCAGGTGTTGACTATAATGAGACCTTTGCACCTGTGGCTGGACTTGATATAATTCGAACATTAGTTGCATTAGCATCACAGAAAAGTTGGAAACTATATCAACTTGATGTCAAGTCTGCTTTTTTGAATGGAGTACTGGAAGAAGAGGTTTATGTAGAACAGCCAGATGGTTTTGTGGTCAAGGGGAGTGAAGACAAAGTGTACAAGCTTCATAAAGTTTTTTATAGCTTAAAACAGGCACCAATGGCCTGGTATAGTGAAATTGACTCTTATTTCACTCAATGTGGATTTGAGAAGAGTCAAAGTGAGGCCACTCTATACACTAAAACTAGAGGTGAAGCAGAAATCTTAATTGTGTCTCTATATGTAGATGATATTGTGTACACGGGTAATAGTCAACAAATGTTGGAGGAATTCAAGAGTGATATGATGACAAAGTATGAAACGACAGATTTGGGGCTCTTGCATCATTTTCTGGGAATAGGAGTCATCCAAACACACACAAGCATTTTTCTTCATCAAAGAAAGTATGCTATATCTTTGTTGGACAAATTTGGCTTGAGTGAGTGTAAATCTGTTGCTACACCTTTGGTTACCACTGAGAAGCTTAGCAAAGATGATGGAAGTGGTCCAGCAAATGAAGAACAATATAGGAAAATTGTGGGAAGCCTATTGTATCTCACAGCTACAAGACCCGATGTGATGTATGCAGCTAGTTTACTTGCAAGGTTCATGCACTGCCCTACCAACAAACACTATGGTACTGCCAAAAGGGTTCTCAGGTATATCAAAGGAACACTTGACTATGGCTTGGAGTATGTGAAGGGAAGAAATGCAATTCTAATCGATTACTGTGATAGTGACTAGAGTGGTTCAGTGGATGATAGTAAAAGCACCACATGGTATGCTTTCTCCTTTGGTAGTGGAATTTTCTCTTGGGCTTCAATCAAACAAAATTGTGTAGCTCTCTCTACTGCTGAAGCAGAGTATATTAGTGCATCAGAGGCAACTGCATAAACAATTTGGCTAAGATTTGTGTTAGAGGACTTTGGTGAATTTCAAACTGAGGTTACTCCACTTCAGTGTGACAATACTGCTGCAATTGCTATCACAAAGAATCTTGTGTTTCACTAGAAAACTAAGCACATTGATTGAAGATATCATTTCATCAAGGATGCTTTACAAGAAGGGATCATTGATATTGTCTATTGTCCTACAAATGAGCAACTAGCAGATATCTTCACAAAGTCATTGGCTAAGGATCGGTTCTGCTATCTCAGGGATAAACTTGGAGTAAAATCAGCTCAAAACTTAAAGGGGAGTGTAGAATTGTAAGTAATGAGCTGATGAGTGAATAAGAAGTCCTTTAATGTTAATTGTGTATGCACTTAGTCTTCAAAATGACAAGTGTAAGGCTCAAATGTGTAAGGCTAAATTAGCCATGTGTAGTGATCCTAAAAGTTAGCTAGATGTGTGTCTGAGATCAAATGTGTTGTTTTTGGATCTAACTAAGGCAAAATGATTGTAAAAAGAGTGTATGTGTGCGTGCTCATTCAAAGTAGTAGAAAATATATTTTCTCTCGACAACTTTTGCAGAGAAGAAGAACTTTCGCATTCCTCAATCCTTTTTCTTATTGTTATCCTGCATAACTTAGTAAAAATACTTCACACTTACAAGACAATCTGCAATCTAACAAATGGTTGAAATCAACACAATATAATGCGTCCATGTATGATGTTGTGCCATCTTTGCAAAAGTAGGTGCGAAATAATCTCTACTGCAGAAATATCCATGATTTAATTTCAAATGTCTCAAGATATAAAATTGCATTAGAAATTTGATCTCATGTCTGTTTCCTATCATAAAATCTTAAGCTATCCTCATGCAACAACAAGTTCAAAATACCGACCCCTAAACCAAAGCGCAAAATCCCTAATAAGTTACAACATAAAAACAACGACGATAACAAGTCCAAGGTTTCATTTAGGGGCATATCAAACGCCAATAGAAATCTTGCATTATGGGCTTGCAAACTAAATAAAACATTTCTTCAGGTCAAAAGCTCAGAATAGATTTGAACAAGTTTGAAACAAAAGATATCAGTATACCCTTGTCAGTGACTTTGTATGTGTGTGCGCGTATGTGAGAGAGAGACAAAAATAGAGCTACCCCTATGTCTAAGGAACAAAAGGGATGATGCCAATAGATGTTCCTGGACCCAGCATTGACTGCAGGACAGTCTGACCAAAACCCGGTAGTGAAGCAGGATTGAATTTCAGATTAAAACCTGGTGAAGAAGCAGGGTTAACATTCTGGCCAAAATATGGTGGAGAAGCAGGGTTAACATTCTGACCAAACTTGGTAAAGAACAGGATTGATGCTGTTTGCACCAATGAGATGACCTGATCCACTATTGGCCGGAGTTTCCAAGAGAGCAGATGCAGGTGAAGTACATATCTCATCGTTCTTTGCCTTTGGAGGAAACATTATCAAGGGCGTAGCCCTTGTAATGCATGCATTTCCACTTTGCGCAACATCAAATTATATACCTACGTCGCGCCAGTTGTGATAATTTTGGCGGTGCAATAGTGGAAAATAGGCCTTTTTTTTTCAATTTTCCAGTTCTTTCCCGTACACCTCCAAATCTTGAACCCCAAAGCTTTCTTCCTATAGACCTCCAACTCTTTCTTTCTTCCCTCTCGCTCATCTCCCCCTCTCTCTTTCCCGTGAACCCCAAATCTTGAACCCAGACCACCACGCGAATCTCTCCTTCTCATTCTAAACAACGAGCCGCCATGCCCTCGAAGCCGCAGTGAATCAAGTACCAAAATCAAGGTAAGGGTTTTTTATTTTCGATGGGTTTTTGTTATTTAGGGTTTAAGCTCAAATTGCATGTTGATTTCTAAGTACTTTGTCGAAATCTCCAGATAAAATTGGATGTTGGTTTTGGTTTAAGGTCAAATTGCTTTTTTCGTGATGTGATTCGAGTTAATTGTCTGAAGTGTTTGCAATTTTGTTGATCTGTATGTGTGTTTTGTGTATGAACATGGAGGAAAATGCTAACAATTTTTGGGCACTGTTCAATTATTTCTGGGCATCCATCTTCGATAGCATCATCCATTTTGTTTGTTTGGGACCATGACATTAACACCCCCATCCATCCACCCTCAGTGTTTTGTAGTTGCATGAGTTGAGCTCCTTGGACTGGTATCAATTTGTTTCCAGGTACAAGAAAAACTTGACAAGATTGGCATATGAACTACATTTTGAATGTGCATGCTGGGTAGGGACTTGTAGAATTTATGATTAACGATTGTGATTTGATTACGATGAGAATATTGAGTAAAATAATTTCATTGTCGATTTTAGTAACTGAAGTAGTTAAGAGTATTTATTCTCGATTTTAATGTCCTATTCGATTATTTTCACTCTAGGACTTAGCTAGGATGATACCCGTTTTTTCTTCACTATTTTTGTAGGTTCGCAGCGAACTTAAACTCAAGTGATTAAGAACAATTATTTCTGCATTTGAGACTTTAGGTCTGATTATGTCTTTCCATTGTCGCTTGTGTAGAAAAAGATACTCAACACCTAAACTTATAGTGATGGGATGGTTGGGATGATAGTATGTATTGAAGGTGGGGGTTTCTAGCTTGGACCGTCAACAAATTACAAAGAAAGAAACTCTCCCTATAGATCTGCCATTGGCATCTTCTTGATAATTTACAGATTTCTTTCAGTTAAAAACTAATAATTTCTTAATAAGACGTAAGTTTGTTAAGAATATTGGTTTTTGTCAAGTTGATAAGTAGTATATAACTACTTATGTTGTTGTCTATCACAATCCTAGAGCAAATGATGGAGTAACAAACTGGGAAGTGAGTGAGAGTGTAAACTAACTGAGTGAGTAGGGCACAGTTCTTGAATAAGATTACACCAACTTTTCTCTGGTAGGTGAGGTCTATGAAAAAATAATTGCATATTTTTTGTAATTGCTCCATTGAATACGAGGTCAGTGCTTGGAAATGAAAACGCCAAAGCAAATTAAAGAAGAAACTTAAACAAGATTAATCATTGACAACTCAATGGAGCATTTTAGTTACTTCATAATAAAACCTGGGTAGGAAATGTGGATAAATTGCCCCGAATTATGGAGGACCCGAAGTTCTCTGCAATTGTTTGGCTTAAAGAGAATTTCATGAATTTGAATATTAAAATAAAAGTTGTTTTCTAGGAATGATGATTTATGGTTTTTAGTTTGGTATTAGCATTTGTTGTTTGGACACAGGTATTGCTTTTGTGTGTTAGGTAGTGTATAATAACTTGAACAAGAAGTATGGGTCTGGCGGCAGTGGTTAATGATGCTATGTTGAAAAAATCATTAGTTATTGTGTAAGCACCAACTCTTGTTGAAGAATTTGGATAAAGGAAGTGCTTTTATGTTTCCAAATGTTTGTATGGATCTGTTATTAGAAAGTCATAGTTACAGGGGTGAAGAATTTTGAGTTATGTGTGCTTGTTATCTGGTTGACCTTTGAATGGAAGTCCTTTTACGTTTTTAAACATCTCTTTGTTGAGAAAAAAAAAACTATTAAGTGTAGACGGATATCACTGTAGTTATTATTGGAACGTAGATTTCTAAAGGATAAACTAGAAGAGTCTGATCTTTTGGGAAATGACCAATGCTTTGATAAGTACTAATTTTCTTTTCCTGTAAAATTTGATCTGCCCATTATTGGCATTGAATAAGTAGAGGTACTAACTTTGATTGGCTTTGTTTGCAAGGGAGTATGGATTTGGTTATTTGTTTTGTTTAGTCGTTTTGATTACTAATTGTTGTGATTAAACACAGCAGAGGTCGATGCATTGAAGGAGGAAGTGACAACCTTAAAGGGCCAAGTTGCGATCCAAGAAGAGCAGATGAGGGCCTAGCTAAGGGCCCAGGGCAAAGAGATGAGGTCCTATGTCGGGACGGTGAGAGACCTTGTAAAAGCCATACAAATGTCCAACCTCCAAATCTCGCTACCAGCACCTCATCTTGTTTCACCTTCGACCTCAGAGCCACCTTGCCCTGCCAATACCCAGTAGCCTGATGTATTAAACCTAGTTCACTTGTAGTTTTTCTTCTTCTTTTTTTCGGACATCTTGTATATACATTTTCATATATTTTATAATTAAATACTTTTGCTTGGTTAATTAATTATTCTTTAGAATTTAATTACTATTGTAAATCGATGGTGTGTGCAGTGGAATAAATAAAATAAGACACAAAATTTACGAGGTTCCTCTATAGTCAATGTGACTGGAGTACATCCTCAGAGCAACAATGATGCTTTCATTATAATTTAGAATAATAAGAATACAAAATAACTCTCTCTATTATTTCCTCTCATCTTCCTCTTTTCTCTCTCTTCCTCTATCGTGAACTTGTCTATTTAATGTTGTGTGGAGTTTGTATTTATATAGAAAATAGGATTCATATGAGGCAAGCTTCGGCAAACAGTGGAAAGGCCCATTATTTAATTTTTTGAGTGGACATCCACTGTTCTCCAACACTCCCCCTTGGATGGCCACAAGTCTTCAATTGACTCGTTAAAATCTTAATTTGTTTTTGGACACTTCTCCTGATGAGTATCTCCCATTGATTTCAAATCATTTAGGTTGATAGTTGATCATTGTGCTTCAGTCTCTTAGCAAGAAGAGTTCCCGAAATAGGTGCTTTACTTGTTAACTTTCCACATACTTGTTCTTGAATTGGTTGGAGGGTCTTCTGCTAGACTTCCTCCAAAGGTCTGAATTTACCCCTTTTATCTGGAGCTGAATTTGATTCAAGGGTGATGGACACTTGATCTTGAATCAGACTTGTGATTTCTTCAAGGGCCTTGGGACTTGTTCTTAAATGAAATGGGACCACGAGTGGCTTCATATGACAAGTGATCTTCGGCTCCATCAGGGATGAATCGGCACGTGCTTTGTTGTGTTTGTCTCCACATGCTTCAATGTATCATTTTCACTTGCCTTATCTGTTCCCTTTGCAGAAGTGGTATTTTCTCAATGCAGGTATGACATATTCTCTTGCAGTATTTGTCCCCTGATGCAGGAGTAGAATGCAACCTTTGCATTTGAATGGTCCTTCAGAACATCACTTCTCAGCGACTCATCATGCTTGGTAGCTTCAGTGTAAATAGCCAACATCATATCAACAGTTGAAAATGGGTACTCGAGAACAATGCAAGGTAATCAACCGGGCAAAAGTTCCGGGTAATCAGTTCCAGATCGGGAGCTTGATTCCATGTGGTGACTGATTGCTCTCTTTCTCCTTATCCTGCAGGTGAGAACAAGGACAAAGAAAGTGGCAGGGAGATTGGATGATATGAGATACTCCTGCTCTCATCCCTGATGATACGAGCTACTCTTGCTATGGTGTGACTTGTTTGAAAAGGTATTCTCGGAGAGAAAGAAAACTGAGTATTGTGAGATGCTTTGTTGAAGATACATTCTCGAAGATGAGGAAAAGTTAGGTATTCTTGTAGGTCTACCTTGTTATGGAGAACGAACGTATATAAAAATTTCCCAATAGCAAGTAGTAATGTTGTGCCTTTACTCTTGTCATCAACTGTGGTGTAATTAGAACAGTAAGATTTACGTGTTTTCAACTTTATCAAAAATCTTTGACAAAGTTGCATGTGATATCTGAAAAGCTAAGATTGTGTCTGAGAAATGTTGATGAATTTGATCTAGGAAATCTGGCTTTTGAAATTTAGAGAGCAGTGCCTTTTCGATCTCCGAACAAGTGGCTCTGTTGCCTCTTCTTTTTATAGAGGCATCAATGATGCTCAAAATGTATGCTCGGAAAACTATTGCATGTAGAATTTTCCTCTTCTTGCACTTTTGAGATTTTATCTAACCTCATTTTTCCTTCAACATTTCTGAAAATGGCTTGCCCATCTAACCTTTGTTTAGATTTAAGTCTTGAGAGAGATATCGACGAGTCATGTCAGGATAATATATGGTGCCCATTCTTCTCATCTTTTAATGGCCTCTTACAGTTGGAGACTCTGTGATGAGGAATAACATAACCGCTACAGTGGTAGCTAGGAATCTTCTCACTCCAAAGGATAATAGAATCCTTTCAAAACGGTCTAATGAATCGGCCAGTCAAGACTCCTTAGCTCTTAGTGTTTAGTGTGCTGCCTCTGTTTCCAATATAGGCCAACGCCTACTTGCTCGAACTCGCCAAGTTGAATCATTGATAGCTGAGGTGGCAAGTCTTAAACAAGAGATCAGAAGACTCAAGCACGAGCATAGAGTGTTACACATGCTTACAAATAATTAGTCAACAAGCATGAAAAGAAAGCTTGACTAGCTGCTGGAATCCGAAAATCAGACTCAAAGTGACAATTAGAGGTTCGAGGCTTTATTCCAATGGCACCTATTACCTTTGTCATCCGGAGTTTTACCAAGTATAGAGGCTCCAAATAATCAACCTCCGACGCCTCCCCTTTCTGGGGTACTTTCGAGTACTGACGCGTCACATGAGCAACTTTTGTGAACGCTCCATCCTGTTTGTTTTAACTCATGTGCATGTACTTGTCTGTAATTTCTCTGAGATATCAATCGATAAGCTTTATTTCATTCAATGTATTGTGCTAAATACAATAAAGCATATACTTCACTAAGATGTGGTACTTCTGGACCAAATATTAATTTATCTTTACCCTATTGAAGATAAATGATCATTCTTAGTGTCTAAATCATTTATGTATTTAACTCATAATCTTCAATCCATAAGATTCCTTAATATCATAAACATCACGGATAATATTAGTGTTGGCATATTGTTCGATCTGCAATTCGAGACAATATTCCTATCAACACTTTATAATCTTTCTAGACTATTCAGGAGTCCTAATCTAATGTCATTGACTCTTGCAAGAGATTTTAGTATGTTGCAACAATATCATAGTGATAGTACTCGCTAAGGCAATTTATACCATCCATTGGTATTGAGTACATATTTTATGTTTTACCTTTTCAGGGCTTTCTTCAAGCAATATGAATCCTTTAGGGATTTTCTACAGTTCATGACACATTTTGCTTTGGAATTTATACAGAGCAATTTGCTCCCATGTATTCTTAAGGGATTGACTAATGGAGACATCATGTGGGCGGCGTACAACCCTTCGTATATATTCTCCATTCATATGAACTCCTTTACAACCTTGTGCCATATCATGTGAGTGTATTTCACGGTATTACAAATGCCCATATGTAACCTTCTAGGTTCAACATCTTTCGGCTATTTGTATTGTATTCAAGTATATAGGTTTATTTTTCCACGTTCTTACAAAATTGTAATGGAATTGCCTTTCTCCATTTTGGCCAATAATTTTGTTTACGAAAAAGAACAAGACTCAATATCAACAGAGCTCATTGAAGAATTTAGTAGTTACTTGTAAAAACCAACATTACCATTGGTTATCATCAGTCTGTGATCCTATATTCTCATGTGCATGCGCATATGCATGCATAAAAGCTTTTCATTTCTTTGGATATCCATTGCCTCTTCAAGGGCATTACACTATTTCTTGTAGGATAGTCATAATTTAGAGAATGCGGATCATAACCTCTCCTTGAGTGTTATAAAGCTTGGATTGTAAGCTCCACTTCCAGGAGTTGAGTCATTGGAACATATATTTCTACCATGCTTCATGCATGAGACACCAACATTCCCATGTCTGTGGATTGTCCTTTCTGCGGCGTGTATCCATGCGGCGACTATCATGCTTCTAGCATGCAAAAGTTATTATGCTTCGGGAATGCAATAGTTCGATAGTGTCATATTCTTCTTCTTTCGAATGACTGAACCTTTTGAGTCTAAGGGTCTGCCACGCGTTAGGCATGCAACAGATAAATCATTTACTGCCTCATTATATTGTCCAATAAGGACATGAATTCTTGTAGGCACATTTGAAGCAAGTATATGTGATTTCATCACTTTTGTTGCATCATTAAATGCATCTGGCATTTGATTAACACATCATTCAATTATTCTTACTTCATTTTCATATTGATTGCTTCGTGAATCAAAATAAGACAAATTCTCTTCGTTCTTCTGGAACGGTCTTTTCTTATCATTCTTCTGGAATAATATTTTCTCATTGTTCTTCTGGAACGATGTTATTTTCTCCCCTTAACGGTGAGAAAATTGTCTTATGAAAATGATGGTCCGCAAACCACGCAGTAAACATATCCCCAGTCAAAGGTTCAAAATATTGAATGATAGATGATGAATCAAATCCAACATAAATTCCTAGTCTGTGATGATGCCTCATTTTAGTATATTGTGGCAGTGCAATAGGCACATAGATAACACAACCAAAAACTCGTAAATGTGTAATGTTTGGCTTATGCCCAAACACGAGTTGTACTGAAAAGTATTGATGGTTGGTAACAAGTCTCAACCGAATTAATATTACATCATGTAAAATGACATGTCCCCATGTAGAAACTTGGCAATTTCATTTTCATGAGCAGAGCGCAGGTAATCAATTTCATCTGCTTAATTAATACTTATGCTAAACCATTTTGAGTATGGAGATAAGGAACTTCTGGTGTGGACTGAGACTCTTCTTGCCTTTATTACAATTAAGTTGAGGCACTGCGGCACTTCAAACTTATTGTACTCATTAAGGAACTTTATGTCTTGATCTGAGGATCAAGGGACTTCATGCCCAATCTTTTTGTATGATGGAACTTTGGGTCCAATCATTTTTATATAATGAGGATTAAGAAATTGCAGGTTCTGATCTGATCATGAAACTTCAAGTCCTGTATATACTCATCGTAACAAAAGATAAGTACAATAAATAAATTAAAGCAATGGGCAGTAATTCCAGCCATAGTAAATAAATTACATTTAAGTAAATAAAGCTTGTGACAAGGGCTTTAATTCAGCACCATTCACATAAATCAAAACTTAAAGCAGTAGGCGGTAAAACCGTCAATGATAAATAAATTGCTTTAAAGTAAATAGAACTTGTGAAAGGGTTTTAAACCAACACCAATTCACATAAATAACAAGAAGTATCAGACCTCCTTTTATTTATTATTTTTCTTTCTTTTGTCAACACTTATTCAAACCTTTTTATTATTACTTTTCTTATTTCTGCAGCAAGGTGCCATGCACCAACAGAAACCTTTATATTTGTTTTATTTATTTATTTATTATTTTGACCAAATGGTGCCGTGGACCATTCAAATCCCTTTATATTTTATTATTATTATTTTTCTTAGGGTGCAGTCAACACCACACATTTCCAAACCATTTTTTTTTCACAGGTGCCTTACCATTCCATCAATCCCCCTTTTCTATTATTTTTCTTCGTTCTCTGTCAGTCTCGAAACACAGGGCCAGTTGGCTTGTTATGGAGGTTGCCCAAATTCAATTCAATCCAAAAGGTTACCAGAGACTGGCGTTGTTCTTGCATGACCTAGGGAACATGGCATCGCGAAGCAAGAACCTCCATACAGAGAGATAGAGGACAGCGGGGTTGATGGAGACACAAGAGAGGGAGGCCTGTGTGGAGTTAGTCTTGCCATCACCATCTCAGACAACTGAGGATTCATGGGAGTCCTCGAGATCCGTTGAAAACAACGCGATCTGGGTTTCTAAGTTTGATGAGATTCTTCTAGATCTCTAGAAACCAATTATCAAATACGAGTTTTCTCATCTCGTTACGACTATAGGTCGTAAAATTTCAATTCTCACCGAAATTCAATGGGACGCTTCTAGCGTGGTGGGAGAGACAGAAAATGGACATACCTTTTATTCTGTGAGATTTTAGCTGACGAAGGTGAGAGGTAGATAATGCTTCACCTGATTTATGGCGTTGTGCTTTGCATTGACATGAGAGCTTCTCGTGTTGATAACGTGTTGTAAATCGACGGTGTGTGCAGTGGAATAAATAAAACAAGACACAAAATTTATGAGGTTCCTCTACAGTCAGTGTGACTGGAGTACGTCCTCGGAGCAGCAGTGGTGCTTTCATTATAATTTAGAATTATAGGAATACAAAATAACTCTCTCTATTATTTCCTCTCCTCTTCCTCTTTTCTCTCTCTTCCTCTGTCGTGAACTTGTCTCTTTGATGTTGTGTGGAGTTTGTATTTATATAGAAAATAGGAGTCGTATGAGGCAAGCTTCAATAAACAGTTGAAGGGCCCATTATTTAATTATTTGAGTGGACATCCACTATTCTACAACAATTACAATATTTATCGAAAATTAAAAAAATATATATATTTTTGACCAAAAAAAAAAAAAAGGGTTTCCACGACCCATGCCTACATCGCGCAAAGCCACTAAGGCACTTTGCGCCACGTAGGCTGTGCGTCGCGCAAAGTAACTTTGCACAACGCATGTTACTTCTTCGTCGCGCACACCCTACTGTCACTGCCTTGGCGCGACGGTTAGCACTCAACGAAGGTTGCATCACACAAACCCTTAGGCAACGATTTTTGACTTTGCACGACGAAGGTCCCTAGGTTGCGCAAGGTGTTTTTTCTACGATTAGCTCGCAAGAGGGGTTTGACTGTTAAGTAGAGACGTAGCCACGTTGACAACACTACAGACCTTTTATATCACATGTTTTTTTTTTTTTCTCTCCATTATATTAGAAAGAAAAAGAATAATATATAGTGACGAGACGACGGAGGAAAGTTGCGCATCATCGAAGGGACTGCTTTGACTGTATGCGCTACGCATGCCGGCTATATATTATGTACACATGCTGATATATAACCCCAAGTCTCTTCAAGATCTGATCCCATCCCACTTCTTTTGTTGCTCTTGGTTTTGTTTTCTGTTTTTCGGCAGAGAGAGATGGGGACGCTGCCACCAACATCGGTAGCAGTAGATGATGATCGAGTAGATGATGCAAAAGTTGGCCGCGAAGAAGCTGATCATGATCACGAACAGAAGCAACTCGATGCCGGTGCTCGTTTTGTTCTCAAATCCAAAGGTACGCATATAAACTACTTTGTTAAGTCTTCATATCATATTATAAGATACAAAATATTATGGTTGTTGAATTTCATATTAGGAAGAGAAACTATTGTCTAATGATTTAAATGATTATGAGCCTCTTTTTTTATTTACATGTTGAGTTGAACAATTCGTATACGTAATCTTATGTTGTTCAATATATATAATAATGCTGTACACATATTAAGTTCAAATAATATCATGTATAAAGATGCGTGTCGAAAATATAAATCTTCGACCTAAAAAAAAAAAAAAAAAAAAAAAAAAAAAAACTTGCCTAAATAATTTCAGCTCTCTCAACTATAACTGGTAATTCGATTAAAAAAAATTAGATTTAGAATGGAAGCTCATTTTCTGTTTGTTTATCATTATTGTGATGATCTCTTCCACCGTGGTCATTATCATCTTCATCATATTGATTGATGGCTTTGATTTTTTTTTTCTTCACCTTTTTGTTCTCTCTCTCTCTCTCTCTCATAATTCATATGGCTCAAAATTCTGGTTGTTACTGTTTCTCACATCACTGTACATGTTGAGTTGTTCACCATACGTACCACTTAATTTGCGTTGTGTAAACGTATGTGCTCGAGTATAACATCTTGTTTTATAAGATTTTTAGCCGTTTAGATTTTTATTTATGTTAGGGATACGATATATATTGGTGCAACCGCTAAGAACAAAACAACAACAAAAAAGGGTAACAATCGCAAAGTAAGTGTGACTGTTTCAGGCGTACTTATTGCTAAAAGTGTTAATACTTTTGTTACTGTTATCATGCTTTTAGCAATAACTAATCTAGAAATAGTCTCGCTTGCTCCATGTCTATTTGTAGTCTTTATATTTGTGTTGAAATTTTCTAGTATCATTTTTCATAAATAGCTTCAAATAAGATTGTTATATAAAATGGGGGAAAGAAGTAAAAAGAAAAGACAGAATATTTGAATTAGTAATATTGTTAATGTAGGATCATGGGTGCACTGTGGTTATCACTTGACAACATCGATTGTTTCTCCGTCACTCCTGAGTTTGCCGTACGCTTTCACCTTCCTCGGATGGGCGACCGGAATTTTGTGTTTAGTCATCGGAGCATTAGTTACTTTCTATTCGTACAATTTAATCTCTTTGGTTCTTGAACACTATGCTCAATTGGGTCATCGCCATCTACGATTCAGAGACATGGCTCATGACATTTTAGGTATGTACCAAATTGAAGACCCTTTTTTGGCCTCTCATTTCTTAATTATGTGCATCTGTCGTTAATAAGTTTTTTATGTTATTACTAGCAATAATACTATCAAGGACAATCCACTACTTACTTTCTTGTAGAGTTAAAGTGTTGTTATATTTAAAGTTTACTTGACATGTAGATATGGTGTTGCAAAAGTCTTAAGGTCAACATTTACAGTTTAGGGTTCTGTTTGGGCTTGAAATACCAGTAAGCTTAAGTGAGATTGTGGGAAGATTAAGCTTAAGTGAGGCTCAGTAGAGTCCTTAGTAAATTAAAATTGCCCAAGATAAGGATGGGCTCATATGAGTTGCAAATTATTCTAAAATTCATAATTCATTATTGATCAGATAGTGATGAATTAAGTGCACAAAGGGGTTAGGTTCAGAATCCTGGTTCAAATCAAAGATGTCAGGACTAGATGAAGATGAGTTTTGACTAAGGAAGTGATTATAGTGATAAAGAGAGAATATTCAAGTAAACACAATCCTATCTGGACTCTACCTTGGCGACTTATTTATCATGAAGTTCATCTCTATAAATAGAAAAGGTTCTACAACATGAAAGCCTTCAACTCAACAAACAACTCAAACACTCAAGGTGAAACCCTTCTCACATCCTAAGAAAAATACTAACAATCTTAACCCTCCCGTCAACACATCTTCAATTTGAATAAGTAAACAACAATGGAGTAGTATGATCAAACAGCGTAGGAACACAGTTTGGACAAGTGAATATCACCGCTTCTAAGTTGGTTGGTTATCTATCCAAGTCTTGGTAGATGAAGACTTCTTCATTATTTTGCCCGAAGAGGTCTTTTCACTAACTTCCCAACAAAGTGAAGTGTTCTATGATTGGTTACTATCATCTCCTTTTAGTACCTTTGCCCTTAAAACCTTGGTCGCACCTGTACTTTCACGAGTAAAGTTGAGTCAGCCAAACCTGGTGCAGTAGATCCTAAACTTCGCAGATAATTAGGCACCCTTGTCTTCAATTTCTAGAACCCAAGGCCGAGACGCATTCCTTCCTCCGTCGTAGTTGCTCAAGTGCAGAAGTTGCAACGCATCCAATACCACCACCACCACACCTATTCTACTTGTTTGACCGAACTTAGTCTCAAGTTGGCACGCCCACATTTACCAGAAGAACACAGTTAACTCATAGTTACTCAGTTACACACAGTTAACTCATAACTACTCATAATTTTTAAAGTTGTTCAAAGTTTAAATTTTAATAAGGGAAATTTAACGAAAAGCTTCCGATACTGTTTACTTTAACGAAAAACCACATTTTTACACTAAAAAATCAATCCTGATACTATTTACTTTACCTTTTATTTTGTTCTTATCGTTAAAAACTTAAAGTTTTCAAACCATTTTCATTAGTTTTCCTTTTTAATAATACATGTCTACGCTATAAATTGAACGGTTTCGAGTAGACATATATATATGCCACGTAATCTATCGCCCACCCACATTGCCTACGAGTTTATTATTGCATATCATGGGTGCCCTATCCTACATATATTTGTACTAATCTTAGCTTCACATGGGTTTTTGACTAGTTGTAGCCCAAGCTAGTGGTCTCTTTCCTCTCACTAGAGGCATATGAATATGATTGATGGGTATTAAATATTGATATCAAAATAAAACATATGATATTAATACATATAGCAACTTTACTAAGCGGTAGATTATCTTGATAGTTAAGGTCTTTTTTAGTTAGGGTCTTTTTTCTTCAACTTGTTGCATTCTGGCTTGAATCCATCCCTTTTTTTCTCAGTGGAGAATAATGTAAAATATCGTTTGTTCTTAAAGAAATATAGAGAGCAATTGTAAGTGTAGAATTTGTAGATGCATCAATGACAATAATGTACACAACCAGCACCTGATTTAGTTAACTCGCCAAAGGCAAAGTTGAACCACAGCATTATGACGGATCCAATGTGAGGCTTAGTCCATTCTCTCACCCCCTTAATGTAAATATTATCGTTTGTCTGAAGAAAAAAAAGTGCTAGAAAAGGGGTTTTTACACTCACTTTTTTATTATTTATAGTCATTAGATTAAATAAGTCAAATGAAATCCAAGGCTATACATAAATATTTTATAGAGGCTCTATTTATTTAACGTGTATTAGAGGCATTTTCCTCTCCTCATGTGGGATGTGGCTTTTCTGCCATTAACTTTGAAACGGGCCAAATGGCCCTTGTCAATTTTTATTTACCAAAAGAAAACGGGTTTGCCCATATTGAAAAGAAGATTTAGCAAGAAAACATGTTGAATAATATTGATATATTGATGACCAATTAACTTTTGATGAAGTCATATTTCTCTTTTTAATGTCGAAAGATGTGTCAGGGTTGATTGTTTGACATTCATACCTACTCTATCCAAAAATATAAAAACCAAAACTTAATTTTAGCATGATCAAAAAGTACCGCAATGAATCCATGATCATATTCGTTCCTGTGTTAAGGGGTATGTGATATTCGAAATCCACTATGTTCGATTCTAAAAAATCTCACTTGTAAAAGATGAAAATAAATATCATTAAACAGTAATGCAAAGTAATTAGGGTGATCAGTGTTTAAAATGTATACTTTCACATATTATAAGTGGAAAAATAAACTTATGCCAATATGTCATTGTTACAAATCGAATCTCACAGGTCCGAGATGGAGTCGTTATTTTGTTGGACCAATTCAATTCCTAGTATGCTATGGTGCTGTTGTGGCCTTTACTCTTTTGGGAGGACAATGCATGAAGGTAATCCGATTAATTCTTTATCACCTTCTTTATTTTTATTTTTTTAATGTTTTTTATTGTTTGAGCACGTTGATATTATGTACATTAAAGGGAGGCGAATTTGCGATAAGTCACACAATGAGTGAGTCATAATAAATTGCAAACTTGCAATCGACAAGATTTGAATCTAAGATCTCCTACTTACAAGTACAGAGAGATACCACTAGAGTCTAATAGCAAGTGACACTGCTTTTTTGTTTCTTAATGAAGAAAATTTTCAACGACTCACTCTCTCACTGGGTAGAAGACTTTTTTTTTAAGGCTTCCACTCATATATATTATGATTCTTCTCAGCTGGCAACTTTGTTTTTGTTTGAAAACTTTCATGTTTTATAATTATGCAGGCAGTTTACTTGCTGACCAACCCAAATGGGACTATGAAGCTATACGAGTTTGTGATCATATTTGGGTGCTTAATGCTGCTTTTGGCTCAAATCCCATCTTTTCACTCACTCAGGCACATCAACTTGGTGTCTGTCCTTCTTTGCCTAGCATATAGTGCTTGTACCACTGCTGCCTGCATCTACATTGGTAATGTCTTTTGCTACATTGCCAAACAGGACATACAGTCACTAAAATCAAGTTCATTGCCTTGTGGGTTATTTGGGCATAGTTAAGTTGACTAAAGAACTATGTTTCCCATACGTGCTCGAATTCGTATCACTCTTTTTATAATTTAGAATAGATGAAAACTTACACGAATGAATATAATTTTTTTTCCAGGAAGTTCTTCCAAGGGGCCGCATAAGAACTATTCCTTGAATGGCAACAGTCAAAGTCGAGTTTTTGGGGTCTTTAATGCTAATGCCATCATTGCTACAACATTTGGCAATGGTATCATTCCAGAAATTCAGGTTCAAAATATTCCAATTGTCCTTACTTCCCTCTCATATTCTTAGGAATTAGTACCAAACATGTTTGGAAGTGCTGCTTGCAACAAAGTGTTTTTATTAGGCGGTGATTTGTTAGAAGCACATAAGTTATTTTATTAAAAACTCGAGTGCTTCTTGCATATTTACCTGAAATCATTTCATAGAAAAGCGTTATCAGATCCTTGTACAAGAAGCACCCAAAGTCCAACCGAAAATCAATTTTTCATATTTCAGCCATTCACAGCCAAAAGTGCTTTTGAAATGATCAAAACTACTCATAAACACACCCTAGTAGGCTCAAACATGTAACTTTATCTTCTGGATTTTTGGAACTAATAATTGTAGGATTTTTGGTAATAGGCAACAATAGCACCACCAGTGAAGGGAAAGATGTTCAAGGGACTATGTGTTTGTTATGCAGTTGTGACGATGACTTTCTTCAGTGTTACCATCTCTGGCTATTGGGCATTTGGCAACCAATCTGAAGGCCTCATCCTTAGTAACTTCTTGGATGATGGCAAACCTTTGGTGCCAAAGTGGTTCATCTTCATGATCAACCTTTTCACCATACTCCAACTATCAACGGTTGGCGTGGTAAGAAATTAATCGAACACCACCACCCGAAATCTCTTCTTCAAACACGGAGCAAAACACTAATCCACTTGCTTGGTTTGCAGGTTTATCTCCAGCCCACAAACGAAGTTCTTGAGCGAGCATTTGCAGATCCAACTAGCAAAGAGTTCTCTGCTCGCAATGTGATCCCGCGGGCAGTATCTCGCTCGATGTCTGTCATCTTAGCTACCATTATAGCAGCAATGCTTCCATTTTTCGGGGACATCAATGAAGTTATTGGGGCTTTTGGTTACATCCCCCTTGACTTCATCTTGCCTGTTGTGCTCTATAACTTGACCTTCAAGCCATCTAAAAGAAGCCCCATTTTCGTTTTAAACACCACTATTGCAGTGGTTTTCTCAATCTTGGGGGTTCTAGCTGCAATTGCTGCTGTAAGACAAATAAGCCTCGATGCCAAAACTTATCAGTTGTTTGCTAATGTATGAACACCATTAAGCAAATATTGCTTGCTTTTGCTCAAGTGGTATAGACAAGCTGGATGAAGTGTAGATCCTAGGTTGGATTTCCCTTGTAACTAAAGTATTTGATCGCCGTTCCAATGTGCATAATGTTATGCATCTACTATTTGCAACGATTCTTATTTTTACTTGCAACAGTAGGTGCAAGACAATCTGCAATCTAACAAATGGTTGAAATCAACACAATATAATGCGTCTATGTATGATGTTGTGTCATCTTTGCAAAAGTAGGTGTGAAATAATAAGTACTGCAGAAATATCCATGATTTAATTTCGAATGTCTCAAGATATAAAATTGCATTAGAAATTTGATCTCATGTCTGTTTCCTATCATAAAATCTTAAGCTATCCTCATGCAACAACAAGTTCAAAATACCGACCCCTAATCCAAAGCGCAAAATCCATAATAAGTTACAACATAAAAACAACGACGATAACAGGTCCAAGGTCTCGTTTACGGGCATATCAAACGCCGATAGAAATCTTGCACTGTGGGCTTGCAAACTGAATAACACACTTCTTCTTCAAGTCAAAAGCTCATAATAGACCTGAACAAGTTTGAAACAAAAGATATCAGTCTACCCTTGTCAGTGACTTTGTATGTGTGTGCGTGTATGTGAGAGAGAGACAGAAATAGAGCTACCCCTATGTCGAAGGAACAAAAGGGATGATGTCAATAGATGTTCCTGGACCCAGCATTGACTGCGGGACATTCTGACCAAAACCCGGTAGTGAAGCAGGATTGAATTTCATATTAAAACCCGATGGAGAAACATTCTGGCCAAAATCCGGTGGAGAAGCAGGGTTAACATTCTGACCAAAACTCGGTAGAGAAGCAGGATTGATGCTGTTTGCACCAATGAGATGACCTGATCCACTATTAGCCGGAGTTTCCAAGAGAGCAGATGCAGGTGAAGTGCATATCTCATCGTTCTTTGCCTTTGGAGGAATCATTATCAAGGGCGTAGCCTTTGTAATGCCTGCATTTCCTGGCACCCTCGATGGGTAAGAAGATCCGGCCCGGCGGCTCTTTTTCCTTTCCTTTCTGGTACCTTGCTCAAAACTTCCAACAACAATCTGATAAATCAAAACAATCCAAATTAAGAGTGACAGTAATTATAAAAGTTCTGCTTTAAATGTAATGGAACTTCAGAGTGATTGTGAAGAGGACTAATTAATTCTTGAAATCCTATAAAACTATCAGATCAAGCTAATAGTTTAAGGTCATAAGGAATTACCACAAGCACTTTTTAACTTGAAAAAACTAGAGTTCGTAACAAGCATTAGGTTTCCAGAATAGTACGACGGGAACTGTAAAAGCAAATTATGTAATTCTACTTCCACGGTCAAAAGAAAGGACTTACTTGAACAGGCTCAGCAGCTATCATAAAACCGGCTACAGAACCACCGAAAGCCTTCCCATCATGATTAGCCAGCAAAACGTTTATCATCCAACTTTTTTCAAGTGGGTTTCGCGTTGAACCATATACAAACGTTCCAGATAGAGAGAGAATCTGAAATGGACCCTGCATGAAGGAAGAAAACAAGGAAGAAAGAATTACTCTAGCCATGGCTTCATTTTATCTCACCAGTTTCTTAGTTGCTAATCATAGTATGCTTCACTGAACAAGGTTCAAGCAATTATTTTCTTCATAAAATACCAGTTAAAATGTTAGTCATGTCAGGATCCAGTTCCTTGAGGTTTAACACTAACATGCGACATGTTCATCGTTCCAGTTAAAAGTTTTATGAATTTTCTCAACTAGTGGTCAACTTTAACCAACTGATGTCGTGTTGAGTTCGAGTTATGTTTGGAAATTGTAACCTACTAACTGCTAATAAAAATCTACAAATCAATTGAAATAAATGAATTAAAGGAAAAGGAATTGGTAAAAGAATTCCGTGTGAGAATCATGCCTTGAATCTCAGATAAGAACCAGAAAGTTTGCGGATACAAACGATAGAAACCACACCCACAGCAGAAAGAATGCACATTGCTCGATTAGTTGATTGAGATAATAAAAGTAACTGACTAAGAATGTTCTGCAAAAAGAGAAAAAAGAACATAAGAATTGAGAATAACTAATCAAAATGGCCTTGAGACATTCTCACAGATGTATCTAACATTACCTCCCCACGCTCAACAGTCAGTATATGAGGCATTAACTCTCCCAGAGCGGGGTACACAGGAAACCCACCTGCAGAAACAGTAGTGGATGTTAGAACGAAAATATGCTCATATAACAACTTACAGAAGTTAAAAGATTTAACTGGACAACAGCATGTTAAGCTAATAAATGTTACAACTTATGTGTGTTATTGCAACAAAAGCAAGCAGGATTGGCGTAGAATGAGGAAGAGAAAGAAGAACAAGGAATTTCGAACTATTTAGGAGTAAGCCAAAAAAATACTCAAATTGGAGTATCATACTTCCCGTTATGATCCTTGTAGCTAGATTAGTCTCTGTTCATCATCAGAAAAAAAATAAAAAAAATTCAAACTGGGAAGAATTAACTCGAATCATCGCTGGAATCGGTGATCATTGAAAACCAAAATACACCCAATCTCCCTAAAGTTATAATCTGTAACTATCCAATATAACAGGACAAAACTGATCTTCGACGTAAGAGCTTGCAAGAGATGAAAAGGTTTTCTTAAATCTAATAGAAACCATGCACCAAAAAGCTTTTGATAGGATAATAAGTAAGCTTTTAATAAATTACTAAACCAAATAGATACGAAAATCTTCTTTCATGAAAAGAAACCACAGACACTAAGAACCTCCCAAGTCATATAAATAACATTAAAAAACCAAAGTCAGATTCCTGTCCTAACCTGCATAATTCCACCTATTTATCCCAAAATCCAACAGTAGAACAACAAAACTTATCTTTATCACCATCGGCACCAAGTAACTAGACACAAGAGAGAAAACCAAACAGACACATATGACAGAATCGATACAGTAACCGCAGTGACTTGTGGAAGAAGAAAGAGACAAAAACAATTACAAGCTTACCTTATGGAAAATCAACTGTTGATTTCTAGTTCAAATGGTTGTTTGTATATTCATTCATATGTGACAATTATAAGTGAGGGCTTTTTATAGAGAGGCCGAGCAAGACTAGCAGCAAAAGACAAAAACAGCTACAAGCCACTAAAATAGGCCACTAGTTAAACCAACTAAACTAGATACAAGTTTCTAGGTAAATCATGAATACCAAAACTATGGAGAAAGATGCATGGAGCAACTGCAACACAGCATGGGAGGGATGGAGCTACAGGTGCAGCTTTATCCTATTCACCAAGTGACACAAGGATGCACAGTGGCGGCTGCAACTCACATGTGAGTAGATGAAATTGCAGATGCAACTTGTACCTTGACCACTGATGACTTCTTTCAACACACCTCTTCAAGTTGGATTAAGGGGGTTGATTGATCCAAGCTTGCAAAACAACCTTTGAAATTGAATAGCCTCTAGGGTTTTTGTGAAAATATCTGCCAGTTGATAATGGCTTCGAGTGAAGATGGTTTCAATCACCTTGGCTTGAACTTGGGCACGAATGTAGTGGCAATCCATTTCAATGTGTTTTGTTCTTTCCCGAAATACCGGATTCGATGCAATGTGCATGGCATCTTGTTTATCACAGTGCAAATACATCGGTTGAGTGTTTGGAAAACCTAGGTCTACAAGAAGACTTTTTAACCAAATAAACTCACAAGCAGTGGATGCCATCGCATGGTACTCAGCTTCGACACTTGACCTAGCTATCACAGCTTGCTTCTTGCTCTTCCATGTAACAAGATTGCCCTCAACGAAGGTGCAAAACCTGTGGTAGATTTGCAAGCAAGGGCATTACCTGCCCAGTTAGCATCGATGTAGCCCATAATGTGAGTTGAACCATTTTTCTTCATGAGAATGCCCTTTCCCACTAAGCCTTTAAGGTACCTGAGAAGTCTTTTAACCATTTCCCAGTGAAGTGAGGTAGGAGAATGCATGAACTGACTAATGAGACTCATTGCATAAGTGATGTCGGGTCTCGTAATAGTAAGATAAATGAGTTTCCCAACTAATCTTTGATAAGTGCTGAGATTAGTTAGTGGTTCTCCTTCAACATCCAACTTGAGCTTGCTGACTAGAGGAGTACGAGCAGGTTTGGAGTCCATCATTTTTGCCTCTTCAAGAAGACATATTTTCTTTGATTTAAGAACAGACCCTTATTAGAAATAGTCATCTTAATCCCAAGAAAATATTTGAGAACTCCCAAATCTTTGATTGCAAATTTGTGGTGAAGAGATTGCTTGAGAGCATGAAATTCATCAACATTATCTCCTGTAATGATCAAATTATCAACATATATAAGTACCACAAGTTTACCAACTGAACCAATTCGTACAAATAAGGAAGAATCATCATGACTTCTTTTGAATCATGTAGCTTCCAAAACTGAGCTTAGTTTGGAGTACCATGCACGAGAAGATTACTTAAGTCTGTTTATGGCTTGTGAAGTTTGCAGACCATAATAGGTTCATTCTCTTGAGGATGCCCTAGTGGTAATCTCATCTATACCTCTTCTTCGAGGTCACCATGAAGAAAGGCATTCTTCACATCCATTTGGAACAAGGGCCATTCATGATTAACAACCACAGAAAGTAGAACTCTCACAGTGTTCATCTTGGCAACATGAGCAAATGTCTCCTTGCAATCAATGCCATATGTTTGAGTGAATCCTCTAGCTACTATTCTGGCCTTGTGCCTTTCAATTGCACCATCAGAGTGAAATTTAGTCTTGTAAATCCACTTATTTCCCACAACTTTCTTCCATTGGGGAAGCTTGACAACACTCCATGTGTGATTATCATTCAAGGCCTTGAGTTCTTCGTGCATTGCTTCTTACCATATTGGATTGACACTAGCTTCTTAAAACTTTTAGGTTCAATTTCATTTGACAATTGACTAAGGAAAGATGCATGAGATGGAGACAAGTTTTTATAAGTAATAGCTTGAGAAATAGGATGCCTTGCAGTATAAGCAACATACTCTTGAAACCTTGCAGGTGGTTGCCTATATCTGGTAGGGTTTCTCCTAGGAGCAATCACAATTTCTTGGAGTTGATCTTGAGCTTGAGAAAGATATGTGAGATTTTCACAACTCACATGATCATCAGTGTGATTAATATGACGCAATTGGGAGCTACATTCATGTACTTCAGCTGGAGTGGGAAGTGGAAATGAATCCAAGAAACTCTCTCCTTGCAAAATAGACTCAGAGTTTTTTGGAAAATAGGGAGTGAATTCATCAAATCTCACATCTCTGGACACTATGATTTTTCAAGCACTTGTAACCCTTCTAAGAACTCAAATAACCCATGAATACACATTTAGTAGCTCTTGGTTCCAATTTGTCACGGTGAGCAGCTTGAATGTGAACAAAACAAGTACGCCCAAAAGTTCTAAGATGAGATACATCCATGGTTCTCCCTTTAAGGATCTCATAAGGTGATTTAGAACTCAGTATTCGACTAGGCAACCTATTAATGATGTAAGTGGCAGTAAGAATGCCTTGGGACTAAAACATCTTGGGAATATTCATTTGAAACATCAAGGACCTAGTTTTTTCCAACAAATCCCTATTTTTTTCTCTTGGCTACACCATTTTGTTGTGGTGTATCGACACAACTTGTTTGATGCATAATTCCATGTGTGCTTAAATAGGTAGACATGAAGTTAGATGTATACTCAGCACTATTGTTTAACCTAAGTGTAAGTATTTTGGAGAGAAATGAGTTTCAACAAGATTGTGAAAGTCTTTAAAAGCATCAAACACTTCACTTTTAAACTTTAACAGATACAACCACGTTGTTCTAGAGTAATCATCTACAAAGGTAACATAGTACCTATACCTATCAAATGATTCTACCCTCGAGGGACCTCAAACATCGGAGTGAACTATTTCAAAAAGACCATTGGTTCTAGACTTGGATGAAACAAAAGGAAGTCTAGTAGCTTTTGAAAGTTGACATGTCTCACTTTCATGTGAATCTTTACAAAACTTAGGAAACAAAGCAGACAACACTTGTTGAGAAAGGTGAGCTAATCTTTGGTGCCAAAGCTGGTGTTCTTGATCAAAACTTAAACTGGCAAAAGGCTCTTAAGCAATGTTGATATCCCTTGACAGGTAGTACAAACCATTTAGATTGACTCCTTCACCAATCTTCCTCTTGGTGACTCGATCTTGAAAAACAACATTGTGAGGAAAGAAAATGGCTAGACAATCTACGGTTTTTGTGATCTTTCCAACGGACAACAGTTGGAAAGGGAAAGAAGGAACATGAAGTGCAAGTGACTTGACCCTATCACTCATCAAGTTTATCTTCCCTTTACCTAGAATAATTTCCCCTTTACCACTTGCCACAGATATATGGCTAGGTTTATACAACTGTGTATACTCATGTAAATTGGATGCTTTGTTTGTCAAATGGTCAGTGGCACCTGAGTCTATAATCCAAACATCATGTGAATGACCTATATTTAAAGTTGTGGAAAGTGCACTTGTTATACCTCAGATGTCTCTTTGTGGTACACATTCTGAATCATTCAAGAATCCAGCAAATTTCCCAAGTAAAGCAGTGAGATTTCCAGGGGCTTCGTCCTCACTCTCAGTGCTTCCTTTTTCCTTAGTATATAAGCAGCAAACTCATTTATTAAATCAACAGGATTGGATGTGAAATTTACCAGTCCATCAGAAGATGTGCTTGTTGCATGAACAACCTGTTTTCAAACTTGGGCCTTAATTCAGGATGTAGGATCCAACACTTCTCCCTCAAATGACCACCACCATTGTAGTCAATGCACTTCCAATCTAACCTTCTTCCTTTGAATTGCTTGTCCCCAGCTGATTTGTGGTTGACAGTGAATGCTCTAGCTTCAAAGTTGGTCTTGATTTCCACACTCATCACTTTTCTGCGAGTTTCTTCTCTTTGCACACCTTGACATACACTTGCAAATGATGGTAGCTTAGGAGTCATCAAAAGGTGACTGTGAAGATCTTCATACTCTGGTCCCAAACTAGCCAAGATTTGAAAAACCTTATCTTCATCAGCTCTCTTTAGAAGCACATCGGATTCAGTGGTGTGCGGGCGATACAAATCTAGCTCATTCCATATGGTCTTCAAGCTTCCAAGGTGTTGAACAAATGCTTGATCACCTTGCTTTAAACTAGCAAGATTCTTTTTTAGTTGGAACACATGAGCAGCGTTGTTTTGACTCCTGTACATCTCCTTAACTGCTTCCTAAAGAATATACAAGGATTCTAAGTAACTGAAAAGCTCAAACAACTTGGGCTCCATGGAGTTAAGCATCAATGGCATAACCAGTTGGTTATTGCACAACCATGCATCATAAGAAGTAGAGGTAGTTTCAAGAGGTTTAATGCTGCCATTGATGTACCCTAACTTGGATCTTTCTCCTAAGGCAAGCGTGACAACATGGGACCAAGGTAGATAGTTGAATTCTTTCAACAACACGGAGCACATCCTTTGATTAGGATTAATCTCTCCAGGAATGATGTTGGAAGTTAAGGTAGAGGAACTCGTAGCCTGTGAAACCAAAGGGTTGTCTTCTGCCATTTTTTGTGGGATGAATAGAAGGAAAACTTATAGTAGAGAAAAAATCAGAGGCAGGCCAATTATGGTTCCTGTTTTGATACCATGTTGATTTCTAGTTCAAACGGATGTTTGTATATTCATTCACATGTGACAATTACAAGTGAGGGCTCTTTATAGAGAGGTCGAGCAAGACTAGCAACAAAAGACAAAAAACAGCTACAAGCCACTAAAATAGGCCACTAGTTAAACCAACTAAACTAGATACAAGTTTCTAAGTAAATCATGAATACCAAAACTAGGAAGAAAGATGATGGAGCAACTGCAACACAGCATGGGAGGGATGGAGCTGCAGGTGCAGCTTTATCCTATTCACCAAGTGACACAAGGATGCACAATGGCAGCTGCAACTCACATGTGAGTAGATGAAGTTACAGATGCAACTTGTACCTTGACCACTGATGACTTCTTTCAACATCAACAAACACAAAATCTAATAAAATTCCTATCTATATGGGATTTCAGTGGAAAACAGCAAGAGAACTCACCAGTAGAAGCAAAGGGCTTCAATTTATTACTCGAACCTTTAGGTCGCCCCTTTTTTCTTTTTGGTAAAGTCTCCGGAGACAAATGCGATAAGGTGGATGGATTTGGTATTATTGCTGTACTATCTGCATCATCATGCTCAATTTTCTTGCCTTTTCCTTTACTATTGGTATTGTTGGAGTCCAATATTATTGGTCTTGTTGCTAATCCATTGTTGTTTCCGAAGACGACAATATCTCTTCCTGTTTCCTTTAGCCCTTCTTTGGCGGCCCTCGATCCATTTTCTTCATACTCCTTCATCCCATGTTCATCTCCATCAGATTCCAACCTTACTCGAGTTTTGTCACCATCAAACTCCAACCTCACTCCAATTTCATCAGTTGACTCCAGCAGCAGCTTCATTCCATTCATTTCATTGGACCCTAAGTTCATGGTTGAGGATTCCATGAAAGTCTCAGTTGCATTGGCGGGCTCACTATCAGTGAGCGGGGTCTGAGGAAAATAGTCAGTGAAGTTTTGCTCTTCCATGGATCGGTTGGTTCTGCACACAAAAAGGAAACATAAAAAATTACCGAAAATGAGGAGGGAGGCTTGATGTATGAACAGAGAATAGTTCAACAATAGTTTTGTTTGTAAATTAAAGGTGCCAAAATGGTGTTCTTTCTTCTTCTTTTTTCTCAATTTTTTTTTTTTTTAGTTGGTTGAGATTTTTTTGAGCGTATATAATTTTGGTGAAAGGGTGGAAAGCTTCCAATTCCTAATGTTGTTGCCTTCTTTATTCTAGGTCAAATGAAACCCTTAATTATTTTCGTTTTGATGTAAACAAATTTCACTTGTATCTCAAACATAAAGATTATAAACCCTATTCTCTAAAAAGAAAATGAGAGGCTGAAATATCTTCGTAAATGCCTCCAGAAGGTGACTACCGGTTGATCTCTTTTTTCAAAATAAAAAAAGTAGAGTTGGGAGGGATAAAATATGCAAGTGGTAATATTCATCATATATATATATATATATATTAACAAATAATATTATCTACACTAAATGAATTATCATAATCAAACTAAATCCTAAACAACAAACAAGACCTTCAAGTCTAAAATTTTGACTTAAGACTTGTGGACATTCATGGACTCCTTCAAAGTAGTATTCAATCAAAATATAATTTGCCACTAGACTATGCTAAGTGGCAATGCCACACCATTCATAGCTTGCCATGTGTTATGCTTTAAATATAATTTTTTATATTTAAAGCTTTATAAGTAAAACCAAAAACAAAAATAAAAAAAATGTAAAAAGGAAAAACTGAACAGTGGAACTATAAAGGGAAATTTTATTTGAACCCACATTTCTTATCTCTACACCCAACTAAATAAATTTATCTACCAAACTTCCAAATTTGTCCTTGAATAAATAAAAATGAAAAACTAATTTTATAACCCTAAAGCACAAACAACAATAATCTCTCTACACCCTTTTTATTTAATCCGGTGAACTCAACCCTTCTTATAGAGAGAGAGAGAGAGAAAAAAAAAAAGTGTAAGGGTATGGTGGGTGTCAACGATTTTGGAGAAGGGTTGCCGGCGTTAGGGTTAGATTCATCGGATTAGATAAAATGGGTGTAGAGAGAAATTTTTTATGTTTGTGTTTGGGTTTATACAATTGTTTCTTCTTCCTTATTTATTTAAGGGTGAATATGGAAGTTTGGTAGACAATTTTTTCTAGTTGGGTGTAAAGATAAGATAGTTGGGTTCAAATAAAATTTCTCAACTATAAAATGAACTATTTCTTAAATAATCAAACTTATTGAAGCCCCAGTTCAATTTGTTGTTGACCACATTCCAATTTTCAAATGCAAAGTTCATTATAAAAATTTGTGAATAGAAGTCTTGGAAGATTTTTTCATCTAAAAAATGGAGTATATTCGAATTTTAGGAAGAACCTTAATTTCCAAAAAAAATTGGATTGCCTCAAGGCTAAAACTCCCAGATCACAAAGTAATAATTTGGATTGCCTAAACATTGCAATGCATGAATGTCCAGCTCCATGAAAACATTTTTACGAATCTCCTACTAATAAGGATTTCTTTTTATCAGCAAAACAATTGATTAGAAATTTAAAGGATCATGCCCCAGCAGAGAGAACAGTCAAAACACCATAACAAACCGAAAGTTTAAATTGTTTGCTGAAGGACAAGGAAGACCATCACATAATACAGAGTTCATATCAATATATATATATATATATAACTAATATCTTCTTAAAATTATTAGAGTTCTTTATTTGTTCTAGTCATTCTTATATTCATTGTTACACTGATATTCTTATAGGAGATAGATATATGAATAACAATATTCAATTATATATAGTCCTTGAAGAAAAGAAAAAGTATCATATTATTTTTCTTGTAATACCAGAGGACCAAGGAGAAAGAACATGACATGTTTTGAGTGGGTTGTAGTGTCATTCAACATAGCACAGTGACAAGCTAAGCTCCATGCAAAATTTTCTCACAAACAAGACCTCGAAGTTTAAAATTTTGATTTAAGACTTGTGGACATTCATGGACTCTTTCAAAATAGTATTCAATCAAAATTTTGCGGATGTGTTTTTTTTTTTTTTTTTTTTTTTTAATAGAAGTATGTTTTTATCTGGTAAGATATAATTTACTGGAAATTCATCATAGAACAATTATTCAAAATTTTCTCAAAAAGGAAAAGTAATGCACTCCGAAAGACAATTTGTTGAGTTTAATAAAAAAAAACGAAAAGGGCAAAAAAAAAAAAAAAAAAAAAAGAAAAAAAAAAAGAAGAAGACAACTTCGAATTTTAAAACAAATCACAGTACTCAAAAAAACAAAAGGAGATATAGTGAAAGAGAAAAATGTGTGAGAGGTAGAAAATAGTTCACCAAACTAACATTCATTGTTTGTATATATTATTTGGTACTACGATTTAGTGATATTCCTTATCATCCTTAAACTCCAATGGGAGCAAAAAAAATTTATTTTTTACGTTGATATTTAATGGGAAGAAACTAGCATTAGTAGCACACAATAAGCAAATATTTTTCAGTGTTTCAGGCACACAACTTAGTACACCAGTTGTAATAATACAACTGATTGGAAAATTAAAAAAAAAAAAATTTCAACTAATTGTATTATGTGTATCGTGTCGTGTTCTCAGCTCACTGAAAAATTTATCCATGATAAGGTGACTAAAAGCATTATTAGTGCCTAATAAATTAACAAGCTTCCAACATTAGTTTAGCAAGATTGGTTTCACTTAATATTATAGTTTAGTAGTATTCATTTCTTTTTGTAAATGGGAGGTCTTAGGTTCAACTCATGTTGATGGCGAGTTTGATATCAAATTATAATAATTAGTTTATTGTGGGGCTTAACTCAATCCCTCATATCTTACTATAAATATATCATTGTATTAAAAAAAGAGTTGAACACAAACCCAAACATTCCATTTCGTTCAGTTTTAAGAACCGAACTGCCAAACAAAGGTTTAATTGTTGGTTAAAAGGAGACAAACTTTTTAAATTCCTTCAATTTGTTGTAGACTGGGCTTGACAACATCTCTGAAAGTCTAGCTATATTCAATTAAGATTTTAAATGAGTTTTAACATTCTATATGTATTCAATTCGAAATTGATTTTTAAGGATTTTAAAAAGTTAGTGAATTTAAGGGAATTGGAGATATTTCACTGCTGATTCAAGGGTAGGGTAGGGTATGGTACAAAAGGTCCTCGGACTTCTGGGCGGTTTTGTGTATGTTAAGCATTTCAAATCTCACCGCTCCCCTTGAAAATTTCAAGAATTGACTCAAAACTTTACATAGAATCTCTAGAAATCAATTAAACTCCATCAAAATCCATACATCTATAAATCCTTTAAAATCCCTCAAAATCCAAATTGAATACACCCCCTTAAGTAATCGGACAAGTTCCTCGAGGCCTAATAGAGTTTGTGCCAAGCACAAAAATGGTATGACATAGAAGATCATCTAGAAACTCTCAAATAATATAAAATTTTGTTAAATCTTCGACTAGAAGGAATCGGACATCATAGATCTGCTTATTTCCTTGATGCTAAACATAGATCGAGCCTAACAAAATAAAAAATAAAAATAAAAAGAAAATCAAACATTGACATTAGAATAGATCTTCTAAACACAAATAACAAAACAACAAAGATAAATAGAACATGCAATTAAATTCAACCAACAAAATAAATGTATATTATTAACATACCTTCTAATCAACGATGAATGAAACTGCATTTGAAATTTTAATGCAGATACTAATCAAATAGTAGAATGACTTTAAGATATCAAGGGAGCATATGGTTAGGGTTTACAAGACAAAGAAGAGTTGGTGGAAGAGAGATTGGTAGGGGCTTCTTGGAAAGTGAGAACAGTGTTTGGCTCGATATGTATTTAAACTAGCAAATCAAGGGTATTTGGGGAATAACGGGGATTGTGAAGATAAGGTTGATACTTTGTTCTTCAAAATTATCGAGAGCGGGAAAAAGGCGGCTGGTGGGGTTGGTGGGGTTAATGAGGAGAAAAACTTGTGTGGGGCTTTGCTTGCCATTGGATTTTGCTGAGTGGCACTACAATCCAATCAAAATTTGTCACATGGCAAGTCTTAAATATTATCTTTTATCATTCTTTTATATTTAAAATTCTCATAATTATTTTTCCTACTAATTAATATGCATCATGAGATTAATTTGATGTATATTTTTCTTCTCCCCCTCCCTCTTTTTCTTCCCAAATTTTCCCTTTGGTACTTTTATGTTTTGCCGTGGAAGTCTTCAGTTTCTTCTCTCTCTCCCAATTCCATCATCATGTTAAAGATGGATAATCAACCAAAATAGTTGTACTTCAACCAAAATAAAGTGAAGGATAACCATGAAATTGTGAAACGACCTACTCGATAGTATGGAGTGAGTCTGCAATATTGTATTTAGAGTTTGCTGCAAAATATTCTAATCCTTTATAGGAGAAACATAAACACGCAAATTACAACTCAGAGATATATAAAACAGGACGAGCTGTTGGGCAATGAAATTGTGCTTATAATTGAAAAAAAAATTAATAAACAGCTTTTGTAAAAATAAATAAATAAATAAAAATAAAGGAAAAAAGAAGTATAGGTTTGGATTTTCCTCTTTTTTTTTTTTTTTTTTCATTTCATGATAGTTGGAGAAGATGACTTTGTTTTTGCCCCATATTCTTATGAAGGAAGGAAATGCACAGAGTGGGGAAGAAGCCGGCAGAGAGAAAATTTGAGAAGAAAAAGGGAAGACAGAGGAGATCAGAGGAAAAATGAAATCTTGAATTAATCTTATATCAATTAATAGGAAATATAATTATAAAAGTTTTAAATATTAAAGAAAAAAAATAAAAGATAATATTTAAGACTTGCCACGTGGCAAGTTTTGATTGGATTGTAGTGCCACTCAGCAAAATCCAGTGGCAAGTAAAGCCCCACACAAGTTTTTCTCGTTAATGAGGGATGTATGTACATGGGTTGCAGTAGCGCAATTCTTAACAATTAAGGAATCTTTTAATATTAAAATTCTATTACGCCTTCGCTTTTAATTATAACTATTTCCATTTCTAATACTATTAATTAGTAATAAAAAATAAATAAATTCAGGGTATATAATTAAATGTCTATTGTTAATATAGGGTAAATAACATTTTACCTCCTTAGGTTTGGGTGCAATTGCAAAACATTTCTATCTCATACATTTACTTATATTTCATTTCAATATCATACATCCATTAAGTCTTTTGTCAATTTAGATGTTAAATTATAGTGTGGCAACTGTGAGTCCCACTTTTTGTTGATATGGCTGTCAAATTTATGCCACATGGACACAACTAATAAAAAATTCTAATTAACCGTTTATTAGATGAATAATGAAAAGGGTCCACCCTACTTCTCGAGCAACCTTGCCATCTTCTTCTCCAACTCAACGATAGAATGGGCTACTCTAGTGGTTGGAAAGAAGCTCGACGATGAAGTTTGGGCGGTTTGGAAAAGGAGGTTGGCGGTAAAAGTTGTTGGGCAGGTAATTAGGTTGCTAGGATAGGCAAACAGCAGGGAATTTTGGATGCGATTGTGAATGAGGGTGTGGCTGGGAATATAACGGTGTGGGTGTGGCTGGTGGGGGGTGTAGGAGGAAAAGGGATAGAGAAACGTAGGAAAGCGGAAAGGTTTTTAAAACTTGAAAAGACTCTTCTAATTTCTGATTTCTTCTTCTCACACAAAACTCATTACACTACATGGCTTTTATAGCCACTACAATACATCATCATTTATTTAGGTAATTATAAGGTTCTTGAACATTGAAACATCTAGAGAAATCATGATTAACTCTAGAAATTCCAAACATCACGACTCGAGAACTTCTATCCTTTCTTATCCCTGATTTATGACTCTTTCTTGTAACTGAAATTTGGGTTAACCTTCCAACATTGCCTCCCTTAAACCAAATTTGCTTTTGATTCCTAGTCTTGCAACATCTCGCTTGAACACTAGTCCACCAAGTGGTTTTGTGAACACGTTTGCCATTTGTTCATCTGTTTTGCAATACTTTAGCTGTATAATTCCCTCACTAACAAGCTCTCTTAGGAAATGAAAGCGGATGCGGATGTGCTTTGTTCTCCTATGTAGAACAGGATCTTTTGAGACTGAAATTGTTGAACTATTGTCACATAACAAAGTGGTTGGACCCTTTTGTTTATGCATCAGACTCTCCAAAATGCCAAGTAGCCAAACTGCATGACATCCTGCAAAAGAGGCAGCTATATACTCCGCTTCCATTGTAGAGAGGGCAATAATCGGTTGCTTCCTCGAACTCCATGAAATCACGCCACTTCCCAGACTAAAGACATAACTTGAAATGCTTTTGCAATCATCAATACTTCCAGCTAAATCACTGTCAATATAGCCAATAAGTTTCACTGGAACATTTGCTTCATAAAAAATGCCATAATCAACGGTTCCTTTGATGTATCGCAAAATTCTTTTTGCAGCTTCCCAATGATTTAAATGTGGCTTTTCCATAAACCTGCTCACTAGACTTACTGCATACATGATGTCTGGTCTTGTGGCCGTTAAGTACATCAAATTACCCACCAAACTGCGAAACTTGGTGAAATCAATAAGTCTTCCTTCACCATCTTTACTTAGCTTTAGGCCTGCAATGCATGGTGTCACTACTGGGTTTGCATTCTCCATTCCAAATTTCTTCAAAACTTCTTTTGCATAACTCTCTTGAGAAATGAAAATGCCTTTCTTAGATTGAGAAACTTCAATACCAAGAAAGTGATGTAGCTTGCCCAAATCTGTCATCTCAAATTCTTCCATAATAGAGAGCTTAAAACCATTCAATAACTCCAAATCATTTCCAGTAAAGATAAGGTCATCCACATAAAGACTTACAACCATGAAACTTCCTTGTGAGGTGCTTTTGACATAGAGGGTATGTTCATACGGACACTTCTGAAAACCATGCTTTTCGAAGTATGAATTAATACAGCTATACCATGCATGTGGTGATTGCTTGAGCCTATATAACGCCTTCTTAAGCTTGTGAACTTTATTTTCCTCTCATTTCTTCACATATCCAAGTGGCTGCTCCAAATAAACTTCTTCTTGAAGGACACCATTCAAGAACGTAGACTTTACATCCATTTAAAAAATTTCCCAATTGTTTTGTGCAGCAAGGGAAAAGATCAATCGAATAGTATCAAGTCTGGAAATAGGAGCAAAAATTTCAGTATAGTCTTCACCTTCCTTTTGGTTATAACCCTTTGCACCGATTTTCGCCTTGTACTTGTTAATGGACCCATCTGCATTTTTCTTTGTACCCATTTAACACCAATAGGATTCTTGTGTGTTGGCAAATTTGTGAGCTCCAAGTCCTATTCTTCCCAATAGCCTTTATTTCTTCACTTCATCCATGGCTTGCTTCCATTTTTCCTCCTCACATGCTTCCATTAAATGAAATTGGATCCTCTTCAACAAAGAAGGCAAAGAATATAGTATTATCCTCCAAATCTACTTGCTCTGAGGAGTCATAAAGATCTCGTATACTTCTGAACTTTCTTGGAGGTGAGTCGTCATCACTTGATGTAGCTCTTGGAGATTGAGGAACAATTTCTGATTGATAAGTATCATCTTCTTCTTGCATAATAGGCAGCTTTGCTGGACCATTTTCTTCTTCAAAGAAAGCATTTTCATCAAAGTGGACATCACGGCTGATCAAGAACTTTTTGGTCTTCGGATTGTATAGCTTGTAGGCCTTTCTCCTTTCACTATATCCAATGAAAATGCACTTTTCTAACCTATTGTCAAGCTTGTTTCTCAACTCCTTTGGAACATGGGAATAGGCAACACAACCAACAATCTTCAAATGTTGCACTCTCGGCTTCACTCCATATTATGCTTCATGAGGCGTGCAATCCTTCAAACTCTTTGTTGGTGATCTATTGATTAAATATGTAGCACAGGAAACAGCTTCTACCCAAAGTTCTTATTGCAATCTTTTCTTCTTGAGCATGCATCTCACCATCTCCATGACTGTCTGGTCGCTCACGTCATTTTGTTGCGGTGTATATTGGGCTGTCAACTAGTGTTTTATTCCATGATCTCTACAATATTTTTGAAATTCATTGGAGAGATACTCTCCACCACGATCTGTCCTTAAACTTTTGATTTGAAAGCCTACAAACTTTTCAACTTCGGCCTTGAAACCTTTAAAGGCTTGAAATGCTTTAGATTTTCTTTGAGGAAGTAGACCCAAACTTTTCTTGAGAAATCATCAATAAATGTAATGAAATATAGATTACCTCCAAAAGATGCTTTTGGCATTGGACCACACAAGTCAGAATGAATAAGCTCCAACGGCTTCTTTTCTCCCCAGAAGGACTCTGGAGGAAATGAACTTCTATGTTGCTTACCAAATTGACAATCTTCACAAACGCCATCCATTGGATCAATTTGAGGCAGCCCATATACCATTCTTTTGTTTGACGGCAACTTCAAACTTCCATAATTTAAATGGCCATATCTGTCATGCCATAACTTAGAGACTTCTTTTTCAGCACTCATAAAGCAAGATAGTTTTGTTGTTTGGAGCTTCAAAGGAAACAAGTTATTTGCAGCAAGTCCAACCTTGGCAACAAATTTATCCTTCTTTTTTAGAACACAAAAATCACCACGGAGGCAAATATCATAACCCTTCCTCAACAGATGGCCCATACTCAATAAATTACTCTTCAAACCAGGAACATAATATACTTCAGAAATCTTCTCAATTGTTCTAGATTTTGATTTGAAAAACACCTCACCAATTCCCTCAATTTTATAGGCTCTATCATCACCAATTCTCACTTAACCACGATCAAACTTATAGAGAGCGGAAAAAAGGTTTTTGTTATCTGTCATATGCTTGCTAGCTCCACTATCCAAATACCACACATCATTCATTTGATCTCCATGACATGCAAGCAATAAAGTTTCTTTATAATCACCATCTCCAAAGTTGGTTTGATGCATATAACTTGCTCCATAATGTTTTTCATCATCAGCCTTTTTGAACCGACATTCTCTGATCTTGTGCCCAGGTTTGTTGCAGTAGTAGCATTCTGGAGTGCCACGTCTTCTTCCTCTTTGAAAAACACGTCCTCTTCCTCGTTCATTGCCATAAGAATTAGTGCCTCTGCCATTCAAATTTCTTCCTCTACATCGTCCGCCTCTTCCACCTCTTCCACGTCTGAAGCTTTGATTAGGGCTCGAAGCTTGATTGCCATTACCTTCCGTAGTTACAACTTAAGACTTGAGTGCTTGATCCGATTAAGTTCCTAAAATTAATTTTGATCTCATATGCCTCCAATTTTCCTTGTACCTCTTCCATAGAAAAATTTGAAATATCATTTGACTCTTCGATGGCAGCCACAACATAATTGAATTTCGCTGGTAATCTACAGAGAACTTTCTCAACAATTCTTGCATCTTCGAGAATCTCCCCATTTGAAGCCATTTGATTTATGACTGAGGTAACTCTGATAAAGTAGTCTTTAATTGTCTCATCTTCTTTCATCTCCAACTTTTCAAATTCTTTCCTTAAAGATTGCAGACGAACCTTCTTTACCTTCTCCTTATGTCTGTAGGCATTCTCGATCATATCCCATGCTTGCTTTGCATTCTTGGCTTTCGTAACTCTTTCATATACTTGCATCTCAATGGTTTGATAGATGTGGAAGAGTGCCTTGCTGTCCTTCTTTTGGTTTTCCCTCAAAGTATTCATCTGCGCTTGAGTTAATGCAACTTCGTTATCCATCTCTTCGTAGCCTGCTTCAACAATATTCCATAACTCCAAAGCCTTCAACAACACCTTCATATTGTTACTCCAGTAGTCGTAATTATCACCACCAAATCGAGGAATTAGTGAAGCCAAGTTGTGACCATTTGCATTTGCATTCACCATATTGACAAAACTTCAACATGGCTCTGGTACCAATTTGTAGGAGGAAGAGGGATAGAGAAACGTAGGAGAGCGGAGAGGTTTTTAAAACTTGAAAAGACTCTTCTAATATCTGATTTCTTTTTCTCACACAAAACTCATTACACTACATGGCTTTTATAGCCACTACAATACATCACCATTTATTTAGGTAATTGTAAGGTTCTTGAACATTGAAACATCTAGAGAAATCATGATTAACTCTAGAAATTCCAAATATCACAACTCTAGAACTTCTATCCTTTCTTATCCCTGATTTATGACTCTTTCTTGTAATTGAAATTTGGGTTAACCTTCCAACAGGGGGGTGGCCTTTGATCGACTCTTCGTTTGATCAGGCACAAGTTTGTGCTAAGGCTGGGCACGATATGATATGGTTTAGGGTGGGATATGGTATGTGTGCTTTCTATTTTTTTCTCAATTCGTAAGACTTTGGCAATTTTTGAGTTTAGTTAAACAAATTGTATCTTAAAATGTCTTTGTTTTTACTAATTCATTTTGTTTGATGGAGGGGGATTTTGGTATATAGTAAGAACTAGAAGAATGTCTATCAAGATTGCAAGATTAAAAGACTTCTTCTATGTGATTTTTTTTCTTCATTTGATTAAGCATTTCTCTCTAATGTTTTTAGGAGTGTCAGATTGCTAGAATGAAAGACGAATTGGATTTTGGGTTGCTTCATTGTACTACTTTCAACGTGCTACCGTTCATTTTAGGTTGATTTCGACTTTGCCGCACGCATCCATTGTGCAAAGGAGAGATAAGTTATGGCAACGCTTTAGAGAGAGGCAAATACAAGATGTAAGTTGATGCCACCCAACTAATCTCTACCACTCAATGCAACCTAAGCACCCAATCCACTCATTCCACCCACTCAACATCCGTCGCCTCTTCATCGTTCGAACAGTCGTCCACCTCAAACACCCATGGTGGCGGTCACTACACCTCAACCACGAGCTACAAGCTCTTTTCCTTCACCTCCCTCTCCAACCTCAAAGACTCCCTCTCCGTCCCCAAAAACCCGATCTTCTACGAATTTTTCAAACTTCGTGCTACCACCAACAACTTCCTCTCCAAATGCCTCTTCACCACCTCTTCACCATCTGACATTGCACTTTCCATGGAAAGACGTTGTCCTTTTCCAGCATAAGTTCCGAGTTAATCTCTGCGTCGATCTGACTCAGAATCAAATTTTTTATTGGTAGTGTCCACGTGGCCCAAATTTGATAATCATATTAACAAAAAATGGGACCCGATGTTGCCATGTCATCATTTAATGGTTAAATTGATAGAAAACTTAACAGATGTTTGACATTGAAATGAAATATAAGTAAATGTATGAGATTGAAATTTTTAAAGAAGTATGAGATTGCAGTTGCATCCAAACCTGAGAGGGTAAACTGTAATTTACCCTTTTATATAATATGATTGTGTAAATCTGTAATAGATTTTGTATAGAATTATATGAGATCTAGAAGATATTTCCTTGTACAAGTTGTATTACTTTGTGACTAGAGCCAAAAGTTCAGATAATGCAAAAATTCTTTTGTGTCTATTTGAATTGTTGACCTATTTCTCTAACAGTTTCAATTTTTTTTTGTTTTCTTGTTTAACCTATAATTGCAACTATATTGCACTCGCATAAGTGTCTACCATAAAACTATCAAGTTTTTGCGGCTTTAGTGATTAAGGATTAGAACTTAGTTATAATTTATGACTTACAAACATCCAATATTAATCTTATGTGATAAATGAAAGAAGGCTTCTATTGGAACCCAAAAAATGTCCATACATACCCGGAAATTCTTTCACAATTATGGAAGTTGTTGCAGTTCTAAATTAGTCAAAAATGTGATTGTATAAATCCTAGTATATTATGTATAGGATTCTATAATATCTTTTAGATAGTTTTCTAGTTGTAGTGTTAATTGAAAGACAAAGATTCTCTCTTCCTTAGCACTATAAATAGAGGCACAATTGAGTGAAAAAATACCAACAAAATATCACCAAATTATACTTTTGCTTCCAATCTTACACTTTTATAAATTACGATTTAATATTTTATTAATTTTCCTTGAACAGTTAACATCCTTTTGTAGTCCCAAAACTACTCAACTGGGTCCCCGAAGCAACCCTAATTCATAGCACTAGTTGTATATTGTATCTTGTGTTTTTGCACGTGCCTATTTTTTCTACCTGAAGTTTAACTAAAATCGAACATGTAGTTACGAATTCAATGCTTTTAAACTCGAAGTTTTCATACAAAACATACACTCATGAAACCTGAATTTTCATGAAAATTAAACAAAACCACGTCAATAGAACTCAAAATGTTCTACTTTATGTCTATAGATCTTTATTTCTTCCCTCCATTGCAGCGTCATATCAAACCTGAACAAACTTGACTTTACCGCTCTTGAAGTCTTTAAAAAACTACCTGAAGTGGGTCCAGGATGTGAAGCTCCATATCACCGCCAAAATCCTCATAGTTACTATTGCAGAGGTTGCAAATGAACTAGTTGATGAAACTGACAAAGCCACAACCATGGTCTTCATCTAAACGTATATGCACGATGCGTTACAAAACGAATACCTTGCCAAAAAGGATTTACACAATATTTGGCTTGTTTGGTAGAGCGCTCTGATCGCCAAAAAGATATCTTTTTGCGTAAAGTAAGACAAGACTGGCAGCATTTACACTACTAAGACTTCAAGTTTATGGATGAGTATAACTTTGAAGTTTGTTAAATTCGATCACTTCTGAAGTTCTGTAATGAGGATTTGACTAAATAAAATATTTGGGAGAAAACCTATTCAACTTTTTATGCCACTAATATTGTCATGCAGCAACACTATAGGGCATAGAAATTCACTATGTTTTCATATTTGATTTTTAACTTACTACTTGCTAAAAAAGCAAAACTAAATTTTGATGAAGAATCATCAAGTTAGACTTACTGGCTTCAACGTTGGGCCTAAAAAGCATGCCACCACTTCTTAAGGCCACAAGGGACACAAAAAGCGTTATGGTTGTGGAAAAAAAAAGGGTCGAACCCTTAGCCAGGCCCAAGGTCAACTAAGCAGAGTCCTACTAAAAGAGGGCAAGCTTCCAAATACAAGAATAAGGCAAAATTCAAACCAATCAACCTTCTACTGATATCGACATATGTTGCTGGTGTGGTTCCAAAGAACTTTGATCCAGCATTTGTCAAGTTTCCTCTCAAGCTATTGCTAAGTATCATTATATCGTTAGAAGATTGAGACAAACTTTCCACAAGTGGATAATCTCGTAGACCACCATAGAGGATTTTGATTTTCAGGAGGCATCCGCTATGATGGAAGATTACGTTTGTTTGTTTAGATATGTTGGTTGAGGTTCCCCTAGTGGCTGAACCCACTAATGGTCAAAGCCTTTATTTCTCATGGTTTATTTTTTTGAACAATTTTCTATAGATTTGGATTAATTTGTTTAATTAGTGTTTTGTTTTAAACATTTGGCTAATTAATTGATTGGATGGACTTTGAATTTTTCCTTAAAAATGTGACCTATTCAATTAATTTATTTTTTGGTATATCTTGTAGAGAAGATAGTTGTCTGGAAGATGGTGAAACCACGCACACCATCTTGCGTGACAGCCACTATTTTATTAACTTCATAAATAAAAATTCACCTTTGACAATATTTTTACGTCTATCCAACCTAATTGAGGTATAGCACTGCCCATATCCTGTTGTCGATTAATACTGAATTAACCATTAAAAAGGCATTTTCTCAACCTGTTTTGGAAGAACATTGTTGAGATTTAAGGATATTTGAGAGAATAACTATCATGTTAAAATCACTTAAAAGAATGGTTCAAAATACATTTGTATCACTTCATATGAATATAACTATAAGCGTATTCCTCAGAAGATGGAATGCCTCCCAGATGGATTGTATCACACAACCATACGAGTTGTGGAGGCCCACCATGTGGTTGGCCAAGAGTCTAGGTTCCAGAGTACTTGTTTGCTTTGGCACAATCATTTGGGACATCTACGAAGACATATGACACGTCGTATCCTTAAAACATCTCACGGACAACCTCTACCAAAAGTTTGAAACTCATTCCTGAGAATATGCCATGCAAAAGCTTTCTCTTTAAGAAAACTGTTAACTCAATCCTCAAATACAAAGATTACCCATAACCTTTCTTCGGAGTTACTTCAGAAGATGCAAGGGGATATTTGCAGACAATTTAAATATTTTATGGTGTTAGTTGATGCAATGTTTGCTTACTATCCACACGCATTGCTGCATTTATCAAACTCCTAGCATAAATTATAAAGCTTAGGTGTCACCACCCTTGTTATCTGGTTAAGTCAATTTTACTGGATAATGATAGAGAGTTTATGTTGCAGACTTTCGATGATTATTGCATGTCAATTGAGATTGAAGTTGAACATCATGTACCCCATTTTCACACCCAAAATGGCCTAGCAGAAGTGTTTATAAAGCACCTTCAATTGATCTCTCAGACCTTAGTCATGCACACAAGCTTCTAGTCTATGCAATTCTGCATGCAGCTATGTTGATCAATCTAAGGCCTACCACTACCTAATCTTTTTCATCGTTACAGTTGGTTACTGGGTACGAGCCTGCAATCTTGCATTTACGTGTGTTTAAGTGCACCATCTATGTGCCCACAGTGTTGCCACTACGTATCAAAATGAGTCATCAGATAATAATGAGAATCTATGTCGATTTTGATTCACCATCAATTATTCGCTATATAGAGCCCTTGACAAGGGATTTCTTTACAGCACATTTTGTGAATTGTCAATTCAATGAGACAATCTTCTTGTCGTTAAGGGGAGATAAGAACGTTAACGTTCATGAAGAACGGCATGAATTATCGTGGATTTACCTTACTATTTCTCAAATAGATCCACACACTACACAATCTGAAACTAAAGAGCGATTTATTTTAATTTACAGATCGTTGCTGAAAACATGCCGGATGCTTTTATTGACTTAGAAAAAGTGACGAGATCACATATACCTGCTGCAACTTGGCTATAAGAATAGATGTACCACACATATGTCAAACCATGTCGCATGAAGGACAAGCCACCCCTAAACAACAGTTAGTTGCACCTGCTACAGGCCCAGTACATTGGTAGCTAACCAATCATTTACTCGTACCCTGAAGCATGGCAAACCCGTTGGTTCAAAGGATTGACAACTCGAAAGAGGATGCCCATGACACAACCTAATGAAACTAGTTTGAATCTGACCATAGCCTACTCAACTGCTTCAATGCATGAGGCTATTCTAGATTACGGAAGCATCCTTGAAGAGACGAATCCATTTCCCTAAACTTGTGAGACTTCAGTCCATTCTGCTAGTTTAAAATCAAAATTAGATCATAGTTGTAACATCCCACATCGACCAACGGAGAGAGGGTAATGTGCCTTATATGTACATGCCCACCTCCATATAGCACGATGCCTTTTGGGATCTCACTGGCTTCGGGTTCCATCGGAACTCCGAAGTTAAGCAAGTTCGAGCGAGCGCATTCCCAGGATGGGTTACCCACTGAGAAGTTCTTGTGTGAGTTCCCAGAAACAAAACTATGAGGGCGTAACCGGGGCACAAAACAGACAATATCGTGCTACGGTGGAACCGGAACTGGGATGTGACAATAGTCGATGATGCTTTGCATACAGAGTTCGTATCAACATATATATATATATATATATATATATATATATAATATCTTCTTAAAATTATGAGAGTTTTCTGTATTTGTTCTAGTCATTCTTAAATTCATTGTTACACATATATTCTTGTAGGAGACAAAAATATGAATAACAATATTCAATTATATAGTCCTTGAAGAAAAGAAAAAGTATCATATTATTTTTCTTGTAATACCAGAGGGACCAAAGAGAAAGAACATGGCATGTTTTGAGTGGGTTGTAGTACCACTTAGCATAATACAGTGACAAGTCTCCACGCAAAATTTTCTCACAAACAAGACCTCGAAGTTTAAAATTTTGATTTAAGACTTGTGGACATTCATGAACTCTTTCAAAATAGTATTCAATCAAAATTTTGCGGACTAATATTTTATTTATTAATTTTTTTTTTTTGGTGAATAGGAGTGTGTTTGATCTGGTAAGATATAATTTACTGGAAATTCAACATGGAACAATTATTCAAAATTTTCTCATAAGGAAAAAGTAATGCACTTCGAAAGACAATTTGTTGAGTTTGACAGATAAAAGAAAAGAAGATAATTTCGAATTTTAAAACAAATCACAGTACTCAAAAAAATTAGGAGATATATTGAAAGAGAAAAATGTGTGAGAGGTAGAAAATAGTTCACCGAACTAACATTAATTGTTTGTATATATTATTCAAATGATCTAATTTAACCATTTGGTATTACAATTTAGTAGTATTCCTCATTATCTTTAAAGTTCAATTCTCGCTAAAAGACGAATTTGAACCAAATTATTGTAACTAGTCTATTATGTGTTGGTGTAGATAATATCCTCTATTTTCAAGAACCTTAAAACTAATTAGCATATGTATAGAGATCGGATTGACAAACTTTTTTACACTAACTTCTAGCCTTTAGATTTTTTTACAATAGTCCTTATTAGAGGTGACCAGGAGATTTTTTTACTCATCAAATGATTTACACTAAGCTTTTTTTCTTCTTTTTTTTTTTTCCTACTTTTAAGAAAAAATATAACATGAAAAAACAAAACGATAAACATAGTCATAATATAATAAAAAACGGAAAAAATAAAAATTTAACGTAAAAAAATAAATAAAATAAAAAATAAAAATCTAACGTAAAAGCCATATGGAGGGACTGCTCAGAGCCTCAGAGCTCGAAATCTTAAGATTTGTTTAACTGATTTGGGTTATATAGGATTAGGGTTTTAGTTATCTTGCATCTTGCGTTCAATTACAGAAGCAATGGAGATTTTTGTGCTCCAAAACTCAAATCTATATCTCATCCATGAAATGATAAAAACCTATGAACTCAAAGTCAATACTATGCCCATCCTGATCACTACACCCACGTAAGTACTAAAATCATCCAAAACCCTAGATTGATCTTCTTCCCTACTTCTGTGGAATGTGGTTGTCCTAAACAAGGTAAGCATTTTAAGTCATTTTTCATTTTTCTTCATTTTTTATGTACCTTTTTTACATGTGCGGTTACTCAGGCCTTGCTTGGTATCCTTATATCTTCTCAGCGTATTATAGATATCAGATCCATGCATATATGGATGGAGAAATATCTTCTCCTTCATAACCGTTCCAAGTAAAGAAGAATCACACACACTAATGGATGAGCAACCATTAACCTACCAACAGATCCAGGCTATCATATCTAGAGAGCCGTCATCAATATGTAGTCATTAGATCTCACATAGGAGTGTACACACATATCATCTGCGATGACCCAAGACCTAATTCAAAAGTGTTAGCTCAAGTTGACATTTGTGATTCCTAAAGTTTTGTTAAGTATCATAGAGTTTAGATCCAATGGGAGCAAACCTTTTTTATTTTTTATGTTCATATTTAATGGGAAGAAAATAGCACAACCAGCAACTAGCATTAGTAGCACACAATAAGCAGATATTTTTCAGTGTTTTGGGCACACAACCTAGTACACCAATTGTAATAATACAACTGATTGGAAACTTTAAAACAAATTTCAATTAATTGTATTATGTGTATCGTGCCGTATTCTCGGCTCACTAGAAAATTTATCCATGATAAGATGACTAAAAGCATTATTAGTGCCAATAAATAACAGGATTCCAACATTAGTTTACCAAGATTAGTTTTACTTAGTACTACAGTCTAGTGGTATTCTTTTTCTTCTTTTTTTTGTAAGTGAAAAGTATTAGATTTGACTTATGTTGATGGTGAGTTCAATATCAAATTATAATAATTGGTTTATTGTGCGGCTTTACTCAATTCCTCTGTCTTACTATAAATATATCATTGTATTAAAAATAGAGTTGAACACAACCCCAAACATTCCATTTCGTTCAGTTTTAAGAACCGAATTGCCAAACAAAGTTTAATAGTTGGTTAAAAGGAGACAAACTTTTTAAATTCCTTCAATTTGTTGTAGACTAGGCTTGACACAAAATGATAGCCTAACATTTAAAGAAAAAAACACTCACCTGAGTATACATCTCCGAAAGTCTAGCTGTATTCAATTAAGATTTTAAATCAGTTTATTTAATTAGAAATTGATTTTTAAGGATTTTAAAAAGTTAGGGAATTGGAGATATTTCACTAAGGATTCGGGGGTAGGGTATGGTACTAAAGGTCCTCGAACTTCCAGGCGGTTTTGTGTATTTTAAGCATTTCAAATCTCACCGCTACCCTTGAGAATTTGAGGAATTGGCTCAAAATTTTATATAGAATCTCTAGAAATCAATTAAACTCTATCAAAATCCATAAATCTATAAATCCTTTAAAATCCCTCAAAATTCAAATTGAATACACCCCTTTAAGTAATCCAACAAGTTCCTCGTTGCCTAATAGAGTTTGTACCAAGCACAAAAATGGTACGACATAGAAGATACATCTAGAAACTCTCAAATAATATAAAATTTTGTTAAATCTTCGACTGGAAGGAGTCGGACATCATAGATCTGCTTATTTCCTTGATGCTAACACAGATCGAGCCTAACAAAATAAAAAAAATACTAAAACATAAAATGAAAATCAAACATTGACATTAGAATAGATCTTCTAAACACAAAGAACAAAACAAAGATAAATAGAACATGCAATTAAATTCAACCAACAAAATAAATGTATATTATTAACATACCTTCGAACCAACGATGAAAGAAACTGCATTTGAAATTTTAATGCAGATACTAATCAAATAGTAGAATGACTTTAAGATCTCAAGGGAACATATGGCTAGGGTTTACAAGAGAAAGAAGAGCTGGTGGAAGAGAGATTGGTAGGGGCTTCTTGAGAAGTGAGAACAGTATTTGGCTCGGTAAGTATTTAAACTAGCGAATCAAGGGTTTTTGAGGAATAACAGGGATTGTGAAGATAAGGTTGATACTTTGTTCTTCAAAACCATTGAGAGCGGGAAAATGGCGGTTGGTGGGGTTGGTGGGGTTAATGAGGGATGTATGTACATGGGTTGTAGTAGCGCAATTCTTAACAATTCAGGAATCTTTTAATATTAAAATTTTATTACGCTTTCGCTTTTAATTTTAATTATTTCCATTTCTAATACTATTAATTAGTAATAAAGTAAAATAAATTCAGGGTATATAATTAAATGTCTGTTGTAAATGTAAGGTGAATAACATTTTACCTCCTTAGGTTTGGATGCAATTGCAAACATTTCTTTCTCATACATTTACTTATGTATGTCATTTCAATATCATACATCCATTAAGTTTTCTGTCAATTTAGTTGTTAAATGATAGTGTGGCAACTGCGAGTCCCACTTTTTGTTGATATGGCTATCAAATTTGTGCCACATGGACACGGCTAATAAAAAATTCTAATTAACCATTTATTAGATGAATAATGAAAAGGGTCCACCCTACTTCTCAAGCAATCTCGCCATCTTCTTCTCCAACTCGACGGTAGAATGGGCTGCTCCGGTGGTCGAAAAGAAGCTCGACGATGAAGTTTGGCTGGTTTGGACGAAGGGGTTGGCGATAAAAGTTGTTGAGCAGGTAATTAGGTCACCATGATAGGCAAATAGCGGGGAATTTTAGATGTGATTGTGAATGAAGGTGTGGCTGGGAATATAACGGTGTGGGTGTGGCTGGTGAGGTGGCCTTCGATCGACTCCTCGTTCAATCAGGCACAAGTTTGTGCTAAGGCTAGGCACGGTATGATACGATTCGGGGTGGGATATGGTATGTGTGCTTTCTATTTTTTCTCGATTCGTAAGACTTTGGCAATTTCTGAGTTTAGTTAAACAAATTGTACCTTAGAAGTGTCTTTGTTTTTACTAAGTCATTTCATTTAATGGAACGGAATTTTGGTATATGCTAGGAACTAGAAGAAGAATGTCTATCAAGATTGCAAGATTAAAAGACTTCTTCTATGAGATTCTTTTTTTTTTTTTTATCATTTGATTAAGCTTTGCTCTCTAATGCTTTTAGGAGCGTCAGATTGCTAGAATAAAAGACGAATTGGATTTTGGGTTGCTTCATTGTACTACTTTCAACTTGATACCGTTCATTTTAGGTTGATTTCAGCTTTGCCTCCTACAACTTCAAACACTGCATCCATTGTGCAGAGGAGAGATAAGGTATGGCAACACTTCAGAGAGAGGCAAATACAAGATGTAAGTCGATGCCATCCAACCAATCTCTACCCCTTGATTCAACCCACGTACCCAGTCCATTCAATCCACCCACTCAACATATGCTGCATCTTGATCCTTCGAATAGCCATCCACCTCAAGCACCCATAGTGGCGGTCACTACACCTCCACCACGAGCCACAAGCTCTTCTCCTTCACCTCCTTCTCCAACCTCAAAGACTCCTTCCCCGTCCCCAAAAACCCGATCCTCTACGAATTTTCCAAACTTTGTGCTACCACTAACAACTTCCTCTCCCAATGCCTCTTCGCCACCTCTTCACCATTTGGCATTGCACTTTCCATGGAAAAACGTTGTCATTTTCCAGCGTAAGTTATGAGTTAAGCTATGTGTCGATCTGACTCGAAATCAAAATTTTTATTGGAAGTGTCCATGTGGCACAAATTTGATAACCACATCAACAAAAACGGGGAACCGATGTTGCCATGTCATCATTTAACGGCTAAACAGAAAACTTAACAGATGTATGACATTGAAATGAAATATAAGTAAATGTATGAGATTGAAATTTTTGAAGAAGTTGTATGAAATTGTTGTTGCATCTAAACTTGAGAGGGTAAACTGTAATTTACCCTTTTATATAATATGATTGTGTAAATCTGTAATAGATTTTGTATAGAATCATATGAGATCTAGAAGATCGTTCCTTGTACAAGTTGTATTACTTAGAGAGTGTCGTAGGCCTATTTGATTGAGTGCTCTAGGGTTTAGAGAGAAAGAAAGGTACGGCAAGATTGAGGGAGAAGAGAGATCGATTTAATTGTGAGGTGTGCTTGATTCACCCCATTGTGCCTTTATTTATAGTAGTAGAAAGGGTAAAACCTTTCCCTTTAGGATTACAACATTTAATAGGTAATCTAATCCTAATAGGAACATATAATACTTTCCCAAATTCCCTAGGATTTACACAATCACATTCCTATTCTAAATATGACTGCAACACTCCCCCTTGAGTGTGTAAATATTCAACAAACCATTGCATCAGATCTTCAGGAAATAAGGTAGAATAGTTGATGAAGTCATCGGCACAACGGGTGATCGGGAGTCTCAAATTTACTTTGAAGTATGCATTTGTAAAAACTCACAAAAATCTTACTATGGTAAAACCCAAGGAATGGGGAAAACCCATAAACTAAGGAGAAAAGTAAGAAAATATGCATAATGTCTAAAACAAACATCAAACTGGACGAAGGTAGTGAACTCAACAGAGTATAATCATCCTGGGATGGGTGCCTCATTCAAACCTAGTTAGGTAGCAAAAAACCAGTGGGAAAAATGCTCCTAATCGTAGGGAAAAAGAGTACATTAAGATCATGTGAGTATGCTTCAAGATACTCCCCCTGAGGTAGAGATAACTTTTAAATAAGAGAACTACAAGCGATTTAACTTAGATAATTTATGCATACGGATTCCTTGGACGAGAAAATGCTGACTTGAGTAATGACTTGGTGAAGAGATCGGCCAAGTTGTCTTGGGAACATATTTGCTTGACTTCAATGTTATGATGCTGCTGCTGTTGGTGTGAGTAAAAGAACTTCGACGCTATGTGCTTGGTGTTGTCTCCCTTGATGTATCCCTTTTTCAGCTGCTTGATACATGCTGCATTGTCTTCAAAGATCGTCGTAGGAATGTCAACAATTGATGTAAGACCACTAGTGCTTCGAATATGTCCCATAACTTCTCTCAGCCAAAAACACTCACGCGATGCTTCATGCAGGGCAAGAATCTCAGTATGGTTAGACGAAGTCGCAACTAGCGTTTCCTTGGTAGACCTCCAAGATATAATGGTGTCTCCAATGGTAAAGACATAGCCCATTTGAGAATGTGCTTTATGTGGGTCAGATAAATATCCAGCATCTGCGTAACCAACAAGGCGAGAATCAATCTGAGAGCTATAGGGGGCGCCAACTCTCAGAGATTCGTGAGTATAGAACAATCCCAAATCCGTAATACCTTTGGGGTAGCAGAAAATGTCTTTAACACCATTCTAGTGTCTGCGTGTGGGCGCATTGCTGTATCTAGCCAATAGATTCACAGCGAAGGAAATGTCAGGTCTAGTGCATTGAGCCAAGTACAATAAAGCCCCAATTACACTTAGGTAAAGAACTTCGGGTTCCAAAATCTCTTCCTCATCCTCCTTTGGATGGAAGGGACCTCGTTTAGCATCTAGAGTCCGAACGAGCATGGGTGTACTCGAAGGCTTCGTTTTATCCTCATTAAATCGACGCAACACCTTTTTGGGTGTAGTTCAATTGATGTACTAGGATTTCATCCGAACAATGCTCGATCTCTATGCCGAGACAGTATCGAGTTTTCCTAAGATCCTTAATCTCAAATTTTGATTTCAGGTGTGTAGTAATTTCCTCAAGCTCTGCGGGAGTCCCAATGACGTTCATGTCATCAACATAAACTGCAACAATTGCAAATCCGGAATATGACTTCTTTATGAACACTTATGGGCATAATTCATTGTTCACATAACCCTGACTTGTCAAATATTCACTCAAACGGTTATAACACATCCGCCCGGATTGTTTTAATACATAGAGTGACCTCCTCAAACTAATTGAGAGAGTGTTCTGTGGTCTAGAACTATTTGAACCAGTTAATAGAAGTCCTTCTGGAACTTTCATATAGATTTCCGTATCTAGATCCCCATAGAGGTACGCGGTTACCACGTCCATAAGCTACATATTCAGTTTTTTGAAAACTACCAAACTGATTAGGTAGCGGAACGTTATAACGTCCATTACGGGGGAATATGTCTCCTCGTAATCAATCCCAGGGCGTTGAGAAAAGCCTTACGCTACGAGGTGTGCTTTGTATCATACTATTTCATTCTTCTCATTACACTTCCTCACGAAAACCCACTTGTAGCCAACAGGCTTTACACGTGGTGGTGTAGAAACGATAGGTCCAAACACTATACGTTTCGCGAACGAATCGAGTTCGACCTGGATTGCTTGTTTCCAGTTTGACCAATCGGTTCTACATCGGCATTCATCAACGGAACGTGGTTCAATGTCATCGCTAAGCATGATGTTAGTAGCTACTAAGTACGCGAATGCATCATCGACGATCATCTCATTTCTATTCCAAACCTCATCCAATATTATGTAGTGGACCAAAATCTCGTGATCTCAGGAGGCCGGCATGTTTCGTTTAAAGCATCACCGTAATCTAGAATAACCTCATGCGTTGGAACGGATGAATGAGATGGTCAGATTCAAACTAGGATCACTAGTTGGTGCCATTTTCCTCTTCCGGGGTTGTGAATCCTTTGAACCAAGGGGTCTGCCACGCTTCAGGGTCGAAGCAGATGATTGGCTAGCCGCCAATGTACTTTTCCACGTGAAGGGTGCGGCCTCCCTACCTTCAAGGACGGTCCGGCCTTCCCAGATGGGCAGTTGACGTACGCGGGGTTCATTTATCCTTGCAAGTGTGTTTGCCGCGACTATATGTGATCTTGTCACCTTAGCTAGATCATGAAAAACATTCGACATGCTTTGAGCAATGCTCTGAAGATCTACAATTCGTCGCACCTCAGTTTCAGACTAAGCAGTTCGGGGATCTAAATAAGACATAGTGGGAGCATACCACGACAATTCACGACGGTCTACAGGAACATTAGCATGCTTATCTCCCCCTAACAACAGGAAAACTGTCTCATCAAAGTGACAATCCATAAAACGTGCGGTAAAGAGATCTCCTGTTAAGGGTTCTAAGTATCAAACAATTGATAGCGAATCATAACCAACATAGATTCCCATTTTTCTCTGAAGACCCATTTTGGTACGTAGTGGCGGCACTATTGGCACATAAATGGCACACCCAAACACCCGTAAATGCGAGACGTCAGGCTCATATCCAGTGACCTATTGTAACGGTGAATGTGGTTAGGTAGCAGTAGGCCCCAGGCGAACCAACATAGCTACATGCAATATTGCATAGCCCCAGGCAGATACCGGCAGTTTGGTTCTCATAACCAAAGTCCGAGCTATCAATTGAATGAGCTTTATGAAAGCTTCTTCCAGGGCGTTTTGGGTGTGAACATGAGGCACAAGATGTTCCACATCAATCCATACTGACATTCAATAATCGTCAAAAGTTTGTGATGTAAACTCTCCAACGTTATCCAGTCAAATCGAACATGTGACCATCTTGTTGATGCATCAACCAACATCATAAAATATTTAAATATTCCACATGTTGGTTGGATAGGTCTACAAATGTCCCCTTGAATCCTCTGAAGAAATTTAGGGGGGTCGTGAATAATCTTTGTATGGAAGGGTTGAATTTCAACTTCCCTAAAGAACACACTTTGCATGATGGAAATCCAACATAGGGATGTAACTTATGCCCGTGAGAAGATTTGAGGATACAGCGCATCATGTCACATCCAGGATGTCCCAAACAATCATGCCAAAGCAACAAAGTGTCCTGGAACTCAGGCATAGGGCCGGCCACACTGTGGGCTTCTATGCCGTGAATGGTTGTGATGTACAACCCACTCAGCAGACGTTCCAACTTCTCGTGAATATGTTTCTGGCCATATTTGTATGAAGTGATACAAAGAAATTCAGAATCATGATCTTCAGTGGTTTCAAGATGATATTTATTATCTCGAATATCTCTAAAACTCAGCAACGTTTTGCCGGAACGTGGAGAATAGATTGCCTCCTTAATGGTTAAGATTGTACCATTAGACAACATGATACGTGCATTTCCGTATCCTTCAATCAGGTTGGATAGGCCTGAGAGAGTTGTCAAATGAGCTTTCTTGGGTATTAAGTTAGTAAAATAGTGTCATTCATGCAAGATGGTGTGCATGGTTGCACTATCTGCCAAGTAACTAACTTCCCCACTAGACATACCTAGAAATAAATTGATTGAATTGGTCACATGCATAGATATAAGTCCATTCATTCAATTAAGCAATTCGAGATAATAATATCCATTCAAATAACAATCCATAATTCAAAACAAACCAAAACCAAACAAATTATTCCAAATACATAGAAAAGTTGTTCAAAATTACACCATAAACCTAACAAAAGAGGGCGGTAGGGCTGGCCACTCTTAGTGGGTTCAGCCACTAGGGGTAAAACACCTAAAAACATGTCTAATTTATTCATCCATAGGCGTTGACGCTTCCTGAAAATTCGATATCTCCATTGATGTAATTGCATCTTCCGGATGATCCACATGTGCAAAGTTTGACTAACGACGGGAATGATACTTGGCAATGGCCTCAGGGGAAGCTCGACATACGCGTGACCAATAATCCTTTGATCCACAATGATAGCACTTGTCCAGTTTAGTAAAAGCAGCCTAAACGGGACCTTTGCCCTTGTTCTTGAAGTTTGGGGCCTTAGGGGCGAGTGGTGGACGCTGCTGGGTCACATTTCTTCCCTTAGGTGCGGCACTCTATTGACCTCAGGCCCATGGTTGGGTTTTCCGCCCATTTCCACAGCCACGACGGTTCTTTCGTCGTCGATGGCTGCTAGGATTGGTCGCATGTGCTTCAGGCGCGGCATTCGAGCCAGTGGGTCAAGCTTGACGATTCTTCATCAAAAGCTGGTTCTGTTTTTCAGCAAGAAGTAAAACAGAGACCAAATCCTAGAACTTGGTAAATTTCTGTGCCTAATATTGTTGTTGCAAGACAATATTGGAGGCATGGAAGGTCAAATAGGTCTTCTCCAAGAGATCTTATTCGATTAGTTCCACTTTGCAGAATTTCAACAAAGAACAGATTCTACAAACTTCAGAGTTGTATTCATTCATGGACTTAAAGTCTTGGAAGCGAAGATGCTGCCAATCGTGTCTTGCTTCAGGCAAGTATATGTCTTTCTGGTGATCAAAACGATCTGCCAGAGCAAACCAGAGGGTGCGTGGGTCCTCCTCAGCGAGATACTCAGTCTGCAGTGCATCATAGATGTGTCTTCGAATGAAGATCATTACAGTAGCCTTCTGAGCTTTGTCAACAGGTTTGTCGACCATAAGTGCCTCGATGGTGGCTCTAATGCCCTTTGCAGTGAGATGGAGCTTCACGTCTTGAACCCACTTCAGATAGTTTCTTCCAGAGACCTCTAGAGCAGAGAAATCGAGCTTGTTCAAGTTCAACATGTCCCTAAAACAGAGGGAAAAACGTGAGTAGTCATATGGTGAGCTATAGACATATCGTAGAACATACAAGTTCTATAGACATGTATTGGTTTAATTTATGCATGAAAACTATGGGTTTCATGTGGTATGTTTTGAATGAAAACTCCGGGTTTCAAAGGCACTAAATTTGAAACTACAGGTTCAATTTAGTTTTATGAACAATTAGTTCATAATGAGAGGTTCCTGCAAGAAACACAAAATGCAATATACTAACTTAGTGTAGTGGATTTGAGTTTCTTCGGGAACTCAAGTGTGAGAGCTTTGTTACTACGAAAGTGTGTGACAGTTCAAAGTATAAAAATAAATTATTGAATCGTTAATGTCCAAAAGTAATCTTCAGGTCAATAATTTTGGATATCATTATCAAATTAATGGACTGCAAGTCACTTTTAATTAATTCAATAAATCGACCATGCAGGGTCGATTGTAGAAGCGAAATAATATTAAAATAATATTATTGGATCGAAAATATAGCCCCAAAATAATATTGGGCTTGGTGTCGTGGGTTAAGTGGCACGAGTTTGGGTGCCTTAAGTATAAGGCAAGGCCCAAAAAACCTCAAGGGTGGGCTGCAGGCCACATAGGTGAGGGAGAAGCCCCAACAGCAACTAGGTTTTAGTTTGGGCTGAAGAGGGGTGCACTGAATAAGGCCCAGTAGGTGCTGGCCTTGTGGGTGATGCACGGGGGAACAAAACCCAGCCCCATGGGTTGGCGTGTAGGTTCGAATGAGAGCCCAGCCGCATAAGCTGGCTTCCTATGCTGCGAGCCGCAAGCAAACAAGGCCCAATCGAGTGGGCTGGCACCAAAGAGAGCAGGTCTGTGAGCTTAGATGCATACGGGACAAGGACCCAGCAAGCAAGGCTTGCCGTGGGTTTGGTCTGGATCCATGAATGCTGCAGGCCTCCTCAGTGATAGAACTAAGGCTGCAGGCCTATTCTAATCAATCAGGCCAAAGGCCTGGGGGTCCAAGTAGGTGTAGCAAAGCCTAGAAGGCTACTACCGATGTTGTGCCACAGAGGTAGTGCCATCCAATGTACAATTTCCCTTTTTTTTTTTCAAAAAAAAAAACCCTTAGGGTTTAGGAAACCCTAAATATGCTTCTAATTTATTTTATATAATTTGACTCACAAATTCCACATAACAATTTAATTGTGCGATGCATGAAATAAATATATATATTGACAAATATATGAACATATACAATATATATATATATATATATATATATATATATATATCGAAAAGAAAATATAAACATAGAGGGGTTCATGCATCATGGGGAATGTTTTCATGCTTCGTGGACGTTTCAAATATCTTCCTTTATTTTAAGTGTACCTGATTAGCAGAAAACGAATAAGCCTTTGAATGTAGTGGATGATAGCCTCCTTCTACGATGCGTCAATTCCTCAGCTTCTGGCAAGAGTGTGCTGATAACGTGTTGTAGGCCTATTTGATTGAGCGATCTAGGGTTTAAAGAGAGGGGTGTGGCAAGATTGAGGGAGAAGAGAGATTGATTTAATTGTGAGGTGTGTTTGATTCACCCCATTGTGCCTTTATTTATAATAGTAGAAAGGGTAAAACCTTTCCCTTTAGGATTACAACATTTAATAGGTAATCTAATCCTAATAGGAATATATAATACTTTCCCAGATTCCCTAGGATTTACACAATCACATTCCTATTCTAAATATGACTGCAGGAGAGAGCAAATTTCTCTATCCCTATTTTTTGCTATAAGTAAAGGCACATGATGTGAGGAATAACACACAAAATTTCTCAAGCCATTCTACATCTCTCTCCTTCTCTCTTTGCCACACCCCTTTATTAAAATAGGCCACAACAACTTCGCTTTATTTTATTTTTTTAAGTTTTTGCCAAATAAAAATGAGACATTTCTAGTCTAGAGCCAAAAGTTCAAATGATGCGAAAAATTATTTTGTGACTAATTGAATTATTGACCTTCTACTCGAACAGTTTCATTTTTTTTTTTCCTTGTTTAACCTATAATGCAACTATATTTGCACTTGCATAAGTGTCTCTACCACAAAAATATCAAGTTTTTCCGGCTTTAGGGATTAAGGATTAGAACTTAAAATTTATGACTTACAAATTTTCAATATTAATCTTATGTGATAAATGAAAGAAGGCTTCTATTGGAACCCGACAAAAGCCCATACATACCCAAAAATTCTTTCACAAGTATAGATGTTGTTGCAATTCTAAACTAGTCAGGAATGTGATTGTGTAAATCCTAGTATATTATGTATAGGATTCTATAATATCTTTTAAATAGTTTTCTAGTAGTAGTATTAATTGAAAGACAAAAATTCTCTCTTCCTTGGTACTATAAATAAAGGCACAATTGAGTGAGAAAATACCACCAAAAAATCACCAAATTACACCTTTGCTTCTAGTCTTACACTTTTATAAATTACAATTCAATATTTTATTATTTTTCCTTGAACCGTTGACATCCTTTCGTAGTCCCAAAACTACTCAACTAGGTCCCCGAAGCAACCCTAATTCACAACACTAGTTGTACATTGTATCTTGTGTTCTTGCACGTACCGATTTTTTGAACTTGAAGTTTAACTAAAATCGAACATGTAGTTTCGAATTCAATGCTTTTAAACTCGAAGTTTTCATACAAAACATACACCCATGGAACCTGAAGTTTTCATGAAAATTAAAACAAACCATGTCTATAGAACTCAAAATGTTCTACTTTATGTCTGTAGATCTTTATTTCTTCCGTCCATTGGAGCGTCATGTCAAACCTGAACAAACTCGACTTTACCGCCCTTAAAGTCTCTAAAAAAAACCATCTAAAGTGGGTTCAAGATGTGAAGCTCCATCTCACTGCCTGCAGATGAATTGGTTGATGAAACTAACAAAGCCATAACCATGATCTTCATCTGAACGTATATGCACGATGCATTACAAACCGAATACATTGCCAAAGAGGATTTACACACTATTTGGCTTGTTTGGCAGAGCGCTTTACTCGCCAGAAAGATATCATTGTGCCTAAAGTAAGATAAGATTGGCAGCATTTACGATTCTAAGACTTCAAGTTTATGGATGAGTATAACTTTGAAGTTTGTCGAATTCGACCACTTCTGAAGTTCTGTAATGAGATTTGACTCAATAAAATATTTTGGAGAAAACCTATTCAACTTTTTATGCCACTAATATTGTCATGCAGCAACACTATAGGGCATAGAAATTCACTATGTTTTCAATATTTGATCTCTAACTTACTACTTGCTGAAAAGCAAAACTAAATTTTGATGAAGAATCATTAAGCTAGATCTACTAGCTTCAACGCTACGCCTGAAGAGCATGCCACCACTTCTCGATGCCACAAGAGACGCAACAAAGCAGACTCCTACTAAAAGAGGCCTAAGCTTCCAAATACATGAATAAGGCAAAATTCAAACCTATCACCCTTCTACTGATCTTGTTATATGGTACCGGTGTGGTTCCAAAGAACTTTGATCCCGCGTTTGTCAAGTTTCCCCTCTAGCTATTGCTAAGTATCATTTATATCGTTACAAGATTGAGACAAACTTTGCACAAGTGGTTTCAGGAGGCATCCGCTATGATGGAAGATTAGGTTAGTTTTTTTAGATATGTTGACTGAGATTCCCCTAGTGGCTGAACCCACTAATGGTTAGACCCCTATTTTTTATGGTTTAATTTTTCGAATAATTTTCTATATATTTAGATTCTTTGTTTAATTAGTGTTTTGTTTTAAACATTTGGATAATTAATTGATTGGATGGATTTTGAATTTTTCCTAAAAAATGTGACCTATTCAATTAATTTATTTTTAGGTATATCTTGCGGGGAAGATAGTTGTATGGAAGATGGTAAAACCACGCACACCAACCACCACTCTTTTATTAACTTCATACATAAAAATCCACCTTTGACAATTTTTTTAGGGCCATCCAACCCAATTGAGGGGTATAGCACTGCCCATATCCTGTTGTCAATTAGTACTGAATTAACCATTAAAAATGCCCTTTTCTCACCCTATTTTGGAAGAACATTGTTAAGCTTTAAGGATATTTGAGAGAATAACTATCATGTTAAAATCACTGAAGAGAATGGTTCGGAATACCTTTGTATCACTTTATACGAATATAACTATAAGCGTATTCCTAAGAAGATGGAACGCCTTCCAGATGGATTGTATATCACAACCATATGAGTTGTGGAAGCAAACCATGTGGCTGGCCAAGAGTCCGGGTTCCGGAGTACTTGCTTGCTTTGGCACAATCATTTGGGACATCTAGGAAGACATATGACACGTCGTATCCTCAAAACATCTCGCGGACAACCTTTACCAAAAGTTTGAAACTCATTCCTGAGAATATGCCATGTAAAGCTTGCTCTTTGAGAAAACTGTTAACTCAATCCTCAAATACAAAGATTACCCATAACCTCCCTTTGAAGTAACTTCAGAAGATGCAAGGGGATATTTGCAGACAATTTAAATATTTTATGGTGTTAGTTGATGCAATAACATGTTATTCACATGTTTGCTTACTGTCCACATGCAATGATGCATTTATGAAACTCCTAGCATAAATTATAAAGCTTAGGTGTCCCCACCCTTGTTATCTGGTTAAGTCAATTTGACTGGATAATGACAGAGAGTTTATGTTGCAGACTTTCAACGATTATTGCATATCAATTGGGATTGAAGTTGAACATCATGTACCCCGTTTTCACACCCAAAATGGCCTAGCAGAAGTGTTTATAAAGCACCTTCAATTGATCTCTCAAACCTTAGTCATGCACACAAGCTTCTAGTCTCTGCTTGGGGCTATGCAATTCTGCACGCAGCTATGTTGATCAATCTAAGGCCCACCGCTACCTAATATTTTTCATGGTTACAGTTGGTTACTGGGTACGAGCCTGAAACCTCGCATTTACGTGTGTTTGAGTGCACCATCTATGTGCCCACAATGTTGCCACTACATTATCAAAATGAGTCCTCAGATAATAATGAGAATCAATGTCGATTATGATTCACCATCAATTATTTGCTATATAGAGCCCTTGACAAGGGATCTCTTTACAACATGTTTTGCAAATTGTCAGTTCGATGAGACAGTTTTCTTGTCGTTAGGGGGAGATAAGAATGTTAACGTTCCTGAAGAACGCCATGAATTGCTCATCTAGATCCATACACTAAACAGTCTGGAACTGAAGAGCAATGTATTTTAATCTACAGATCGTTGCTCAAAACATGCCAGATGAGTTTACTAACCTAGAAAAAGTGACGAGGTCATATTTACCTACTATAACTTGGCTACAAGAATAGATGTACCACACGTACATCAAAACATCTCGCATGAAAGACGAGCCACCCCTGAACAACAGTTAGTTGCACCTGCTACAGGTCTAGTACATTGGTGGCTAGCCAATCATCTACTCCAATCTTGAAGCATGGCAAACCCGTTGGTTCAAAGGATTAACAACTCAAAAGAGGAAACCCACGACACAACCTAATGAAACTAGTTTGAATTTAGCCATAGCCTACTCAACTGCTTCAATACATGAGGTTATTCTAAATTACGGAAGTGTCCTTGAAGAGACAAATCCACTTCCCTAGAATTGTGAGACTTCAATCCATTATGCTAGTTTAAATTAGAATTAGATCATAGTCGATGATGCTTTGCATACATAGTAGCTACTAATATCATGTTGAGCGATAACATTGAACTGTTTTTCGTTGATGAATGTTAACATAGACTTGATTGATCAAACTAAAAACAAGCAATTCAGTTCGAACTTGATTCACTTGCGAAAACATATGGTGTTTGGGCCCGTAGTTCGAACACCTCCACATGTGAAGCCCGTTGGCTGCAAGTGAGTTTTCTTAAGGAAACTTAATGAGAAGAATGAGATAGTGTGATTGTTGACCTTAAAAATTACAAAGCCTACGTGGCGCGCAGGCCAAGTAACTAATAGGCTAACTAAGTCCTTCGGTTGAATGCGGGGCGTGCCAACTCGTCGGCCGAGCTTGGCCGAGGAGTAAAATTAGTTGTTGTCGCGTTGAGCGCATTGCTGACTTCTTAATCTTGCGACTGCGACCGAGGAAGGAACACTCTCGGTCTTTAGGTTTTAGAGCCTGAAGATGAGGCTGCTAGTTCTGCAAAGTTCACAAATCGTCAATGCCTAATTCGGTCACCGTGATTATGTTCGTAAGAGTATAAGCACGTCGAATCGACACTAGACTATACGGACACAAATACTCAAAGGTGATGTACGTCTTGATGGTGAACGTGGTTCGGCCGTCAAAATGTTGAACTTTGAAACTTACTTGTGAATACCCAATCATAAAATCACTCGGCGTCCGATACGCCGAATGTCGTAGCTCGTGACACCTTACTTCGCCGAGAAGGCTAATAAGATGACCCCTGCCAATAAGGATTCGAAAACCCTCCTCAGCCGAGACTTGGATAGGTAACCAGTCGGCCTCGACGAAGTGCTGTTTATCCAAACTGAAGATGCTCCTTGGTCGGCTGATTCTACGACGACAGTGCTGTTTATCCAAACTGAAGATGCTCGCCGGTCGCCTTCACATTGCTGTTTATCCAAACTGAAGGTGTGTTGGCAGAAAAAGAAAAGGAAAAATCTCAAGGTGTTTAAGAGGTTTTGCGCAGGGCAATTGTATGTTGAATTCAAGCTCCCTTTTGTTGCATGATTTCTTGTATTTATAGCACCCACTCCTTGAGACCGAATCAAACCCCTATCTGGATTGGGAGTCCTTGTCCCGTTCCAACTTTACTTCGAACAACCCTACTTCCATTAGGACTTTGAACTTACCCCCCCTTCGAGGCTTTATTCCTTGCTGGCTGAGAATCCTAGTTGCACCAGAATTCCTCGACCCTTTTTATTTATCTGGACTACTCCTTCTTAGGATAGGACTCGACCGACCCTGCCAACTGGCCCGGAATCCATCAGGCAGCCCATAGTACTTAACATAGCTTTGGGCTGAGCACAACCCTATGCTCGGCCCAATGATATTATTTCGGGCCCAAACTGTGATATAAGCCATACATCGTGGCACAAGACTTCTCAGCGCCCTAGGATTGAGTACAAGGAGACGTATTCCCTCGTAATGGATGTTATACGTTCTGGTACTTTATCTATGAGAATCTTGATTCGGAAATCTATATGAAAGCTCTCAAAGAACTTACATTGACTGGATCAAATATTTCGAAACCACAGAACGTCCTCTCAATTAGATTGAAGTCTTCACTATGGTTGAAATAATTCGAGTTGTAGTATAATAATCTGAGTGAGTATTTGATTAGTTAGGGATATGTCAATAATGCTTTATGCCCATGCGTTTTTGCTAAAAATTGAAGTACTAAATAAACTTAAAAATAAAGCGAAGAACAATAAACAATTAAAAAGATAAATTCTAACTACTATATAATGGAAAGCTAGCTAGATCGATAGAATGCAAAAGTGTGGTTGATGCTTGACGTTTAACAAATGACCTTGAGGGTCCTATTCATACTATTCAAAAATTCAATCAACACCGGTTACAATTTCTCTGCCATTGGCCTTTGATACAAGTCTAACCTTTGATACAATCTCTATATTTCACTTTGAATATTTGAACTTAGAAAATTTGTTCCAAAACTCAAAATTAGGCCCAAAAAATTAAATGGAAATAGGATTTACAAGCCCAGCACATGGAACGGGCCAAGGCTAAACCAAAAAACTAACTGAAATCAAACCAAATTCTCCTAATAAAACTGAACTAAATTGGCTTTTGCTCAAAATTCATAGTTTTAAAACTGAACCGAATCGAGTAAAACTCTTCGATTCGGTTTTTTGGTCATACGGTCAAAGTGAGCCGAACCGGGCTGATCCCGAACCTATTATTATATTCACAAGAATTAGGGGTGGGTGAGCATAAAAATCGAGAAACCAAAAAAACCAAGTTGAACCGCATTTAAAAAGAAAGGGTAAGAAACCAAGTTGACTAAAAAGAGACAAAACCGCATCATGTGAGCAATACTCATCATTGGGAACGCATGCACTGATTTTGCATGATTTGCAAGTGTAAACTTGATCAGATAATACTCTCTTTCTACGTACTGAAAAAATATTTGATATTATTGCTACAAAAGATCAAAAATGTTTATATGCTTCCCGTCTGTGTGTCTTCAAATTAATCATTTGAGCTTCCTAACAAAAATAAACAAAATTCTACAGGAAAATAATATTGTACGCGCAGATCTCTCGCCGATTGTGGGGAAAAGTTAGACGAATGCTGGACTAAATCTCAGTCATTCCACTTCATCTAAATCTCCATATTGTTCTTTCTAGTTAACCGACGCTTCTTCTGCAGTTCGAAAAGTCTAGACGTGAGACTTGCCTTTCTCCCGAGTTTCCAAAATTTCCTGCATTAAAAAAAGTCCAGTTTGTAATTGCCTGAAAGAAATATATATCATCGATTGACAAGCGAGACTAAATTTCAGTCATATCCCTCGGTGCCAAATAGATCGCCAAGAAGCTCACTAGGTCCAGTCAAAGAAGCTCTTTAGGAAAGTGTAAGGAAAAAAATTGAAAAAACGGAACTTCTTGAAGGTCGAATTATAAGTAGGGGCAAGTCATGGAGACAAAGAACAAATAGAATGATTTTTAAAGCAACAGACCCTTTAGCAACAGCTCATAAATCTGTGTTTCTGATAACAAAAAACGACCATAGGAAACCAACCAAATTTCATCTAATTCATCACAAAACTGAGTTAACCCTCTTATCTTCTCAAACTATTTAGAGGCTTTACATATTCTGTATTAATAGCAATCATTTGAAGCAGTTGTTGCTATTAAAAAACCACAGCACTGCTTTATCTGTATTCTTACCCAGCATCCTCAAATAGATGGAGGAGAGCCAACCATCTGTTTGCTTCATATTTCACTTACTGAGCTGAGGACATGTGAATGGCAAAAATGTCAAGAAGCTGATCAGTGCCGAAAATGTACTTTATTGAAAACTGATTTGAATTGATCAACTATAAATGTTGTGGACCACTTATCCACCGTAACATACAAGAAGCAGGCTAGACAACAGTCCACAAGCAGGTCCTTAAAACTAATTTGAGTATTAAAGAACAGCTCCTCTTAATCAGTTCAAATAGCCGAAAAAGATAATCCCAAAATTTAGAAACCACTGAAGCCCAAAGGAAAGGACTACAACTTTATCCCATCACTCCATCTCAACTACCCCAATATAGTTTCCAAATATCCTTTTGACACAACAACCCAAGAATTTTTGCTTTCTAACCACCACCCAGCATGGAAGGAACACTTTTTTGTGGGGGGGGGTCCTGCTTTTACCCACAACACAACATGAGAATCCATCTCTGCTTGAAACCAATTCACAAAAAAGAATTACAACTAGCTGGAACCATCCAACTCACATTTTCTTCCCTAAACAGCAGGATTCCAATGCACCAAATAGCCAAATCCTTTTGGTGAAACACCGTCCAGAACAAAGTGATGGTAAATTTCAGTTGGCATGGGGAGAAAAATATGCAATCACTCAATAGCTGAAAATTTTGGGGTGAGTTCAGCTGTTGTGATAGTCTAGGGTCAATATTCGGCTTCTATGGAGGACCAAGCCACAGTGGCTCGTTTCTTGGCCCCTATTAATTGCTTTAGGTCCATAACAAACAAGGAAACTAGTGGTGATATACTGCCATTGGATTGAATGTTCCTCATAGTCTAACCAACTTCAAGAAACCACAAGTCCTGCTTCATATATTGCAATACTCGAATCTATAAAACGCTTAAGTTAAAAAAATGCAATAGCTAATGTCAAGTGCTATTAAGAGATGATTCATTTGTCTAAGAAGGACTTAATTTCTATCAGTCTCCTATTATTTAATGAGCCTTTTAATTTAAGTTATTCTTTATAAAGAGACTGTACAAAATAAGATGAATAAGTCCCACCCAACCCAAACCAAGATCAAATATCAAAGAAAAGAACAGTCTAGAAGAATCACACTAAGGGTAATATCACTCAAAGTTTTAGACCTAGAAGTCCACAAGGAAGAAGAGAAAAAATGATTGTCCTAAGGTGAAGCCATAGTGTCTTCTTTATTCTAAAAGTTTCCCTATTTATACTCCACCAAACCACCAAAAAGAAAAGCTAAAAAAGCACAATTTCACAAGGTGATCAATATCTTGCTAAAATCATTAACCAAAAAGAAATTGCAGAGCAAAGAGTAAAAATTTCTTGGAATCACCGTCTACCCCAAAGGAATGAAGCACAATGCACCAAATTTGAGTCACAATGGAAAAATGTAAGATGTGATCCAAATATTCACCATTAAAGCTATATTGTATACACCAATGAAGAAACAATGAAGTGTAGGGCTTTATTTTTTTTTAAACAAATCCAAGGTTTTAAGTTTTTCATGAAATCAACCAAGCAAGAATGTGAACTTTAGTGAAATAATCTTATAAGGACGAAAGGCGTGAAGGAAAGGAATATCAAGGTAAGAAAGGAAGGGCAAATAGCCTCCTGGCTAATCCCAATTCTTTTTATCAGGACAAGAAGGAATAAACACAGCATTGCTAATGCACAACACACTGATGAGAAAACTCATTAACCTCCCTCGTACTTATTTTGTTTACTTTCCGATGAGTCTTTTAGGATTTTAATGAGCCATTTAAAATTTCTAGTAGCCATTGAGAATTCTATTTCCCTATAACTAAGGCTATTCCTTATAAAGCAAAATCAATATGGTTTAATGAAAAAGTATGTCATGTTAAAGGCCAGCTACACCTCCTCCTTTACTTTCTTCTCTCTTTGTCCTCCCTATTATATTCTATTTTTCCAATTTCTTTAAAATCACATTGACCCTAAACTTTCTTGCTTTAAATCATATCTATTACTGAGTCTACCATAATTATCGGCAACACCCACCTTACATTGTCCTACACCATCTAGACAAATAAACACTTAGTAATCCAATGTGTATGCTAGAAGTGTATTGTTTAGTTATAGATAGTAACTTATGCAGACAATAAGGCTTTATATGAGGATAGCAAACATCTCAAAAATCCTTGAAACTACAACCTGGGATGAATGCATAGCTAAATGCACGGAGATTTAGCAGCAGTTACCTACTAGTCAGATAATCAATTAAAACTACTATAGTGGCATTGGCATGAAGCCAGAATTGAAGGGAAACAACAACTTATACAATAAAGAGAGACCAGTTTCAACAATATGTCCGTGTCTATGTTCTCCTACTCCATTTTGTTGCTGTGAGTGCATGAGATTTTCTACGCAGGATGTCACACCATCAGTCCTAAGTATTTAGATTTTGGTAGACATCAGCTTCTCAAAATAGGCCTTAAATTAGGGGAAACCCCAATAAAGCAATCTGATTTATAAGCCAAAGGAAAATATCGAACTGCATGTTGTACAATTACCAATGGAAAGACACATAGTAATGAAGCGGAATACATTAACGCACGGAAAATGGATGGAAATATATAGCCAAACTCAAAATCAAACCTGCACTTCAGATGACCGCTTCGTCTTCAAAACCAAGCAATCAACCAGAGAAGTCCATTTCCCAGAACAGTTATCAAGTGACCCAAGTCTATAATACTGCTACATCTGATGCACTGGAACTGCCAAACACGAGTGCCCATCATATTAAATGCAAGAGATAAAAATAAACAGACGCTAAGAAACAACCCCTAAATAGAATGAGTAATATAGCAAACATCTAGAAGAAACAAAATGTTGATATCAAAAAAAATTAGCAATAAGATTTAAAGACGTTTGAAGCTTCACTGACACAAAGAATCATCCACAAAATTTAATTGTCAAAAATAAAATAAAAAATAAACCCACCAAGAATTTGCTTTTATAAGCTTGTAAGACTATCAAGTTTGAAGCTTTTTTAAGTGGGCAGCAGTGAAATTGCCAGAAATTACCAAACTTCATTTGTGGGCAGTAACTAAATTGGCAGTAAAAACATTTCACCAGAAATTCAATAAAACCAAGTCGAATTCGACCATATATAAATCATTTTATGAACAATTATGCAAAACCCATGTTTCTGTTGAATTCAAAATTAAGTTATAAGAGCCTAAAAGTACACAAATTTGAAGGAAATCGTAGCAAAAGCCAGCCGTACAATTGTGAAATTAATTCAACTGAAATGAAAGAGGAAGAGAATGCAAAAACCAGAGAGCGTCGAAATAGGTGGCGCACAACAATCGACGCTTTGGAGGGGAAGGTGTTTCTTCCATTGAAGACATAACTGGCTATCTCGATTGAGGGATTACGAGGGGCACTTAACTGATCCCCGACGCTCTCTCACTTAAACAAGACAACGACCAGATCGGCCTCATGTTTTTGCAGTTTTGTTCTTTTTATCTCGGGGAAACGTTACTGAGTGGTTTTTCTTCCGAAGAATAATACTTTCTTTATTTTTTTTGAACCAAAAAAAAGTATAACGATATGTTTTACATTAAGGGAAGAGAATTCGGCTAAATCACATAATTGACAATTTAATTTGGTATCGATTTGCCATCCACAAGATTCGAATATAAGACTTCTCACTTACAACTGAATAATGCACTCTAATCTTGAGTGGCAGGTTTATTGAGTGTTTACAAAACTCTTTCTTGCTTGAGACATTACACACCTCTCAAGTTTCAATTCACTTTTAAATAACTCATTGAATAAAAAATCTGCTTATAAATTTACTAATTTACCATTATATCGAGGAAAAAATCTATTTTTAATACAAAATCTTTATAAATATAAGGAATTGTTATAGGCACTCCAAAAATCTCATTCTACACTCCAAACTTTCTATATTTGGAAAGAAAAATACACTTGTGAGGAGTGTAGAATGAGATTCTTGGAGTGCCAATAACACTTCCTTAAATATATATAAAAGAATATCAAATTAAAACATTAAATATTAAAAAACAAAAATTTAAATTCAAAACGTCAAGATAGACGACACATAGTTCAGAGCCTCCACTACTCGTGTTGGGAATAGAACTATGGAGCAAACTCTACAAAAAAAAGTAAAAAAAAACTCAAAAATTTTAATGAGCCCACCAAATCGAAGGAATAAGTGAACAAAGCGGCCAACTTTGTCATGACGTATTATGGATCGGAGATGAGCAAATCAGTATAGGTTTATAGACCTTCATCTTCGTTAGTGAGAATTTTGAATAAGGAAGGACTAGTAGGTTGACATACTACTTGCTTCCCTAATTGATTACGAATGTGCAATGATAATAATTCTATGAAAGGTCAATTGCATTTTACACCTACAAGGTTTAGAGTGATTTTTAAAATAGACCAAGTAATTTCCTACTCTCCCAAAAACCCTAAAGGGGTGAGGACCATTACACCCAAAAACTCCTCTCATGTCCATCATCCACCAAATTTATTGATAACAAATAAAAATAAATGAAAAAGATATAAGCAAGGGCATTGTGCTAATATCCACAAAGACTAAAAAAGGATCAACAAAAACGATAATAAAGACAAAACAAAATGTCATGAGTATGAGCAAAGGCTACAAAATCTGGAATGGTAAACAACCAATAATTTGCATAACTAATTGCCCCAAACGAAGCTAAAGCATCTACAACTTGATTTCCTTCTTTATAAAATGTGTGTACACATAAATCGCATTTGACAAAGTTGCCAAAGACAATTATTCCAATCTACTGTAACAAACCACAAACCACTTTAGGAGCCTTAAAAATCCATAAATGTTTCCAATCTCTGACCTAAGCTATACGCACAGCCTCTATGAAAGAAGGAATTTATGTAGCAGCTGAACTTACGAATTTTTTGTTTGATGCAAAAGCACCAAGTGCCCTACCTTTTAATGAGCGAAAAATCCCCCAAAATCTAGCACGTTCATTGGCACAAGATCCATTGATGTTAACCTTGAGCCACCCGACCATTAGCAACCTCCAGATGACTGGAATAAAGAATGGAGCCACAATAGAAAGCAGCGAGATACCTATATTGAGAAAATAGGCAACACTAAAGAGGATGACCTACCGCTTGAAAAACACACTAGAGCCAAGTCACGAAAACCGAGCAGCTAGCCACGTATAATCTAGGACAATAGACTTACCCTCAAACCAAATTTGATTGTGAAGAAACCAAAGTCCCCAATAAAAGTACAAGCCACTATAATCCAAAGTTTTCGAGTAGAACTAGGAAAAGATGTAAGAAAAAGTTTTAGAAAAGATACTGATTGAACCACTAGATAAGGATGATGAAAAAGCTCTAACAACCAAGACCAAAGACCAACGGTTTAAGAACGTTCCAAATAAATAATGTGAGATAGAGACTCAACAGCTAAATTACAAAAATGAGCAACGAGAAACTATCGAAACTCCCATAAGTTGAGGCACCGTATCAGTGAGGAGACGACCATGTAAAAACTTTCCAAAATAGTTAGGCTTTGCCTTGGTTGAATATGATGAGACCTTTTCTCCAAGGCACTTGGATGCCAAAGTTAAACAAGTGAGAATAAGCCTCTTTAGCTGTAAGAATACCAAAGAGAGATTCACACCAACATAAAGAATCGGAAGATGCCTGAAACATTATAGGAGTAGCTATAATTAAAGAAGCAACTTCAGAAAAAATTTAATGAAATCCAGCGGCAATTCAATGAGAACCACATATAAAGTCTCTCACTCATGCTTTGATTGTAGAAGCAAGAGCATCAGAGGTGTTAAGATAGGAAATCAAAAGACCGCCTAACCAATTATTAGATCAAAACAAAACTTGAGAACCATCACCTACAATCCAAATCGAATGTGAAGAGATTATAGGGAGAACTTTTTTAAACCCAGCCACACCAATCCAATTCGAGTGTGTCACGATGTGATCTTGTATAGAGACCGAATCATCCAATGTATGAAACCCACACAAACTGATGCCAAAGATTAATGAAGCTTTTTGAATTTCACAATAGAGTGAAAAAATTTAGTATTCCCATTCCCTAGAGATAACCAAAGAACTCGTGATTTATCCTTCAAATGCATTTTTGTAATCAAAGAACCTCATGTACAAGCCCTCGGGCTTGCATTTCTCGTGCAAATCTATCATCAGAGGACCAAGACAAGTAGTTTCCTCCTGTATTACTTCCAAATCGTGCAAAGAATTATCCACATCATAGTTGAAATCTCCAAAAAAAGTGGAGCCCAGCTTATGTGTCAGAAACCAACAGAATAAAATCCGAGCTTTCTAACCACATTCTCTGAAAGGGGAAATGAACTATTGGCACCACAGATACCCAACTAAAAGACATAAGAAGCGGGCAATGATACGAAGATATACGAGGCACACTACTGCACTCAGAAGAACCCCATGAATGAACCCAATTAAATAACCAAATTAAATAACCAACACATCTACTCAAAAGCATTTCAACACTCCTTCATAGGCCTCGTTGTACCAAAGTGAAAGGGACATCTTTTGTTGGAAAGTGAAGCAAACCACATTCAATAAACATAGTTTGAATTCAAGCAAAGGTTAGGGAGAACACCTCCTCTTTTTTTCACAAGCACCCAAAACACAATTAAAATCTCCAAGCACAATCCAAGGTGTGTGACCAAGAGAATTAAAGATGGCCCTAAGTTCCTCCGATAAAGCACATCGCTCAATATAGGTGTTCTTGGCATATACCCAAGAAAATACACAAGAGATGGTCAAATGTTGTGAAGAAATCAAAATAACCTACACTGACAAATTCTGAAAGTTGGAAAAAACTTTGAAAACTGCTATATATTTTTTATTATAAACTATTGAATAATACACAATAAAATTTCTACAAATGCAAGAAGAACAAGGAATAGAAGAACCTTAAGAGATCGAGGCTAGAATTTGATTCTATAACCTTAAGACAAGATTGCCCCTTGGTGGTGCCTTCTCCTAGGATACAACAATTTTTCTCTTTGCGGAAGTAGCACTCCAATCCACAAAGAACAGTGAACCAAAAATGTTTAAAACTCTCTCTTTCTTGAACACTAAACTACTCTAATTTCTATATGATTTCTGGATGCAAAACTATATCTAGAATGCTTGACTTGGTAGTCTATTTATAGGCTTTGACATGCCCCCTTTTCAAAGGTTGCATCTGCTTCCAAAAGACAAAGGATGCAACCTTTGTTCAAAATTACGTCTACTACCGAAATACAAAGGTTGCGTCTGCGTTTCCAAAAGACAAAGTTGCAACCTTTGTTCAAAGGTGCATCTGTTTCCAAAAGACTGTGACCTTTGTTCAAACATACATAACTTTTTGGAAATGCTGCAGGTCAAACCCATCCCATCCCATGACTACTTTAATTTTCATTCACTTAAATATTGAATATTTAAATATTAATAATGCTAATATTTAAATCATTAAATTTCTAAAAATCACCACATGAATGAAAATTAATAAAATTTAATGCAAATGAAGATGCAAACACTTAGAGAGAGTTTAATTGGATAAATACCGTATGGGGAGAGGTAGTTTTTGGCTTTGAACCTTCCTTAGTGAAATATTATTGGATTTACTAGCTAATTAGTGAACGTGATGTCTTGAACTGCTCAATCGTTGATGTAAACCAAGACAATAATATTCACACGGTATTCCTCCGAACACATGATTCTACGGTTGTGTTCATTTTGGCCCTAAACAATTCCCGGTAATCCTGAGTGCTTTAGAGAATTCAGCCTAATAATTCTTATAGAAACGGTCACTTTTCACACTCATGTAGGTGATATCCCATTAAGAATATCTTGCAAAATACCCCACTTATTATTTCCAAGTATAGGAATCATTAAAAGCAAAGCTTATCCTAAACACGCTGCAGATAACACTGTTTCATCATAGGACATGGGTAGGAGATTATCTCCGCAATGCTCCCATTGAATCATCCACAATTCGGTTGTCCCTTTGAACCTAGATCTTTGGATCTCCAGTCAGCTATGTTGGGTTACCATTATGGCGATTCTTAAGATAGGCTTTAAACCCATTCCCCTCGATGATTTATAAACTTACTCTCTAGTCAAACCTTTAGTAAACGGATCCGTTATATTTTATTTTGACCTTATGTGATCAATGGTAATTATAACACTTGAGAGAAGTTGCGGTATTATGTCTATGACGTATGTGTGGGGACTTACCGTTATACATATGATTTTGTGCCCTTCTAATCGCTGATTGGCTATCACAATGTATACATATGGCGAGCACCGACTTCAGCCAATTGGGAATATCCTCTAAGAAATTACGAAGTCATTCAGCATCTTCCCTTGCTTTATCTAAAGCAATAAACTCAGATTCCATAGTGAATCTAGCTATACACGTTTGTTTAGAGGATTTCCATGAAATAGCTCCGCCTCTCAGGGTAAAAACATATCCACTCGTGAACTTTGAGTCTTATGTATTAGATATCCAGTTAGCATCACAATAGCCTTCAAGTACTGCTGGATATCTTGTGAAGTGCAATCCATAGTTCTGTGTAAATTTCAAATAACCTAGAACCCTTGCAATTGCCTTTCAATGATCATTTCTAGGATTACTTGTATATCTACTTAATCTGTTAACTGAATATGCAATGTCCGGACGTGTACAATTTGTAATGTACATTAGACTACCAATTATTCATGCATATTCACATTGAGATATACATAGACCAATATTCTTTGATAAATGCAAATTGACATCATATGGTGTTTTTGCAGGACTACTTACATAATTACTAAATTTTGTAAGTATTTTCTCAATATAATGTGATTGAGATAAAATTAGTCATTCAAACGTTCTAGAAATCTTGATTCCTACTATAACATCTGCAACTCCCATATCTTTCATATCAAACTTATTAGCCAACATTATTTTGGTAGATTTAATAATCTCATGATTACTACCAATAATTAGCATATCATCGACATATAGACACACAATGACATATCCCTCTTGTGTGCTTTTACTGTAAACACATTTGTTACACTCATTTATTTTAAATCCATTTGACAACATTGCAGTGTCAAACTTATGGTGCTATTACTTAGGTGCTTGTTTTAAACCATAAAGTGATTTAACAAGTCTACATACCTTTCTCTCTTGGCCATGCACTATGAAACCTTCAGGTTGTTCCATATAAATTTCCTCGTCCAAATTACCATTTAGAAAAACAGTCTTGACATCCATTTGATGAATCTTAAGATTATGAATTGCTGCAATAGCAATCAACATGCGAATGGATGTTATCCTTGTGACTGGCGAATATGTATCAAAATAGTATAAGCTGCCTTCTCTTTGCATAAAACCTTTGGGGACAAGTCTTGCCTTATACTTGTCAATAGGTCCATCTGCTTTCATATTCCTTTTGAAAATCCATTTATAACCTAAAGGTTTGTTTCCAGGAGGAAGATCCACCAATTCCCATGTATGATTTTGCATGATGGATTCAATTTCAGCATTAATAGCCTCTTTCCAAAATGGAGCTTCTGGAGAGGATATAGCTTCCTTATACGTTTAAGGCTCATTTTCTATCAAGTAAGTAAGAAAATCAGGTCCAAAAGACGTTGATATCTTAGCCATCTTACTACGTCTTGGTTCAATTTCTTGTACATGTTCTTGGTCAGCAGAATTATCATTACTTTCTTTATGACTGCTATTAAAGTCATCATAAGTTCTTTTCAAAGAACTTTGTTTTTGTGCAATTTTCCATGGAAATACATTTTCAAAGAATGTGGCATTCCTTGATTCAATTATTGTATTAATATGTACTTCGGGATTATTCGATTTATGTACAAAAAATCGACATGCACTACTATTTATGGGATAACCAATGAAAACACAATCAATGGTTTTAGGTCCTATTTTAATCTTCTTAGGATTAGGATTGTTGCCTTAGCTAGACACCCCCAAACTTTGAGAAATTTATAAGAAGGCTTTCTACCTTTCCATATTTCATAAGGTGTCTTATCTAACTTCTTGTGAAGTAATTTATTGAGAATGTGGTTTGCAGAAGGCAATGCTTCTCCCCAGAAATTCTGGGCTGCCCTAGAACTTATCAACATAGCATTCATCATTTCTTTTAATGTACGATTTTTGCGTTCAGCAACTTTGTTTTATTGAGGTGAATAAGGAGCAGTAGTTTGGTGAATAATCCCATGTTGAGTACAAAATTCAGAAAAGGTTGCAACATATTCACCTTACCTATCGCTTCTTATAACTTTTATCTTTTTGCTAAGTTGATTCTCAACTTCGTTCTTATAATTTGTGAACGTTTCTAAGGTTTCATCTTTGCTTCTTAGCAAATACACATAGCAGTACCTTGTGCAATTGTCTATGAAAGTAATAAAATATTTCTTGCCTCCTCTAGTTTGCACAAACTTTAAATCATAGATATCACCACGAATTAATTCTAGAGGTTCCGTACTTCTTTCAACAGGGTGAAAGTGTGCTTTAGTTGACTTTGCTTCCACACAAGTTTCACATTTATGACTTATATCAATATGAAACTTAGGTAATAGGTCCATGTTAATTAGCCTATGTATAGTATCATAATTCACATGTCTTAACCTCCCATGCCATATATTTGGCGATTCCACAATATAAGCAGAAGAATTAACTTTATTGATAATTTTGGGTACAACAGTCATTACATTCATTTTGAAAAGACCATTACTGAGATATCGTTTCCCAACAAACATTCCACTCTTTATTAGTACAAACTTGTCAGACTCAAAAACTAAACGGAAACCATTTTTACTCAACAATGGTTCAGAAACTAGGTTCTTTCTGATGTCAGGCACATGAAGCACATCGTTAAGAGTGAGTTCCTTTCCATAAGTCATCTTTAGAATTACCTTTCCTAGGCCTTGAACCTTGGATGTAGAAGAATTCTCCATGAACAATTGCTCTCCATGGGTAACTTCTTGATAGGTAGTAAACTTTTTTCTATCAAAACAGATGTGGCAAGTAGCCCCAGTGTCAACCCACCATTCCTTAGTGTCTCCTACCATGTTGACTTCAGATACCACGACCGCGAGATTTATGTCAGAGATCTCTTTAGACAGCTTCCCTTCCTCAGTTATGTGTACTTCATGACTCTTCTTTTTGGAATTGTCTTGGCCTTTGCGGTTTTGACATCCACTAGCACAATGTCCTGTCTTGTTGCAAACAAAACACTTGCCTTTGAACTTCTTAGAATTCCCTTGGCTTGAACTTTCACCATAGTGCTTCCTCTTTTTGTTATTCTTTGACCCACCCTCCACAATGTGTGCCTTGGCTTGCATAAGTTAATTGTTAAACTTCTTTTCAGAGCAACGATTATCCTCCTCAATCCTCAATCTTATGATTAGATCCTCAAGTCCCATCTCTTTGCGCTTGTGCTTAAGATAGTTTTTGAAATCTTTCCAAGCAGGAGGTAATTTTTCAATTACTGCAACTACTTGAAAGGTCTCACTTAGCAACATCCCTTCAACATGTATTTCATGAAGAATAAGTTGTAGCTCTTGGACTTGGTTAATAACCTTCTTGGAGTATGTCATCTTATAGTCAAGAAATCGATCGACCATGAATTTCTTCATGCCAGCATCTTCAGACTTATATTTCTTGTCAAGAGAGTTTCCATAAGGCTTTTGCATTTTTAATTGGACTACACACATTGTATAGTGCATTATCTAATGCATTGAGGATATAATTCTTGCAAAGAAAATCATAATGGTTCCATGCACCTACTTCAGCCATTTCTTTTGTGGTAGTTCCAGACACAGGCACATCTTCAGTCAGATAACATTTTCTGTTGCCACCTCTTGAAGTCTGTCCCATTGAACTTCTCAGACTTCTCACCATGATTGGTGGAAGTTGGGATCATCATGGGCACAACACTCACAACTGACGTGCTACCCAATTTACTAGAAGAATTACTAGTATCATCCATTTTCCCTTAAGAGAGAACATCACACAATTCAATATATTATAATTAAAGTAAAAGCAACAAAATATTATGAAGCAAATAGACTTTAGTTTCTTAACACCGTAACCCACAAGATTATTTAATTAAACTTCGCTAATAAAATATAACAATTTAACAAAACAAAATCTTGTCTGAAGATTGTTGGAAAAAGGTTTGAAAACTACTATATATTGTTTATTATAAACTATTGAATAATACACAATAAAATTTCTACAAATGCAAGAAGAACAAGGAATAGAAGAACCTTAAAAGATCGAGGCTAGAATTTGATTTTATAGCCTTAAGACAAGCTTGCCCCTCAATGGTGCCTCAAGGTTTGTGTTGGCAAATGTCTCCCAGGATACAACAATCTTTCTCTTTGCAGAAGTAGCACTCCAATCCACAAAGAACAACAAACCAAAAGTGTTTAAAACTCTCTTTGTTGAACACTAAACTACTATAATTTCTATATGATTTCTGGATGCAAAACTATATCTAGAATGCTTGACTTGGTATATTTATAGGCTTTGACATGCCCCCTTTTCAAGGGTTGCGTCTGCTTCCAAAAAACAAAGGATGCAACCTTTGTTTGAAATTGCGTCTGCTACCGAAATACAAAGGTTACATCTGCGTTTCCAAAAGACAAAGATGCAACCTTTGTTCAAAGGTGCATCTGTTTCCAAAAGACAAAGGTTGTGACCTTTGTTCAAACATACATAACCTTTTGGAAAAGTTGCAGGTCAAACCCATCCCATCCCATGACTACTTTAATTTTCATTCACTTAAATATTAAATATTTAAATATTAATAATGCTAATATTTAAATTATTAAACTTCTAACATTGAACACTTAAAAACCAAAGATTTGGTTCCAAAGGACCCCGATTGTTAGTAGCCACATGGAATAAACATAAAGAATGCAAAAAGAATGATAAAGAGCTGACATAGCAATAAAAGGTTCCGAAATACACACCATCGCTGATGCATGAGACCACACTAGTTGGTCTTGGCATATGACCAACTAATCCTCCTCCTCCACCCCATGAACCTTTAAACAACACTAGTATATGGGCACACACAAAGTGTGAGAAAATTCTTTATTTTTGTTTTTGAAATAGAAGGAGAGAGGAAGGAAGTGATAAAGAACGTGGGAGTGAAAAGTTTTTTTTTTTAATTTTTTATAATTAGAGATATGTTAAGATTATATGTAGGTGAGACTTTGAAAAAAAAAACAACAAAATTTGGTTGTGTGAAATTACATTTATGCACCATATTTCTTGTTCATGTTCTGTTTTAATTAGAGGGGTAAACTGGTAATTTAATGGAGTTTTGGTTGACAATGAGTTTTTTTATTAATTAATAGAGATATATGAAATAAAAAAGAACTTATTGCCCTTGGATTCCATACAGGCATAACATAAATGTGTCAAATTTTTTTTTTTTAACAAATAATATTATCTACACTAAGAGGAAGGGTTAGGCTAAGCCTCACAATGAGCTATTAGCTTCTTAAAAATCACCATTGCATAATGATAGGAAATTGTTATTAGCCATTCTCACTTAGTTTTCACTAGGAATAAGTGTATGGTGACTTTTTTGAAGTGTCAATTACACCTCCCTAATTATTATACTAATGAGATTCTAATGACTTCGAGCTCATTTGGAAATACTTTTAAAATGATTGAAAAACGCTTATAGTGCAAATGTTTTTGAGTTCCAAAAACGCTTGAAATACGTTTTGGAAGAAACACCAATTATGTCCTTTTGCAAGAAGCACTTAAAGTGATTTTTTAGGATTCACTTGCACTTTAACTAAGGATTAGTTTCAAGAGCACTTTCATTAAAATTTAAAAGCGCTTTCAGTCACTTTAAAAGTACACACAAACATACCCTTCATCTTGGTTCCGATTAAAAGTCTAACAACATTCCATGCCAATCTGTTAAACAAGAGAGAAAAAAAAACATTTGTAATATGTACGTTTATTTGGATATTATGTTTATGTAGTAATAACTGCCAACTACAAATTAGGTTCTCATCCTTCCTTTTACTACTTCATTGATTAAAATCCTATTCATTTTCAATTTTTGATCAAGGTCCTTGGTATTAATAACATCATTAATTATTTCAATAATAAAATATTTTTTTTTATTTCTAAATATATTCATTTAATGTTAAAAATGTTACAATTAGTATATTTATATTTATGACTAAATTTTTTATCATATATTTTTAGTTTTAGTTTGTACCCATTTTTAATTTGTAATTCTTTTTTAATTTGTACCAATTTTCTTTTCAATTTTAATTTGTACCCATATATTAATTTCTTTTTGTACCCATATTTTTTAAAGTTTATTTGTATTTGTACCCATATATTTTTTATTTGTACTTTTTATTTTGCTAAATGTACCCATGCTAATTATATGTACCCATTCATGTAAAACTTTTTAATCTTAAAATGTACTCATTCTTAAATATACCAATTTGTTATATGTAAAATGTACAATTTTTTATATAAAATATGTTCAATTTTTTTCTAATCCATTTTTAAACTTATATGGGTACATTCTTTTTTCTTTGATTTTAAAATGTATCCATGTCAAGTTTCATTGAAAAAATTTACTAATGGTATTAAGCCTAATATCTTTCTTTTCTTTTTTTTTTTTTTTTTTTTTTTTTTTTTTTTTTTTTGTGATTTTGAAGAATGTACCCATGTTTTGATACAATTAATTTTTTGGTTAATTTTGATGAATGTACCCATGTTTATATATACACACACACAAAACATTATATTTATATTTTAATATTTTTAATCCCGCAAATTATGGTTTTTTTAATTTAAAATCTCATTTATATAAATACTAAAATTTCTAATTTTTAATTTAAAAAATATAGTAACGTATATAGGAATAAATTATCACATTAATTTTAGGGATATTGGTCAAAAATTAAAAACCAACAAGATTTCAATCAAAGAATATTTATAACTAAAGACCGCATCCAAAGTTTTCCGTCAAAAATATGCATTCAGTTATTTGAAGCCGCGAAGAATTTGGCGGGGAATTCTACCAAGGGAAATTGTTCCCGCCATTTTACTCAACAATGTGCTCCTCAGCAGTGAAAAGAAAGTAACAAAATGTGTGCCGTTAAGCTTTTACTGCATGGATCGGATTAACGTACTGAGTTAACTCACCACGGCTCTGAGTCAACTCTGCGTCTCTCGTATACACAGGTCTTGGGGTTTTGAACTTATTTATATTTATTACGTCTAAGTTGGTTATGCGAGGATGGATTGTGTACCAATACAAACGTTTCTCTGTTGTGCAATTGTTTTAATCAGCTGACAAGTGGAAAAAATCAACCAATACCAAACCTCATGGGATACTATAGTTCGGATTTGGATCCTCTTTTGAGCTCAAGGTGAGGATCCTCCTAACCAATGAGTGTGGGCCGTTGAATAAAAATTCAACGACTATAATTATTATAACTTTAAAGGGACCTCCTGTTTGTAGCCCTTGGATTTTCATCCAACGACCCACACTCCTTGGTCAGGAGGATCCTCACCTTAGGCTCAGGAGAGGATCCAAATCCCTTAAGTTCGTGGGTGGTGGGACAATGTGAAAAATATAAGTTTTGGTTTTTCATAGAGATAATAATCTCCATGTGATCGAATATCTTAGTATATATGGTCCTGAGTTTTCACTTATGGGTCTCAAGGTCGAAACTCTCAATCTCCTGAATTAATTATAATAGTTTTGAGCTTTTCAATCCCCTTCCCTTAATAATAATATTTGTTTTAAAATGAAGATAATAATTTGCAAAGTCACTACATAGATTTGAATATTTCACTTCATCTACTTGAACATATTTTTATAGTTTTATTTATCTATTTATTGTGACAAAAGAACATGATCTTATTTATTGATTTTTTATTTTGTTTGTTATAAGTGCTAGTTGGAGGTGAGAGATGCAGTGGTAATTATTTACAAATAATATCTTACAAAGTTCATATTATGATAAAGTTTACAACGCTGAATTTGAACGTCTAACACTAAAAATAACAATAATAACTTTACTCATGCTTACAAAAAAATTTCTTTGAATTGCTTGATAGTCAAGACAATTTTTTTTTTTTGGGTAAAGTACAAAAAACTACCTCAACTATTGGTGTCACGACACTTTCATATCTCATCTTTTAAAATTGACAATGTCATATCTCATCTTTAGAAATTGTGTCAATGTTATACCTTCCATTAGTTTGGCCTTTTATTTTTCAGTTAAATGCTGACGTGACTTGATCCGGGACCCTTTTTTATTAAAAAACTAATAAAATATTATTAAAAACAAAAAAAATCATTTAATATTATTTAAATATTAAAATAATAAAAAAAGTACATAAAAAAAAATAAAAAATGAACCTCTCCTTTTCGTCCCTCCCTCCTCTCTCTCTTCACCATCTTCCTACAATCCAGGAAGAAGAAGAGGAAGAAGAAGAGAAAAAAAAAAAAAAAAACCCCAAACCAAACCCAGTTCGTCCCCCCTTCCCCCACCACAAACCCAACCCCCTGCAACCCAAAAAGAAGGAGGAGGAAGAAGAAGAAGAAAAAACAGAAAAAAAAAAAAAAACCAACCCCAACCCAACCCGAAAGACGAAGAAGAAGAAGAAGAAGAAAGAAGAAGAAGGAAAAAAAAAAAAAAAAACAAAATTGAGAAACTCTCGTCCTCCCCACCCCCCCCCCCCAACAAAAAAAACCCACCTGCAAAAGAAAAACAAGAAGAAGAAGAGAGAAGGAAGAAAGAAAAAAAAAAACAAAACAAAACCCAGTTCGTTCGGATCTGGGTTTCTTTTATTTTATTATTATTATTTTTTTTTATTTTGTTTTATGGGTTGCAGGTAATGGGTGTGAGGTTGGGTGCAAAGGGTGGGTGCGAAGGTGGAGAGGTTGGGTGCGGGGAGAAGAGGAGGTGGGGAACGGGGAAAACAAATTGATTTTTTTTTTCTGGGTTGCAATTGCAGAAAGGGGGAAGAAGATGAAGATGGGGAGAAGAGAGAGAAGGGGCGAAGGGGACGATTGATGTTGTGATGTTGGATTTTTTTTTTAATTATTTTAATATTAAAAAAATATTAAATGATTTTTTTTAGTTTTTAATAAATTTTTTAATAAAAAATAGGTCCCGGATCAAGACACATCAACATTTAACTGAGAAATAAACGGCCAAGCTAACGGAAGGTATAACATTGACACAAATTCGTAAGATGAGGTATGACATTGTCAATTTTAAAAGATGAGTTATGAAAGTGTCGTGACACCAATAGTTGAGGTAGTTTTTTGTACTTTACTTTTTTTTTTTTACAAATGTATATCAGTTTGAATGTTTTCTCTTCTCATATTAATGAGAACATCGTATTTTCTTTCAAAAAGTAACATTTGTTAAAATGTTTACTATATGTATTATTTTGTTTCTCTTTAAAGCTTATGCTCAATTGAGATTTTAAAATATCTTATTATAATTTGATGAAGGTTTTTTTTTTTTTTTTTTTCTGTTTATGAAGATGCATGATTTGTTAATACCTAAAGTATATTGTGATATTGCTCCCAATCTATCAAAATCCTTCACTTTTTGTAATTCTGTTTAAATTCTGATTGAATACTCTTAAACGAACACCCTTCAATTTACCAAAATGGGAAAGTGAGGGATTACAAGTGTTACATAAAGCCGCCCCACAGGGTATCATAGAGCCGCAGCACACGAAATACCACGCTACGGAATTATTTCAATTTTTGGTAAACATTGCCACGCAATAATCTGCGCCACGAAAAAAAAAATTGTATAAAAACCAACTCGTCCGAGTTCAAACTGGCGACTCGTGAAAAAAAACTGAGTTCCGAGTCATGTAAATCACGCGCACGTGGCAATTTAATTCGGTCAGGGATCGTGGGCTGTCGTTTTGTCCCAATAGGGCTTCTCTCTCTCTTCCCCCTCTCTGTGGCTCTCTATCTCTCTCCCAAAGCTCCCAGAGGCATCTCCAATGGCGGTTATCAAACCCTAACCAGGTATCGTTGTTGCACATATATATTTAATCCACTTCTCAATCAGAAAAAGGCACAACTTTCGAATCTGCATACTTCTTTTTTTATTGGAACTTAGTTCAAACAATTTTATATTCACTCCTCGATTGTTTTTGTTTTTTGGTTCCATAGGATCTGCCTGAACACACCTGGATTTTGCAGTATTTTGGATGAATTGTTATCCAAATCTTACTGCTTAGCGATAGTCTAAGACGCTTTAATTTTGGGGAAAAGCTTAGGGCTTTTGTGGCGGTTTGATTTCGGGTTGGGATCCAATCGGATTGGCTATATGGACAATCCGGTGGTCAAAAAGAGGGGTCGCCCTAGGAAGCGTAAAGTGGAGGATGAAAAGGACCTGAAATTGGGTCCGGAAGCTAAGAAACGGGTTGTGGAGACAAGGTTGATTGTGTTGGTGGGTAGATATGTGTTGAAAGACTTTGGAAGGAGTGGGATTTTTCTTGGGAAAGTTGTGTATTATGATGCCGGGTTGTATAGAGTTAATTACGAAGATGGTGATTGTGAGGACTTGGAGAGTGGCGAGATTCGTGGCATCCTTGTTGGTGATGATGATTTTGACACTGGTTTGAATGTTAGGAGGAAGAAATTAGATGATTTAGTGTCGAACTTGAATAGGGAAACTGCAGCTGGGTTGGATAAGAATGTTGTAAACTCAGTCCAGGAGGCGGATAGGATCGATTCACCAGCATTGAGGGATTTGGGCGGTGGAGTAAAGATCGAGAGTGATGAGACTCAAATTGAAGGTGACGATGATTCGTCTAGTGATTCGAGTGAGTATGAACGGGATAGAGATATGGGTTTTGATGATAAGCCACCCCCTGTCCCACCACCACCATTGCCGCCTTCTTCAGGTACCATAGGCGTGCCAGAGCAGTATGTTTCACATCTTTTTTCCGTATATGGTTTCTTGCGATCATTTAGCATCTCCCTGTTCTTGAACCCCTTCACACTGGATGATTTTGTGGGATCGCTTAATTGCTGTGCTCCAAACACACTGTTGGATGCAATTCATGTTGCTTTGCTGCGTGCCTTGAGGCGTCATCTTGAAACACTCTCATCTGATGGCTCAGAGGTAGCACCAAAGTGTTTGAGGTATACATACAACTCTCAGTGCATTAGTTGATTGGATCTTTTACAATATCAGTACATTGCAGGAGCCGTATTAGCTTCAAGTGCGTATGGTAGTAACCTAGCTACCCTTCTTGTATTATGTTTTACAACCAGAAAAATGATTGCAGTAAAATATTACTATATACACATATCTGATGTTTTTGTTTATAGTTCCATTACTAAACTTTCAGGATTATGTTTATCATTTATTTGCAGGTGCATTGATTGGAACTTGGTTGATACATTGACTTGGCCAGTTTACTTGGTCCAGTATTTGACAATTATGGGATATACAAAAGGACCTGATTGGAGAGGCTTTTATAATGATGTTTTGGGTAAGGAGTATTATCTACTATCAGTTGGTATAAAGTTAATTATTTTGCAAATCCTTTGCAACGATGTCTTAGATGCTAAAGATCTGAGAGATGAATTAGACATGCGTGAAGAATCAGAAGTCGGAATAGATTATGATGCAGAAGTAACTAATCCTCTTGTAAGTGGGCCAAGAAGGGTCCACCCGAGATATTCTAAAACTTCTGCCTGGAAGGACAGAGAAGAGGTGGAAACTAATCGCACGTCTGGTAATGCTAATTCAATCAGTTCCAAAGGTGTAAAAGAGGACGTGGATGATGCAGATCGCAACTCTGATGAATGTCGGCTTTGTGGCATGGATGGAACCTTGCTTTGCTGTGATGGGTGTCCTTCTGCTTACCACACAAGGTGTATTGGTGTTATGAAATTGTCTATACCAGAAGGGTCCTGGTATTGTCCCGAGTGCACAATTGATAAGATTGGGCCAACAATTACAAAGGGAACATCTGTTAAAGGAGCACAAATATTTGGCATTGATTCCTACGAGCACATCTTCATGGGTACTTGCAACCACTTACTGGTGTATGTTTTCAACATCTTTGGTTTTTAGTTCCCCCTTGTTGTGTTTGCTATGAATTTTAATTACTGATGAACCTTTTTCCTAAAAAAAATTCATTACTATTGGTTCGTGGAGATACCTCCGTCTATACCTTGGACTTGGATTTTTTTCTCCAGTTCTGTCTATATGTCTTGCTCTTAATGTCTTCTCATTCATTTGGAATGTCATTCAACCTATCTGCTTGCTTGTTTTAATCTCCTGGCATGATTTTTGCAGGCTCAAGGAAACTATCAATACAGAACCATGTGTTAGATATTACAGTCAGAATGATATTCCAAAAGTCCTTAAAGTTTTACATTCATCTGGCCAACATACAGCTTTATACTCAGATGTGTGCAAGGCAATTTTACAATATTGGAGTATCCCAGAAAGTGTCTTATATTTTCCAGAAGCGACTGAAACAGAAATTCCATTGGAATATACAAAGGAAGGTGCAAAATCTTCTACTCGGTCACTTCCTTTGCCTGGCAAGGAAAATCATACGGTTGCAGATCCGGTCAAGGCTGAGAATTATGTGACTAGTGTAAGTCATACCAATTTAGGTTACACGGCAGCTTCATCTCTCAATGCCTCTGATAAGATCCAAGTTGACCTTCCTAATTTTCAGAGCAATGGTGGCAGTGAACCACAGGAGCGCCGGCCTTTGATTATCAAGATACGTACAAGGCAGAAAATGGAATTTTCTGTTCCAAATGGTACTGGTAGCCAGCAGGCTGATCCATCTCATCTGACCCACCAAAGTTCAGTTGAGAGACCGCTTGCAGTAGCCCGTAGTACATGCACCTCAGGGAACATCAACAGTTCTTACAGTGAGCATGCATGCATGGGGGCTTTTTATAAACCTCAGGCATACATAAATTACTATATGCATGGAGAGTTTGCTGCATCTGCTGCTTCCAAACTTGCTGCAATATCATCAGAAGAAACTCGGGTCTCAGATAGTCAGGCTTTAGGCAATCCCAGGAAAGTTGCGTCTGCAAACATTTCATTGCAAACAAAAGCCTTCTCATTAACAGCCTCACGATTCTTCTGGCCAAGTTCTGAAAAGAAGCTTGTGGAGGTTCCAAGGGAGAGGTGTGGTTGGTGTCTTTCTTGTAAGGCTTCAGTGTCAAGCAAGAGAGGATGTATGCTAAATCATGCTGCTTTGAGTGCCACCAAAGGTACTATGAAGACCCTTGCCAGCCTGCATCCAATAAAGAATGGGGAGGGGAATCTTGTAAGCATTGCAACATATGTTTTATACATGGAGGAGAGTTTAGGTGGCCTAGTAACTGGACCCTTTGTAAATGAAAATTATAGAAACCAGTGGCGCAAACAAATTTATGAAGGATCAAGTTTCTGTGCAATAAAAGCGCTATTGCTTGAAGTAAGTTTTTAATATCCTGACCTCTGTTTTTTTGTGTAGATATTAGTTGGTCGGTACCTTTTCAAGTAGGCATTAGTGTTTAGTGAAAGGGGCCTTAGTTTCTATCTTCCATGAGCTCCACCACATGAAACTCAATGGTATTGTTTATGATCTGGCCTTCATCATTAAACTTCCTATGTCAACTACTGACAAGTGATGCCTAAAATGATTTTGGTTGGATTAAATGGACTACTGAAATCAGAGGACCAATTTCAAACCACTCATTAGGACAGTTGCAGGATTATGGGGACATTTATTTCCATTTATGTCTTAACTTTTGCGATCTGATTTGAGTTTCAAATTGAATTTTTGAGTTCAGTAGGTATATTGAAAGCATGAGATTTGAAATTTCTACTAATTGGCAATTATGCAATTTTCTTTGAAGTTGAAGTTTGCCAACTAAATTTTTAATTTCATTGATCAGTTTCATTTTGCTTGTCTTTTGGTAATGTATATGCTATTTTTTTTTTTTTTCTTTTTAAGTTTCACATGACTTGTAAAGATTAGTGAGAAAGACCAATGGCAGCCAAGTTATACAAATTTACTAATTTAGTAGGAATGAGTGCAATATAAGTGCAATCACTTCATTATTCTAGCATAGTGAAAACGTTTTAGTTATTCTGTTGAATCTGTACCGGAATATTTTAGTGAAATAATCCTCTTGTATTTTATGACTACTTTGGTTGCAGCATAGTGCCTACTTGTCTGCTTTTCGTTAGTTTTTAAACAATATTTATAGCAACAGTGTGTGCGTATGTGTGACTGAAAAATGCATAAGATGCCTGGCAAGGTTCCTTGAAACGAGTTATGCATCTCATATTATTTTCTTCCCTAAATTTTGACCTGCGGTTTATTTAATTCCCTTGTATATCCTATATGTGGGTGTATTATTTTGTGATATATATTTTCATGCTTATGCATTTGTTCTGATGGATGATGTGTCTCTTATCTGCAGCTTGAGGCAAATATCCGAACCATTGCTCTATCTGGGGAGTGGATTAAGCTGGTGGATGATTGGTTGGTTGAATCTTCGATGATTCAAAGTGCAACTTGCTCTGTTGGCACTACACAAAAACGCGGACCAAACAGCAGGAGGGGTAGGAAGCAGAATGCGATTCATGACGATAAAGATGATGATTGCCATGACCAGAGTTTTGTCTGGTGGCAAGGTGGGAAGCTATCAAAGCTTATATTCCAGAGAGCAATTTTATCATGTTCACTGGTTAAAAAAGCAGCTCGCCAAGGTAACTTCTGTCTTTGCCTTTCCGCAAAACTAGCTGTTAAACACACCCACCCCACCCCGGCAATGATATCTTTGAATTATTGAAGGTTTTCCTTCCAGAGATCTGTACTCATGGCTTTTGTGTGGTCCATTAGGTGGTTGGAAGAAAATTCCTGGTATATCTTATGCTGATGGTTCTGAGATTCCTAAAAGAAGCAGGCAGTCAGTATGGAGGGCTGCAGTTGAAATGAGTAAGAATGCATCACAGCTTGCGCTTCAGGTTTGTTATTTTCTTGCAAATACATAAATTCCTTGCTCTGTTCACCCCTATATCTCTTGGCCTGGCAACATTTTAAGTTACCTGGTGATGTATATAGTTGATAACTTAAGAAACTTAAACTGTAATATTTCACCAGGTCAGATATTTGGACTATCATCTGAGATGGAGTGATCTTGTTCGTCCTGAGCAGAACCTCCCCGATGGGAAGGGTGTGGAGACAGATGCATCTGTTTTTAGAAATGCAAATATATGTGATAAAAAATCTGTGAAGAACAGTACCATATATGGGGTTGATTTCGGTAGTCAAAAGCATCTGCCTAACCGTGTAATGAAGAGTATCATTGAAACAGAGGAAAGTCAAGATGGATATAACAAGTTTTGGTTTCCTGAACTGCGCATTCCTTTATATTTGATTAAAGAATATGAAGAAAGGGTGGGCAAAGCTCTTTTGCCATCAGCTGAGGAGCCTTTGAATATGTTTCGCAAGTTACAGAAACAGCAGTGGAAGGTTCCCCGCAGGGACATATTTTTCTATCTTGTGTGCAAGAGAGATAATCTGGACTTGTGTTCCTGCTCTTCATGTCAACTGAATGTTTTAATGCGGTAACTACAACATATGATTTATTCTTTTTAATTGTTAAGTTCTCTATACTGCTATGTCAAAAACTGAGTCGTTATTTCTCTGTTGTAAATTCAGGAATGCATTCAAGTGCAGCATCTGTCAAGGTACATTGACACAACCTTCTTTTAGTCTTTACAAATGTAGTGTTTTAATTAGGAATCTCTTAAAAAATGTGATTTAAGCAAGAGTTGCTAAGTAACAACTTTTTTAAAATGCAGGATTTGCTAATTATATGATCAAATACCAACTTCTTAAACGTATTTAAAGTTTTTTTTACCAATGTTTGCAATTTCTTCTGTATTGTTGTCAGGTTATTGTCATGAGGACTGTACCATGAGTTCAACAGTTTCTATAAATGAAGAGGTTGAGTTCTTGATCACTTGCAAGCAGTGCTACCATGCAAAGGCTTTCACTAAAAATGAAAACTTGAAGGAGTCTCCAACTAGTCCTTTGCACTTGCAAATGCAAGAATATCAAACTCCCATGACAGTCACCAGTGTTGCACGGACCAAAAATTACACTCAACCAGTAACACATGTCAAAGGACAAGGGACCCGTTCCGAGAAGAAAGCAACTTCAGAGTCTGCTTTGGCAGCAAAAAAACGTCGCGGCATTTGTTCTTGGGGTATTATATGGAAGAAGAAGAACGGCCAGGAAACTGACACTGATTTCCTGCTTAATAACATACTTCTTGCGGATGGTTCAGAAGTGCATGGGTTGTATCCTGTTTGCCACTTGTGCCATATGCCATATCAGTCAGATCTGATGTATATATGCTGCGAAACTTGCAAAAGTAAGTGTGGTCCCATAAGTGGTATTTTTGGCTCTCTCTCTCTCTCTCTCTCTCTCTCTCTGTGAGCGTGTGTGTGTCTAAGGTGGATTATGTGTGTGGTGATGCAGATTGGTACCATGCCGAAGCTGTTGAGCTCGACGAGTCAAAGATTTCTGAAGTGGCTGGTTTCAAGTGTTGCAAGTGTCGGAGGATAAAATCACCTTTATGTCCTTACACTGATTCTAAAAACATAAGGATGCTTGAGAACAAGAAGGTTCACACTAGGCGTTCAAAGCAAGAAACAGTTGGAGAGGACTCTGATTCTGCAACCATTTCCATATCTGATTCTAAATTGTACGAACCTGCTACTCCAATATTTCCCATGGAGGAAGTGCCCATGCAAGATGGTGATCCTCTTCTCTTTTCTCTCGCTAAAGTTGAGTTAGTTACAGAGTACGATTCGGAAGTTAATGCTCAATGGAATACTGCTGAGCCAGGGCCTAGGAAATTACCAGTGAGAAGGGGTATTAAGCGTGAAGAGGATGTAAATGGCTTTCACGAGAGTAACATATCTCATCCTGGAATATCTACACATGGTGAAATGAATTACCTGTCAAATTCCATGGACTTTGCACCATCCCATGTTGAATGGGATGCCTCCATGAATGGATTTGAAGGTGAGATGGTGCATGACTATGAAGATCTGAACTATGAGAATATGGAACCGCAAACTGTCTTCACTATCAATGAGTTGCTTGCACCTGATGATGGTGACCAGTTGGATGGATTCGAAGCATTTGCAGATGAATCAGGAAATCTGGAAAACCAATATACAGTTTTCCAGGATGGAGGCTCTGATCAGTATAACATGGCTACTTTCACTGATGAAGTAAAGTCTGCTGTTGATATGATGCAATGTCAGGTGTGCTCATTTCAAGAACCATCCCCCGATCTTTCCTGCCAGAACTGTGGGCTATTGATACACAATGAGTGTTCACCTTGGACTGAATCATCACCAGTGAATGGAAGCTGGAAGTGTGGCCAGTGCAGAGAGTGGCGGTAGCTGTTTTGCCATCCTAAGGCTTCAGGCTTTGTTCTGTAAACAATTTTTAGAGCGATATCTTCTGGACAAGATTTTGCAAGGTAACGACTCTTGATGGTTAAATTTTTTGATTTATGAGAAAGGCAAGATATCAAATATGGAAATTTCAGTTCTCTAACCCCGGAGTTAATTTGTTAATGGTACTGCTTGTGGCGGACTGATGATACAGTTATTACCTTCCCCCGGCGTTTCTCAGTCAGATTCAGTTACATTGAGAAGTTCGGGAAGCTGAATTATGACTTCCCATTTAAATAGTGAGGCACCACAATGTAGTAGTAGGGGGTTTGGAGCTCTAACCTAAAGTGGCCGATTTTTCCGTAACCGGAAAATGGGCTGTTATTGTTTCACTGCCATCATATTTTTTTTGGGTCTGAACTGAGTTCAGACGATAAGCAGGTTTTTTGTGCTTATCTGATTGAATTGCTTGTGTAAATGAAATCCCAACCACAGTTTTCTTGTTATGAAATCAGGTCGTACTGAGGAAGCTTTTTGGTATTGTGGAAAGTTGTTTGTGTTAATAATTTCCTTCTCTCGTGCAAGATGTTGTTTTTAAAGTATTTTCTCAATTATCTTAATTCCTAAATTATAGATTTTTTTTTTCCTGTGCCACCTATTATGAACTAAACTTTTCTCTCTTAATCTGTTTTAACCACTTGGCACGAGTTTGGACTCAAAGTCAGCAAGATGTGGGATCTGCGCTTACCACATGATATCACTTAATGATCAGATTTACGGAGTAATTAATGATTGTACAACGTTAGTATGAAATCGTAAACCGTTGTATGAAATTTAAAAAATTTTAAAAACGTTGTATGACTTTGAAATTGAACGAAAAACTTGAGGGCCAAAATGTACCTTTACCTTATAACTTTGTATCTCAATGACTAATCAAATTCTAAATTTAATTAAAGTACAAATTTAATCGGTGACATATCATTTGCTACATAAAATCAAGGTACCTAACATTATTCTTTGATTAAATCAAATATGCAGACTTAACCCAAAAGCATTCAAAATCTTTGAATTTCTTTCTACTTTTTAGCACTACTTGTATATCTATTTACTAAAATAAATAAATAAATAAATAAAATAAAATAAAATTAGAGTTCATACTTCTCGCATGCTTGATGGTGTGTTTATTTTTTATTTTGTGTTCATCTTACAGTGTATCTATCAGACAATTTTTTGTGCAAATGAATGAAAAAAATATAGCATCAAATTATAATACGAAAAAGGACAAAAAAAATCAATTTCCAAATCAAAACCATGAAATTTTTGTGTCTAACGAAACAATCACACATTTATCGTGCAACATTAAAAATAAATGTTAAATGTTATTATAACCCTTTTTCTCGTCAAATGTCAGTAAAAAATAAAACAAAAAACAGCAATGTCTTAACAGTTTTCAAAATAGAAAAGTTTTAGACAATATATCTCATTAGATATATAATTTTGTCACTACACTTGTTCCTTAAGATATTAGAGGTAACTAAAAAAACCTCTCAAATTCTGGCCATGTAACCTGACCTCTGCTTTGCTTTTTTCTGCTTTTTGAAATGCATTTCTTTCTTTTTTGTTATCCTCCTTCTTTATCCAAGTTAGGTTTATTTGAAAGAGTATTGCACAATCAATAATCGAAAGAGAGAGAGCGGAAAGAAAAAAAGAGCAGATTATTTATTTTTTCTTTGATCCCATAGCTTTCAGAATCTTCCGATTTATTTAGAGCATCTCCACCACTGTGGAGTTGCCCTTGCAATTGGACAAAATTGTCTCCCAACCCATCAAAATCTACTCCAGGAATTGCAAAAATGAAGGGCAGTTGACAGGGGAGCCCTGTCAATTGTTGCAAGGGGAGGAGCTCACAATTGAAGCAGCAGACAACCATGAGCCCTAGCCAAACCGCTATTTTTGGGTGAAAATGTTGAATTTCTAACTGTCCTTTAATCTGAACCATTGGTTTTCGAATCTGAGTGTTTAATCTGAACTCCTACAACGCGAAAAAAAAATTGTTCTTTTGTGGTCAGCTGCCACATGCTAGAATCCTGACCTTCCAAAGGTTATAATTTTGAAAATCAACTGCTCGGATAAAAATACCCAACCATATTCTTCTTTCTTCACACAACTGAATTTTTGTTTTACTACAATCCTATTATTGGAATTAGACTTTAATTATGTTTGTTGTAATTAGACATTCAGTAAAAAATTTTAAAAAATTGTATATGTTAATAGTAATCGTCCTTACCCTTCCTCCTTCCAAACTAATAAACTTGCACAAACAATTACGGTTTAGAGTGAATAATAAGAGCAATTGTACTGCCCTGGCCTTCTAATTGCAATTGCGCCCCCCCCCCCCCCCCCCCCCCCAATTGGTGCAAATGCTCTTATAATCTTGCAAAAGTCATCCACCTAAATTATTACTCCCGTAGGACAAGTTGTGGTAAATCTGTAGTTTAAAAACTAATTTAGGTTCTACAGAAAGAAGAAAGGTATTATACAAACAAGTGGCGTTCGGGGCAACATATCACACTGCACATCACCCAATCGTTTGTATTACTGAGAATAACAAATTTATGCATCGACAACAAACAAATACAAGCTTCTACTACAACTAATCTACTTCATGATATCTTACATTCTCCTGTCAAGTCCCCGTAACTACAGAAACCAATCCGCTGCCGCTGGGACGGGGAAAAAATGTGAAACGAGAAAGAAAAAGAAAAATACCCTCACCCCAAAACCGAGAAAATTTCTCACGTAGGCACAATTGCATTGTACATAAAGAATCTAAAAACCCCGACCACCTACCTGTGGAAATATCCACTCACACTAATGCTGCCCGCACAAATCAGCTCACACTTCAATTCCGCCAGCCCTTGCGGTGGGATTTTCTTTGTCCACCACTTGAACTTTGCGCGAGAGAGACCACTGGGCAGGTTGTATAAATCAGATTTACGAGTGTATAATAATGAACAAATCCTCACACATCACCTTCACTTTGTCACAGCAAGCCGGCCAGCATAGCCCCAGGGTCCGTTAATGCTGAAACTGGACTGGTCGGTTGAGCTACTGGAGGTGCTGGTGGCACCGGTCCAGGTGCGCGAGCTGTAGGCATGATAACTAATTGTTCCTTGATGAACTCCTTCAACCTACACATCACTCAAAGGTCAGAGGATTCTATCTTCCAAAAGCTGAAAAATTTAACGTTAGCAATACATACTCGAGCGTTAATGAAGGGTCCCCTGAAGCAACTGTCATACGCAACTGTGTTCTGTCTGCTGGATCTGTTTCTATTCTAACCTGAGGAGCATAAACAAGCAAATTTCATTAACCTGTTACAATTCTAAAGTGTATTTTCTCATAAAGTTATGGATAATTCCTAAAACTTAATAAAATTCCTATACAAGGGAAAGGCCAAGCAACGTAGTTTTGTATCTATAACAATAAACCGACAATTGGGGTTTCAGCTGTGCCATGATAGCAAAAGTCGTGGAATCAAATCCACCAATTAAATTTTATAGTCCCGGAAACAAACATAAAATTCTTACCAAGCAAAGCATGGCCCGTGTACTTTCTGAGTAAAACGTTGTACTTGCAACAAGATTATTTGGATTTGGGTCCTAAAATAGAGAATAAATTAGTGACCACCTTAAATAACTGGCAGACTAGCAAGAAAAATTTAAACATAGGAAGGGAACTTACAAGTGCCGGACAAACCATCAACCGAAAACTGTTAAGTAGATTCGCCATTTCTGCAAGTGGCATTGGTTTGACACCTCTAACCTGCACCGTTTACTGGAAAATATCACCACATTGCTAAATAAAGTAGCTAGCCAATGTACAGGAATTTAACCTCAACCTGGGATTAGCGATAAACCGACTGCACAATGCTAAAAATTTACTACAAAATGGTTAGCATGTGTTTCCTATTCTGATGTGTAACAGTTAACAGGTTCTATCATCCTGCTTTCCAGTAGATTATGACACATCACCATAAACAATTATATTAATTATTCAGAAAAAGATTAACTGAAAGAGACTAATAAACAATTATGTCATCAGAATTCACTCTGTCAATATAAATGGTTGTCAATCATTTTCAACACGTAAAAGGAATTTCTTCAACACAAATATAACAAAATGTGACAAATCCTTGACAGACATACCACTTCTTGAAGCTTCAGAGGTGGCCCCGAAAGTGATCTCCACTGAGGAAAGAACTCTTCAGCAGACACTGGAATAGGCTGAAGAAATTTATTTAAGACAGCTGGGAGGCGAAGCTTGACATTGACCTACAAAAGGGTTACTATAAGTATCTACAACAAATATCATACGACCTATTGTCTGCTTCATAGGACACTAAAAAAACACAAGAATTTTTTAGAGTAAGTACCATATTGTTACCAAACTTGTAGGAAAAATCAAGAACTGCTACATCCCTGCTAGGTCTGAGATTCACAACTTCTAGCGGGCATTGTACCTACAGAACAGGAAAAAAAAAAAAAAAAACACAAAGCTAATAAATATGAGAAAGAGAGCGATCAACCACCAAAGCTTAATTACAAGAGTATCATTTAGTACCTGTGCCCTGGGAGGAATAGTATCCGGTACTAGTGAGAGCTCCATTTTCAAATGAGAGGGAGGTAATATTATAGCCTGAACTGACACAAGTGGTGAAGTATTTTTGTTTCCCAAGAAAAGAACAAAACATCCTTGATGTAGCCGCCACTCGGCTTTAATTCCAATCTGGCATAACATCACATGAATGTCACTATAAGCCTAATAAGGCCTTGATGAATTTTCATAATCTCTCTCGAAGAAAATGTGGAAACTATCACATCTATAAACAAGAAAAATATGGTTATAATTTGGGGGAAAACCTGAATATTAGGATCTTCGTAAAGAACACCACTATCCTTCAAGCAGAGAGCATGAAACCTTTCAGCAATATTTCCTATTGGCTGCATTTAAGAATTGTAAAATTAGTTACAAGTATTAGAAAATAAGTATAAACGACAAAAAACAAGAATCAAAGGCAAACACATTTATCTAATAGTTAGCGCATTAAGCTACTCATAAATCACAATTACTTCAAAAACACATTTAACTAATAGTTAACACTTTCAAGTTCCATCTACATCTTAGAACTTAGAACTTAGAAGAAATACAGCACACAGAAATGATTGCCTACAATGTTTACAGAAATTACCTGAACAGAATTTTGCTCCTCGCCAACAGGCACAATTGCTGAAGCATCCACAGCATCTGGATCACCTCCTAATCCAGGGATTACATTCTGCTGAGGCTCACCAGCAGTAGCGGGAGGGCCTTCAATAGCCAGGGGACCCAATAGATCACCAAGGATATCTGCTGCAGGTGCCTGAGGATCAACTTTACTCAAAGTACCATTTTCCTGAGACGAACCTTGGTCAGTTGAATTGTGATCCTGTAACAATACCCAAACATGCATCAATATTCACTCAAAATAAGACATAATATTTGTATGTGAAACTACAATATGCATACCCTATATACACAGAATGAAAGAAAAATCAGAATCATTATTGAAAAGATAAACAATACCAACCGCATTACTGCTCATGCTAGGCATCTTGACAAGACCAAGCTGGTTGACAGGCGGGGTCCCATTAGCAGGGCGTTGGTCGGTCACAACCAAAGCACTCGATGTTTGCTGCTGGGCCCGCAACTTGATAGCACTTTGTTCTGCTGTATCAACTTCTGTATCTTCAGCCTTCTTGATCAATGCAGACTACATATTAAACAAAAATATAACTATTAAAGTTTGTTTCAATAATTTCCAAGAAATTGATAGTGTTGTGAACTAGCTGATCATCTGAAGGAAAGTGCAAAACAAATGTACCTGCCGCTCGGGAAATTTAGGCATTTCAGACAAAATATCCACCAGAGCTGCACCTCTCCTACTTAAGGCAAGGTATTCAGCAGCTCTTTGTTGTATCTCAACATCAATGCAACTCTCATATCTGAATGGAAGAAATTATGAGCCAAGGAAAAGCATAGAATTTAATAACAAAAGAGAACCAAGTCATGAAAGTAAAGATGCAAAAGACAACCCCACTTCTTGCTGAATATTGCTCAAATCAACCATGCAATAAAGAAAAACACAGAATTTGAAAACAAAAAATAACCAATTCATGAAAGTAGAAGTGCAGAGGGCAATCTCACTTGTTGAAAATTGACCAGATCTGATTCTGTAGTTCCTGATCTGGAGGTTGAGTGTGCATAAAGATCTTAGCATATGTTGAAAGAAGAATAGGTACCGTAGATGTCCTGCAAATACATCATACAGTCTGTAAGATAATATACATAAATGATAACTGGATTTAGCAAGACTAAGAAACAGAGAAAGATTTAAGTTCCCTTACGTTACAGCAGGAAGCTTCTCATGTATGACACTAAATAATTCCTTCGGACTGCACCCAGGCCGTCTGGCCAAAAGGTGGCCAAATTCTCCAATGATATATGCACTGACCTGTTGCATGTGTATTGATTCCAAACAAATCAAGACATCTATTTTATTTAGATGGTTAAATTTGGTAGAAAAATATGCAAGAGAAATAATGAACACTAAAGATTGGAACGTTGAAATTGAAATGATACTCTTGAAAATCATGTGTTACAGATATATTCTGCCCCAAGACGAATTTGCAACTTAGAACCCAAAACCATAGGACTCTTTTTAGAACATAATGAGAATCTCCATTAAGAACGATCTTACAATTCTCAGCCTCCTTATCTTTCTATTATTTTATATAAGACATACTAATTTTATTTATTACAGAAAGAGAAGTAAAAAAGGTACAATATCAGTGGACAAGTAGTGACCTTACTAAATACCTATTGGCAGCAAGGTGTATGACATCATGCCAATGAAATTTTTAAAGAAACTCCTAGCAAAACCAACTCTAACTTCCTTATGTAAGCTAAGCTCTCAATCCCTCCCTCCCCTCCCCCCCCCCCTTCTCTCTCTCCCTCTCCCTCTCTCTCTCGTATGCCAGAAAATATTCTTTTTCAAGACTGAACTTGGGACATCGATCATGTTGATTTTGGCCAGAATGTCAATGTGTAGTCCAGATTCACATTCTGACAACACAAGTCTTACAGAGAACATGCTACTTAATCCAGCATACAATTATCTCTCTCGTATTGAATTAAAGCTTGTCCGGAAAATCAAATCATAGTCTATACGCACCTTAACCATAGTCTCATGTATAGCAGGTTTGTCTAGATACTCCCTAGCTCTTGCTGCTGCATAAGGCTGATCAAGTGAATACCATGTCAGTCATATAGGTACTAAGATGAACATATGTATCAATAAAATTGCACTAAAGCACTCAAACCTGTAAGTCTTCGTTATTTGTAACAAATTGCACAACACGAAACCATATATCATCACTAACAAAGTCTCCAGCCTTGTCAATTAATTGAAGAATCACATCTACATACCTGTACAATATCATTATGCAAACCATTGGCAAAGGTTTACTTCCCATAATACATTTACTTCAAGAGTCCACAAATAACAAAAGAGATGCCCAGAATGATCCAGAAGAATAGAAGTAATTAACAGAATCAACCACCCAGTCAAAAAATTGATTGATACTAACTTTTCAAATATATGTGTGTGCGTGCGCGTGTGTGTGATAAACTCAATAAAGCCTAACCCTATCTAACCCGAGTAGCAAAGTAGAATACAACATAAACCAGAAACAAAGAAGCTAGGTAAATTGATCTGCTTTCACCATTCAGTCACATCTTACGTCATCTTAGGTATATTTTGTACTAGACATTGATGGAAATAGTAAATGTAGTTTCAGAGTAAAACGTCACATAATGAGTCAAAGATGTCAAAACAAAAACGGAAACACACTTTCAAAAGGTCATGAAAATCACCACTTTTATAATGGTAACCTACATATCCCATACATCCTCACAAGCAAAACATGAGTTTAAATTAAAACAAGAGTCACCATACACGTTATGAACCTCATGCTTCTCGGTCTCTTCACCTATTATTCCCTGAGTATCCACTCATCTTCTCTTTGTTTTTCACTGTTAGCTGCCTACCAGGTTCTACATCACATTCGATATTTTAGTTAATTCTATCCCCAGTTGCTTAATAACTCAGAATCATAGGCCTGTTTTCAGATTTCTTCACGCGTGTATTTATCCAATATCATATTCCTTTCAGAGAAGGACCATGCTTTTCAAACGAATTGGATATATGAAAGAACAAAATGAGATCGACTCTTACCAAGAAAGATCAGGGGCAAACTTTTCTGCAAGAATGGCAGCCTTAAGAGACAATTCTTCACGCATGGCAAAATCTGCTGTGCTAAGATACTGAAATGCAAATGAAATTTGGAGAAAATAAATGTGTGCTAATATAAACAAGAGACAATCTACCAAAATCCTATTAAACCAACTAGACCACACCGAGCATTGGATGTACCTGCAATAATTCTTCAACTATATCTTTTGCATTTGAAACATCACACATACCATAAAGCAAGTCTAGAGCACGCCTACGTATACTGAGCACATAATTCAATGTCAGTAAGCAAAAATGGTTAAAGATATAGAAAAAGGGAGCACTAAAATAAGAGCAGCTACAAAACAAAAAAAAAATGATGTTTTTTACAGAAAAAAATCCAGATATCTAACATGTTCAGCAAGTATCCAAATAGATAACAATTGTAACCTGATATCTGGATCCTTCAATGAGGTGATGATCTGAGCCTGATGTCTCTTGATGATATCTTGCACATCAGTCACCATTAACATGCGGGTCATATTTTCCTACACAAGCAATGTGACTTCAAATCATGCACATATCCAGCAGCAACATGTTTACTCTTCTAAGCTATAGTCACAGTTTCCTTTGTTTTCTTCAGTCACGGTTTGCATTAAAATGAATGAAAAAAAAATGTATTATTTATCAATTGATACTTTTTTAATAAGAATTAAGAAACCATAAGTGTTTTCACCACTTACCAAACCAAGATATCGGATATTTGGTTCTCGGACAGCAATAAATTTTCCAAGAAGGGCAACACACTGAGACATCATCTCCTTTTCAGCATCAAGATGCATGACCTAAAATTGGGCAATGATAATGCGAAGTACATAAGAATCACTTGCCTTTAAAAAAATAATAGATGAGACATGTTGTGTGTGCTCTGAAGAAAAGGAAACAGAGTTTCAAAGATAGCTAGCAAAGAAAATATTCTGAACTAATTTAAGTACAAGTGTCATAATCTCGGACGACTGCACAAACGCAAATTTATAAACATTTAAAAAATATTGATTAACCTTCAAAGAAGGGGGCAGGAGGAATAATCAAGAGTAAACCAATTTTACAAATTTATAAGGGAAACTGTTCATATGATTCCACGCACATACATACATGGCATGTCTGCAAATAATATATGCTTTATACACGTATGCACAGAGACCATATTTTGTTGCTTTCACTTGCGGCACAAAAGACTTGAATTTAGTGGAAGTCAATGCCAAAAACAACCAGAAGATACAGGAATTACAAAGGAATTAAAAACAGTCAACCAAATAGGTGTACCTATATGCAAGTATAACTGTCTACGCACATATTAAAAGGAAACTCTCAATAAATGGTGCCTGAATACCACAATCATACATAAAAAGTACTGCAGAAAGCTTACAAGAGCGAGGGCTTCAAAGAGAACAGCATGTGATGCATTGTTCTTATTAACATTTTTCACAACATCAGTACCCATCAAAATCCGCTGTAAGACCTGAAATCACCAGTACAAGGTTTAATAGATGCAAAAAATATAACACCACAACTGATAATAAGTTCTTGACAGAAAATGGACCTCAAACAATGATCTTCTGGTATTTGGATCTTCGACAGTCGGAAAATATTGAAGAGCCCTCATTGTCCTGACCTGTCCTAACAAAAATTATAGTATAACACAAATTCGTTTATATGCACCCAATGCTACAAACTACTGAATGCATTACATTCCAGCTCACCATTTTACCCAAGCAATGCCTAAAGCCAAGCCTTATGGGCTGTAGTGACTATCCAACAAAGTTAAACGATAGAGACAATGCCCCAGTAAATTGTCCAGGCACAGCAAGAAAATAAAAATATTCTCAAGTACTGGCCAATGCCACTTAAAGATGATTCAATATCATCGGAGTTTTGAACCCCAGAAAAAGCTTTTGCCTAAAAAACTACTATTAAATCCGATGAAGACAAAATGATGCCACATCTGCTAAATTTCTCTTTTATTAGGATGCTCTAGAAGTTTAAGCTGTAAGGCTGGTTGAGTTATGATCTAAAATAGCAAGGATCATGCTGGGTATATGGTACTCTGGCCCATGCAAGAAGAAAATGACAACATCCACTGTAATTGGTGAAAGGTTCAACAACAAGAGGAGATTGCACAGAAAAAAGACATAAAGCAGAGGTAGCTACAATCGTTTTAATAAAATAGATTTGACAGGATAAATCTGAATCAGAAGGATAGGTGGCTGAATTTATTTGATATCCAGTACATGCAAAGAAGTCTAACAAATAAAACAAAAAAAAATGTATATATTACAAACCTGAAGCCAGGGAGATGGGATGCCATAGTAGGTGTACTCTTGTGGAATATCCTGGTTCCTAGCAAGTCGTTCTAATATTTTAACGCATTTTGGCAGACAACTCCAGTAAGCATCATAGTGGTTTGATACAAGGGCAACAAGAAGGCTCATAGATGATGTTAACACACCAAGATCACGTTCATCTAAAAGTTGTGCCATCCGGTCAGCCCTAAAATAATAGAAAAAGAGAGACCCATCAAATAAGCACAAAAGGCAATAGTATTGGAAATTGGAATAATAGTGAAGAAAATCCCATGTTCACGTACCAGCCATCTACGTTCACAACATCAGGATTTTTTCTATACAAGCGCAATAAACATAGTGCAGCCTTTTTTCTCACAAGTGGTCTGTAGCTGCTAGAAATCTGAATAAAAAACACTTAGTCAACAGCATCATTTTCTATTAATTTCAACCAAACATAAAAAATCCACTTCCCCTTACAAGTAATTTTTGAACATCAGGTGCTAATGACTCCGCAAATTCTCGGCCACCAATATTCCCAACCTACAGAGCAGAATACAAATGAAATAATGATTGGTACATTAGGGACACAAGAATAATAAGACAAACAAAAGACAGCATGGAAGCGATAGGTTCAGAAAAAACCTACCCAAATAAAACGTGCAAGATATTACTCAAAAAATACTTATTTAATATTGTATATTATTATGGAAGACAAATAGAAGATAAGATCATATCTCATCATTATCACTAACAATTTCAAAATAAAATTGATTAACATGTTCTGAACACCTAACAGAATTTCTATGGCCATACCATAGTCAACGCCAAACATTGGAAGGTCTCATTCCGACCAATGATGTCATTGCGCACGGTATTTATCGCTATTCTCAGAAAATCATGGTTCTCATTGAGCAAGCATGCTGTTGCAATGTACCCAACCTGCAATAAATGTTCGCATAATTGAAAGTCAATTAGAGTGTGAGATTAACTTTTTTTTTTTTGGGAGATGGAAGATAAAGCAATATAATAGAATTAAAGGTTTTTAGGTTACTATCATTGAAAATTAATCACATGAGAAGAAAACTATGCATTTTTTTTAAGTTTATATTATAAAAAATGCATGCAGAAGTACCATATAATACTATATTCTTATAATTATAAAACTGGACATGGGAGTCCAGGTCAGCAGGTGAACTTTGAGCAGCATGGTGTTCACAAAGTTAACCCACTCGGGGTCTTGGTATGAGAGCAAGAGGTAATATTGTAGAAAACAATTCATATCACCTCAAATTCATACACCAGACCTACTTGGTATAAGAGTGATGAATGGTGACACTGAAACACATGTCTATCACTGTTTCCATTGGTTAATATACAAGAAAAGAAGATGAAGAGGATGGGTTTACTTCCTAAACTTCCAAGCTATATTTCCATACATGCAAGCAAGGTGCAAAAATAGTGCTGGAGCTCATTTAAATGACTTAAACTGCTTTTAGAGAAAATATTTTTGAAACCAGTTTGTAGTAAAAATGCAAGTTAATCCTGGAAGAGTACTTCAAGTGCTTTTGGAACCCAAATATATTTTCTCTAAAAGCGCTTTCAGTCATTTAAAAGCACTTCCCAAACTAGCCCCTAGTCTATTTTTAGATTGATATGAAAAGAATGTATCACCTGCTTTTCTGGATACTTAGGCGCAGATATTAGAGAAACTGCTTCCATGTGCCCAAAATCCACATCGTAGCCCAGCATATAAATGTAAAGCATTTTCCAGACATATTTCTTCTTTTCATAAGGTATCAAACCCTGTTGATAAAATTAAAGATAATTTTCATTAACCAGTCACCCTTTTGGTTAGCTAAATAGCGTGAGCACACAGTAAAAAAACAGATACAGTATTGAGTAATATAGTGATTTTCATAAGGAAATAGACCTCTAACAATTAAGAAAAAAATACAATATTGATCTATGTCCCAACCTATGCCACAGAATCTATGCAAAACCAAAGAGAAGACAGTATAGGATTTGTGTTGCAAGATAACTAATGTCAAAAACATTATTGAGAGAGAGAAAAGACAAAAGAGAACAATGTATTTGCTTCTTTTTTTTTATTATATAACATTAAATTAAAATAAAAAGGCACAAATCAGAGCAAAAGATAATTGATGTCAAATGACCATTAACAAGAGAGAGAGAGAGAACAATAATTTAGCACACTTTTTATGAATTAAAATGAAAAAAGTACAATGCAGAGGACAAGATAACCACCATATAAAGATCCAAAATCCACAAACTGCAAAAAAAACATTTAAAAACATCACTAATCACCTAAATAACAGCATCCCTCTGAGCCAGAGAAAATTTCAAGAAAAAAAAAATTCCCAAAACTCTGAAGAAACCAAAGCACATAACAGTACCAAGAGACAAACTTAATCTTCAGCTCCTCTTCCCCAAATGTATGAAACATCCTCCTATGTCCTCCAAGCAAATTGCCCAAAACACAGTCATCACACAACATCTCCCTTAACCTTCACTCTTCTTCCTCTCACCAAAAATTTGTGTCATTCACAAAAAAATGATGTACAGGGTGCTGGAACAGCATCACCAGTAATAGCTAACAGAAGTCGTCAACAAGGCAGTACAAAATAATTGTTCCTAAACACAGAATAATAACTTTTGATTGACACCATGAAGAAAGAATCAGAAGATAGAAAAATGCTTCAAATTTTCATGAGTTAAAAATGAGTCAATATAAGTGTACATCTTTGATGACCAAACCTAAAATCCACAGATGGTGCAACAATCTCTGGTATAAGGCTAAAACAAACAACATACAACAATTAACTGCTTCACAGCCGATGATTTAAGTTGCCAAATTTACAGTCCAAGAATAGATCATTAAATCTATGGCAAGTTGAAAAAATGTAGAGAAATTATATTGCTCACTGACTCAACAAAAATACAAGAGTGGTGGTGACACATAACATATGAAGTGAGTGTGCAGAACTACTAGAAAAGGTCAACACCAAATCACCATCGCTTCAACCATAGTCAATATCCAACCACAATTTTGAATTATAGTGAAGATCAGGGAGTGTATTACGGAATAAGACATGGATACATGACACTTTCTAAGACTAGCCCATGTACAGCGGTACCCTTGTGGAATACCACCCCATGGTCCCTCACATTTCTTTAAATTTTAGGGTCTGACAACATGTTGACAACATTTTATCTTTAACACAGGAAAGATTAAGCTTTAATAAAAATATTTATATCTCTGATTTAATACAAACATCCATTTTACCGTGATAGTAGTTTAAAGATGACAGGTGACATTTACCTACTTTTAAATCCTTTACAGTATGCCGACACGTAAAAGATTTAGTCACTCATCAAGTTCAGTTCAATGGATAGAAACAATTCATGTTCTAATCACAAGGGTACCAACATGTGATTACAGATTTGAGTCTTAAATTCAGTATAAGAACAACTAGGTATACGTTAATAAATGGATGAATTTCAATCCAACTTGAAATTTTCAAAATGGATGTTGTGTAACCTTAGAACCACAAACAATAGAATTTAAATGAGGGAACACTCACACATTTTAGCTGAAGCAATGCCACAAAACGTCAAGACTATCCCCATGCGTTCTCCAATCTCCCTAGGCACAGACTAGGATTCACTTCCCATCTTATTCCCTCTCATAACAAGAATTCAGTTCAAGATTACAAAACCTATCATATTAACTAGGTAAACATTAACTAAAACTCCATAAGGTTCTATGTTATTCATCAGAAAGACTAAAAGCAAAGCAAGTGAAGGCGAACACATCTGGATTTTCATGCCTATCATTTGAAGCCCATCAACCGCAACTCTCCATTCATTGAGCTGATTATATTAACCTCAATGGAATTTATAACACCAAGGAATATATGCGGTACAAAATTCCTATTACCTCTCTCGAATAACGAGTCCACAGCAAAGCTATTTCTAAATAAGCTTGAAAGCCAGAAGGGGAATGCCGATGCCACCAAATTCACCGCAAACGCCAATAATTGTATACACTATGTAACCTTTATTTTGGAATCAGAATCCACCTCAAGCTCACTTCACATTTTCCCTTCCACATACTAATAGAAACCCAAAATTGCAAATTTTAAGTTTCCTACCCAAAATTCCAAAATCTCAGTTTCCTTTCATTTCTCAGAGTTTCTCAGCAGCCAAGCAAACACCTAGAAAAACCCAAATCCCTAATTCAAGCAATGAACCAATTCCTCCATGCCCCAGATCAAAATCCTCATTCATTTCCCAAGCCCCGAACTTAACAAGAACGAATTTTGCAACGCAACAATACATTCGAAGAGGGAAAACCCTAAGCCTAAATGACTAACCTTTTCGTTTTTGAAGCGTGTACGGACATTCCCAAGCTCCTTATCGACCCGCAGCCTCTCCTGCTCTTTGTTCTGGCAATTCCGAATGTCGCTGATGAAAACAGAGAGGCCTCGCATGCCTGACAACGACATGGCTGCCCAGATCCAGCCCTACCGATACGCACACGGAGAGAAAGCCACCACTCCTCAGCTCCCCCAAATCCAATCGAGATCCTCCTGGGTCCTGCGTTGGATCTAAGGAGCAGCAGAAATCGAACACTGTCAGGGAAGATCAGCGACTCCTCCAATTACGAAATCGGAAAAATGGGTTTGATCTAATTGTATGTGCTGGGATTTTGAGATAGAGAAAGTTGAGGGAGTCAGAGAGAGAGGGAGAGAGAGAGAAGGAAGGTGGACTGAGAGGAAAATCGAGAAGAGAAAAGCCGTCGGTCAGTGCTGGAAGGGAGACGACTTTTATTCAGCGTTGCCCAATTGAAATCATTTCAGTTACCACCTAGTACTTCCATCTTCTTTCTTCATTTTTCCCCATTTTTAATTTCTCAGACAGCCAGCCAGGCATAATATATGCAATTACTTTTGCCCAAAAACAAATATGCAATTGCTTCCAAATAAAAATAAAAATAAAACAAATATGCAATTACATGATCAATTTATCAAAATTCTTTGTTTTCTAGTATCGCGATTATGCTAGAGTTAAACAGTTAGTTGTTAAAATAAAGAAAACCAATGAAAATTGAATTAACAAAAAAGTGTATAAGTATGATCGTTTTTCGTTACAGTTGCAAAACATCACCTGCATTTAAATTATTTTTTAATTATTCATTCTAAATTTGGATTTTTAAAATTTTTTTTGTTATAATTTGGGAGGTTTTTTTTTTTTTTTTTTTTTACACTCTTTTTGCTAAATGCCCAATTATGCATGTGATTTCTTGGTAGGGGCCTACAACCGCAAGGTTCAAACTTATGGGTATATTTTTCCAAATCTGACATGACATCGAATTGTCTAATCTAAATTACTTATTAACATCCACTTAGTATTATAGTTTAGAAAAATATCATTAGGTTATAATATTAATTTAATCAAAGACAATAATATAATTTTGCACTAACTATTTTGCGGTTTGTTTATCTCACTCACATGTTATAATAGCATATTTTTGTTTTTAGAAAATAAAAAATAAAATATAAACATCTTCCACATTCGCTCTCTCCACTTTCACATTTCTCTCTTCCATATATTTTTTTCCCATCTAAATCTTTTATATTTACACACACTAAGGAAATTGTTCAAGACTTAACTGCACTAACTGTGACAACCCGTCCCAAATTTTACATGTTTATTAATTTTAGAAGCGTGAATTTATGAAAATGCCCTAGAGGCAAAGACTTTGACTTCTATTGATCATCGGTTAGAGTGACATATGACTTATTCTTTTAGCATATTCTCTTAGTACTTGTCACTACGAACGCTTAGGCGAAAGCAGTTTGCGAGTCCGAGTTATAACGGTATAATTACGGATGATTAAAGTTAGTTATTTAAAGGTAGTTAAATTATTTGAACTCCCACCATGTGAGAAGACTAACTAATCAGCCTTAAATAAAGAGGAAAATGGACCAATCAAATTAAAAGGGATGGAGGACCAGTGAGAAATCAGAAAAAAGGAAGGGAGAAAAAAAAAAGGGGGGAGGGGGAGGAAGCTAGGAGCTTTTCTCGTGGGTTTCCGTCCGTACACCTCCACGACCACCCGTCTTCCAAGGCCGATCCAGCCAACTCCGATGGAGTTTTTCGACGCCACCACCACCATCTTGAATCTCTCATTCTCCTCTACAAGACTCACCCAAGAACCATCTTGATTAATCATGGTATGTGGCGGATGGAGGCCACGAAAATTGACGAAAATCAATAGTGCTCCGGCCACTCTTTTCGATTTTCAGACAAATCGGCAAAGCAATGGCCGATGCCACCACTTGGGCTTTGTAGCCCATCATCCTAGGAGCAAAACCCGACCAACCTTGACCCCGTTGGACCATCGTAGACGACGAATCGACGTCGAGAAGTTTTAGGCACCTGCCGGCTTTGTGAGCAAAATTGACCGTCTTCCGTCCACTTTTGGACTTCGTGGTTGCTCCACTCACTGAGATCTTCATTTTTGTGAAGTTTGAGAATTTTTGGAAATAGTTGGATTTTCCGGCGAGTTGGGGCGGCTGACCGCCACCCACGGCAGCGCATGGCCAGTGGGCCGCCAATGCTATTTTTAGGTTATGTCGAATGTCTTGAATTTAGTTTTGATATTTGAATGATGTAGGTTGATCGTTGGAACCTAAATTCTCTACGATATGTTAATAGGTATTTATGTGAATCGACGATCCAACCGTTGGATCGTCACCAAACTTTGTTACATTGTAGTACATAATATTTGAAGAATGTAGGAACTTACAGATTGGGAATCCGACTTATAGATCTTTCCGAATTAGATTTGTAAATTCATAAAATAAAATGTTAACCGTTAATCAGTTTTGGGAATTGGCGAGGATCCAACCGTTGGATGGTAATAAATTTTTAATATGTTATTCTAGAAGCATAATGTGGATCTTTGGAAGTTACGGATTGGAAATCTGATATGTGGATCTTCCAAATAGAGTTATACAGGGTTGTAGACCCTACCGTCGATCTTTGATCGACGGTTGACTTTTGGTCAATGGGTCTTAAATTATTCTTGAAGGTCCTTGAGGATATGTTTTACGTAAATTATGTATTCTATCGGTAAGAACTTTGAGACGTGATTTGATAATTGATCACAAGCGACGATAGATCGTGATGTCTCGATATGCGTGCAAGATAATCATAGCATGGACTCCAAGTGAGTGAGTCTTTTTCTTTCATAGGCATATAATTGATAGTTACACAAGCACTTCTATAGCGATCTATGCTTGTTACCTACAATTAATCATTGCAAACTACGAATGGCTTGATCCCTGTTTAGGGTACGTAGGCAGTCTAACAAGACGTTAGATGCAGCCATATAATAAATAAGATTAAATAATTGAGACAATAGCCTTGTTTAGTTAATTGAGCAATGTGAGGGACATTGGTGGGAAGTGTGAGATTTAGCTTTATGATTTGGTGATTAAATGTTGATCATAAATCAATGCGTGAAGAATCAAGAACTTGAAGTAAGGAAAGGTAAGTAATGATAGTTAATGTAACTAGGGTCTAATTGGGCTTATCACTGATGATTACACTTAAAAGTAAATAGTTTGGGAGTAGGGTGTTATTGATTGTACATGTTACGCCGTATTATATATTTTGGGAATATCATGAAATGTTTGGGTTTAGATTGCATCATGGCATATTCATATGGATATTACCTGAACCTAACTATTGTGAATGCTTTGAAGTACTATATGACACCACAGACGCCCAGGTAAATTTCAGGTGAGTACATGTTGATGTTAGTGATGTTAGTGAGTATAATTGTGTTGAGATATATTATAGCTCATAAACCTGCACCCCGGTGTTAGTGCTTCCGCCCGTGGCCAGGTCACAGTCCTTCACATGATGTTCACCTCTCGCACCTTACGCTCACCTTGGATCCAAGGTAGGTGCACAGTCTTGTTGTACAGACCATTTTAGATGGTTCCGACTCGTAGGTGACCTGCGATTATTCGCACAATCTTCACGTTATCGTAGCACTTGAGCGTATTTATTTACACCCAGTCTTGTCGTATAGACCACTTTAGGTGGTTCCGACTCGTGTGCAGGTATACTTATTGAGCTATTAGCTAGCATGATTGATGAGATATAGATAAGTCGTACAGGTCACTATAGGTGACTCCGACTTATGTGCTAGCCATGATTGATGAGATATGAATAAGTCGTACAGGTCACAAGAGGTGACTCCAACTTATATGCTAGCCATAATTGATGAGATATGGATAAGCTGTACATGTGATATTAGATGACTCCGACTGATATATCATTTTGTATTGATTAAGTTCATTTGGCCTACTTATTAATGCATGGTGGAGTTGATGGCAAACCGTGGTTTTGGCCATTTCTGAGTATGGTTTGGATATATGTATATATGTTGTATTGTCTTATGGAAAACAATACGGGTTTTACATTGAGTGGCATTACTTTTAGAGAGGTAATAATTTTGGGAAGCTTGGTTTTATTGCTCACTCTCACTCTCTGTTTGGTGCCCTCCAGGTTTTAGCTGCTGAGTTTGTATCGACAAGAATTTGTGGCGAATCTTAGTATTGATGGATACTTCTGAGGGTATGATTCTTACCCACACTTCTGTACCTTACTTATGCTTTAACTTCATGTGTGAAATAAGTTCGCTCTCGCTCACAACGCACTCTGGTATTTAAAATTTTTAGGTTCAAATTATTCACATTTTTCTACACTCTATCACATTTTATGGCTTCGTCACCTTCCAGATGTCAGCCAGCACAGCTTGATTCAGGGTCCAAGTGGATTTTCTGGGTCGGGGTGTGTCACTAACAGATAAGTTTTTTATCCATCAATTTTTAAATTAATTTTTTCTTTTCTCTATTGGTATTGCTTAGACAATTTCCAACTCTGCGGTTAAAACCTAAAATTTTTAACCCAGAAACAATTTTTCTATTTCAACCCTTTTGGGTTAAAATTTTAGCTCGATATTATTAAAAAAAAAATTAAATAATTTTTTCTTGAAGTAACTTTCAAAAAAAAATATATATATATATATATATATATTTAGACTCTCCTAATTTAATTTATGAACATTTTAACTTAAAAATATATAGATTCAGATAAATATTGAAAAATCACTAATCTGACATCATGAAACTCGTGGAACACAATGAAATAATATGTAACACATGAAAAAAAAAAACTAAATTATTTAGTTGATGGACTTAAATTTGGACCGCTAGTTCTTTTTTTTTTTTTTTAACTATTGGATTCAATGAATTTATAAATATAAAACTAAAACAAAGTATGTAACAACCCGTTCCAAATTTTACGTTTTTATTTTATTTTAAAAGCGTGAATTTACGAAATTGCCCTAGAGGCAAGGACTTTGACTTCTGTTGACCATCGACTTGAGAGATGTGAGACTTATTCTTTTAGCATATCCTCGTAGTACTCATTGGTACGAACGTATAGGAGAAAACCATTTGCGAGTCCGGATTATAACGGTATACTTATGGACGTTTGAAATTGGTTATTTAAATATTTGAATTCCCACCTTGTGGGATTAGTGGACCAATTAAATTAAAGGGACAAGGAACCAATTAGAAAATTAAAGTGAAGCTTGCAGCCAATCAGAAAGAAAGAAGAAAAGAAGAAAAAAAAAAAGGGGGAAAAGCTTCCCGTGCACCCATACCCACACCACCGCGAGTCCATTTTCCAAGGCCGATTCCGGCCAACTCCGGTGGAGTTTTTCGATGCCACCACCACCATCTTGAAGCTCTCATTCCCCTTTACAAAACCCGCCCAAGAACCACCTTGATTAACCATGGTATGTGGTGGTTTGAGGCCACGAAAATTGACGAAAATCAATGGTGCTCCGGCCACCCTTTTCGATTTTCCGGCAAATCGGCAAAGCGATGGCCGATGCCACCACTTGGGCTTTGTAGCCCATCATCCCAGGAGCAAAACCCAACCAACCTTGACCCCGTTGGACCACCGTAGACGACGAATCGACGTCGGGAAGTTTTAGGCACCCACCTGCTTTGTGGGCAAAATTGACCATCTTTCGTCCACTTTTGGATTTCGTGGCAGGTATGAAAGTTGCTCCACTCACTGAGATCTTCATTTCTGTGAAGTTTGAGAATTTTTGGAAATAGTTGGATTTTCCGGCGAGTCGGGACGGCCGATCGTCACCTGCGGCGGCGCGTGCGGCAACGCGTGGCCAGTGGGCCGCCAATGCTATTTTTAGGCTATGTCAAATGTCTTGAATTCAGTTTTGTCATTTGAATAACGTAGGTTGATAGTTGGAACCTAAATTCGTTACGATACGTTACTTGATAAAAATGTGAATCGACGATCCGATCGTTGGATCGTCACCAAAAATTGGATACATTATAATACGTAATATTTAAAGATCATAGGAATTTATGGATCGGGAATCCGACTTACGGATCTTCCTGAATTGGATTTGTAAGTTAGTAAGATAAATGTTCACGGCCACTTGTTTTAGGCAATTGGCGGAGATCTGACCGTTGGATCGTAATGAAATTTTGGTATGTTATTCTAGAAACATATTGTGGATCGTTGGAAGTTGCGGATTGGAAATCTGATATGCGGATCTTCCGGGTCAAGTTATACAGGGTTGTAAACCCTACCGTCGATCTTTGATCGACGGTTGACTTGTGGTCAATGGGTCCCAAACTATTTTAGAATGTCGTTGAGGTTGTGTTTTATGTGAATTACGTATTCTTTGGATAAGAGTTCTGAGATGTGATTTAATAATTGGTCACATGGACCAATCATTCAGGACGCCTCGATGTGTGTGCTAGAGAATCATAGCGTGGACTCCAGGTAAGTGGATCTTTTCCTTTTTATCGTATATATTGTTGAGAGTTCTATCGACACTTTTAAATTGATTAGGTATATTACTTTCATATATAATTATTGTGAATGCTTGAAGTACTATATGAACTACGAATGGCTTGATCCCTGTTTAGGGTACGTAGGCAGTCTAACGAGTCGTTAGATGCAGCCATAAAATATTTGAGACAAAAGCCTTGATTGGGAAATTGAGTAATGCAAAGGAAATTGGTAAAGGCAAGTTTTAGTTTTATGAATTAGTTAGCTAAATTAGTGTTAATTGGATCGTCATGGATAATTATCCCTAAAAATAAGTAGTTTGGGAGTAGGGCGTTATTGATTGTACACTTCTCACTGTATTGTTTATAATTGAACATGCTACGACATAGTTGAGTATTAGATTGCATCATGGTATATCCATATGTATATTACTTGCATATAATTATTGGGAATGCTTTCAAGGGCAAAGGTGAACTCAGGACACCCAGGTAAGTTCAGGTGAATTTATGGTATTAATTGAATCGATTGAGTTATAGCATGACTACAGTTATGTGTTAGGCAACTTTGATACTATTGTACTGGTTGCCATGAGTTCCACATGTTATATTGAGATGCATTGAGAGCTCATAAACCTGCACCCCGGTGTTAGTGCTTCCGCCCATGGCCAGGGCACAGTCCTTCACGTGATGTTCACCTCCCGCACCTTACGCTCACCTTGGATTCAAGGTAGGTGCACAGTCTTGTCGTATAGACCACTTTAGGTGGTTCCGACTCGTAGGTGACCCGCGATTATTCGCCCAGTCTTCATGTGATCGTAGCACTTGAACGTATTTATTTACACCCAGTCCTGTCGTACAGACCACTTTAGGTGATTCCGACTCGTGTGCAGGTATACTTATTGAGCTATTGGCTAGCCATGATTGATGAGATATGGATAAGTCGTACAGGTCATTATAGGTGACTCCGACTTATATGCTAGCCAGGATTGATGAGATATGGATAAGTCGTACAAGTCACTATAGGTGACTCCGACTTAGCCATGATTGATGAGATATGGATAAGTTATACATGCCATTTTAGATGACTCTGACTGATATATCACTTTGTATTGATTTGATTCATTTGGCCTACTTATTAATGTATGGTGGAGTTGATGGCAAACCGTGGTTTTGGTCATTTCTGAGTATGGTTTGGATATATGTATATATGTTGTATTGTCTTATGGAAAACGATACCGGTTTTACATTTAGGGGCATTACTTTTAGAGAGGTAATAACTTTGGGAAGCTTGGTTTTATTGCTTACTCACACCTTCTGTTTGGTGCCCTCCAGGTTTTAGCTGCTGAGTTTGTATCGACAAGAATCTGTGGCGAATCTTAGTATTGATGGATATTTCTGAGGGTATGATTCTTACCCACACTATTGTACCTTACTTATGCTTTGACATCGCGTGTGAAATGGGTTTGCTCCCACTCGTAGCGCACTCTGGTACTTAGACACTTTTAGATTCAAATTTATTCACTTTTTATGCACTATCACATTTTATGGCTTCGTCACCTTCCAGGTGTCGGCCAGCACAGCTCGATTCAGGGTCCAAGTGGACTTTCTGGGTCGGGGTGTGTCAAAGTACACATATATGGTGGGCCAACCCATTAATCCAGAAAGAATTCTAGGCTAAATTTGCCCCAAATATGAGTTTGGGTTAAAACTCATATTTGGCCCAATGATTGGAGCAAGTTGAGGTAGATTTAGAAGCTTAAATTTGAGTAGTACTCCAATGGTTGGAGTAAGTCTTACAAATGCTGACTTGGTTTTTAACTTGAGGTATTCGCCGATTACTCTTGAAATTTGTAAATTATTTTCAATTTTATCCTCAATTTTGTATTTAGCCAATTATGCCCTAAACTTATATAAATACTCAATTTCTTCCTCACTATCATATATTAAAAAAATTTCACCTATTATTTCGTCCCTATTTATCACGTAGACAACAAACGTAAGCTACTAAAGAAGGCAAAATGACTTTCTTTCCCTCATTAAACAATTCTATTCCCCCCCCCCCCCAGCCCCCGCGACTGATATAGGTCTAATAGCAACTACTCATCTAAAGTACGGCAAAGTGACGTTCAAGTTTTGTCCACATGACGAATAAAATTTTGGATGTAATTTTGAGTATTCTAACAACAAGGAGATAAGTGGCTATTTATAAAATCTCAGGGATTAATTGATTGAAAAAAAAAAATAGTTATGGATAAAAATTGACAGTGTTTCACATTTCCAAAGAGTAAATTGGCTACAAATTGTTTTAGCGAGACTCAACTAAAAATGTTACATAAATTAGGATTAAGTACAAAAACACAAATGAGACTCTAGTTGAGTTTATAGGGGTGTTGATGTAGTTAAGCCTTAAAATTAAGGGCTCATTTGGAAATACATTTAAAATAGTGATACTGTTTTTGGTAAATATGTTTTTGGAACCAATCCTTAATAAAAATGCAAATGATCATAGAAAAGCACTTGATTTTCTAGAACCCAAATTTTTTCCTTTAAAAGTACTTTTAATCATTTTAAAAACACTTTTAAACGAGCCATAAGACCTTACTATAAAAATAAAAAAAAGTTACAAATTCTTACAATATTAGTACCTATATAAAATCTAACCCTCAAATCAAATCTAGCCTTCAGGTTAACTTTATATTTTTGACTTAGCACTTAGTCGGCCCATTTTTTGCATGCATATATAGGATTAAATGGACAAAAAAATTGCCATATCGATAGCAAATACAAACTTTTGTTATGGCAAAACATAGTGGTTAACTTAGTGGTTGTTTGATAACTATTCGTTTTTTTATTTTGGGTTTTGGTTTTCACTTTTCCCTTATTAAAAACTAAAAATTGAAATCTTGTTTGTAACTATTTTTAGTTTTCATTCAATAAAATGAAAACTGAAATCCAAAAAGTGAAAATTCAAGGCCAAATTTTGAATACTCAAGAAAGTAGTATTTAGTTTTTGGGTTTTTTTATAACTGACTGAAAATAGTTACCAACAATATTTCATGACACACCCCGACCCGAAATGTCCATTAGGATCCCGAATCGAGCCGTGTTGGCCGACATCTGGAAGGTGACGAAGCCATAAACTGTGATATTGTATAAAATGCAAATAAATTAAGATCTAAAGTGCCTAAGTACACAAGTGCGCGGTGAGCGGGTCTGGACTCATTCACACGTGATACAGAGCATAGGTATAGTACAGTAAGGTAAGATAATGATTATACCATCAAAAGAAGACATTTGTACTGAAAAGTGCCACGAATCCTCGTTGATACGGAACTCCACTGCTAGAACCTGGAGGGGTGCAAAAATAGAAAATGAGAGTGAGTGAAACAAAACTTTTCAAACCAATTTCAATTACTAAAGGCAGTAGTTCCTCTCCGCAACACCTGTATAATTTCCCAGAAATAACAGGAGTGAATATAACTCAAAACCATAACCAAAATAACAGTCTTACAGTTATGCCGTGTCAAATATCTTAACAAGAATAAGCAACCCAGGTGAAATAAATCAATATGAAATGGTACGTCAGCCGGATCCACCTATTGTGGCTTGTACGGTTGAACCAATATCTCATCAATCAATGCTAGCATATAAGTTGGGAGTCACCTATAGTGACCTGTACAACTTATCCATATCTCATCGATCAATGCTAGCATATAAGTCGGGAGTCACTTATAGTGACCTGTACGACTTATCCATATCTCATCAATCAATGCTAGCATATAAGTTGGGAGTCACCTATAGTGACATGTACGACTTAATTTATAGCTCATCAATCAATGTTAGCATATAAGTTGGGAGTCACCTATAGTGACCTATACTACTTAATATATAGCTCATCAAACATCCCTGCACACGAGTCGAAACCACCTCTAGTGGTCTGTACGACAAGACTGAGTGTAAATAAGTACGCTCAAGTGCTACGATCACGTGAAGGCTGTGCGAATTATCGCGGGTTACCTATAAGTCGGAACCACCTATAGTGGTCTGTATGACAGGCTTGTGCACTTACCTTGGGTCCGAGGTGAGCATAAGGTGTGGGAGGTGAACATCACGTGAAAGACTGTGCCTTGGCCACGGACAGGAGCACTAACACGGGGGTGCGTGTTTATGAGCTCTCAATGCATCTCAATATAACATGTACAACTCATGGGCAACTTGTATGACAGTGTCGGAGTTGCCTAACACATAAATGTAGTCATGCCATAACTCCATCAATTCAACTAATACCATAAACTCACCTGAACTTACCTGGGTATCCTGCGTTCACCTTTGCACTTCAAAGCATTCACAATAATTGTGTGTAGGTAATATACATATGGATATACCATGATGCAATCTAATACTCAACCATGTCATAGCATATTCAATTATATACATATATATAATATGGCATAAATTGCATAAGCTGTAACGCCCTACTCCCAAACTATTTATTTTCGGGGAGAATCATCGGTGATAAGCCCAACTAGACACTAGTTTAATTAACTATCATTACTTACGTTTTCTTACTTTAATTTCTTGATTCTTCACACATTGATTTATAACCAACATTTAACCACCAACACATAAGGTTAAATCTCACATTTTAAACTAACGTCCCTCACATTGTTCAATTCCCTAAACAAAGCTATTGTCTCAATTATTTAATCTCACTTCTTGTATGGCTGCATTTAACGTCTCGTTAAACTGTCTACGTACCCTAAACAGGGATCAAGCCATTCGTAGTTCGCACTGTCCTCCAAAGCATTCACAGAAATTATATGAAATATTTAATTGATAAGCGTTTGTGAAGATGTCAATCTTATATATATATATATATATATATACGATAGAAGGGAAAAGACGCACTCACCTTAGGTCCATGCTACAACTCCCAAGCACGAATATCGAGACATCACGAACCAACATCGCCTTAAACAATTATCAAATCATGTCTCAAAGTTCTTACCGATATAATACATAATTTACATAAAACACATCCCTACGTAATTCAGTCTGGAAGATCTGCATCACATATTTCCGATCCATTACTTGCAAGGATCCACATTATGTTCCTAGAACAACGTCCTAATGTTTCATTACTATCCAACGGTTGGATCTTCGCCAATTGCCAAAACCAAGTGGCGGTCAACATTTTATTTTAAGAACTTACAAATCCAATTTGGGAAGATCCGTACGTCGGATTTCCGATCCGTAAGTTTCTATGGTCCTCAAATATTACGTACTACAATTTATTAAAGTTTGGTGACGATCCAACTATTGGATCATCGATTCATACTTTTACCCAAGGTTCTAAAAAACTTTAGGCGCTAGTCGGGCGGCAGGCTAGCACCTAGCGCCTAGGCGCCTAGGCGCCTAGGCGGATTTAGGTAACTTTCTTATATATTTTGTAAATAAGTGCATATTGACACTTACAAAAAATTATACTTGTTTGAAATCCATGGATAAGATAATAAAAGAATGATAAAATGCAAAAAGAGTATCCAACAAGTCCAAAATTTAAAAACAAATTAAGCATATATGCCATATAATCATAGTGAGGAGTATTGTAGGATGACACATGTATAATTAGTTCACAATTTTAAACCACTTAGACTTAGATAAGATTTTTTTTTTCATTTTTTAATTTCATTAAAGAAAAAAAAAAACCGCCTAACACCGCCTAGCCCCACCTAGCTTGTTTAGTTGCCTAGCCCACCCAGGCGCCGCCTAGGCCGCCTAGAACCCATCCAATTTTTCCCACCGATTTGCAAGAAAACGTCTCGGCTCACCAGCGCCTAGGCCGTTTTTTAGAACATTGCTTTTACCAAATAATGTAACGTAGAGAATTTAGGTTCTAACCATCAACCTATCTCATACAATTACCAAGACTGAGCTCAAGGCAACTAATTTAGCCTAAGAACGACATCGGCCGCTCTGACGCTTCAACCACTAATTGGGCTTTGTTCCTAACCTCTTGAGGAGTATTTTGGTGGTGGTAATTGAAGAGAAACACTTCGGAAATGGCGGATTCCGCCGTGGCAACCTTCGGAACCCCCACGGGTTTGATAGCTCAATTCCCCTCAAATTGGGGTTAAAAGAACTGGGTTTTGCATGGAATTGGAAGAGGGAAAGATGATGATTCATTTTCAGGTGGTGGCGAGGTTCGAGTCATCGGAAAATTGGCGGAAAAATAATGGAAAACTGTCGGGTCGCACGAGTCCGATGGGGAACAAATGGGTCAAGGAGATATGGCACATCTCATCTCCCTCATTTCCCATCCTTGCTCTCTTCTCTGGTTGTCCCTCACTTCTCTCATCTTCCTGATTGGGCAGCAACCTTCTCAGCTTCCTCATCGGATTGGGCAGCAGTCATCCCCTTCTCTTCTGTTTCTTCCTTTCCTTCTTTCATCCTTTACCAAATATAATCTTCCCATAATATAATAGTACTTATGAAAATATATAAAATAATAATAATTGGTCACACCATTACTCCAAATCCGCTTTTGCATGCCCTACGCACCCATATTGCTGAGTACTTCAGGAATACACTAAAAGAATATTTCGCGTTGATCAATAGAAGTCAAAACCCTCGCCTCTAAAGGCATTTTCGTCAATTCCCTCGATTAAACTAAATAAAAACGAAATTTTAGGGACGGATTGTCACATTTCAAATTTCAAAAAAGTGAGAAAAAAAAAAGTGAAAACGAAATTGTTATCAAGTGGCCCCCAAGAAAGTAGTTTTTGTTGTGGCTTATTTTAATCTGACAAGGGAGAGAGGGAGCAAGGCAAAGAAAGTAGAGAGAGATATGTTTGTAGGGTTGTGTAGAGGATGTATTATTCCCCCTACGCAGTGCCTTTATTTATAGTAATAAGGGAGGGAAGAATCATTCTCCTCCAAGGAATACAAGTCCTAATAGGGAAGAATAACTAGTATTAAATCTAATCTAATCTAGGATTACACAAACACATTTAAATGCAATGTGTATAACACTCCCCCTTGAGTGTGTAAATACTCAAGTAGATTCGACATCATGTAGAGTTGAGGAAGTCGACTCGTCGGCACTGATTCTGGGAACACGCTGGTTTTAAAGTAAAGTAGAAACTTGCATATGGAACTAAGTCTCACAAAAAAACCCAATGGCTATGGTAAAACCCAAGTAGGGAAAAAATCCATAGTCTAAGGAAAAATGCGTGAGTAATGCAAAGTCAAATAAAATGTCTAATGGGACGTCATCAGGGATATGATCAACCCAAGGTGGGTGTTTCGTCAAAACCTCGTTAGGTAGCAAAAACCCAGTGGGAAAAATGCTCCTAATCGTAGGAAAAAAGAGTACATTAAGATCAAGCAAGTATGCTTCAAGATACTTCCCCTGAGTTTGACATAATTAAAAAGAAAACTAACAATGTTACAACTCAGAAAGTTTACGCATACCTATTCCTTGAACAAGCTTTTGAAACATCACCTTCAGTAGTTATTTGGTGAAGAAGTCGGCCAGATTGTCGTTTGAACGGATTTGCATGACTTCAATCTTCTTATGCTTTTATTGTTGATGTGAGAAGAAGAATTTTGGCGCAATATGCTTGGTGTTGTCTCTTTTGATGTAACCATTCTTAAGTTGTTCGATGCATGCTGCGTTGTTTTCATAGATCGTCGTCGAGACATCAACAACAGGGTCAAGATCGCAGGAGATTCGGCTATGACCCACAACTGTTCTTAACTAGAAGTATTCCCAAGTTGCTTCGTGTAAGGTGATAATTTCAGCATGGTTAGATGAAGTGGCAACTAAGGTCTGTTTGGTTAACCTCCAAGATATTAAGGTGCCTCCAACGGTAAAGATAAAACTCGTTAGAGAACGCACCTTATGCGGATTAAATAAGTATCATTCGTCGGCATAACTAATAAGGTGAGGTTCGACTCGATATAAAGGGGTGCAGCATCACTCGAGGATCTGTAGGGATAAAACAAGCCCAAATCTGTAGTACCATTAAGGTAATGGAAGATGTCTTTAACAACAATCCAGTGTCTGCATGTTGGTGCATTACTGTAACTTGCCAAAAGATTAACAGCAAAGCAAATGTCAAGTCTAGTGCATTCAGCTAAATACAATAAAGTGCATGTGGCACTTAGATTAGGAACTTCAGGCTCCAAAATCTCTTCATCATCCTCTTTCAGATGGAAGGGATCTCGTTTTGCATCTAGCGATCAAATGACCATAGGAGTACTCGAAGGCTTCGCTTCATCCTCGTTAAAGCGCACGCCACACCTTCTGGGTGTAGTTCTATTAATGTATTAAGATTCTATCCAAACAGTGCTCTATCTCAAGATCGAGACAGTATTGAGTCTTTCCTAGATCTTTCATCTTAAATTCTGACTTTAGGTGCCTGACAATTCTCTCGAGCTATTCAGGAGTTTCGATGAGGTTCATGTCGTCAACATAAACTACAACAATATCAAAATCGGAATGTGACTTCTTAATGAACACACAAGGGCATAGTTCGTTGTTCACATATCCCTGACTAGTCAAATACTCACTCAGACGGTTATACCACATTCTTTCGAATTGCTTCAAACCATAGAGTGATTGTAAGTCATTCGGGAACTTTCATATAAATTTCCATATCAAGATCCCTATAAAGATACATAGTCACTAAGTCCATCAGTTGTATACTTAGTTTTTTTGGAAACTACCAAACTGATAAGGTAGCGAAAAGTAATCACATTTATAACAGGTGAATAAGTTTCGTCATAATCAATCCCAAGGCGTTGTGAGAAGCCTTGCACAACAAGACGAGCTTTGTAATGCACAATTTCGTTCTTGTCATTACGCTTCTGAACAAAAACCCACTTGTAGCCAACGGGCTTGACATGTGAAGGAGTATGAGCTACAGGTCTAAACACCTTACATTTCGCAAGTGAATTGAGTTCGACTTGGATTGCTTATTTCCAGTTTGACCAATCAATTCTACGTCGACATTCATCAACGAAACGGGGTTCAATGTCATCGCTCAACATGATCTTAATAGCTACTACATATGCTAATGCATCATCGATAATCATCTCATTTCTACACCAAACATCATCCAAGCTGGCATAATGGACCGAAATCTCACAATTTTTGGGAAATAGATTTGTCTCTTCAAGGACGCTTCCGTAATCTAAAATTTCCCCATGAGTTGGATAAAATGAGTAGGCGATAGTCAGATTCATGGTAGGCTCAATAAGAGCTTGTGCCATGGGTTTCCTCTTCCGAGGGTGTGAATCCTATGAACCAAGCGGTATGTCACGCTTTTGTGTAGGGTCAAAGGATTGGCTAGCTGTTAATTTACGTGGATTGACCAAAGTGGCATCCCAAGCCTCCAAGAGGGAAGTTCATTGTACATTTGGTACATCCATCTTTGCAGGCACATTCACAGTTGGAATATGTGATATTGTCACTCGCTCTAGATTGGTGAAAGCATCCGACATACTCTGAGCTACGCTCTGAAGATCTAATATGTGCTGCACTTCAGTTTCAAACTGAGTGGTGTGAAGATCTAAATGAGACAAAGTGGGAGTCGTCAATGATAATTCGCGTCGTTCTTCAAGAACGGTGACGTTCTTATCTCCTCCTAACGACAGGAAGACTGTCTTGTAGAAGTAACAATCCACAAAATGAGCAGTAAACAAATCGTCTGTCAAAGATTCTAAGTAACGAATAATTGAAGAAGAATCATATCAGACATAGATTATCATCCTTCGCTAAGGCCCCATTTTTGTACGTAAGAGGAGTGAAATCGGCACATAAATCGCATAACCAAAAACGCGCAGATGTGATATGTTAAGTTCGTATCTGGTAACCAACTGAAGGGTGCTATACAGTTGGGTCACAATAGACCCCAAGCGGACCAACATGGCTGCATGCAATATTGCATGGCCCCAAGTAGCGATCGGGAGCTTGGTACGTATGACCAACGATCAAGCAATCATTTGTAAATGCTTAACGAATGCCTTTACCAGACTGTTCTGGGGGTGAACATGGGGTATTGGATGTTCAACTTCAACCCCAACCGACATGCAATAGTCATCAAAAGTTTTAGATGTGAATTCTCCAGCATTATACAATTGAATATATTTGATTAGATAATCAAGGTGGTGAGCCCTGAGCTTGATAACCTGAGTCAACAGTTTGGAGAATGCAACGTTCCTTGTAGACAATAAGCACATGTGTGACACGTGTGGAAGCGTGAACCAAAACCAAAAAATATCTAAATGGTATGCAGGGAGGGTGAATCGGTCCACAAATGTGCCCCTGAATCCTTTGTAGAAAAATAGGAGGATTCGAAAGAATCTTGTCATAAGAAGGCTTAATAATAAGCTTTCACATGAAGCAAGTTTGACATGCGATTCCTGTGTAGAAAAGTAGGGGAAATAGGCTTCAAGTTTGAGACTAGGATTTTTGAAAAAGATGCATAAATTAAAATGAAGACAAGAAGACAATAAAAAGGGAAATACGGCGATGGACGCCGAATTCTCATGCTGGCGGCTCTCAAAACAATAGCTCGAGCGAAGGCAAACCAAATCTGAAGAGGGGGAGAGTGAAGGAACTCTCACAAAAGGCAGTGGTTGCCCGATTGTTAACCAGTCATCATAAATACAAAGCACAATAGCACCATTTTCAAATGAAATTGAAACCTTCAGTCGCCTCCACATGCATCAACGGTAAAAAATCGCTCAAAAATCAGTCACCCATGGGGTTGATCATATGAGTTTATTACCACTAACATTACCAATATCAAATACTAACAAAATGTTTTACTTTCACATTAAATCACTTAAATTGCCCGGAAAAAAAATGATCTATCCCCCTATTGAAATGATCTATAGCGGAAAAATCTGAGCCAAAATGTAAAAGAACGTATCGTCCAATTGACATTTAAAAACTGGGGAGCATGTTGGTAATCGGTATGCATTGCTGCTATTGCACTCCACTCAATTTAGCCCAGTCTACAAATTGCATACCACCGTATATATTGTTGGCGAATCGTACACCTATAGTGAATGCCATTGCAACAGGCGGAACGCGCTTTGCCAAAGGTGATGCTTCAACCAGCCCTTCCAGACCATTTACAATCTGATAACGTGTGTTGGACGAGACAGCAAGGAACACACCTGATTAACAGATCAAAACAGTTGGTGTAAAGTCGATGGTTATGTGTACAATAATATCCCCCTAACCACAACCTGGCCCGATTGTTACATTCAAACTACCGAGATGAACCCACATTTGAATTGCACCATACAATTAACACACATGACATAACTAATCAGTTTAATCACTGAGGTTCGCAGGTTGCACTTGCAAATATATACACAAATAATCAAAGTGACAAGTGCATTAGTGTATCCTATGAATAAAGCGTAAACAACTTGCAGTGACAAGTACATTAACAGATCTTTTAGGTTTGGGACAAGAATACATATTCGCTCTGTTGAAGATCTCAGAAACAATTGGTATAGCTAATATACTATTCTTTCAGGTGCAAAAACAAAAGCTGTGTCCTCAAGTACCATTTCACATTATTCCTATATCATAGATTCCACTTCTTATCAGATAGAAAATGTACCCTATAATCCATATATTCTGAGTGTTTTTTCTTTCTTGTAGAACTGTAAAAGTTACAGGCTCATTATTTCAGTTTCTTTACAGACAAAAAAAAAGTTCCACACAAATTTACACCAGTACCAGGAATTAATTTTGTGAGATGGCATTTGTTAAAATAGTATTTATGCATATCTTTTAGTTTACATTTATTCCATGACTTCACAACTAAGACACAGGGAAACTTGCTTAACAGATACACAGTAGTACACAGTTCAATGAGGAAAAGAATTGAAATCTGAACAAAAGAGCAGGACCTACCCCAAAGAGCAGCACTTTTCACAAGAGGAGGCACGGGTATGTCCCCTTCTGACTTTTTTACGCTCCTGATGACACATAAGAATAAGAGAGTGAATAATTATCATTAATAAAGAAATCTTTTCCTTTTGGTTTGGTTCGGTGGAAGTTTTGGGCGATCCTTATATTTGATACTATTCAAAACACCCAATTCAGGTTGTCAGTACAAATTAAAAAAGCAAAAGAAATAGAAAACACACACACACACACACATTTTCACCTTTGTGCACAAAAACAAATTAACAGTGGAAGGAAATTTATGTTTAGGCAGGCAACATGATCAGCCTTTCATCAACGAACTTCATGGTAAGAAGTACATTCATGCATGATTCCAGTGGAAGTTCCATTTAATGCTTCCTAAAGTTCAAAAGATAATCAATCTGTGTAGCTATAACATAGAAGACTTAAGCCCCCTTTCCCTGCAGGTCAGGGAAAGACCTTCATCCAACCACCTGACTCTCAATTTAAAATATCATAGATATATATGTTTCCAATGACATCAATGTTAAGTAATAATATAAATTTCATTTTCTGCTCAACCTGGAAATGTGGTAGATGAACCTCCTCAAATAAAATAAAATAAAATGTAAGGTCTCATGTTTCATGTGTTTTACTTTCTAATGAGTACATAACTATATAAGTATAAAAAGTTAGGGACAGTTTGACAACCATTTCATTTTTCTGTTACAAATAGAGAAGATATTACATGAGAGAAAGGAGAGATGGAGACAGGGGGAGGAAGGATGACGGGAGAAATGTGGAAGATATGCATATAGAATGGTACATAAAATGAAAATTCAAAACGGGATACACATTCAAGTTGTTTTCACTTCAAGTTTTGTTTCATACACTCCTTCATTACTCCCTCCTCTCTCCCTCTACCCTTCTTCGTCCCTCTTTTCCCCATATACTTTCCCTCTACCACTCGCACAAAAAAATAAAAATAAAAAAATAAGACAACTAAACCCTAAAAATGAAAGGGATATCAATGGGCCCTTAAAAACACATTTAACAGCAGATATCCAAACAAGAGCGAATGACATCTGACAAAGAAACTGAAATAACATGAAAACTATATAGATAAAAGCATACCTTTTGGCATTCATGATCATATTTGCAATTCCTTGTCCAATAAGACCACATACAAACCCAACTGATCCGTACAACACACCCTGGACCAACATGTTCCAATCAATTAATGAGAACCAGAACCCATATTTTGGTCTAGAAAATTAACATATTACAGCTGGTAAAGAAACCTAATTTGAAGAGAGAATAGTTAAAAAGAACCACATTTGAAAAACTGAAGACAGTGAAAATCTCCACCCCTTCTCATCTTGATGAAGCATTTGTCATTAACATTTACAGTCCAGAGGGCAACTACCTATCTATCCGTTACAAGAAAAAACTGAACAACATCACTAATAAGATGTTTTACCTTGTAGAAATATGTGGCTGTTCTCTGCTTAACTGTGAATTTACATCCCGGCCTTTCGGCTTCAAAGACGCTGCAAAAGAGGAATGGTGAATAATTTATTGAAGATCATGCAACGGTTCACAGAAGAAGAATGCTAGAAGGACTCATTGGTTTGAAGTCAGATTCAAGAGACAGGAGAATACAATCATGTGGTCCCAAAATGGTAACCTTGAGTCCCACTCCCAATTTTGGAAAAGAAATTTGATGTCAATACGTCAGTCATTGTGTTTTCATCATTTTCTGTAGCTCGACACGGGGCTCACAAATTATTGGGAGGCAACCAAACAGTACATAAGGAAGAATGAAAGGAAACAGCTTTGCTCAATAAACAAGCTCACTCAAACCCTTTCATATTGAGTTTAAGTATCCCAAAGCAGACAAATTCAGTATTGAAATCCGATCGGGTAAATATGCAATAGCGGAAAGGCCCTAAGAGTTAATTGTTGACATTGCAATGTCCAACAAACAATGACCTCTAAACAAGATAAAATATATTTAATTGGAGCAAAAAATAGATATCATGATAAATGATGACCGTGACCTCTTAAACAAGAGAACCTAACTAACCTAAAAAACGAATGATAAGAATAACATTTACACTGGTCAACCTAAATGGATAAGAGACTGAAATTAATGAGAAGATATGGATAATAAAAATACAGATATAAACTAGTGTATAGATGAATACAGGCAGAAATAGTCAAACAGAGCATGATGTTAAAGGTTTAACAGAGCAGAATGATGAAGAATTATGTTTCCTAAGAATTTTGCAGTCTTTCTTACCCTGACTTGAGTAACAATGAAACAAATTAAAAATATAAACAGAGATGACTGGAAAGATGGACTACAATCAGAGTAAACAATCCAACGAGTACTTGTCGAGCTCTTACCAAATGCAAATTAAACGCAGTAACTATTGATAGATAACATTAAATGACCTACAGCAGAATACGAGTTTCATAAAATGCTGCGTTGCAGTGCTAACCTGCTAGGAAGAGCGGCACAAGCCTTCTGCACGCTTCCTAATAAACCCTGTGATACTAACGGATTTCCAATCCGAGCATAGGGTGCCAACATGCCAACCAAAGCAATGTCAACCACTATTCCAACCAAAAGATCAGCAGCATACAACTCAAACTCAGCCCAAAAATCCTTTCCCCTTTTCTGAACTTCTGCAAATGTTGCACAACAAGAATCTATGACTATCTGCATTACAAAGGTGGACGAAGAAAAACCTATTCAGTAGTTAACAAGAGCAGAAATTGAAAACCAGTGCAGATTCAACACAAGGTATACATGTAATCTAACTTGTAGAATTATCACCAATGGCACCAATCACTCAAAATAATAAAAACCACTCAAAAACTATAAACCGAAATGGAAAACGGACAAAAACAAACCTCTGTCCCAACTTTGAAAAGAAAGGAAGGATCAGCCATCATCCGATTACGTAGCATTGAGCAGTACTTCATCAAAAAACCCAGTGGCCAAACTGACCCCTGAAATTCAATTATCAAAACACAAAATAACGAAAATTCAATCACAAACCTGATAAAAATCGTAGCTTAAAAGATTTTTCAACAGAAATGACGACCAGATTAAGCAAAAATTCAAACCTGCAAATCCAAGTAGCGGAGAAGAAACACTTCCCGGAGCCCAGTAGTCTTTGCAGCCTCAACCATGTCTAAAGGGAGCTTCATACCCCGAGCTTCGCTCTCCTTCATCACCTCATCAAACTTCAGCAATGGCCCAAACTCCTCTTCCTCTCCACCATCCTCTTTACCCCCGCCGTCTCCTTCTCCTCTTCCTCCGCCACCAAATGAATCGCCGCCATCACCACCGTCATTTCCTCCGCCGGAACCGTCGATTTTCGGCTCAAAAACCATCGCTTTCGCCTCCGTGAAATCACCATTTTTTCCCGCGACGGAGGCAGTCTCTGATCCCGCGCAATTGAGATGGAAACGGCGGTTGCGAGACGGTAAATGGTGCGAAGCCACCAGCTTTAACGAGTTTGTGAGTTCGGAATGGGGATTAGGGTTTTGGAGACACTGCAGAGGAACTCTGCCTTTGGAGGCGGAGCTTGAAACGACGGCGTTTGGGAGGTGGGCATGCGATGGTGGCGAACAAACTGACATTGTGTGTAACTGGCACGAAGGGAAGTCACAGACTCACTGTTCCAAAACAACTTTGACTGAAGGGATCGTAATCACCTGCGGATGAGACCGTGAAAAGGTAATAGGTGGCAGAAGTTTATTGGCTGTAAAACAGTTTGGGAAATATAAGAAAATAGAGGATAAAACTCTGGCGCGCAATCCACCCCCGGGGTTTATTACGTGGAAAAGAACCACGTGGCAGAAAGTGATTGGCTGTAAAACAGTTTACAAAAGGAAAAAAATGATCGACGCCTGAGAGATTCGAACTCTCGCGGGGAAACCCCATGTACTTAGCAGGCACACGCCTTAACCACTCGGCCAAAGCGTCGGCTGATGTTAAGCTTACTTCGGCTTTTGATTTAATTTAGTAAAATAAAGTTAGTTAGACCATTCCAAACACACTCAAGATTGAATCTGTCTTTGTTTAGAGCAACTCCACCGTTGCTAAGGCCTCCAGGGTTATTCACTATTTAATCCACCCAGTGAACAGTAATTGCCCTTAATAAATAGTAATTACCTTTTGTATCTCGACTCCTACATTGAATAGCCCTAGCAATAGGCAATAAAATAATACTAATTTTTTTTATTTATAAAATAATACAAAATAATTATTTTAAGAAAAGTAAAAATTAAAGATTAAAGATTAAAGATGCAAATTCCATTGCAAAGTTAATGCAGCTTCTCACACTAGTCAAATTTTGACTAAAGTTTTCATCTTTAAAATAGTTTGCTCAAGCAATTAACGAATCAAATTATGCAATTCTAATTTCTAGATAGAAATTAGAAACAATTAGCTAATTTGGAACTAAAGAATTCAGCTTTAAAGAATTTGATTTAGTTAATTAGTTAAATTACGAAAAATCAGGAACTATTAATCAATTCGGAAACTTTGAGCTGACCTCATCCACTGCAGAGCAATAGTACTCATACGCGAGCTTGAGGAACTCAAACCGCCACAGAAGCAAGAGAACGAAGTCACGGTCTTGGCGGTCAAGTGATCCACTCTCCAAGGAGGCGGTGGTCACGAGGCGGGGATCTAAGAGCTCTGCCTATAGCGCCTTGTGGAAGTAGACGAGCAGGAGGATTGGCGTGTTGGCGAGCGGGACACGTGTTGTGGATGCGGAGCACTCCGGCTAGGCATTGTTTTGAGAAGGGAAGAGGAAGCAATGGGGAGAGTCGTTGTCGTCGCCTCTCGAGTTGGTGAGAAGCACGCCCTCCGTCTCCGGGATATCAACGTCACCGGCATCGAGATCGACCTCTACAAAGAGCTGTCCAGGCTTGTCCACCACCACATCAGGGTGTTGCTGCTCTTCGACTCTGTCCAGGCCTCTCCCTTGGGCTCCATTGCCAGCACACGCTAGACCAAGTTGCTTGGGCTTTTTGGTCCTATTTAAGAGCCAGTCCACCGAGCTATTGCCCATGGTAGAACTGCTCTTAGTTTAAATGTTTTTGGATTTTTCTTTTTTTAATATTGGAGGTATTTTAACATCACCTGTATGTGAGGCTTCAATAAAAAACAGTAAAATTTAGACTTGTGAAATTACATTATTGCCCATCATTTTTTTTTGTGATAGAAGACTAAGTAGTATTTTCACTATCTTTTGGTTGACAAAGACGGTTTCATTAATTAATAGAGATGAATTTGGAGTAATTATTGTATTGTGAGATTTTCTAAGGTGCGCTAGAGAATTTCAAGTGTTTTACTGTTATATTTTTGTTTAAAAATACAAAAATGAAAATCTAAACGTTAAAAAGCTAGAAATATTCTATACTCCATAGGACTATAGATTTTTATCGTATTATTTGTCAGGGAAATACCCTGAAATAGGACAATTCTTTAATCTTGAGACAGAAATAAGACAAACCAGCCATGCACAAGCCATGCACAAAATCGAAATTACTAACCACATATAAATACAAAAAATCATCAGCTCATTCCATCACTGTTCTCATTTGGAAGAGGGGGATGTCAAAAGAGCTCCGTGAGCCCTAATTTATGGGTTGAGCTTAGATCTCTAAGCTCGATTTCGAAGAGAGGGAAGTTCAAAGAAAGACGAGAAGAATGAGCTGGGTTTTGAGTTGACCTCATACATTTGATTTCAAACAAAGGGATGCCAGAGATATGAGAAGAGTGAGCTGAATTTTGTACTATATTTTTTGTTTTGGCCGGAAAGTTTCATTTTTTCTGACAACTAAAGCTTCAGCATACATAGTAAGGTAGAGTGTTTAGTTCCAAGTTCCTTTATCAATGATGGGGATATAGGTTGTGGAATAAATTTCAAGTTTTGACGTGCTACAAAACTGGGATGGAACAATTTTTGGTTCATGTGCTCAATTGCAGAAATTTGTGAATTTTTTTCCGTAATGTGCATGTGGTGTGCATATGGTCTGCGAGAATGTTCACTAATTATGATGTATGTATGTTGCGCCCCGAAATTTAGTGAGTATGACCACAACCTAGTTGGCCTCAGTGAAAAACAAAATTAAGAAAAAGATTAGAGGACGTTAAGGGTCATGCATGTCCATGAAATAAAGATAACGAGTATCATGTTTTCCATGTACACGGTTAGACAGTGGTTGATATACATAACAAGACTTTCAAACTGTCACTTTAACCTTATATACGTAATAAATATGTTTTAATTGTATCCACTATATCAATATATTGCCATTAAAGTTTCTCCAATTCTGTGCATATCATGTGCATGTGGTGTGCATATAATGTATATGGTGCGTATTTACATCTTTGATACTCTTCGCATTAACGTAGTTTACTACTTTTTCCTTTGATTCAGAAGCAGACCCTCCAAATATGAAAAAGGCGAACGAGTTCATGAAACAACTTCCTTTGATTCATTTGGGTTCTTTCGTGCCCATTCAAATTGCAATTTTCAAATCCTTGAAATATTTGAACACAATCAAATTTGATACCAAATTCAAATTAATGAATCTTCAATTTTTCATATAAAGTTTAAGGTCATTTATCTAATTGCGTCATTTTTTTTCTTCAGATTTCGAGGAGAGAGCTGTGAATTATGGGTTTTTGGGTTGAGCTCAGATTTGTGAGCGTTACATGTGCATGTCGTGTACATACAGTGTATGAGCGAGCTTAATAAGAAGAGAGCGAACAAGTACGTGAAACAATTTCATGCATATCCTTCTCTCTTCCTTCTTTCCACTCCGATTTCTCTCTTTTCACTCAAATTTATCTCTTCTCCAAAAGGCAACTGACCTTTAATACATTTTTTCATTTCATTGTAGTAAAAGCCAAATCCTATTTTAGTGCTTGTAAATTTGGATCGAGAGAGGGAGCATAGGGAGGGAGAAGACAGAAGAAATGAAAACCCACATATAAATTAGAGAAATGATAAAAAAAAAAAAAAAATAAAAAATGAAGGATTTGAGTCTTCTCCAAGAAACACCAAACCAATCACTTTAACTCCAAAAATCCATCAATCAAAAAGCGAAATTAAGCAAATCCAGTTCAAAAAACCTACAAATGAAAAGGTAAAAATCGAAGAAGAGGGGTGGATTAGAGAGAGAGCTCTTGTGCATATTCAAAATGCAGAGAGATGAGAGAGAGAGAGAGAGAGAGAAAGAGAGAGAGAGAGAGAGAGAGAGCTTGGATGAAGAAGATGAGTGGGTTAGAGGGAGAGATCTTGGATGTGGGTTAGAGGGAGAGATCTTGGATGAAGAAGATGAGTGGGTTATGGTTCTTCAAATTGAAATTGGGCGAGATATTTTTTTTTTTCTCTCTCTATCTCCTCTCTGTTTTTGTCTCTACAAAATGAGAAATAAAGGTTGGAACTTCTAGATAACCCATTTATATGGAAGGATAATTTGATCATTTCAAGATGTATGACAATTTGGACATTTCCCTAAAACAAATGACAACCGGATTGCATTTCTTGCCAAATTTCACCTTGTTGCTCGAATCACAAATTTAAAGAAACACTTCAAACTCAACAATTTATAAAATAAAAAATAAATAAAAATAAATAAATAAATAAAAAAAAGAAAAAACCCCAACTGAAATGATAATGGGAGAATGACTGAACAACTATATCCATTAGAGCATGAAAAATTAACAGATGACGAGCTATATTTATAACAGGAGATGCGATGGAGGAAGCCAAATTGAAGAGGCGCATGGGGCAGAGACGCGAGCAGCAGATAGGAAGGGTCAAGAGGAAAGAGAAGGCAAAAACAAAAGTCAGTTTTAATAGTATTTTAAATTTAACATCTGCTATTTTTCTCTCTCCATCCAGGCTAGATTTATCTAGCTACTGTTCATTTGCCAATTTGGAAACAAATTTTTGTCATTTTTACGCTAAAGTAGCCGAACAGGCTGGGCTAGCCAGCCTAGCAAAAACGAAACATTGATAAATGCTGCCCGTGCAAACTTTGTTGTCTATGCAGAACGATGAAACTTTTGGCTCTCTGCCCAGAATTTGAATAAATTAGCTCCACAGTATTTAAACCAAAGAACCGGGGATGTAACCGGTTATTTATCTCCCTCTCTATCTCTCACATCACGTAACATAGTAGAATCCCCCACTTAAGAGAGACTCGTATATTCCCTATGCTTTCCTCGATTACAATCCTTCATTTACAGATACTTTCCATTGTTTAATGAATAGCAATTAAAAATGAAGACACCTCAAAGGAAGGCAAGCAAATTCAAATTTTGTATATTTCCACTATTTCACAGACCTATAAGTTACAATTCGGGTCATAAACATGTACATGTATAAACCCATAAACATGCTAACTAGAAAAAAAATATGTGCAAAACAAAGTGTATTTACATGTAACAAACCTCCGTATCAAGATGCGGAGCACAGATTTCTGATTTCGAATCTTGGATGGGACTAGCATCCTGTAACACGTAAGGTAAGAGTAATAATGGTTCCTCCTGATATCGGCCAAGTTCCAACCGTTGCCCTATAACTCGGAAACTATTCTGGTTGGTTAACAGAAATATGAAGAAAATGAAACTTTCTCAAAAACATGGAATTGTTTCGAGGCTTTGGAGTACGCATGAACTATCCATTCCTTGCTTGGGTACTTTTTGTGAACCAACCAGAGCCTCTACGTACCAAGGCAGACTTCAATTGCTTATAGACTGGCTCTCAAAACAATGAGGAACTTTTTCTGTGTCTAATATGCAAGGTCGAAGGGCGTCCCTGCTCAACTGATGATCTTGGGGAGGGCTGCGTACTTTGAATAGTATCTGGTTTAGCATCAGATGGTCGCGAAAGAAGACTGCACCCAATTCTCCTGCCAACCATACGAGGAGAACTGAGGGAGCTGTGTGATTTGCTCACCTTTTTCATCTCTTGCTTTATTTGACTGAACTCTTCTTCGAGTTCACCGACTCTAGATCTCATCTTTTCCATATCCACCTTTAGAACCCGGTTCTCACGCACCATAGTCACCCACCCATCCCTCTGTATGATCTGGCCAGTCATGTCACCTGGGACAGTCGTAGGACCTGCAGGGCCACTATGAGTTTCCAAGCCATGAAGACAACCAGCTAGAGCCGTTCTCAAATGCATCTGCTCAAAGAACAGTACTTGAAGAACAACTCTGAGTGGAAACCTTTCATTTTGGGACGCATGGGAACAGGCATCAATAGATAGCTTCTGGAAGTCGATGATGCTGCAGAGATCTTCCTTCTCTTTATCTGTGAGCCAAGGGTGTGCCTTGAAGTATATATCCAGCGACCTATACAGCCCATCATATAAAGTTCTTGAAGATTCTGGGAGGGCCTCCGCAAGAGAGCGTATCTTTCCTGGTTTTAAAGTCACATCTGAAGCAACCTCCGCAATATAGCTATCTACCAACTTCGCAACTTTCTGTAAAGGTCTTGACAAAGGTGATGTTTCCATGTTGACAGATGATGGAGAAAGTGGTGTAAACTTTGATTCTGACGACACAAAATGATGGATTATCCGTTCAACACAGTCAGTATCGTACAATGTGTCAGCATTTGAATAAGTAGGAATTAGAAGACTATCTAGGGTTGCCAATTCCAGCTGCATCCCTATTCTCCTCTCCAAAGCATGCTTGCAGGTTTGACTGACACCCAATATTAATGCAACGCGAAGAAGACCAAGTAGAAAACGGCAAAACGATTTCCCCTTCTTTCGGGGAAGAAGTTTTTCAATGCTTTCTAAAACTACCTTTTGATCAAGGGCAATGGGTGTCAAACTGAAACTTGTAACTGTTCTGGGTATACCATGTCGTCCACCCTGCCATCGTCCTAGGCCAGGTAGGTACTTTCTGGCATAGTGCATTACAGAACCCACTAGGTTTTCAGGTCTAATACCCCTTGTTTCCATTGTCTTGATAAGCCTCTCAAATAAACTCACACTGAGGTATGAGATGTCTTCAAACCACCAGTCAGACTCAGAGCTTCGAATTCTCGCTCCGGTGTTAATTCCGTTCCATAGGATGCTTCCACCAGGACTCTGTAAGCTACCATACATCATCATAGGCCATCCAAACAAACTAGGATCTGTACAAACCATCACTGATATAGCATTTACACACTTGTTTACTATGTGAAGCTTTTCTGCCCACTGGATAACAGGCTCGCAACTTTGAAGAGCCAAGATAGAGTCTTTCCAGTTGTGAAGTACATTCTTATGGAAGAAACTCTCCGACTTTGAGAGCAAGTTTCCTTCTCCATGCTCATCTGTCATTTCAAGGTAGTCCGCTGCACAGTACACCATCACTACATTTCTTGGAGTCAATTCCACTCGCATACCATAGCAGAATTTAGCTGCAATCAGGAACATGTCAGGGCCACCAGGAAGTTCCTCCAGAACTGCAGTGAAAATGCTCCTGCATGTGCTTTTGGACTCATACATATGTGATATCTTCCCACATTTTGATATGAGAGGAAACTGGAGAGTAAAGAATTGTCATAAGTAATAATTCCAAGAATTCACCATAACAACTGTGATAAGTAAAGAATTGTCATAAGTAATAATTCCAATAATTCCAAGAATTCACCATAACAATGAGAGCAACGCCAGAACAGACACAAATATAGAAAAAATCCAGAATATAAATCTACGAAACATGATAACTACTATTAGTGAAATGAAGCAATAATGCTCAAAGCTTTTATTTTTAGAATACAGACATCCTTACATATTCCACAGTCCACATTAATGCGGCTTTCAGTAGGCAAATACCTTCTTTCGTTATAGAAACATATATTGAAAGTTTGTGAGTTATAATGCACCACCAACTACCAGGGAAACTGAAATGCTTTTGACAATCTTAAAAAGCCAGTCAACAATTAATTTCTGAGGTTTGGGAATAACCTAAACCTTGTTATTAGTATTGACCCGAAAAAGAAACCTTGGTACTGGTTTATATCCACTTTTAATCACAAAATTCCATAATCCACCATAGCAAATGATAGGCGCATACCTTGTGAAGGTGGAAGTTCACGCCGTCCACCATGACAATTATATCACTCGGCAATCGCACTTTGCAAAACCTGACAGAGAAAGAAAACACCACATCAATTACATAGCCTCTCCAATTCCATACATTAAGTCAATGAAACAATCAATTTCCATTCTACCAAAAAAGGATTTGTACGAACATCTCCAATGGAAGATGCAAAATACCTCGAAATTGCTTTTTACATTTTTAATTGGCCAGAAAACACTCCAATGGCGGGATGTAAACTATCCATCTTCACCAGAAGATATAGATAAAAATGTAAATTTACATCTTGTATTACATCTTTTTAGATGTGGGCCCCATCAATCAAAGGGAGAACAATAAATGTAATCCCAAATTTACATCTCTCCTAGTGGAGTAGAACTAACATTTAAACTTCCCTGGAAATGTAAAATGGGATGTAAATGAGGCTTTTACATCTCAAATTTTGCATCTCTCCATCGGAGATGCTCTAAGAGATTGAGTTATAAAACTCTATCTGAATTCAATTATGTAATTGAAGGCTACGGTTGAATATAATCAGAGTCTGATTAAGTCCCAAATTACTGTGAAGATTGAAATCTTGAAGAAAAGCGGTTGTATAGTATTACTGTGTTCATCAAGTGTATAAACCAATGAAATAAACAATTTGCAATTTAACAAAGAGGGTATTATTTGAAACTGATTAATAGAATTTTATCTGAATTCAAATTGAAATATAATAAGAATTTGGCCTTAAAGGGCCGTGAATTCAATCCCAAGAACAATAATTTAGAAAGTTGAACAACTGAAGAAAAGGTGTTGTACTTCTGTTCATGAAACTGGTGTGGGGGGGGGGGGGGGCGAGAGAGAGAGAGAGAGAGAGAGAGAGAGAGAGAGGGAGATTACCAGTCATTGCCTTCTCTGCAAAACTCAGAAACCTTCCCAGGTGGAGCCATGGCTGAGGTGGGAAGAGAGAACCTTCCACCCTCTCTCTGTCTAGGAAAAGGAAAACTAGAGCTTCATGAAATTGGGTGGAGAGAAGAACACAGACACAGACACAAACTAGTTGTTTAATCAAAAGTGAAAAAGAAGGGGATAAAGATGGCACCAATCGACGTAAGTAGGAATCCAAGTCCAACTTAGTCAAAACAAATGCCGTGTTGCCCCTTCTCTCTCTCTCTCTCTCTCTCTCTCTCTCTCTCTCTCTCTCCCTCTCATCAAATGACCAAACCCCAAAACCCCACACCCACCACCACCACACCACCAAACACCATAAGATGGGATGAGACCATAAATAAACAAAAAAAAACCAACACAAATTCAAATTTAATCAAACACCCAGAAAAGAGTGCACAGATCACGACGCCCCCAATACGTGAGCAAAACAAAGGATATATAAAACTGGGACAACCAGAAGAGGCCGGCATGTGTGGGAACAATGCCATGGGGTCGAAGCAAGCAAAAGCATCAATCAGTGATTGCAGAGGGGGCCTTTTTTTTTTTACTCTTTAGCCGGCCGAGTAAATAATTGGGTTTTTTTGTTGTTGTTGGAGACGGGATAATTATGTGTTTGTTTACTCTCTCTCTCCGAGGCTTTTTGTCAAACACCATCCCTGCAATCATTTTCCGAGATGCGTGGTGTCTGACCGTCGTGGTAGCTTTTGGATGCGATCGATTTTCATTAGGGTTAATTAGTGAACTTGGGTTTTTCAGGGAGACTGAAAATTTGAAAGAAAGGCGAAAGAACAGTGAAATAAAGAGGGATGGGATTAGCAATCATTTATTTTGGGAAATTTTATTTAAGCCTATCTAACCACTAGATCCAACTTAAATTTTAAATGTCAATTGTCTATTTTATTAAGTACAAAATGAAATTAATAATAAAAATCAAATTTATCAATAGACTCAAATACTATAATTAAACCCTAGCATCACCTTTGTTTATCCTATATTCATTCCGACTAAAATCCTAATAGCTCTGATAGAGAAAAACAAGTTTTCTATTGATGGATGGTGATTTTGAAGTTTTTAATTCTCCAACTAAGGTATGACTCAATTTATGGATATTTTGTTTGTTTGCTTCTTCTTTGGATTAAATTTCTTACTTTATATATATATATATATTGTATTTATTTTTCTCTGCCGTCTGTATGTGCCCCAAAACACCAATGTAAGGACTTTTGATTAGTACTGTAAAGACATAAAACTTGATTCTTGGTGCAAATAAAGATTGCTCAACCTTAACCACGAAGTAGAGGGTGGCATGTCTTGCATCTTTTTTTTATTCGAAACAGCTCAATTTGTTTATTTGTTTATTAACATAGCAGCAAAACACCTAACCCTATGTCACTTCAAAATTTCTTAAAAAGTACTTGAAAATGCTTGATTTAAAAAGGACTGAACTGAAGCTTGCTTATAATTCTCTTGGCAAATTCAAGTTTATGGAATAATCTCTTGGATCCCAAGTCCATGGATGGGTTGTGGTAGCATAAAGAAAAAAAGCAACTATGGAAATGCTAGTCTTATATGGCATATGCAATTATAAAGGGAATGAGTGTAAAGATAATTTTACATATTGAATTGGATTTGAGAGGGTAGTTTAGGTAATAAATTTGGATTTAAAGAGATATTAATTCTTTAATACAAAAACAATATGGATGAAGAGAGTAAGTTGAGTGTAGAAAGATGTTAGATGAGTTCAAATAAAATTTCCCTTCACTTTTTGGGGTCTCATTAACACCGGCAAGTGAAACATTTAGGGGAGGGTATTCAATTGAGATTTTGAGGGATTTTAACTCTTTAAATGAATTTAGAGGTATTCAATCAAAATTTTAAAAGGGGGGTGTATTCAATTGAGATTTTGAGGGGTTTTAATTCTTTTAATGAATTTAGGGGTATTTAATCAAGATTTTAAGTAATTCTCTGAAATTTAAGGTGTATTCAATTATAATTTTAAGATAGTTTATTAAAATCCTTAGAAATCCAGATGTATTTAATTAAAATTTTAAAGAAGTTTATAACATTCCAGGTGTATTCAATTAGAAATTGATTTTAAAGAATTTGATAGAGTTGAGGAATTAGAGGGAATTAGAGAGATTTCATAGTGTATTTTAAGAATCTACAAATCTCACATCTTCCCATGAGATTTTGAGGGAATTGAATCAAAATTTTATATGAAATCTCTACAAATCAATTAAATTCCATAAAAATCTATAGATTTATAAGTCCATTAAAATCTCTCAAATTCTCAATTGAATGTACTCTCTAAGATAGTTTATTAAATTCCTTATAAATCCGGGTGTATTCAATTGAAATTTTAAAAAGTTTATAACATTCCAGGTGTATTAAATTAGAATTAGAATTTAAAGAATTTGGAAAAGTTGAGGAATTAGAAGGAATTAGAGAGATTTTGTAGTGTATTTTAAGCATCCATAAATCTCACATCTCCCCATGAGATTTCAAGGAAATTAAATCAAAATTTTACATAAAATCTCTACAAATCAGTTAAGCTCCATAAAAATCTATAGATTTATAAATGCATTAAAATCCCTCAAATTCCCAATGGAATACACCCCCCTTAGTTGGGGTGAGTCTCTCGTAATCTCATTAAAGCTAGTTCATATAGATAACGAATACTAGATTAACTAATCCCTAGTCTGGTCAATCCAATCTAGTTCAGTTCTATCTAGTAAAGTGTGGTGACATTTTTTATATCATTCAATGTTACATAACATTGAAAAAAAAAATGTCGTTCAAAGTTCCAAAGTTCCAAATATTATTTATACATTAATTTTTTGAGTAATGCTATTCTTACCACAATTTTATATCACATTTCTTTACCATCTTAGGTGGCCAATGAGTTGGACAAACCACGTCATTTAATTTCAATTTCAATTTTCTTATTAATTAAAACACTTAAATAAGGAAAATTGCAGATTTCAAGATCTTCCTCTAGCGTTAATAACTTAATTGGATATGAACCCTAATCCGATAGACAAATTTGATTTTGATTCCTAATTCTCATGAAAGCTAATAGGCGTTATTTAATGAAATAATCAGATGAAATCCTTCTTTTAAACCACCAAAAGAAAATTTTGAAAAGACAAAAAAAAAAAAAAAAAAAAAAAAAAAGAATTGCAAGATGAACAACCATGGAGTACCAATGAAGATTGGAGACAGAAATACTTGATGGGAAATGAGGATTGGGGCCACGGGGCATGAGTTTGGAAATAGAAGTCAATGGTGATTGTGGTATACGAGTGAATTCTATAAAGGTTGACTATTATGGGAATCAACAGAAATCAATAAAAAATTGGCATGAAAAAGAAAGGGGAAGAAAGAAGAAGCAGGTTGAATGGGGAAGGAAGAAGAAGGCTCTTCGTATGCCACAATTATCATTTAATTAATCATTATTAATTATTGATTAAAATTTTGAAATTAGATGCTACTTAATTTAGATAATGTGGATGTCCACATCAGATATCACTTAAGGTGATATATTATCACACGTTACTAAACGATGTTTTTTTTGTGAACAATCGATATTATCTACATTAAGAGGCTGGGAGTGAGCTAAGCTTCACAATAAGATAGCAATAATCTGGTTCAAATTTGCATTTGGCGAGAATCGAACATAAGATCTCTCACTTATAAGTGAAGAGAAATACTACTAGATTGTAGTACTAAACGGCGTTACTAAACCATGTTAATCCTTAATCTCCATTATTTACTGTACTTTGTTTTCTCTAATGTGATATTACTAATGGATCCAAACACTCAAAACAACATTTCCAAAAGTACCAAAAGACAAGCTTTCACTCTCTTGGATCAATAGGACACAAATGAGTGCCGGACCACAAACAATTATTTCTCTCCTACCATATATTTTCTAGGAAAAAGATACTTGTCGGATTCCTTTTTTAGGGATCTCGTAATCTCACCCGTTCATCGTATATCATGCGATCAGTTTTCGTTAAATACTATTCATATTTAATTTTAAAATTTAAATATTGAAATGATTTCTAATCGCACGATATACGATGAACGGGTAAGATCATGAGATCCCTAGGATCCTTAGGAAAAGATCCAGCAAGGATCCTTTCCCTATTTTCTATTCGATCCGTTTGCAACTCTTTATTTTGTAGATTAAAAAGAAAAGTCCACTAATATACATATATGGCTTTTAATTTAAAATACTCCTTGAGATTTGTATAACTTCTTATTTTGGTCATTGATATTCGAAATCGACAAAATTGGTCCTTGAGTTTGTCCATCATCAATCATTTTTGGTCTTTTTGTGAAAAATTTCCATTAAATAAGAATAAAATGATAAAAGAACCCTTAATTTTTGTCAAATCATTTTGGTATTTTGTTTATTAAATTGAGGATAGTTTTGTCATTTTAATCTTTATTTAATATGACTATTCACGGAATGACCAAAATGATTGATGGTGGACAATCTCAGGGACAACTTGTATTGATTTCAAATCTCAGGAAAAAAAAAATGAGGAGTTATACAAATCTCAAGGACCATTTGGCTAAAAAGCCTACATATATAAATTTGAGCAGTATATATGCATCATAATGTTGGACAGAGTCTTGCGTTTTGCTAAAAACATTTTTAACAATATAGTTTATCAAACATTTACTTGCTTTTTTCACAACTATTTATTCTTATAACACATCAGTTTTGAAAAGAAGCACAACAATCCCAAACTAACTCTATATTTAATTAGTCTCTTCCTTCATTAAAAAAGTATATAATAATTTCATAAGAAAAATTTATTAATTTTTTAAAATTTTAAATATAGTTATATAAAAAATGTATTTAAAACTTATGGTACATTTGAAAATAAACATACCATGATTTTAAATGTACCAAAAATCCCAATGCATCATAAAATTAAATGTACCAATATTATAGGTAATCAAACCTACCAATATAATCAACGTACGGACCAAGATCCTCTCCTAATCTAAGGATGAGGATCCTTATGACCAAGGGATGTGGGCTGTTGGATTTTTATCCAACGGCTACAAATAGGGGGTTCCCTTTAAAGTTATAATAATTATAACCGTTGAATTTTTATCCAACGGTCCACATCTCTTGGTCATAAGGATCATCATCCTTGGATTAGAAGAGGATCCTAGTCCTCAACGTACCTCTAGTAAAATTGTAAAAAAAAAATGTTGAATCAAAATTTTAAAGGGAACAAATATTTAATGAACGAAAGTGAAAAATTTCTTTCAGTTCTAGCCATTTGCCTTTAGTTTGGGAGGTGATTGACCCAAGAAAATGTTGGAGGTGTGGTGCCATATAGAGCATTAAAGAATACATTTGTCTCGAACATTGACATTCTACACCCAAGGTGCCATACGATTGTGGGTTCAAGTCCCCACCTGGTGTGACTATTTTTTGTAATTGTCTATTGTGGATGTAAATTTTCGTTTTCTTCTTCTAACAAAAATGCACTTGCAAAATAATAACACTTAAAATTAAAGCCAAAAGCCTCACGCGTCCACGATGAATTTGGAGGGGGGCTTTGGCCGAAGAATTTCCAATGCTAAAGTTAGAATTCTGAAAAGAATGTGTTTAGGAGTATGTGGGTAGCAAATGACTTAGGTTTTTAATGGGATCATAAGGGTATTTATATGAAGGTGGCCGACCCTATTTGGAGAAAAGTGGCGGCCATATATAGTGTAATTGGGTGAATAATTGCAAGATATTATGTGAAATAATATCTTGCAATTAACATGGCAATTGTTTCTAAATTAAATAGGAAGTTTGGGGAGTTGCCTTTTGAATAAGGATTTGATGAGGAGTGATGAGAGAGATTTGAATAAATACCATTTTGATCACCTTTGACACTTCCTTGATTGACCCGTTATTGTCCTTTGCTTGGGCGAATCCCAGTGTGCCTCGAGGGTAATTTAGTCCTTTTAACCTAAAAGTCCACGTGTCACCTCCATAATTTTTTGGATTATTTTTGGCTCTACAAATACCCCAACAACTACCTGGTTGCTTGCAGAAAAAAGGGCAGTAGGTGTAGAGATCTTCCTTTACTTTAGGAAATATAATATTGTTTCCTATTTTGATGTAGATTTCCACTTTGATTGGAAATTAGATCATTCTAGGAAAGGGAAATAAATCACTTCCAAAGTTTATTTAAGTCTACCTTAAGCAGATGATTAAATCAACTTTAGAGAGCAAATTATTCAACCTTACAAGAAAGAGAAAGCTAGAGGATATTTGTTCCCCTTCCCCTAGCAATCTTCATCACTTGCCTTTGCAAAGGACCGTATTTCGTTGCTTTCTTTGTCTTCATGCCGCACCAAGGTAAGAAAATTAAATTTTCCTTGTCTTCTTAATTTTTGGAGCCTCAGGGCTTGAAATTTAGCTCGGCGGGGGTCGAAGATGTGGCAAAAAGTGGTTGGAATGCCATGGTACTGTAGGCAGCTTAGTGCGGCGGTAGCTCGGCACGGGCTGCATAAGTGAGCTGAGGCTTGGCTCAGGTCAGAAGCTTCTCGGCTTGGGCCGAAGTTGTGATTCATTGAGGCGTTGGGCTTGCACTCTTGCAAGAGAGATAAGAGAGAAGGAGTCGCGGGGCGCCAGCCCCCTACCCTTTTGGATTGGGCCACGAGAGACAGCAGCACTTGGTGTGCTAGGCTGCTTGGTGCACTGGGTTGCCTAGTGTGTTCGGTTAAGAGAGAGAGATGAGAGCTAGCGCGGGCTAGGCTTCCTTAGTTGCTGTCTTTAGGCCATGGGACCTGATGCACTTTTATTCGAGCATGTCTTCTTCAAGTCACAAGAGTGATCATCAAGGTGGGTTTTTGAGTAAAGTAGACTACTTTAAGTCTGCTCACTTCAAAATTAATTCTAACGAAAGTATGAAAGTGCAAAGAAGAAGATTGATCGTTACATACCTCAGACTCAAGATCTTAAGAGTGCCGTGTCTGAGTTTCGTTCTGCTCTTACGTAAAGGATAAAGAGTTGATTGCTACTTATAATCAAGTGATCCACTTCCAGAAAGTAGTCAATAAGGTTGAACCCCAAGTATTGGAACTTCAAGGTATGTTGAAGATTAATGAAAGTCTGAAGAAGAAAGTGGATGAGCTGCAGCACGTCCGTGTTGGTCTGCTCAAGGAGAAAGAATAGCTGAAAGGTAAGAAAGTTGGACTTGAGGTTTCGCTTGTTTAGAGTTGGGCCGATTTCTATAAACTGGGTTATGTAGATCATCTATTTGGTAGGCATTTTGACTTCGAGTTTGCTGGGAAAGACTTAAAGACATTCTCTATTTCTCTGTAAGACTTGCTTGCCTTTACTTTTAAGGCTTCCATAGGTGAAGTAGTTGGAGAAGTTGGTGCCCAGGTTGGGGCAGCCAAGGGTGAAGCGCTGAATGATGCCACTGCTAAGAATGTATCTACTACTGAAGGTGTGGCGACCAAGTAATCTTTAGGATCATTTTTATTTTCCTTGTTGCTTTTTGCTTTGCTTGAACTCCAACGACCTTTGTTATTTGTTTATCAATTTTCCTAGAAAATTTAATAAACTTGTTTCCTTTGCTTATTTTCATTTTGCTTCATTTGTTTACACCCAACATTTAACCTTTAGACTAGTGGCATGCGTGCTGCTTTTTTATAAGCAGACAAGCCCATGTAGCCTATATAGCCATAGGTTTTGGTGTAAAACATTTGCAAAGTTGTTAGCTATAGGGTCGGCAACCGGACGCCTTACTTACAGAAACAGATGAGTTTGTGTGACCACTTGGCTGTTAACTTTGACTTTCGTCAATCCTTTGAGTTATGTGGCCTGCATCACAACATACTAAAGATTTCCGAAGCATGAAATTCTCTAACCTTTCGTATCAAAAGTATGCGGTTGTCTGGAATTTCGTAGGCAAAGGTCCGAGAAAACTCTTTACTTTTTATGTAACCAATTTTGTGGGTTGTGTTGCAAGTATCACAACACTTTAGGAATTAGTGTAGATCTAAAAGATCATTATGCGGTTGGCAGAGATGAAGCTTATCGACTACGTGGCATGTCAGCAGTGGATAAAGCTTCGTATATGCACGCTAACTGTTAGCCTTTCACAAAAATGTGTGGTTGTATAAGTTTAGTGCAACTTATTGCTTGAAGGGTAAAGCGTAGGCAGTCTTCTAGAAACTGTAGGCTACCTTAGTGCACTCGGTAGCAGTTTTAGGGTTCCAATGCAGCCGTTCATAGGGTGTTTTGCGTAATGCATCTCCGTTTCTAAGGCTTGGTTCCTCGCAGATTAAGCTAAAGACCAAAAGTCCTTCAGTTAGTTAAGCCTTGAAAAAGACCATTGTAGCTATTTCTAGGAATCCTGACGCAAGCCATCATGCACCTAGTTACATCATGGCAGCCCGACTCATCTACGTCTAGATATTTTGAGTGTATAATTTATCCTCTCATGTTAGAAAGCAAACCCATGCGGGTGTTGGGGAATTGGTTTACCCTATCGTATTGGAGAGCATGGTTGGTCCCCAGGGGGTGTAATTCCTAGGATAAGTCCTAGAAAGGGTGCGATCTTTATTTGAAGTGCAAGAATGATCAATTGTTTTAAGCATGCAGTCGAGCTAAGTTGTGAATAACTTCTAAATTCTTCTTTGAAAAACTAGTGAAACGAACAAAAACTTAGCTGTAAGGTAGGAACTGCATAACAACTAGATAGTCCTCGGCTTGCGAAGTGGTGTCCCTATAAACTTGATGTGTAAATTAGAGCAACCTAAAATAGCTTAATTCTAATCACGTTTATCAGCAAGTGCACGTTTTATAGATGGTATAGATGTGCAAGTACAGAGTCGAATCCCACAAGGAACGGTAATTTAACTCAAAAACTAACTACTTAACACACAAGTGAAATTGAAAATATTATTGAGCAAGAAAATTAAAGGAAATATTGGTTATGAAGATTAATACTAAAAGATAAAATTTCTGAAAGTTTAAGAAACTAAATAAAGCAATAACAATAAAACTTAAGAACAAACAAGACGTTAAGGGCTAAGGCATCCAATTTCACCAATAACAATCCTATTCCGATTCTTAGCTATCAACTATCCAATTAACAACTCCTATGTTGATGATTAAGTTTCCCAACTCTATAATCCGGTCATAATGTATGCATCAAATTATATTCTTCTAAGAAGCAACCTAGCATGGTGTATGCCTAGAATTCACAACTTGAAGTTCCCTAAGTACAATGGAAACTTTTATACAACCATACAAAACCTAGAACATGGTAGGGCTGGGCACGGGCCTGGTCGGCCCAATTTTGAAAGTATCGAACCAGACACAGGATTAAAAGAAACGGGCCGGGCCGGGGTAGGTACAAAAAATTTTAATATAGGAGCTAGACCTAACCTGGCCCGTTTGAAACGGGTTGGTTCGGGCCAGGTCCATAGGTCTTTTTTTTTTCTCTTCTTCTTTAGCTCTCTCGATTGTTCCAGCAATTTGAGCTTGAGCCTAGCCACACTAGTAGCTTCGGTTGGAGCCGCTAACCCTAACACACAAATTGAACCAGAGAGACGTCGTTTTCTTCACAGATCCAAGACCTCCACCTTCACCATTACAAATTACACCAATTGATGAATAAAAACAAAATCTTACATACCCAGAAGCAGATTTTCCTAAAAGCACTTATTATGCAATCACAACCCAAAAGCCTTAAATTCCCAAATCAGAAACCCACATAATTCCTAAATCAATCGAAAGGCTTATGCAAAAATCCTAAACTCCTAAATCAGAAACCCTAATTCATAAATTACCTAGGGATTTGCAGGATGATGGTGGTATTCTCGATTACGTAGATGATGTGGTGGTGGTCGGAATTCATGATTGGGAGGACCGGTGGAGAGTCAGGAGATGATGCCACGATGGTGATGATGGCTGGCTGCTGTGATGTCGACATAGTCGAGGTCGACTCAGTTGTTATGGGTGTGAGAGAGAACGAGAACGTGTGGAGAGTCGATGGACGAAGATGGGAGCATGTGCTCGAGATTAAGGTCTAAGACGAAAGAGAAAAGGAGATTCCAGGAGGAGAGATCGAGGGAGGAGAAAGTCACAGCTCGCTGCGAGTACTCCAGTTGGGAATTCGAAGGAAATGAAGTCTATCGGCATTGAGGAGAGTAGATGGTGGTGGTTGTGTTGAGGAGAGCAAATCCGGTGTCGGAGTCGGGATAGAGACCTCGAGGTTGAGGCTCAAATTCTATAGAGGGGAGAGTTGAGTGAAATGAATTGGGTCTGACATTTGAAAACAAGAGAGAGAGGGTGATAGATATAATAGATGGTAGAGATTTAATAAAGTAGGAAATTAACAGTTAGGGCCGGGGGCTGTTTTCTCCAATTTGTAGAACCGCCCCGCCCCAATATTTACTTAGACCCGCTGCGTCCCACCCCGTCCCACCCTATTTTGTATTTAGAATTTTTGGACCTGCCCTGTACCCTCTCCGAACAACATGGATCCACCTTAACCCGCGGGTCTAGGACCTATTTGCCCACACCTAGAACATGTTGTATGCTTCTAGTAAATTGTGATCTCAAATTCATGATTCGAACAAGAACATAACATGGGTGTATGCCTATGAACTTGCAACAAACATTTATTAATTCAGCCAAGTGATGGCCAATCGTCAAGAACGAAAGAACAAACGAATTAAGCCCAAAATTTGAGATTCATCATAACGAAAATTTTCTTGGATAATCAAATAGCTAAAACACAAAATATTCTTGTTATGGCTACATTGTAGTGTTAGCAAAAGAATTTAGAAACGCATGGTCATGGAAAACATAATTAAAGATAAGAAAAACATAAGAAACCATTGAACCAAAGGAAAATTTTGCGCTCCTCAAGCTACCGAACTCTTGTGTGCCTTTTTCTCCCTTTTCTGCATTTTTTTTCTTTTCCTTTTTCCCCCCCTTCAAGTTTGCAGCCGTTCTCCCCTTTATTCCCCTACTTTGTGGCAACAACTGCTTGGAACAAAACAGTTCAATCCTTTCCCACCCACCACCCTCCCTCCCCCCAATTTTTAAATTTTTTTGTTTTTGCTTTTCATCTCCACCCTCCACTCGTATTTTGATGAGGATTAAGTGCATTATTGGGCCTAAAAGGGCAGCTCATATTTCTCCATCACACTGGTCAGACTAATTTACTTGTTGGGCTTTAAATCTCCAACTCAAATGAACTGCACAGATTTGGCCCAAATCACTTGAAATGCAAAGTTAACCGAACCTGGAAATCCCAACAGTAGTTACTAAGACAATCATAATTCATTACAGGAATATCGGATTGATATGATTCCAACTCCATTTGAAAGAAGACTTCTATATCTTTTCATTCATATATGGTGTGCAATGAGGTTCCTCTGGATGAATAAATGGCAGCCCATCAAAGTCGCTGGACTGAAACTCCCATATCCCAGATTTTCCAAATTGTGTCACCTCCATGTCGTAGGCATCACTTTGATATCCTGTGATCTTCTTTTGAATGTTTACAGACGGTTTTTAGGCTCTCAAAACTCCTCTTTTTAGCCTCAAAATCCCTTTCTTTGCAATTAATCCTACAAAATAAGAAAACCACAAGTAAACTACTACTAAAGGATGAAAACTATACATAATCCAAGTACTAAGGTGATAAAAACTTGTATAAATATGAGTCTATCAAGTACCCCAAACTTAAATTTTGCCAGTCCTCTAGCTAAACAAAACAAAAGAAAATCAAACTAAAACTCAAAGCAATCCTTCCAACAATGGCACCCTCAGGAAATTCAACTCATAAACATGATCAATACGATCTCAACAAGTATTAAAGATTTTCAAATCAAACAATTAACAAATTTTCTGAAATCGACTCAGCATCCTTGAAGTGTGTGAGCATTAACCATTTTTAACACAACTTTTCATGATCTAGATGTGTATATGCAAATTAGCTCAACTCCAATTCCTCATAGGGTATACACTCATTCACTCATATTTGTAGGTTGATGTGTTTCGCTCAAGTGATCTCATTAAACATGTTGCCATATACTTGCTTGTCCACCTAACTTGGTATCAATATCAAATAACTACTTAGATCAAAAGTCTTTCATAGGGTTCTATTGAGGCTAAGAGTTAATTGGCTAACAAAGAAGGGTAAGAAAAACACAAAATCTAGATGACTTGTAGAGCTTACAATTACTTTGAAAAAAGAAGTAATAATCTAAAAGATATATGAAGCACTTCTACTCTATGCAGAGACTATTTTTCATTTGGTCTGATCTTTGAAACACTCAATTCATTTTCTTGTAGTAACAACAACGTACTTTTTTAATTTTTTTTTAAACATGAAAAATGAGAAAGATTGAAATTACAATATTCGACCCTAACAACTACTCTACAAGCTCTTTAGACAGGTAGGATTTTTGTTTTTGTTTAGTTTTATTTTTTTTATTTTTTTTTAACAAGGGTAGGTAGAAATATTTAGGTTAAAGAAACAAGAAAGGTTCACATTAAAGGCTCAACAAGGCTAACTAGGGAAAATCTTAATAATGGTTGGCTTGAAAGGCTCAAACGAAAGAAACAAATGCCTTATCACTTCCAAGTTTGTTACATGAATTGATGAGTGTATCAACAGGTTTAAGACAAGTTCTAGAGATACAAATAAAATGAGAACATTCCCACAAGAATAAATGAGAATTGCACATAATTGTTCAATCTTGAATAGGCTCAAATGCTCACAAGGGTTAAACAAGTCTCACAAAAAGGAAAACAACCGAAAAGTTCAACAAAACTTTAGTTTTAATGAAAAATGACAAAAAAAGGTGTAGTGAATAGTACTAGGGAAAGATAAAAATATGATTTTTTGTTAAAAATGAACAGTATCAGTAGTGTTTTGTTAAAACTCCCCTCACAAAATCCACATATAAGTCTCTATATCATGAAACCGTCATATTAACATGGTTAATGTGCTCAAGAATTTTCAAGGAAAGTCATGTCAATTAGTGACAGTAAGTGAATAATCTGTAGACCATAATTAATACTCATCAATCTCATATCAATCATACAATGTACTTAATTCCAATTCTCATCATAGGTGTTGGAAGAAACATAAAAATAAAAAAATAAAAAAAAAACCATTTTTTTTATAAATAAAATTAAAGTACTTGACCAGACTACATGGCCACTTGAGCAACATAACACATACTACTTTTTGCTAAAGCAGAAGAAAAACCACCGCTTGAGCAACCTAATTTTTTAAATTTTTTGACAATTCTTAAAACAAAAGCAATGAAAACACAAAAATTAAAGTTCCCACCCCCAAACTTAAATGAAATATTGTCCTCAATGTTTGCAAAAACTAATACACGCAATACATTCACCAAAGCAAAGAAATGGAAAGACCACATAAAGAAAAAAAAATTGAAAAAGAAAATAGAAATTGCAAATATAGGATTTAGAACTCCCTTTAATGAAGTATTGAAGTCGACAAATCACCCATTCACTTCCACTTACTAGCATAAGCACATGGCAAATATCTGCAAATATTAGATAAACAGTTAAAACATGATAGAAGTATCAAAAACACAAAACAAAAATAAACTAAAAGAAAAGGAACGAAAACACCTAGTTGGGTTGCCTTCCAACAAGCGCTATGTCTAACATCTTCAGCCAAACGGACGACCCCCAAACTTAAATGGAGACACCAGGGCACTTATCAAGATATAAAGCTTCAAAAATTTCATGCGTTGCATCCTCCCAGTTAAGCTTCAGTCTTTGTCCATTCACTTTGAACGTGGATCCATCCTTGGGATTATGAATTTCAGCTGCACCATGAGGAAAAACATGTTGTACTAAGAAAGGACCAGACCAATGGGATTTGGGTTTACCTGGAAAAAGGCGGAGTCTAGAGTTATAGAGCAACATTTTCTGACCCGGAAATAATTCTTTTCGAACAATTAACTTATCATGATAAGCCTTCATTTGATCCTTGTATATCTTTGCATTCTCATAGGCTTCATTTTGCAGTTCTAGTTCATTCAACTAAAGCTGTCTTGCTCCAGCCTTGTTTAAATCAAAATTCAGCCGCTTGATAGCGCACAAAGCTCTATGCTCCAACTCCACCGGAAGGTGACAAGCTTTCCCATAGACAAGTCGATAAGGAGACATGCCTATGTGGGTCTTATATATAGTTCTATACGCCTACAAAGCATCATTCAAATGAACAAACCAATCTTTCCTTGTAGTGTTGATCGTCTTTTCCAAAATTCTCTTGATTTCTCTATTTGAAACCTCAACTTGACCACTTGTTTGAGGATGATAAGATGTAGACACCTTATGGGTTATGTTGTACTTTTTCATGAGAACTTCAAAAGGCTTGTTACAGAAATGAGTGCCTCTGTCACTGATAATGGCTCTAGGAGTCCTAAATTGAAGAAATATGATGCCTTTGAGGAAAGACAAAACAACTTTATGATCATTGGTTCGAGTTAACCCACTTAGAAACATAGTCAACTCCCACCAATATATACTGATAATCGTAAGAGCTTGGGAAGGGTCCCATGAAATCAATACACCACACATTAAATAACTCAACCTCTAAAATGTTGTTGAGTGGCATCAAGTTTGGGTGTGAAATATTTCCCATCCTTTGGCAGCGATCACATCTCTTGCAAAAATCATATGCATTTTTCAACAAAGAAGGCCAAAAGAATCCGTATTGCAGTACCTTAGTAGTAGTTTTCTTAGCCTCGAAATGTCCTCCACTTGCATAGCTATATTAGCAAGTAAGCACACTCTGCTGTTCTTCCTCGGGAATGTATCTCTAAATAATTTGATACGGACAATGCTTGAACAAATATGGATCGTCCCAAAAATAATGCTTGGCCATAGATTGAAGTTTCTTTCTGTCTTGACGATTACTCATTCCAGAAAATTCTCTGGTAGCCAAGTGATTCACAATATCAGCAAACCAAGGAAAATTTGTTTCAAAAATTGCAAAGAGTTGTTCGTCCAAAAAACTCTCATTCAACGGTAACTCCGCTTCATCATCTCTCAAAGCTGAAACTAACTGAGAAAGATGATCTGCAACTAAATTCTCTGACCCTTTCTTATCTTGAATCTCTAAGTCAAATTCTTGCAACAAAAGAACCCACAGATTAACCTGGGTTTAGCCTATTTCTTGGTAAGCAAATACTTGGGAGCTGCATGATCAGAAAATTCAATTACCTTAGAACCAATCAAATAAGACCTGAATTTCTCCAATGCAAAAACCACAACTAGCAACTCATTTTCAGTGGTCGAATAATTCAATTGAGCATCGTTAAGGGTCCTGCTTGCATAATAAATAACATGGGGTCGCTTGCCAACTCTGTGCCCTAAAACTGCTCTTACTACATAATCAAAAGCATCACACATTAGTTTAAAAGGAAGACTCCAATATGGAGTCATCATAATAGGAGCAGAAGTTAAAAGATTTTTAAGATAGTTAAAAGCATGCAAACACTCATTATTAAAATCAAAGGTGGCATCTTTAGCAAGAAGATCACATAGAGGCTTCAATATCTTAGAGAAATCTTTGATAAATCGACGATAGAAGCAGCATGCCCCAAGAAAGATATAACTGCTTTGACCGAAGTTGGCGGTAGAAGCTTAGCAATTAAATCAATTTTCCCTTTATCCACTTCAATACCTCTACTGGAAACCACTTGTCTCAATACTATGCCTTGTTGAACAATGAAATGACATTTCTCCCAATTCAAGACCAAATTGGACTCTTCATATCTTTCTAGAACCTGAGATAGATGATCGAGGCAATAATTAAATGAAGAATCAAATACTAAAATTTCATCCATGAATACCTCGATAAATCTCTCCACCATATTAGAAAAGATGGCCAACATACACCTCTGAAAAGTAGCAGGGGCATTGCATAACCCAAACGACATTCTCCGATAAGCAAAAGTGCCAAAAGGGCAAGTGAAGGTAGTCTTCTTTTGATCATCTGGAGCAATAGGAATTTGATTGTACTCGGAGTAACCATCTAGAAAGCAATAGTGACTATGCCCTGCCAATCCCTCCAACATTTAATCAATGAAAGACATAGGAAAGTGATCATTGCGTGTTGAATCGTTCAGCTTCCGGTAATCAGTACAAACTCACCACCCCGTTGTCAACCTCATAGGTATCAACTCATTGTTTTCATTTTTTACCATTGTTATACTACTTCTCTTTGGTACCACCAAAATTGTACTCACCCATTTTGAATCTGAAATAGGATAGATAATCCCAACCTCAAGTAATTTAAGAACTTTTTTTCTTTCCACTTCTTTCATATTTGGATTGAGCTGTCTTTGATGATCACTAGTTGGCTTAGCGTCATCTTTAAGAAAGATGCGATCATACACATGGAAAGGCTAATGCATTTTATATCCGCTATAGTCCAACCCAAAGTCATCTTGTGCTCTCTCAACACCCTTAAAAGCTTTTCTTCTTTTACCTTAGTCAACTTTAGAAGCAATAATAACTGGCAATGTTTCTGATTCACCAAGGTAGGCATACTTCAAGTGTTCAGGTAGTTGCTTGAGTTCCAACTTTGGAGGTTTCTTGATTAACTGAACAAGAATGCTGAAAATGAAAGGAAGTTCCTCAAAAACATGGTGACCTTGGACATGATTACCTGGAACTTGGTGCATACTTTTAACCACAACAAGTACTAGTAATGTGTCAAGTGCAACTTGCATTTCATAAAGTTCACTTTCCAATTCGTACTTATCACAGTTTTGAGTAAGACATGTCTCCAATGCATCTAAGGAACTAGTAAGATTGAACAATTTTTGTACCTCACGATCAATGGTGTCTACACGAAAACAATCATATACCTTCCCCGGTTACTTCATGGCATCAAAAATTCTGAATTCAATTGTTTCCCCTGAGGCTGTCATTGTTCAAAGACCTTCTTTGACATCGATCTTAGTCCTGAATGTAGCCATGAATAGCCTTCCTAAAATAATCAGAATCTTTTTCTCAAGCATCGAAACAACTCCATATCAAGCATGATAAAATCCGCTAGTAGGATAAAGTGATCAACTTGAACAAGAACATCTTCTAGAATTCTCCTCGAATATTTTACTGATCGATCTGTAAGTTATAAGACTACTAAAGTAGGTTGAAGCTCTCCCAAACCTAGTTGTTCATACACTGAAAAGGCATTAGTTTCACACTAGCCCAGCTTTTTTAAACGTATGATTAACAACAATAAAAGAGATAGTAAAACTCCCTGGATCTTTTATTTTCATTGGAAGCTTCCTTTGTAGTACTGCACTAACTTCTTCAAACAACATCACTTTCTCATCTTCCTTGAACTTCTTCTTGTTAGTGTATAAATCTTTCAAAAAATTTTGCATAAGAAGGAATTTGCTTGATTGCATCAAGGAGAGGAATGTTGAACTCCACCTTCTTAAATTGTTCAAGGATGTCTAACATTTGCTTGTTCTTTTTCAAATTCACTAGCCTTTGAGGATATGAAACTGGAGGCTTGTAAACTCTTTCAACAACTTTCGGAGTGTACTAAGTGGTTTTGGCATTTGTAGAATCCTTTTTAGGCTTAGAGTGCAACTCTGGAACAACTGGTGATGTATAATCTACTTTAAAGTTTCAAGCTCAGTTTCCTTTTTACAATTTTCTTGCCCAGTGATCTTACCAGTCCTCAAAGTTACTACTTTGGCATGCTCAAACTGTTGATCCCTTGGATTTGGTTGGCTTGGAAATTTTCCACTCTCTCAGGTGTTCATAGACTGAGCATTTTGCCTAACTTGACCCTCTAAAGATTTCAAGGCTGCCTCTATAGTGTTTTGTTGAGTTGTCATGGAGGTCATATTCTGATTAAAATTATAAAATTTAGTCAAAACCTTATTGTTTGCATCATCAGTTCTCTGCATGAATCCTTGCATCATAACTTCAAGTGAAGATGAAGTACAGTTTGGCTTTGTAGGAACCATTTGCATGTTCCCTTGATAAGATCTCGGCTATATTTGCATATTACCCTGATTACATTCTGATTACCATTCCAAGAAAAGTTCGGGTGATTTCTCCACCCCTGATTATAAGTGTTAGAGAACGGTTCATTCTTCGGTTTTCCTTGATATACTTGAAGCTGATTGGCTTGATCAAACGTATTCTCATAATAATATTGAGGACATGCTTCAGTGACATGATCAAACTGAGAACAAATAGAACATACCGACTGCACTTGAAAATTTCCTTGATTTACTAGAGGCTGATTTTGATATTGTTGACTCACTATGCTCATCAAATTAGCCATTTGTTTCCCAAGTGTTTCAACCTTGGCTTCTAACCTGGTATATAAATTGATCTCATACATTCCGGCCTTCTTCATTGGTGCTTTAGTCTTTCGTTTTCCTCTATGAGCTGATTAAATGGCTAAAGTCTCAAACAAGACTATAACATTCGGATAGGACTTCATCATCAGGCCATCTCCACTTTGGTTATCCACTCACTCTTTGTCACTCTCATTAAGTCCATTATAGAAGAACTTAATTTGTAGCCAATCTGCAAAATTGTGGTGATGGCACCTACTCAGAAGCTTTTGATAGCATTCCCATGCTTCAAAAAATGGCTTATCTTTCTCTTGTGAAAATTGCATGATTTATTGCCTCCAAGCATCTGTTTTAGTCTCTAGAAAGAACTTCAAAAGAAAAGCATTTGTGAGCTTAGTGAAACTCTGGATTATTCTTGGCTTCAAATTATGCAACTAATCTTTGGCCTTGTCCCGGAGTGAATAACCAAACGATCTCATCCTGATTTGATCTTGATCTATGGTTGGATGAGTGATTGTGCTTGTAGCTTCAACATAAAGCTTGAGATGATCAAAGGGATCCTCCTGAGTCAACCCATGAAAATTAGGCATCAACGACAACGTGGAAGCATTCAACTGGATACTCAGAGGAGCACCATTCAAAAGAACTAAGCACTGAGGTACGTTAGTGAAATGGGGAACTGAATTAGCCGCCATGGGCTAAGGTATTTCCTGTTCCTCTTCCATGTATTGCGTTTCTTTTTTCCTTCTTAGATTTCACAAAGTACATTAGATCTGTGGGTCAAAAGGAACTGACTCAAGGCTTCGTGAACGCCTTCCATTCATATACCAAAAGGTTATAACGAAAAAGAAAAAATAATATAATAATAATTGATAAATAGAATAAAAATAAAAATCAGAAAACAAACTAATATATACAACAAGTGAAAGTGCAAATACGGAGTCGAATCCCACAAGGAACGGTGATTTAATTCGAAAACTAACCACTTAATGCACAAGTAAAATTGAAAATATTATCGAGCAAGAAAATTAACGGAAATATTGGTTATGAAGATTAATACTAAAAGATAAAATTGCTGAAAGTTTAAGAAAATAAATAAACCAATAACAATAAAACTTAAGAACAAACCGAAAGTTAAGGGCTAAGGCATCCAATTTCACCAATAACAATCCTATTCCGATTCTTAGCTATCAACTATCCAATTAACAACTCCTATGTTGATGATTAAGTTTCCCAACTCTATAATCCGGTCATGATGTATGCATCAAATTATATTCTTCTAAGAAGCAACCTAGCATGGTGTATGCCTAGATTTCATAACTTGAAGTTCCCTAAGTACAATGGAACTTTTATACAACCACACAAAACCTAGAACATGGTGTATGCTTCTAGTAAATTGTGATCTAGAATTCATGATTTGAGCAAGAACATAACATGGGTGTATGCCTATGAACCTGCAATAAACATGTATTAATTCATCCAAGCGATGACCAATTGTCAAGAACGAAAGAACAAGTCATTTAAGCCCAAAATTTGAGATTCATCATAATGGAAATTGTCTTGGATAATCAAATAGCTAAAAACACAAAATATTCTTGTTATGGCAACATTGTAGCCTTAGCAAAAGAATTTAGAAACACATAGCCATGGAAAACATTACTAAAGATAAGAAGAACACGAGAAACTCTTGAACCAAAGGAGAATTTTGCGCTCCTCAAGCTGCCGAACTTTTACGTGCCTTCCTCTCCCTCTTATGCTTTTTTTTTCTTTCCTTTTTCCCCCCTTCAAGTCTGCAACCATTCTCCCTTTTATTCCCCTGTTTTCTAGCAATAGCCACTTTGAACAACACCATTCAATCCGCCAACCTTACCCCCCCCCCCCCCCCCCCCCCCCCCCCACCCCCGCGCGCAAACACCAAATTTTTTTTTTTTTTTTGCTTTTCATCTCCACCCTCCACTTGTATTTTGATGAGGATTAAGTGCATTATTGGGCCTAAAAGGGCAGCTCATATTCTCTCTTTCATACTGGTCAAACTAATTTACTTGTTGGGCTTTAAATCTCCACCTCAAATGAACTGCACAAATTTGGCCCAAATCACTTGAAATGCAAAGTTAATCGAACCTGGAAATTAGAACATCAGTCTTTAAGATGATAATAATTCATTATAGGTTATCGGATTGACATGATTCTAACTCCATTTGAAAGAAACTTCCATATCTTTTCATCCATATATTGTATGCAATGAGGTTCCTCTGGATGAATAAATATCAAAGTCGCTGGACAAAAACTCCCATATCCCAGATTTTCCAAATTGTGTCACCTCCATGTCTTAGGCATCGCTTTGATATCCTATGATCTTCCTTTGAATGTTTATGGACCGTTTTTAGGCTCTTAAAACTCATCTTTTAACCTCAAAATCCCTTTCTTTGCAATTAATCCTACAAAATTAGAAAACCACAAGTAAACTACTACTAAGGGATGAAAACTATACATAATCCAACTACTAAGGTGATAAAAACATGTACAAATATGAATCTATTAGTGTCCGTCGAGCTGCTTAAGTCTTCGAGCTTTTATGTAGCGGGAGATCACGTATGGCACTTCCTCATATTGTAGGCGTTCCATGCTTTTCAATCTCTTTATAGTTCATGGTGGCGAGGGTGTAATTACACTTGCCGCCTACTCTGTTGATCTTGTACGGACCTTCCCAGATGGGATCCATCTTTTTGGAGCCTTCTTTGCGGGCAGTGATGAAGTATTTTCTTAGGACTAAATCTCCGGGGCAGGAACTGCTGGGTCTTCGTCCTTTTGTTGTAGCTGAAGAGGAGCTGTTGCTAGTAGGTTTCAATTTGGGTGATGACATTCTCAAGTTCCTCTTCTACCAGATCTAAATTTATCGCTATCTTTTTTCTGTTTTGCTCGATGTTTGGCAAGTGAAGTGCTGATACTTGGCATGATGACATTGGGAAGAATGAGTGCTTTTGAACCAAAGCCAAGGAGAAAAGAGTCTCACTGATTGCTCTTCGTTTGATTGTGCGATATGCCCATAGACATTCGAGAAGTTCGTGTGGCCATTTTCCCTTCTTGTTTGAAAGAGATTTCTTAAGGTAGTCGAGAATCGTCTTGTTAGATGCTTTGGCCTGCCCATTTCCTTAGGGATACCTTGGCTTGGACATGTGCTGCTTGATGCAATATTTCTGGGAGAATTTCACCAAATCTTTACCTATGAATTGCGAACCGTTGTCTGTGACGATGAATTGAGGGATGACAAATCGACATATGATGTTCCTCCATAATAAGTGCTTTATGTTCATTTGAGTTGTGGTTGTCGTTAGCTTTGTTTCCACCTACTTGATGAAGTAGTCAGTTTCCACGATCATTATGCCTTTGCCCTTAGTTGCCAACTGCATGAACGGCTAATGACTCGTTTGCAGGTGTAGTTCGCTGGCAAGTAGTGTTGGTATTGGCTTGTAATGTTGGTAGTTATTGCACATTTGTAATAACTCCTTAGTGTCTTGATGCATAGTAGGCCAATAGTAGCATACGTCAAGAGCATTATGTGCCAAAGATCGGCTTTTAGAGTGATTTCCACAAATGCCTTCGTGGATTGAACTTAAAACTTTCAGGTCATTAGAAGATGCTGGGCAGCGAAGATGTGGTCCAATGTAGGATATATGGACGAGAATGTCATTCCATGTGTAGTAGCATGCTGCCTTCGTTTGAAGTTTTCTAGACTTCAATCTTTCTGTGGGGAATGTACCATTGATCGGGTAGTCTTAATGGAATCTTGCTACTTCGGAGTTATACTAACTTATGACACCTTAGCTGCCAGCTCCACCTTTATGCTTGGTTTTTCCAGATACTTCACCAGAATAGAGTGTTTGAGTTGATGGTCGAAGGCGGAGCCTAGGCCGGCTAGCTTATCTGCTTGGATGTTGTTTACTTGCTAAACTTGAGTAAGGGTGTAAGTCTGAAACCCCTCAAGCTAGTTTCGTACCTTCTTTAAGTATTACTCTATCTCCAGATGCTTTGATGTGCACACCTTGGTAGTCTGACTGGTGATTAGTTGGGAATCAGAATGAATTATGAGTTTTTTCACTACCAAGTCTTTTGTAATTCAAAACGCCTATTTGTAAAGCCTTGTATTATGCTTTGTCATTTGATGCTTTGAAGTCTAAAGAGTTGCGGATATAATCGACGCGGTGAGGAATTGCAGATTTTAAGTCGACGTGGCGATGAGCTATGAAGTATGACTCTCACGATTGTGAGCCATGATGCAAGGTAGGTGTGGTAAGAAGTCATGGAGCTGGGACCATATTACACGCTGCAGGACGCGATACTCAATTGCTGGTATTGGGCCACTATAGAGTTGAGTTACAGAGTAAGGGTCAGTTGGGGCCGTGTCACACGCAACAGGTGATGGTGCTCAACTGCCGATATAAAATGCTTATCTGTACAATCTTTTAGGGCAACGAGGACAAAACTTTCTTCCGAGTGCTTCCTTTTAGTGTTCGTCTACCCTTGACGCTCTTTTCAGGCTGAGTTAATGCATTCATCAGAAAACTTTCTGTTTGCCAGTGTTTGCACCTTTATCGTCGCGCATCTGGATTGAATGAAATAATGTGTCATCAGGATGACTGTGTGCGTCTGAAGGTATATCTTGAGCTTCCGGGTTGCAACAACTGTTGCCAAAGTTAGCTTTTGAATTTTTAGTAGCTAGTTTTTGCATCGAGGAAAGTTTTTGAATTCTGGAATACAGGTAGTCAGGCCTTTAATTTTTGAATTTCTAGAGCTTATTGCCGCTTCAGGTACTACCAAACATGTAAATAATCAGTGCGGCTGCTCGTCTGGTCAGACCTTGAATCTTCTTCAGAGTAGTAGAGGGCTTTATATCCAAGATCACTTGGATCTGCCTTGGATGTGCATTCGGCGGGGTTAGGATTCTCAACTCCCCCAAGTTGTTGATATATTCTGACCACTAATTTAGGTCAAGAAAGATGTGCTCGGTGTCTTTTTAACTCGTCTGCTGTAATTGCTATGTGGTAACTTCGTTATCCCTTTGTACTTCTGTAGGCTCTACGGGCTAAATGACTTCATTTTTTACTCTTTTAAAACTTGTACAGTCCATCATTGGGATGCAGCCTAATTTGACTTAATCTCTTTGATTTCTTCCCCCAAAAATGCGAAATCAGATTTTTTAGTACTCAACAGAGGTTACCGTGCTAAGTCTTACTAGCCAGTGTCAACCTAAAATCCCATTATCAGGAGACGAGTCGCTAACTATTATAAACATCTGCTTTGAGAGCACTGGGGGTGTTCTTACATCGAGTGTTATTTTGCCGATGGCAGTCGAGGTGTGACTGTTGAATCTGGTGAGTACATCCACTTGACGTGTGATCGTGTTTCCAAGCTCATTTGTTGAATGACTGGAAATTGGAGTAGGTTAATTACACTTCCATTGTCAACCATTATTCTATCGACTATATTGTGGTCTAGTTGGATAGATACCACTAGTGTGTCGTTGTGTGGGAATTCGACACCTTCGACATCCTGCTCGGTGAAGCCAACGATGGGTCCAGGTTGGGTGTTGACTACCTGGACCTCATAGACTAATAGAGCTCACTGGATCTTCTTCTTTTTGGAGTTGTTGGTGGCCCCCAAGTGCTCAGATTCGGCGAAAATACCATTGATCTGAATTGTCTTGGTCGGCGGTTCTTTGTTGACGTCTGCGTTCTTTTTAGGTTACGCAGCTAGCTTATCCAAGTATCTGTCAACATTGCTTTCTTTCACCAGCTTCTCTAGGTAGTTCCTCCAAGTGTAGTAGTTGTCAGTTGTGTGACTGAGTCCTCTATGGAATGCACAATACTTGGTGTGGTCTAACTTGAAGGTATCTCCTCTTAATTGCTTCGGCAGCTTGAACTATAATTCACTTTTGGTGTCGTGGAGGATTTAGTGGATCAGGATCAAGAACTTAGAATAGTTTTTGGCGTTGGGCCTCTTTTAGTTGAGGATCGGTCCCTGCGCTTAGCCTCATACCTGTTTTTGTTGTTGTACTATTTCTTGTCCTCATTCTTTTAAGCTACTGCCGATTCTTTTCAAGGCTGCTTGGGTGCCTTGTTTACTCGTCGAGCATCATCCCAAAGTGCATGCTTCTCCGCTAAAGCGAATGAGTTTGCCAGAGTTAGATCTTCTCTCATGATTAATTCTCCGAATAACGGGTGGTCTGCTAGGAGTCCTTTTTGGAAGGTGGCACTAGTTATCGAGTCGTTACATCTGACTATCTTTGCCTTCTCTGCTTTGAACCTCTTCATATAGTTATGAAGCGATTCCTTTGTGCTTTTTTTGACTTTACACAAGTGGTTGGACTTCTTCTTGATTAAGCGATACGATGAATATTCGTTAGTAAAAACCAAAGAAAGCTCTTCGAAACTCTGGATGGATTGTGGCAACAAAGTGTGAAACCAATCTTGCGATTCACCTTGTAAAGTGGTGGCAAATATCTTGCACATGAGAGCATCATTGTTCCGATAAAGGATCATTTCACTGCGATAATGCTTTAGGTGCCTTTTCGGGTCTCCATCTCCTTTGAAGGATGTGAAATGTGACATGCTGAACTTGCTTGGAGGCTTTGCTTGCTCGATCTTGTCGATGAAGGGTGACTTGCTTATGTTGGTCACATCTTGTCGGAGCGCCTCATCCGTAAGTTTGTTGCGCTGGAAATCGTGCAATCGTTCAGTCAGGAGCCTATCTAATTTTTCATGAATTTGCCTTTGCTGGGGTAGCGGATCCTTCAGCTACCCTCGGTCATGACATATTGGTCTAGGTTGCCCTTCCTTGTGCTTGGCTCGTCTATGCCGCACCTGCGGTGCATATAGTACATTTGTAGTAGAAAAATAGGTTTCTCACAAGCTGTCGGTTGGACATAAGCAGAATTGAGTGACTGTTTTTCTCCGTTCATCATGCTGCCTACTCCGATGTGAGGTAGCGGATGCTCCTTGTAGGCCTAGCCGCGAATGAATACTTTGCTTGGAAGGTGGCTCATGTTGATTATCGGAGTGTGGCCTCAACCGCAAATGTGTGCTCATCCATGGCCCTAACCGAGAATGCATGCTTCTCCATGTGCTAAGACGAGAGTATACGCTATCTTGAGAGCCAGTCGGGAGTGTACATTGCCAAAACGCTTAGTTTGTGGTTGGCTGATAGGTTGATTGCCAAGATGCTGCTGGAAATGATAGTCATTTGCCATTTACTTAGTTCGAGACACCTCTGTAGGGCACACTGCGTCTTGGTTTGCTACAAGAGTTGATTCACTAAGGTCGTCTACTGTGCGAAGGCGCTTGTCAACCCTATGACTTATCGAGACAAGTGTTGTTCCCCATTTGGAATGGAAAAGCATAGACGGTATGTGTCTCCTTAAGTAGTCGAAGTGTAATAGACTCTGGGTGTGAGATTTGAGTTGGGATATGTCAAATATGCAGATAAATAGGGTGAAAATACCCTCGGCTCAATCGTCAATCTAGATATATGAAGTTGGGACAGTTGAACCGATCTTGGACCAATTTGGGCAGCTAGGTGTGCCACAATAGTGGGTTGGATTGCGAGTATGGGTCGGATATTGGTCAAGGGCCGGGCGTGGGCTAGGCCGCAGGGGCGCGCGGACACTGGGCCCTTCCTCATTTCAACGCGACTTGGGTTCGCGCTGCGTCTTGGGGCTGCAGGTCTTAGGATAGCCGTATTGCAACAGCTTGCTGGGCCACTGCTACGTGGGCTTGCTACTCTATAACTGCTCATTGGGCTACTGCTCCATGGGCTACAAATGTTATTGCTTCGTGGCCCAGTTGTCATGGAGCTATCCCACTTTCCATTGCTACGGTAATTGTCGTGGCTACCATAGTGGTGGTTCTCCGTGGTGGCAAGGTTACTTTTCTTATCGCGGTAAGTCTCATGGATCCTCATGGTGGGGCTATGTCTCGTCCTCCATTACTTGATCAGGATCTTTGAACATAGGAAGTTTCATTCGTCGTGGTTTCTGAATTTCCTCCCATTGTATTTTTCTCTTACCTCTATTCAAAAAATTAAAAAAAATTCTAGGAATAAGAAAGTATGAAAAATTTAGGAACAAACGAGAAATGAGAAACTTTGAATATAAGGCCCTCTTCGTCCTCACCTCACTTCCTCCTTCTATCTCCCTCATCTCTCCTTGTTTCTCTCTTCCCATTTTTTTACAAGCTTAAAAGAGAACCCATATTGCAAAACCTTATTCACAGTGAAGTTTTTCCCAGGACGATCGAATTAGTGTGTTTCTCGAAGCTGGACTGGGCCGGAACAGTGTCTGATTAAGGACAGGACCAATTTTTCTCGATGATTACTGTAGCCACAGAAGAGGACTTGGATAAACCATCGAATTCGGCGAGGACTCGACAGACATTGAAGTGAGTCTCTCTTGCTTGCTCGCCCTGTCAACCCCGAAGAGAGTGAAGGTTAGATTTATCCATTTAAAAGCAGTGTAGCTTCTGTCCAAGTTCCTGTGGGACTCAAATTCCGCGAAGGACAGTGAAGAAAGTGTTGAAGGTGCGGGAAACGACGTCGTCGGTGAAGGAAGGGTCGGGGAAGATATGAGAGGATGGCAAGTATGTGTCTAGGATGGTGCAGAGGCTGCTGAAAGTGTCAAGTATGGCGATGGAGCACGCGGAGACGATACTGTGGAACATGTGTTGTTTGATTAAAGAGAGGGTGGTGCCATGGCGCAAGATGCAGTAGGGAGGGCTGGAAAGATTGGTCTTCCTCAAAGAGGAGGTGTGCTGTTTGTGTCGTCCTCCAAAGCATTTGTTTTAGAACTTCAAAAGAAAAGCATTAGTGAGCTTAGTGAAACTCTGGATTATTTTTGGCTTCAAATTATGCAACTAATCTTTGGCTTTGTCCTAGAGTGAATAACCAAACGATCTCATCCTGATTTGATCTTGATCTACGGTTGGATGAGTGATTGTGCTTGTAGCTTCAACATAAAGCTTGAGATGATCAAATGGATCCTCCTGAGTAAACCCATGAAAATTAGGCATCAACGACAACGTGGAAGCATTCAATTGAATACTTGGAGGAGCACCATTCAGAAGAACTAAGAATTGAGGTACGTTAGTGAAATGGGGAACCGAATTAGCCACCATGGGCTAAGGTATTTCCTGTTCCTCTTCCATGTATTGCGTTTCTTTTTTCCTTCTTAGATTTCACAAAGTACATTCGATCTCTGGGTCAAAAGGAACTTCCTCAAGGCTTTGTGAACGCCTTCCATTCATATACCAAAAGGTTATAACAAAAAAGAAAAAAATAATATAATAATAATTGATAAATAGAATAGAAATAAAAATCAGAAAACAAACTAATATATACAACAAGTGAAAGTGCAAGTACGGAGTTGAATCCCTCAAGGAACGGTGATTTAATTCGCAAAACTAACCACTTAATGCACATGTAAAATTGAAAATATTATTGAGCAAGAAAATTAAAGGAAATATTGGTTATGAAGATTAATACTAAAAGATAAAATTACTGAAAATAAACCAATAACCATAAAACTTAAGAACAAACCAAAAGTTAAGGGCTAAGGCATCCAATTTCACCAATAACAATCCTATTCCAATTCTTAGCTATCAACTATTCAATTAACAACTCCTATGTTAATGATTAAGTTTCCCAACTCTATAATCCGGTCATGATGTATGCATCAAATTATATTCTTCTAAGAAGCAACCTAGCATGGTGTATGCCTAGATTTCATAACTTGAAGTTCCCTAAGTACAATGGAACTTTTATACAACCACACAAAATCTAGAACATGGTGTATGCTTCTAGTAAATTGTGATCTATAATTCATGATTTGAACAAGAACATAACATATCCCAGATTTTCCAAATTATGTCACCTCCATGTCTTAGGCATCATTTTGATATCCTATGATCTTCCTTTGAATGTTTATGGACTATTTTTAGGCTCTTAAAACTCATCTTTTAACCTCAAAATCCCTTTCTTTGGAATTAATCCTACAAAATAAGAAAACCACAAGTAAACTACTACTAAGGGATGAAAACTATACATAATCCAAGTACTAAGGTTATAAAAACTTGTACAAATATGAATCTATTAGTGTCCGTTGAGCTGCTTATGTCTTCGGGCTTTTATGTAGCGGAAGGTCACGTATGGCACTTCCTCATATTGTAGGCGTTCCATGCTTTCGATCTCTTTATAGTTCATGGTGGCGAGGGTGTAATTACTCTTGCCACCTACTCTGTTGATCTTGTACGGACCTTCCCAGATGGGATCCATCTTTTTGGATCCTTCTTTGTGGGTAGTGATGAAGTATTTTCTTAGGACTAAATCTCCGGGGCAGGAACTGCTGGATCTTCGCCCTTTTGTTGTAGCTGAAGAAGAGCTGTTGCTAGTAGGTTGCAATTTGGGTGATGACATTCTCAAGTTCCTCTTCTACCAGATCTAAATTTATGGCCATCTTTTTTCTGTTTTGCTCGATGTTTGGCGATGGAGTGCTAATACTTGGCACGATGACATTGGGAAGATTGAGTGCTTTTGAACCAAAGCCAAGGAGAAAAGAGTCTCACTGGTTGCTCTTCGTTTGATTGTGCGATATGCCCATAAACATCCGAGAAGTTCGTGTGGCCATTTTCCCTTCTTATTTGAAAGAGATTTCTTGAGGTAGTTGAGAATCATCTTGTTAGATGCTTTGGCCTGCCCATTTCCTTGGGGATACCTTGGCTTGGACATGTGCTACTTGATGCAATATTTCTGGGAGAATTTCACCAAGTCTTTGCCTATGTATTGCGAACCCTTGTCTATGACGATGGATTGAGGGATGCCAAATCGACAGATGATGTTCCTCCCTAATAGACGCTTGATGTTCATCTAAGTTGTGGTTGTCGTTAGCTTTGTTTCCACCTACTTGATGAAATAGTTAGTTTCCACGATCATTATGCCTTTGCCCTCGGTAATGGGCGGCATGGGCCCTGCCAGGTCAGTTGCCCACTGCATAAACGGCTAATGACTCGTTTGCAGGTGTAGTTCACTGGCAGGTAGTGTTGGTACTAGCTTGTAACATTGGTAGCTGTTGCACATTTGTAATAACTCCTTAGTGTCTTAATGCATAGTAAGCTAATAGTAGCATACGTTAAGAGCATTGTGTGCTAGGGATCGGCCTTTAGAGTGATTTCCACAAACACCTTCGTGGATTGAACTTAAAACTTTTAGGTCATTGGAAGGCGCTGGGCAGCGAAGATGTGGTCCAATGTAGGATCTATGGACGAGAATGTCATTCCATATGTAGTAGCGTGCTGCCTTTGTTTGAAGTTTTCTAGACTCCAATCTTTCTGTGGGGAATGTACCATTGACTAGGTAGTCTTAATGGAATCTTGCTAGTTCGGAGTTATACTAACTTGTGACACCTCAACTGCCAGCTCCACCTTTATGCTTGGTTTTTCCAGATACTTCACCAGAATAAAGCGTTTGAGTTTATGGTCGAATGCGGAACCTAGGCCGGCTAGCTTATCTGCTTGGATGTTGTTTGCTCGCTAAACTTGAGTAAGGGTGTAAGTCTGAAACCCCTCAAGCTAGTTTCGTACCTTCTTTAAGTATTACGCCATCTCCAGATGCTTTGATGTACACACTTTGGTAGTTTGGCTGGTGATTAGTTGGGAATTATAATGAATTTTGAGTTTTTTCATTGCCTAGTCTTTTGTAATTCAAAACACCTGTTTGTAAAGCCTTGTATTATGCTTTGTCATTTGATGCTTTGAAGTCTAAAGAGTTGCAGACATAATTGACGTAGCGAGGAGTTGCAGATCTTAAGTCGGCGTGGCGAGGAGCCATGAAGTATGACTCTCACGATTGCGAGGTGATGCAAGGTATGTGCGGTAGGAAGTCATGGAGCTGGGACCATATTACACGCAGCAGGACACGATAGTCAACTGCCGGTATTGGGCCACTATAGAGTTGAGTTATAGAGCAAGGGTCAATTGGGGCCATGTCACACACAGCAAGTGATGGTGCTCAATTGCCGATATAGAATACTTATTTGTACAATCTTTTAGGGCAACGAGGACAAAACTTGCTTCCTTCTAGTGTTCGTCTGCCCTTGACGCTCTTTTCAGGCTGAGTTAGTGCATTCATCAGAAAACTTTGTGTTTGGCAGTGTTTGCACCTTTATCATTGCGTATTTGGATTGAATGAAATAGTGTGTCATCAGGATGATTGTGTGCGTCCGAAGGTATAACTTGAGTTTCCGGGTTGCAACAACTGTTGCCAAAGTTAGCTTTTGAATTTCTAGTAGCTAGTTTTCGCATTGAGGAAAGTTTTTCAATTATGGAATAGAGGTGGTCTGGCCCTCAGTTTTTGATTTCTAGAGCTTATTGCCGCTTTAGGTTCCACCAAACATGTAAATAATAAGTGTGGCTGCTCGTCTGGTCAGACCTTGAATCTTCTTCAGAGTAGTAAAGGACTTTATATCCAAGATCACTTGGATCTGCCTTGGATGTGCATTCGGCGGGGTTAGGATTCTCAACTCCGCCAAGTTGTTGATATGGTCTGATCGCTAATTTAGGTCAAGAAAGATGTGCTCGGTGTCTTCTTAACTCGTTTGCTGTAATTGCTATGTGGCAGCGTCGTTATCCCTTTGTACTTCTGTAGGTTTTCCGGGCTAGATGACTTCATTTTTGACTTTTTAAAAACTTGTACAGTGCATCATCGGGATGCAGCCTAGTTTGACTTGATCTCTTTGATTTCTTCCTCCAAAGATTTTTTGGTACTCAACAGAGGTTACCGTGCTCAGTCTTACTAGCCAGTGTTAACCTAAAATCCCATTATTAGGAGACGAGTTGCTAACTATTATAAACATCTGCTTTGAGAGCACTAGGGGCGTTTTTACATCGAGTGTTATTTTGCCGATGGTAGTCTAGGTGTGAATGTTGAATCTGGTGAGTACATCCACTTGACGTGTGAATGACTCGAAGTTGGAGTAGGTTGATTACACTTCCATTGTCAACCATTATTCTGTCGACTATATTGTGGGCTAGTTGGATAGATACCACTAGTGTGTCGTTGTGTGGGAAGTCGACACCTTCAACATCCTGCTCGGTGAAGCCAACGATGGGTTCAGGTTGGGTGTTAACTACCTGGACCTCATAGACTAATAGAGCCTACTGGATCTTCTTCTTTTTGGAGTTTTTGGTGGCCCCCAAGTGCTCGGATTCGGCAAAAATGCCATTGATATGTATTGTCTTAGTCGACGTCTGTGTTCTTTTTAGGTTGCGCATCTAGCTTATCCAATATCTGTCAACATTGCTTTCTTCCACCAGTTTTTCTAGGTAGTTCCTCCAAGTGTAGTAGTTGTCAGTTATGTGACTGAGACCTCTATGGAATGCGCAATACTTGGTGTAGTCTAACTTGAAGGTATCTTCCCTTGATTGCTTCGGCAGCTTGAACTATGGTTCACTTTTGGTGTCGCGGAAGATTTAGTGGATCAGGATCAAGAACTTAGAATAGCTCTTAGACGTTGGGCCTCTTTTAGTTGAGGATTGGTCTCTGCGCTTGGCCTTATACCTGCTTTTGTTGTTGTCTGATTTCCTGTCCTCATTCTTTTAAGCTACTGCCGATTCTTTTCAAGGCTACTTGGGTGCCTTGTTTACTCGCCGAGCCTCATCCCAAAGTGTATGCTTCTCCGCTAAAGCGAATAAGTTTGCCAGAGTTAGATCTTCTTTCATGATTAATTCTCCGAATAATGGGTGGTCTGCTGGGAGTCCTTTTTGGAAGGTGGCACTAGCTATTGAGTCGTTACATCTGACTATCTTTGCCTTCTCTGCTTTGAACCTCTTCATATAGTTATGGAGCGATTCCTTTGTGTTCTTTTTTACTTTAAACAAGTGGTTGGACTTCTTCTTGATCGAGCGATACGATGAATATTCATTGGTAAAAACCAAAGAAAGCTCTTCGAAACTTTGGATGGATTATAGCAGCAGAGTGTGAAACCAATCTTGCAATTCACCTTATAAAGTGGTGGCAAATATCTTGCACATGAAAGGATCATTGTTCCGATAAAGGATCATTTCACTGCGACAGTGCTTTAGGTGCATTTTCGGGTCTCCATCTCCTTTGAAGGATGTGAAATGTGGCATGTTGAACTTGTTTGGAAGCTATGCCTGCTCGATCTCGTCAGTGAAGGGCGACTTGCTTATGTTGGTCACGTATTGTCGGAGTCATCCGTAAGTTTGTTACGCTGGAAATCGTGCAATCGTTAAGTCAGGAGCCTATCTATTTCTTCATGAATTTGCCTTTGTTAGGGTAGCGGATCCTTCAGCTACCCCCGGTCATGACATATTGGTCTAGGTTGCCCTTCCATGTGCTTGGCTCGTCTATGCCGCATCTGCGGTGCATATAGTACATTCATAGTAGAAAAGTAGGTTTCTCGCAGGCTGTCGGTTGAACATGAGCCGGATTGAGTGACTTTTTTTCTCCGTTCGTCATGCTGCCTACTCCGATATGAGGTAACGGATGCTCCTTGTAGGCCTAACCATGAATGAATACTTTGCTTGGAAGGTGGCTCATGTTGATTATCGGAGTGTGGCCTCAACCGCAAATGTGTGCTCGTCTATGGCCCTAACCGAGAGTGCAAGCTTCTCCATGTGCTAAGACGAGAGTATATGCTATCTTAAGGGCCAGTTGGGAGTGTACATTGCCAGAACGCTTAGTTTGTGGTTGGCTGATGGGCTGCTTGCTAGGATGCTGCTTGAGAGGTTAGACATCTATCATTTTCTTACTTCGGGACACCTTTATAGGGCACACTGCGTCTTGGTTTGCTGCAAGAGTTGATTCACTAAGGTCGTCTACTACGTGTAGGCGCTTGTCAACCCTATGACTTATCGAGACAAGTGTTGTTCCCCATTTGGAATGGAAGAGCATAGACGGTATGTGTCTCCTTAAGTAGTCGAAGTGTAATGGACTCCGGGTGCGAGATTTGAGTTGGGATATGTTAAATGTACAAATAAATAGGGTGAAAATACCCTCGGTTCAATCGTCGATCCAGACATATGAAGTTGGGACAGTTGAACCGATCTTGGACCAATTTGGGCAGCTAGGTGTGCCACAATAGTGGGTTGGACTGCGAGTGTGGGTCGGATATTGGTCAAGAGCTAGATTGCAAGCGTGCGATAGGCCGCAGGGGCGCGTGGACACTGGGCCCTTCCTCTTTCGACGCGACTTGGGCTCGCGCGGCTTCTTGGGCCTACAGTTCTTAGGCTAGCCGTATTGTAACACCTTGCTAGGTCACTGCTACGTGGGCTTGCTACTTTACAACTGCTCATTGGGATACTGCTCCATAGGCTACAAATGTCATTGCTTCGTGGCCCAGTTGTCATGGAGCTGTCCTACTCTCCACTTCCACGGTAATTGTCGTGGCTACCATGGTGGTTTCTCCGGAGTGGCAAGGTTACTCTTCTTATCGCGGTAAGTCTCGTGGATCTTCATGGTGGGGCTATGTCTCATCCTCCATTACTTGATTTGGATCTTTGAACATAGGAAGTTCCATTCGTCGTGATTTCTGAATTTCCCGCAATTGTATTTTTCTCTTACCTCTATTCAAAAAATTAAAAAAAAAATTCTAGGAATATGAAAGTATGAAAAATTTACGAACGAACGAGAAATTAGAAACTTTGAATATGAGGTCCTCTTCGTCATCACCTCACTTCTTCCTTCTATCTCCCTCATCTATCCTCGCTTCTCTCTTCCCATTTTTTTACAAGCTTAAAAGAAAACCCAGATTGCAAAACCTTATTCACAGTGAAGTTTTTCCCAGGACGATCGAATCAGTGTGTTTCTCGAAGCTGGACCGGGCCGGAACGGTGTCTGATTAGGGACGGGACCGATTTTTCTCGGTGATTACCGTAGCCATAGAAGAGGACTTGGACGAACCATCGAATTCGGCGAGGACCCGACAGACATTGAAGCGAGTCTCTCTTGCTTGCTTGCCTTGTTGACCCCAAAAAGAGTGAAGGTTAGATTTATCCATTTAGAAGCAGTGTAGCTGCTGTCCAAGTTCCTGTGGGACTCAAATTCCACGACGGCGACAGTGGAGAAAGTGTTGAAGGTGCTGGAAACGACCTCGTCGGTGAATGAGGGGTCGGGGAAGATATGAGAGGATGGCAAGTATGTGTCGAGGATTGTGCAGAGGCTGCTGAAAGTGTTAAGTACGACAATGGAGCACGCGGAGACGATACTGTGGAACATGTGTTGTTTGATTAAGGAGAGGGTGGCGCCGTGGCGCAAGATGCAGTGGGGAGGGATGGAAAAATTGGTCTTCCTCAAAGAGGAGGTGTGCTGTTTGTGTCGTCCTCCATAGTTTTTTTTTTTCAAAATTAATTTTAATGGTTAAATTAATTTATTTTAAAGGTTAAATAAAAATTAATAATTTATTATTATTTTTATTTCAGTTGGGTCTGTTCGTGCCACGTCAGCATTTAACAGTCAAATTGATAGAAAAATTAACAAAGGTCTAACATTGCAACGAATTCATAAGTTAAGGTATGACATTGCAATGTTTAAAACATGAGGTATGAGATTGTAATTAAAAAAATTATTTAATTCAAAATTCATACAAAAACTCTATAAATACCTATGTATTTGTTGAAACATCCATACAATACTCATTTTTCTCCGACAATTCTTCCAATTTTTTTCTACCATCTTCCAAAACCATTTCTTCCCATTTCCAAAATTTTTAAGATGGCAAAAGATCATATTAGAGGTCGTAATTGGTCATTTGAGGAAGATGTTGCTTTGTGCTTGGCATGAGTTTCAATTAGCGAAGATGGTGTTGTTGGCACGAATTAAAATAAAGAGGTTTTGTGGGCTAAAATTGTTGATAAGTTCAAGGAAAACTCCAATGCCGGCCGAAGGGATGTTGGTAGTGTTTACAATTGGTGGAAGGTTATCAACAAACTGTACACTTTGGAAGGGAAGCTTGGAGAGAGCCGCGGTTGACATGGCTAAAGGAAGGAGTGTTATAGAAGTGGTGAGTTTATTTGTTGATATTTTATTTGTCATGTACATAATCTTATTTTGCAACTAATTGTATTTATGCATTCCTTGCATAAGGTGACAAAGCAATGGCAATTTATAAGACAAGAACTATGCCAAAAATCAAGCTTTTAAGTTGCATCATGCTTGGGACGCCCTCAAGGATTCAGTGGTAAAAAGAACCCCTTGCCCAACGAAATACACATCGTTGCGCAAAGTCTTGCACGATAAAATTTTGCACGACGAAACACACATCGTCCCACAAAGTCACTTTGTGTGACAAAACTTTAAACTTCGCCACACAAAGTCTTTACAAAAATAAATAAGATAAAAAATTATTTTTTTAAATCTTTGCGCGACGTAATCCAAATATTTCGTCACCTAAACCAATTTATTTTAATTTTTATTTAATTTGATATTATAAATTTTAAAATATAGTTATTTTCATAAGTTTTTATTATTATTTTTTTAAACTTTGCTTGACGATTATCAATGTTTCGTCGCCTAAACCTTATTTACTTATTTATTTATTTATTTTTATATTTTAGACTGTTAAACTAAATTATTTCTTTATTTTTTATTATTTTCTTTGCACGACAAATACACATTTGGTCACATAAACCTTATTTATTTTAATTTATTTATATTTTAAATTGTAAAATAAAATTATTTTCTTTTTTATTATTTATAAAAATTATTTTTATAAATTTTGCATGGCAAACCAATATTTCGTCGGGCAAAATCCTTAAATTTGGGCAAAAGCCAAAAATAGGACTCGGGAAATTTGTGCGGGCGACAAAAATGGGACGTGGGATTTTTTTTTTAAATTTTTTTGAAGACTTTTTGTGCGACCAATATTTCATCACGCAAAGTGATATGGTTTTGAAAACCTAAATAACTCCTCCACAATTTTCTCAATGTCTTTTTATGTTCTCTTACCTCTCCTTTCTTTTCCCTTTTCCCAAATTCGACCCTCTCTCTCTCACTCACTCCTCTCACTTAATCTCTCCTCTCTCTCTCTTCACTATCTCTCACTCTCACTCACTCTCTCATCTCTCTTCACTATCTCTCACACTTACTCCTCCCACTCATTCTCAATCACTCTCAATCTTGCCAAAAGGTATATTCTCCCCTTTTTTTTTTTTTTTTTTTTTTTTTTGCATTAATGTGTTTTTGGAGTTAATTTTGAGTTTGGTGTGGGGTTTAGGGTCGAGTATAGGGTGAGAGGTGGAGTTTGGGGTCGGATTTGTCATATACCAATTTTAGGGGAGATTATGCCAATTTTTTGTATTATTTTATGTTGTTTTTCGGTTATTTGACTATGTTTTTTTTTTTTTTTTTGGTAGGGAATCATCGAGACTTTGACGGCTAAAGTTGAGGATTAGGACGCTATCGAACCATAACCCCCACCACTACCACCACAATAGACTTGTATTAGGATTTTATTATTGTACATTGTTAATTTACTTGTACATTTTGAATATATTATATATATATTGGATAATTTGATCACTATTTTTCATAAGTAATTTTATTTTGAATATGTCAATTTAAAATAAAGTAATTAAAAAAATAAAATCATACAATTAAATTAAATTTAAAAAGTAAAAATTCGAAAAATTTGCACTACCAAATATTTCATTGAGCAAACAATTAATATAAGAGAAATAGTAAAACAAAAATTCAAAAACCTTAAGCGACAAAATATTTCGTCGCGCAAACCCTATGTTCATGAGCTTTGCACAACGAACCATGCACGACCAAAATTTCATCATGCAAGGTTTTGCGTGACAAAATTTTACTTTGCACAACAAACTTATTTCGTCTCACAAAGTGTTTTTTGTAGTAGTGATTGTCCGAGGTGAGGGAAGCCGCAAGCACGAATGATGTCAAACGAGTGTGTTGATTCGGTGACCCCAACTTCTTCTTTTGTAAGGCCCCCGGGAAAATATAGGCAAAAGGAAGCAAAGAAAAAAGGGAAGATGCAAGATCCGGTTAGCACAACCATTTCTACCGGATTTGCAAAATTGGCCGAAAGCCATAGCTCTCTGGAGGAAGAGGCGGCCAGAATGCGCTTGGCCTTTATGAAGGAAGGGGAAAGGGAGCATGGAAGGTTCAAATGTGATTTGATGAGGGAGAACCTTAACAAATACACTCAAGATAGGAAGAAGTTCTTATGTGATAAGCAAAAGGAAATTTTGTGAAGGCATGCCACAAGGAGTATATTTCAAGGTGATGATTCACCTCAAGGCTATATCCCACATCCACCACCAAGTCCACCAGAAAATCCACCACCATGTCAAGGTGGTGAATATTATCATTAATTATCATTTGTATTAAGTTTCTGTAGTTTGTTAATTATCGTTTGTATTAAGTTTATGCAGTTTATTAATTATCTTTTGTATTAAGTTTATGTAGTTTATTAATTATCGTTTGTATTAAGTTTATGGCTTATTAATTATTGTTTCTATTAATCATGGTTTCATGTGTTTTGTGTTTATACATCTCTATCATGCGTTTCATATTCTTCCATAGTGTTTCATGTGTCAGTTTAGTGATTTTCAATATTTATTGGAATTTAAATATTTTTAGGTTAAAATGTTCATAAAATTAATTTAGGACAGTCTACATAATATTTTTTTTAATTAGCCTAAATTTATTCTTTAACAATTTGGAGCTAAAATTTTAAGTTATAAGGGTTGGATCAGAAAAATTGTTTCTGTGTTAAAACCTAAATTTTCTAGATTAAAAAATTAAGTTTTAATCCAGAGATTGGAGATGGTCTAAATAGCTTAGCATTCAAACCTATTTCATTCATCCAATTCACTTGTACGAGAGATAGAGAAATTAAATCTTCCTATGTGATCCCCAATTTGACAACGGCATCACTGAGATCCTATTACCTGTAAGTAGGTCAAATTTTTGGTTGCACCGTATGGTTGGATACTTATTTAGCACCCAAAGTTCAGCAAGTTTTGAACTTCACTACCATTAAACCGATGATAAACATCATAAACTAAAATAGAAAGCAAAATCCCTAATCACCATATGAAACAACAGTAATCCCCATCTACAAGACAACAAGATGCAAGTTCCCACTAGGATAGTTTAATAACAAAAGATAGATTAAAAAAAGTAAAGGCATAATCTCATATGTTCAACGGTTCAAGAGAAGTTCCTACTTATTGCGCAAGTCCTTGAAATAGCCTTTAGGATCACGCTCAAACTCTTCCCTCTCAATGATTTCATCTTTTCCAGGAGCTTTCATCATTTTCTTCTTTTCCTCACCAGCTGATGAAGCAAGTGCAGATAAACCCCAAGCCAGTAGACCAATTCCTGCAGCAGCACCAGCAGCAATTGCACCTAAGTTGTACAAAGACTTCTTCTTATTTCCCTGCCTTGAGCTCTCCGAACTTTGTCTCGATTCCATTTTGCAACCTGAAAGCATGTACAAACGGTAAAACCTATTTAATTTCTGGAGGCACTTTGAAATACTCTTTGTTATACATTTTGTTATTTGATAGCCTAACAGCTCGAAAAACGAAAATACTACGTACAAATCTTCAGCAAAACCCTACGGAAAAATGAACACCCATGAACAACTCAAAATGGTGCAAAGATAACAAGAAACTAAAAGAAAAAAAAAAATTAGAGAGAAACGAACACAGATTAATCACAAAGGATAGAAGAAAAGTGAATTTGTTTGACACCATAAATTCACCATGGCCCTGCGTGTAAGCAGCTGGGCATTTACATGAACATGAATTTGAAGATTGCGAGCATACCACTATTATTTCCCGCTAATATACGGTGTGTGTGATAAATACTTGTGCTATTTAACTTCTAACCTTTGTGGTGATCGGATTGTTCTTAGTTGAGATTGATGAATTAAAAAAAGTGAGATGGCTTTGTGTTCTTTGAACTTGTGTTCCGAGTGGCTGCCTCTGCAGCTTATATAGGGAACTAAGGAGCTACTAGCAATTTTCCACTTGCAATGTTAATTAGTTGCAATATATTGATTAACTAACGAGTTTGGCATAAAGCCACTTCCAAACAAAAGGAAAGCTATTTCCCCTTTTCTTTATTGCCAAGGCAAGTCTACTTAATCTATCGTTTCTTGTGAAAAAAAAAAAAAAAAAAACGAGTCCAGTAGAGGTAATTTTATTTAAAGGAATCCTATGAAAATGATAAAGCTATTTCCCCTTTCCTTTATTGCCAAAGCAAGTCTACTTACTTTATTGTTTATTGTTATTAAAAAACCAAAAAAAAAAAAAAAAAAAAAAAAAAAAACAAAAGAAAAAGCAAAAAAGCAAGTCCAATTAAGGTGATTTTTTAAAAGGAATCCTATGAAAAGGGTAATTTTCAATTTACTATCTTTAAGTAATGTGAAATTTCAACTTTCATATCTAAAGTTTTTTTATTTTTTTTCACACCTAAAGTTTGCTTTTGTGACCCTCTCAAATTTTCATTAATTTTTCCGTCAACACTTTCGTTAAAGCGTGACGTGGCGCTCATATGGACTATAATTGTGCAATCATATGGCACATAAACCCCCACATGAAAATATAATATAATTAAAACATTAATGTCAAGTCCAACAATGCTTCAGCTCCTCAACTCCCCCAATTCCTGCTACAGGTCTCAATTCTCGAACAATTTTCTCAACCTCTCTGCAAACTTGCTCCCCAGATAAAAGTTCATTCTAAATGTTGAGGTTTTATCATGTGTGGAGAGTTTGTCCCACGTTGGTGAGAGACAAGTTTAAGTAAAGCTTATAGATCTTGGACTACTGTTTATGTTGCCAATTGGTTTTATGGTGTCCAATTTCATCATTATATTAGAGAAGATTGTCCCAAGTGTAAAAGCTCTAAGGGGCCACACGTTGCTCACGCATCACCCACTTGTTATCTACATGTAGACTTGAAAATTGGCTATACATGAGGAGAGCATGTAAGTTGATGGTGTGTGAAAAAGTTGTTCCACATTGGGAAGAAACAAGTCTAGCAAAGAGTTTATAATCTTGAGCTACTTCTCTTATTGTTAATTGTTTAAAGATGGAACTCCAATTTTATCGCTAATCATTACTACGTTCGTCTTCAATGGTAGCCGCACTCATCCTAGCCGATGCCTGCTTAGCCCTCTTGACAATTTTCTCAGACTTTCTGCAAATCTTCTCTTCCTCCTTCATCGCCTTCTTCAGCTTCCTCCACAATTTTCTTGGTGACGAGGGGAGTTCATCAACGAATTAGAAGAACCCTGCGGATAATGAAACGTTCGAGATTTCGATTTGGGCTTAGAACGCTGCTTCTCATCTGGGTTATATCTGGATGACGAGCAAATTGCGCTTTCCGAAGAGGAATTGGAGGAATTTGAAGGAGATGAAACTGACCCATTTTTTTTATTTCGCCTTTGAATCCATTTTCCCACCTAGGTTGTATTTCGATTTTCCTTTCGTCTTCTCCCTTTCGTTTTCTTCCTCGCAGAGTGCACTTGGGTTGTATATCAGTTTGGCAAGTGCCAGCACCAGAGCCGACTCAAAGGCTTCAACTTCAGGACGAGAATATTTGGATTGGAATTGAGGATTTGGATTGTGAAGGAAGAAGGGTTTAGGTTAGGGTTTCTTATTGGAGCTGTTTGTTGGATTTACCCACCAGATGGAGCCGCAGTAGCACATGGATGCAGAGTCATCGTCCTGTTAATAAGTAATGTCATGAGCTCTCGAAGGAAAGACTAACAGAAATACGAAAAGGTCATAAAATTTACATTTTAAGTATGAAAGCGGGACAAAACAAAATTTACTTACGAAAATTGAAATTTTACAATATTTAAGGGTAGTAAAGTGAGAATCATCCTATAAAAAAACTAAGATTAAAATTGGGTTTGGAAAAGAGAAAAAAAATTGTTTTTTTTTTTTTATCCCCTCAACATCGTGGGTCATTGGTAACGGAAAGCAAAAGTAGCTCAAACCATAGTCACTTCCATTCAAAGCACTATTTTCTAATATATTTTGTCTAGTTATTCGCACTCATTTATATCAAGTATCTTTTTCTTTTTATATTTGTACATATTTGGAGTGCATGATACTTTTTAGACGGTGCCAATAACACGACCAATATTTTTTACGAAAACCTAACTCATATCGGCAAATATTGTTTTACCGTAGTGTGAAACAACAATAATGCTTATGCATTCTAGTGCAAATTTAATCCTGAAAATTTCTCTCTCTCCAATAACTAATTATTTAATTCATTAACAATATGGTTCAACTCCAAACAATACATGGGCCTGCTTCTCACAGTCCACGCTTGTTTTTGGTTTGTGATGATCGGATTGTTCTTTAACTGACATTCAGAATGATATGGGATCAAAAGACTTTTAGTCTAGGGCTTGGAAATTTCTTGGACAGAGAAGAGGTTTGATGAATTAAAATTTAAAACTGAGAAGGCTTTCTTTTGTTTGAACTTGTGCTTTCACTTGTGTTTTGAGTGGTTGCCTTTGCTTCTCTTATACAGGAACTAGGAACATTTCTAAAAGAGATATCAAAATGTTTATATCAACAATAACAGTAATAAAAAGACAATTAGTGTTTTGTAACCGAAATGTCAATTCTTATGTGGTATGACGTGGATTGGAATCAAAGATGGTTACTGTCAAATTTGACAGCAACTTCAAATTCATTTTCAATTGATTAATAAATATATTTTATCATTTTTACTATTGAATTTGTTCTAAATATATTTATTACAATTATAAACAAAATGATGTAATAAATAATAGTTTAATTTGACATATCCGGTGAAGAACAAAATTCTCAAAAAGATCAAAGTGATAGGCTTTCAAATTTAAATTTTCTGTTTAAATTTAACATCTCATTCGGAGATGCTCTAAGAAGCTGCCAGCAATTTTCCTAGCTATGTGAATGAGTTGCAATATATTAATTAAATAATGAGTTAGGCATTAAACAACCGCACAAACAAAAGTAAAGCTAGCTCTATCGTTTCATGTATTTCAAAAAAAAAAAAAAAAAAAGAAAAAAAAAAAAAGCAAGTCCACTTGAGGTGATTTCTTTTTGGGGGTAGTGCTAGGAGACTAAATTTATAGATAAAATTTTGTAAATTAAATGACATGAAAGTTGATGATTAGATTATTAGTCAAACGTTAATAAACGTGCTCGTTTTTATTGATGGCACATCATTTGGTTTGTAAATTTTGTCTACAAGTTTAATCTCTTTAGCATTACCCTTCTTTTTAAGGAATCTTATAAAAAGGTTCATTTTCACTTTACTATCTTTAAGTATCGTTGTACCAAAAAAACAAAAAGTAAAGCTATTTCCTTTATTGCAAGTCTAGTCGAGGTGATTTTTTTTCAAAGCATGTTATAAAGAAAGCTGAGGCTAAAATTAGGTTTGAAAAGTAAAAGAATCTGTTTTTTTTCTTTTTTTTTATTCTTTTTTTTTTCCTCAAAATCATGGGTCTTTAGCAACATAAAGCAAAAGCAGCTCAGACTATGGTCGTTTTCATTGAAAGCGCTCTTTCTAATATATTTAAATTTGGACTCTATTCGCATCCATTTATAGTATTTGTTTCAACAAATAATTTAGAGAACTGTTATTAGCACTCCATAAATCTCATTCCACACTCTTCACAAGTGTATTTTTTTTCTAATTATAGAAAGTCCGGAGTGCAAAATGAATTTTTTTGGGTGCCAATAACAATTCCCATAATGTATAGCATTCTATTTTGGGATCTGTTGTTGGCTTTGCACTTCTATCAAGTATCTTTTTCTTTTTATATTTCTATATATTTGGAGTGCATGACTTTTTTAGAGAGTGCCAATAACGCCACTAATATCTTTGCCAAAATTTCATTCATATCGGCAGAATTCTTGGATCCTTTTTAATGGCTTCTAACTCCCTTTTTTGTAGGTGAATGACTAATCTATAGGGTTCCTAAGGAGTCTTTAATTGTGGCTTGGTCTTCCTTCCCCTTTCTCCTGACCTAACTGCAACACTCCTTTTTGGTGTAAGATAACTAAATGCAGCCATTCATGTGAAGACTGCGCTGCGCCTCCTTCTCAAGGCACTATTTTCCCATGTCAGTTTTCCACAAGCGTTACTTTTGGTAATGCGTCACCTGGCTTTCATGCGATGGTTTTCTGTGTGAGCTAGGAAGGGAAAATCTGTTTCTCTCTTCATTAAATGCATGTCTGGCTAAGCTTTCACGTGACTTTAAGGGTCAAGGCTTTGTTTCTCCCTAACTAAGTTGGTTAGCTAGCTAGGGAAATGAGGGAATTAGTCTGGTTCTCTTTCAAACTTACTCACGTGGAATACAATGGTTATAGGCTTGTTTTTTAGGCTCCCAAACAACCCAAAGTCTTCCAAAGTCTTGACTCCACATAGGTTCAATGAATTTCCGTAACCAACCACACCATAATTCACTTGACAAACCCCAGAGAGATGGAGTTATCTTAGCATGAATAGTGATTAGCATGATAAAGCTATTTATTATTGTTGTTGCTATAAACATATTTATCACAATTACAAAGAAATGAAGTAATAAATAATAATTCAATTTGACAGATCAGGTGGAGAACAAAATTCTAAAAAATAGTTGCCTTATAGGCTTTCAAATTTAAATTCTATGTTTAAATTTAATATCTCATTCTGAGATGCTCTAAGGAGCTGCTAGCTATTTTCCCAGCAATGTGAATTAGTTGCAATATATTGATTAAATAATGAGTTAGGCATAAGACAACCGCAAAAACAAAAGTAAAGCTCGCTACATCGTTTCATGTAAATAAAAAAAGCAAGTTCACTTGAGGTGATTTATTTTTAGGGTAATGTTAGGCAGACTAAATGTAACATCCCACATCGCCAAACGGAGGGGGGATGATGTGCCTTATATGTACATGCCCACCTCTATATAGCATGAGGCCTTTTAGGGACTCATTGGCTTCGGTTTCCATCGGAACTCCGAAGTTAAGCGAGTTCGGTTGAGAGCAATTCTAGGATGGGTGATCCACTAGGAAGTTCTAGAGTGTGTTCCTAGAAACAAAACTGTGAGGGCGTGACCAGGGTCCAAAGCGATCAATATCGTGCTATGGTGGAGCCGGATTAGGATGTGACAATTTGATATCATAGCCACTCTGCCGTGTGGTGTGAGTGTGCCGAGGACGTCAGGGGCAGATTGTAACATCCCACATCGCTCGACGGAGGGGAGTGATGTGCCTTATATGTATATACCCACCTCCATATAGCATGAGGCATTTTAGGGACCCATTGGCTTCGGATTCCATCGGAACTCCGAAGTTAAGCCAGTTCGAGCGAGAGCAATCCTAGGATGGGTGACCCACTGGGAAGTTCTCGCGTGAGTTCCCATAAACAAAACCGTGAGGGCGTGGCCGGGGCCCAAAGCAGACAATATCGTGCTACGACGGAGTCGGACTGGGATGTGACACTAAATTTATAGATAAAATTTTATAAATTAAATTATATGAAAGTTAATGATTGAATTATTACTCAAGCATTGATAAATATGTTCATTACTATTGGTGACACATCATTTACTTTGCAAATTTTGTGTGCAAATTTAGTCTCCTAACATCAGCTTTCTTTTTAAGGAATCTTATCAAAAGTGTTATTTCACTTCACTATCCTTAAGTATCGTTCTACCCAAAAAAATCAAAAGTAAAGTAAAGCTATTTCCTTTATTGCAAGTCCAGTCGAGATGATTTTATTTTATTTTATTTTTCCAAAGCATTTTATAAAAAAAAAATGCGGCTAAAATTAGGTTTGAAAATTAGAAAAGAATATGTTTTTTTTCTCAAAATCATGGGTCATCAGCAACATAAAGCAAAAGCGTCTCAGATGACAGTCCTTCCGTTGATATTTTGGGGGCTGTTGTTGGCTTTGCATTTCTATCAAGTATCCTTTTTTTATTATTTTTTTTATTTTTTCTATATATTTCTATATATTTGGAGTGCATGATATTTTTGTAGAGAGTGAATATAATGCCACTGATACCTTTGCAAAAATCTCATTCATATCAGCAAATGTGTTTTACCGTAATAGTGAAAAACAATCATGTTTATACACTTTGGTGAAGATTGGATTCCACCGATTCCCCTCTTTCTAACAACTAATTATTTAACTCACTAACGTAATCGTTCAACTCCAAACAATACATGATTCGCCCTGCCTCTCACAGTCCACAATTGTTTTAGCATTAATCATACAACCTAAAATATACATACGTAATTAATTTACTTACTGTTTAATAAAATGGTAGAGAATAATTAAATCCCACTCGTGCCAAGAAAGTAGTGTTACATAATTAAGTAGTATCTTTGTTCTTGGAGTTGGAGCAGAAAAGTTGTTAATAGGTTAAAACCTAAATTTTCTGGATTAAAAAATTTTAGTTTTAACCCAAGGGTTGAAGATGGTTTAAATAGCTTAGCATTCAAACCTATTTCATTCATCCAATTCACTTGTACGAGAGACTAAGAAAATAAATCTTCTTATGTGATCCCCAATTTGACAACGGCATCACTGAGATCCTATTACCTGTAAGTAGGTCAAATTTTTGGTTGCATCGAATGATCGGATACTTATTTAGCATCTTCTTATCTTGTTGGCTTTTGTCACATCCAAAGTTCAGCAAGTTTTGAACTCGACTACCATTAAACCGATGATAAACATAAGAAATTAAAATAGAAAGCAAAAACCCTAATCACTATATGAAACAACAGTAATTCCCATCTACAAGACAACAAGCTGCAAGTTCCCATTAGGATAGTTTAATAACAAAAGATAGATTAACAATAGTAAAGGCATAATCTCATATATTCAACGGTTCAAGAGAAGTTCCTACTTATTGCGCAAGTCTCTGAAATAGCCTTTAGGATCACGCTGAAACCCTTCCCTCTCTATGATTTTATCTTGTCCTGGAGCTTTCATCATTTTCTTCTTTTCAGATAAACCCCAAGCCAGTACACCAATTCCTGCAGCAGCACCAGCAGCAATTGCGCCTAAGTTGTACGAAGGCTTCTCGTCATTTCCCTTGTCTGAGCTCTCCGAACTTTGTCCCGATCCCATTTTGCAACCTGAGAGCATGTACAAACGGTAAGACCTATTTAATTTCTGGAGGCACTTTGAAATACTCTTTGTTATACATTTTGTTATTTGATAGCCTAACAGCTCGAAAAAGAAATATACTATGTACAAATCTTCTGCAAAACCCTACGGAAAAATGAACACCCATGAACAACTCAAAATGGTGCAAAGATAACAAGAAACTAAAAGAAAAAATTAGAGACAAAGGAACACAGATTAATCACAAAGGAAAGAAGAAAAGTGAATTTGTTCGACACCATAAATTTTCCATGGCCCTGCGTGAAGGCGGCCGGGCATTTCCATGAACACGAATTTAGAGATTGCAAGCGTACCACTATTATTTCCCGCTAATATACGGTGTGTGTGATAACTACTTGCGTTATTTAACTTCTAACCTTTGTGATGATCGGATTGTTCTTAGTTGAGATTGATGAATTAAAATGTGAGATGGCTTTGTTTTCTTTGAACTTGTGTTCTGAGTGGCTGCCTCTGCTTCTCTTATATAGGGAACTAAGGAGCTGCTAGCAATTTTCCACTTGCAATGTTAATGAGTTGCAATATATTGATTAACTAACGAGTTTTGCATAAAGCCACTTCCAAACAAAAGGAAAGCTACTTCCCCTTTTCTTTATTGCCAAAGCAAGTCTACTTATTCTATCGTTTCTTGTGGAAAAAAAAAAGTCCAGTTGATGTGATTTTTTTAAAGGAATTCTATAAAAAGGGTCAAGTAAGTCTACTTATTCTATCGTTTCTTGTGGAAAAAAAAAAGTCCAGTTGATGTGATTTTTTTAAAGGAATTCTGTAAAAAAGGGTCAAGTAAGTCTACTTACTCTATCGTTTCTTGTTAAAAAAAAAGGACCAGGATCCTCTCCTAATCTAAGGATGATGATCCTCATGACCAAGGGATATGAGCTGTTGGATTTTTATTTAACGGCTACAAACAAGGAATCTTTTTAAAATTATAATAATTATAACCGTTGGATAAAAATCCAACGGTCCACATCTCTTGGTTATGAGGATCCTCATCCTTAGATTAGGAGAGGATCCTGGTAAAAAAAAAAATGCAAAAAAGCAAGTCCAGTTGAGGTGATTTTTTAAAAGGAATCCTATGAAAAGGGTAAAGCTATTTCCCCTTTCCCTTATTTGCCAAAGTAAGTCTATTTACTCTATCGTTTCTTGTTAAAAAAGAAAAAGAAAAAAAAGCAAGTCTTGAGGTGATTCTTTTAAAGGAATCCTATGAAAAGGATAAAGCTATTTCCCCTTTCCTTTATTGCCAAAGCAGGTCTACTTACTCTATCTTTTCTTGTTAAAAAAAAAAAGAAAAAAAAAGAAAAAAAAAAAGAAAGAAAAGGCAAAAAAGCAAGTCCAATTGAGGTGATTTTTTTTAAAAGCAATCCTATGAAAAGGGTAATTTTCAATTTATTATCTTTAAGTATCGTGAAATTTCAACTTTCATATTTAAATTTTTTTTTAATTGCACTTTCACACCTAAAATTTGATTTAGTGACCCTCTCAAATTTCCACTAACTTTTCTGTCAGCACTTGCGTTAAAGCATGATGTGGCTCTCACATGGACTATAATTATGCAATGATATGGCACAGGAACTCCACATGAAAATATGAAACAATTAAAACATTAATGTCAAGTCCAACAATGCTTCAACTCCTAAACTCCCCCAATTCCTGCTACAATTCTCAATTCTCAAACAATTTTCTCAACCTTTCTGCAAACTTTCTCCCAAATAAAAGTTCATTCTAAATGTTGAGAGTTGATGATGTGTGGAGAGTTCGTTCCACATTGGTGAGGGATAAGTCTAGGTAAGGCTTATATGATCTTGGGCTAATACTTATATTACCAATTGATTTTATGGTGCCCAATTTCATTATTATATTAGAGAAGATTGTCCTTCATGTAAAAGCCCAAAAGGGCCACACATTGCTCATGCATCACCTACTTGTTATCCACATGTAAACTTATAAATTAGCTACACGTAAGGTGAGCAAGTTGATAGTTGATGGTGTGTGGACAGTTTGTCCCACATCGGGGAGGGACAAGTCTAGCTAAGAGCTTATAATCTTGAGCTACTTCCCACCTGGGTTGTGTTCGGGCCGGATATGTCCCTCGCACAGCTCCCCGGATCTCTTGCCTGTCGGGCAAGGTTTGCTACTTGGTGTGCTGCAATATGAGTTTGCTGTTAGTTTGAAAGGTGCATTTGTAGGGCCTTTGGTTAGGCCTTGAGGCTCACAATCAAGACTAACATAGATCTGAGCGTGCCACTATTATCTTTGTATCTTTGTATAACATATTGTTATTTAGTTGTGAACTAGATTGATTACTTGCGCCACAAGTTACTTAGACTTCTTGATTTATCAATGGATTGTCACAGATGGATTAAGTCTGTATAAAGTTCTTTTTTTTCCTTGTAAACAAGGACTTTTACTCATAATATTGTATGACAAAATGAAGGGGGTTCAGCGCCCTTCCAGCCATTAAAGTTAAAACTTTGAAGAAGTAAAGTCACTAAGTTAGGACATAATGATCATAGGCAAAACTTTGAACGAAGAACAGTTGAAGTGATTTAAAAACATAATGAGATAAGCATTAAACAACAAATTTACTTTATGTAAGTATAAACAAAAAAGACTCGGGCAAGATTCAACTTCTTGCAACCACTTATCTTTGTGTTTACAGGGATTTGTAGGCTCTGGAGAATGAAATGTAAATAGGTTTTACTCAAGGGAATTGATACTACAACACTGGGGAAAGGTAGCAGAGCTTCTATACTTGACAAAAGATTACTTTCTATGAGGATTTTATGACTAAAGAGGCACAGAGTCTAGACAAAATGCGGCTTTCTAGTTTCTTGCTTGTTTGAGAGCAAAGTGGGATGTCTTTTGATTGATTGGTTAAGTGTCTTTGTCTTTGATGTCCCTTTCTATTTTTATAGACGATTTAGCTTAACTATCCAAGCTTTGCCCTTTTGCTGATGGCTTTCGGAGGGTGATGAGTCATCACTTATTTACTCATCCATGCCCTTGAAAAGTACTTTTTGCTGGGGTGAGCTACCCTCTGTCACCCATCACTTCTCACATAGGCATGTGGCCTATGCGTTGCTGAAATGGTTTTAAATTCTTCCTGGGCTGCTTTCTTGCCCAAGCCCAATCTCTCCTTTTACTTTTGCATTCATTGGGCCTCCATCATCATAAAACCCAATGTCAAATTTCCACCCAAATAGGTTGTATTTCAATTCTTCCTTTCGTCTTCTTCCTTTCGTTTTCTTCCTGGCAGTCAAATGAGTGCACCTGAGTTGTATTTACGACATGACAAAAGTATTGTTCTCTATCGGTATTTTTCTAGGATCGCTATTTTTGCTTCTTTGTTACACCCATCGTATCAGTTCGGCAAGTGCTAGCACCAGCGCCGAATCAAAGGCTTCAACTTCAGGACGAGAATATTTGGATTGGAATTGAGGATTTGGATTATGAAGGAGGAATGGTTTATGTCATGGTTTCTTATTGGGGCTGGTTGTTGGATTTACCCACTAGATAGACCTGCAGTAGCACATGGATACACAGTCATCGTCCTGTTAATAAGTTATGTCATGAGCTCTTGATGGAATGACTAACAGAAGTATGAAAGTGTCATAAAATTCACATTTTAGGTATGAAAGTGGGATGAAAAAAATTATGTATAAAAATTGAAATTATACAATATTTGAGGATAGTAATGTGAGAATCACTCTATAAAAGAGTTAAGATTAAAATTGGGTTTGGAAAAGAGAAAAAAAGTTGTTTTTTTCTCAAAATCGTGGGTCATTGGTAACAGAAAGCAGAAGCAGCTCAAACCATAGTTGCTTCCATTCAAAGCACTCTTTTCTAATATATTTTGTCTATTTATTCACATTCATCTATATCAAGTATCTGTTTCTTTTTAGATTTGTTTATATTTGGAGTGCATGATACTTTTTAAAGGGTGTAAATTTTGTCTACAATTTTAGTCTTCCTAGCATTATCCTTCTTTTTAAGGAATCTTATAAAAAGATTCATTTTCACTTTACTATCTTTAAGCATCGTTCTACCCAAAAAAAAAGAAAAAAGTAAAGCTATTTCCTTTATTGCAAGTCCAGTCGAGGTGATTTTTTTCAAAGCATGTTATAAAGAAAGCTGAGGCTAAAATTAGGTTTGAAAAGTGAAAAAAATCTATTTTTTCTCAAAATCATGGGTCATTATTGGCAACATAAAGCAAAAGCAGCTCAGACTATGGTCCCTTCCATTGAAAGCGCTCTTTCTAATATATTTGGACTCCATTAGCATCCATTTATAGTATTTGCTTCAACAAATAATTTAGAGAACTGTTATTAGCACTCTACATATCTCATTCTATACTCTTCAAAAGCGTATTTTCTTTCTAATTATAGAAAGTTCGGAGTGCTTTGGGTGCCAACAACAATTTCCATAATGTATAGCATTCTATTTTGGGATCAGTTATTGGCTTTGCACTTCTATCAAGTATCTTTTTCTTTCTATATTTCTATATATTTGGAGTGCATGATTTTTTTAGAGACTGCCAATAATGCCACTAATATCTTTGCAAAAATTTCATTCATATCAGCAGAGTTCTTGGATCCTCTTTAATGGCTTCTGACTCCCCTTTTTGTAGGTGAATGACTAATCTATAGGGTTCCTAAGGAATTTTTAATTGTGGCTTGCTCTTCTCTCCCCTTTCTCCTGACCTAACTGCAACATTCCTTTTTGGTGTAAGATAACGAAACGCGGTTGTTCACGTGAAGACTGTGTTGCGCCTCATTCTCGACGCGCTACTTTCCCATGTCAGTTTTACACAAGTCTTACTTTTGGTAGCGCGTCCCTTGGCTTTCTTGCATTGGTTTTCTGCTTGAGTTAGGAAGGGAAAGTCTGCTTCTCTCTTCATTAAATGCATGTCTGGCTAGGCTTTCACATGACTCTAAGGGTCAGGGCTTGGTTCTTCCCTAAGAAAGTTGGTTAGCTTGCTAGGTAGGAAATTTGGCTAGTTCTCTTTCAAACTTACTCATGTGGAATACAATGGTTATAAGCTTGGACTTTTGGGCTTCCAAGTAACCCAAAGTCTTCTAAAGTCTTTACTCCACGTAGATCCAATGAAATTCTGTAACCATCCACACCACAATTCACTTGACAAACCCCATATATGTGACTTGGGCTTATCTTAGCAAGAATAGTGATTAGCATGATAAAGCTATTTACTAGTGTTGTTGTTATAAACATATTTATCACAATTACAAAGATCACAATTACAAAGAAATGAAGTAATAAATAATAATTCAATTTGACAGATCAGGTAGAGAACAAAATTCTAAAAAAGCATCAAAGTGCCTCATAGGCTTTCCAATTTAAATTTAATGTTTAAATTTAACATCTCCTTTGGATGAGTTAGGCATAAAACAACCGCACAAACAAAAGTAAAGATAGCTTTATCATTTTGTCACATCCCGGCCTAGGCAAGACCATTTCCCAGGCCCGCTCCACCACCGTAGCACGATATTGTCCGCTTTGGGCTTACCATTCCCTCATGGTTTTGTTTTTGGGAACTCACGAGCAACTTCCCAGTGGGTCACCCATCATGGGATTGCTCTAGCCCCCTTCTCACTTAACTTCGGAGTTCCTACGGAACCCAAAGCCAGTGAGCTCCCAAAAGGCCTCGTGCTAGGTAAGGATGAGAATATACATATAAGGATCACTCCCCTGGGCGATGTGGGATGTCACAATCCACCCCCCTTAGGGGCCCGACGTCCTCGTCGGCACACCACGGCCAGGGTTAGGCTCTGATACCAAATGTCACATCCCGGCCCGGGGCGGATCACTTCCCGGGCCCATTCCACCCCCGTAGCATGATATTGTCCGCTTTGGGCTTACCATTCCCTCACGGTTTTGTTTTTGGGAACTCACGAGCAACTTCCCAGTGGGTCACCCATCATGGAATTGCTCTAGCCCCCTTCTCACTTAACTTCAGAGTTCCTATGGAACCCAAAGCCAGTGAGCTCCCAAAAGGCCTCGTGCTAGGTAAGGATGAGAATATACATATAAGGATTACTCTCCTGGGCGATGTGGGATGTCACACATTTCATGTATAAAAAAATAAAATAAAATATAATAAAAGTTCACTTGAGGTGATTTCTTTTTAGGGTAATGCTAGGCAGATTAAATTTTATAAATTAAATTACATGAAAATTGATGATTGATTTATTACTCAAGCGTTGATAAATGTGCTCATTCTTATTGATAACACATCATTTAATTTACAAATTTTATCTATAAATTTAGTCTCGTAGCATTAGCCTTCTTTTTAAGGAATCTTATCAAAAATGTTATTTCACTTCACTATCCTTAGGTATTGTTCTACCCAAAAAAAAAAAAAAAAACAAAACAAAAAAAAGTGAAGTAAATTTATTTCCTTTATTGCAAGTCCAATCGAGGTGATTTTTTTTCCAAAGCAATTTATAAAGAAAGCTATGGCTAAAATTAGGTTTGAAAATGAGAAAAGAATATGTTCTTTTTCTTCTCAAAATCTTGGGTCGTCAGCAACATAAAGCAAAAGCATCTCAGACGATAGTCCTTCCATTGAAAGCACTCTTTCTAATATATTTGGACTTTATTCACATCCATTTATAGTATTTGCTTCAATAAATAATTTAGAGAGCTGTTATTAGCACTTCACAAATTTTATTCTACACTTTTCACAAGTGTATTTTTCTTTCTAATTATAGAAAGTTTGGAGTGTAAAATGAGATTTTTAGAGTGCCAATAACAATCTCTATAATTTATAGCATTATATTTTGGGAACTGTTGTTGGCTTTGCACTTCTGTCAAGTATCCTTTATTATTATTTTTTATTTTATATATATTTCTATATATTTGGAGTGCATGATATTTTTTTTAGAGAGTGAATATAATGCCACTGATACCTCTGCGAAAATCTCATTCATATCAACAGATGCGTTTTACCACAATAGTGAAAAACAATCATGTTTATGCACTCTGGTGCTGGTTCGATCCCACCGATTCCTGTCTTTCTAACAACTAATTATTTAATCCACTAACGTAATCGTTCAACCCAAAATATACAACCTAAAATATACAACCTTGCCTCTCACAGTCCACACTTGTTTTTGCATTAATCATACAACCTAAAATATACATATGTAATTAATTTACTTAATGTTTACTAAAATGGTAGAGAATAATTAAATCCCACTCATGCCAAGAGGGTACTGTTACATAATTAAGTAGTATCTTTGTTCAGTGGCTGTTGTGATTGTGTGGATTTCAAATCGTCTACACTTATTTTGTGTGTGATTTTTATGTGACTTCTATCATTGATTAACATGTGTTCATAAACATAATCGTTCTTAACTCTATTGTCATAAACTTAACACGTGTCAATCAATGATGAGGTTACGAAAATGCCACATACAAAATGAGTGCAGAAGCTTTGAATTCGATTGTATAAGTCTCATGCTTAATGATAAGTCAATATTATCCAGCATAGGCAATTATTAGTTCAGCTAAAGTACTTCTCATCTACTTCTAATCTTTACTTAATTTACGCGTAATACTTGTCATACATGTTTTCTAGTTTCTCTTAGTTATTGCCTACCGAAACGTTTGATCTGATTGTTCTTAGCTGCGATTCAGACTGATTTGGGATCAAACGGTTTCTAGTCTAAGGTTTGGAAAATTCTTGGACAGAGTCACAGGGAACTAAGGAGCTACTAGCAATTTCCCACTTGCAATGTGAATGCGTTGTGGTATATTTGATTAAATAACGAGTTTAGCATAAAGCCCTCGTCCATACAAAACAAAGCTAAATCCTTTATTGCCAAAGAAAGTCCACATACTCTATCGTTTCTTGTTAGAAAAAAAAAAATGGACAAGCTCACTTGTGGTTATTATTATTATTTTTTTCTAAAGCATCTTTAAAAAAAAAAAAAAAAAAGTTGGGGCTAAAATTGGGTTTGGAAAAGAGAAAAAAGAATAGAGTTAAGTACAAAAAACTACCTCAACTATGAGTCAAATGACACTTTCATACCTCATCTTTTAAAATTGACAATGTCATACCTCATCTTACGAATTTGTGTCAATGTTATACCTTCCATTAGCTTGGCCGTTTATTTCTCAGTTAAATGCTGATGTGGCTTGATCCGGGACCCATTTTTATTAAAAAAATTATTAAAAACAAAAAAAAAAAATCATTTAATATTATTAAAATATTAAAATAATAATAAAAAAGTACATAAAAAACATTAGCCATCATCTTCCCTCTCCTTTCGTGCATCTCCCCCCTCTCTCTTCCCCATCATCTTCCTGCAACCCAGAAAAGAAGAAGGAGGAAGAAGAAGAAGAAGAAGAAGAAGAAGAAGGAAAAAAAAAAAAAAAAACCCAAACCAAACTAAACCCAGTTCATCCCCCCTCCCCCCACCACAAACCCAACCCCCTGCAACCTAGAAAGGAGGAGGAAGAAGAAGGAAACAAAAAAAAACAAAAAAAAAAAAAAAAAACAACAACAACAACAACAATGGGAAACCCAGTTCGTCCCCCCTGCAGAAGAAGAAGAGGCAAGAAGAGGGAAGAAGAAGAAGAAGAGGGAAGGAAAAAAAAAAAAAACAGCAGCAAACCCGTCCCCTCCCACCCAACCCCACCCCCCCCCCCCACCTAACCCGCAGAAGAAGAAGAAGAAGAAGAGGGAAGCAGAAGAAGAGAGAAGAAAAAAAAAATAAATAAACAGCAGCAAACCCGTCCCCTTCACACACCCAACCTGCAGAAGAAGAAGAAGAGGAGGGAAGCAGAAGAAGAGAGAAGAAAAAAAAAAAAAAACAACGGGAAACCCTTCACTCACCCACCCAACCTGTAGAAGAAGAAGAAGAGAGAAGAAAAAAAAAATACCCAGTTCGTCCGCCCCCTTCGCACCCACCCTCTCCCCTCCACACCCATTCCCCCACCCCACCCGACCCCCCCCCCCCGCCCCGGCGCCCCTGGCGCCCATTTTCTCCTCGCCCAGGAGAATGGGTTTTTTTTTCTGGTTTTTTTTTTTTTTTTTTTTTTGGGGTTGTAGGTAGTGGGTGCAGAGGGTTGGGTGCGAAGGTGGGGAGGTTGGGTGCGTGGGTGTGGGGAGAAGAGGGGGTGAGGAGCAGGGAAAACAAATTGGTTTTTTTTTTTTTCTCTCTTCTGTTTTTCTGGGTTGTAGTTGCAGAAAGGGGAAGAAGATGAAGATGGGGAGAAGGGAGAGAGGGGGGAAGGGACGAATTGACGTTGGTTTTTTTTTTTTTTTTTTTTTTAAATAACTTTTATTTATTATTTTAATATTTAAATAATATTAAATGATTTTTTTTGTTTTTAATAATTTTTTATTAATTTTTTAATAAAAATGGATCGAGCCACGTCAGCATTTAACTGAGAAATAAACGGCTAAGCTAACGGAAGGTATAACATTGACACAAATTCGAAAGATGAGGTATGACATTATCAATTTTAAAAGATGAGGTATGAAAGTGTCATTTGACCCATAGTTGAGGTAGTTTTTTGTACTTAACTCAAAAGAATATGTTTTTATTTCTCAAAATCGTTGGTTATTGGCATAAGAAAGCAGCAACTGTTAACCAAAATAGATTATACAATTAAAACACAAAAGAAGGAGTGACAAACTTGATTCCCATTGTAATCATATGCTCAAGCAAGGAAGGTGAAGGGCACAACAAGACCAAGATCTTCTGCAAACACCTAGCCAAATACAACTACTGTATGGGAAGCATTATGTTTTGTGTTCTACGGCTTGTAGGGACCGGTGTTTTTATATATGTCAAAAGCTAGGGTTTCCATCCATAAGGAAACCTAAACTTACTTTCTTAGCCTCCAAGTCAAGTATCATAATCATATTCAATTAAGGATTTCATCAATCCTATTTCCAATATAAGACACCTTATATAGGATTGATATCCTTAAGAGATCAAATCACAATCAACATTATTCTCCAATATTACATTCCTATTACATGTAGTAGACCACTTAAAGGTTGATTTGTATTGGATAAAGCCAACATTCTCCCACTTGGTCTACAAAATGTAATATTCACATTTATACTTGAGATTGGAGACTAAGTCACTTTAGTGGCCATCTAATAGGGATTACATCTCATCCTTAATGCAATTTCTGTCAAATGCATTTCTTAACATGGAACTAACAAGGTTGTAAGGTTGACACTACCCAAAACCTTCATAATCACACATGCTAAGATCCTCATTCACATGAAACACAAATTATGATCAAGAGATGAAACTTTAAACCAAAAACCAAAATGTCTTACTTTATATCATCTCAAGTCCAGCTTATGCTTCTTCAAAGCCCTAAATCTGCTAATGCAGATATCCTTCATCTAATGAAACCAATATAACCTTCAGGTGTGAATACATCTCCAAAATAATCATGCATCACTTTCATTAGACCAATAACAACACAAACAATGTTTGTGGCCAACGGACACAACTGAAAATATCAAATAGGCACATGTCCAAGTAAAATATCCCAAAACTTCATAAAACAAATTAATTCAACACTTGTGAGAAAGATGAAATAACATGTTTTTGACACTGATCTATGCACCGTACCAGTTATTTTCATGGTGAATTTCAACATCTGCGGGTAGATGGAAATCCTCACAACTGAGGCAGTGCATAAACCATGACATGTCATTTAATATGCAATTTGATAACAACTTGATATCCAGTATAAATTTCATCAGATAATTGAATAGCATATGAAAAGTGTGACTAAAGGAATCCAACTGGAATTGGAGTTAAACTGAATACATGGATTCTATACATACCTTATAGGTCATCTGCAAATGTAAGGCATTACTAACACAAAACTCAAACTCCCACTGATCTGCAACATCGTTACTTATTTTGCAAAACAATACTTAAATCATACTTTTGAAAATATGCCTTCAAGGATAGCCTTACTCAGTCAATGAATGCATATTAACTCAATGAAAGGTACAACTAAGCATGAAAGCATTCACCACTGTTACACAAAAACATGCATCCAACGACCACCTTATAAGTATTAATAATTCCACATTTATGGTAAGTCCTTATGAACCCCAAAATTCTTTATAAAGATTAACAAATAATCAATCAAGGAATTCAAATGATTGCCAATAACAAAAAAATGTACGCATATACGAAGTATCCATTCATGCGACTTAAACATATTATTGTCATTCGAGTTATCAACCAAAACACAAATTCATGGAAGATAGAATAACGCTTTAATAGATTCATGCAAGTCTACTTAATGCTCAAAATTTTAAAACAACTACCACTAAGTAGAGTTTATACTTGCAAATAAGTTAATGAGTGTGAAGCCCAATTTTCGCTCACTAATTCTCCCACTTGGGCAAACACTCTTTCAAAGATGTACCTAAATAAAGTTGCTTTTATATTTTAGACATTATAACCAACATGATGTTGAATTTCAGCAACGAGTTACACTTATGTTAGAATTTATCATAATTAATTTATAAGCTTGATTGCAATCAAAATTGTAAATATCAAAATAGACATACTAATCTTCACAAAATAAAAATATACAGGCATTTTGGGTCAAAATTGTAGTTTAAAGTGACTTCTCAAAAAACCAATGCAAGTTGCTAGTAAAACTGTTTATACGAGCATGGGTTACAAGTAAATTCACCATAATCAAGACACCCAATCTACCAGAAAAATTATGTTCATCTATCATGAATCTAAATGTCTCTAACAAATTCAATTTCATGTTATTTCAATTTCGAGTCCAAAAGAATCTCAAGTAATCAAATTTCATCCTCTAAGCAAACATCACAGTTCAAATTGAAAATATTTATAAGCATTATACTTAAACAATACGTACCTTAGCATTCCTTGATTAACCTTCATGGGTTCAATACGTACTTTGTATCAACAAGTCTCATAAACAGACACAAAAATAAGTCATGATGCAACTAATTTCCATGCCTTAAACCACATCCTATAATGGGGCTCATGGTAGAAATATTTGGAACTGAAGACATGGTACTTTATTCTCCAATAAATTTCATGAAACTAGATTAATTTACACCTGCAGTCAAGAAAATTAACTAGTTTCTAGTACTAGATTTTATGTCACAAGAGTACCTTCATGAAAAACTTCAACACCTATGGGCAGATGAAGATTTTCACAACTTCTGTGAAATAAAACTCATACTATGCCACCTTAATTAAACTAAAAGAAGTAATCCACACTTGTGGGCAAGACGATTATCCCTTTTATTCTAATTAAGATGTAATGTTGACCGAAGTAACTCAAAAACACAGTTCCATCATAACTAATCTGATGCGGCTTGCTTAGTTGAAAATACGTTTATCAACTCTGTCATGAAACAATACAAAAGTCACATGGATTAATTAACTGTAAGTGACAAAATTATGATAACCTGATTCGAGTCTTGCCAACAGGTAGCACTAATTCCTTCATGACTCCCTTTGACATTAAATTAATCTCAAGAAACAAGACAGCATACTTGAAAGAGATTAGTTACATATAGAACAAGTTTTATTCCACCACAAGAATGTCAATACTTATCATTATGGAGTCTATTACTTAAAATAGAAATATTTTATGTAATGTGAAAGAATAACACATTCCTTTAATTTAAAAGCTAAATCACTCAAAAATTTTCTTAAGTTAAATGGGTTCCTTTCATTTTATATATTTCTTTATGTAGTACAACACTACTAACATACCATTAAAATCATGCATTAGCTTTGTAAATACCAAATTAAATAAAAGGAACAACCAAAATTATTTTCTTCCATAGAAAACATCTCCAATGTATGCCCTACATCAGCCTTGAAAAGTTTCTTTTCTTCTCCCCTCATGACACATAAAAGTTTACTAATCAAAGCACTATTTAAATTCTTTAGGCATAGGAAAAACCACAAACAATAATACATGTTTTAAGAAATTCCCTTTTCGTAAGGTTTCTCCACATTCTCTATGTCCCAACCGCACCTAGGGTTTCTAGAGTTCAACTTGCATGTTCTTTGGAGTTCAAATCTCGTGGGGCGGCTTGATTCGTTTCTAGCAGTGGGTTTTTTATTTGCTACGATACATGGATGATGTAATAAATTCCTTCACATCCCATTTTGAGCTAACGGAGGAAGAAGAACGTGAGGTCGTGGTTGGAGGATGGGGATTGTCGTATTTCCTAGTATCTTCTGGTGGGCTAACTACTTGTGCATAAGAATTACAACAATGAGGCCTTTATGTCCTTCCTCAAGAATTTATGGTGTCGTAGAGTTGATGTTACCATTCAGGCCCTCAATGGCAATCGTTTCCTTTTTGCCTTTCCGACGGATGAGGATTGTAAAACAATTCTCTATGGGGGTCTGTCGACTTTCAAGAAGATGATGCTCCTTATTGCTCTTGTTAAGGACGGTGATATTCCCTAACATGTCACTTTACAGCATCAAGTTTTCTGGGTTTTGGTGTTCGGCATCCCTTTGGTCTTTATGACTACGGAGATGGGTAAAGTACTTGGTGAGAGCCTGGGTTTGCTGGTAAAGGTGGACCAAAACCGAAATGGGGATTTTCTAGGGGATTTTCTTCATATTAAAGTGGACGTTGATGTTTTCCAACCATTGCGAAGAGTCTTCAAAGTTCGTCTTCCGACGGAGGATCTTGTGTCAATTGATTTATTATATGAGAGGCTCGTAGCCTATTGTTTCTCATGTGGCTGTTTTGATCATACTAGTTTGGGATGCCAACGTTATACTGGGGGACGTATTGATGCTTCCAAAGCATCGTATGGGCCATGGCTTCAGGCTAAAGTCAAACGTGTAGTAAGAAAGAATCTGCGAGGGCGCCGGTTTGGCTTGGGTGATGAAGATGCTTCAATGGAGTTTGAGGTGGATCACCCACCTCCAGATCCAGTAATTCCGGTGTAATCTCTGCTAGGTAGCGTCCCCTGCCCGAAAGAGACTGATTCAGCCCATGATACGTCTATGCATGATGATCTCAGCCCGAACCATGATTCTTGAAGGACTATTGCAGCATATCCTTTTTCAAACAGGGAAGGTTCCCCCACAGATTTTCCTCATGTCATCACGAATTTGACTCTCGATGTTATTGTTGCTAAATTGGTGGAGTTGGGCCTCACTTCCTCGCCCATTAGGGTCTATTCCCTTGAAGCCAACCCAACATGGAAAAATGGTGTTGAGCACTTTTCTTTAAATAGTCCACTAGGCCTCCTTAGTAGCCATGTCTCTTTAGCCCAAGCTGCTTTGGGGCAAACCTTCTTAGGCCCGAATTTTGAGTCCGACCCAGACCCATTCAACTTAAATCATATCATCAGACAAATAATGAGATCCCCTTCACACATTTTTGGAAACAGTCAAATAGGAGTTAGACGTGAATTCCATGGCAAATGTGGTGGTGCTAGATCACGGCGATCTGCATCCCCAAGTCCTGATGTTGGCTTTAAACATTCTCGTTCTGCAATTTTGGAGGATAGCTTGGTGTCACCCAAACGCCCGTGCATCTTGCTTCCGTCCCAATCTGATTTTTTGTCATCAGCAAAGGTTACGAACTTACGAATGGACAGCCCCACCAGAAGCCATGACTTGCATCGCTTGGAATTGCCGGGGGCTGGGGAAGGACCTAGTAGTTCAAGCTCTAGAAATCCTTACTTTCAAGCAAGCTTCCCCAACTTCTCTTTCTGAGCGAAATGAAGTGTGATCGAAAGATAATAGATTATGTAAAGTTATGATTGAGTTTTGATCATTGTTATGGTGTTCCTAGCGATGGGTGCTCTGGGTGCATCGCATTGTTTTGGAGGGATGAAATACCATTAAGACCTTTGATGGCATCGGCTCATTTCATCGATGCTGAAATTTGATGGATTGGTGACGCGGTGCATTGGGGAATTACTGGCTTTTATGGCTTTGCAGCAACTTCAAAATGGCACAAGTCCTAGGACCTGTTACTGTCACTCAGTAGTTTGAGTTTAAGTTCCCTTCCCTGGCTCATTTTTGGGGATTTTAATGAAGTACTACTTGCTTCTGAAAAATGCGGTGGAAGAGTTCGTAATGCCTCTCAAATGCAAGGGTTCGAGATGTAATAGTTTATTGCAGTCTAACTGACTTGGGATTTTCTAGTGAGATATTCACTTGGGCTAACTCCATTACAAGATGCAATCTTGATCGATGTTTAGCTACTGCAAGCTGGATGCCGCTTTTTGGACACTCAGAGGTAACACACCTGAACCCCTTAAGCTCGGATCATGTTCCTATTTTACTTCAAATTCGTCAGGGTCCTATTTCTAGTGTTTACAAGCACAAAATGTTCCGGTTTAAGGTGGCTTGGATTTAATTGGAAGATTGTTCCCTGGTAATCACGGAGGGGTGGTCTAAGCAGGACATTGGTACCCTTGTATTCAGGGCCTGTGAAAAAATAAAATCGGTACGGGTTAAGTTGCTAAAATGGAAAACTTCCCTCACATCCGTTAAGGAAGAGATACGAGTTGTCAAAGAACAAGTGAAAATCTTATTTAAACAGCCTTCGGATTCGGAGGCCTGGGATTTAGGTCGCTCCCTCCACCAAAAGCTTGAATCTCTTCTTTCTCAAGAGGAACTACATTGGAGACAACATGGTAAGTTGGCATGGCTGCGTTATAGGGATAAGAACACTCACTACTTTCATCAAAAGGCCTCTAATTGTTGAAGAAAAAATAGTATTAAAGGATTATTTGATGGAAATGGTATTTCGCATACAGATGCAGGGTCTATATAGCAGATTGTTCAAGATTATTTTGGTAACATGTTTTCCTCGAATGGGAATACGAGGTTCTCTGATATGCTTAACTTGGTTCCTAACCGTGTTACTACAGATATGAACTAGATTTTGTTAGCCCCATATACAGATGATGAGATCAGGGAAGCTCTTTTTCAGATGGACCCTTACACGACCCCGGGCCCGGATGGTATGTCCCTATTGTTTTTCCAAAAGTTTTGGGATATTGTAGGTGTAGATGTTGTCTTTGCAGTTCGACCATTTTTGTCCTCTAGTTGTGTGCTTCGCCAATTAAATTACACGTTGGTCTCCCTCATTCCCAAAGTCCCTGAGCCGCAGCACATGTCTCAACTCAGCCGATTGCACTGTGTAATGTGTTATATAAAATTGGTGGGAAGGTTATAATCAATCGGCTAAAGGGTATTATGGACTCTATTATTTCAGATCAGCATGGTGCCTTTGTGCCGAGTTGCCTTATTTCAGATAACTCTATTGTGGCTTCGGAAGTGGGGCATTATCTGCATAATCTCCGATGAGGTCGGCGAGATTTTTTGGCCCTTAAATTGGACATGAGCAAGGTATATGACATAGTGGAATGGGGATTTCTTCGGGGCATCATGCTCAAATTGGGGTTTGCCCCCTGTTGGGTTAACCTTATTATGAATTGTGTTAGCTCCGTCTCATATTCATTCCTGGTTAATGGTTCATCTACTGGCTATATTTCTCCCTTTCGAGGCTTAAGAGATCATTTGTCCCCTTTTTTTTTTTTTTTTTATTTTTTTTTTATTTTTTATTGGTTATGTGCTGAGGGTCTTACTAGCCTCATTACAAATTACGAGCAGCGTGGGTGTATTCATGGTGTATCGATCTATCGTGGAGCTCCGAGTATCACTTATTTATTGTTTACAGATGACAGTTTTCTATTCTTCCGTGCTTCATTTCTGGAATGTGGGTACCTTAAGCATATTCTCGGGCTTTATAAGAGGGCGTCGGGGCAGTGTGTTAATTTTCATAAATGTGCGGTTTCCTTTAGCCCCAATATGCGTTGTGAGGTTCATGATCAAATGGCGGCCTACTTGGGGGGTCTCCCGAGTTGATGTTCATGATCGTTATTTAGGGCTTTCTGTTGTTCTGGGTCGTAAGTGTACGGAATATTTTGCTCATATCAAAGACTGTTTATGGAAAAAATGAAAAAGGTGGAAGGATAGACTTTTGAGTGCAGCGGGGAAGGAAATCCTCATCAAAATGGTAGGGCAATCTCTAATGAATTGTTTCCTCCTTCTGAAGTCTTTCTGTGAAGACCTTCAGCGCATTTTCTGTCGTTTCTGGTGGGGCGATAATGAGTCCTCTAGGAACATCCATTGGCTCTCATAGGACAATATGTGCCGCCCAAAGAAGGAAGGGGGTCTTAGAGACTTCTTCAAAATCCATGTTCTCCAGCATCTCACTTGCTCAAAGCCAAATACTTCTCGCATAACACCTTTTGGATAGCGCAATTGGGAGCCTCACCGTCAATTTGTTGGTGAGGCATTCTGGAAGCTCGGGCCATACTTGAGCGTGGTTCTAGATGGCGAATGGGGGATGGACGATCAATTCGTATCTGGCATGATCAATGGCTTGATTGGCCTCATCTATTTAGGCCATTTTCTGCGGCCCCTAAGAATTGTAATGTTGAATGGGTGTCTTCCTTGATTCTTCAAGATAGAGCTTCATGGGATACGGATCTTATCAGCTCTTTATTTCCTCTCTGTGAGGCTGCCTTGATTCTATTAACCCCACTGAGTATCCATCTACCTACAGATCGCCTAATGTGGCATTACGATTCTAAGGGTCTATTTTCGGTTAAAAGTGCCTATAAAGTGGCTATCTTGTTGCGTGATGATGCGTCCTCGTCTAGTCAAAGTTCTCTGACTACTTCTACTTGGAGTAAATTATGGAAAGCTTCGGCCCTAGGTAAGGTCAAAATTTATGCTTGGAAAGTTTGTAGAAATATTCTGCCCACTCATTCGAGTTTGGAAAAGAAGGGGTTAGCCGTGGACAATATTTGTGTTTTTTTAGTTCCTCTTCGGAGTTGGCGCTACATGTGTTCAATGTTTTTCCATTTACTCAAGCTGTGTTTTCTTCCTCCCACTTGGATTTGGGTCAGAGACCTTTAGCAGATACTTCCTTTTGGGACTGGTTCTCCGTGGTTATCAATGCCCTTTCTCCCGCCCATTGTAACTTATTCTTGATGCTACTTTACTTAATATGGTGTGCGAGAAATGCTCTGTTATAGGATGGCAAGCTTGAAAGTCCAGCCATGGTACGTCATGAGGCAAACCTTTAGTTAAAGGCCTACGATAATGTTCAGATTTTGCCTCAAACCTCGTCTGTGCCTGTGTTGTCTTGCTGGTCTCTTCCTCACGTGGGTTGAATTAAAGTTAACGTTGATGGTGCTTTTTGTGATGCGTCTCAGTTAAGGGGAATTGGTGTGGTTTTTCGCGATGAAGCCGGTAGTTATGATGGAGGCTTCTTTCGTAGAGTTTCTCATGTCAATACCCTCTATTTGGTTGAGTTGTTAGCTGCCCGAGATGGTCTTTTTTGGGCCATGCAATGGAATATGCAGCGTATTATGCTAGAGAGTGACTCCTTGCAACTTGTCCAAGCAGTTGGGAGCTTGCAAAAGGGTTCATCTTCTATGCATTTGCTAGTGGATGACGTCCAAGAGAGTCTCTAAGGCTTCGATTCCTCCAAAATTTGTCATATTCACCGTTCCGCCAATGGTGCGACTCATAGATTAGCCAAGTTGGCCTTAGATTTTCCTTCTAGCTTTCATTTTTTTTAGGAACGCTCAGAAGTTATTCAGGGTATCCTCTTGAATGATTGTTTGTTGTCTCCTTGACATTAATAAAACAGCTATCGTTTTTTTCAAAAAATAAAATGGAAATCAGAGGCAATAAAGATTTGGGTTTAAGAAGTACTTCCAAAAATTATCCGTGAGGCATTTGAGGGGGTGCTTAGTGTCCCCTTGTCGCCTGTCCACCCTGAAAGTAGCGACTGGAGCTGCTGGGGCCAACCAATAGGCTCACTCATGCGCATTACTAACGAAAAGCCATGAACAAACAAGACATGTATGCACTTTTATATGCATGCATCTTGCCATGTCTTAAAAATTCTACTTTTCCCTCGTTCTGTATGCCACTTATATGCATATAAGAATTAATCATATTCAAAACATATATTTTCTCTTTGTTTTGATAACCAGGTTTAAAACTTAATAGTCAAAACTAACCATATGCATGATCAACTAATTAATTCATAATTGACATATATAATGATCAATATTGTTTGCTTTGATAAGAGACTATACTGAGCTTGCTGACTTGAGATGCTTCATAGTCTTCCTTGGCAAGATTTGTACAGAAGTATATATTTGTATATGCTTACAAAATTAACAACAATGTTAGCTTAAATAGTTGTATCTATCACTAAATCAATTCAACCAAAAACATTGGCATGAATATCGAAATAGAAAGCTTAAATCATGCCATATTCTTCCAATCATAATTAATTTAATAAAGATGGCCAAACTGATCCAATCTTTCTTTATGAGAACTGAAACGGTAAAGAAACTTGAAGTTAATAACCATATGATTGAGTTAGTTAGAGGTTGTTAGTGAGGGTATTTGGGTCTTTTGCAATAGGCCTAATGACTATAAAAAGGAAGTTGTAGAGATCATTTCTTGTTAAGTTGTATTCGACTATTGTGATAAATGCAAAGAGCATTTCCTTCATCTTCTTTCCTTGTTCATCTTTCTGCCATTGTTTCTTTCTTTAATCCTTCATAGATTCATAGGTTAACATGGTATTTCAATGTAGTTAACATGGTATTAGAGCCACCAAGCTCACGCCATGGATTCTGGTGGTTTTTCTTTGAAGTAGTTTACATTTTCTTTTCCTTCCTAGTGTAGTTTCTCTTCAAATTTCCATTAGATTTTCAGTGCTTCACGCGATTGTTCTTGGGTTGATTTTTCTATGATTGTTAGGATCGCGATTACGATTCTTCTTGGGTTGATTTTCGATGCTTCGTTCTATTCGCCGTTTGCAACGATGTTGTTGCGCTACGAGAGAGCCTTCGCAGTCATGGTTCAAGATTTTTGATTCTTGAATTGGGGATTTTTCATATTTTCATCAAGGTCTTCAATGGCTTGGGTCCACTCTGGTTTAGGTTTATGCGACTAAGAGCAGAGTTTGCTTTCTTTACACAGTTGATTCACTGCTTCTTCTTCATGTTCTCTTGCTGATGAAAGGCAAGTGTGCGTGTTGCTCATCTGGGTAACTGCCGCAAAGTTGTTGGGTGAAGATGATCACATGGATTAGTTGACATCAGAGGGTATATTAGTTGTCAATAAAATCCATACCCTCAATCTCTCTTTGGTATGTTGTAATTCTCGAAGGATCACATATGGGTCATCGATTTATGAAAGTTTTGACCTATGTCTAGCCCAAGTGTTTAACGAAATGTCCAACTCAAAAGTTTTATGTGATGGTTAAGTTTCTTAGTTACTTGCTTTGATTCTTTTTAGTATTGTGTAAATCAATTAGTCTGTTGTTATGGGCAAGAAGCCATTTAAGTTGAGACGTTGAGATTTAAAAGCATGAAATCATCTTTCTAGTTCGTCTTTTCTGGGTTCTTCAAGTTGTTTATGATATTTGGGTTCAAGATTCTTCATTGCTTCAAGATCAGTGTTTGTCATGGACTTCATTTGGTTAGCTAGATTTTCGAACTATGAACTGTGCAATTTGTATGGTGTCCAATTTTGTCTCTCTGCCTCACTAAAATTCTATTGTCTCTTTATTGGATTTGAATTGTTCATAAGCTTATAATAGCCTATAATGTTGATTTCTTGGAGTGTCATTCTCCTTGGTTAATTTTGGTGTCTGGGAAGATTTAGGAAGATATCAGAAGTGTCAATCTCCTTGGTTGATTTAGTTTCTTGGAGTGCCATTCTCCTTGGTTGATTTGGGCTCTTGGAGTGTCATTCTCCTTGCTTGATTTGGTGCCAGTCTCTATAAAGATTTAGGAAGGGTAATTTGCATATACAGTGAGTGTGTTAATATGGCTTCTTAGTTCAAAGTCGAAAATCTGTTGGGTATGTTAACAATAAAGCTAGATTGTACTTGTGGCTTTCATCATGGTTTCACCAACGGCAAAAGTTGTAGCCTTGTGTGATGATAATGGGGTGAGCAGAGGTTTTGGTCAGCAGTTACAAAGGTGTCAATGGGTGCTTTCTTGTTTGCAGTAGGTTAATTCTTGAAGCATTCCAGATATCTTGCTCTCGCAGTTCCAGATCAATCTCAAATACCTAGCTAGTTCAAACGTCACTTGGATACTCCAAGTTTAGTTTGAGGGGGGAGTAATAACCATATGATTGAGTTAGTTAGAGGTTGTTAGTGAGGGTATTTGGGTTTTTGCAATAAGCCTAATGACTATAAAAAGGAAGTTGTAGAGATCATTTTCTGTTAAGTTGTATTCGACTATTGTGATAAATACATAGAGCATTTCCTTCATCTTCTTTCCTTGTTCATCTTTCTGCCATTGTTTCTTTCTTCAATCTTTCATAGATTCATAGGTTAACATGGTATTTCAATGTAGTTAATAGAAATGCTTGAAAATATTACCATTCAACAAGATTAGTTTACCAGTTTATATGTAATATATTTGAAAGCATAATATGTGATTTCAAGGAGATGAGATTCCCTGCAAGTCGAGTGCATCTTTCACAAGGAGATAAGATATGATTCCCTGCAAGGCTGCACATGCCTTGGTAGGTGATGTTTATGACTTGTCTTTTGTTGGATGATGATGTCTCTGTGTCTCAGCATGGTTCATTGGCTTTATTAGAGCGACGATGGCTTCACTTACTAACAGCTAGCTTCTGTTCTCCGAAGGTTTAGGTAGGCATGCACCGACCAAATGGGGTAGACAAAATCATAAGCCCCGTCGGCCTGTGCTCTTTAACCGACATCCATCTTTGATTTTTAATATTTAACTAACACTTGAATTTAGGATCATAGGGAGCTGGTCATAGAATATGTCTGCACATATCATATTAGTATGCCAATGACATGGAATCACACTTAAATTTAAGACCAAAATTCACTTTATCTATCTTGTAAAAAGACTATACGTATCGTCGAACTTAATAGGTTTTAATTATATAACTAGTCTCTCTGATACCAACTGTTAGCCAAAATAGGTTATACAATTAAAACACAAATGAATAAGTGACAAACATGATTCCCATTGTAATCATGGTACTCGGGCAAGGAGAGTGAAGGGCACGGCAACACCAGGATCTTCTACAAACACCTAGCCAAATACAACTACTCTATGGGAAGCATTATGTTGTGTGTTCTAGGGCTTATTGGGACCGGTGTTTTTATATATGCCAAAAGCTAGGGTTTCCATCCATAAAGGAAACCTAAACTTACATACTTTCTTAACCTCCAAGTCAAGTATCATAATCATATTCTATTAAGGATTTCATCAATCCTATTTCCAATACAAGACATTGTGGAATTTAGTTTCAAAGTATTTCAATTTCATGAAGAGTTCTGAATGTACATGGCAGTATATACAATCAAGAAAAGTGAATGGTTACAAGCAACCATCTTTACATGAAACCCTAGAGACCGGGTAAACCTAAGATACAAGCTTTTCCTTAATTCAAAGTGATTTACATCAAACTCAAGACTAAGATGTAACCAGCAAGTTAAGTTCCTTGAATCAAAGAGAATAGAAAGCTGGAAAACAGGAAAGCAAAACTGGCGGTTAACTTTGTGCATCCATGATTACTTGGAGACTTGTGATGCGAGGTAACATGCTAGGGTTTAGTGACTGGTTCCAACACTTCCCCTCAAGCTGGATCGTGGAGTGAAGTCAAGCCAAGCTTGCTCAGAAGCTGAGGAAACTGGTGAGAGGGTAGAGCTTTGGTGAACAAGTCAACTAATTGGCCATGCTCCGAGTGAATTGAGTTTGAATGACGTGTTTTTGAACTTAAGCTCGGATGAAATGGTAATTCACCTCGATGTGCTTGGTTCTTTCATGAAAAACAGGATTAGCTGCAATGTGCATAACAGCCTGGTTATCACACATAAGAGACATAAGAGCTTGATGAGGCAACCCTAAGTCTGAAACAAGACTTTTAAGCCAAATTAATTCACATGTAGTAGCTGCCATTGCTCAATACTTCGCTTCAACACTAGATCTAGCAATAACCTGTTGTTTCTTACTTTCCATGTCACAAGGTTTCCTCCAACGAAAGTGCAATATCCAATGGTAGATTTTCTATCAATTGTACTACATGCCCAGTCTGCATCTGCGTAGGCACTGATTTTTGTGGACTAATTGTTTGATATAAGAATGCCTATGTCCAATGAGGCTTTGAGATAACACAAGATGCGTTTGACAAGTTGAAAATGTTGCATTGTGAGGGCATGCATAAACTGGTTGACTAAGCTAACAGCATGAGTAATGTATGGGCATGTGATAGTGACATAGAAAAGCTTGCCCACCAACCTTTGGTAATACCTTATATTGGTGAGAGGTTCTCCAGTCAAGTTGGGTTTCATTTTGCTGTCAATAGGTGTGATGGCAGGCTTGCAATCAATGAGACTAGCCTCAGTGAGTAAATCAACCACGTACTTTCTTTGACCAAGAAATAACCCTTCGTGAGAGATGGTCATCTCAATGCCAGGAAAGTACTTTAATCTCCCAAGATCTTTGATAGCAAATATGTGGTGTAAGGAATGTTTCAAGGCTTTAATTTCACTCTCATTGTCGCCAGTGATGATCAGATCATTGGCATAAATAAGAATCACAAGTTTACCACTAGAGCCATTTCGAATGAATAAGGAAAAATTGACATTGCTTCTTATGAATCCTGCCCTCTCTAAGACAGAACTTAGCTTAGCATACCATGCCCTCGGATATTGCTTTAATCCATAGATCGCCTTGTGTAACTTACAAACCATTCATTTTTCCACCTGAATATAACCTGGTAGAGGCTGCATGTAGACTTCTTCTTGAAGTTCTCCATGAAAAAAAAACGTTTTTAACATCCATTTGGTACAAAGACCAACCACAGTTGACTATAATAGAAAGCAATACCCTAACAGTGTTCATCTTAGCCACTGGGGCAAAGGTTTCCTTGCAATCAACCTCGAATGTCTAAGTGAAGCCACGAGCCACAAGTCTGGCTTAGTGTCTCTCTATTGAACCGTTCGCCTTGAGCTTTGTTTTGTAAACCCACCTACTTCCAACAGCCTTCTTTCCTGAAGGCAACTTGACAATGCTCCAAGTGTTATTTTCTTCCAATGCATTGAGCTCTTCAACCATAGTGAGTTTCCAATGTGGCAAGGAATAAGCTTCTTGAAATGTTCTTGGTTCAACAATCTTAGAGGCTTCAGTGAGAAAAACACGGTGAGAAGTTGTATACTTCAAGTACTGTGGAGCATCAGTGATAGGATACCTTGAGGCATGAGTGACATAGTCCACGAGCCTTGTTGGAGGTTTTCTTACCCAAGAGGGATTTTTTCATACACCTTGGGTTGACTGTGATGGTTATGCATTGTTAACTTGATCTTCAGATCCATGTTCAATGTCCTCTTATGAGATAACTTGTGAATTTGAAGAATTCATGACTTGGTGTACTTTCTCATTACCTTGAGTGTCATGTGTTGATGCACAAAATCAGCGATGACTTTGGTACAACATAAAGTGTCAAGTTTGTGACCTTCGCTAGATTGCTCTGGTCATTAGTGTGGATAAATATGTAAATGAGTAGAGATAGGGAAACAAACAACACAAGATGTACATGGTTCACCCAGATTGGCTACGTCCACGGAGTAGAGGAGTTCTCATTAGTTGTGAAGGGTTTACACAAATACATAGGTTCAAGCTCTCTTTTAGTGAGTTATAGTGAATAGTTTAGTACCAATGACATTTGGGATTATTGTGGGAGAATGATCCCCTTTTATAGAATAGAATTTCTAGTTTTCTTGTGACATTGACACGTGTCGTGTTGTGATTGGCCTCTGATATCGAAACGTGTTGCGCTGTGATTGGCTTCTAATACCGACATGTGTCGTGTTGTGATTGGCCTCCTGGTTGGAGGAAAAGTCTTGTGGGTCCTTGACGGTATGCTGTTGACCGGTACTTAGTAGTTTCGGGATTGGTCAAGTATGGTACAAACAGTGCTCCCCTAAGTTCCCGAGTGAGGGAAGCTCCTCGGTTGGGGACTTGCAAGATCCAAGCCATTAAGTAATCACGAAACTTCCAAGTACCGAAGTGTGGTGTCGCCTTCACTTGCCTTCTCTGTCCTGTAAGTAGATGTGGCATCTTCTCTTGGAAGTACTTTTCCTTCATCCATGAATGGTATCTTTAGTTGGCGTTGACGCACAATGTAATGTATCATTTTCATTTGAAGCTTACTTGTACTTTCGGGTTTGGTCAAGTGCGATACAAACCATATAGTAGGAGTCCCCCAAGTCTCTATGCGAGGAGATCTGCCAAAGGAAGTGACAGGCAAGGTAAGCAATCAGGGTTCCAAGCAATCAGTCTTAGATCGGTAAGTTAATTTTGGGTTCCGGATGATTGTACTCATTCTCCCTATCTCTCATTCAGCAACAAGGATAAAAAGAAGAAATATGGAGAATAGATGATATGAGGTATTCTTGTTTTTGGAGAAGACGGACGAATCGGCACGTGCTTTGTTATACTTGACTTTCCATAGGTGTATTCTTGAACTGGGTTAGAGGGTTTTCTGGTTTCCTCCAAAGGAGCGAGCCGACTCCAGAATTTGAGGGTCAAAACAAGTCCGTCAAACCTGGAGTATGTTCGATCCTGATGATATGGGATACTTTTGCTGTTTGACAAAGTAGTAGATGTGGTATGGCGAAGCTTTGTTCTTCGACAACAGTGTTGGCAAATGGCTGTTGAGGCTTCTCGATCTCTTCAATTAGAGCAATGATGCCGAGCCTGGATTTTTTTTTTTGTTGAAGTTTGCATGTTGAAACTTCGTGGGTGGACCCTGTAAGTTGAAGTAGTGCTCCCTTAATTTCTTGAGTGAAGAAAACTTCTCGGTTGGGGACTTGAAAAATCCAAGGCACTGAGTAGTCGCAAAATTTCTGAGTACCAAGGTGTAATGGTATATGGTAGGAGTCCCCCAAGTCTCCGGTCGAGAGAGTTGACGAGGGAGGTGTCTTGCTAGTAGGCAATTTTCCAAACAAAACTTCACCATTTTCCTTTCTAAGTGGTTGCCCAAAATTCCTCCTTCATATATATTTGGTATGAAAGTTGTTAGGCCCAAAGAAGGGGAGGCCTAGGCTCATTTCTTTCTTTTTTTTTTTTAATGGGTGAAGTTTTGTAGGTGAAGCTTTTGTGTTGAAGCTTTGGTGTTGAAGGTTTTGTGTTGAAGCTTGTAGGTGAAGCTTTTGTGTTGAGGCTTTGTAGGTGAAGCTTTTGTGTTGAAGCTTTGTAGGTGAAGCTTTTGTGTTCAGGCTTTGTAGGTGAAGCTTTTGTATTGAAGCTTTGTTGGGCACCATAACTTGATTTTGCTTCACACTATCTTGATCAAGAGTGTGTGAAGCTTTTGAGAATTGTAGTTGCCCTCCATTAATGAAGCTTTGTAAGTGAAGCTTTTGTGTTGAGGCTTTGTAGGTAAAGCTCTTGTGTTGAAACTTTGTAGGTGAAGCTCTTGTGTTGAAGCTTTGTTGGGCACCATAAATTGATTTTGTTTCACACTATCTTGATCAATAGTGTGTGAAGCTTTTGAGAATTGTAGTTGCTCTCCATTGATGAAGATTTGTTGTTAAAACTTTGTTTGATGTTGAAACTTTGTAGGTGAAGCTTTTGTGTTGAAGCTTTGTTGGGCACCATAAATTGATTTTGCTTCATACTATCTTGATCAAGAGTGTGTGAAGCTTTTGATAATTGTTGTTGCCCTTCACTTGTTGAAGCTTTTGTTAGCACCATAAATTGATTTTGCTTCACACTATCTTGATCAAGAGTGTGTGAGGCTTTTGACATTTGTTGTTGCCCTCCATTTGTTGAAGCTCTTGTGGTGAAACTTTTGTATTGAAGCTTTGTAGGTGAAGCTTTTGTGTTGAAACTTTGTAGGTGAACCATAAATTGATTTTGCTTCACACTATCTTGATCAATAGTGTGTGAAGCTTTTGAGAATTGTTGTTGCCCTTCACTTGTTGAAGTTTTTATTGGCACCATAAATTGATTTTGCTTCACACTATCTTGATCAAGAATGTGTGAGGCTTTTGACATTTTTTGTTGCCCTCCATTTGTTGAAGCTCTTGTGGTGAAGCTTTTGTGTTGAAACTTTGTGGGTGAAGCTTTGAGGTTGAAGCTTTGTTGGGCACCATGAATTGATTTTGCTTCACACTATCTTGATCAAGAGTGTGTGAGGCTTTTGACATTTGTTGTTGCCCTCCATTTGTTAAAGCTCTTGTGGTGAAGCTTTTGTGTTGAAACTTTGTGGGTGAAGTTTTGAGGTTGAAGCTTTGTTGGGCACCCTGAATTGATTTTGCTTCACACTATCTTGATCAAGAGTGTGTGAAGCTTTTGAGAATTGTAGTTACCCTCCATTTGTTGAAGTTGTTGAATTTCCCAATTTCCCAATTTCCTCTTTTTTTTTTTTTTTTTTTTTTTTTTTTTTGGGAAAAATTAGAAATTTGAAAATGTAGGAGAGACAACATATACAAATTTTGTGGAAGAGAGATAACATATACAAATTTTGCTTCCACACTGCCTTGTAGTAGTCGAAGGTTTGGATGAACCATATAAATTGAATTTGCTTCGAACAGTCTTGATCAAGAATGTGTGAAGCTTTCTACGAGCTGTAGTGTTTGCATTGTTACAGAGGAGAAATGTTTAAAGCAGATGTAAGAGGGCTGAAGAGCTTGATCTTTGTATACCATGCACTGAAGCCGTTGTTGGCTTGCAATAAGACTTTGTTGGTGACTATAACTCTTGTTAAGCATAAGTGTTTCCCTAGTTGAGTTGTAAAGCTTGAGGGTTTTTGATTATTTATGAATGCTAGGAGTTCACATGTACAAGTTGTACCACTCGTCTTCTGGTTGGTGGAATGAATGATGAGTTGCTTTCATCACTTGGTTAGTGGTACGAATGTGAGTTCCTTTATCACATTTCATCACATTTCACCACCTGGTTGATGGCACGAAGATAAGTTCCTTCTTCACTTGGTTGGTGGCATGCATGGCAAGTTGCCAAATGATGTTAGAGTACGGGTTGTACATTTCATCACCTGGTTGGTGGCATGAAGGAGAGTACGAGTTGTACATTTCATCACTTGTTTGGTGGCATGAAAATAAGTTCCTTCTTCACCTGGTTGGTGGCATGAGTGGCAAGTTGCCAAATGATATTAGAGTACAGGTTGTACATTTTATCACCTGGTTGGTGGCATGAAGGAGAGTACAGGTTATACATTTCATCACCTCATTGGTGACATGAAGATGAGTTCTTTCTTTACATTTCATCACTTGGTTGGTGAGAATAAGGGCGAGGTGTCGAGGCACATTGTAGTAAGTGTCGAATGACACAAAGTATGTTGAACCCTTTCAAAGCACAATTGGCTTATGTATGGATGTGTTGGAATGTATGATGTTTATGTATGAATGTGTTGGAATGTATGATGTTCATGTTTATTGACATGAGTGATGCTTATGAATGTTTTGCTATGCATGAAGGGATCCATGCTTTCGATATGTGAACCATGTTGGTTGTAACACTTAGTATCACATACTTTGTGTCAAAGTACGCATGTTGAAACTCTGAGTTGGAGTATAGGGGTAGGTCAGCGTAGACCAAGTGTTCTAGTGCTAGGAATGCAAAAGACTCAGAATAAGTTGTCTGAATTCCCTCTTTTTTAAATATTTGCCGAATGGCTTGTGTGACAAAAGATCTCAAGTGGTTGAGAGTCAAAACATTTGTAATGTGTATGCCTTCTTATAATAGCATTTTCCTTCAGTACCCAGTCCTCCACTTTGAAAAATGAGGCTTGGCCCCATAGTCATAATAGTCAATGGTACGTTCACCCCTGGTTGTCTTGATACGAACTTTTATCCCTCTTGTTGTAATAAGCTTGCTGAGAGTAAAAATTCTTCCTCTTACCAAGAGACAAATACGTTTGGTGACTTAGCGAGTAGCTAAATGAGGCAGGAGATGATGCAATGGGTGTCTGAATGGCCAAGATCTCCTCACTTGGTAGAACTTGACTTCCACTTCCCACTTGTTGATAGGGGTTAACCATATGGGGGTTCCCTTGGTATGCCCTTGCTTCGGCGGAGGCGTGGTTGTAAGCCTGTGCCATCACCCCAGAGTAAGTCTTCCAAGTGTTGGCATTGATCATGTACTTGAAGAAACAATCACGTAGGCTTGCCGTGAAGGCTTTGAGGGTGGTCTTGTCATCTGCTTCAGCGCAGCGAGAATACTTATGGCTGAAGCGGCCGGCATACTTTCGTAGTGGCTCGTCCGGCTTTTGGCGAATAGTGTACAAATCATCTGAGGAATGCAAGCGATCTGTTTGGAAGATGTGTTGAGAGATAAACAGTTTCCTCAGTTCCTCAAATGAGTCTACTGTCTCAGGTGGAAGACAACAATACCAATTCAGAGCTCCGCCAGAGAAGGTAAATGGAAAGAGAAACCATCGTTCTTCGTCGGTGTGCATCTGATATGCCATGGTGGACTCAAAGAGGTTAAGGTGTTCAATCGGGTCCTCCCTTCCAGTGTAAAGCTGTAAGCCAAGCTTCTACTTTGTCTTTGCTTGGAGGGGGTGTCAAGGATCTTCCTTGTAAGAGGGCCAAGCCTTGGTTCCAGTCAGGTATTTCGGCCTGACGTTCGGCCTTCAACTTGTTTACTTCCTCAAGGAGTTGTAGGACAAAAGGGTCCTAAGTGGAGTCAGGTACTGCTGGATCCTTCTTTCGTAAGTCTCCATCTCCTCTTGGAAGTAGAAAAGCTTGATCAAGGGCATGAGATTTTTCTTTGGACTCACCGTACTGACTTCCAAGGCGAGCCTGTCGAAACGCCCTCGAGTCCCCTGTACCTTCATATTCCTCTAGGACATGTCACTCATTCCCTAGATTGGCAGTTGGCTTGGGGCATGGGAGATGACTGAATCTTTCAGAAACCCTTGGGTTATTGACCTTCAAGCTTATGTGGATGGGGTTCTCTCGACGTTGCCTCAGGAAGTCCCAACAGTCGTGATAAACGGCTTTTGATCCTTCTACTCTTTCTGCAAAAAGGTGCCTTCCTCCACTTCTCCTGCTTCGGGTCGAAGTAGCTGGGTCGAGAGAGGTCTCATGTTGATCAACACCTTGATGAGTAACTCGCTCCCTATTAGGGATATCCATGTTGAAAACAGGTGATCCCTCGTGTTGGGGGACACCCAGGTGGTGGTTGACTTCCTCAGGGACGATGAGTTCGTGTGTTTGAGTATGCCTAGCTTCATGGAGCATCCTAAAAAGCTTCTCATACTACTCTTAGAGGATCTCATTCTTTATCGCTATCTTATTGTTCTGAGCCTCTAGCTCATCGACTTTAGCCTGAAAAGCAAACTTCTTTCGTTCCTTCTTTCGTTGCTTCGCACTAAGTGCGAAGAGGGTGTCGTTCTGCGTGTTGTGGCTCCCTTCACTCCCCATGTTGGAGAGGGGTGCCTGGTCGAAAGAATGTGTATGAATGGTGGAAACCAGCTTGACAAAGCTGGAGAGAGTAGGAATAAGTGTGATTCCCACAGACGGCGCCAAATGTTGATGCACAAAATCGGTGATGACTTTGGTACAACAGAAAGTGTCAAGTTTGTGACCTTCGCTAGATTGCTCTGGTCATTAGTGTGGATAAATATGTAAATGAGTAGAGATAGGGAAGCAAACAACACAAGATGTACGTGGTTCACCCAGATTGGCTATTTCCACGGAGTAGAGGAGTTCTCATTAGTTGTGAAGGGTTTACACAAATACATAGGTTTAAGCTCTTTTTTAGTGAGTTATAGTGAATAGTTTAGTACCAATGACATTTGGGATTATTGTGGGAGAATGATCCCCTTTTATAGAAGAGAGTTTCTAGTTTTGTTGTGACGTTGACACGTGTCGTGTTGTGATTGGCCTCTGATATCGACACGTGTCGCGCTGTGATTGGCTTCTGATACCGACATGTGTCGTGTTGTGATTGGCCTCCTGGTTGGAGGAAAAGTCTTGTGGGTCCTTGACGGTATGCTGTTGACCGGTGCTTAGTAGTTTCGGGATTGGTCAAGTATGGTACAAACATCATGCACTGTTGGAACATCATCATCATGCTCTGTGCACCTAGGTAATGGAAACAAATCTTGTAGAGACTCCCCTTCACAAGAAGCATGCCTTCTTGGTTGAAAGAAAGAGGTGTCTTCATCAAAGAAGACATCTCTAGAGACAATACATTTGTTGAAGCGAGGATTGAAGCATTTATATCCCTTCTGTGTAGGTGAATACCCTACAAACACACATTTTTCAACTAGAATACCTGAGCGTATTTGTTCTGGTTTCGATACATATCCTTCACAAATTTCCACAAATCTTGTGACGATTCAGAATAACTAAATATCTCATCAACATGTTTCTCTGCAGTGTTGAGCAACAAGGACATAACAAACTGATCCTTGCATGGCCATGCTTCATAGGCCTGAGAAGGAGGGTCTGGAGTTTCAACAATTCCATTAATGAACCCTACTTTCCCCTTCTTCCTAGAGCAAGTGAAAATGCCCTAAACCAAGGAAGGTAGTTAAGCTCATTCAGCAGCACCGAGCATAAGCGCTGATTGATATTGACTTCGGAATCTAAGAAACTTGAAGGAGCTATCTGCAAGCTTTCTCCCTCAAGATTAATTGAACTTTCCTCAGCCATTACAGAAGCTCACAAGAATAGATGCAGAAACTAAACTAGCAAAGATAGGTCAAGGATGACACTGCTCTGATACCATATGGAATTTAGTTTCAAAGTATTGAATTTCATGAAGAGTTCTGAAGGTACATGGCAGTATATGTAATCAAGAAAAGTGAATGGTTACAAGCAACCATCTTTACATGAAACCCTTGAGACTGGGTAAACCTAGGATACAAGCTTTTCCTTAATTCAAGGTGATTTACATCAAACCCAAGACTAAGAAGTAATCAGCAATTTAAGTGCCTTGAATCAAGGAGAAAAGAAAGCTAGAAAGCTGGAAAGCTGGAAAGCAAAACTGGCAGTTGACTGTGTGCATCCATGATTACCTAGAGACTTGTGATACGAGGTGACATGCTAGGGTTTATTGACTGGTTCTAACAAACACCTTATATATGATTGATATCTTTAAGACATCAAATCACAATCAACATTATTCTCCAATATTACATTTCTATTGCATGTAGTAGACCACTTAAAGGTTGATTTATGTTGGATAAATCCAACAGAAGCAGTTCAGACCGTGGTCCCTTCCATTGAAAGTGCTTACTCATTTTCATAACATGCAGGTGAACATCGTCGTTTAATGAATTTTGAATGCCTAATTGCCTATGCATACCTTCGAATATTTTACAAAACAACATTTACCGTTACTTTACTCTCTTCTGTGACCTTATGACTTTTTGTGTTCTTCCATTCTCGGCTCTTGCTCTTTCAGCTCGTCTTTCATATATGTGCTAGTTTTCTCCTTTCCGAGAAAAATCTGCAGAATATTGAGTCTGGTGATGGCGAGATACACTGGAATTGAAAGGATGGACATGAGACTGTGGTCCGTGCAGGGACATGAGACTCGTGGTTTTTTCTTCTAAAATTTTGGCTCCTAATTGTTAATGTGACTACTGACAAATTACATTGCAATTTAAGCTTCATCTTCTTCAAAGCTACCAAAGTGCCATCAAAATATACTTTTTTCTTTGTTAAAAATCGATTGGGTTAAATATATAGTGTGAAAAAGGTTTGCAGCTCACAATACCATGTGAAAAGTACTTAGGAATCATTTGGACTTGCGCACTGTCCGTTTCTGCTAAAATAAATAAAGAGAGCTTTAATGAAAAGGGCTTGGGTCAACAAATATTTAACCAAAAATCATTTCAAAATATTATTTAACCAAAAGGGCTCAAAGTTCAATAAAAAACCATCATCTTCTCACCCTTCTCTAGCTTAAGCGATGCAAGCTCCGCGCAGCAATTGGGTTTTTTCAACTTCTCCAACAACGGCGACCCCAACAACAACATCTTCGGTGTCGAGTTTGATGTCTTCGAAAACCAAGAGTTCCAGGATCCTGATGACAACCATGTTGGTTTGGACATCAACTCCCTTACGTCTAATGCTTCAAGCACTGCAGGGTTTGTTTGTTGACTTTTTTCTGATGGTTTTGTTAATGGGTTTGACAGTGTGGGAGTCGGTCGTTTGCCTCGGAGCTTTGGATTTGACCATGGCGGAGATTCTAGAGGCTCATTGCCCAAACCAAACACGCAGGATTTGGAATTTGGAATTTGGAAGAAGAAATGTGGGATACTTCGTTGAGGGGTTGGATTGTAGAATCATGGGATGGACGCATCTACAGAGGACAATATCTCCTTTATTATAGAGGACTTTTTCGTCTACCTATTGACTAGGGTTTGTTTGTTGACTTTTTTAGCATGAAATTGTTTCGACTCCCGGAACTGCGATGTTGGACTTGAAATTTCTGTTTTCTTGGTTTCCCACTTGGTGCAGTTTTTTGGAATTTAAATCATTGTTTTTGGAATTTAAGTCACTATTTCTGGATTTTGGTTATTTTCTTTCCAGATATAGTGTTTGTTTGTGCACTAAAATTCTAGAAACAGTGACTTAAATTCCAGAAACAATGATTTAAATTCCAGAAACAAGTCTATGTTTTAACCTTTGACTATTTCTTTTCTTTCATATATAAGTTGATTATATTTAAGAAACATGATGCTTAATTTGCTTTGAATCTAAATACAGTAAATTTCACTATTTCTTTTCTAACTTGCATTTAAGAAACAATGTGTATATTTCATTTGGATCCAGAAATAGTAACTTAGATTCTAGAAATAGTGACTTAGATTCCAGAAACAATGTTACTTAAAATCCAGAGACAGTTTATTTTTACAGTCAAGAAACAGTGACTCAAATTTATTTTCTGGAGAAATAAACGATAAACTCCACTGACGAATAAAAATTAAAAAACAGTATCTCGAATACACTATGAATAATAACGACGATCACATTTCAACGAAATAATACAAAATATAAATTAAATAGCATGAGGATCTATATTTTTGTTTCAAAGAAAAGAGAAGAAAGTCTGCAAAACAACGATGAACTCCATTAACAACGAAAATTTGGAACTCAACCTAAAAAAGTTAGGGGTAAATTTGACAAATCATAATTTATTATAGTTGGGCCATTTTTAGTTGGACTACTTTAAAATGGGCCTTGTACTAATCATTAAACAAAACTTATAGCATGGTTTTTTATTAAAACTAAAACTTTTAAAACCCTTTTCATTAGTTTTCCTATAAATAAATACCCATTTAAATTTTAATGGCAATTGATGGTTTGCTGTGGGCCGAAGTAACGTGGTTCATGATCAATATTTACAGATAAGTCACGCGCAAAGCTGATGAGTCATGTGCTGCTCTCTACCTCTGGAAGAAGAACCTTGTCAACTTAATCCAGTCAAATTCTCTTTCCCATGCATTTGTCTTTCGGTCACCAAGACAGACAGGGTTGATGTGGGTGGGTGGCTGATGCTTGGTAAACTGAGTTGGAAGTTATCTAGCAATTTTCCAATTTGATTTTGTTCTCGTAGCTGGCGTGAGCTCGCTGCAACTTGGACTAGGATTGAGCGTCCAACATAGGCTCATCCTCGTGATTATCGGCACACAATGGCATCATATGTCAATAATAAAGATGTTCAAGTTTCTATCCAAACGACATGTTATTGACAATGATACCACCGTAGCAACATATTCATTCCGTGTAAGTTACTCTTCTCTAATATGTGCATTTTAAGTTAAAATGTTTGTGTTTCAAAATGTATAATTAACATGCAATATGATAAGGACCCGGACCAAACACGAGGTTAATTGGTTTTACCTAAGGATTGATTTACCCTGAAGGTAACCCTTGGTCCCTTGTGTTATAACCTTTCAATGGCACATGGACATGGGACATAGGACATGCCGGCCCTAGGCCTATCTTAGGCCTAGGAGACGTTTGCTTCGGCTATAGGACCTGCTTGTCTTAGGCCATGATGGTTTTTGCACCCCCCATCTCATATTAATGTTACACTTTTTAGCCAAAATAATCTATGTAATTATCGTAACTTTTTGCTTTAGTTCTTCAAATTATCCACCGTCAAGCATTTTAATCATTCTATAAAAAAAATCTCCATTAATTTAAAGAAACTACGAGCTCATATTATTACTTAAATACACACAAAACTACTTTGTTTACATACAAATTTATTATGATATAAATGAAATTTAAAAGTCAAAATTGTCATATTTTTAGCTGTAAAAGAGAATGCGGAACGAAAGCAGAATGCTTGAAATAAATAAATAATAAATTAACATATTAAAGAAGAAAACAAGAGATCCTGAGAGGGTTATCGAAAATTAATACAACACCCTGGCACAAAATAAAACAGAAACAACTTGACTTGTATAATTGGCCCCTCTTATAGCCCCCAGCATGTCGCAGCAAAAGCTCTGGTGACAAATAACAGTAATATCATAGTCCCCCCCTAAACGAAATCTAGATTATATTCTGCAGACATAATCCCAACGAACTATTTCACTAACGACACCGGTAAGACAAGAAAATGAAAAAAAAAAAATGTACTATATATTCAAGTCAGACATTAAGGTACATCTGAAGACTTCTTTCGAAAGAATTTCAACACCTGCCCAAACAATAGCACACCTGATCAAGGATCCTTGATTCGTCGCACCAAACAACGGCACTCTTATTTAGATTGCTGATGATTGGGAAATGGCCTTCTTGACAGCCTCGGCATACGTCCTATGCTGATAGGTGAGGGTTGATTCAAGCAAGTCCCAGAGAGAGGTCTTTGGATTCCAACCTGTCATAGATAGTTCCATCACGTTGTCAGAATGCCATTAAGTCACACGGCTCAATCAGATTAAAGACGAGGTAAATGAAAGATACATACCAAGCTGCTTGTTGATAATAGTCATGTCAGGAATTCTCTTGTCACTATCATCATATCCCACTCCATAGAATTCTTGAGAGCTAACATCAATGGTGGGGGTCTCCAGTTTTGGTTCGCTACTTACTTTCGCATAAACCTGTAACGTATAGGGCACCATCGATCCTTGTATCCATATGAATTTAATGTAATATAGCTACTGCAACTTAATTAACTAAAAGAAAGATGGTATCATAGACAATTCTTCACCTCAGTCATCATTTCACCAAGCTGCCTAACAGTAACTTCATTGTTAGGGTTGCCTACATTGAAGATGTGACCATTGGCCCTAGCAGGATTTTCCTGAGGAAAACGGATCACATTACTGAGCAACAACTTTTGCATGCTAAATATTAATTTGAGCAAAAGAGATCTTTATTTTCACTTACAATCATCAACATAACAGCTTCAATAGCATCCTTTATGTAGACAAAAGTTCTTTGAGATTGGCCGCCATCTACGAGCTTGAGAGGCTCACGGCGAAGAAGATTCTGTAACAGATGAAAGCAGAGCACGATCACAACACAAATAATGGAAACAAATAGGGAATGTTTCAATTATTATCTGGCATACATTACTGAAGCATGCAAGAACTCTTGGAACACCCTCACTAGGGCCGTCAATGCCAGGAATGAAATCCATCCTAGGTCCAATCCAGTTAAAGGGTCTCACAATGGTAAATTCAAGACCATTTTCCGCACCCTCGGCTGTAAACAAGAAAAATTAACTCAGAATCAGAAACCTATACAAATACCAATTCATGAACAACCACATAAAAGTAGAACAAAGAGATGACCAACCATAGATCAGCCTCTCGATCAATTGCTTTGCACATGCATAGGACCATCTCTGCTTCTCAATAGATCCAAAAATGCAAGGGGATTCATCTTCTTTAAGCACATAATAAGCAGGATCCTATGAAAACATAGCACGCAAGAAGTAAAGTTTTCCATTAACAAAATCAACAAACTTCAATACACCTTATTGCATTGATCAGTGACTCATTCTGAAGAAATCACATTACACAATGAAAGCATAGAAATGCTTCATATCCGAAGAAAACCGTTAAATAATGTTCTGGATCTACAATTTACATACTCTAATTAGAATTAGATCCCATACTGCACATTTAAGCAAATGGGGATAATGCAATAAGACCGACACACAATTGTAGACCCCAATATTATAATTACGCAATCAAACCATTTAAATAATCCAGCTGAAGAACTTTATGATAAAACAAACACCAAGAAAGGCATAGATCTGAATCGTGTCCAACAAAAACAAACAAAACAATAAATAATAGAAAATTAAAAAGAAAGGAAGAGAGGGGATACCTGACGAAGAGGACTATCTTTAGGAAGATAGCTTCCAATGGTTTTCCCATACACTTCACAAGTAGAAAAGTGAATCAACCGCTTGTTGTTTTCGGAGCAGTACTTCACCTAACATAAATTAATCACAAAAAAAAAAAAAAAAAAAAAAAAAAAAAGAGCAAAATTTAAGAAAAACCCACATCAAATCTCACATCAACTTCAATCAATTCCCACCCCCACCAACCCAAAATCCCAAATTTCGCAATCAAATTTCACCATCCCAATAACCCAAAACAAGAAACGAAATGCAGCAGCTGAAAACCCACCACCGGCAAAGCATCGATGAAGTTGCTGTAGATGGTGTCAAGCGGGCGGGTGTTGTAGTCCGCCGGAGTACAGATCGCCGCCAGATTAATCGTCTGCAAAAAAACCCACATATCCAAACCATTCAAAAAACAAGAAAATTATGGCAAAATCAAGATAAATACCCAACATTAAGCAAAATATCGCCATGAAAAAAAAATTGAAGAAATGGGTTGTACCAGATCTGCCATTTTGATGAGCCCTTCGAGGCGCGAGTCCTGCTTGATGTTGAGTCGGTGGAACTGGATGCGATCGGACCAGGGGTGCGCGTTCTCGGGCTCGAGCAGGTGCTTGATCTTGTCATTGTAGACGTCCAGAGCTAGGACCTTGTGCGGCGTCTCCGACATCAGCTTCTCGCAGAGGTGGGACCCAATGAACCCTCCGGCTCCAATCATGCATATGGTAATCGGCTTTATCGGGTTGCCGTCTAGATCTACTCTCGCCGACGACGCCATTCCCTACGACGACGTTCTGGGTCCGTGGGGTTTGTCGGTGGGGTGAGAAAATTGGGTGGTGGGCGGAGGAGAGAGGGAGTGTCTTGTGGTTGGAGAAGAAGAGAAGAAGGAGAATGTGGAAGAAGAAAATGAGAGGCCAGACCGTATTTAAAGGGAGTTGGAAATGGGATCGCGAGGGAGGGAAGGAGAAGTGATCTACAGTCCTCTTTACACTCTCAGAGGCTTACTCGCTCTGTGATTGGGCCACGTGTGCGGGTGCTGGGATGAGGATCTGGGGTGGGTAACAGGGGATTGGTGATTTATTTATTGATTGGATCTCTTGATCTCATATGCTTAATGGTGATGGTTGTTGGATGAATAAAAGAAGGAATGGTATTTTTTGACAAGTTTTAGAAATTGCCAGAGGACTTAGAGCTGGATTTTGGTTATGCCTCATGGCAATCATGCAGGGTTTGGTTATTTAATTGCAATCAATAATGTGTAATACAAGTACATTCTTTCTTTTGACTTCATGAGGTGATTTGCTACCCACTCGTTGAAGGCCAGGCACAAGTACATTCTCTCTCATTTTCAAATAATCATCCAGTTTTTTATCATTTCGAACTTTTATTTATGATGATAAATTATCTTTTTGAAATTTAGATTATATATATAGTAGCATCCATAATACATTATTATTTTTTGTTACACACGAATTTTGGGATTATGGAGGTTTCAGCTAAGTTATACAATTAATTAGTTATAATTAAATATCAAATTTGTGACCATAAAAATCAAACATAATATTTTTTACATACGAGACTACATATAAATCTCATTAGATCGTAGTGCTATTAGCTATATTATGATTTTTTTTATTTTTTTTCTTGTTACAAAGGATGTTATAGGGATAATATTTCTAGAGCTTAGTGTGAAAATTAAAAATGGGGTCATCTCACATTTTATAACTAAATTCATCATCAATTCTCAGATTTAACAAATTAAGAATTATGTTTATTTGTTCCTTAATCTATATTTGTCATTTGTTAATTTTTTTTGTGGCAAAGTTAAAAAATTTAAATTTCATAAGTCAATTGAAAATGTTGGAATCGTGTGTGATCGCTCCACTTCCTCCACCCTAGCCACATACTATAACCCTTTGATTAATCCAATAATTGCATTAACAAAGAAACAATCAAAATACTTGACAGTATATAAAAGCGCTTTTGGTTAAATGAAAGCGGTTTTGGAATTCTTAACCATTCTCCTAAACACACCTGTAAACTAAGCAATTTATTTTTGAACCTTTTATACTTTTATAGATCACGTGATTTGCATTATTCACTAAATATTTGAGCCTTGGAATAATTGAGTACATCCATTTCGATATTCAAAGATCCATATGAGAGTTTGAGATGGAGAGCAAGCAAGCTTGTCAACCAAATTATTGGGGTTCGTTAAGTTGTTATTGTTAAGGCAAAAGTACTTAAACACCCCCATCATTAAATAAATAAGTTGCTTTCACAAATCAAATCATCTAATTTCTTTTTATAATACGTAACACTGAGTAGTATAAAAATATTGCAAGTGATTTTTTACCACAGTAGTGGAAATGTGTTGAGCTCTTACACGACGGCATATGTTTAAACTCCGTTGATGACTAATCTAACAAAATTCATCGGTTGAAAAAAATAAAAAATACAAAATACAAAAAGTGTAGTATAAAAACATTAACTATTAAATTTTGTATATAAAAATAGGATGAAGTGCCGATATAGTCTCTCAACTATCACTTCAGTGAAAATTAAGTCATTGAATTATTTTTTCAGTAAAATAAGTCCCTAAATTCATTAAAAATTACTAATTTCATCCCTACTATTATATTCAAGCTATTTTATCCAATTTTTCGTCAACTTAAGTCACTTGACACACTTTAGAGTATAATACTATCATTTTCTCCCCTATAAGCCCTCAACATTTTAAATAGGTTGCAAATCTAACGTCTAATTTATCCTCCGAAGTGAACTTACACTATTACTTCTGAAAAACTACCACTTTACCCTCTAAATTTAACTCCATACACTATTTCTTTACTATAAAACTACCAATACATCCTTCAATGTGTATCACATGTAAATAACGTGACTTAAATTGACATAAAATTTAATATAGTACTTCGAATATAATATTAGGGATGTAATTGACATATTTTTATAATTTAATGATTGATTTTTCTGAAAAAAAAAATAGTTTAGAGAATTAATTTTACTGATGTGATAATTTAGAAACTAAATTAACAGTTCACATATAAAAATATAATAAGTTTCTTTTTTGATGATTTATTATTTTTGGTTTAGAGTTTAGTAGTGGGGAAAGTGATTTTACAAGTTGAGAGGCTCACGTGGATCGTATTGGGGTTTCAATCATAGGAAACCACTTGCTCGCTCTTTAATTTCTCACGCGCTTCACTACGTTGTCAATCTGAGCGCACATCACTGTCTCTCAATCCCTTTACCACCTTTCTTTTTTCGACGCTCACGTTCGTTTCTGTATTGGATAACTGTTAGATAATTAAATAATTTTGATTTTTTTTTGTATGGATGATATTTAAAGGTTAACTTAGAAAATAAAAAAATCTAGATTATGATGTAACATTACAAAATGAGAAGAAGAGTCGATAAGATATCATGAGAAACAAAACCCAAATGCGATGGTAGTATTCCCCAAATTGGAATATGCTCATTTTTTTATTGTATATCTTTTTTCACTCTCAAGTATAAAATTTATAAACGAACTAGTATTCGATTTAGTGGTAGTTGTCTCGTTTGGTTGAAAATGATATATGAGTTCGATACGCAATCATAGGTAACCTTATTTTTAGAGTAAACTATAAACTTCATTATGAATGAATTATGTCTTTCTTGTACACATCCTTTAGCTATTGTCCTCATTTTACACTATCATTGCATTATTTTATCGTACGATGAAAATAATAAAAATTCCCCGTTCTCATTACCAATGACACGCGAGATGGTTGTAGAAGACAATGTAGCATTAATAAGTTGCATCAGGGAGCGGTCATGCATTTTCCATACCTGATAGTGATCATTCTTAATGCCTTCAACATCTGAATCATCACCAAATCTTTCTGGGCATTTTCTTGTACCATGAACAAACCCTAAAATGCCATGAACTTCAAGAAGAAGATTTGTCTAAAAACTTCATGTGATCGAACAGTTCGCATGATTGAGCCCTTGGTTGATTCAACAGTTTATGATTCAAAATTTATTTTATGTTTAATTACATTAAATTGAACGACTGTTATTAAGTATGATTTTTAAAATAAAAAAAAATCACCAAAGAAATTAGTCTAGAATTATTTTTTTTAATAATTCGGGGCTTGAATTTTAAGCAATAACTATTGGAGGAAAAAAATTGTTTCTAAGTATAACTTAAAATTTTCTCAGTTAAAATTTTAAGCTTGAACTCACACATGGTTTGCAGGCTATATACGGTTTGATTGAGTGAAAATATTACATCAAATGACTTTTTGCCTAACTCGAACTTATGCATATATAGGGATTAATAATTTTTTGAAATATAATGATATTTAGAGTTGAGAATTTGAGCACAAGTGAAGATAAACACTATTAAACTACAATAATATTAGTATTCCGTTGCGTCTAGCTATTTATTTATTTTTCTTCTTGAAAAATTTATGCCTCACTATGCAATCAAACCTTTAGGCTTTACTATTAAATACTAAGAGAAAAACTTATATGGATTCAAATGTTACAATAACAACGAAATCGTTCTAGATAAGTCTATTTCAAATAATGGGATGAAAACGTTTAAAACATATTCTTAAAAACCAAGTTATTTGTCCAGAAGTCAAGTGGGCCAAAGCATAAAATAGTAAACATTCCTCCAATGGTAAAATCAATGGAAAATATCTGGATATGTTAGCAAAGTATTACTCGAGCAAACTAAAATTAGCAAACTGTTGTACTAATTTGGTAATTAATTACTCGGCAACGACAATTCTACAGAAGGTATGCGCCACGCGTGTATCCAGCGCGTCGGATTAACACGATTCTTCTTCGTCGGTGCATGCATGGCTAGCGCGCGTAAAGGTGTTGATATCGGGGATTTGGCAGCTTTCCTTTCATCCACGCGGCGTTTTGGAAATGATTGTGTGGTCTAATGTTCTCCGTATTTCGGTGGTCTGTCTTAGCAATTTTTCATTTTTGTATTTTATTATATTTTTCTTTTTGGTCTCAAGTCTGCCTCAGCAAGTTTCGAATATGTGTGTTTTTGGGTCGGATGGGTTATAATTGTGCAGACCCAGAACTGAATCACTTCCAATATTGCACCTTCTCATTCACTCAATTGTGATTAACGAATATGTTGTACTATTGTTTTAATCGAAACTGTTCGTATTCTCAATTGTCTTTAAGAGATTACCTTAGCAAAGAACTAATCAAATTGAAGATCATTGAGTTAGAGATCACATATGTATCAAATAAATGGACGAGTTATAGTTAGGATGTAATTATTATCTAAATTGTTAATTTTTTTTTTCTAGATCACCCACAAACACGCTCACGCGCGTGCGCATACACACACATATATATGTGTATGTATGTATGTATGAACTATCTTTAAATTGATTGATATATTCATATAAATTATCTTAAAAAGATGAATAAAAATAAATAAATGACTCCAATTATAATGTGTATATGGTGAAATACATTAATCAGGTTTGGTGAACAATATTGTTTATCTATTAAGTATTAAGTAGACACACGCTCGTGCCCGCACCAACACACGCGAGCGCGCGCATATATATATATATATATATATGTATGTATGTATGTATGTATGTAAGTATAAACTATCTTTAAATTGATTGATATATTCATATAAATTATCTAGATCACCCACACGCGCGCACATACACACACACACACATATATATATATATATGTGTATGTATATGTATGTATGTATAAACTATCTTTAAATTGATTGATATATTCATATAAATTATCTTAAAAAGATGAATAAAAAAATAAATAAATGACTCCAACTATAACGTGTATATGGTGAAATACGTTAGGTTTGGTGAACAATATTGTTTATCTATTAAGTATTAAGTAGACACATATGTTATCATCTGAGAATTTAATCCAAAAAATAAAACATAAATGTCTCTAAAGATGAGAAAATTCTACAATATCATGTTGTATTTCATGCAAATGTGAAAATTAACATTTTCATTCTCGGGACAAAGTAAATCACTCAATTAACTACTTGTACTTGTAAAAGATGTGGGATTTGAATGCCCACATGGTTTAACCAAAAGTGAAAAGTAAGAACACTAAAAATAGTAGTATTGTTATATTTTTTTTTGTTGTTGTATGATATGGTTTTCAACATGCATTAATTTTCTTTGTAGACTTCCGCACGTAAATGTCTCTATATCAAGAGTATGCAATGTATGATATAACAACACACAAGCTCAAGAGTGAAAGCAATAATAGTAATATCCCTCTCTCTCTTTACCTACATCTTTTGTGTGGTATAGTTACGAATCGGAAATAAAGCCTATCTGGTACACTGTCTATGAATTGAAAATACCTATCTCGCCACATCTTCTTAAAAATCAAAGAATCAGAGACTCCCCAAAAACCTACAACAAACTCATGCTACTAGCATTTTATCCCATTATTACCTGGAGACCATTACGTGCTAATCATAGTACAGGGGTGATAATGACTACATGAACTGGATGAGAATAATATGGAGATAATATAGACATTGTCACATCTTTTATACCATATGGAATACTTCACCCCATCTTGGTTAATCCTCGGCTGAATTGACTCCAAGATAATAATTACGATAATTAAGACTGATAGTAATCACTATTCTAAAAATTCCTGCCTAACTTCACTTAGGCTCTACCTAGGCGCTAAGCAGTTGATTACTGTTCCGATTAATTCCTAGGTGTTTGAAAATTAAAAAAGCACGCAAGCAACTGCCTAGGTGGTCCGCTTACTCACCCACCTAGGTGTTAGAAAATTAAGAAAGGACGCAAGCAATTGCCTAGGCGGTCCTCTTACTCTCCCACCTAGGCATATACCTAGGTCGCGACTCTCACTTAGACATAAAATAGATAACTTTCATCGGGTTGTTTTATTAACACCCCACATCTTCATGAATACACCCCACATCCAAAATGTGCCTCTAAAATTCCAGCTTTGTCCTCCATTTTTTTGAAGCCACCCCATCCCCATAAACAAATGACAGCAAAAAAGCTAGCTAGACAACCATGGCCTACCCACATAAGAGGTTTCCGTCATCAATATCAGCATAGCCAAAAACCCCACACGTCGCCGAAGTTGACAGCCAAGACCGACTTTCTAACAAATCGAGAATTGTCCAACACTCTTGATTCACACATCCCATCTCCCAATTCCCTATTACCTACCGGCGAGTGGCTGGTGATTGGATACATACATACATACATACATACATACATACATATATATGTATGGAGAGGGAGAGCATGGCGAGTGGCTAAGATTTTTTGCCTAGACACTGTGGTGGTTGGCAGCTGGCATAAGGGGGTGGATAGGATTTATTTTGAACTTCAGAACTTAATTCGTTAGGGTAAAAATGGAAATTTAACTGAAAAAATAAAATTATGGGGCTTATTCATAAGATTGTGGGGTGTTAATATAATTACCCTTTTGCATTTTATTTTTTCAATAATTATAAGAGACTTGTTCAAACTTGGATGAACACTCATTATATACTTGTTCCCCATGTTTTCAATATGTTTTAATACTATATAATCTATGTCATTTATGTATTCCCATACCATTATGAATTTTTTTTAAGTATAAGTAAACATTTATTTACATATCATATAATAAATTTAATTAAAATTAAAAAGAATTGCCTAGGCCACACCTAGACGTTTAAGAGCTAGACTCTTATCCATCGCCCAATTAGCACCAAACGCCTTTTATAACCTTGATAGTAACGTCTGGAAAAAATATTAAGTCATCCAACAAACTCAATTTAATGGATTGATGATACAAACTTGGGTATACACAAACCTTAAGGCCAGAAAAAGCTGGTGAGTTTAGCAGTTAGAGAACTCATGGGAGGTAAAACAAAACAATCACATAGAACACAGGGAAGAGAGTGGTTATAATCATAACACAATGAAGAGAATGATTTCAGGTTTTAGGGGTTTTATTATAACCATTTTGTTTTGGTTCTTGGTTTTTGTTTCAAAATTTTAAAAATTAAAATTAAAAACTTGTTTGATAACAGAAAATAAAAAACTAAAAAACAAAATAGTTATCAAACTAGCTTGGATTTTACACAGTATGGCTTCCCTTGACGAAGCAGGGCATTCTCCATCAACACTTTAACATGATATAGGACTGAATACCGGAAGACATTGTTGGGAACCATTCTAGGTGAATTAGGCTTCCGAGAGATTTACTTGCAGTAAATAAAATCTGAAAGATGGTTTTCAGGAGAATCATTGGATGCTAGACGCGAACCCTAATGATCCAACTACTAAATTCTTCTTCCAAATAGAATAAACAACTGCAAGACATGGACTCTCGGAGGTAGAACTTAGAGAGTAATAAAAATAAAAATAAAAAGAAGACAACCAGATAAATTTGTACATGAGAACACAATATTTGTCTCGACTTCAACCAGAATATACTGAAAATACTTAGGGTTAATACAATGTAAGAATACAAAGTACATATAATCTAACTTCTCAGCCATCTCCTCATCCTGATCATACACATTATTCTCATAACATAGAGCCTATCTGGTACACTATCCATGAATTGGAAATACCTATATCGCCACATCTTCTTAAAAATCAAAAGAACCACAGACTCCCCAAAAACCTACAATAAACCCAAGAACAAAGAAAATATAAAACCATGGAAGTTGTTTCCCATCATCCACATCTTCGCCATTCTCATTATCTGCTGCATCAACTACATTAGTTGTTCTGCATTCGTTTGGTAGCGGCTCCCCTCAAATGCAGAGGATTGGAAGCTTCGAAGCTGAGTGCTTGTTGGTATTGGTCCTTCAAGATCATTGTATGAGAAATTCAAATATGACAAGAAATTAAGGCCCTTCAATGATTCTGGGATTTTTCCAGTCAGATGATTTTTGGAGAGATCCAATGTATCCAAGTTTTTGAGGTTGGATATTTGGTCTGGGATGCTTCCAGAGAAGTTGTTGAAGCCAAGGCCCAACTTATGGAGAAGCTGCAGTTGGCCAATTTCAGTTGGTATATTACCGCTGATGCTATTGTTGTATAGGTATATAGATGGTGGGAAGAAATATAAATAATTGTACTGTAACGCTTTTGCACCATCGCGAATTTTGACGAAGATAGGCAATTCAAGGTAGTTTTGATACACTTGAGCCGAAGTTCCTTCATATAGCAACATCGCTAGTCTGCAAAGTTCCTTCGGAAATTCACCTGAAATTTGGTTGGACCCTAAATTTATGTAAAAGAGCCTAGGAAGAGTCCCTAACCAAATAGGAACTGACACTGTGATTCTGTTAAAATCCAAATTCAATATCTCTAGCTTCTTGAGCTTAGATAACCAAAATGGTATTTGACCAGTGAGCTCACATCGACTCAAAGACAATATTTGAAGATTTTTGAATCCATCAAAATCAACGAGGCCATCATCAGCTGGAATTTCCTCACCTATAAAACCTATATGAAAAGGTCACGACTATGAGACTTTCACAACGCATCAATATGTTCATTGCCCCCGTGAGGTTGGTCCATTTGTTACCACTAAGCGAGAGGAAGGACAAGTATTTCAAGAAAAGAATCTCAGGTTGTATTTATCCCTCTATGTCGTTTAAGCTGAGTCGAATTGCTTTAAGAGACTTGCATGAATAAAGGCTTACTGGAAAGGGGCCATTGAAGTTGTAACTCCATAGGTCAATCTTACTAAGTATACTAAGTTTGGAGAAATTGAGTGCGGAGATGTCTCCTTCCAAGTTGTTATCCCCCAAAAGTAATTCTGAAAGATTGGTGCAATTCATCAAAGATGGGGGTAGAGTGTTAAGAGAGTTGACTTTTTGTAATTAGTTTAGTTACCTTTTTTTTTTAGTCCTTATAATCAGATTGTAATTAGGTTATTTGATGTTTATTTCTTTCCTTGTAAATCACTCTTGTACATTATATATTTTCCTCCTTGGTGAGAAGAATGATATCAGAAAATTAAGCCCCAAAGATAAGCTCTAATTAGCATGGTATCAGAGCAGAGATCCTAGGATTTATGCTCTACCCATTCCCTCAAGCAAACTCGACCCTCCCATGAAGAACCTACCACCACTCCACGGTGGAAACAATTTCATCCTAACCGATCTTACCCCTATACTAAACACTACTACCCTAACTGACCCTACCATGAATCCTCCTGTTTCGAGTTCTTCCGACATGCCTCCGGAGTCCTCAGGTAACTATGGTTATGCTTTTAATATGAATAATTGTGCTCAGTCCGATTGGATTATTGACTCCGGTGCCATAGATCATATGACCTATAACCCCACTGATTTATCTTGTGATACTATTCCACTTCAACGAAATATTACTAATGCTAATGGTGTCACCTCACCGGTAATTGGTGCTGGCACTGTACGCCTCACACCTACCCTCTCTTTGCCGCATACACTACTTGTACCTTCACTAAGGCATAAATTAATGTCTCCTGGCCAAGCTACTGAGCAATTGAATTGTTGTGTACTATTGTATCCGAAGTTTTGTCTTATTCAGGATATTCTCACGAAGGAGATAATTGGTCGTGGTACTAAGAGGGGGATCTCTATTTTGTGGACGATGTCAGTACAGGACGGGTCAATCTCATCCAAAGAGCCGTTGATCACAAACGGCGTCAGATATGGTTATGGCATCACTGTTTGGGTCATCCGTCTTTCAGTTATTTACAGCATATGTTTCCGGATTTATTTGTTGGTTGTTCGGTTTTAGACTTTAAATGTGACACTTGCGTATTTGCCAAGAGTCACCGTGTCTCTTATCCGTTGAATTCTAATAAACGTGATATTCCTTTTGGTCTTGTTCATTCGAATGTTTAGGGACCATCTCCGATTACTACTTCATCTGGTATTAGGTGGTTAGTAACGTTCATAGATGATTGCACACGGATGACATGGTTATACCTTCTTAAGCATAAAAGTGATGTGTTGCTGGCATTTAAGACATTCCGCACCATGGTTCAGATATAGTTTTCTACTAAAATCCGGATTTTGCGTTCTGATAATGGTGGTGAATATGTTAATAATGATTTTACACATTATTTAACTAATCACGGAATCCTCCACGTGACTACTTGTCCTCAGACTCCTCAACAGAATGGGGTGGCTGAGCGCAAAAATCGTCATTTATTAGAAACAGCTCGATCGCTATTGATTGGGGCGGATGTTCCCTGCTCTTCTTGGGATGTTGCTCTTCAGACTGCCACTTACCTTATCAACCGTATGCCATCCAAATTATTGAATTTTCTTACACCTTTGCAAGTTCTTGCTACATTCGTGTCTCTACCATCCGTTTTAATGCTCCCACCACGAGTTTTTGGATGTGTTTCCTTTGTTCATCTACATAAAAATCAACAGACAAAACTTGACCCATGTGCTCTCCGGTGTGTTTTCATGGGGTATGGATTACATCAGAAAGGGTACCGTTGCTACCACCCTCCTTCATGTCAGATGTATACTACCATGGATGTTACTTTTTCCGAGTCTGAGATGTATTACTCTTCGGCTTTTTCCAACCCTCTTTTTCAGGGAGAGACACTGCATGACGAGCAGGTTTGGACCATGGCTGCTGCTACCATTGATCTTCCGTTGCCACTATTAGCCGAGCCCGCAGTGGCTGCACTACCAGCCCAGCCAACAAAAGCAGCATCGCTGCCCACAGAACTAGCGGCAGGCACTGCAGTGCCGTGCTGACCTACGGCAACAGTGCTGCCACTTGCCAATCTTGAGACTTCTACTGATACTACTCCCTTCTTGTCTTAAAATATAGTATCACCAGATGACCATACTCCAGAGAATATTCCTGAGGTAAGATCAACTATCCCTATTGATGTATCCGATGTTCCGAATTATCAGTTACCTTTCAGGCACAACCGGGGAAAGCCACCCAATCGATATTCACCGGAAACAACGAAAGGCTCTAAATATCCCATTGCCAACTATGTGTCATCACATAAATTATCAGAACCCAGCAAAGCTTTTGTACAACAAATATCCAATGATAGCATACCAAGTTCATTGAATGAGGCACTATCTAATGATCGATGGATCAAGGCAATGGAGGAAGAAATGGATGCACTTCAGAAAAATCAAACACGGGATTTAGTTCTGCTACCCCGAAGAAAGAAGAAAGTGGGATGTCAATGGGTGTACACCATTAAGTACAAAGCTGATGGGTCAATTGAACGATACAAAGCACGATTGGTGGCCAAAGGATACACTCAGACGTATGGTGTTGATTATACAGAAACATTTGCTCCAATAGCAAAGATTAATACAGTAAGAGTGTTACTTTCGTTGGCGGCTAACTTGGATTGGCCATTGCAGCAATTTGATGTGAAAAATGCTTTCTTACATGATAATCTTAAAGAAGAAGTGTATATGGATATTCCACCGGTTTCACAACTCGGATTGGTGTGTAAGTTGAATAAGGCATTGTATGGATTGAAACAATCACCTCGGGCATGGTTTGGTAGGTTCCGAACGGTTATGAGGAAGTATGGGTTCAGGCAGAGCAATTCCGATCATACACTTTACTTAAAACGTCGAATGGGTAAATTGACAGCACTTATTATTTATGTGGATGATATGATTGTTACAGGTGATGATAAAGAGGAAATCTCAAGGCTGAAAGATTACTTAGCAATTAAGTTCGAGATGAAAGATCTTGGTGGATTGAAATATTTCTTGGGTATAGAAGTAGCTCGATCTAAACAGGGTATATTTCTATCTCAAAGAAAATATGTTCTTGACTTGTTAGCTGAAACCGGAATGCTTGATTATAAACCAGCTGACACCCCTATAGTCCAAAATCACCATCTTGCCGTGCACCCTGATTAGGTTCCCACTAACAGAGATCGTTATCAAAGGTTAGTTGGGAGGTTAATTTATTTATCTTACACCAGGCCTGATATTGCATACGCAGTAAGTGTTGTTAGTCAATGTATACATTCTCTGAGTGAGACACATATGGGTGCAGTTGAACACATCCTACGATAGCTGAAGTCTTCACCAGGTAGAGGTATCATGTTTTCCAAGAATGATCATTGCCGAATAGAGGGTTACACCGATGCAGATTGGGCAGGCAACGTTACTGATCGTCAGTCCACATCTGATATCTTAACAACGTTACTGATATCTAGATTGGGCAGGCAACGTTACTGATCGTCAGAGGATCAATTAACGGATATCTTAACTAAAGCTATTGCAAGTCAAGCGTTCTACAACTCTCTTGTCAAGTTGGGCATGAACGACATTTATGCACCAACTTGAGGGGGAGTGTAGGAGAGTTGACTTTTTGTAATTAGCTTAGTTACCTTTTTTTTTTAGTCCTTATAATCAGATTGTAATTAGGTTATTTGATGTTTATTTCTTTCCTTGTAAATCAATCTTGTACATTATATATTTTCCTCCTTGGTGAGAAGAATGATATTAGAAAATTAAGCCCCAAAGATAAGCTCTAATTAGCATAGAGAACCTTCAAGATAGTTGAAATGAAGGAAGATGAATTTTAGCTTAGAGAGCTACCCAAAATGGAAAGGCATCACACCACTGAAGTGGTTATAGTAGAGGTTCAGAATTGCAAGATTGGTGAGGTTGACAATTCTATCACTAATGGATCTGTAAAGCAAATTAACGGGTAATGCAATTTCTTCAAGGGTAGTAGCATTATAAATATCTCTGGAAGTAATCCTGAAAGGTTATTGTAATCGGCAAGAAAAACTTGCATTTTGGAACACTCCCCCAATCCTTGAGAAATTTTGCCACTAAATTTATTGAAGGAAAAATCCAATACATTGACCAAGGGAGAATAATGGAGACAAATCAAGGGATAGAACCCGAGAATGTGTTATTGCTTACATTGAAACTAGTCAAATTTCTAGTTTGATGAAAGAATGAAGATGGAATAACACCATGGAAGTGATTGGTGAAAAAATCCACCACTTGGATACTACTAGATGGTAGAGAAAACGGGAGCTCACTGGAAAGAAGGTTATAGCTCAAATCAAGGATCTCAAGACGATTCACGAAAGGGAAGAATCCAATGTCTTGTGAAATTGAACCATAAAGTGAATTGTGAGAGAGATTTATGTAGGTGAGATGTGTGAGATTTCCAAGTGAGGGATGAATGCCTCCTTTGAGTCCCTTGAAGGGCAAGTGTAAATGGGTGATCCAACCATCTTGATTGCAAGTGATACCCTCCCAATAGCAACAATTGATGGAAGTCCAATTTAAAGGAGAAGGAGAAGATAGAGCAAGGGTGAAGGCCATGAGAGAGCTCTTCTAAGTTTGGTGGCATGCATGATTTGTAGATACAAAGTGAGAGAAGAATAGGATGGAAAGGAAGCCAAGAAACATTGGGTTATCAGGTTGCACTAGCATGCTATGTTCTTGGTGAGAAGTGAGATATTAAGTTCCTCTCAAGTTGTATATATATTAGAGGAAAATAAGGTTTAGAAGCAAAATTAACCAAAAGCATAAGAGAGATTAATTATATCAATTATAATGTAGAATTCTTGGCAACTACACATGCAAAGATGCTCAACTACTCCAAAACTTTCTCATGCAATCAAGTTTTGGTCTCATTAATGTTATCTCGAATAAATACTTGTCACCTATTCAAAAAACGCACTGTCCGTTCAATAAACAATTATAACGTGATAAAATAATGACATGAGAAAATCTTTCCAACCACGTGCTAGACCCAATCTCGACTCCCAGAACCTCCCAAGAACCAACGGAGAAGTTAAACATCCTTTTCAATTTTATTCCGGCCATAGTTGACAATCTCAGTCCGGTAAATTCCTGGAAACCACCCTCATGTGTATAAGTTCCAAAATTCTCTAGTCTCATATATGCCACTAGACATATATAATGTTCTTTTTAATATTCTTTGACATGTTATTAGACATATAAAATCTTGAACAATTAAATAAATCTTTTCATATCCATTATTTATCGGTGGTCATGTGTGTGTGTACATTGTCTACTTTAATTTTTTATAAATGTTGACCAAAAAATGTTTTGATGCATGATTTTCAGAGGGTTGCCATGTGTGTGTAATTTTTCTTGTAAGAACCTCAAAGTCTAGTCTTCCTCTTTTGTTTAAGGAGATCTTGAAAGTCTACTTTAATTTTTTTTTTCTTCTTGGACTCGAATCATATTTCTAACCCAATACATTTCCACATTCTTCACGACTTTAACTACCCCTAAAACCCTATATACAATTTTAATTTTTTTTTAAATTTTTTTTTAGTAAAACTATAGCATTAATAAGTTATATAGTTAGTTAGTGTCGTTTCTGAGTTTTTGGTGGCCTAGGACGAGAAACTACAATGAGGCCTTTACGACACATTATTTTCACAAGAAAAATAAAATGTAAATTCTTTTTTATATATCCCTTTTTCAGGCTTAAAACATATTAGTTTGACCAAAATAAATAAATAAGTATACATAGAATATATCATTCTCAATGCACAAGATTGCCGATCCACTTAACTTTTTATGTGTCATAGTCGACCTAAAGTAATGTTCAACAACTTCGATTGAATTAGCTCTTTCTTTTTAAAAGATTACTTATATATATACATACATATTTTTCATATATGTATACTAGTATAAAAAAATTTTGGGGCCCCCTTCATGCGAGGTCCTGAGCGGTTCGATTGGGGAATACCTCTTTACAAAAGTAAACCCCTTCACACCCAATACATCTAGTTACTTAATATTCACTACAATTATTTTGATTATATTGATGCCTGAACTAATATCTTTCTTCATCAGACAAAAGATTTCAGTCATTCATGGTTCATTAATTTTGGCAAAAATTTTAAGTTAAAGTTTCCTACATGGTTCCCAAAATGGTGGTCAATCCATGGCCCAACAGCCATTCTCCTACCAGAAGAACTTATGCAGAAAATCTCCATCAATTTCTAGCCAAAATTTGACAGAAGCAAATTCAACTACAGAATTACACTTCTACCAATATTCATGGCCAAGTACAAAGTCCCATAGATCTTGAAGTGGAATTATGAAGTTGTTACCAGTGAAGTCTACAGAGTAAAATGAGTTAAGTGGTGGGATAAATTCAATCAACAGAGGGTTATCAGTCAAGTCCTCTCTGAATTTCCCATTACTCCACATCCAGTTATTTCAACCCAGCCATTGCCGCCAATCATTCTAGCGTAGTCATTATCGGACATTAGTCCATCCTTATCCCTCAAAGGAACAGTCAAGTCACCCAAGACAACAAGAACAAAGAGCAAGGACAAAGCTGCCCAGCTCCAAGACCTAGCTCAACAATTACTTGCAGAAGCAGCAATGCTCCATACTGAACATGAAGAAGCTTCTGACTCAAAATCTTCAGATGCATCCTCACAGCAACCAGTCGATCCAAATAGCCAAATAGCTAAATGGACCGACTACCAGGATTTTCAAGACCCATTTGCATGAAGCCATGTGAACACAGTTAGTCATCATGTCAAGTCACCATGTGAACACCATGTCAGTTACCATGTGAAAATTCAATCATCATTCCAAGTCACCATATGGAGCTTTCAGAAAATATTCGCATCAATAATTCCGACAAGGCAAAAAACCATTTAGTCAGCAGAAAGAATCCAGAACATTCCATAGTAAAAGCAACAATTGTTCCAACAAGTTCACTATTCATCAATTGTAAAAGCAAGTCATCATCCATCTTGTGCTTCAACGGTAAAAGAATCAATCTTCCAAGTCTCATTTTCCAAGTCTATAAGAAGATGACTCTGGAGAAAGAGAAATCAAGTTAATTTTCCATAAATCAAACTTTCTTTGGGTTCACACTGTATCCAAAGAAATCAAAATTGTAAACACTTTCAATTTTCAAATGTCAAGGATGCATGCGTGCACCAATATCCTTTTCATCAGTCATTTTCTTATTTGCTATCTGAATCGTCAGTAAATCAATTGTAAGTCCTAGTGTAAGTTTTGCAATAAAACTTATTTTCAAATTATATTTGCATCATTATTTTCATTATGAATATTTTCATAACAATTAATTTCAATTGGCATAGAATTCTTACTCACAGTCAATTCAACGAATATCTCAAGTTCAAGGTAAACACAAATCAGTCAATCATACATTTGTTTTTATTCATCTATCACAATCGGTTCCATACTTTGTTTAATCCTACATATGAACATCATTTGCTCCCACTTCTGCCCCATTTGGTATCAGAGCCAAGTGAGTGGTAATTAAGTTATCATCTTTATAGTCTATTCATATTGTTCACATTTCAACTTTTTAGTTACAGTTTACCTTATATGTTAACTTTCTGAGTAGGATTGTTTACTCTCAAACAAAACAGTAAGTCGTGTTCCAAACAATGAGTCCATAGGATTGGCATAAGCGGAGAGAGGGTTTAGCAAACAGGCGGAGAAAGTAAAACTGGTAAGATTTCTGTAATTAGAGAACTTGCATTTTGAACAATGAGTAGATTATTTAGATCTAGTTCAACTACCAACATTAGCTCCATGTCTACTTTGAGTAAGATTCCAGACATGGTAAATGAGGAACAAAAGTTAGAATTTCAAACAGATGAAAGCATTGATTTTGGAGATTAGAACATCCCCAAAATATCTAGTAAAAGTATTTACAAAAAAAAAAAAAAAGGTCATTAGTTTCTTTTAGAAGTGAACATCATGTTAAAATAGTCAAGAAAGCTTATGCTCTCAATAAAGAACATGAGACTTGTCAATTATTTACACCAAAGCAAATCAAAGCTCATAGAAAAGATGGTCACAATTACATTCACATAGGTTTAGTTCATATCATAGTAAAACCTTTAATAAGAAGAGGCCTTAATACCTTTATTTTGTTATGTCTCCGAGATGCAAGATTCACTGACTTCATAGCATTCTTGGAATGATCGAGTGAAGCCTTTATAACGGGCCAATTCATTTTGATTGTTTCCCAGATCTCACAATAAGCATTTCAAATCCTCACATGCTAAAAGCACTCACATTAAACATCAAAACTTCAGGGTATCAAGTCCTTGAAGGAGTTCAACCATTAGCCTTAATCGAGTTTATTACAAGGTCACATGAACAAATATGAATTTCCAAGCCGTAGTTAAAAGTCATAGAGATCACACACTCTTGGAACAAACCAATTAAGAGAATGCCAACATCAAAATACCCAGAACTATCAAATGGTCAGATATCGGTCTACCTTCAAATTGGTGTTTGATCAATGAAAGTAAACCAGTAAGCATACAAGTTTAGAGAACCAATTAGGAATTCTTTTTCTGGATCCACATCAACCAACATGGTGGATCGAGATCAAGATTTAATCAATTCCCCAGTCAATAAGAAATTAAAATCAGTAGAAACTAGCTCAGTAGTCACCCATCAAGAATTAATTAATGATTTAATCAACATGAAGTTAAAATCAGTAGAAACAACCTCTCAGGTTACACACTCACGATACCAAACTAACACCCAAAACCAAGAAGAACAAACCTCCCCAACGGAATCTGATTTCGAAGCAAGTCAAGTCAACCACCAATAACTAGTCCTAAACAAACCATTCAAAATTCAATGAAAGAAACTCAATATTGACATTGAAGCAACGGAAAATATTCCCAGAAGAAATACCTTTAGGGAAAAATATACAAAAGAACACAAATTGGACGTTTACAATAAATGGACCAATTTCATGAAAAAACACATATTTAAAGTATTTTTCTTCAATTTCGTTGAGAAATATAACAAGTCTGAAAAGAAGTAAAAAGTCATCATCAAAGAAAATTGGGTCAAAGAAGATAAAACCATAGTCTCTTCTAGTTGCCCTCCACAAGAAACAATTTTAATTACGACCGCAAACACACATATACCAGCCACTTCTTTCAAACTTCCCAAAGAAGATACAGGAGTTATGCCAGTCATTGAACAAAACAATTTCACAAACCAGAGTCTACACACCATAGGAAAACAGTTAGATAAAATAGAAACCAAAATAGATAGACTTTCACATCCCAAACCAACAATTAAGGAGAAATATTTAGTCAACTTCCCATAAGCCTCGTTTAGCACAACAGCTTTAAAGACGATCTCCACTAGTCAAAAAAAAAAAAAAAAAAAAAAAAAAGGAATCAAATGTTACAAGAGTTCAAACAGTCAATGTCTTACAACATCCAAATGAATCTCAACCAGAAACAACTTCTGTAATATGAGATTCAGAAGACGAGAGTGAAACAAATTCAATCAGAAAAGTAGAAGAAGCTTTTCATAACCTTGAACTAAAACGAATCACAAATAAAAAGTCAATCCAACAACTCTTACCAAGAATTGGTATCCAAGACCAACATCTCTGGATATTCAATTTGAGGAAAGAAACATCCAGAACCAATTCTCAGTCTAAGCTAATAAACTCTATGAATAGAACATAGATGGATTATCAGAACAAGAATTTCTGAACAAATTACAACACATCTCCATGGTTGCTAATAGTTATATTACCAACCATAATCTTAGTCAAGCCCAAGTTGGCGACCTTTTGGTCACTGGAATTACAGGAATGCTCATTCTTTGAAAGGCTCTAAATATCCCATTGCCAACTATGTGTCATCACATAAATTATCAGAACCCGGCAAAGCTTTTGTACAACAAATCTCCAATGATAGCACACCAAGTTCATTGAAAGAGGCACTAACTGATGATCGACGGACCAAGGCAATGGAGGAAGAAATGGATGCACTTCAGAAATTAGAAATGCAGTCAAAAGAGATGAAGGAACACCTATTTTCGATGAACGGATCGGAAGGGAAGTTCTAGACGCACTCAACACGTTACTTTTCACAATCATAGAACACTTCATAGGAATATCCAATAATGTTACCTCAAGAATTCATGACCAACTTAGTAATTTAAGTTGTCCAACCCTAAGCAATTTTAGATGGTACAAAGATGTTTTCATGTCTAGAGTCATGCTTAGAGAAGACAGTAATCAACCATTTTGGAAAGAAAAATTCATTAATGGTTTGCCAAACTTGTTTGCCCATAAAATCAGACAAGTTTTAGTCAAAGAAGGTATCATACCATATAATACCCTTACTTATGGAAATATTATTATTATTATTATCCAGAAGGAAGGATTAAAAATGTATATTGATATGAAAATTACAAAACAAGTCAAAAAAGACAAGTCAATAGCCAAATATGAGTTAGGAACATTTTGCAAACAATATGGATTACCCCCTATTGCTCCATCCAACAAAAAGAATAAATCAAAACCCGACAATAGGTACCCAAATAAGAGACACCCCAAATACAACAAATACAAATTCAAAAATAAGAATATTGAAACAAACAATTTTTTCGAGAAACCCAAGTCCAGCAAAAAGTGGAAGAGGAAGCCCTTAAGAAAATTCCACTCCAAAAACCAAGAACAAAAAGGAAATTGCTACAAGTGTGGCAAATTTGGTCACTACGCAAACAAATGTAGAGTCAAGAAAATAATCAACCAGCTAAAAATCTTTGAAGAAAAGAAAGCCCAGTTAATCCAAGTCTTAGAATTAAGAGACACGAACCATAGTCAATCCGAAGATGGTTTAGAGTCTAATTCGTCTTCTTCCACTACTCCTCAAGTAGCCTTTCATCCCCTGACATCAAGATAGGATGCACGGATACTTGTTGTAAGAAAATTTATGTCCTCAATAAACAAGAAGAACAAGAAGATCTTCTTATCGAGTTAATCAGTAAAATAGATGACCCTGAGTTAAAAACATTTTACTTAAAAAAGCTTAAAAAGTTAGTCTCCCAAGAACAGACCAGTACTAGTCAACCACAAGTAACCCCAAAAATCTGTCTTAGTACAACCCTGGAAAGGTTTAGTAAAAGAACAAATTAAGTTTCTAAAATCAGAAAACCTAGAAATTCGTTCGCATCTTAGAAGCATTCAAACATGAGAATTTCTTAGGAACAATGAAATCCAATCACCATCAGATGAAGAACAAAATAATCTTCATCTGATCAAGAATGAGAATCCAAGTCCCTAAATAATCCAACCCAAAACTTAGTATTAGGATTACTACAAAAGATCAAAATCCAGAAATGGTATTCTAAAGTAAAAATAATAATTGAAGATTTCCAGTTATAAATAATTGCCTTAATCGATTCAGGTGCAGATTTAAATTGTATTTAGGAAAGTTTAATTCCTACTAAATATTTCCATAAATCAATGGAAATCCTTAGTGTAGCAAACCAATCACCAATGCAATTAAAATAAGAAATTTCCAAAGGCATATGTTTGTCAAAACAATGTGTGCTTTAAAACACCATTTGTTTTGATAAAAAAACATATCAGACCCAGTCATCTTAGGGCTACCCTTCATAGCTCTATTATATATTTTCAAAGTTCACCACAATCGCATAACCACAAAATGTTAGGATAAAAAAAATCACATTTGAGTTCGGCACGGAAATAGATTTCAAAAAATTAAGACAACTACAAAAGGATAGTATTTCAAAAACCATCAATCTAGTTACCAAAAAATCACAACAAATTAATTTCTTAAAAGAATAAATTAATTACAAAAGAATTGAAGAACAATTAACAAACAAATCTTTATTACAAAAACATTGACAACTTTCAAAAGAAACTTGTTAATGAAATTTGTTCTGACATTCCCAACGCTTTTTGGCACAGAAAACAACACATCGTTAAACTTCCTTACAATAAGGAGCTTAATGAAAAGAAATTACCAACAAAAGCCAGGCCAATTCAAATGAGTCAATAAGTTATGGAATTTTTGCAAAACAAAAATTAAAGAACTTCTCAATAAAGGAATAATCAAAAAGAGTAAATCACTCTGGTCCTGCCCTGTTTTCTATGTCCAGAAAAACGCTGAATTAGAAAGAGGAACACCTAGGTTAGTCATTAATTACAAATCTCTTAATGAAGTCTTGGAATTGATACGGTATCCAATTCCTAACAAAAGAGATTTAATTAAGAGACTCAATCAAGCAGTAATATTCTCAAAATTCGACGTGAAGTCTGAATTTTGGCAAATTCAAATTCATGAGGATGATAAATACAAAATAGCATTTGTCAGTTCTTTTGGTCATTATGAATGGAATGTAATATCATTTAAGAATGCACCAAATGAATTCTAGAATATCATGAATGAAATATTTAATCAATACAATCATCCTTCAATCGTTTACATCGTCGGTGTTCTCATTCATCACAATTTGCGGAATAAATTGTTCCTAAGAAATCATGGTGAAATTCGTTGGAAGAAGCTGAGTCTGAAATTGGTAGAATATCTCACCACTGGGCAGAGGTTCAAACGAGGTTCATACGTAGAATTACACTAAACGTTGAGCCGAGCTGCCCCGAGCCGAGCCACGACCTGAACCGTTTCACCGAGCCGCACCTGAAGCCGCCTCTAATTCATTTTCCAACCATAAAAACAGAATGCTAACGGTAATAATAAAATAACTCAATGAGAATATAATTTAAAAATATCTGCAGAAATCCATTTGCACGTTACAGATATTACCCAAATCCTCCACCCTACATGATCGCAGCCAGAGCTCTGCGACTCTGCAATGGCTCTGACTCCATGGCCGTACCTCCTCCAGCTCCCACTCCACTCCTCGCCCCACTCCTCTCAGCTCTTCTACTCCCAATCGCGAAAGGCCGAGGCCTCTCTCGTCTCTCCAATTCCGGTCAAGCTCTCCGTCTCGGTCTCGCCGAGACCCAAGTGCTTTCGATCGGCCACCGAGGAGGACCGGTACAGTGACCCCGAAACCATCTCCGATGACGAAGCTAGACCCCACGACGAAGTTCTGGTCAACAGCCGACATCGAACGACGGCGGCGGCGAAGCGTAGTGGTTCGGGTAGGGTTGCGATGTCGTCTGCCGGTGATTCTTTGCTCGGAATTCGCGAGCCGGTCTACGAGGTCTGTTGCAAGTCAGTTTTGTAATCTGTTTAAGTGCAATTAAAGAATGTGATTAATGTATTAATCCATATGATTAACCAATAAGATTATTTAATTAATTTATAGGTGGAAGAAGTGAAGGCTAATGGGACTGTATCTGTTAGAAAAATAAACAGACGTCAGCTGCTGAAGTCAAGCGGTGAGTTAGCAAATTTAAACTAGATTATTGCGTGAAAGAATGCGTAGATAATATCATTTGTTAAAAAAAAATAGAAAAATACATACGCTGCTTTTCATTAATTTCGTAAAAAAGCTATTTACTTTATACTGCTCTTTGAAATTAAACTGCTAACAACATGATGTGGGTTAATTCTAGTGCTGTTTCCGGGTTACGGGTGTTAATTTTCATCCTCAGGTCTTCGTCCGCGTGACATTCGGAGTGTTGATCCTTCATTGTTTCTCACAAATTCGATGCCTTCGTTGCTGGTATGATTCCATCTTCCATTTTTGGTATTTCATGCTAGTTCCTGCAAATTGTAATGCTTTTGTGTGTGTTCTTACCTGTATAAATATTTAAATTTTGGTAAGTAAGAATCATAGATAACTAATTCTTTTTAAATGGCGGAAATTTATCATACTTACGAGCTTCTTTTGATCCGTCTCTTAGGTCCGGGAGCATGCTATTCTGTTAAATCTAGGCTCATTACGCGCAATTGCAATGCAAGAGCGTGTCCTTATATTTGACTACAACAAGTGAGAGAGCAGAACAAGATATTGCATTGACTTCTAGTTTTGCCTTATCGAGTTCAAAGCATAATACTACTGGAAATTTTGCATGTGCAGTACAGGAGGCAGAGCTTTCATAGAAGCATTGTTGCCTCGACTAAACCCCAAAAATATGAATGGAGGACCATCTATGCCATTTGAGCTCGAGGTTAGCTTTCTTGTCGCGATTCCTATCTTGCTTCATGCTAAATCACTGTTTTTGCTTTGGAATTTCAGATTTATTAGTGTGTGTTACAAATTTGCAAAAGGTCTGCATGTAGAAACCTTACACAAAGATGATTCCAAGAAATGCTACCCTTTTAATTTTCTTCAATTATAAGGGTTCAGTTCTGGAGGATTTGAAAAAGGTTTCTAGTTTGCCTTATTGCAGTTTTTTAATATGGCTGCCATTTGCATTGAATTGGAGGGCCAAATATATAAGTTTTAATCCTAGTACCGTTCTTTATTTTATGACTGACTTCAAAGATATATTAGTTCTTGATGTGGTATTTTGTAAGTTGGATACCCTTACCTGAAAATTTCTATAAGAAATAAGAATCTAACTTATAGGCAGATCAAATGTAAGGCTGAGATTGTTCAAATGAGAGAGAGTGAGATTCCTCTCCTATGTAACCTGCTGAGCTCATTAGCTCATTGGTGAGAAATGCAATGAACATTCTCGGAAATTCTCTGTCATGCTTCTAATTCTTCCCAGAAATCCAAAAGGGGAAATTTCTCCGTTTTTGATCCTATCCTTTTTGAAAGAAAATACAAACACGCACAAATATGTACACACTTTAACAAGCTTGCGGCATGCAGTGAACTACATAAAATACAATTTCAATAACAACTGAACTGAGATTAAAGATAGACAACTTTCCGTTATGGCTTAGGTGTGATTGCTTTGGATTATATCAAATTTCAAAAGGAGGATACACTGTTTGAGTTTAATGTTTCACTGTATCTCCTTTCTCAATAACTTAGAACAAGCTGTAGGTTTTCAATAACAAGGCTTACATCAAGGACCGATTTCTGTGTTACTAATATTCATGTTCCGAAAAGGTTGGCAAGAGGTAAAAAGTGACCTTTTTTGTCATGCATATGCCTCTTCTGCCCAGATGTTTGGATTAACCAAGACAAGTCATTGGCGTATTGTCATTAAGAATAGGGGGACTTTCTATACTTTGTGTAAACTTGAGGGCTTTCTTTGCGTTTATATGATTCATATTCCTTGTCATGCATGTACTTCCTAATCTTTTCACCTATTAAGCTTCTGATTCTCAATTTATCAGAGTGCCGAACATATTTTGTGTTTGTGGTACTTTCAGGTTGTTGAAGCAGCATTGCTCTCAAGAATACAGCGTTTAGAACAAAGACTAATGTATTTAGAACCTCGTGTGAGTATGGGCACATAGTGAGTATTTTAATATATTTTTTTATTCCTAAGGTTCTCTTTTAGGTTCTCTCAGCAGATATCTGCCTTAGAGCTAAATATATCCTCTATGTTCTAGCTTGCAACTGTCATGAAAAAATTAGTAGCTTGCAACCGTCATGAAAAAATCAGTAAATTAAATATCTGCCTTGGAGCTAAATATTTGTTTTTTCAAATGCTGTGGTTCAAGTGAAATCATGTTTAATCTCCTTCAATTGGCTTCAGGTTCAAAAGTTACTTAGTGTTTTGCCGAACCGGTTAACTGCTGACATACTGGAAGAGCTTCGTATTAGCAAGCAAACCCTGGTATAGTTGATCATTTTGGCTTAATGGTAAACCCGTGTTCAGGGGCATTGACAAACATCATTATTAATCTGGTTACCTGTCCTTTGTTGTTGAAAGGTTGAATTGGGTTCGAGGGCAGGAGCTTTCAGGCAAGTGCTCTTTGATCTGTTAGAGGATCCCCATGAAATACGCCGTATATGCATTATGGGGAGAAATTGTATTCTCAAGAAGATAAATGATGACATGGAATGTTCTGTTCCTTTAGAGAAGCAGATTGCTGAAGGTTAGTTTTAGTGCTGTAATTTACTTGAGCAATGTATAAATTGCAAATTCAGTCAATGAGTGTGTATCTTTGGTTTGGTTTTGTAATATACAGAAGAGGAGGAAGAAATTGAGATGCTCTTGGAAAATTATCTTCAACGGTAGGTTCCCCTTCACCCCTAACGTTAGCACGAATGGATAGTGATGCATTTTTTCCCTATGCTATAGTACCACTGAAACGCAGCATGTTTGAAACCTGTGCTATGATGTTCACCGTGGAGTTGAACTTAGTGTTTGATGTATTTGCAGGTGTGAATCTTGTCATGGCCAGGCTGAAAGGCTTCTCGATTCTGCTAAAGAAATGGAAGATTCTATAGCTGTCAATTTGAGGTCTGAATGTTTTTTCTGTTTTTTATTTGTTTATAGCTCTAGACATTCCTCCTGGATGCGAAACATTTATTGATCTTGTTGTTTGACAACCACGAAACCACAGAATCTAAAATGTTTAAGCTGTTAGAAAACTGGGCCAACAACGTATATAGATCAGCATCCTGTTCCACGGAAGCCCCGTCCTGCTCATAGAGAGGCAAACATAAATGCAGACAAGAAACACATAGCTGCAGCCCCATTCCGCACATCATACAACCTCACCTTGAGCTGAATTAGTATTAGTTAAAAGTTTCATATATAATCCTGAAACCGAAAAATTCCCTATTATTTCGTGTTCTGTTTGCACTCTCATACTCAAACCGGAATTGAATTGTATTGGATGCTTAAAGGCCGCACTGGGTGCTTTTCAATTATCTAATGCCAATTTTAACTGATTTCATTTATCAGTTCTCGGAGGCTTGAGGTTAGCAGAGTGGAATTACTACTCCAGGTTGGGACGTTTTGTGTGGCACTTGGCGCTCTGGTTGCAGGTGTGTCCTTAACCTGCTACAAACCCTATCTCTTACCTGTATTAGTTATGTGTAATGCTTCTGGAAATAAGTTTGGGCATTGTGTTGGTACAAATGTTCCAATGGGTTCCGGTTCGATTCTATTCGTTTCCAGTCTGTCCTTGTGCAAAACTTACTACATAACCTACCACATAGGAAATTCTCACGTATTGTGATCATGGCAAGAAGAATCTATCTGCGTTATCAGGAGTCTCATTTCCTTCTAATTTCAGGTATATTTGGCATGAACTTGAGGTCCTACCTTGAAGAACATGTGGTACGTAAAATTCCTCGAATTCCCCCTTTCTTCCGGGTTACTACAACTTGGCCTTGGCCATTACTTATTGCTTAATTTGGTGCAGTTCGCATTTTGGTTTACAACAGCAGGGATACTTGTTGGCGCCGTCGTCGGATTTTTTCTTGTCTACTCTTATCTCAGGACACGGAAAATATTGTAAATGTAAAGTGATTCAGTATAGGTAAAAAGTTCAATGCTCTCTTTCGTTTCGTTAATCCCGTTTGTGTTCTGGAAACTTAATCGCACCTCGTTAATTTTACAGGGAGGTGATGAACATTCAGCTGCCAAACACAATGATACGATTGTACTGTACTTCAATTATTTCATCACTGCTGCTGGTAACAGTGAGTTGAATCCGTTAGGCTTAGCTCCAGCATACGCAACGAGTAGCGATGATTAGTGTTTTATGGCCCTGTAATATTTTGGCCAAGCTGGATGCTGGATTGTGTAAGTGCCCACTGCCCACGCCTTGCGGAAGTAAGAAACAAAGAATGTACACCCCAAAGAACGACATATTCACAAATTACAAACATCAATCTTTAAACGAAACCTAGTCCAGTGAAAGTTTGATACATATACCCTTCCATAGAACCGTAAAATTGGATATAACGAAATATTTGATAAGAATGTTCGTAATCAAAGACAAGATGTGCTTCAGAGATGTGCTTCGAAATTTGATCACGATTGAGAAAGACACTAGAGCAGACTACTGGTAAGCACTAATCAAAGTCGCATCCCCGAAACACGAAATGGATTAACAAATGAATATGGAAAACCAACAAAGCTCAATGCTTTGGACAAAAAAGGAAAGAAGGAAAAGGAAGAAGAGAAAAACACAGCTCTACGGTAAAAGAACAAAACAAATTGCATAAAACATGGAAAAGAAAACAACTGAACCAACTGGTCATGCCTGTTGTGATGAATTTAGTGCACTTTGGGATTCTTTAACAGGTTTTGAAGATTCATCAATGGCTATATTCCCCATTCCCACCTCCATTGCTTCCCTCTCATCCTTCTCCACCTTCTTAGAAATACTCCCGTTGGACGCCTGAGGTTGCACACCAGCCACGGAAGGCTCAAGGAGTCGAGGACCTGCACTGAACCATGAATGACTGAGGCATTGTGCAGCTGTTGGCCTCTTTTCAGGCACAAAATCAAGTATGGGAACTAGAAACTCTGCCATGTCATTTGCATCTTGCTCGCTGAATGCGTACTTCTCTGTTAGCACCTTATTAAGAGGCCAGAAACGCAATCGTCGAATATGCTTCAAATCCCCATACCGGTTAAAGAAGTCCCGGGAATACTTGCCACCTAATGCAGTCTGCAAAAGAAACATTTATGAATACCCTTATTTAACCAGATTTATTGTGAAACAGTATAAACTCACATTCTTGATTCTTCAAAGTAGCAGTGTAAGCACTGCATATCAGTTTCACTTCTTTCAGTGAGCAAAGTATCATGGTATTACCTTACGGGGAATTGTTCCAAGAAGTTCCATCATCAGTGCCAGGTGATCCTGAAAAATGAGAATTAAAAGTCAATATGGAACTTAAATTATTTAAAGGAATACAATATATCTGACACCTAGTTTTTCAAATACATCGTAAACTTCCTTGAAATTCGAAGTGTGCAGTCTACTCCCGTCACTCTATGATCAATTAGCTCAATACCCTATTCAAGCAAATCCAGTAATGTCTCAGGCAAAAAATTAACTCTGTAATATTTGATGAATTATACTGGTTAGATGATGCTTACGATGATATCGAAATTTACAAATTTGCAACTACAAGGGCCCCTTTAAAGTGTTGAGTGCATCAGATAAGACAATTTAGGGGGTGGGGAACAATAATGACCGCATAACGATAGAACATACAAAATGGTCCACCATAAGGTGTAAGTTTTAATATTTGAATTGTTGCCTGAACGAAGAAAATATACATGTTCTATGATCTATCTAGGTGGCTATCCATGGAAAGAAATATTTTGGTGAATTCTCAGTATCTGTAAAAATATCCTATTTGGAAAATGAGACAGTGCAGTACTTCAAAAGCGGCAAAGCTTTAAAAATCTAACAAAAATCTTCAGCAATTTCAGAGGAAGAAATCAAGAATTTCACATACCTCATCCCGATCATAATTGTCACCGCTGTGTGGATCAAAAAGAACGTCACCAGTGGCTAGCTCAAAACAAACACAAGCAAAGGACCATAAATCTGCTGGAGTTGAGTATTTCGCTCCAAGAATAACTTCTGGACATCTGTACTGCCTTGTCTGAATATCACTAGTAAACTGCTTATATGTCCAACAAGCATTTCCAAAATCAACCAATTTGCATTTAAGGTCAGCTTCTGTGAATAACTTCTGCCTTGCAGAACGGCTTGCTTTTGCTTCTTGAGTTTCTTCCTTTTCTTCACCCTTTACTGATTCATTACTAACCCCAGAATCCTTCACTTGTTCTTGAACAGAAACCCCATTTGATTGTACTTCATTAATAGAATCTTCCGCATCAACTGTTGTGGAATCTGCCTCCATATCCTTCGAAATTTCCCTTCCCTCACAACCTTGAGTTGCCTTCTTAGCCTTTTTACGGATCTTCTTTTTCTGGTTTTTGGTGAGATCTCCGTTTAACTTCTTAATGTCTTTAGAAGCCCCAGAGACGGGCACAGTTTTATCTTTGCTGGTTGGAAGGATGAGAGGAGCACCTGATTTCCTAGGATCTTTAGATGGATCAATCATTGACGAAAGCAAAACATTCTCTGGCTTTAGATCAGTGTGTATTATTGAAAGTTGACTATGCAAATAATCCAAACCCACTAATATATGGAAACAAATTTCTTTGACCATGTGCAGCGGAGCCCCTCGGTAGTCATTATACTTAATAAGGGTCAGGAGGTTATCGCCCAGGTACTCAAAAACCAAACAGACGTGCTGTCCATTTGGGCCTGAATGCTTGAAGTGATCCAAAAGCTTCACAACACACTTCTTATTGCCAGGGTCTCCCTCGGCAATCTGTTTGAGAATCTTTATTTCGTCCATCGCAGCTTCAGTGTAATAACGAGAACTCTTTTGAATCTTCAAAGCTACATAACGCTACAAACAATGAATTTCTCATGTTGTTAAAGGTTTGAACAATGAGATTATAGAATGGGTACTCAATTACTTTCGTACACGTGCATAAAAAAATCCGCACACACAACAGGAAAGATAGAGAATCTTCAATCCAAATGCTAACAAAACAACTAAGATAAAGTAACTGTAATAAGAAACTAGCTCAAATTACTCAAGAGTAACCAATGCAATAAATTTATTCAGAAAACGATCCTTACTCAACTACGCCCAACTCTTTTCTCTATTTGTATAAGCCAACCAATATAATCTGAAAATTTGAGCCATTCCCTAATATTTTTTCTTTTTTTTTTTTTTTTTGTTCTTCTACTCCTCTTGCAAATTACATTCAAAATTTTCTTTTCATTCTCACAATTACCGAATTGGTTCGCTATCAACTAACTGGATTCATCAAAAAATTATGCTTGTTTTCATTGCCTAAACCCTAAATTTCCAAAGAATCATACAGAACACAACATTTCATTTCCTCTACTCTTTTCATTTTCCCTCAGTTTCTCAGTAACCAAACAAGCAGCATTCTTCACAATAAGACAGATACATACCGAGCTCTTTGTGTCCCACGCAAGCCAGACGGTGGAGAAGTGGCCCCACCCGAGCTTGCTCTGCACCACATAGCAGCCATTCTTGAAGGAGTCCCCAATAGAGACGGCGTGGTAGCCTCCCTTCTTGTAATCCTCGGTGCCTTCGTCTTCCGATGTGTAATCGCTGAGCTCGTCCCGGTCATCCGCCATTGGAATTGGGGAATTAGGGTTAACTCTTCACTGAGAAACCCTAGGGAGGTTTACTGGAACAAAGACCAACAAAGAAAGTTGATTGAGATGGCAGAACCGCAATTTTGAGGAAAACAAAGAAAAGAAGAAAGGTGGCAGAACAGTAAATTAAATATAAAAAGAAAACAAATGGGCCTGGCTAGCCCAGACTCTACCCGGCCCAAGATATTTGGGCACCACATTTGTTCATTGTAAGATTTGAACCCCATACAAACATAATCCTAATATAAACTTCAACCTTAAGCTTTATTTGATTAAAAGCAAAACTAGCAAAATTCCCACGCCATTGTTTGAATGAACCCTAAAAGAGTGCAATTGTGGACCAAACTGAACCTAATTGTAATAACTTGTTTGGTAAGTTTGACTTGCATGAAAATCCACCTAACCTGAATCAATCCGCATAAACTGGTTCTTAACTATTTTAGCAGTTATTACATTTTTTTTATCGGTTGTTAGCGTATGTAATATTATGTTTTTCTCACAGATTGGTGTGTCCTTAACTGTGTTCAAATGGTTTCTTATTAATCAATTCAATACTGTTTACTATTGAGACACACAAAACTGACACATTTACTAACCATTTCCTATACAAATGTGTGCCTTACCATTGTATATAAGATTTAGAATTTGTCAACTAACATGCAAGTTGCTCCCTTTGTTTCTCTCAATCGTAGGGATTTGTAACCGCCAGATTAGACTAATTAGTTTGTCAATCAAAGGAATAACCATAACTACCCAAACTAAGTAAATTGCAAATCCCCTCTTCTTCTGTTTTATAAAATGTTTGTTAACTGTGCTGGTAATCCTCTCATATTCCCAAGAAAATGATTATGATTTTGATGATGGCAAGCTAGAAACCTACCAATTAGCACTTAATCAACCCCTTGTAATGTTCCATTTTATCATAACCCTATCTCTTCATAACACATGACCATTTCCGTCAAGATTGGATGCGATATATTACCCCAAATTATACCCCTCCTCCAAATTCAGTTCTCGAACTACGATCGTCACTGGAAGCACCGCCACCGAGCATGGGTGGTGCTGTAAATAAAGCTACTTTATGTATCATGTCATGCGATTTTGATTGTGAGAGCATAAACGGACCTAAGAGCAACTCCACCTCAAGAAAATTGCTTCGGCTAGTAGGCCATCCAATCCCCCAACCTACCCAAAACTACTCCAACCTTGCCCAATCAGCTGGGCTCTAGAGGGCCAGACCAAGCAAATGGGCTATTCTAGCCCAGCCTTGTGACTAAGTTGATCTGACGTTGCCTGGCGTCAGCCACGTGAAGCCCCTTTTTTTTTTTTTTTTTTTTTTTCAACCAGGCACGTGCATTACACACGCAAATATCGGCGAGTGAGCCAACACAGAGACATAGTCGGGGCCCGCACTACAGCACATAGAGCTCTTCTTGGTTAGGGGCAATGTGGCTGTGTCTGGGACGTTAGATTTTCAGTGGGTATATTTCTGGCGGTTAGATTTCGGACAGTTAAAAAATTTTGAATTCAAAAAGAACGGCTAGTACACGTGCGGATTCTAGTTCGTTAGATATTCCAATCAACGGTCCAGATTTTTTGGGCTTAAAAATTACAATATATATATATATAAAACAATCCTATTATTACTGTTGGGATTATGTGTCAAAATCTAGGCTTTTGGATTAATCATACAATGTAATCCAACAGTCCATATTAATTAGGTAAGACAAAAGTTATAAAAAAATTATTAACAAATACAGAAAAACATCTCCACCAATTATGGTGGCAGTGGAGGCGGTTGAATCTCATTTTATGGTTATTAGGTTTTACTATGTGGTCACTTTTGGGCTTTTTCAGGTGGGCCTTGGCTTTTGGGACGAGACACACTCTGTAATTTTTTGTTTTAGGTATTGAAGAGAACCTATACTCATGTGATGAATGCATAAGTAGTGTCCCATTTGTGCCTACCCTATTTATGGAGTTGTTATTTTATTTCCTCACTCATCTACCGTCTCCGTTTGGACTTTGTTATAAAAATTCCCATTGACCTAAGAAAAACATATGAAATGCTTCTGACATTCAAGGGTTTCTAGAAGATGAACATGGAGTCAAGTTTCGTTCAAGGGTTTCTAGAAGATTAAGATGGAGTCAAGTCTCCTCACATCCTTGAAAGGTTGGAAACAATTCAGCAAGTTTCTTCCTCTGGCACTTGACCTTTGGTGTATATATGATGGTTCAACCCAATCTCAGCGAGCTGTGGACGTGTCCGAGACACAGAAGAGCCATACACACAAAGACTAATAAAGGTTCTCCTACTTGAAGAAGTGTCTTCCATGCGAGGTGCTAAAAAGTGACAACCGCTTTAACTTGGATCTTCATGTATTTAGACAACAGACTGTAAATTCGAGAATTATAGCAAAACTGCGCAAGCAGATAGATAAGAGAAGCACATAGGAGGTGCTTCTCTTAGCACAAGTTACAAAAGTTGCAACTACATTTTACCATAAGAAAGAAACCAAAAGAAATTGACGAAAAAGCAAACGGTGATAGGTTTAGAAATTACATGTGTTTGTTCACATATAATGTCATGTCACACTGCTTGTCACGGCCTGATAATAAAATGCTCGTCCCAGATCGGGCACGAACAGGTTGCTTGCTTGTTCTTCCATTCAGCTCCACAATTATAGCAAAACTGATGTCCACATCTACAAAGACAATAAAGACATGGTAAAAACTACAAGGGTTCATACAAAACTCATGAAATTATATATATAGCAGCATCCAAAAACAAAAATAAAAAGAAACACGAGTGAAGGCTTTTCTTAGTTTTCTTTGCAAGAAAGTCGAGAGAAAGTCGAAATGTCCTTACAAGAGAAAATTGCATTTGCGTCGAGATCTTGGGACACCATGTAAAAAAGTATAACTTTACTAGCAATATTAATGTATTGCCCTAAAATGTTAATCCACATAAGAACTCAAAGGAACTTCCTCGCAAATTGGAATGTGAAAAACAAAGAGCGGTGTTCGTGAGAGTAAAAGGGTGTGCGGAAATCACTTCCCCTCTAATCTTGTCTTTTCTTTTCTTGGCTATTCTTTCATATGTAACATTTCAAAGCTTTCTAAATTAAGACAGCCAAAAGAATCACAGAGGAAACCTAAAAATTAATCAGATTGGAGGGACTAGAAGCGTAAAGCACAAGCACCTGCAAGTGATGTGGTAGCAACCACTATCAAGTTCAACCATATGATTGCACTTTGAACACTGGCGCCAAAGTTTCTTCGACGCAAATGATTTCAACAATTGGTCTTCCACGCAGGAATACGTTTCTGATCTCTGGAAATCGTAGCAGCTCATATCATAGTGCCAAGGAACCTTGCAGTTGATACAGAAATAGTGTTTACATTTCACGCACTTCCTGCCTCCCTCACCAACAAAAGAAGTCTTGGTATTTTCCAAGACCTCCTGTTTCGACATTAGTGCAGAACACCTCGGAAATGGGCAGTAAACCTTCTCCGTAACAGGAATTAAAGACTCCTTGATTCGTTCGATCAAAACATTGGCTAGTTCAGACGACAAGAATGTCTTACAACTATCGACATTCACCTCACACTTACAGTCCTTATGAGGGCATTGTGCCACGAGCCCGCCTTGCAAATTTATTTCGACGTGATGTTTCAAGCAAGGCAAGCAATATTTGTGTTGACAAGTACCAATCGAAAGCATTCGAGCAACATCAATGTCTTCAAAACAAATCAAACAAGTTTCCTTCACACTCATGGCTTTGCTAGTTCGGGCAGGCAGAGGGGTTCTTAGAAGGCGTAGTATCAAATGTATAACGCTGCTTGCAAGACTCCGTGAGTTCGAAACCTATTTGTTATATATTGTCAGTCTTCTCCATCAATTGCAACAATATAACAAAAGCTTCTGTGCTAACCAAAACAGTAAAATTGAAATGATGAAGCTTAATGCTAATTTAAACTAACATATCGGTCAACCAAGTTATCGTCACAGGAAAAAGATGAACCTTTTCAACTTCAAACCGCAAGCTCCGTAGAATTTGAAGAAGAAAAGTTCGTTCGCACAATTTATCAGAGCACAACTCAGAGTAGCGTTCGGTTGCGCGTTCTTGATGGAGAAGAAGCAAGAATTCAACCAAAGAATAAGAATTGCAGAAGATCGTACCGGTTTTGCAGAGAGAGATTGCAAAAGCAGCGTAGAAGTCAGGATCGAAGACACCGATCGGCCATGTACGGCGAAGATACCATATGGAAATGAAGAAACTAACCTCAACAGTGAAGTTAGAGAGAAAAGTAGAGAGATAGAATTCTAGAGAGAGAGGAATCGCTTTCTGCAATTTTTTTTTTTTGTAAAATTTGCAAGTGATCTCAGTCCAACATGACTTGTTTGGAATTTTTTTTAAAAATATTTAAAAGCTTTTTTAATAATAAAAATTTTAAAACCAACTTTTATTGAAAATACAAGTAAATATAAAAAAAATACTTAAATATTTTCTGAAAAATACTATATAATCGATGCATCATGCAAAAAGTACTTCAACCCCATAGACTTCTCTATTGGAATTTGGAACCGACTCAATTGGACAGATTCTAACCACTCCATTGGAACCGACTCAATAATTTTAAACCTCCCAAGTTAACCAAAAAAAAAAATATCTTTCCTCTCAAATTCACCGAAAAAATAAAAGTAACTTTCCTCTCAATCTTTTTGACACCTGAAAGCATCTCAAGCATTGATATCTTTACACCCTCACCCCCACAGTCCACACCACAAAACGATCCATGTTGTAAAAGTTATGAAAATAAATGCCCACATGTTTTGGCCTAAGATAAAAAGTAAGGAATACTTAAGAATAATAGTATTATTGTTGCTGTATGATATTTTTCATAATGCACTTATTTCACTTTAATAATTCTTTACAGATATAGCTCTATATAAAGAGTATTCCGTGTATGATTACAATACACAACACAGAAAAAAATGAAAGCAATAATATCAATATCCTTTCATTCCCTTCATTTCCTGCAATCCTTTGGTGTTATAGTTACAAAAATAAACATGTATCACGTTGCAACTACTTTGCTCATGTCTCTAGCAAAGGTTACCTCTCTAACTTTTGTCTATTTATAACAATCTAAGATTTTGAGATTCTTTCTAGCTAGTTTCGAAATATCAAAATTTCAAGAGATTTTTCAATATGCTCAGATCATAAAATAATACATAACATGTAATTATATATTTAAAGAAACACTTTAAAAAATAACTTTGCACTAATTATATAGTTACATGTGACGTATTGTCTCGTGCTTCGAATACAATGAAAAATCTTACCAAATTTCAACTTCAAATCTTTGAGTTTTGACGCGAGAGAGAGAGAGAGAGAGAGAGAGAGAGAGAGAGAGAGAGAGAGAGAGAGAGAGAGAGAGAGAGAGAGAGATGTGGTCATGAGTTATGAGGAGTCATGCCTTCATGCATTGCGAAAGTGGAGAAAGAGTAGCACGTAAGGTTTGATTATGAGGGTAAACCAGAAGGGTTTTCGTGGTACGTCTTTTGGAGTTCTCCACCTTAATCAATTTCACAACAATAATTTAGGGTCTATTTGATATTTGATTTGAGTTCAAAATTTTTAATTCAAAAACAATTTTTAAGTTTAAGTCCTAAAATAAGCTGTTTGGTAAGCCCATTTTGCAAAACATGAACTCAAAAAAAATTTAAGAACAACTCGTTATGATTTGAGATCGCCAAAAGTCAGGTTTTGTGGTTATAATGTGTTCAACTAAAGTCATATGGAATTATCTATTCAACATATTATATATTACTATAGAAATGGCATGAGACTCTTTTAAAAGTGGGACTATTCATGGACTCTTTGATATTAACGTTAATTTTCACACCAACATTATAAAATATTGTGTAAAAAAAAAAAAAATGAGATGCAGCCACTTAGTACTACTATATAGTGGTATACTTCTTCACTTGTAAGTAAGAGGTCTTAGGTTCAATTATCGCCAAACGCGAATTTGAACCACATTATTGCTAGCCCATTATAAGGTTTAGCCTACTCCCCCACCCCCTTAGTGTAAATAATATCGTTTGTTAAAAAAGAAAAAAAAACAAAAAAAAAGAGAGTTCATAAGAAGTCCTACTCTTGAGAGATTTCCCTTCGCATAAATGATATTATCAAATGAGAAATAATAAACACACACCCTTTGTAGACAAACGCTCCCATGTTTAGTTTTCAGCCGTTATTTTTTTTTATTCAATTAGATAACCAAAAATAAAAATTCGATAACTTAAAAAAAAAAAAAAAAAAAATAGAGTTGTGTGAGACTCAAAAAAATGTGTGCAAAAATTATCTTTCGATTAATTATCCTTCTACAAGGGTGTCTGTTGTGTTGTGGCATAGAAAAAGGAATGTCAGGAAGCTTCCTTCTCTATTTCTTGGTTTTTTTACACAAAGCAAAGTGACATTACACATTTGGTGTACCTTGTTCTTAATTTTTTCTTCTTTAGCACATTCTCGTCTAGGGATAATGTGATGTCCCACAAAATATAAACTCTGTATCACTTTTCCTTTTTCAATGAAATAAGTCTTGATACTTGATTTTCTTTCTAGTTGAAATAATTGACATGCCTTCGATTTGTAGTTTAAATTGCAGCCCTATTTGGTATGAATGTGAAGACTTCGATTGCATCTGCCCGTTAAATTCATTTCAATCTTTAAACGTTTATAGAACGATGAAATTTTGTATTGTATGTTATATGTACATTGATGTTAAAAGTATTAAGTAGTAGTCCTAGTTGAAGTGTCTCAATACTGTATAAACCCAAACCTAATACTTTGTCCATCTAATCTAAATCAATTAACCAATCTTAATTTGTTTTTTTCTTAACTTCATACCATTAAAGTTATGTAAGACTCGTGCTAATTGAAATGGATGGAATTTGCAATAGAATTGTAGCTCACTAGGAGGGTTATATTTAGGTCACTCTTGGCTTAAATTTGTACAAAATTTGCCTCTAGTTACAAGTCAAAATAAATTTATTAAAAAGGATCAGGCTACAACCTCTAGCCTCGTCGTTATTATAACTTTTAGAGTGGGCCTGTGTTTTTAACCTTTGGATCAAATTTCAAAGATCTAGATTGTTTGATGAGGAGAATTAAGTGGAAAAGATCATGAGAGGATCCCTTTCCTAATACCACTAACAATCAAACAAAAAAGAAAAAGAAAAGAACACCCTAATAAAACTTATGGGGGTAGATTAGTCATTTGAGTAAAAAGGAAAAAGAAGAATCCTACTTTTTGTCCTTTTAACAATTAATTGATGAGGAGATATATTGCCAAACGTGGACTACCTATAGCTTTAAAAACCGACCATGTAAGGTAAAATGTGAAATAATTGTGCATTGGGTTCCGCTAAAGTTCACAAAAAATGGACTACATGCCATTTCAAAAAGATAATGGAACTTAATTGGCTCTTTTCGAAGAACATTTCTAATGGTTCCTTAAAGGAGTCTGCTGTACCTAAAATGTAGACAAAAGTTAGAAATATTCATCTCTAATCACACTCCCTCACCACACTCCTAGTAGTCATGGATGCGTGTTAAAGAGACAGTGAGGTTGGATGCACAAATCATTGATGAAATTACATATTTATGTGATATTAAGGAGGAGGTTAAAAAGTGAAGATATTACAGAAAAACTGATCATATCCCAGAAATGGTGAGGTGAACTCCATATCCTAAAAGTTCTTAAATTTCAGCTAAAATTGACATATTTCGTCGATATTTCCAACATATCGATTAAATATCGACAAATTGCTATAGGACATTCCATAAAATTGCATTTCAAATTTCCACATTTTGGTGCCAACTTTCATTATTTCTATCGAAGACAATCGATATCAATATGATATATTTATCAATATTTCCATAAATTTACATATCAATATTTTCACTGTTACTGATATTTTAAACACTATATGTAACGGATTGGGTTGGATGGTGGTGAAGATAAGCTTTCGAGGGAGGTTCGGTTGACGTGTACAAAAACTAGGAGGAGACGAAGGTGAGAATGGTGGCGGATCATGTCGGCAGGCTACAGATACCTTGCACTGTAAAATGCAATTGTTGTTTGGGTCTCTCCCAATATATTACTTGCAAAGTAAGAAAAAGAAAAAAGATGATGAACGTAGGCGCATGCGCATGCGCATGTGCATGTTTTTGTAGTTCACCAAAACCCGGAAGAAGCACGGAAGATCCCACTTGTGTCACACCGCAAACTCGAGATTTTGTACCTTTGAAAAGTAAAAGTTTACCGCAATTAATAAAACAATAAAAACAAACAAATATTTAAATAAATTATTTACCATTTCCACGTTTTCGAAACTTCTCCTCTCCCTCTCTCTCTCTCTCTCTCTCTCCCTCTCTCTCTCTCTCACGTCAATTGCCATCTCTCTGTCTCTCTGTATCTCTTGCTTTCTCTCTCAAGGCTCTTTCTTTCTTTCCTTCCTTTTATTTCTCAAAAACGCACACGGATTATACTTTCTTTCCTTATTCTCTCTTTGTCTGCGGTTAGAATTGGAAGCTCTGAGAGCTCCTGATTAAATCTTGGGTTTTGATACAAATTCTAGTTGTTCCCACCGTAATGGGCCTTCCCGCCGGGATTCTCATCGCCGGAGCCATTCTGATGTCGGCGGCCGTGGTTCTGTGCAGTTTTCCGGCCACCCTCACCCTCGAGAGAGCTTTTCCTTCGAACCACCGAGTGGACCTGAGCCAACTCAGAGCCCGGGACAGAGTCCGGCATGGGAGGAGGCTTCAGTCCTCCAATGGCGTCGCTGATTTCCCTGTTGAGGGAACTTACAACCCCTACCGCGTTGGGTAATTTGGTCTCCTCCTTTGGCACTTTTAATGGGTTTTTGATGTGGTTTTTCTCTAATTTATGGATTGGTTTGTGTGTTTGATTTGATTTGATTTTGTGGATAATGGGTTGCATTTTTAAGTTGGGTTTCTTTCCTTATAAGTAACAATTAGTTCCCCGCTGTGGTTATTTGTAAACCATCTCTTATTTCTTTATTTGTTTCTTTAAAAGCTGTATAAGTTTAATGCTGATTTTCTTAATTGTTTTCTTCTGCTTTGATTTTTTTTTCTCTAAAATTCCATGTTCTTAGCAGTAATGGGTATTTATCATCGAAGGCTTTGGAGAACTGTTACTAATTCTGTTGTTTTTTCTCGGAATTTATTTCCCTTTTTAGGCTTTATTATACAAAGCTGCAATTGGGATCTCCTCCAAGAGATTATTATGTGCAGATTGATACCGGAAGTGATGTTTTGTGGGTCAGTTGCGGTTCCTGCAACGGTTGCCCTGAAACAAGTGGGCTCCCGGTAAACTCGCATTTCCTTACTTTCAACATTCCTATCATGGTTTCAATTTTTTTTTTCGAGTTTTTGAAAGCTTAGGAGCCATATTCTGCTACAGTTTTTGAAATGGTTGCTTGTAACTCATACAGATTCAGATCAATTTGTTTGATCCTGGAAGTTCATCAACGTCACAATTCATTTCTTGCTCAGATCGAAGGTGCAGTCTTGGATCTCAATTGGATTCTGTTTGTTCCACACAGAATAACAAGTGTTCGTACACCTTCCAGTATGGAGACGGCAGTGGGACATCAGGCTATTACGTATCAGACTTGTTGCACCTTGAGACGATTCTTGAGGGTTCCATGACCCAAAATTCTTCAGCTAATGTTGTCTTTGGGTGAGTTATAATGGGCCTTTCCAAGTTAAATAATTGAATTGTACTCTTTTGTGCATTTTTCTTGAATCTTGAAAGTCATTCTCTAGGATGGTGAAAACAGGTGTAGCACCTTGCAGACTGGAGACTTGACAAAGTCAGACCGAGCTGTTGATGGGATCTTTGGGTTTGGCCAACAGGGTATGTCTGTCATCTCTCAGTTGTCTTCACAAGGAGTAGCACCAAGTGTCTTCTCCCACTGCTTGAGGGGAGACGATACTGGGGGAGGTATATTGGTTATCGGCGAGATTCTGGAACCAAATATAGTCTATAGCCCGCTTGTCCCCTCACAGTACGTTCCTTTCTGTAATTCCACTGCACATCTTACAATATCACCCCGAAGCTAAAAATATTTTGTGGCCTTCTGTTATTTCACAATAGTAATCTGACTCCATTATAGCATATTATGGTTTACCTAAAACCAAACAGTTTTGGTAACACAAATAAATCACCTTCAGAACAAAAGGGCAGTTCACTTGACCATTTGGAATCCTTTAAAAATTAATTATTCCTGCATGTACTTCTAAACGAAAAATTTAACACGTTGCTCCATTCTGATATGTCAAATATTAGGGACTTATTCTTTTTCATTTTTGTTTCCTGCTATATTCCTGAGAATGAATAACATAAACCTCACTAATGTGTTTTTGACTAACCATTTGGACATTTAATATTTCAGGCCTCATTATAATTTGAATCTGCAGAGCATTTCTGTCAATGGGCAGATATTACCCATTGATTCCGCAGTGTTTGCAACATCAAGCAACAGAGGAACTATAGTCGATTCTGGTACAACTTTGGCATACCTCGCAGCCGAAGCGTATGGCCCTTTTATCACTGCTGTAAGTCTCACTTATGTGATTGCCTATAATTAGTCTGTTTTGGACATCATTCTGGTGCTTCGGGAGAAATAAATGGAAACATCATGCTCTTTGATATGTTACGCTAGACAATGTTTATGGTGATGACACTGAGTATTGAATTTCACAAAGTTTGGGTAAATAAAGCTAGAAAATTTTCAATAATATTTTTTCTTGCCATGCAGATAACAGCTTCTGTTTCACAATCTGTGAGCCCTGTTGTTTCCAATGGAAATCAATGTTATTTGGTCACCTCAAGGTAAACTTTCTGAATCTGTCGTCTCCATTCTTTTCTCATTTTGTGCTCTGTTTTGTAATGGTTTTCTCTAACATGTATGTGTATTTTGTGTTCAGTGTCAGTGATATATTTCCTCAAGTTAGTTTTAACTTTGCTGGTGGCGCATCCATGATTTTGAGACCTCAGGACTACCTCATACAGCAGACTTCTGCTGTAAGTTTTCTTTTTAGATATTTCAGTTACTAAGAACTTGCACCGACATTTTGTTTTCTCACAATACTGATGAATAAAGTGAAATGCATCTGCTTCTTCTAGTGGACAGTCCATGTGATGGATTTTCCAATTGCATATGTCTTCCTTGGCTATTCTTCAGTATACATCCTGCTTCATTTCCTTCAACATTTCATTCATTAACAGTTTCTCTCCACTCACTAGCATTTAGAACGAGTAAATATTGGAAAGTAGAAATGGTTTTGAGCTATAAGATTTACACTGTCCATACATTGCTTGTCCTTTATTTATACCTTATGTAAAGCTATAGTCTTGCTGTCTGAATCATTATTTGAGATGGGTAAACTTCTTGTTACAGAGTGGTGCTGCAAGGTGGTGCATTGGTCTTCAAAAAATTCAAGGTTCAGGGATAACGATTTTAGGAGGTATAGACACCAAACTGGAAACTTTTTGTCGACTAATTAATTTTGTGGATTCTGTACTTTGAAAGTTTATACTCCCTTATCGTGAATTCTGTGGTTGGATGTATGTTTAAGAGTTTTTCTTAATGTGATATTCCCCTTGCCAGACCTTGTGCTAAAAGACAAGATTGTTGTCTATGATTTGGGTGGTCAACGAATTGGATGGACTAACTATGACTGTAAGTTTCCGTATCATACCTGATTTATGCAATCATTCATTCATATCTTTTTTGCACTTACTCTCGAAGCTGTGAGTTTATGCCCGCAGACCCAGCACTAAACTTTGACCCGTTGTATCATCTTTATTAGGTTCAACGTCAGTTAATGTTTCTGCAACGGGTAGAACTGGAAAAGGTGAATATGTCAATGCAGGACAGCTAAGTGACAGCAGTTCTTTGCATAATGATCGCTACGAGCTGATACCAGCATGCATGTTGGCTTTCGTTTTGTTTATCATAACTATACAAGGAAACTTGGTTTTATAGCATACGCTTCCAATATCTGGGGTTATCATATCATTCTTTTTTCCACTGTATATCTCTAATCTTGCTGGTTTATATTCATAGGTTTGTGTTTCTTCTGAGATTGTTTTCATCAAACATGTAGAATTTTACACGTTACCCTGCCGATAGGTTGTAAAATACATTTACGTGTAATTGGTTCAATGGGATAGTAGTTTATACGAAACTTCCTTCATGTCATTCCTTATTTGCACCGGTATATGCTTTGGCACAGATTCGCGTTTTTATTCTTTTTACAATTATTATGAAGTGAATTGTAATTACCTAGATCTTATCAAGATGTTTGAAACTAGATTTTTAAGGAGCTAATGTTAACTAAATGCTAGATTTATTTTCGCAAGCAATGATCTCTCACATTTGCTTTAACATGTGATATTCAGTTCTTTGACAGTGCTTATCAATTGTGCTCATCTGTTTGCGAGTTTAACGCGCAAGGAAGTAAGACTTTTCAGGTAGCAAAGCTAGCTCTTCGTATCTATGGCATCGTGCAGGTGAACCTCGCTACACAACCAATTGTTACTCTAGCATCTGCATACAGGCTTACACCTTCCTGTTACCCGGCCTACATGAAAAAATTCCGTAGCTCCCTTAGAATTTAAAGCCTATATGGCCTCGTGAAATCATTCATATAGCCGCTGTCGGAGCAGCCGTAACATCCCCCTATTTCCACCCGGCTCCTCAAAAGAGTCCCTTACCCAGATTTGATCCAACAGTTTAAGCTCTGTGACAGCGGACCATTGGACCTGTAGGAGCTCGGAGGAAAATTGATCTGCTTCCCCCTGCTGTCCCATTTTTTCAAGTTTCTGGACATGGTGATTTGCTAGAGGGTCTGTTTTCCTCCTCTTTTTCCAAAGGAGGAGAAACTTCAAGGCCGGGATTGTTTTTCCTCCTCTCTTCCCAAGGGAGGAGAAACAATCCCAACCATGAACTCCCCGAACATGGAAAAGGAAGTAATGTTGTAATCTTCCTCTTTTCCCCAAAAAACTATCTAATAACTTTATTTAATGATAAAGACAAGAGGGAAAAAAAAAAAAATATCAAGCGTGCCTGCAGTCTCTACATCTTCCAACTGCTTCTTTTTCTAGTATTCATCAATTGGGGTCCAAAAATTGCCTTGCCCGACCAACTCCAATCATGGCTACTCCAATATCTATTTTACAACACTTACCTCTATATTTGTAATTAATATATATACGCACACCCTAGTATCTATTATATATTATGAACATATGAAGCACTAAAGAGTACCTTGTGCAACTTTATTTACCAAGCCACTAGCTTTTATACCTACAAGTTTGATTTACATGATGCACCATTGAGACGAATGCAATGTTCCCAGCATTTTCCATCCACGAAACCACCAGCGCCGTGAGATGCTTCGGAAATTGAATGGTAACCAAAATTTAGGATTTTTAAGTTCACACAGATATTGAAATGATTGAAGACTTGAGATGCTTCTGAAATTGAAGGACATGAAGCGGGGGTACGATCTGGCCCCATATATGTGGGTTCATTCAATTTTATTGATTTCATTTGCGTTATTTTTTTATCCTGCAAAGGGAGAAGGTGAGATTGTAGGTGGAGGAGAAAAGGAAGCTGCATATGGGCGGACAATAGAAGAAAGTTAAGTAATTAGTGTAGAAAGTTAAGAAATTGAAGAGATACAGAGAAAATTTGATGAGTATCGAAGAAAATTACAATAAGAAAATGTGTTTGGAAGGTGAGAATGTGCCAAAAAAATTCAAGTAGGGGAGCGACAAGAATGTAGTACCGTTAAATTTCATAAACAATGTAGTACCGTTAAGTTTCATAAACAATGTAGTATCGTTAAGTTTCATAAACAGTGTAGTAGGTTCATAAACAATATCATAAGTTTCATAAACAGTGTAGTATAGTTAAGTTTCATAAACAGTTTGTGTGAGGACTCGTAGGTCCACGCGTCAGATTTTTTTAAATTTTTTTTTAATATTAAAATTATGTCTTTTTCATTAAAATTTAAGTTCTTTTATCATTTTTATTAAAATTTAAGAGTTTTTCATTACAATTTAAGTTTTTTTTCATTAAATAAGGTTATAACATGATTTTTTATTAAAATAAACTTAGCTCAAGTCATTTTCATAGAAGTTTTTCTTTAAATGCATAGCATCTCGCTTCAAATAAATTTTATATAATTAGGTGGGTCTTTAATTAAGCAAAATGAAGTCTTAATTAAAGTAACAAATTAATTAACATGTAAAGTCCAAAGCTCAATTGTTAAACATAAAGCTAAACAGCCCAGTGAACATAAACCTATACTATGTGAATGCATATGCATGCCAAACTTATTTGAGTGGATGTCTCTGAAACGTTTGCCATTTTTATGATCAGGAGCACGAGAGACAAATTTAGATTAAAAGAGTTACAATGGAAAAATCATTACAAGGTTAGGGGTTTTGTTAAGAATTGCCAATTTTGCACTAACATTTTGATTGTTCTATAAGGTATTTTGATGTTGAACTTGTTTCAAGTTGAGTTTTAGTATGGTGATCATCATGAAATATATATATTTTTTCTTCTTCTTTCAATTGGGTTTGCATTAATGGCATAAAAAGCATTTAGTTTGTAAAAGATTAGGTTTTGAACTTTTGAGTTTGTTTGAATGTTGAGTACTTGTATTAATGACAATTTTTAATGGGCCTACAAGTGAGGCACAAATCAAAACTAAAACTGTTTGAAATCAAACCAAACCAAAACTAAATAGTTTGGTTTCATTTCGGTTCTCACCCAAAAATCGCACTAAACAGAATAAATTTTGATTTCGCTTTTACTCTAAAACCGCACTGAATCAAACTGTACCTAATTCTAACGGCCGCGGTCACGTTGAGGCATAACGTCTCTGGAGGTTCGGTTTATTGAGAGAAAGAGAGAGGGAGGAGAGTTTAGTGTGTGAGGAGAGCAGAGTGAGAGTAGGTGTGTGATTGCATGTTGTTTATACAGAAACGGAAAGAAATTAAAGGCATGCAAAAGGGAAGTAAGGGCTTTTGGGTTGAAAGCGAGAGCAAAATCAATAGAAATTGACTTCTGATTTCTTCACCAGACCGCCGCGTGAGTAGCCAAATGATTTTTAGAATTCTGCCGTGGATCTTTTTTTTTTTTTTTTTTTTTTTTTTTTTTGAATTATGCTCTAAAATGGTTAAGTGACGTTTCTGAGTGTAGATAATATTGTTTGTTAAAAAAAAAAAAAAAGGGTTAAGTCACGTGGTTAGGTGGTTAATTGGGCAGTTGAGAAAATAATGAGAAGGGCACAGAGGACTTTTTATTTTTTGTTTGGAAGTTTTAATTTAATTTAACGACCTAATAATTTAGTTATTTATTTGGTCAAAAGATAGACTTTATTAAATTCTAATGGTAATGTTTACATATTCAGCAAGAATATTAAAAAGAAAATCAGGACCAATAACATCCCATAAATAATTTGATTTTGTTGAAATTTGGTTTTTGGGATTGGAATTTATAAGACGATTGATTTTATGATCAGATCCATCTTAAATTGTTTGGTTAGGCAGCTAATCTAAACTACATATTAATATCTTTTTTTTGTCCATTAAAAGAGGGTAAAAGATTATTTAATCTTTTATCACAACAAAAAAGTTAGGGGCATAAATGTAATTTCACCAAATAAAATTTTGTTATTTTCTGTTTAAACCTAATCTACAGGTGATTTTAACATCTCCATTTTTTTTTATAAAGAAAGATAAAAAATAAACCTCTCCCTCTCTCCCCACTCCCACTTTTACTCTCACTCTCTTCATCTCTCCTTTCATTTTAAAAACAAAAAAAAAAAAAAACTTTCATACACACTTTGTATTTGGGCATATACTAGTAATTATTAATAAAAGTGTGTTATTAATTGCAAATTTTCTGTTTAAACGGGCTTTTGTAATGGAGATTGTAAAGTCTGGACTATTAAGTTACTAATGTTGGGAGAAAACTAATCTTGTTGCACTAAAGAACTTTATGGAGGTGTAATTATAAAAACTGGCCCCTTAGCACACCCTAATGAATATGCTAATTGGCTCTTTTTTTTGGTTTTGTCTTATTATTTTGAAAATATTGTAAAACTAACTTTGACAGAGGTGATGCCATTTAGTACTACGGTTTAGTGGTATTCCTTTTTACTCTTTAGCGAGAGGTCTTAGGTTTAATTCTTGCCAAAGGTGAATTTGAACTACATTATTCCTAACCTATTATGAGGCTAAACCCACCTTCTTCCCTTATTGTAGATAATATCATTAGTTTGGAAAAAAAAGAACTTTGACAGAGGTGATGGAGAGAAGGACGTCAAAGAGAGAGAAGGGCATAGGTGTATGAGAATTATATGTTCACTTCATGGCCTTGTACCTTTATTTATACTAATCATGATACTCTTTTTTTCACCTTACAAATAATACAAAGCCTATGAGAATTTGATCTACAAATTTTATTGGGATTCTATTTCCATCCAAGATAGAAATTTTACCCGTCATTAGAGGGCTTTCTGCCCAACAAGAAATGTAACATGACCATTTTATCTTTGCATCTCCCATTAGAGGTGCTCTTACTCACGATTCTCGCCTTGTAAAAAGTTCAGATACAATTCGTTTATGATATGATCGGCTAAAAATGAAAATAAATTAATAAAATCTTGTATAAAGAAAATATACCGTATTACATATGGTAAAGTGGTTTGTGGGGAAATAAGAGAACGCGAAATTTTGGATAAAACTCTTTTGAATCAATTTATACAATCAAAAAAGGGTTTGGATAAAACTCCTTTGAATCAATTTGTACGATAAAAAATGGGTTTCTTACGGTATCAATGCAGGGTCGTACTTGCATGTTCATTCCGGCATCTTAGAGCATCTCTAGTGGAGGATGTCAAAAGATAGATGTCAAATGTTAATTTGATGATTGACGTGACAATGTCAAATTTTCTCTTTTTCAATTGGATGGTTTTTGTTATAAACGATATTTGTAAGACCCATTTATAAAAGAAGAAATAAATTAATATAAATTTTTAAGATCAATAATTGATGCAGTAATAAACACCACACAATAAATAATTAAAAAACTAATCACTAAAACCATCACGGATAAGCGAGTGATTTAGACGTCGATCTTCGAGACGATATAAAACTAAGTCTTGCAAATTTAGTTCATGCAGCCTCGACAAAACACCACTACTAGAAACTAACCGCTCACCAGCGACAAAGTGGACCTCAAGACTGATTCAGCAGTAGAACATGACTTCCTTCACATTTTCCTTAATCTCCGAAAGGTCACGGAACCTCGCACCACCAGCAACCCCAGCTGTAGGTCCCGTAGTAGAATCTCCATCAGAATACTCGTCCCCAATGTAGTATCGTGCACGGAGGGCAGCCAAATGCGCATAGTATGCAGGAGGAACTACATGAAAGAACATAAACATCAGTGGTGCAATCAGGAAAAACCATAATTTCAGAAAACAGATACGAATCCAAGTCAAGTACGTACCAATGGAAACTGAGCAAGTGCACCTTGCATACCTGAAAAATCACATGCCATATGATTAGAATATCAGCAAACAAAATGTTATCTTCAAACTGGCATCGTACAAGTGCAAAAGCCTGAGAGAGAAATGAAATTGTTGTTTGCATACGTGTAGCATAGGTTGTTCGTTAGCATTTGCAAGGCATCTGGGGTGAATCTGTTCTCATCATACAGGACATGGTAATGTGCGGGCCTGCTAGTTCCCTACATGAACACAAGATAACCGTTCAAACTTTAGCACAGCAGAAAATGTCATCATATTTAGCAGTAAATAGAACACATAAATCCTCAGAAGAAGGCAAGCAAACTCCTGCAAAAACACAACTGGCGTATATATAGATGAACAATACAAATAGTACCTGAATGCCAGCATGGCTGTTGAGATAGAAGTCAAACTCCGTTGGATGACAAATCTGGGTGTCAACGACAGTGCCTAGACAACGTAAAGAGAGAATCAATGCGCAAAAAAAGCATCAAAATTAATATATCTCAATGCATCTAAATCTGTAACTTGGTTGAATATTGCCACTCTTATTAGTCTTCTAATGATCAGTAGGGAACAGGCGAGTATGACACGTTTTCTGCACCACAACATAACTATATGGTGGTAGATATCCTTCCTAAAGTGATTGACAAGCCTGACAAATTAGTGACACACATATTAGATAAAATCACTTATCTTAAAAATAATTTACTAACTACTTGATCAAATTAAATAATTAAGTAGTGATTAGTGATCTAAACAATAACAAAATAATTCTACAATTATCAGCATACCTTTCTTATAGCATCCATTTCATACAGTAGAACTTGACTAAATTGCCCTTCACCAACTCCATATCGGTCGAGCCAACATCAAAACAAATATTAGCATTTGGCAATGTTGTGTCATTTTCCTTGACCACAGCAAAAACAAGTATTATCTGAAGAAGATCATTCGCTCTGGTTTTCGGCCAGTTGCTTGTCAAAATGCACTGAAATGCTCCCTAACATAATGAAAATAATCATGGTAAGAAAATATACGCACAACTATTATTTAAAAAATATAAAAATAGAACAATAACAAAAGAAGGTGTATCTTGACCCAATTACATGATCCTTCGTCCAGCAACCCGACCTCTGTCAGGGTCCTCTTTAACACTATAAAGATCTTGGATTATTTCTTCACGGTAAGCCTGTGTAGAAACAATTCCTCGGTACTTAGTGATAATGGCCAATCCATGGACGCCACCACTTGGTGGAATAAATTAACAGGTTAACACATTAAGCATTTTTAATTAAAATGAAATCAAAATAGGAGACCGAAACTTACAGCTGCAATTGACGGACTGCTGTCCACCCCAGGTGGCGGATGCGTAACACCCGCACCAAAGATGATTGTGAGATTGTCACTAACCAGAGGAATCCTTCTTTGAATGGCGTCTGTTAGAACAATGTTCCTTCCGCCAACCTACAACAGTTTTAAAAGTTGTCTCAATATATCAATGCTAATAGAAGACAGTAAGTAATGTGAGAGACAATACATAAAGAACAAACACAATAAGTAATGTGGCGGAGAATACAAAAAAAGGAACCTTCACATTTATCTTGAGTGACAAATTTTCTACGTATTGTTTACCGAGCTTTGATGCTGACCTAAGCCAACAGCACTGAGATACGATTCCTAACTCAGTTTCACAGATTCGTTTTATCATACCTGAAAGCATATGTCAGATTTTAAACATGATTTTCTTGAAATACAATGTTCTTCGATTGCTACTCACCATATGATGGAGTGACATCAGGCAAAATGATAATTACCAACTGAAGAGGCTCTCCCTTGTGTCCAATTTCTTCAAAGTTCTTGCTAGACATCTTATGAATATCTCTAAGCACCCTCTCGATTTGCGCAGGATGAGCTGATTGATGAGGAATTAAACATTGCGGATGGAAATGCTAGAAAGATAAAAGATTTGGTTAAGAAATGAACAACAATTCAATGCAAAAAGATGAGAGAGTTAAAAAAGGGAGTCGTACCACTCCCTTGCTGTTGCACATATTGACCAAATCATAACAAAATTGGAAGTTAAAACTGTTGGGGAAAAAAATAGAGTACACAACTCTAACACAAGTGTTGGAAAAACAACACAAGTAAATAAATTACTTATATTACACACACAAAATATTAGAACACACAAACTCTCAAGGACACTCTTTGAAGCTATGACACTCACTCTTTCTAGAGACACACTCTAGACCACTCACACTCCTCACAAGACTACTCCTACTTCTCACTCTCACTTAGTCTTCTTAATTGATACAAATGGTGCGGATGCCTTCTCCTTTTATAGGTATGGATGGAATCTTGGAGAAGCATGGAAACATCATGCTAGAGATATCTAGATAATTCCACTAACTTCCTAAGCTAGAATTATCTACACTAATCTTGCATGTTGGTGAAAACCTCACCATTCTTCTAGACTTTTCCATCAACTTGAACTTTGCTAGAATTCTCTAGCATGTGTATGGATCTTTCTTTGTCTATGGGCTGCATCCATCTTGGGCCAAGGCAAGATTACACTTCAACACAAACACCAATTGGGCTGGTGTTGATCTTCAATAAAAACTTGGGTCTAATCGGGAGAAATTGACACAAGCCCAGCAATCCACTCGAACACCGTTAACCATTTTCTACATAACAAGAATAAATTAAAGTTAATTAGAAATCAAATTTCTAATAAGAACAATGTTTTAATTTTGATGCTGCACCACATATCACAAAAAGTAAAAGACTTAAAAAACCAAAAAAAGGAACAAAAAAGAAAAGAGTGATAGTTAGTCTGACTTTGTCATGTGAGACTACAACCTAGAATTTTCATGCACAATCCATTAACTCGACATGAAACGACACGAAAATAACAAGTTGTGGGTTGACACGTTAACTATTCGAATCGTTATCGGGTCATTCGTCAATAGTCTACATGCGGGTAACCCGTTTCAACCCGGTAAGATCAGTTTGGTAATTTTCAACCCTTCAACAGTAAATGGTCATAGGTACAACTTTGACTACTCATTATGAATTTTTTAATGTAATTTGATTTTTCCTAAAAATACCAAAGCATGACACACCATGACCCGAAATGTCCACTAGGACTCCGAATCGAGCTGTGCTGGCCGACAACTGGAAGGTGACGAAGCCATAAAGTGTAGTGATGTGGAAAATGTGAATAAATTTAAACCTAAAAGTGCCTAAATACAAGAGTGCACCGGTGAGCGGGAATAAAACCATTTCACACGTGACGTCAGAGTATAAGTAAAGTACAGTAGAGTGGATTGAGAATTATACCCTCAGAGATAACCACTTATACTGAGATTTTCCATGAGTCCTCGTTGATATGAAAGCTCAGCTACTAAAACCTGGAGGGGAGAAAAACAGAAGGGTGAGTGGGCACAAAAAATCAAGATTTGTAAAATCCATTTATTTTCTGAACATACTAACTTCTCGCTGTAAAACATGTATAGTTTCCAGAAAATCATACTATGTATAAGTATGAAATCAAATGCATGCTAACGGTAAAACCAGAAGTATGCCACAGCTCAAAGTCTCATCAGCAATATAAATATAATCATGTGCTCAATAATCTAATACTAGCACGAAAGTTGGAGTCACCTAATGTAACCTATACGACTGCACCTATTGCTCATCAGTCTATACTAACACACGAGTCGGAGTCGCCTAATGCGACCTGTACCACAAGGCTAGGTGTAATAATATACGTTCTAGTTCTACGATCAAGTGAATACTAACGCTATGCATGGATCACCTACAAGTCGGATTCGCCTAATGCGACTTGTACAATAGGGCTAGCAGCTACTTGGATCCAAAGCGAGTGTGCGGTGCGGGAGGTGAACATCATGTGAAGGACTGGTCTCGGCCCAGGGTGGGAGCACAAACATCGGGGTGCAGCAATGATGAGCAGTACATGAATATATGCATGCCATAATGAATCAATGATTTCAACGTATCCTGTAGGATTATTTAGCATTTCACAACAGTACAATATTTATGAGCAGATAAAATGCATATGAATATGCCATGACAGTATGTAAGTCTCAATCGCATAACAACATTTTTAAAATAAATAAATCATGGCATAAATCAATTTAAAGGCATTTGTGGAAACTATATAGTTTATATATATACAAAAACAAAAATGCCTACTCACTGCTATGTCGATGGATTGTAGCCCCCTAGTCTCGCTTGTCCATATAAGTCTCCCCTATACATGAAATTACTAATTCAATTAGTTTAATAACACATAAACGGAAAATTAAATAAAACCTTCTTAGTTTACTAAAATATAGGGTTTGAAGATATGAAAGCGATTTACTCAATGTCACAGACCTACCAAATTGACAGAAAGCCAATCAGAGGCTCGACGTTCCACCACACGTCGGCTAGGCCATGGCCATACGCGCCACCATGCGTAGGCTAAACCCTGACGTTCATTAGGAATATTCCGTCAAAATTGACGAAATATTCTGTTAAATACTAATAGAAGTTAATGATAGGAGCATATTCATGCGACTTAAATGGCTTGTTCTCGTGCATTTACGTTATGTTTCTTTAGTTATTTTAGTCCTTTATGCTTCTTTTGTGTGTTTCTAGGTTAATATGGCTAAGGAGGCAAAAAGGTGCATGTCGGAGCATTTTGGAGCAAAATTGGGCTTAGAATGGAAAGCTTATGCTTGGAGCCAAAGCGTTGGACGAATTTGAAGGCCTTGTATGCACTTTGGACATAAAACAAAGGGCCTAGCCCAATCAAACAATCCTTTGAGCCATGCAAAACCTCTAGCCCAATCAAACAATCCATCAAAGCCATGCAAAACCACCATTCACACACACATGCACCCAAACAAAGCCCTTGTCGTGCCTTCCCCTTCATTTCCAGCATTTCCCCTTTGCATTTCCACCTTCCCACTTCATCATTGCACCACATTCTCCCTCTTTAATCCACATGCATACACATGCATCACAACCCCAAAACCATCAAGAAACTTTCCTTGCCGTACCTACCCTTCCCTTTCCAGCTTTTCCCTTTGCATTTCCCTTTCATTTCAGCCACATGTATCCTTCAATGCAGCCACCATTCACTCTTTAATCCACATGCATTCATCATCATTCACCCTAGTTGTCACTCACATGCATTCCCTTCAATAAATCAGCCAACACATGCACACACAATCACAAAACAGCCATTCTTGCCGTGCATAACCATTCATCCCATTTCCAGATTGTCCATTTCATCCTTGCAACCATTTCACATGCATTTCCACCCACACACCCTTTAATCATTCACCCATGCAGCTACACATTCACCCACATGCACTTTTAATCATACACAAACACAAAACAGCCCATCCTTGCCATGCATCCCCCTCCATTTTCTGCACCTTTTCTCCTTGCATTTCCAACTTTCCACAACTTTTCCTAGCTGTTTTGCACATGCATTCACTTAACCTAGCTGTCCTTCACATGCTCTCCCATCCATTCTCTCCCTATAAAAACCATACACACTTCACACAATATTCATTCACTCTTCCATTTTCAGAAAACCATCCCTTTGTGCCGTACAAAACAGCACCCAATTCCCTACTAATCCAAACACCATTCCAATCCACTTTGTGCCGTGCCTTCCCCATCAATCCATTCAGCCATTCCACCACTCCCCATCCATTCATACACACTCCATACAAATTCCATCACCTTAGACCTCGTGCTACAACAAAGAGGAAGAGAAGCGGGCCTAAACGTTCATACAATTCAAGTTTGAGTTGTTGGAATGTTTAGGTGTTTCTTTTCCTTTGAATTCAATGTTTAATTTCAATTCTCTTTGTTTTGTAATCATGAGGAACTAAACCCCCCTTGGCTAGGGGGGGGGATTCGAAATATATGTTTATGCTTGCAATATGATTTGATTACTTCTAATTGCGTTTCATAAGTTGTGAATTCAATTTGTTTAACTGTTTGATTGATAACTTATTTATGTATGTTTATTGAGAGTGCACGCTTAATTTTCATGCATGAATATGACGCTAGAATATAAGTGAGTTTCACCTAATAGTTATGAACTTATATTCACAAGTAGTGGAGGTTGCTTATAAACAATCGCGTTAAATGAATTCTTGGCAAGAGTTTCATGCATTCATAGTTACAATTGCCTCGTCAACATTTATAATTTTCATAGAGCATAATGATCTCTCACTGTACCTCTTCTATGCATTCATGTTGAGGACCGTTGGAGAATAATTTGAATTGTCGCATGCATCATCCAATTCATTGACATAAGGAAGATTTGAAGGTTAATTAGTGCATCACGGTTAACTTGGGGTGTTGAGAATTCATGATTTATTGAAAAGCAATTGGAAATCGTTTCGTATGCAAGTGTAACATGTGTGGAGATGAACCCCTTGGCTAGCATCCATTCATTCCATTTCATCAATTTCATAGTTACATTTTGTTTTAATTGCAATTTGTTCATTTAGTTTAATTTCGTCAAAACCTAAATCCCCCTTTACTTTAATGTCAAATTAGTTAGAAATCAATTTAGTTTGTGTTTTTAAGAGTCTTGAGTCAAGTTACAACTTAATTTCGTCCAAATTTGGGTTTGTGCTCAAAACTGCCCAGAAAGTGGTCTTTAGGCAGATTTGAGTGTGTTTGTGCTATTTTGAGTCTTTTGATTTGTTTTAGTGTTTTAAAGTTTAGTTTTGCATTCTTTGAGTCTAGTATAGTGTTTTATATTGTGTTTTTACGTTTTTGAGTCAAATCCAAGTGATTAACAATCCCTCTTAATCCCCGATCCAGAACGATCCCTACTTACATACTTACTACAATTGATAAAAAGAGGGTTTAATTTGTGTGCGTATAATTCTCACATCAGTTAACAGCGTTACCTAACACCATTAGAATTTTTCGTCAACTTTCATGGAATATACCGTCGTCCTCTTCGGCAAGCCTCGCTGGTCGCCGTCATTCGCCGCTGCCGACTGTCATCTGGTTTCACCAGAAACTGTGGAAAAATTCAAACCTTCATATCTTTTTCATGTCTCAATCATTTTTCACAAAATTTAGATGGAAATGAAGCTTATGAAGAGTAAAACACGATTGTACCTTTTGGAAGTCCAAAAAGTGGACGGAGGTGGCCTAAAAATGGCTCGAAAGGTTCGAGTTAAACTCCGACTTCTCGAAACCTTGTGTTTCGAGGTTGTTTCTTCTTCAAACCTTCACTAAAGACTTCGGGGAGTTGAGTGGAAGCCCTTAGACTTCCTAAAAACTTGTAACTCGTTCGTAACTTGTCGAGGAAAACTGAGTCGAGTCGGACCTTTCGAGTTTGACGTCCAAAACTCGATCAAAACGTGATCTGAGGGTATGGTTGTGCTCGTGGATTCAAGGGGAGCACGATCGTGTGGTTTTCAAGCCACGTTTGTGAGGTTTTGGTGCTGTTTGAGAGAGTTGCAGAGTGAGAGAGTGAGAGAGAGCCTTCGGGGATAGAGAGAAGAAAGATAACGCTGAGTTTTTTGATTGGTGGGTGCAAATGATGGTGATGAAGTCTGATTGGTTGCTTTCAAATGAGGGAAATCAATTAATTGGGTGGTGATGAACAACAAATGAAGAACTCCTTTAAAGCACCCTTTTTTTTATAAGAATAAAGCTTTAATACAACAATTAGAGTTCGAAGGCCTAAAGTTAAGAGACAATGATAACAGCTTGGGAGAAGGGATAAAGTTATGTGCTGCAAAGATGACTACTCTTTTCAAACCTTTAATGGTGAAAGGATTGGTTCAACCCATCAAGGACCAGAAGATTGTGATGAATGATGGAGGTTTTGTACTTATTAAACCTCCAAAGTATCAGTCATATTCTTTTGACCTAACCAAGGCAGCAGATATCTATGAGGAAAAGGTGAGAGCTCGGGTAATCTTGCTCGATGCCACTAAAAAGATGCCTAAACTTGAAGAACTTAGAGGAAAGAAGTATTGCAAGGTCCATTATACTTTTATTCATTCAATTGCTAATTGTGTATAGTTCAGAGATTGGATTCAGGACCTTAGAGCAACTGCACCATGTGGAATAGCTCGATGGACCGACTCCAGAACAAGGGGCAATAGCCCTAGCAATCGTGTCCAACCCATGCGGGTGATTGCGCAGGAAGGGGCCCGAGCGAGAGGTCTGGAGAGAATCGCTTGCACGAGAACCCGATAGGGGGTGATGCAACGCTGACATCAGGGTGACATCAGCCATTTTAAAATATTTTTTAGTCAGGCACGTGCATAACATGCGCGCGTAAGGGCGCGTCCCCGACATGTTTCAAGCATTGGGGCCCGCGTCACAGGCCTGCGTAATGTTATCGTTGTAGGCCACGTGGCAGCTCCGTGTCTGTTGGATTTCAAAGGTTACTTTTTGTGGACCATTGGATTTCCAACGGTAAAAATAAAAAAAATTAAACCTTCATTAATTTCATCTGTTGGATTTGAGATCAACGGTCCACGTTATTTCTCTTTATAAATTAAAAAAAATAACAATAAAAAAAAAATCTGAAATCCAACTATTGTGCCATGTGGCATAATTTGGAGGGTTGGATTTCAAATTTTTTTTTAATCCAACAGCAGAAATTAATTAAGTTAATAAAAAAATGTTAAAAATTAATAAAAAAATCCTATTTTTTTTTAAAGATTTAAAAAAAAATTGATTTTACTTTTCTATAAGTACCTTCTCATTATCTTCTACCCTACACCACAACGATTCTGAAAAGGTAACGACACGTGGTACGATGGCATTGGATAAATATCTGATCGAAACTATCACAAAAAATTATCTTCTCGGATAATGACACGTGGTGCAACGAGAATGATTAAAAATCTTATCCGAAATTACAAATAAAATTATCTTGTATTATTTTATAAAAAAAATACTAATATTTTATTGCCTATTGCCATGGCTATTTAGTGTAGGGGTGAAGATGCAAAAGGCAGTTACTATTCATTAAGTTAGTTACTGTTCATTGGAGGCTATTTAATAGTGACTTGCCTTAGGGGGCCTTTGCAACAGTGGAGTTGCTCTTATGGTTAAGGGGAAGTTGCGGCTAGAAAAAACCCAGGCCAACATGATGATTGACATAGATCCACTCCCTGAAGCCCTAATTAACAGGATAAAACTTAATTGGGTCGAGAGGGGGAAAAAAAGGTTGTCCAGGATGAAAGAAGAAAAGTGGTTAGGCCAACATATGGGCAATAGAAGGTTGCCCGACAGGCCCCAAGTAGTTGTAGTTAAATGAGTAGTCTTGTGCAGTAGTTGTCAATGTGAATGTGAGCTTGAGGTACCAGTACCAGGCGCCATTGTTGATCAAGAGTTGGTCAAGAGGAAAGAGAAAGAAGAACAAGATGCTCGCAGAAGTGTTCTTCAAGCTATTGAGATAAGGCAAGAGGATGCCAAGAATGTGTTCCAGAGGTCGGGAGGGGATTCAGACCTAAAAATCTATCTAAAATGTTCAGGGACTTTGAAGCCTTTGAAAAATGGAAGATAAAGAGATAAATGTACCATGATGGATGGAGGTTAAGGCCCCCCCAACCAACCAGCCATAGTGGCATGAGACATAGGAGACTAAAAAGGATCATGAGCCCGATACTGCCAATTACCAAGGTGAATTCAGCCCGACTGGCTGAAAAATGGTATGTAGTAGGCTGATGGAACGCCTATAAGAGAAATGAGGGCATTCATGATAAAAACGGTGCAGAGAAAGCATAAAGCTCATATGAACTCATTAAAGATCCCCGCTATTTCAGACATTCCTGAGAATATTAAATTTGAGAAGTTTATCCAAGGAGAGGAAAAACAACCTAGCTAGAGGAGCAGCAAAAATGGTGGAGAGAGCTAACAACAAGACTGAATGAGGAAGAGAACATGTCCCTCAAATCTTCATCCGGGCAAATACAAAGTACTAGGAAGAATGCAAGAGAGCATGGTCATGGTACCCATACCAGGATGGAATCTAGTGCCAATACGTTTTGGAACCATGTTATCTGAAAGAAGGGCACCTATAATATCACAAGAAGGCATGCTTTTTGGAACTCAGGAGCCCTTACTTGCTTTCAATATGAGCCCGACAGAAGGGTAAGAAGAGGCACTGGAGTTGATGTTGAATGAAAAGCCACAAGCCTGGATGGATCAATTCATACGCTAGATTGGGGAGAAGAAGGAAGGTGTACATGGGCCTAGCAACTTTCATGTCAACATGACCTATGTATTATCCTTCATGTTCTATGCAGAACCAGATCAACCAGCTGTAATGAAAGATGATTATTTAGCACAAGAGCCAATGATGGCCTTGGTGAACATTTAAGAGGTTAATAGGTGAAGTCTAGCCTGACAAACATACCTGATACCACACAAAATGAGCCTGAGAAAGTTTATTTTGATAAGATGGTGTTCAGAAGCCTGAGTCTGGCCTTAGTAAACCATTTAAAGCTCATACATTTGACAACTCATTTGAAAAGGGCCCTTTTTAAAAGAATGTTGATAGACACGAGGAGGGCAGCGGTTAATGTAGTGCCACTTAAACAAATAAAGAAGTTTTGCAGATGTGAAAATGACCTTATTCCCACTAATCTCATAGTGTCTAGTTTCTCTAGGGCCATCACCAAAACATATGGGATATTGCCTTTAGAAGTAAACTTAGGGTCCAAGAAGATTATGATGGCTTTCTTTGTAGTAGACAATAGCTCTACTATGGGGATTTGTTGGGAAGGGATTGGATACACCAGAGTTTGTCAGTGTCATCTACCCTGCACCTATAAGTTGCTGTGTATCATGAACCCACTGTTGCAATATAAGGATTTTGGGAAATAGTGGAGGCCGAATCACACCCATTTCTTCCCATGGCTAATGTTGCTGAAGCCAATTTCTACAATCCCAATGTTGGAATTCTGCAATGTTCAGGAGATGATTAGAACGACCACCCTTCCAAGGTGACGACCCAAAAGCTCTTAGAACAAGGACTTTTTCTCACTCAAGAGGAATGAGACATGCCTCATATGGTCCTTGCCCACTAACACCAATGATCACAGACTAGAACATAAATGACCAGGTAGTAGTAATCAAAATTTTAATCAAAAGACTGCTGGAATATGGAAGAGAGATTAAAGAGATAACGAAAAGCTCAACCAAAGAAATGGCAGAATGGGAAGAATGAACTTTAGGCGCCAAAGATGATCAAGGAAGATAAATTTTGGAAGAAGAAAAAGTGAAGGCAGCTATCCATATGGAAGAATGTATATATGACTTGGATCAACCGGATGAAGAGTCTGAGACTCCGAAGTCGGTAGAATTTTTTTCTACAGAGCCCAATAAACCAGCACCAGAGGTTCAAGACCCCTTAGAAACCATTAACCTGGCAACTGAGGAGGATATAAGGCCAATACAACTTAGTGGCCTGCTGGAAGATTAGGCAAAAATAATTAATCTTTTGCATGAATTCAATGACTGTTTTGCATGGCATTATACATAAATGCCAAGATTAGACTCCAATTTATTGGAGCATAGAATGCCTATTAAGAAGGGGTACAAACCTGTAAAGCGGGCACCAAGGAGGATGTCAAAAGAAATAGAAGAAAAAGTTAAGGAGGAAATTGAGAAGCTGGTAAAGGCAGACTTTATTAAACCAGTTAAATATGTAGAATGGTTATCTAACATTGAACCTGTATTAAAAGTTTTAACTAATGCCATTCGATGTTGTGTGGATTATAGAAATATTAATGAAACAATTCCCAAAGATGATTGCCATATGCCTATGGCTGACCTATCCATTGATGCAATTGCAAAACACAAAGTATTATCCTTTATGGATGGTAATGCTGGATATAATCAAATAAAAATGGCTAAAGATGATATACATAAGACAACATTCAGATGCCCATGACATATAAAAGCTTATGAATATGTTGTTATGCCCTTCGGGCTAAAAAAATGCCCGTGCTACCTATCAAAGGGCGATAAATGCTATTTTCCATGATTTGATTGGGCATAGTATAGAGGTGTACATTGATGACATCATGGTGAAGTCTAAAATTGAAGAGCAACACTTGGAAGACCTTAAGTAGGCCCTGCTAAGAATGAGAGCTAACAAGCTGAAGATGAATCCTAGGAAATGTGCCTTTGGAGTGAGATCGGGCAACTTTCTGGGATTCCTGGTCCATTAGAAAGGTGTGGAAGTGGACAAGAACAAGGCTAGAAGCATAATGGAGTTACCTGCACCCACTAGGAAAGTGCAATTGCAAAGGTTGCTGGGGAAGATTAACTTTTTAAGAAGATTCATTGCTAATTTTGCGGGCAAAATCCAGCATTTGACTCATTTGTTGAGATTAAAAAATCAAGACAAGTTTGAATGGGGCCCCTAACATCAAGAGGCTTTTGATAAAGTGAACATTTATTTAGCCCTTCCTCTAGTGCTTATTCCTTTCTAAAGGTGAAAGCCTTTAAAGCTCTATATCTCAGCCTCTGAAAGATCAATAGGAAGTTTGTTGGCTCAGAATAATGAAGGGGGAAAGGAACAAGCAGTATACTACCTCAATAAGATTGTTACCGAGGTGGAGACAAGATATACCCCGATTGAGAAATTATGCTTAGCATTATATTTCACTGCCAGCAAATTGAGACACTACATGTTGCCTTGCCATATCCGTATAATCGCCAAGATTGATGTGATTAAGTATATAATGTGCAAGCCAATGCTAACTGGAAGAATTGGGAAGTGAATTCTAGCATTGCTAGAGTCAATTTCCAATATGTACCCCAGAGGGCAGTAAAGGGGCAAGCAATTGCAAACTTCTTAGCTGAGCACCAAAAGCCCGAAGAGAAGCTAATCAATATCCCTAGAACCTTGAAGGTGGCTACCCTTTGGATCCTGCCCAACCAAGCTTAGTCAGGCAAGGATGAGTATGGATACAACAAGAAATAAAAAGGATAGCCAGCTTATGGATCACTCATTGGAGGTTGTATTTAGATGGATTATGCACACAACATGCTGCAGGAGCTGGAGTTGTCATCATTAACTCTAAGGGAGTCCAACATTGCTACTCATTTCTGTTAGATTATAAGGACACTACCATTAACAGAGCCGAGTATGAAGCATTGATCATTGGCTTAGAAATCCTAATGGAGGTGGGGCTAGCTGAAGTAAAATATATGGTGATTCTGAGCTGATAATTAATCAATTAAATGAAGAGTACAAGTGTAGACACATCACAATGGTAGGATATTACCTAACACCTACTTAATTATTGGGATATTAGGGTAATGAAGTAGTAATTAGCCATATTCCCAGAGAAGCAAACTTAATTGCCAATAAAAGGGTGCAGACAGCTTTTGGAGCACAAGTTGAAGAAGAAGTACCTGAGATGAGAATAGAGATTCAAAGGAGAAGTTTTTTCTCTATCTTTGAAAGAGAATTCAGCTTGGATATGATGATTGAAGAGCCCGAGAGAGAGGATTAGAGGACATTCATCATCCAATACTTGAAAGACCATTCTCTTCCCACTAGTAAGAAGACCAAACAACAAACAACTAGATTTTTTATGTGGGATATGACTTGGCATTCGGTCTAAGAAGTCTATAAAAGTAGTAAAGAAAGCAAGCATAACTCTCTCTCAACCAATCAAACAACTACATTCAACTCTGCATTCCAACAACTCTATATCATAAAGCTTTAGTTTGTTCAGCATTCACCTTTGTAGGACCGCCATATCAAGTTATCTTTTGTCAGTTTTAGAAGCTCTGCTATCTTCCTTTGTGTTGTAGTATTGAATCCCATTAGTGAGCCTAGCTTATATTTCATTTTCCAAATCTTCAACCTCTGTAAAATACAAGGAGAAGTGGTTGCAAAAGGATGAACCTTGCCCAATAAGGTTGTAATCTTGCCCGAATCTCCTTTATTTGCACTTAAATAAAGTAGATCTGTTATTTATGCATTTTCATTACATCCCATGCTATTTTCAAGCACTTTTGTTCAAGTCTCATCTTTGGTTAATCTTGTCAAAGTTCATTAATCTGGCTTCTTTGTTGTAAACTTAAACTGGTAACTATAGAAATAACTTGAAGGGCCTTGAACTCCCCTTACTTGGACATACACATTTATAAGATAAAAGTCCTTGTTTACAAGGCAAGTAAAGGACATCTGTGAACAATCCGATCGAACTAAAAAGTCGAAATAACTTGTGGTGCAAGTAATTGACCTATTTACATAACTAACAAGACAATCTGTTATACAAAGATAACAATAGCACGCTCAGACTCGTATTAGCTTTGATTGTGAGCCTCAAGGCCTAACAAAGGCCTTACAAAGGCACCACTCAAACTAATAACAAACTTCTATTATAGTACACCAAGCTACAAACCTTGCCTGACATGCAAAACCTAGGGGATTTGTGCAAAGGACGGATCTAGCCCGAACGCAAGGGTTACAGACCAACCTACAAAACTAGTTTCATAAGCCTCCACAGGACACAAAACTAGTTTCATAAGCCCTCCATAGGACACAAAACTACCATCACGAATAAGATTAGAGTCTTGTACAACTTTAGTTCATACAACCTCGACAAAACACGATTGCTAGAAACTAACCGGCACCAGCGACAAAATGGACCTTGACAAAACACGACTACTAGAAACTAAACACCACCAGTGACAAAACAGACCTCAAGCCTGATTCAGCAGTAGAACATGACTTCCTTCACATTTTCCTTGATCTCTGAAAGGGCACGGAACCTCACACCATCAGCACCCTCGGCACCCCCAGCCGTAGATCCGGTACTAGAATCTCCATCAGAATACTCACCCTCAATGTAGTATTGTCCACGAGAGGCAGCCAAACGAGCATAGTATGCAGGAGGAACTGCATGAAAAAACAGAAACATCAGTGGTGCAACCAGGAAAAAGCATAATTTCCGAAAACATATATACAAATCCAACTCAATTACATACCAATGGAAACTGAGCGAGTGCACCTTGCATACCTGAAAATTCACATGCCAAACAATTAGAAAGTTAGCAAACAAAATGTTATCTTCGAATTGGCATCGTACAAATGCAAAAGCCAGAGAAAGAACTGAAATTATTGCCTGCTTACGTATAGCATAGGTTGTTCGTTAGCATTTGCAAGGCATCAGGGGAGAATTTGTTCTCATCAAATAAGACATGGTAATGTGCAGGCCTGCTAGTTCCCTATGCGAACAGAAGATAACAATCCAAACTTTAGCACAACAGAAAATGGCATCATATTTAGCAGTGAATATAACATATACATCCTCAGAAGAGGGCACTGAAACTACCGCAAAAAAGGGAATTGGCACATATAAATCCACAACACAAATAGTACCTGAATGCCAGCATGACTGTTGAGATAGAAGTCAAACTCCGTCGGATGACAAATCTGGGTGTCAATGACAGTGCCTAGACAACATAAAGAGAGAGTTTAATGCGCAAAACGGAAAAGAATCAAATTAATATATCTCAATGCATCTAAATTTGTAACCTGGTTGAATATTGCCACTCTGATCAGTCTTCCGATGATCAGTAGGGAACAGGCGAGTATGATGCCTTTTTTGCACCACAACAAAAGTAACCGGTGGTAGATATCCCTCCTGAAGCGATTGACAAGCCTGAAAATATAGTAACACACATTAGATAAAGTCGCTTGTCTTATAAAATAATTCTAGAATTCAAGTAGTCAGCATACCTTTCTTATAGAATCCATTTCATACAGCAGAACTTGACTAAATTGCCCTTCACAAACTCCATCTCTTTCAAACAAACATCAAAGCAAATATTAGCGGAGTGTTGTGTAATTTTCATTTACCACAGAACAAACAATTATTACCTGAAGTAGATAATTCTCTCTGGTTTTAGGCCAGTTGCTTGTCGAAATGCTATTAAATGCTCCCTAGCATAATGAAAATAATCATGTTAAGAAAATACACTCACTACTATTATTTATAAAAAAAAATTAGAAACAACAACAAAAGAAGGTGCATGTTGACCCAATTACCTGATCATTCCTCCAGCAACCAGACCTCTGCTAGGGTCCTGTTTAATACTATAAAGATCTTGGATTATTTCTTTACGGTGAGCCTGTGCAGAAACAATTCCTCGGTACATAGTGACCTCTGGCCAATCCATGGACGCCACCACCTGAAAGTATAAATTAACAGGCTAGCACATTATGCATTTTTAATTAAAATGAAATCAAAATAGGAGACCGAAACTTACAGCTGCAATTGACGGACTGCTGTCCACCCCAGGTCGCGGATGCGTAACATCCGCACCAAAGATGATTGTGGGAATGTCGCTAACCAGAGGAATCCTTCTTTGAATGGCGTCTGTTAGAACAGTGTTCCTTCCACCAACCTACAAAAGTTTTAAATGTTGTATCAATATTTCAATGCTAATAGAAGACAGTAAGTAATGTGAGAGGCAATACATAAAGAACAAACGCAAAAAGTAATGCGACGGACAATACAAAAAAACGAACCTTCACATTTATCTTGAGTGACAAATTTTCTAGGTATTGTTTTCTGAGCTTTGATGCTGCCCTAGGCCGACAGCACTGAGATACAATTCCTAACTCAGTTTCACAGATTCGTTTTATCATACCTGAAAGCATTTAATATGTCAGATTTTAAACATGATTTTCTTGAAATAAAATGTTCTTAGATTGCTACTCACCATATGATGGAGTGACATCAGGCAAAATGATAATTAACAACTGAAGAGGCTTTCCCTTAAGTCCACTTTCTTCAAGTTTCTTCCTAGACATCTTATGGATATCTCTGAGCACCCTCTCTATTTGCCCAGGATGAGCTGATTGATGAGGAATTAAAGGTTGCGGATGGAAATGCTAGGAAGATGAACAATTTGGTTAGGAAAAGAACAAAAACAATTCAATGCACAAAGAGGAGAAAGTTAAGAAAGGGAGTCGTACCACTCCCTTGCTGTTGCACATATTGACCAAATCATCACAAAATCGGAAGTTAAAACTTGGGTCCAATCGGGAGAAATTGACACATGCCCAGAAATCTACTCGACCACCGTTAACCATTTTCTACAGAACCAGAATAAATTAAAAATAATCAGAAATCAAATTTCTAACAAGAACAATGTTTTAATTTTGGTGCTGCATCACATATCACAAAAGCAGTAAAAGACAGTATTTTAAAATGTTTACAAATCCATAATAAATATGAACACGTGAAGTTGCTGGCCGCAAAGACTCTTACATTGCAAAAATCTTGTGTAACTACCCTCAAAACACATCAAAGATTTCAAATTTATGCAATGGAATTCAACATACACACACATCCATCTAAACAAATGAAAAACCAATACCATACCTTGTTGATCATATTCCAATGTCCCATTCGTGGATTTTCAGACTTCTCACGGCCAGTGTCATGGTATTTCAGCTGTTGTCATCAATTCAAACACCAGCAAAGAAAACAAGATGAATAAAAAAACACTTGCACTATTCAAACGAGTTTGGAAATAAATAATTACCGAAGGCGGCGGCAGAACACGAGCATTAACTAAAGCCATATCTTCTTTTATTTTCATTCCAAATTCCCGCTGGATAAGCTCATCCTTATTGTAACCATTGTATTTAACCATCTGCACAGATGCGGAAACAAGATGAAAGCCATCTGGATTAGAAAAAGAGTTCCATTGATTGAAAGATGAAATCACATCCAGACCTGGTATACACTTAGCTCCCTGTCTCCAGGGCGTTGACAAGTTAATCTCAGAAGAGCTGTTACTTGTCTCTCATTCAGCTTCGTGTACCTCTGCCCAGCAACAATGGAACAAAGCTGCCAAAAAGGTAAATAAGTAAATTATCTCCTCAAGCTACTGCCGTACTTAAAACAGAAACATGCTAGGAAATAAAATGGTTAAGAAGTCAAGAAAGGAACCTCCATAGGCAAATAAACAGGTTTTGAATCACTCCCAGATTGAAGCGCAGGCGTTGCCACATTCCATAGCACAATATTGTACCTCTCGCGATAATACTGTACTACTGAAGTTCTAGTTTTATCGTCTAGAGTGAACCTAAAACGCAGATGGATAATAAGTTATGAATGTTCTATTACCATTGAACACCGTCGTAACTCAATTTGATTTTATTTCCATATTTACCCTTTATGATGTATGATATTGCAAATTCAATCAAAATAGTTCAATCGAAAATAAGATAATGAGCATGAAATTCCAGTTCTACATTTCAAGCGAATCAAGTACCACAACAATCTATATACATATAAACAAGACATAAGCGTAAATGTAAAGATTACAAGACTCACGTTAATTTGCTCAGCGGTTCCACTGAGACCCCAGTGATTCTATAAGATATATTCTCACGATAAGAAAGTGCTACATGGACCCCCTTTAAGGCCTTTTTCACCTAAAAGTAACAGAATGCCAATCAGTTTTGTTCAAGACAAATATTTTTAAGTAACCATTTGTGGACAAACATAAGTAAATGCATAGAACTCTGAATAACTTAGTCGTGTGGACATCTACACCCGATCCAAAGGAAGTGAATCCAAAAGGAACAAGTCAATTCAAAATAAAAGCAAATGATTACATGCTACGCAGCTTCAAAATCGAATGAGTATAAATACTAGCAAATCTACATAAATATAACCTATAACTAGTATATATAACTCGTACTTTCGATGTATTTTATTCATATAGCTTTACTTTTAGATGAGTAGCCTAACAAAACTGCATGAAACAAATCGAAACATAAATGGAGAATACCTTCAAACGATCACAATCAGGCAAAGGCCTTGACAGTTCTCTGTAGTTCAAAAGTTTTTTCACAAACTCAGTTACAAGAATAGGTTCATAAAATGCTTTGGCAGTGACATCTGCAAATATATGAATAAAAAAAAGTTAGTCACAACCACAGTTGCCAGATACAGAGAACAGTTTGAGTTTGCAGTTCGGTTCAGGTATGGAATTTGCTAATAACCTATAACACTCTTCGCCAGAGATAGACAGAGACATTACGATATTTAATTTGGTTTGTTCTACATTCGTTAAACAATGAAAATTGGTTTGATTGTAAAAATATTTATAACTATACATTTTACAATTATATGTTATAGTTATTATTTATTATTTATTGTAAGCAATCATAGTGAGTGGGTCACATGGAAGGCAGCCGAGCGCCACACCAACAAGCAAATTTTCAGGGTTCTGGGTACAGATGACAGTTGGTGTTCCAATGAATGAAAGACAAACACGCAGCTTTTCCTGTTTTAATTAAATTGCAGTCTTAAAAATCTATAACAGTGGGCTCCAAAAACTGGAAAAGATAAACTCCGTCAAACTCTTCAACTTTGTAGTCTAAAAGAGGAGAAAAGGCATCCAAAAAATTGCTCTTATCTAGTTTTGAAATCACTGTTCTAAAAAACCCCTACTAGTGCCGCCACCCCCAATTAATCCCTTTGCGTTTGAAAATTAAGAAAAGGTGTCTAGACTTGCTTAAGTGTCCGCCTAAATCTGCCTACACACCCACTTAGAGCAATTCCACTAGGAGGTGGTTAGGCCGGCACTCAGCCAAAAAACAAGGCTGGCACTCAACCAATCCACTCCAGCCCGTTCCATTGCCTGGCACCCAGCCCAAGCTAGTCTCCAGGCCAGCCCAAAATTGATAGACCTTGGGACCGGTCCATCTGACGTCAGCGTGGTGTCGGAGGGCATATGATGTCAACCTTCTTATTTTTGTTGCGCCAGAGAGGGCGTTGTTGTGGAGGTGAGGAGCAGAGCTGGTCGAGGCGGGAGAGGGTGTCGGGAGGGAAGGAGCCACGGAGGGAGAAGGATGGGAGGACGAAGCGACGGCATCGGAGGTGTGGAGATGCAGGAGGACGAAGCGACGGCGTTGAAGGACAGGAGGTGTAGAGGAGCTTGTTGTTCAGGTCGGCTTGGGATTTGAAGGACAGGAGGGCAACGGCGTCAGAGGAGGTTTGGAGGTGGCGGTGGGAATGGATTATCTGTGCTGGGTGGATGGCGTGCAGGAATGGAAGGGAAGAGAAGTGTGGAAGATGGGAAAATAAAAATATTTTAATAATATTATTATTATTTTATTTTTTTATAAAGTCAGAAATTAAAAATAATAATATTTTAATAAATTGACTAGGCTATTTTTTTAGAGGTGGAGATGCTTTGGCCTATTACTGTTCACTGGAGTATATTACTGTTCACTTGTGTGGATAAATGCGCTGGGTGCTGGCGCAAAGTCTTTAGGGGTGGAACTGCTCTTAGGTCGCAACACTCAATTATACAGAAGATAAATAACTTTCATTTTGTTTTTTTTTAAATAAATTGTAAGAGACTTGTTGAATACTTGGATGAATACTCATTATATTTTGATTCCCCATGTTTATAATATGTTCTAATACTTTTTAATCTATATGTCATTCTATTTTTCAATTTTTTTTATCCCGATGCAATTATATATTTTTTTAAGTATAAACAAGTACTTATTTATACGATATATAATAAGTTTACTTAAATCCAAATAGTCCTCCTAGGCCCCAAGTTGCCACCTAACTAGCACCTAGTGTCTTTTAGAGCTTTGTTTGGAATAAAGTCATCCAGATTGCTTGCCATGTGCAATGGCCTACTCCTCCATCGTTAATTTCTCAGTTGACAATAGGTTCTTTGTGATTTGTTATTCTTTTATGTGTATTTCTGGGGTTTTAATTTTTTTTCTTCTGGACTTTTATAAGGAGTATTGAATGATCTATGCTTGAGAAGAAATGCATCGCAGTGGATTGGCACTGATTTCATCAAATTTCTCAACGGAGTTAAACAATTTTCAACACTCATTGAAATCCGGTAGAAACCTTCTCTAATTTCTTTACTTTGGATTAAATATATTTCTTTGAAAACCAAATGGCCCAAAGAACACAGCCAAAACAACTGTACAACACAAAGAAACTAAAACCTGGAGTAATTGTTCATAAAATGCAGTACTAGATTGGTTTCTCCAAAGGAGGGCAAGGAAGGTCATCGGAACGAAGGACGAGGATCAAAGATAATTTCGTTGAAATGTTATTGACGGCGACAGAAATTTGACGGAGTTTCTTTTCTCTTTGGTTTTGGGGACACCGTTTAATAATTTAAGAATGTAATTTAATTGAAAAATGCAAGCATCACATGTATGCTTTTCATTCGTTGAAGGTCTGATTTGGTACTGAGGTGATTCTGAAAAAAACTGGTAGAAAAAAAAACTGGGAGCTTTTTTGTGTTTGGTAAACATTCAGCTTCAGCTTTTTTTTACAGTTTTGGGTGAAAAAAAACCAAAAACAAGAAGCTGCAAAACCCAGCTTTGAAAAACCAGCTTTTTTTCACATATGTTTTACATAAAAGTTTATCAAACACTATAATATTGTTTTTTTTTTTTACAAAAGCACTTTTACAAAAAAGTTTACCAAACACTCTGCTGCTTTATTTCACAGCACAGCAGAAGCAGTTTTATTTCACAGCACAGATGAACGGTTTGGATCATTCATATCATGCTATGATATTTCCGGTTAACTGATATATGAGTTGATGCTATATAGTTTCTTAACACTTCATAAACTCCAATCAATATTTTCACCAACTATAAAATTTTGAACGAGATATCAATGATCCGAACCGTTTATCTTTCTGCATGCTAAAACATTATGTTTTAAAAACAAAATAAAAAATCTGAAAAAAAGAAAATCTGATCAAAAGAACAATGAGTAAACGTAAACGATAATCAACAATAAAATACAAATTTTGTGTTTATGCATTATGGTGTCAAATTTTGAATTGACCCTCCACAAAAGTTGTAGAGCTTGTTAGTACGAGCGTTTATATATATATATATTATTTTTTTACATTTTCACACTTCTACATTAATTTTGCACTCAAACAAAAAACACTATTCATGAGGTTTGAAGGGTGTTAAAAATCCAAACACTATTCATTAATTTTTACATTTTCTAATTTTCTTTGGTATGAAAAAAATCAAATTACATTAAAAATTCATAATAATTAGTTTACAAGTGTGAAAAATGTGAAACAATTTGCACACGCTCATGACCGCATCCTTTCCCCTTTGACGATGGGTACATTGTCATTTGAATTTTTAAAACCCTCGTAAACAGTGTTTTTAGGTGGAGTTGAAAATGTGTAATAATTTATAATAATTAATTTATAATGCGGAAAATGTGAAAAAATAATTGTCAACGCTCTTGATCGAATCCTCTACACTTTTGACGATGGTTACATCGTCGTTTAGACTTTTAGGGCATGTTTGTTTGGCCTCGTTAAATTTCCCTGAACTAAACTGGATTAGATATTAGTGTTAGCATGTGTTTCTTATAGGCAGGACTAAGTTTAATGGGACAAAGGAGGACTTGCATCGACTAAGTCCTTCACCAGGAGGTCTTAGCAAGACCCCCCCAAAAACAATGGGATTGCTAGTCCCCTCTCCCTTGTCTGCAAGTAGCAAACCCAGTCATTCTCCTTTGTGCATGAGTAAAAGCTGCAGCACCTTTCTCCAGTGACCAAAGCAGAGACAACTCTCGCCGATCTCCATCGTCCCGTAAATCTAGCACCAATTTGGGGTCTTCCGCCATCTGGGTTGACCCGAACACGACAAAGACAGATCTTTTGCTATCTCAAACCACACGCACATCGCTCTCTTAACCTCACAAACGCCTCAATTTTCACCCTTACCAAACACCTACTTACGCTGATTTTCCCCTACCAATCGCGTTCCATCACGAGAATTCAACAAACCGTGATCTGAATCTGTGCAACAAAGAAGGTGAGCAGTTAGTAGGAATTGGGAATTTTGAAAGGTGTTTGGTTGGTGAGAAAATTAATAGAGAAATCGAAAGAGAAAATGGAATCGCAATTAGTAGGAATTGGAAATTTTGAAATGTGATTATCTGCAAATGGGAATTCCATGAAAGCATGGTTGATGAAGGAAAAACAATTTGTGTGTCTGAATTGGAGAGCTTTGTAAAGCATGGTTGATGTAGGCAAAGAGGATTGAGATTTTGAGAAAGATATAGGAAGTTCTAGAAAGTTAGAAACAAAGGTAATAAAAATAGAATTAATAATAAAATATTAATAGATATCAATTAAATAATATAATTTGAGAGTTTGTTAATAATCCTGCTTCTTAGTCCGATACTGCACCAAACACTTCACCAAGTCAATCCAGTTTAGTCTAGTCTAAGCCAGTCCAACTTAGTCCCTGAAGCTAGTCCAGTCCGAGATAGTCCGGTGTAACAAACGCACCTTTAGGGTTTAGGGTTTGGGGTTTTAAGGGGCGTTTGTTTGCCCTCACTAAAGTTCATTAAACTAGAGAAGACTAGTCCAGTCCCGTGTTTGTTCCTCGCAGGGACTAAATTGTCAAGTCCCGTGTTTGTTCTCTACAAGGACTAGATTTAATGAGACTAACTCGCTCTCGCCTCAACTAAAGCAGGGGCTAGCCAGTCTTAGCGAGACCTTCGAAAACCATGGGACTAGCTAAGACCGTCTTCTCTCTCATCCTTGTTCTGCTTGACAACCGCTCAGTACGACTCCTTGTCATCTACGACCACTCATTCTACTAGATCGATTGTTAACTTTCTGATTCGACTCTCTCTTTCAGATCCGCTTCCCAACCAATTTTCACATGAAATATACCAAATTGATGCTGGGAGTGGGGGAATTACGATTCTACCTGAATTGAGGCCAAAAGGTGGTCGAAGGTAGCCAAAAAATAGCCTAGAAGTCTCAGCCTATTTGGGTTTCTTTAAATCCATGACAAATTCAAGCATGCAAAGGTCGAATCTAGGTCTAGGAATGGTGAAGAGTTTGTTGGTGGTGCTAACCTCATCCAATTCGATGAGGTTTGGCCAAAAAACTCATCGTAAAACCTACAACTCATCAAGAAAAATAGAGCCATGAGGTTCCGCTCGAATAGTGCAGAGCTAGAGAAAGACAGAAACTGGAATCGAAAAGGAGTTGGATGGGAAAAAAAAGATAGAAGAATGGAATTGAGAGGTCCAACCTGAGGAGGAAGAGAGTGGGACGGAGAACAGAGACAAAGATGGAAAGAATATTAATAATTATGAATTAAATGATACAATGTAAAGTTTGTTAATTATCCTGCTTCTTAGTCTGATACTGCACCAGACGCTTTACTTAGTTGGTCTAGCATAGTCAATTCTATGTCAATCCATCTTTGTCCCTAAAGCTAGTCCAGTCTGAAATAGTCTGGTGCAACAAACGTACCTTAGGGTTTAGAGTGTGTAGAAACTAATTTAGTGACAACGCGGTATGTTGATACTAACTTAGTATGATGTTTTTCATTTGATTATTTATTGAAGCAGAATATATTTTATTTATCTATTAAAAGGTCAAGTCATATTACCCATTAATTTTAACGGGTCGAGTTTGGGTCAGGTCATATTACTCGTACATTTGACTAATTTGACACAACACGATCTATTAAAATATCGGATCTGTCACGAACACGGCAAACAAGACACGATCACCAGGTATACGTGGGAGTTGGAGAGAGAAACTTATTTTCTCTCTTCTTCGATGGAACTAAGAACAGCAGAGAGCAGCTCTGCGTTCTCCTCCCAAGTTCAAAACAAAAAATTTCAAAAGTATGATCTTAATCCTCTGATTTTGCCGAGTTTTGAAAAGTACAATCTTAAACCACCAAAATTACCACCGAATCGATTCGTCCGTATCAATTCAGAATTCGAATGCTCTGTCACTGTATTCAGCAACTATGGAAACAAAACTCTTGTTACTGAACTTCATATGATTATTAGAACGTGGAAATTTTGGTTAATGCATTACCTATATTGAGTGAAAGCCCAAACTGAGTCATCCTTACACTCTGGTAAGAGCCTCTCCAGTATTCCAGACCCTCAACAAAATCATCTTTCTGCCCAAGCTCAACGCCAAAAAATGACCTCCCAACAACAGTGTACCTATGATACAAATTACAACAGGCAAAACAGTTATTACTGAGGAAACAACACATACAAGGAGAAAATAAATCTTATGCCCTTCTACCAAATAGACTTTTACTTTTCAGAAGTTGTGGCCCTAAGAACAACATTGAGAACTTGAAGTACGTCTTGAGGCGACTCATGTTGTTGGCCTCGTAGAAACTGTTGCAGCTGATGCAGGTCGGGTTTGCTAGCCAACTTGAGAGTGACCTTGAACTCTCGGTCCCTCCTGTAGCCAGTCAAATACAAAGAAGAAACCATTAAAAAACCGCAACAAATAAAACAAAACATATTAAAATTAAAAAAAAGGACATTAAACAGGACAAAAACATACAAAAATGAACCAGCAGCAACAGCAGAACCCTCTCTCTCGGCCAACTTCACCACAAACTCTTTCGAGGCAAATGGTAAGGGCCCTGCTGTATAAATACTTTTCATGCCATCATAAGCTGGGATTCTGTTGCCCAGGTGGGACTCCTTGTAAAGTTTTACGAGCTGCTTAATGACATCTTTGTTGATCTTTTTCGATGCAACTTTAGGGGTAATCGACACCTACAACCAAATGAAATCATAAGACACCTCACAACCACATAACCTTTTGATGAACACCTTCCTAGATCAAATTTACAAAACCCTTTTTTAAGAAAAATATTTAGGTCAACTTTAAATAGAGAGAATAAATTTTACAAAAGCATATGGATCGCTTTTGACTCAGAAAAATGTTTTGGGAACGCAAAATTACCTTCCATTATGTAATAGTTTCTAGGTTGTAAGTAATGAGTCCCATTCTAATATCCCTCAAATAAAGCTTATTTGATGGACATCTTGTGATGACCATTTCATAATTTTTTTTCAACCATCCGAATCATCTATATTTTAATTCATCATTTATATATCATTCTTACAAAAAAAAAAAAGAAAAAAAAAAGGAAATCTTACACTATTGCGAGTTCCAATCATAATAGAGTGTAAATAAATGAATATCTTTTAATTGAACGATTATATAATTTAAGATTTGGATGATTTTTCGTATAAATATCTTTAAAAGAAGACCTTATTGATTAATGGTTGGATTGTCGAAATACATTGAGAATGAGCCCTACAAGACGGATCTATTTATGATATATGCACGAAGAGAGATAGCTGCCATTGATGAAATTAAAGCAAGACTAATGAAAGGGTGTGCTGACGAAGAATTTTTTTAGGGTGCCGAGCATAAATGCCAGTTGGTGTTCCGTACCTATGAAAATTAGACAGCTGGATCTTTATCCATTTTCTTATTAAAACAAACCCTTAAAAGGTGAAAGTTGAAACCGTCAGCCCAGAACCAATATATTTTAACTCCGTTAAATTCGTATGTTGTTGTCAATAATCTTGGTATTCCGTCCATTTTTTATTTTCTCAAGTCCATCGTCTGCTTTGGCGCCTGAGGGGAGGGGGGGGGGGGGGGGGGGGGGGTGGGGGGGTGTGGTGTGGGGGGTGGAGGACATGTCATTGGAATCACAATGCTCCAGCAACCCCAGTTGCCGGTGGAACCACAATGAGATCCTAAACGACATCTCTTGCAAAATTGACTACTCTCGACTCAGTAGAAAACATGAGCTTTTATGTAGAACAAAGTCAGTGGTTTTGTGGGTATTTTGGGCATTAACATTATCAATGGTTATTTATTGTTGTTTGTTGTTGAGTAATTGATGTGTTTGTGAAATGAAATTGCTCTTAATTCTTCTCACTAATAGCTACTCTACCTCGATAGATGTGATTGATCTTGTACTTCTTGTAGTAGATTATATCATCGGTGGCGATTTCAATTTTCAATTTTCAATTTCAATGGCATAACGCAGACTGTTGAGAAACCCCGTGGTGGTTGGGGATGGTCGGCCTTACCCATTTTTTGTAGGCAGTGCTGTCCAGAATCCTACGCTCCAATTTCGAGATGGCAGTGTATAACTAAGTTTCAGTGTTAATGGTTTTGGAATGACATTTTAGCTTTTTGAGTTCTTTTTCTAGGCAACGAGTGTTTTCATTAAGAAAAATGAGAAAATCCAGTTGTCTAATTTTAATAAGTCCGGAATGCCAACTGGCATTTGAGCTCGGAATCCTGAAAATTTTCTCGTGTCGACGTATTTAAGTCCAACACTCGCTAGGAATAATAATGATGAAGGCAGAGGATCATAATAAATCCACTCATCATCTTCAATCTTCTTCATTTACTCCTCACATACCATCCCACTCACTACCTTTGCTCAAAGCTAGGAGTGGCACACCTGTTTTGATCGTCGGATCTATACCTTCCCTTCACGACTTCGCACCCGACCAGTATGCCGAAAATTTAGGGGCAAGCTTGCTGCGGTTTTAGCCCAAAGCGAGTGTGTTTTAGATGCCCCATACCCCCATCCCATCCCCTTCCCTTTTGTTTTGGTTTTGGTTTTTGGTTCTTCCATTTTGTTTTAGTGTTTGGTTCTACTTGATGGGGCATTTGCTGGTGGTTCAAATCTGGCAACTCTTTTCCGATGTGATGGTTTTGTTGGCGAAATATGGTTGGGGATAACCTTTTTGTTGAATGGGCTTTGGCTATCCTCGATTTTATTGGACTTGTTTATCGTAATTGGTATTGATCCCGTTGTCTTTCAATAACATGTATGCTTTTTGACCAAAAAAAACCTCAAAGAATTGTTGGGTCCAAAAATGCCACGTGCGACTCAAGTGTACAACAGTAAACTTAAAAAACTAAAAGGAAAACCCAAAAGCAAATTATCGAAAGGCTAAATTTTTTTTCGTGATCTCTATGGTAATAAGATAATTTCAAATTGCCCCTCGTTTAAAAATGTTATCCATCATTCAACTGTGGTGGAGTCAAGTCACTTAGTACTACAGTTTAACGGTATTTCTTTTCACTTGTAAGTAAATAAGTGTTAGGTTCGATTTCGTCAAAGACGAATTTAAACCATATTATTGATTGCTCCTTTCTCTCCCACCCTCTAGGTTTATATACTATCTTGTTTTAAAAAACTATGGTGGAGTCCATTAGCAATCTTATCCACATCAAAATTTTCAGTTAAAAATTTATACGTGCAGGTCACATGCTATGGACAAAAGTGTCCCTTGATATTATTGACTGCCACAAACAATGACAAATTGCCACATGGTCATGTAATTGATTTTTAAAACCAAAAAAGATAAAAGGATATTTTTTTTTTTTTTTTTTTTGAACCCAGATAAAAGGATATTTTAGAAACAAAAGAAGTACGCAAATAACAAAATAGAAAAAGAAAACCATTAGTGCTCCCTCCACCCCCATCTATCCTCGCCGTCCCTCCACCCCCATCTATCCTCGCCGTCCCACCCTAAATCCAAACCTGCTTCTTCCCCATCTCCTCCACCAAAATTCAAAACTTCCTTTCTCATTTCCCCCACAACAATAATCTCATTTTTCCCTACAAAATCAAATTAACAGAACAGTTTACCATTACGCAATCAATTAATCCCACGTTCTTTATACAGCCAATTCTTGATCACCTTCTCAATGGTCTGGGGAACACGTTCTTATGGCACATTGACCATTGATTCGATAGCACTGCACGAATGGGGTTGGCCTGCGGTAATAGCAGAATTGGGGGTGGGTGCCAGAGGCGATGGCGGGACACAGGGTGTCCTGTTGGTGACGATGGAACTGAGGTCCAGGGAGAACGCGGCCAAGGAGGGAGGAGGGTGTACAATAAATTTTCTTTTCTCAGTTTTAATTACTTTAATCTTTTAAAAATCCTTTTACATTATTTTTCAGAAAAGGATCAATGGGCTAGATAAGTTGTAAAGACAATTATATCCTTGTATGTCAACAACACATGTAACTTTTTAACGGAATTTGAATGAAAATTTTGATTTGGACCAAGATTGTTAACCTACTCCACCAAAGGTGTATGATTGATAACATTTTTTTTTCACGAAAATTACTCTATTAGGGACCACGAACGAAATTTACATTGTTAATTTACTCCACCACAGATGTATGATTGATTGATATCATTCGGTTGGAGATGATCTTACTACACTCCACATTACTAAAATTTATTTTAAAACACACCACATACTTTCCAATATCCTCACACCCCACACTTTCTACATATACCCCAAGCTCTACACTTAAAATCCAAATCAAAATTTCTATGAGGTGTAAAGAGGATGTGCTTCATCTTCAAATCAATGGTTTAGGGTTTAGGATTTATGAAGAAAAAGTTTGACCAAACTCCGTTATTATCATCTTGCGTTTTTCCTCTCACCTGGAATTGTTAGGCGATATGTCAAGTTTAGGGGTTTCTCAAATGGTTTATCATCTATTAAGAAACTCGAACAAAGTACAAAACGAAAATTTTCTCATATCCTTTTTTTCAATTTTTAATTATTTCATTAGTTTCTATGAATTAAAAATTTTAGGGTTTCTCTATTCAATTAACTACAAAGATTTTTGTCCATTTTGAGGGGTAGTTTTCACTCAACTTCGTGGGTTTCTATCAATTAGGGATTTTCGATTTCACACACACACACATATATATATCCATCTATATTCATCTTGTTTGGTAATTGTTAGAGTTTTATCCTACAATAGATGATAGGAGTGACTTTGAGAGCTTGAAGAAAAAAATATGAAAAACAATTTAAGATGTATCAGAAAATAATTTTATTTTTTAAATTCAGATATCGTCTAAATAGTCATTTCATAATATGATATATGTCATTTAAAAATAAATTATTTGAAATGTATTCGTTAATAAAAAAAATCCAAAAATAAACTGTAAAATGCAGAAAGAACAGATAAACACAGAAAAATGAGAACGAAAAGGAAAAACTGCAAAAAGAAAAAAGGAAGAAGGAGGCTTACATCGTAGTGATAGAGATCACGAGCTCTAACCTCCACTAGGAAGTGGTTGGCCCTGACTCGGACCTTCTCGCCGACCTTCCCGTAGCCAGGCCTAGCCAGATGCCCGACGGGCTTCGACGACGACGGTGGCGGGGCGGTCAGCATCAGTTTCTGCTCCAACTCACAGATGAGAGGGGCCTGCGCCCAGATGGAAGACGACTGAGCGGGCGCCGGTCCGCGAGAAACCGGTGTTTGAGCCAACGGTGCCGGCGAGGGAGTTTGAGCCGCAGTCGGAGCGGCGACGACTCCAGGACATCCATGGCTAGGGCCCGATTCGGACTGAGACCACAGTGCAGCACCGGTGTTTCGTACCCGACCACGGCCTCCGTCTCCTCCATCGCAATTAGACGGCGGGGCGTCCGAGCCGTACGAGGGTTCGGAATGACGGCCTCGGCCTCGGCCTCGGCGTCGGCGGCGTTGAGACATCGCGTCTCTGTGCGCTCTGGATTTGAGAGAGAGAAAGTGAGGTTTTTAGAGAGTGAAAGGAGGAGTGCGCAGAGTGAGAATAGGTGGGTAAAGGGAGGAGCAATTGCTTTAGACTTGCTGATGAAGACTTCGGGGGTTGAAAGGCAAAAATAAAAGAAAAAGGAAAAGGAACGGAAAAGAAAAAGAAAAAGAAAAAGAAAAAGGAAGGGGAAAAGGAAAATAAGTGGAAAGAGAGTCTGTTAATTGACTCTAAAAAATAAAAAATAAAAAAGAGCGGACAGAGAGCGTCTGTTAATTGACTATTTTGCCCTTCCGTTGTTTTTCGTACCCCCGTGAAATTAGGGGAATTAATATGGGATCATGCTCGAAGGGGTGTAAAGGGAATTTGGTTTGGGCAAAGGTTTCTTTGGGAGAAGAGACAATTGGTTTGTTACGTGTAGAGACGACAATTCAAACCATTAAACTTAATAAACAATAATAACCATCCGAATAGAACAGATTTGAAAATGAAAATTCGAGTATATTTTAGATATAAAAAAAAATTGAAAATATTATTCTGCCACGTGATAGTTTGGCAAAAAACGCAAAACATACCATACAGTTTTAGTTTAAACTTTAACCTCACTACTTTGTATTTTGGTTGTCTAGACTAAAGAAGTGGAACCATAAATCATCACGGTCAGTCAAAGCATACCAAGTGAATTTTATAACTAGAATGACAAAATTGCTCCTGTTGATGGAAGAAACTCATTATTTAATCTCTATTGGGCTAAACAGACTCAATGAACCGTTGCACAAGTATTGAGACACAATTACCTTTAAACACCCTCTCCATTTGTCCATGATGAGCACATTGAAATGCGGACCTTTTACTAGCGACCGCTGTCATGGTATTTTAGCTGTTGCCATAAATTCAATCATCAATAAAGATAAGTTCATTAACCAACTAAAATAAAAATAGAAGCAATCAAACAAGTCGCTTAGGTCATTTTTAATTGAAATGGTTAAAGGTTTAAAAGGTAAAAAATTGTATGATTCGTTTAAAAATCCATCTCCAATAGAGAGGATTATAATTATGTGGAGTCTATCAGGCCATTATTCAGCCAAGGAAGCATCTGCCTAGCCAAATGTAGCCTCCCTTAGCCATTTTTTTTGTCCAGGTCCTCAATTGCAATAATTGATTCAAATTCAATAATTAGATTTGAAAACATTCGATGGTAGTTTAATTAAATTAATTAATAAATTTATAGTATAAACTTAAAAGTAATAAATTATTGAGAGAGTTATGTTTAGCATTTTCGGCTGGAGATGACATATGATTATGGCCTGACACTGTTCGTTTAAAAATAATTTTGCAGGGCTATAATTCTGGACGGGACTATGTTTAACTCTTTCGGTTGGAAATGGCCTTAAAGAGTAGGGAAAGTTACCTCCATGGGCAAATAAATAGATTTGGAAACACTTCCAGATTGAATGGCAGGCATTGCCACATTGTTAGCACAATATTGTACCTTTCACGATAATATTGAACTACTGTCTCACTACTTCCGTCTTCTAAATCCTATATATAAGTTGTACAGGTCACTATAGGTGACTCCGACTTATATGCTAGCCATGATTAATGAGATATGGATAAGTCGTACATGTCATTTTAGATGACTCTGACTGATATATCATTTTGTATTGATTAAGTTCACTTGGCCTACTTATTAATGTATGGTGGAGTTGATGGCAAACCGTGGTTTTGGTCATTTCTGAGTATGGTTTGGATATATGTATATATGTTGTACTGTCCTATAGAAAACGATAAGGGAATTACAGTGAGGGGTTATTACTGTTAGAAAGGTAATAGTTTTGGGAAGCTTGGTTTTACTGCTTACTCACACTTTCTGTTTTGTACCCCTTCAGGTTTTAACTGCTGAGTTCGTATCGACGAGGATATATAGCTAATCTTAGTATTGGTGGCTACTTTAAAGGGTATGATTCTTACCCACACTACTGTACCTTACTTATGCTCTGACATCGCGTGTGAAATGGGTTCACTCCCACTCGTAACGCACTCTGGTATTTAGACACTTTTAGATTCAAATTTATTCACTTTTTATACACTATCACACTTTATGGCTTCGTCACCTTCCAGGTGTCGGTCAACACAGTTCGATTTGGGGTCCTAGTGGACATTCCGGGTCGGGGTGTGTCAACGAGGACCAGAGATACTTACGTTGAAATGTTATTGACGGCAACAGAAATTTGAGAGTTTCTTTTCCCTTTGGTTTTGGGGACACTGTTTAATTATTTAAGAATGTAGTTTAATTGAAAATTTCAAGCACCGCATGTATGTTTTTCATTCGTTTAACCACCAGATGTCATCTGTCCCGCCACCCTGAAAATTTTGTTCATTTTTCATTATAACAGAAACACAAGTAGTACATTACGTGTTTTAATATACGTGGTGAAAAATTTTATTTTTTAAGTTATTAACTTTTTAGCACACATATCTCACCATTTATATAGTGACACGTAGTGTATCATTCCGTATACCGATCACATTGAAAAATCTCTCCAAATACATCATCCTTTTGTTAATCAAAATGCTAGGTGGAGCAACCTAAATGGGCAACAATTAAAATAAAAAAAATAAAAATAAAAAAAGGAAAAGAATGTATGTTACTGACTTTGTCATGTGAGATTAGACCTAGCAATTTCATGAACCACCCATTAACGTGACATGAAAAAAAAAAGTTTTGGGTCGACACGTTAACTAATCGGATCATTATTGGGTCACTCATCAATAGTCTACATGCGGGTAACCCGTTTGAACCCAATAAGAAAAAGGTTAGTTTGGTAATTTTTCAACCCTTCAACAGTAAACGGTCACAGGTGTCAACTTTGACTGCTCATTATGATTTTTTTAATATAATTTGATTTTTCCTAAAAATACCAAAGCACATAAAAAATTTATGATAATTAATTTACAAGTGTAAAAAATGTGAAAAAATATGTAAACACATGATTGCATCCTCTATACTTTGATGATGGGTACATCGCCGTTTGCATTTTTAAAACCCTCCAAACCCTCGTGAACGATGTTTCTAAGGGGAGTTCAAAATAAATAAAAAATCATAATAATTAATGTACAAACATGAAAAAATATACAAACGCTAGTGATTGCACCCTCTATGCTTGGACAGTGGTTACATTGTCATTTGGACTTAAACCCTTCAAACCAATAGTTTTTTTGTTTTAGTGCAAAATTAATAAAAATTCATAATAATCAATGTATAAGATTGAAAATGTGAACAAAAATATACAAACGCACGTAATGATAAGATCTACAACTTTTGTGAAGCGGTTAACTCCGAAATTCAACATCATAATCCATAAGCCCTACAACTTTAATATTTCATTTTTTTCATATTTTCATTTTTGAAAAGATGATCTTTTAGTTGATGCAGAAAGATAAACAATTTGGATCATTGATATCATGTTATGATATTTAGGGTTTACTGAAATATGAATCGATGTTATTTCGTAAAAATCTGAACGTGATATCAACGATCCGAACTATTCATCTTTCTGCATATGCTAAAACTTTTATATAAAAAAAAATCTAAAGAAACGAAATCTTGTGAGAAGAATAATGAGTAAATGTAAACGATAATTGACGATTAATTTAAATTTTGTGGTTATGGATATGGTGTCGAATTTCAGAGTTGACCCCTTCACGAAAGTTGTAGAGTTTGTCATTACAAACATTTGTAATTTTTTTAAGGGTGTTAAAAATTCAAATGATGATTTAACTAGCATCCAAGCATAAAAGATGCAATCACGAGCGTTTGTATATTTTATTTTATTTTTCACATTTTTCACATTTATACATTAATTATTATGAATTTTAAAAATTTCTTTGGTATTATGTAAGAAAAATCAAATTAGACTAAAAAAATAAATAATTTAGAAGTGTGAAAATTGTGAAATAATTTGCAAAACCTAGTGATCCCATCCTTTCTGCCTTGATGATGGTTACATTGCCGTTTGAATTTTTAAAACCCTCCAAACCCTTGTGACAATGTTTTTAGGTGGAGTTGAATGTGAAATAATTTATAATAATTAATTTATAAGTGCAAAAAAAACATGGAAAAATATGTCAAATGCTCATGGTCACATCCGTTACACTTTGATGATAGTTACATCATCATTTAGATTTTTTGGGTTTAGGGCTTTAGGGGGTGTTTGCCCTCAATAAAGTTCACTGGATTGGACTAAGGGCTAGTCCAATCCCATGTTTGTTCCTCGCATGGACTAGATTTAATGAGTAACTCTTACTCGCCTCAACTAAATCAGGGGCTTGCTAGTCTTAGCGAGACCCCCTGAAAACCATGGGACTAGCTAAGAACGTCCCATCTCGTCATCTTCCTGCTTGACGACCACTCACGATGAACTCTTCGTCATCTCCGACCATTCACGTTGTTAGATCGATTGTTAACTTTCTGATTCGACTCTCTTTTAGATCCGTTTCGTAACCAATTTTCACATAATATACCGAATTGAAGTTGGGAGTGGGGATTATGATTCTACCTAAATTGAGGCCAAAGTGGTCGGAGGTGGCCAAAAAATGGCCTAGAAGTCTCGACTTGTTTAGGTTTCTTCAAATCCATGACAAATTTAAGTATGCAAAGCACAGATCTAGTCCAAAAATGGTGAGAAGTTTTTTTGTGGTGCTAACCTCATCCAGGAACTCGTCAAGAAAAATGGAGCCATAAGGGTTTCGTTCAAATAGCATAAAGCTAAAGAGAGAGGGAGGAGAGAGAGATAAAGACTGGAATCGATAGGTCCAATCTGAGCAGGAAGAGAGTGCGATGAAAAAGAGAGAGAAAGAGGGAAAGTGGGACAAAGAAGGGAGGAAAAGAGGAAGAAAAGATAGAATAGTAATAAAATATTAATAATTATAGATTAAATGATATAAAATTAGAGTTTATCCTGCTTACTCTGACACTGCACCAAACACTTCACTAAGTCGGTCCATTTTAGTTTATTCTAAGCCAGTCTAGCTTAAACCCTAAAGCTACTCCAATCTGAAATAGTCATGTGCAACAAATGCAACCTTAGAGCAAGTCCACCCCTAAAAAAATGCTCCAGCACCCAACCTATTTAATCCACTCAGTGAACAGTGATAGACCCAATGAACAGTAATAGGTCAAATGCATATTCACCCTTAACAAAAAATAGCCTAGTCAATTTTATTAAAATATTATTATTTTTTATTATAAAATAATAATTTTATTTTTAATTTCTGACTTTATAAAAAATATTATTAATTTTTTATATTTTTATAAAATATTATTATAAATTACACCCACACACACCTATACATACAATAACACCACTGTCGTCGTCCCAAATCCACTCCCCATTTTTCTGAAACCTCGCCCTCTCTCTAACCTCCAAGCCCTTCCTCTCTACTTTCTCAGTAACTCCCGCCTTACGTCGCCGGGCTTCTCCGTGGTTGGTCATGGTGTTGTCTGCTGCGAACCTCGACGCCAAGCCTACCGTCCTCGTCTCAGAGAAACTCAAAGAACCCGGAATCAACCTCAGCCCCGAGGAGCTCTGCACCAAGATCTCGCTTTGTGACGCATTGATCGTGTGTAGCAGTACCAAGGTCACCCGCAAGGTTTTCGAGTCCTCCAGCGGGAAGTTGAAGGTTGTGGGAAGAGCTGGCGTTGGCATCGACAATATGGATGGCCCCATTGACGTCAGATGGCCCGGCTGTTGGGTATGTTGATTCTGGCTTGGTCTCTTGCCTGGCTTAGGCTGGGTGGAGTGATTTGGCTAGGGGCCGGCCTGTTTTAGGTGTTGGGTGCCGGGCAATCCACTCTCAGTGGACCTGCTATCAAGGAGTATGTAAATACTAATTTAGTGACAACACAGTATGTAAATACTAATTTAATATGATGTTTTTCATTTAATTATTTATTGAAGTAAAATATTTTTTTTTTAACAGTTAACAAGTCGGGTCATATTACCCATTAATTTTGCCGAGTTGAGTTTGGGTCTGGTCACAGTACTCGTGTATTTTGACTAATTTGACACAACGCAATCCATTAAGATATTGGGTATGTCACGAAAATGACACGAACACGGCAAACACGACGCGTTCACCATGCATACGTGGGAGATAGAGACAGAAACTCATTTTGCCCCTTTCTTCTGTATTGGAACCAAGAACAGCAGAGAGCAGCTCTGCATTCTCTTCTCCTGAAGTTCGAAAACAAAAAAAATCAAAAGTACAAATTTTAAGGGAGTTTTAACGAAAATCAAAAGTATAAATTTTAAGGGAGTTTTAACGAAACACTCCCGGTACTATTCACTTTTAAGAAAAAAAAACATATTTTTACCTTTTCTAGTACTATTCAATACACCTTTATTTGTCATTTTTCATTAAAACTAAAAAAATTTTGGACTTTTCGTTAGTTTTCCTTAAATTTAATCCACTGATTTCGCTGAGTTTTGAAAAGTATAATTCTTTTTTTTTTTAACAAACGATATTATCTACACTAGAAGAGATGGGGTGGACTTAGCTTGACAATGAGCTAGCAATAAAGTGGTTCATCGTCTTTAGCGAGAATCGAACCTAAGATCTCTTACTTACAAATAAAGATGAATACCAATATATTGTAATACTAAGCGGTTGAAAAGTATAATCTTAAACCACTGAATTTACCACCATATCAGTTCGTCAGTATCAATACGAAATTCAGAAGCTCTTTCAGCGTATTCGGCAACTATGGTCACAACACTCATGTTACGTAACTTCAGATGACTATTAGAACATGGAAATTTTGGTCAATGCATTACCTATATTGAGCGAAAGCCCAGACTGAGTCAGCCTTAGACTCTGATAAAAGCCTCTCCAGCATTCCAGACCCTCAACAAAATCACCCGTCTGCCCAAGCTCTCTGGCGAAAAAAGACCTCCCAACAACAGTGTACCTCTGATTGAAATTACAACAGAGTACTGGTTTGGTACTGAGGTGCTTTTATAAAAAATGGGTATAAAAAAAAATTGAGCTAAAAAAGATGTTTGGTAAACACTTAAAAACAGCTTATTTTCACAGTTTTGGTGAAAAAAAAAAAAAACTGAAAATGTGAAGTAACAAAAATGAGCTATTCTCACAGTACAGCAGAAACAACAGAGAAAATAAATCTTATGCCCTTATGCCAAATAAAGACTTTTACTTTTCTGAAGTAGTGGCCCTAAGAACAACATTCAGAACTGGAAATACGTCTTGAGGCGACGTATGTTGTTGGCTTCGTAGGAACTGTTGCAGCTGATGCAGGTCGGGTTTGCTAGCCAATTTGAGAGTGACCTTGAACTCTTGGTCCCTCCTGTAAGCCATTCAAATACAAGGAAGAAAACATTAAAAAACTGCAACAACAAAGTCTTATCGAAAAAAACACTGCAACAAATAGAAAATGAAAAAAATAAAAGGACATTAATTAAACAGGACAAAAAACATACAAAAATGAACCAGCAGCACCAGAACCCTGTCCCTCGGCCAACTTGACCACAAACTCCTCCGAGGCAAATGGTAAGGGCCCTGCTATATAAATACTTTTCATGCCATCATAAGCTGGGATTCTCTTGCCCAGGTGGGACTCCCTGTAAAGTTTTACGAGCTGCTTAATGACATCTTTGTTGGTCTTTTTCGATGCAACTCCTGGGGTAATCGACAGCTACATCAACCAAATGAAATCGTAAGTCACCCCACAACCAACCACATAACCTATTCATCACTCATAGATCATCTTTGCAACAAAAAAAAAACAAATCTAAAACTACTACGAGATCCAAAACACAATGGTCCGAAGCATCTGAACAGATCAACTCAGAAATATTTTATTTTTAAATAGTGTAAAATAAAATGTAAAAGAAATTTTGGAGTCACAGATGTTGGCGCCAAATGATTTTTTGGTCCCAAAACGACATTCCGAGGGAAGTTTTCAAAAACCAAAGAAAAGGAAACCGTAAAAGAAAATCCAAAAATAAACTGTAAAATGCAGAAGAACATATGAACACAGAAAAATAAGAACGAAAAGGGAAAACTGCAAAATGAAAAAAAAGGAAGGAGGCTTACATCGTAGCGATGGAGATCTCTCGCCCTAACCTCCACTAGGAAGTGGTTGGCCCTGACTTGGACCTTCTCGCCAACCTTCCCGTACCCAGGCCTAGCCGGATACCTGACGGCCTTCGACGACAACAGTGGTGCATGGAGCGGTCGGCGTCAGTTTCTGCTCCATATCACAGATGAGAAGAGCCTCAGTGGGCAGAGGCGCCGAGCTGGAAGACGACTGAGCTGGCGCCGGTCCGCGAGAAACCGGTGTTTGAGCCATCGCGTCTCTGCGCTCCGGGGTTTTAGAGTGAAAGTGAGGTTTTCAGAGAGAAGGAGAGGAGGAGTGCTTAAGTGTGTGAGGAGAGCGCAGAGTGAGAATAGGTGGGTAAAGGGAAGAGCAATTTGCTTAGACTTGCTGGTGAAGAATTCGGGGGGTTGAAAAGAAAGCGAAAGGAAAAGGAAAGGGGAAAGGGCAAAAAAAAAAAAAAAGCAAAAGGAAAAGGAAAGAGACTGAAATGAGAGCGTCTGTTAATTGACTTTTTGCCCTCTCGTTCTTTTCCAGACCCCCGTGAAATTAGGGGAATTAATATGGGATCGTGCTCGGTGGGGGAAGAGTGATTAAGCGGTTAAGTGGTAGTTACAAATAATTGTAGGGGTGTAAAGGGAATTTGGTTTGGGCAAAGGTTTCTTTGGGAGAAGAGACTTGTTGCTACGCATAGGCATTGACAACCCAAACTATTAAACGTTATAACCATGAATAACTGTTTGAATGGAATGGAATTGGAGATGAAATTAGAGTATATTTTGGATACGGGGAGAAACCGAAAATATTATTCGGCCACATGACGGTTTGACCAAACACGCAAAACATACCTTACTGTTTTAATTTGACCTCACCATTTTGTATTTCGGGTGTCTGGGCTGAAGACATGAAACCATCTATTGAAATCATCACAGGCCGAGTGGATTTTATAACTAGAATGGCAAAATTGCTTTTATTGATGGAAGAAACTCATTATTTAACCTAGATTGAGGTTGACTCGAGAGATGGAGACATAAGGGTGCGATAAAGTCCTCGGTGGGTGAGTCTCCGACATTGAGTCGACCCCGCCTCGAGCAACCATAGAAGGGATATTGGGCTAAACAGACTCAATGAACAGTTGCACAACCATTGAGACACAATTACCTTTCATAAAGAGTCTTGCTTGCCTAGGCATGCACCATTGAGACACAATTGCTAGTTCAATTTCACATATTCGTTCACCCCTACAAGAAATAAAAATCACATATTTAAGCTTTATATAATGGAAAGAAGAACAAGAAAGGATTGTTTGTTGCTGGTTTTCCTTCTTTGAATATTATTAAACACCCTCTCCATTTTTCCATGATGAGCACATTCCAAATCTCCCCTTGATTAGTTCATCTCTATTGTAATTACTGTGTGCAACTATCTGCATAGATACAGAAACATGACCATAAGAAACAAGTTTAAAACAAATTAAACCTGATATGTACTCCTCTCTCTGTCTCCGGGACGTTGACAAGTAGCTCGTAGTAGGGCTGTTACTTGTCTTTCGTTAAGCTTCTTGGAGTATCTCTGGTCAGAAACAATTGGTACAAAGCTGCCAGAAAGGTAAATAGGTAAATTATTTCATAGAGACCAGTACCGAACCCGAAAGATAAAACTGGAAAACAAGCCGCTTAAAGAGTCGAGAAAGGTACCTCCAAGGGCAAATAAACAGGTTTGGAAACACTTCCAGATTGAATGGCAGGCATTGCCCCATCACAATATTGTACCTTTCACGATAATATTGAACTACTCTCTTACTACTTCCGTCTTCCAGAGTAAACCTAAAATGCAAAGTTCAATAATAATATTGATTCAACGATGACACATATTTACATATACTAACTATCAATCACTTGAGTTGATTCAGCGGTTCCGCGGACACACCGGTCATTTTATAAGGCCTTTTTCACCTTTGAGTAACAGAATGTCACAAGATTTGCTAACACAAAATGTTTAAGAAACTGACTGTGGACGTACAGTATAAACTCGATAAGAAACTGATTGACAGATCTCTTACGTTAAAGTATTTTCACAAATTCCGTTGCCAGGGTGGATTCATAGAAAGATGTGGCAGACACATTTGAAAATTTTGAATGGAAAAAACAAAAACGCAAGGCCTTCTTGTTACTTGGCTTTGCATGATTTTCAAAACAAGGAAAATTGGGCTAACACTGTACCTGTTGGAGCGGAAAATTCGGTTCTCTAATCCTTCAACAAGTAAATCTTGTAACCATGCATGTTGAGAAGCCCACTACACCATTTCGCTTGTCATCAATGAGAGCGGGGGACCTGCCCAAAAATTCTCTAACGCTCAAGTCAATATTTGTTCAGGATGATTACAAAATACAAAACAATCTCCTAAGTCCTACCTCTCTCTTTTTTCTCCCCCAGTTCTGACATGATTCTAGGCCTTTTATAGGCATAAAAAACTTGGGCTCCATGTCCCATTATCTCACTACATGTTCCTTTGTTAGTAGTGGCTGATTCATGTAGCTTTATTTTAGCCCGATTCCCTTATTTTTATGATGCATGGAAAATGGCGAATTACTTAACCCTTAATTTTTGCACCCACAATACCTATATTGAGGTAAATCCCATACTGGGTTGGCCTAAGACTCTGGTGCAAAATCCCAAACTGGGTTGGCCTACGACTCTGGTGCATAAACAAGTGTAACTGTGGTACAAAATACAACATTTAACATATAATTAGTATGGAAACAAGAAACAGAAGAATGAAAGAAACCATATCATACGCCGGTTCTACAAAAAGATGCGTTACTTTTCAGATGGTGAGGCTCTAAGAGCAACATCGCTTGTATAGCCTGGAGGCGACTCGTGTTGCTTCCTGCGCAAGAAATGTAGTAGTTGGTAAAGGTCGATCCGGTTCGTTCCCCGGTTGGAGAGTCACCTTAAAGTCCTTATCCAATCTGTAAGTCATTCGATCATACCAAAAACAAATGATATTCAGAAAACTGCAATAACCATCGAAACATGTAGAGATGAAAACAAGACACAGAAGCACTGAACTCTCGTAGGAAAATACCTTTTCGAGAGAAGAAGACCCACCACGATCATCTTTCTCAGGTAACTTAACCACAAACCCTTTGGATTCAAATGGCAATGGACCTGCTGTGTGAATGCTTTTCATACCATCATAAGCAGGGTTCTTTGACCTAGGTGTGACTTGTACAAAACAAGAAGCTACTTAACCACCTGCACAGTCCGACAGATGTGGAGTTTGGACGCAAAAGGCCTCAATATTTTTTGGAGAGTTTTAACAAAACATTGTCAGTACTATTCACTTTTAACGAAAAACCACATTTTTACCTTTCCTGGTATATTCACTTACACATTTATTTGTTATTTTTCATTAAAACTAAAGTTTTTTTGAACTTTTTGTTAGTTTTCCTTATTTTTTGGCCTAGGGTTAGAATATTTAAACTTTTTGTCTCTGCCCGATGTGGGATATTTGGACATCCCCCGACAAATGTGGAGTTTGGACACAAAAGGCCTGAATATTTTTGGACTAGGGTTGGGATATTCAAACTTTTCTTTTTCTCTACCCGATGTGGGATGTTTGGACATGCCCCCTTAAGTGGGACCCAATTAGTAGATCACACAAGGGAGATCCACATATCGGCAATCATGTGGAGCTAAGAGGACTTACCCAACACAGGGACCAAGGGACCCACCATCATCAAGATGGGCCAAGGAGATCCACCCATCACATGGGTGTACGGCCTACTCCCTGGCTCTAATACCATTTGAGCAAAGGCCCACTTCCAACAACACCGATATTGTATCCAACTTGTTAATTTTCATCTCACAGTCCAGCAAACATGCAGTTTTATTACAAAATGTCTCAATATTAGTTAGAGTGGAGTTAGGATATTTAAACTCTTCATTTTCTCCGTCTGTGCCCGATGTGGGATATTTTAACACAAACTTGATCCATATTCGAATCCATTTGTGATATGGTTTTCATATTCTAATCATCAAATCTAAACGGTCGCTCCATATCATTAAGCATCGCATCCAAATCACATATCGTTATTGGATCTAAATTACGAATTAAAATTTTTTAAATATCATCAATAACTTCATTCATTTTTTTTATTATATATATATATATATATATATATCTATTTACTAGCAATTTTACACATGCTATTGATGTGATTATTAAATTTTCAAAATTAAATTTATAAAGAAAGAAAATATCTTTATAATATCTTTGGCGAATGTTTTTGAATAATTGTTTTCTCACAAATTGTTTATTTTATCTAGGTGAACACGTGGAAGATAAATGGAGGCAACTGCTATGGTTACCTGGGTGAGAGTAGGTGTGTTTGCGTGTTGTTTATACAGAAATGGAAACAAATCAAAGACCGTGCAAAAGGAAGGAAGGGGTTTTGGGCTGGAAGCGAGGGGAAAGTCAATACAAGAAATTGACGTCTGAATTCTCATATTAAATGACGATTTTGCCCTCCATCATTATTCACAGGACCGCCGCGTGATTGGGCAACTGATTTTTGGGATTTAGTGCTTTCGAACAAAAAACAAAGAATTTCGGAATTGTGCACTTCAGAAAATAATGGGAAGGGCACAGATGACTTTTTCCTTTTTGTCTAGGAGTTTTAATTTAATTAAAGGACCTAATAATTTGATTCTGTTGGGATTTGGGTTTTCGGATTGGATTATGTCACGGTTGATTTTATTAAATTAGGCAGTTAATAATAAAAGCTGTGTAATTAATTGTCACTTGATATACTAATTAGTATTACGATCTAGTAATATTTTTTTTTCTTTGTAAGTGAAGCCTTATGTTCGATTATCGTTAAAAGCGAATTTGAACTACATTATTGCTAACTTATTGTGAGGTTTAGCCCATCACTTTCCCTTAACATAGATAATATCTTTCATTAAAAGAAAATGTCACTAAGTACTATAACCTAATAGTATTATTCATCACTTATAAGTGAAAGGTTTTAGGTTCGACTCTCACCAAAAACGTATATATACACACTCGCACACAAATACATATACATACTTAAAGTCTTGTACATTTCATTTATCTTCTCGGTAAGATGTAAATATAAGTTCTACTCCAATTTGAGATCCCTTTTTTTTATTTTTTATTAGCAGGTCATTCGAGGGCTTTCCACCCAACAAAAAATGTAACATGACTATTCCAAGACCCTGCGAATCTCCCATTAAAAGACCCTACGAATCTCCCATTAAAGATGTTCTTAGCCACAACTCATTCTAGGGGTTTCCGCCCAACAAAAATGTAACAAGGCTATTCCAAACTCTTCGAATCTCCCATTAGAGATGTCTTAGTCACGATTCCCGCATTCCAAAAAGAATTAAATTACAATTCACTCTAGATTAGGGATGACAATGATAATAAATTAATAAAAACTCGACGAAAGGGAAGCAACTAAACTTAACCTGCAAGTCACTTTTTGGTAGACTTTATCAAGCCCTTTCATCAAAACCAAAATTTGGACAAAATATCCAAAATCTCCGCCTGGAAAGACATTGCCTCAAAATTTTGAGCTCAGGCCTTAAGAGGAAGGTCAAATCCGGAATAAAAATATATGAACTTACATCAGATGAGATGAAAGTAATTAACAGATACATGCAACCAAGTAACAGCTCAAAATGTTCTGACTGCACTTGTATATAAACTAAACTTTGAACCAAAGTCCATATCCATATCAGTAGCCAAGGATTCAGGACTAACCCACAAAACTAATCACCAAAACCATCACGGATGAGCGATTTAGACGTCAATCTTCAAGACGATATAAGATTAGAGTCTTGTGCAACTTTAGTTCATACAACCTCAGACAAAACACGACCACTAGAAACTAACCGCCACCAGCGAGACCTCAAGACTGATTTCAGCAGTAGAACATGACTTCCTTTACATTTTCTTTAATCTCTGGAAGGGCACGGAACCTCGCACCACCAGCAACCCCTCCTGTAGATCCGGTAGTTGAACCTCCATCAGAATACTCGCCCTCTATGTAGTATCGCGCACGGAAGGCAGCCAAATGTGCATAGTATGCAGGAGGAACTGCATGAAAAAACATAAACATCAGCGGTGCAATCAGGAAAAAGCATAATTTCAGAAAACAGATGAATCCAAGCCAAGTACGTACCAATGGAAACCGAGCGTGTGCACCTTGCATACCTGAAAAATCACATGCCATACGATGAGAATGTCAGAAAACAAAACGTCTGGCATAGTACTATTGCAAAAGCCAGAGAAAGAATTGAAATTGTTGTTTTCTTACGTGTAGCATAGGTTGTTCGTTAGCATTTGCAAGGCATCTGGAGTGAATCTGTTCTCATCATACAGGACATGGTAATGTGCGGGCCTGCTAGTTCCCTACATGAACACAAGATAACCGTCAAACTTTTAGCAGTGAATAGAGCACAAAATCCTCAGAAGAGGGCAAGGAAACTACCGCAACAAACAGAACTGGCATATATAAATCAACAATACAAATATACCTGAATGCCAGCATGACTGTTGAGATAGAAGTCAAACTCCGTCGGATGACAAATCTGGGTGTCAACGACAGTGCCTAGACAACATAAAGAGAGTCAATGCGCAAAACGGAAAAGCATCAAATCCAATATATCTCAATGCATCTAAATCTGTAACCTGGTTGAATATTGCCACTCTTATCAGTCTTCCGATGATCGGTTGGAAACAGGCGAGTATGATGCCTTTTCTGCACCACAACAAAAGTAACTGGTGGTAGATATCCCTCCTGAAGCGACTGACAAGCCTGAAAAAGTAATGACACACATTAGATAGTCGCTTATCTTAAAAAATAATCACTAACTACTTGATCAAATCAAAGAATTAAGCAATAACAAAATAATTCTAAATTGTAGTAATCAGCATACCTTTCTTATAGCATCCATTTCATACAGCAGAACTTGACTAAACTGGCCTTCACTAACTCCATCTCTGCCAAGCAAACATCAAAACAAATATTAGCAGAGTGACGTGTCATTTTCCATGACCACAGCAAAAACAAATATTACCTGAAGAAGATAATTCTCTCTGGTTTTCGGCCAGTTGCTTGTCTAAATGCTCTGAAATGCTCCCTAACATAATGAAAATAATCAAGTTAAGAAAACAGTCACAGCTATTATTTAAAAAAAAAAAATAGAAACAATAACAAAAGAAGGTGCAAGTTGTCCCAATTACCTGATCATTCCTCCGGCAACCGGACCTCTGTTAGGGTCCTGTTTAACACTATAAAGATCTTGGATTATTTCTTCACGGTGAGCCTGTGCAGATACAAGTCCTCGGTACTTAGTGACTTCTGGCCAATCCATGGACGCCACCACCTGATTGAATAAATTGCCATGTTAACACATTATGCATTTTTAAAATGAAATCAATATAAGACTGAAACTTACAGCCGCAATTGAAGGACTGCTGTCCTCCCCAGGTTGTGGATGGGTAACATCAGCACCAAATATTATTGTGGGAATGTCACTCACAAGAGGAATTCTTCTTTGAATGGCATCTATTAGAACAGTGTTCCTTCCACCAACCTACCAACAGTTTTAAATAAGAAAAACTAACGAAAAGTCCAAAAAACCTATAGTTTTAGTGAAAAATGACAAATAAAGGTGTAGTGAATAGTACCAGGAAAAGGTAAAAATGTTGATTTCGTTAAAAGTGAACACTACCGAGAGTGTTTCATTAAAACTCCCTTTTAAATATTGCGTCAGCTTTTCAATGTTAATGGAAGACAGTGAGTAATATGAGCGACAATCAATAAAGGATAAACACAATGTGATGGGCAATACATAAAAACAAACCTTCACATTTATCTTGAGTGACAGATTTTCTAGGTATTGTTTACTGAGCTTTGATGCTGCCTTAGGCTGACAGCACTGAGATACAATTCCTAACTCAGTTTCACAGATCCGTTTTATCATACCTGCAAGCAATCAGCAATCAATATGTCAGACCTTAAAGATGATTTTCTTGAAATACAAGACACATTTTGTTCTCAGACTGCTGCTCACCATATGATCCAGTAACGTCAGGCAAAATGATAATTAACAACTGAAGAGGCTTTCCCTTGTGTCCAATATCTTCAATTTTCTTGCTAGACATCTTATGGATATCTCTGAGCACGCTCTCTATTTGCCCAGGATGAGCTGATTGATGAGGAATTAAGGGATGCGGATGGAAATGCTAGGAACAAAAAGCAATTTGGTTAGGAAAAGAACAAAAACAATTCGATGCAGAAATAGGAGGAACTTAAGAAAGGGAGTCGTACCACTCCCTTGCTGTTGCACATATTGACCAAATCCTCACAAAATCGGAAGTTAAAACTTGGGTCTAATCGGGAGAAATTGACACATGCCCAGAAATCCAATCGACCACCGTTAACCATTTTCTACAGAACCAGAATTAATTAAAAATAATCAGAAATCAAATTTCTAACAAGAATAATGTTTTAATTTTGATGCTGCATCACATATCACAAAAGCAGTAAAGGATGGTATTTTAAATGTTTACAAATCCATAATAAATCAGGAAGTTGCTGACTGCAAAGACTTACATTGCAAAAATCTTGTGTAACTATCCTCAAAACACACAATGGAGTTCAACATACGCACAGATCCATCTAAACAAATGAAAAACCAAGATCATACCTTGTTGATCATATTCCATTGCCCCATTCGTGGATTTTCAGACTTCTCACGACCAGTGTCATGGTATTTCAGCTGTTGTCATCAATTCAAACACCAGCAAAGAAAAAAGTTGAATAAAAAACACTTGAACTATTCATACAAAATTGGAAACAAATACTTACCGAAGGCGGCGGCAGAACACGAGCATTAACTAAAGCCATATCTTGACTTATCTTCATGCCAAATTGCTGGATAAGGTCATCTTCATTGTAACGATTGTGTTTACCCATCTGCACAGATGCAAAAACATGATCACCAGAAACAAAATGAAAACCATCTAGATTAGGAAAAGAGTTCCATTGATTGAAAAGATGAAATCACATCCAGACATCAACTATACTGCGCTGCCTCTCTCCAGGGCGTTGACAAGTTGCTCTCAGAAGAGCTGTTACTTGTCTCTCATTGAGCTTCCTAGTGTACCTCTGCCCAGCAACAATGGAACAAAGCTGCCAAAAAGGTAAATAAGTAAATTAAGGTAAATAGGTAAATTATCTCCACAAGACTACTACCATACTTAGAATAGAAACATGCTGGGAAATAAAATGGTGAAGAAGTCAAGAAAGTAACCTCCATAGGCAAATAAACAGGTTTTGAATCGCTCCCAGACTGAAGCGCAGGCATTGCCACATCCCTCAGCACAATATTGTACCTTTCGCGATAATACTGTACTACTGAAGTTCTACTTTGATCTTCTAGAGTGAACCTAAAACACAAACATGGATAATAAGTTATGAACGTTCTGTTACCATGGAACACCGCCATAACCCAATTTGATTTTATTTTCATATTTACCCATTATGATTTATGATATAGCAAATTCAATCAAAATAGTTCAAACGAAAGTAGATAATGAGCATGAAAATTCCAGTTCTACATTTCAAGCAAATCAAGTACCACAACAACCTATATACATGTAAACAAGATATAAGCAAAAATGTATTGTAAAGATTATAAGACTCACGTCAACTTGTTCAGGGGTTCCACGGAGACCCCGGTGATCTTATAAGATCTATTCTCACGATAAGAAAGTTTTACCTTGACCCCCTTTAAGGCCTTTTTCACCTGTAAGTAACAGAATGCCAATCAGTTTTGTTCCAAGACAAAAGAAAAGTAAATGCATAGAACTCTGAATAAATTAGTCTTTGATGAACAAGTCAATTCAATATAAAAGAAAACAAAATGCAGCTTCAAAACCCAATGAGCATAAATACTAGCAAATATGCATAAATAGAACCTATAACTAGCATTAACTTGTGGAGAATACCTTCAAACGATCACGATCAGGTAAAGGCCTTGACAGTTCTCTGTAGTTCAAAAGTTTTTTCACAAACTCAGTTACCAGAATAGATTCATAAAATGCTCTGGCTGATACATCTGCAAAAATATGAATAAAAAAAGTTAGTCACAACACTCGTGCTAGTTAACTTCATATGATTACGAGAACAGGGAAAATTGGTAAATGCATTACCTATATTGAGTGAAAGCCCAAACTGGGTCGGCCTTAGACTCTGATAAAAGCCTCTCCAGTATTCCAGACCATCACCAAGATCACCTTTCTTCCCAAGATCAATGCCGAAAAAAGACCTCCCAACAACAGTGTAACTGTGACAAAAATTACAACAGTCAAAACCGTCATTAGCGAGGAAACAACGCAGACAAGGGTAAAATAAATCTTATGCCCTTCTACCAAATAAAGACTTTACTTTTCAGAAGGTTTAGCCCTAAGAACAACGTCCAGAACTTGAATTGCGTCCTGAGGCAACTCATGCTGCTGGCTTCCTAGGAACTGTTGGAGGGAATACAGGTCAGATTTGCTAGCCAACTTGAGAGTGACCTTGAACTCTCGGTCCCTCCTGTAAGTCATTTCAATACAAAGAAGAAAGCGTTCAAAAAACAGAAATAAAAAAAAAAAAAATACAGAAATGAAAACAGGACATTAAACCATCTTATAAATATACCTTCTGGAACCAGCAGCAGCAGAAGAACCCTCCCTCTCGGCCAACTGGACCACGAACTCTTTCGAGGCAAAAGGTAAGGGGCCTGCTGTATAAATACTTTTCATGCCATCATAAGCTGGGATTCTCTTGCCCAGGTGAGACTCCCTATAAAGCTTTAAGAGCTGCTTAATGACTTCCCTGTTGATCTTTTTCGATGCAACTTCAGGGGTAATCGACACCTAAAGCCACCAAATGATATCGTAAGACACCCCACAACAAGAACAATCAACTGTTTAAACATGCGAGAATACCAACAGTTTGCCAAGAAAACCCGTTTACCAGGACTCAGAAAATACCAAAAGAATTGCATTGTTCACATAACCCTTCTGAGTAAGAAAAAAAAACAGAAAAGCAAAAGAAAACCACCCCCTATTTCTCAGAAACCTTCATCAATAGGTTTTTGGGAACACCAAAAGCTTTCATAAATAAAAAATTATTGATGAACACCTTCCTGGATCAAATTTACAAAACCCTTTTTGAAAAGCAAATTTTGGTCAACTTTAAACTCAGAAAAATGTTTTGGGAACGTGACATCACCTTTCTGAGTCAGATTTAAAGCATCAGAGGAACGCCAAAAGGGAAATACAACAGAAAATTAAAAAAAATAAATAAAAAAAAACAAAAATTAAATGGTTGCGTTTGCTCTTTCATCATTTGGAATCAGAAAGGTGTTTTCAGAAACCTCAAATGATTTTTGGGTCCCAAAACGCCATGAACGACTCAAGTTTACAGCAGTAAACTTCAAAAACAAAAAGGAAAACCCGAAAAAACAAATCCAAATAAATAAAACAAAATATTCAAAACACAATGACGACGCTCAAAGGTCCTAAGCATCATAAAATTGTAAAAAGTAAAATGTAAAAGAAATTTTGGTACGACATTCCGAGTCAAGTTTTCAAATATAAAGAAAAGGAAAACGTAAAAGAAAATTCAAAATTAACTGTAAAAATGCAGATGAACAGATAAACACAGAAGAATAAGAACGAAAAGGGAAAACTGCAAAAGAACAAAGGAAGAAGGAGGCTTACATCGTAGTGATGGAGATCTCTCGCCCCCACCTCCACTAGGAAGTGGTTGGCCCTGACTTGGACCTTCTCGCCAACCCTCCCGTAGCCAGGCCTCGGCGGATACCGGACGGCTTTCGACGACGACGGTGGAGGAGCGGTCAGCGTCAGCTTCTGCTCCATCGCACAGATGAGAGGAGCCTCAGCGGGGGAAGGCGCCGAGCTGGAAGACGCCTGAGCCGGCGCCGGTCCGCGAGGAACCGGTGTTTGAGCCAATGGTGCCGGCGAGGGAGTTTGAGCCACCGTCGGAGCGGCGACGACTCCAGGACAGTCATGTCTAGGTCCCGATTCGGACTGAAACAACGGTGTAGCACCGGGGTTTCGTCCCCGACCACGGCCTCCGCCTCCTCCACCGCGATTAAACGGCGGGGCGTCGGAGCCGCGTGAGGGTTCGGAATGGCGGCCTCGGCCGCGGCCGCGTTGAGACATCGCGTCTGTGCGCTCTGGAGTTTTAGAGAGAGAGAGTGAGGTTTTTAGAGAGAGAAGGAGAGGAGTGTTCAGTGTAGTGTGTGAGGAGAGCGCAGATGGAGAGTAGGTGGTGTTTGCATGGTATTTATAGCAAAAGGAATTTGATGAGACGTGCTGAGGAAGGCTTTCGGGGTTTGAAAAGGAAAACGAGTGGAAAGAGCCGCTTAATTGACTATTTTGCCCTTCCCTTGTTTTCCAGGGCGCTGTGAAATTAGGGAATGAATGGGATTTGTGCTCCACGACGGTCGTGGGGGAAGTGGATGAGGCGGTTAAGTGGTGGTTATAAATGATTGTAGGGGTGTAAAGGGAATTTGGTTTGGGCAAGGGTTTCATTGGGAGAAGATACAAGCGGGACATTTAAGCGTTTGTCATTGATTGGGAAATTATCGGTTTAAACTTGTTCTGAAATGGAGTTTGTAATTTAACATTTTTTGGACAAAAATAAATTTACTAGATTTATTGGCTCTTTAGCTTTTGAGATAAGAATACAAAGGAGTACCAAGAGGTGCTAAATTACCTCATTTTTGTTGGATTTTTTTTTTTTAAAAATACTAAATCTCAATTTCCTTACCATGTTGTACATTTTTTTAAGTTGATATTTTTTTTTTTTTTTGGTTTAACTAAGGAATTTCGTTTTTTGTCAAATAAAAAACGTCCGGTTTTCGTAAAATAGTAATGATAATATGTTAAATAGGGTTCGTTGTTTCTAGTCCCCATTTTTTTTGTCGAGATTGTTCTTATGGCCAAAATAGCACCAATTACCATGTAAGGATCAGAAGAACATCTCGGGTGCAAAGCATCTAGCCATGTGACGGTTTGACCAAACACGCGAAACATCCCTTCCCGTTTTAATTTGGCCCCACCACCCCCTTGTCTTTTGGGTTTCCAAACACATGCCAAGGTACGGGATTGACGAGGAATATATTTACAAACATGACATGCCACAGTGGTTAAGCCGGATATTCACGCCATGCTCATGCCTATTCATCACGCCATGCTTCCTTAGCCACTATTCATGTTAAGCCCAAGTCACATATTCGAGGCTTGTCAAGTGGATTGCAGTGTAAATAGTTACGGAATGTTATCGAGCCTATGTGGAATCGGCGTCATGGGAGACTTTGGGCTGCTTGGGTGCCCAAAGATCCAAGAACATACCCTTTGTATTTCACGCAAGCATCATTGAGAGAGAATTAGCCTAGTTTACTCATTTCTCTAGTAACCCAACTCCTTTAGTTAGAACTAAACTAGATTCTTGCATTAAATGTAAGCTAAGCCCAGCAAGACAGGCATTTAATGTTGACTTTCCCTTCCCAGCTTGCACAGACAACCAACACATGAAAACCATGAGGCGCGCTACCAAATTTAGCATCTACGGAAGGGCGCCCTAGGAAAGGCACATCTCGGAAAAAAGCAAATTGCAAGTCTCAACAGTGCAGCTATCTTACACCAAAAAAAAAAAGAATAATATGAGGCCTAGGGAGAAAGAAGGGGAAGACCAAGCCACAAAGGGAGATTCCCTTGAAACCTAGAGAAGAGCCATTCACTTACATAAGGAGAGATAAGCCATTACAGAGAGAGGGAGAAGAAGTTAAAACGCAGAAAGGAATACATAGATAGATAGAAAAGAGACGCAGGAAGAGAGAACCACCCAAGAACTAAGCTTAGAGAGTTCCATTTAGTCTAGAAGCATACTCCAAACCTCAAGCATCACCATTCATGCAGCCCTAGTAATCCCACAGCCTTCCATCAAACATCTCAACCATTAGAAGCCTTGCTATCATCCTAGGAAAGCCCAAATCATGCAGTCCAGAATGCTATGCAACCATGCCAACTCTCTCACAACATGCTAGACTAATAATCTTTTAACTTCCACACAATGCTTCACTTGAGCAGGTCATTATCTTGATCAATCATGTTATCTTCAAGACGTTAATGTTACAAGGGTATTTTCTAAGACAAGCTATCTCTTTTAAGATATCCTGGGACTTGTCACGAATCCGCACCAAGGGAGACAAGAGGACATTCTCAAAGCTCAAGTTCACCTCGACCTAAAAGTCCCCCAACAATGAGTTACAAAACTTTTTCTACATATAAAATACGTTATAATTGTTGTACCGCTAACATGGTGGGGTGTTGATTGGCCAAGTTAGTCTTATTTTCTTATTTTACTTCATGTTGGTTTGAGGAGCCTATGAACTTAATCCAGGATGTCATCCTTGAAGATTGTATGCCTCCACAATTTCTCTAACAAAATCGTTATTGTTGCAACTAAAAAAATTTATGTAAAAATTCTTTTCTTTTTTTTTTGTTTTAACAAGGGGTGAAGAAATATATTGCCAGAGTTTGTTCTCTATTTGACTTATCCGATTATGATTAAAAATTAATTCTATATGATCCATCAAATTTCGATTCAAAGATTAAAAACGATTCACCTTAATAACTGACCATGCTGTATCATTCTTTTTTAGGCAACTTTCAAAATATCTCTCATACCACTCACTTATCTATATCCATCTTTGAATATTCATAAACTCCATGTTATTTCTTTTTCTTTAGTTAATTGTTGATACTTCATAAAAACTCTCAAAATGGAGAAGTAATTTTCGTCCATCCCATCCCTCTATGGTATTCTTCTGAGCTTTTTTACTCCAATAAAAATCTTGAATTATGAGCTACATTAGTCAAAACTTCATTTTTATTTTATTTTTTAACAAACGAGTGGAGGAGTGAATTAAGTCTCATAATGGGCTCGCAATAATGTGGTACAAATTCGCCTTTGATAAGAATTGAATCTATGACCTCTCACTTGCAAATGAAGAGGAATACCATTAAACCGTAGTACTAAGTGTCCATATTTTGTCAAAAATAGAAAAATGCTAGAGAGACCATATTTTGTAGAACATATCTTAAACCATCTCTCTAATAGATGTGAGATCTACTTGTAGAGCAAAAAATAATACAGAATATCCTGAAGTTGACACATGGACTTTTACTCACAAGTGACGAGATTGCTCTCATTAAATTGGCGAAGCTCACATCTGCTCCACACTTAGTTCAGTCCTCTTGAAGACCTGAGCAACTGACTACAACCTCATCAAGCTCTTCTGCCCATGGCAAGGAGAAAAGTCAGATAAATAAAGATATGATTAATTATTAAATCTTATCTTTATACTTTTCTAATTGAAGATCAACTCCATCAAGCAATGAATCACAATGATATTCAATCAAGTATATTACAAGATAATCTCAAGATATTATTTATTAAATAACATCTTGGGGATAATTCTTTCCTCATTCATCCAACGGATGACTCACCTTGGTCAATTGGACGTCAACACATGTCAAGGCAAACCCTACACATGTGGCCTATGCTTTATAAATCTCGCATTCTCTACCAAATTCTAATAAGATTTTGCTATGCATTCAAGGCTTCAAGCCATAAACTCTCTTTTTAGAAAAACTGCCTTAGGCATCAAAGGTTCATTGGCCAAACCCCACTCACATCGTGGGTGCACATAGCTTTGGTCTTTGATAAAAGGTATTTATTTGTTTTGTACATCACTACTTGTATTGCGGACCTTACTCGTATTAAAGATTTGCTTTAGAAGTGATACATAAATCGTGGTCTCTCTATAGCATCACCTTAAAAAATATATTTTTATTTTTATTGTGTATTTTCAGCATTGGCATAAAATAGTAAAAAAAAAAAAAAGAGCCTGACAAAATAGTTAACCAAAAATATCCTTTATTTGAAAATGGACATTTACCCTTGTCTTTTAAAAAGAAAAAGAAAAATTTTCCATTCCCATTCTAAAAAAAAGGATAAATCTCAGTTTATTACCCTCAAGTTTCGAGGTTTTCAATATTTGGTACATGAAATTTTTTTCGTCCCAGAGTCATACCTAAAGTGTTAATTTTGGGACAATCTCATACATTTGTTTGTCTGACTGTTAAGTCTCCCGTTAACTGATGATGTGGCACCCATGTGGACAATGACTGGGCGCCACATGTCATTAAGAGGTCCACGTGGAAATTAAAAATTCAAAAAAAAAAAAAAAAAAATTTGGTTGTCTTTTACCTCCCCCAACCTTCCCTTCCTCCCTTATGCCTCAATTCTCTCCTCTGCACCAACCCACCAAACCCTCATCTCCTCTCCTCTTCGACTCGTCATACATCCACCCTCCTATCCTCTCCACTGCACCAACCCACCAATCTCTCCATTCTCTCCGCTAACAGTCTCGCCTTCAAGCTCATAAGCCTTCACAAACCCTAAGCACTCCAAACCCCTTCACAATAACAGCAAAAAATCCAGCACTTTGTCCAACTTTACTCAAAGCTCCAAATCTGGATTGGGCTTGGTGGGGCGGATAGACCCTCGTCGGATTTTGTTCTTTGCTCGAGTCTCCCCAATTGATTCCAGTCCGCTTCCGGGTTCGATCCAAAAACCCGACCCCATTCCATCTCCAACCGTTGGGGCTACCACCTATTTGAAATCCGAGAGTATTCAGACGCCGAACCAGAGTGTCTGACCTGGTTGTGGGTGGGTGGATAGGTGGAGTCGCCTCAAAGTTCCAAATCTGGATTAGGCTTGGTGAGGCGGATAGACCCTCGTCAAATCTTGTCCCCTGGTCGAGTCTCCCTAATTGATTCCAGTGCGCTTTTGGGTTCGATCCCAGAACCCGGCCCCATTCCATCTCTAGCTGTCGGGGCTACCACCCATTTGAAATCCGAGAGTATTCGAATGCCGAGTCAAAGGGTCCAGCCTGGTTGTGGGTGGGTGAATGGGTGAAGTTGAAGATGGAGGGGGAAGGGTGGATGTATGACGAGTCGAAGAGGAGAGGAGAAGAGGGTTTGGTGGGTTGGTGCAGAGGAGAGAATGAAGGGATAAGGGAAGAGGGGAAGGTTGGGGGAAGTAGAAGACGACCAAAAACAAAATTTTAATTTTTAATTTTTAATTTCCACATAGACCTCTTAATGACACGTGGCGTCCAATCATTGTCCATATAGGCATCACATCATTAGTTAACGGGAGACTTAATAGCCAAACTAATGAATGTATAAGATTGTCCCAAAGTTAACACTTTAGGTATGACTATAGGACAAAAAAAATTTCATGTACCAAATGTTGAAAACCACAAAACTTAAAGCTAGTAAACTGAGATTTATCCTAAAACAAAATTTGCAAATCCTCTGTATGAGAAAAAGAAAAAGACAACCACAATTAAAATTGTTTTTGGTCACTACAGACCAAAGATACTTGTCATTCTCCTTTCCATATCATGAACGTGTTATATTAACTAACCAAATTATCTTATGCATTTGATTAAATCTTTATAAAAATAAAAATAATTAAATGAATTAAAAATAGTACTTACCATTTATTCCAATTCCTTCTCAATCAATAATTAATTGCAATCTTTATTTCACATGTGTGGAGCTCAACGTGTCACTGAACAATGCATAATGGCACTACGACTTAATCAAAATTTGACACGTGATTAAATTTAACTACATCTCAAATTTTAGATTCTAAACTTACCCCATCTTGCTCTAACCCTTGGGGCAAATATGCATTAAAACTCAAAACTCATTTATGGGGAAAATTTAGCCTAGGATTCCTCCTGGATTATTGGGGCTGACCCACTATATATGTGTATTTTTTTTAGTTTTATATTTATAAATTCATTCAATCTAACGGCTAATAACACACTCCGACCTGGAATGTCCTTTAGGACCCCAAATCGAGCCGTGCTGGCTGACACCTGGAAGGTGACGAAGCCATAAAGTGTGATAATGTAAAAAATGTGAATAAAGTAAAATCTAAAAGTGACTAAGTACATGAGTGCGCAGTGAGCAGGTCTGGACCCATTTCACGTGTGATACAGAGTATAGGTATAGTACAATAAGGTAATATAATGAAACTATCACATCCCCGCCCAGGGTCCACCACATCCCAGGCCCGCTCCACCACCGTAGCACGATATTGTCCGCTTTGGGCCCCGACCACTCGTTCACAGTTTTGTTTTTGGGAACTCACACAAAAACTTCCCAGTGGGTCACCCATCATGGGAGTGCTCTCACGCGCTACTCGCTTAACTTCTGAGTTCCGATAGAACCTGAAGCCAGTGAGCTCCCAAAAGATCTCGTGCTAGATAGGGATGAGAATATACATATAAGGCTCACTCCACTGGGCGATGTGAGATCTTACAACTAAGATCTATTTTGACTAAATCCAAAAAAAAAAAAAAAAAAAAAAAAAAAAAAAATCTAATGATCCAAATTTAAATCCAATAGCTAAAGTAAATAAAAAAAAATATATTTTATGCGTTTCATATTCTTTCGTAGTGTTCCACGAGTTTCATGGTGCCGGTTTAATAATTTTTCAATATTTATTGGAATCTAAATATTTTTAGATTAAAAATGTTCATAAAATTAAATTAGAATAATCTACATAATTTTTTTAAAAGAAGTTACTTTAAGAAATTATCTTATATTCATTCTTTAATAATCTTGGCTTAAAAATTTAACTCATAATGGTTGGAGATGGTCTAAAGTCTCTAGCATTAAAAAAGAAAAAAAGAAGAAAATAAAAGAAGAAGGAAAAGGGTTAGAAAACAGTTTTTGAGTTAAAACCTAAATTTTTTAGGTTAAAAATTTTAAATTTTAAGTTAAGGGTTGAAGATGGTTTAAAGTCTCCAACATTACAAAAAAAAAAAAAAAAAAAAAAAAAAGGAGAAAAGGTGGTTGAACGCTGGAATTTAAGAGCAAGTCCACCAAGAGTGGATAGCCCAGCACTCAACTAATTCCCTCCAGCCCAGGCCAATCGGCCAGCTGACAGCCCAAGCCGGGCTCTAGAATGTGCTGAGCCGAGGCCCGACCCTATGTGATGTCATGTTGATGCACTAAGCACGTGGTCGTGAGTGGCCGATAACATTGCAGAGGCGGGGCCCACTGTGCAGGCACACTATGGGGTTCCGTCGTGGGGACACGTGGCTCCTCTTTGTCTGTTGGATTTCCAACGATAACAAAAAATTTGAATTTTAAAATTAATGGCTACTGACATGGCACAATGAAGACCGTTTGATTTTCAGATTAACGATCCAGATTTTTCAGCCAAAAAATTTTAAAAAATAAATTAAAATGTCAGAAATTAATAATATTTTTTTTATAAAGTCATAAATTAAAAATAAAATTGTGACAACCCGTCCCTAAATTTAAGTTCTATAAATTTTAAAATAATCATTTTACAAAAATGCCCTTAGAGGCTAGGATTTTTTACTTTCGTTGACCATTCAAAGTCACAATTAATGTTTCCAAATAGATCTTGAAGCTACGAATGCATAGGCAAAAGCTGTTTCCTAGTTCGGATTATAATGGTATAGTTACAGACGTTTGAAATTATTTACTCAAATTGCAGTTTATAAACTAATTAAACTCCCACCATGTGGGAATTGTAACCAATCAAATTAAAGGGGGAAGGACCAATCAGAAATTAAAGGAGAGAGATAGCCAATTAGGAGAGGGGAGAGAAAACTCCTAGCCTTCCCTTTCCGTCGGCCCATTCATGCACCCACCCGACCAAATTCCGATGGTTTCCGCCTTTTTTCCCGTCGAACCACCATCATCCAACACCTGCAATCTCTTTCGCAACCTCCCTTTTACCATCTCCACCGAAATTCGAAGGTTATTTTTAGGTCCAAAACCGTGTAGAACCTCACCAGAGCACCGGAGGTGCTCGACGGTGATTCCTCCATTACGGCGAGTTTCACCACCCACCACCACCCCTAATCAACTCCCCTTGGACCCATGAACAATACCCAACCAGCAATAGGGGCGTTGGAACACCAGAGAAATCGAATTGACAAACACCTATTCTAGGGTTTCTGACGAGTTTATGGCAATTTGAGGCTTTTTCCGGCCAAATTGGACTGGCCACAGGTATAAAACTTGCTCTACTCATTGAGATCTTTATTTCTGTCAAATTTGAGAATTTTTAGAAATAGTTGATTTTTCCGAAGAGTCGGGGCGGCCAACCGCCCTGTGCAGCGGCGCATGGTCTGAGGCACCCTCTGACCTTCCTAGGCTAAATTTGACACCCCAATTCTATATGTGAAGTCCAATTGATGAAATCTCATCGTTTGAACATAGTTTTGATAGAGACTACCACTTGATCCTTATATGAATCGACGATCCGGCCGTTGGATCATCACCAAACCTTAATACATTATAGTACGTAATATTTGAGGATAATAGGAACTCACGGATCGGGAATCCGAGGTACGGATCTTCTTGAATTGGATTTGCAAGTTCATAAAATAAAACGTCGGCTGCCACTTAATTTTAGCAATTGGTAAAGATCCGACGGTTGGATCATTCCAAAACTGTACGATGTTGTTCTAAAAGCTTATTGAAAATCTTAGGACGTTACGGATTGGAAATCCGAGGTGAGGATATTCCGGATCGATTTACGTAGAGTTGTGGACCCTACCGTTGACCTTTAAATGACGGTTGACTTTTGGTCAATGAGTTTCAAATCATTCTAGAACATCCTTGGGGATGTGTTTTATGTAAGTTACGTGTTCTATCGATAAGAATTCTAAAATGTGATTTGATAATTGTTCTAGGTGCCGATCGTTCGAGACGCCTCGATATTCGTGCTAGGGAGTTGTAGTGCAGACCTTATGTGAGTGGGTCTTTTCCTTTTTATAGTATGTATATATAAACTTTATAGTTTCCACAAATGCTTTTGATTTCCACAAATGCTTTTGAATTGATTTGTGCATATCATGCCATGATTAAATAATGTTATAAGATATGTTGCACTATTATGAAATGCCAAATGATCCTACGGGATGCGCAGGTAAGTTCATGTAAGTTTATTATGTTGGTTAGAATTATTACATCATTATGGCATGTTTATATTCATGTAGTGCTCATCATTGCTGCACCCCGGTGTTAGTACTCCCGCCCTGGCCAGAGCCAGTCCTTCACGTGATGTTCACCTTCTGCACTGCACACTCGCCTTGGATCCAAGTAGGTGCTAGCCTTATTGCATAGGTCGCATTAGGCGACTCTGACTCGTAGGTGACTGCGCATAGTGCTAGTCTTCACGAGATTGTAACACTAGAACATATATTATTACACCTAGCCTTGTCATACAGGTCGCATTAGGCGACTCCGACTCGTGTGCTAGCATAGATTAATGAGCAATAGGTGTAGTCATATAGGTTGCATTAGGCGACTTCGACTTGCGTGCTAATATAGATTGTTGAGCACCTGATTTTACTTATATTGCTGTTGAGATTTTGAATCTTCGGATGTCATGCCTTATTTACATTTTGTAGGCTACGGTGAGTATTTTCATACTATACGTAGTACGAATATTTTGGAAACTATACATGCTTAACAGTGAGGGGTTATAACATTTTCAAAAGTTTTTATTAAAACTTTATTTTCAGGCCCCCTCACCCTTGTTTTTCCCCCTCCAAGTTTTAGTAGCTGAGCTTTCATATCGATGAGGATTCTTGGCAAATCTTGGGGTAGACGGTTACCTTCGATGGTATAATTTCTCACCCTATTTTACTTTACTGTATTCATGCTCTGTCATCACGTGTGAATTGGGTTCATTCTCGCTCACAGTGCACTCTTGTATTTAGGCACTTTTAGGTTTAAATTTATTCACATTTCCACATCACTACACTTTATGGCTTCGTCACCCTCCAGGTGTCGGCCATTACAGCTCGATTCGAAGTTCAGGTGTATGTTCCAGGTCGAGATGTGTAAAAAATTATTATTTTTTTTATTATTTCATAATAAAAATAATAATATTTTAATAAAATTGACTAGGCTATTTTTTTTAGAGGTAGAGATGCATTTTACTGTTTATTAGGTTTTATCACTGTTAACTGATTGGATTAAATAAGCTGAATAGTGACGTATTTTTTTAAGGATGGACTTGCTGCGTGATTTGCGTAAATATCTCATTTTATTTTAATAAATAAGAAGAAAAAAACAAAAAAAACTGATCTGATATTAAGGCGGAGACGATAACAGCGAGAAATCAGTGCCGCAGCAAGCTGTAGGACGTCTGACAACCGTATGCTCATAGGCTTCGCGGGCCTCGAGACCTCGACATCCGCTGAAACGACGACGACGACGACGATCGCAGGAAGCCATCACCCTGTCCTCTCGTATTTTTGGTATGGTTTTACCCGGTCCCCCGCATCAGATTATTCAACCTTTCCTGGAAATGGAAAGAATCCGGCTTTATTAGTTTTATTGTGGGGCCCACGTCCGTACAAGTTAATTAACATTGCCTTTGGTCAAGTGGGGCCCACGCGGTAGTGCAGCTCACGTGCCAAGTGGGACGTAATAGCAAGCTTGTGGCACTTGTACCCAACCGTTAATTGTATTCTCGTATAGCCCGTCGAGGTTTTTAAAATGACACAATTGTCCCTAAGGTTTTAGTGTTGTTTCCCATAGCGCTTTTGTCTACAAACGATCAATAATAAATTCTTAGAAAATTTTATTTGAATCCAATCTATATTTTTATACTTCACTTAAATTTTCATATGAATTTTGTAAGGTACCATGGTACGGAGTTACGGTTTATATACAAAAGAATTTAACATATAAATAATAAAAACTAATAGTTTCATTCCCCATCCAACTCCACCGGCAAACAACGTTACCCACCTGCTCCCTTCCCTTCGTTTTCCAATGGTTTATTGTATTCTTGTATAGCCCATCGAGGTTTTGAAAATAACAAATCCATCCTTGAGGTTTTAGTGTTGTTTCCCATAGCTGATCTTTTGTCTACTAACGATCATAATAAATTCTTGAAAAATTTTATTTGAAATCCAATCTATGTCTTTTTACACTCAACTTAAAATTTTCATTTTTATGAAATTATGCAATGCATTTATTTGCATAATTTCATAAAAATGAACATTATAATATCTTTGCTGTCAATTTCTATTTTTATTTCATAAATTATTTTACATTAATTGACACTAAAGAAAAAGGGGAAAGACCTATTTCATAAATTATTTTGCTCCGTACAGTCGCACGCAAACTTTACTTGGCGCAGAGGGTTTTGGGTGTGGCTTGCACATGCGGGATCCACAAGCTGCCTCCCTTAAGTAAGCTTAACCTTTTTTTTTTTTTTTGTTTGCAATTAAGGTGGGATTAATTTATTCATTACGTAAAGTCAAATGCCATGCATGTGACAAATAATTAAATTAGGAGAGTGCAGTGAAAACGTTGTGGAAGAGAAAATGTGTACGTTTTTGACGAGTGAGGGTACGACATTCATTTTTTTGTTTTTGCTAAATAAGTGGATTCTGAAAATAGCTAAGCAGGTTGAGCACGTTTTGAAAAAAAAAGAGTTTTAACGAAACATTCTCGATATTGTTTACTTTTTTTTTTATTTATTATTCACTATACTTTTATTTGTCTTTTTTTCATTAAAACTAAAGTTTTTTTTTGACTTTTGGTTAGTTTTCCTTTTTAAAAATCACTAAGTGGGTTAAGTACGTTACAAAAATTGCTAGGCAAACTAAGACCATCTCCAACCCTTGGGCTAAAGCCTAAAATTTTCAACCCATAAAATTTAGGTTTTAACTCAGAAACAGTTTTTCTCCTCCAACCCTTATGGTTAAATTTTTAGTCCGAAATTATTAAATAATGAATTTAAGATAATTTTTTTGTTTCTTAAAGTAACTTTTTTTTATAAAAAATAAAAAATAAAAATTGTGTAGACTATCCTAATTTAATTTTATGAACATTTTAACTTTAAAATATTTATATTCCGATAAATTTTGAAAAATTACTAAATCGACATTACGAAACTAATGGAACACTACGAAAGAATGTGAAACACATAAAATAAATTTTTTTAATTACTTTAGCCATTGGATTTAAATTTAGACCGTTAGATATTTTTTATTTATTACCGTTGGATTTGTTTAAATTAGATCTTAACTGTTGGATTCAATGAATTTATAAATATAAAACTAAAAATATATATATACATATATGGTGGGTTGGCCCCACTAATATAGGGGAAATCATGGGTTAAATTTGCTCCACAAATGAGTTTTGAGTTTTAACTCATATTTGCCCCAAAGGTTGGAGTAAGTTGTAGTAAGTTTAGAACCTAAATTTTGAGTTGAATTAACTTCAAGGATTAGAGTAGGTCTAAGCAGGTTAAACAATTTTTAGAGAAAATGTGTACGTTATTTACCAAAGTAAAATCACTGAGTCGTCAAACCTGTCTAGGGCTGCCTAGAAAAAGGAAGTCCGACAACCAAATCATTATTTGCACAAAAGATTGAAGTCGTTCAACGTCATTGTACACGAGAATAATCGAGCAAAACATTTATCTTTGTACTTACAGTTGCAATTCGATGCTTAGGTATCATTTGATGCTTATAATTTGAATGAATTGTGTAAATCATAAAATTTAAGATACATCAAATGGTCTCTAGCACCGTGACCAAACAATAATATTAAAAAAAATTTACCAAAAAATATGAAGAGCAAGCTTTCACACTGACTTCTATTTCTTCATTCTCTCTAAGTGTGTAGCCTTTTACGGTTTCAGAGGGAAAAAATTACAATGCTAAGACCATGTTTGAGGTGCTCGAGTTGCAAAACTTTAGTAAACCACACGAGTTAAATCGAAAATTTCAAATTATATGGACCGAAGAACTGAACCATATGACAATCATTGCCGTATTCGATTTCTAGCTCGAACAAAATCGTCTCCCCCACCCCCGAAAAGCGGTTCAACTAAAGAAGCGAAATGCATTGGAAGGCCACATGTACGCATGAAAACTAGACACGAAATACAGAAATGTGGCATTGCGAGTGGAATTGCTACAGTCTAGCATCCTTGAATTATGAACTCGTATCACCTCAAGATGTACCTTATTTCTCTTCCAAAAGCAGTTTTGTGCATGAAAGAAGGGACGACGATTCCTCTTCGGTAGCCAATCCAGTGCCTTGACATCTTATTCTACCAAATTTATCGAGCAGGAAAATATACCTATTCGGTGGAAACGTTGACAAGAAGCAACCTGTCAAGAGAATTATACTCTAGCAACAACTCACAGAACCACAAATTCAACGGCAAAAGAAAGCTTTCATACCCGGTCAGAAGGTTCAGCATTTTCAGTTCTTTTCTGAAGTAATAATGGTCACCAAATGAATATACGATCTGCCTTTTGAGTTCTGTGCTTTCGTGATGCTTTGATTTCCTCATAATCCGGAGCAGAAGCTTCTTAATTGGACTCCGACATAAGAACCATGAGTCTATTAATGATACCTAGAGGAAGCTTCATTAATTAACTTAAATGTACTAATAATAATGGTGAAACGAACTTCCAAGTGATGTATTACAGAATAAAATGAGAAAAAGAACAAGGTTGATGTGCCTTGGATTTTGTTCATCACTTCCCAACAAAACACACATACGCGCGCATGAACACAGTATGCTATATGCATAAGCTACAATTTAGTTGAGAGAAAAAATAACCATAGCACAAGTACATTCCCAAACAAAATTGAGGACAAGTGACCATCCTCCTCCTATGGCTCCATCAATACATAAAACAAATAAAGCAAAGAAGAAGAAATGTCACACAAATGTTATTCCTTGGGGATTGCATGCAAGTCCCACAGTTCCATCACATACATAAGAAGAAAACGAGTAAGACAATACAAAGATCTCAATAATGATAACCTTCATGTTTTTATACATGTAATCAAAACAATGTTTACCTGGAAAATTTTATTTGAGAAAATGTATGCTGTTATTAAACCCGTTAAAGTTAATTTCTAATAAACGTTGCCATTAGATGCACCCACTTTTAACTAATTAAGAGCGCTTATTCACACTTGCATCACACTTCGCACAAAACTCTATATAAACTTACAGAATTCAAGAAACTAGGTTAGATGAAAGCACAAATGGGTAATACCTACAGTAAAAGCAAAAAGTTGAATCAATGATGAAGATTTATATAACTACTTATACCTCAAGAAAAGGGGCGCTCCAGAAATTAATCATTCCCTGTCAAGGAAAAAGAAACTAATTTTTGTAACAACAACAGAAACAGAAAACCATAAACATTGATGCAATAACATAACAAGTTTAACTAACATTCTACATTCCATAACCAAACATAATACGTCCATGACAAAGTACCAATACCTACTACAAAGTTGCTACCTAGCTTACATATTAATAAGATTGAATATTGGCAATGGAAAAATGATAGCACGCTCAGTTTGGTCGAACAACGTACACACTCTTGAGCTATGTAAGCACTAAATAAACTTAACATCAATAAGGAAGTTCTAGTGGTTCCCCCTACCAGAAGGATGACTTAAATGCATCTTTCAGAATATAGCTCCACGAAATAAGTCAGTTGGGATGGATCTTTAGGATTACACTAATGATCAATTCTGCTCACCAAGCTATTAGGATAAAGATCAATTGCATTTCACTCTCCAGATCAATAAAAAACATTGAGTGATCAATCGTATCTGCCACCTGGCTCATCTCCCATATACAGCTTATGTTTCCAATTTCCGAGGTGTGCCTCGCCATTGTTTGATGACTTTACAACCATTAGTTGCAAGGATCCAATAATAGGCGATAGAAAGATTACAATTCAATTTCTAGACATGTCTTGCTATCATTATTGTAATCAGAGAATTTTCTAAAAAATTTACATAGTTTTTCTCTCCATGTTCAGAAGAGAATGAATAAATTGCAAAATAGAATTCTATCCTTCTGGTTCCCTTTTCTCGCATCACAGTCCTACTGGCCTTATTATCCTTGATAGAGAGGTCCTATACATACATACTATAGTAAGAGTGGAAAAGTCTTTTATAAGAATTCCTCAAATATTGCAAATAATTCAAGATGGGTTGCTCATTTGAAAGTATAAAAATACTACAAAAATAACTCAATTGCTTACCTGGGAGCTTGCTCAAAATGAAAGGCATACTAAAGATGCCTTGGGGACTTCCAATTTGTTGGCCTCAGCAACATTTCCATTCCCATTGGAGCGAACGGGCAGCTTCAATATTTTTCCATCAGAGTAGTTCACTTCTAAGTCAGGAAACTTTACGGCTGCCATTGCAGGAACTATGGTTTTGTTTGCCACATAAATCTAGACACAGAAACTAAAATTTACATTTCCAACTTAAATAAAAACTGAACAAGACATCACTGAAACTTGCTTTTTAGTGCATATGGTAAAGGCGTCTTCAAATAAGATCATGCCCCATCAGCATGATTTAAGAAAGCATAATGCTTCCCCCTAAAGGCTAATATTACTATCAGTTAGTACTACTTACCACCCCAATTCCAAATTATGAACAAAAGAAAAAGGAATTGCCTTTTCGGCATGACAATGTACCGGGTTGATCACCCCTAACCCCAAATGAATTATGGATGCAAAATCATAATAAAAAGGTAATGTTTCCTTACCTTCCCACCATGTTTCTTAAGCTCAGACATATCAGCAAAATACCCCCTATTCAACTCATCTGAACTGCCCTACATTACAGCAACAATGCATTGATATTGATACATGTCCCCCAAAAAAAATTGAAAACAAACAGAAAATGGTACAAGAACTTACAGCCGGGCACGCTCTTTCTCTATAGCTGCTTTATTTGCAAGCTGCAAAATCAAATGGGGTTTCCCTAATTTCCACTAACAATACTGGGTTTTGGCTAATTTCGAAAAAATAAAGTATAAATTGCACATTTGAATTGGTGGGAGTGAAATAAGAGATGGGGTACCTTGTAAATGTCGAAGAAACGATTGGAGCTTCTTTGAGCTAAGAAATGCTGGGAAGCTGGAAGCAGATGCTGCTTATTGCTCTCATTGGGCCTCACGATTTGAGAAGCGAATATGGAAGATCGGCTGAATCGGTTCATAATTTCTATCTCACTGTGCAAAACCCTAAATTCAAATTCAAAGATTTTGTAGGGTTTTTGTTGTTGTATCAGAATTTGTTACGTTGTGAACTTGTCAGTTCTCCGACCGTGAAGATGGTGATTTGCAGAAGCTGTAGGCCTGGTAATGGGCCAAGGCTCAGTCAAAGTGATGGGCTTCTACTTTTTAAATTGGTTGCGTATAATGGATCTATGCACCCATCAATTTGATCTATGCACCAAGTACATACTTAAAATAAAAAGTGCTTTTGACCGCATTTAGAAGAATGTTATAAAATTAGTGGGTGAATGCCCACTCAAAAGAATGCCCAAAGACTTAGTAATATTAGTAATAGTGTTTGATACTTTCAAAAGTATCATCATTGTATTTTGATGGTTGTAGTTATGAGAGTCGCTCTGTAAATAGAGCACTCCGTCTGTTATCAAATGCACTGTGAAATAAAGCAAGAGAAATAATATCCTCCCTCTCTTTATCTGCCATCCTTTTTTGTGTTATAGTTACTAAAGTCATAGTGTGATATTTTGCACCTATTTCGCTCATGTCCTTAGAAAGGTTATCTCTATAACTTTTGTTTATTTATAACACGTTATCAGCACGACTTTCTAACCTTAAATACTTCACATCTCCCTTCACCGAAAGAAAGCTAAAAAAAATGCTTCCTTTAAGGTTTTTCCTATTTTTCTTCTGCTTCTGCTTCATCTGCGTGATACACCCTCGCGATGAACTGCTAGCACCATGACTGCTTCTTGTTCTAAATTTAACAGTTACTTATATCTTTGATTTCTTGTTTGGTGCAGTTCTTGGTTTCTAACCCAGTGTTTATTTATGTTAATTTTACTGCAATCAAAGATAGTGCGATATAATCGCCCATCTTGAACTGTAAATTTAATTTTCACTGTGATCAAAGATGGTACGGTACAATCGCCCATGTTGAGCTGTAAATTTAATTTTACTGCAATTTAAGATGGTGCGGTATAATCATCCACCTTACTCTACATATTTAAATCGATTATATCTTGCTCTACATATTTAAATTTTTTTGCTGTTCAAGTGGTGCGGAATAATTGTCCATCTTATGCTTGTTTCGATGAGAATGGTGCGGTACAATCGCCCTTCTCATTAATCATGAAAATCTCAAGCCTGAAGTTTCGAGTGCTTATCATTTTTAGCCTGAAGATCAAAATGAAAAATTTATAAGAACCAGAAGTTCTAACGCTATATTCCTCCAGGAATACATATTATTTCAAGTTATTACGCATCTCATTTTTCTTTCAAAAAGAAAAGAAAATGGCGAACTTGGCAAAACTTGATTTTGCTGCCCTGGACATTACTGGGAATAATTACCCTACTTGGGTACTAGATACCAAGATCCATCTGAAAGCAGAGAATCTTGAAGATACCATTAGGGAAGAAAACAGCTCATCTTCTCAAGATCGGGCGAAGGCCATGATCTTTATTCATCGCCATCTTGATGAGGGACTAAAGAGCGAGTACTTAACGGTTGAAAATCTGTTAGCTCTTTAGAAGGCATTGAGAAACAGATACAATCACCAGGCAACGATGATTCTTCCAAGGGCTCGCTATGAATGGACTCACCTAAGGATCCAGGATTTCAAGTCAGTGGCTGAGTACAATTCTGCGTTGTTCAGAATTACCTCTCAGATAAAACTCTGTGGGGATACCATTACTGAGGAAGATATGCTGGAAAAGACTTTCAGTACATTTCATGCATTCAACGTGCTCCTGCAGCAGCAGTATAGAGCGCGATGCTTCAGTGAATACAACCAGCTGATATCTGTGCTCTTGGTAGCTGAACAAAACAATGAGCTCCTGATGAAAAATCATCAGTCCCGACCTACTGGATCTGCACCATTCCTAAAAATGAATCTACTTCCCTTGAAGTGAACGCCACATCCTCTAGTGACGATAATCATAAACAAAGACGTGGCCATAAGCGAGGCCGGTGGAACAGGAAATGCAAGAATCATGGTGGTCAGTTTCACAACTAGATTCCAAGGTAAAATTCGGGCCCGAGCTTTAAAAATGGAAATCGCCACAAAGGCAAAGCTCGTATGAACAATGCTCCTAACTCTGATGGAGCCTCCTATAGGTGTGGTGACAATGGGCACTGGGCGAGTACCTGTAGTACCCCAAAATATCTGGTGGATCTATATCAAGCCTTCCTCAAGGAGAAGGGTGTCGAGACTAATTTCCTCGACCAGGCTAGACCAATGGATATACCTGTTCCAGTATGCGACTTATCAAGACAGTTGAACACAACCCACCTAGATGTCTCAAACTTCATTGTGGAAAGGAGGAATGAAGTGTATCGGTCCGACTGAATCATTTATATTTGATGTACTTTTATTATTTTGAACTTGTAGTTTAAAAACTAGCATTTCAACAAAAGAGGCATTTAAATTTCTAAGTTGTTTTTAACCATGATCCCTTTTACTCAGAAAGCATGGATAAAAGCTATGGTTATTCTCAAAACATGAGAAATGGCGGAGATATTTGTCTTGCAGACAGTGTAACCACACATACAATACTTCGTGATCGAAAGTATTTCTCAGGCTTGATGCTTACAAGAGTAAGGATAACAACAATATCAGGTCAATCAGATGTAATTGAAGGCTCAGGGAAAGCCCATATTATATTACCAAATGGAACAATATTGTCCATACAGAATGCATTGTATGCCACTCGATCTACTCGAAATTTGTTGAGTTTCAAAGACATACGTTTAAATGGATATCACATTGAAACGAAAACTGTAGAAAATGTGGAGTATCTATGCATTACCTCCAATGATACCTAGAAGTGTATATTGGAGAAGTTGCGTGGTTTGTCGAGTGGATTGTATTATACATACATAAGGACAATTGAATCACATGTTGTCATAAACTAGAAGTTCATTGATTCAAAAGATTACATGTTTTGGCATGACCGTTTGGGTCATCTAGGATCCACCATGATGTGTAGGATCATTACCAACTTTAATGGACATCCATTATTGAGCAGAGACATTGCTATCTCAAATGATAACCCTTGCAAGGCTTGTTCTCAAGGGAAGTTGGTATTTCGACATTATTTGTGGACCTATTCAACCATTTTGTGGATCATTTCGATATTTTATGGTTTTGGTTGATGTATCTACCGGATGGTCACATGTTTGTCTCTTATCTACTCGGAATGTAGCTTTTGCGAGACTTCTTGCTCAAATAATCAAGTTGCGAGCACAGTTCCCAGATTATCCCATTAAGTCAATTTGACTTGATAACGCTAGTGAATTTACGTCTCAAACCTTTGATGATTACTGCATGATATTGGGCATTGATGTTGAACACCCTGTTCCTTATGTCCATACTCAAAATGGTTTAGCAGAAGCATTGATCAAGCAGCTTCAGTTAATAGCTCGCACTCTGCTCATGAAAACAAAATTGTCAGTTTCTGCATGGGGACACGCCATCTTACATGCTGCATCATTGGTTCGATTGAGACCTATAGCCAACCACTAATACTCCTCAGTACAACTCGTGTTTGGACATCAGCCAAACATTTCACATTTACGAGTTTTTGGTTGTGATGTTTATGTGTCTATTGCACCGCTGCAACGCACTAAAATAGGACCTCAGCGTAGACTGGGAATTTATGTGGGTTTTGATTCACCATCTATCATTAGATATTTTGAACCCCTAACAGGTGATATGTTTACAGCTCGTTGTGCTGATTATCACTTTGATGAGATAGTCTTCCCGTCGTTAAGGGTAGAAAAGACCATTCCAGAAGAATGGCAAGAGCTGACATGGGTTGCACCCACCTTCTCTTATTTTGATCCACGTAGCACTCAATGTGAAAAGGATCGTTCATCTTTAAAGTATTGCCAATCAATGCCAGATGCATTTAATGATGCTATGAAAGTGACAAAATCACATATACCAGCTGCAAATGCACCTGCATGAATTGATGTCCCTATTGGAGAAAATAAAGTGGCAGAGAATGATTCATCTGTTGCACGCCTGAAGCGTGGTAGACCCCCAGGTTCAAAAGATTTAGCCCCTCAAAAGAGAAAGACAAGGGCGCAGCTGAATCCAAATGAAATCATTCCAAAAGAGAAAATGGATGAAAAATCCGCAATTCATGATTCTGTACTTCCAGAAAAAAGAAAATGTCCTTGATGAAACACATGTCCCTGAAGAGACAGCTGTACATGAAAACAAAGAAATCTCCATAAATTATGCATGTACAAATGAATTGTGGGATTAGAATGAAATAATCAAGGATGATATGTTTGCATTCGCAGAAGCCACTGAAATCATATTAAGTAATGATATTGAGCCCTGCTCTGTTGATGAATGCAAACAGAGACAAGATTAGCCTAAGTGGAAAGATGCAATCCAGGCAGAATTAAATTCCTTGGAAAGGCGAAGTGTTTTTGGACTGGTAGTCCAAACTCCGCCTGGTGTAAATCCCATGGGTTGCAAATGGATATTCACAAGAAAACGCAATGAGAAAAACGAGATTGCAAGATACAAAGCACGACTCGTTGCGCAAGGCTTTTCACAAAGACCTGGAATTGATTATGAGGAGACATATTCTCCTGTAATGGACGCAATTACGTTCCGTTACTTAATAAGTTTAGTAGTTTCAGAAAAGCTTGACATGTGACTTATGGATGTCATCACTGCGTATCTCTATGGAGAATTAGATACTGACATATACATGAAGGTCCCGGAAAGACTTAAGTTTCCTGAAACAACTATCAAACCACGAGGTATGCTCTCGATCAAATTAAGATGATCATTGTATGGGCTGAAACAATTTGAACGAATGTGGTATAATCGTCTCAGTGAATAATTGATCAAAGAAGGATATATCAACAATGTCATTTGCCCTTGTGTGTTCATTAAGAAATCCAATTCTGGATTTGTTATAGTGGCAGTATATGTTGATGATATGAACGTAGTTGGAACTCCTGAAGAGCTCAATAAAACTGTTGAATATTTGAAAAGTGAATTTGAAATGAAAGACATCGGGAAAACAAAATATTGTCTCGGCCTGCAGATCGAGCATTGTGCTAATGGAATTTTGGTCCACCAATCAGCTTACATTGAAAAAATCTTGAAGCGATTTAGCATGGACAAGGCTTATCCACTAAGCACGCCAATGGTCGTTCGTTCTTTGGACATTAAGAAAGATCCATTCCGTCCAAAAGAAGATGATGAAATGGTCATTGGTCTATAAGTATCATATCTGAGTGCAATAGGTGCTTTATTGTACTTAGCGCAATGTATTAGACCAGATATAGCCTTTTTAGTTAACTTGTTAGCAAGGTATAACTCTGCTCCAACAATGCGTCATTGGAAATGAGTCAAAGATGTTTTGCGATACCTTTGTGGGACAACAGACATAAGTCTCTTCTACTCAAGAAAATCCACAAATGACCAGATCCTTGCTAGATATGCAGATGCAGATGCTGGTTTCCTCTTTGATCCGCATAAAACCCGCTCACAAACTGGATATGTGTTCACTAATAGAGATACAATAATCTCATGGCGCTCAACAAATTAAACATTAGTTGCTACATCTTCAAATCACTCAGAAATACTTTCTTTACATGAAGCAAGTCGTGAATGTTCCTGGTTAAGATCAATGATCCATTATATCTAGAATTCACGTGGTCTACCTTCGAAGACAGACAATCTAAATGTCATCCATGAAGATAATGCAGCCTGTGTTGTCCAAATGAATGAATGATTCATTAAGGGTGATACGACTAAACACATATTGCCAAAGTTTTTCAGTGCACATGAGCTTCAGAAGGCTAAAGTTATTGAAGTCAGACAAATCTGTTCCAATGAAAATCTGGCAGACCTGTTCACCAAGTCTCTACCAAAGTGCACATTTCAGAAGTTAGTGCATAGTATCGGATTACTTCGACTTACTAATTAGCTAAATTTGAAGAATGCAGAATCAGGGAAAGCATCCATGATACATGCTTGTTGTACTCTTTTTCCTTCGACTAGGATTTTTCCCACAGGGTTTTTCCTATCAAGGTTTTAACGAGGCAACATAAGCATACTTAACACTATATCAACAATCCAGGTAAAGTTGTACTCTTTTTCCTTCGCTATGGATTTTTCCCACTGGGTTTTTCCGAGCAAGGTTTTAACGAGGCAACTGATGTTGATATGTGGGCATATAAGGGGGAGTGTTATATAATTAATGGGTGAATGCCCACTCAAAAGAATGCCCAAAGACTTAGTAATAGTGAGTAATAGTGTTTGATACTTTCAAAAGTATCATCATTGTATTTTGATGGTTGTAGTTACGAGAGTCGCTCTATAAATAGAGCATTCCGTCTGTTATCAAATGCACTGCGAAAGAAAGCAAGATAAATAATGTCAGTATCCCTCCCTCTCTTTATATGCCATCCTTTTTGTGTTATAGCTACTAAAGTCATAGTGTGATATCTTGCACCTGCTTCGTTCCTGTCCTTAGAAAGGTTATCTCTCTAACTTTTGTCTATTTATAACAAAGAAAATATTTAAAATGATTTTGGGTTGTAGAGAAACACTTGTTAAGTACTTTTTAAAAAGCACTTTTTGAAAACTGCTAAACCCACTTCAGTGTCCTATTTTCTCACCTGTATTATAATTTCACCAACCATAAAAGGTTAAAAATTGAAATGTTATTTCCCCACCCACTATTATTTCTAAAATAACCTCTAGAATGTATCTAAAATTATAAACTTGTCTCTTAGGAAAAAAAAGAATATAAAACAAAGAATATATAGAACTAAAACTAAGGACATGATTATGGTAGAATTTCATCACCTTCATCTAACATAAGAAAAACACATGATTGTTTCATATAAAGAAAAAAGATGTACATCACATGCCACAGAGTCAATACCGTTCATTTTGGACAACCAATCCTCCAGGACCATATATAGTGCACTAATTGAGACAAAACCGCGAAGTTCCATGAAATATGAATGTCTAAAATCATGATGCATCAATATCAAACTTCTTCTCAGAGGAAGCCTTGGTTTCAGTGTACCGCAACTCAAGCAGAGCATGCATACTTTCCCACGAAAATATTTGGTCCTTATAACCTGATGTTATTTTCCTTTCTTTTCAGCTGTTCTGTAGAAGCTTTTAGAATAAATGAGCTCAATGTTTATGTCAGAGTTCATGTCTTCCGGAGACTGCTGGAATCTGCGGCAGACTGTATTTAAAGTTAGTTGAGAGATGGAACATATCTTATTGATTTACATAAACTGTTGTGTTTGTGTGTTTCTGAGGTCTGTTTACTCATATTGTCGGGCGCAGTTCCTTTCACTCGCTTATTAGAGCCTAGTTGTCTGGCAATTCTTGTGTGCTTTTCCTAATGACTTTTTGTCGTGCAAACTAAAAGGAAACCAGATTAACGGTAAATTTGACAGGCTTCGTCGTTTGAATCTTTATCGATGAATTTGCATGTAGAAATTAACTAGAAACATGAACAACTTAGAAACATTGCATATATTTGTATGTACTACGAAAAGAAATTACATTCGTCAAAATTTTAGTACAAACATTCACTATGAACCAAGTTCTACAAGCAGTAGTGAATATTACTGCAGCAATGATTACCTTGGCAATATATCTTATTCTCCATAATCTCCTATACAGATCAGTACTCCTTTTGTTCAAAATCCCATTAGCTCATTGATAAACCTATCGGAACAGTAGTTGTAGGTGCTGTCTTCAAATGGTTGGTTTAACAAATTCTGAAAGTAATTGCTCAGAATCTGATAGTTTGCTTCAATTGGTCCTCCATCTTCAACAGCAAGATGGGCAGAACCAGCAGTTGGCAAAGGCAGTTGCTCTTCTTGGTTTCCATCCTTCTGATCATGGTCAAAGTCAAGCGTTGCGAAGATATCTTCAGCGTCAAAGGTAGGAATATGACTACTACGCAGCATGTTATCGTCAAGGAATAATATATCATTGCTCTCTCCGACAGTGTTGATCACATTCACATTCTGATCCTTCGGTTGATGATCTTCCCATGGATAGTAATTACTTGGAATATAGTAAGTTTCAAGTGGTCCTCCATCATCAGCACCAGGCCAGGCATAGCCAACAGTCGGCAAAGGCACATCTTCTTGGGTTTCAGCCATTTGATCAGGTGACAGATTTTCTGATGACGCTATCGCAGACTCGCTATCTAGGGGCGCCAAGAGTTCCTCAATGCTGATGGAATCAGTAGGACTAGTAATTAGCATGTCCTCATTAAAGAATAATGCAGGATCATCGTCATAAGCAACATCAGTCATCCTCTTCCTCTTATTGTTCTCATCAGGCAGTGGCAGCACAAGGTGATCAGTGTTAGTAATTAGAGTGGAGCAGCTTTCTTGCGGTTCTTCAACATTATTCGTATTCTGATCATCCGAACTCTTTCTCTTGTTCTCACCGGACTTCCTTCTCATCTTACATATCACGAAATCAAAATCATAACGATTCTTTGAGGCCTTCGTGTCACTACAATCATGAGCCGCAGCATCGTAAAGACTATACTCTTCTAAAAGCCACCTACCGTGGTCTTCTGACTTACATTTATTCTCGAATCGAAATTTCCTTTTCTTACCGATAGGATTAGGGTTTCTATGGCCCTCAATCTCTTTCGACCCACTTTCGCTCCAAGTACCAGCATGCCCCATCTTGCGACTGATGTTCTTACGGCTCCTCTTGAGCTCGGAGAAGAAGAAGAGTTGTTGGCCATGGACTTGATCTCCTCCGTAGCGCTCCCAGATCTCAGATGGTTCCGAGTTATGCCCGAACAAACTGCACTTGTGGATAAGGCTGTCGTATCCCGCCATCAAAGGGTCTTTCTCTACCACGATCTTGTTGAGAAGGATGAAGATTTCTTGGTCTGCGGGGTCGAAGCGAAAACCCAGCGGAGGACGGAATTTAGCCATTGCAGACGTTTGATATGTGATGTGATGGATCAAGTCGAGTGCAGTGAAGTAGTTCTCTGGTGTTTGCTCGATTACTGTTCGATCGGAATAGGAAAGTGTATATTTATAGGAGGTAGGGTTAGGGTTTCTGATTTCCTTGGAGACAAAGGAAAAGGAAACTAGCCGTTGGGCCTGCTAAGTCGGTTACCCTCAATATTTGTCGTTTTCTGAAATCGAGCACACGTTTTTTTTTATTATGGCGCGCGCCACTCTAACGACGGCGTATGGACCGTTCGTTAACTTCACCTTGATTTTTCCGGTCTTATGTTTTATTAGTTTATTTTTTAGACTGTACTATCACACACCTTATTTTACTTCTCATACATTCCTTGATAATTTATGTTCGTTGATTTTCTTCAATTCATCCGATCCGACGGCCAAAAATTAAAAGGGTCTATGAGAAGTAAAATGAAGAGTGGATATCACACCCCTATTTTTTTGTTTGATTGAAATTAAATTTAATTCCAAAGAATAGTCCAATAATCAAAAAAATTAATAATTATAAAAGAATTACACGTGTTAAATTTGAAAATTAGAATATAAATGAAATTAAGTAGGAAAAAATTCATTGCTTTGTTTGGTTTTATTTATTATAAGGGATATTTCTACGTTGAGTTAGGCTAAAAGAAATGAGGAGGGTAAAGCCGTAAAGGGAATATGGGGAAAATTAGTTTATGTCTTGACATAAGGTTTAAGTCTTGTTTTAACTGTATTCGGGGCCACTAGTTGAACGACACCCAAAAGGTGGTATTTTTGGGTACATCCTTGACAATTCATACGTTAGACGTAAATGAGATAACTAAAGAGGTTGTCGAACCCGAAGTTTCATATCTAAGTTCAATTAGCGTCTTCTAGTGATTTTTGTTAAGTTCACTTGTAAACGAGATTTTTAGGTTTGATTCACATGAATGCGATATAATATAATTTGTATGTTGAATTCAATATTTATTTATCATTGGTCCATTGTGTTGTTAATATCATTGTATGAAATAAAAAAAAAAAAAGTGGTTTATACATGCTACGCAAGAAACTTTTTAATCTTGGTCACGTCATCGTCATGTAAATGCTTCCTATGTATGTACTACCGATTCACTAGACGATAGCCACATGCTCTAAGTTCGAGTTCAATTTTTTTTTTTCGATTTATTTTACCTCATTAATTAAATTGAGAGACTGAAAATTAGTTTTTTCTTTTTTTTTTTTTTGTCTAACGGATTGGAAATTAGTTTATTTCAATTACTTTTGGCTTTAACTGGTTCACTAGTAAACGGTGTTATATATATGGGAGTAAGATTCTTTCTCTTTCAAATCCCACTCCGCGCTCTAGTTTTCTTCTATTTGAATTGTCATGATTAAGCCACGTCAAAATCTTGTGTTAACTTTTTTATAGAGATGGGAAGACAAAGAAGAAAGTGAGAGAGGAGAGAAGAGACGGGGATTGAGGAGTGAGAATCTCACTCCATATATGTATGCAGGCTCTTTATGCAAAAGGATCCCTAATTTTTGAAAAAAATAGGGATTAGGTGTGAGGCCCACTTCACATCAAATTTCAACGATCCGAACCATCTATTTTATAAGTCTCGATTCATAGATTATCCTTGCAAAAATTCAATTCAATTTGAAATTATTTGCCTATTTAATTATCAAGATCAAATTTCATTGTTTCTTATATAACAAAATATTCATTCATTTCTTTGAACCCAATTAAACGTCTTAAATATTTCCGATTAAGCTAATATTTTGTAAAGATGATCTATGAGGTGCAACTTAAAAAATAAACGGTTCGGATCGTTAAAATTCGATGTGGTGTGAATCCCACAAATAATTCCTATTTTTATAATAATTATAAAAAATAAAAAAATAAAAAAAAATAAAATAAAAGGAATTCCTTTCCTTAAAGGCTTCCTCTGTATGTATGCCGCCTAAGGGCCCTAACAATGAGTCCATGAATACAGTCCGAGTAAACCCTATGATTGACATCTTTCCTTAAAGACGAAAACCTCCAACCTTGTAATCGAAACAAAGTACAAAATATAAGTTAGGGTTACTGTCAGATATTCGTCAATCATTTATATAAGTTAGGTTTACTCTCGTGAGAATACTGGTCAACAATCATTTTCCAGAAAATAAAAAGAAAATATTGATAAATTACCAAACCTGCACTTGAGAGCTTCATTACAATTAGCAACTGAGGATGATTCTGATTACTTGAAAAGTACAAGCCAAAAGCACATAAGACGACCAACGGGGTGTCGTGGATCATCACCTACGGGCACTGCTGCTACTGTCCGACATTTCCGTACATTAAACTCCCACTTCTCAACTGCAAAAGGGTTTATAACGTTGAAACTACAAGACTCTTGAGGATGGGGCTGCCAAAAAAAACGAAAAGATGAAGAGGTAAAAGTGTACCTTCTCAACAGCATCCTCCAAGCCTGACAAATCTACCCTTTCTTTCTTTAAAAGTTGTATATGATCCCGAAGATGGTGGTTCTGTTGCTTAGCCTAAATTTGGCAAGTTCAAACAAATAAATATAAACAAGCAAAAACCAGATACTATAATCTGCAACTACAAATAAACATTCATTTCGAACTGCGAGAAAATAAATTCAATAAGGTAATTTTTGGAAGGGGAGAAGTTATTCAGAAGAAGGTTTCACATCAACAAGAAATCGTGTGCGTGCAGTTGTGCATGAGTGAGTCAGAGAAAGCAAGAAAGACTGCCACATTACATTAAGAGGACATCAACCACCTTGTTTGCATGTTATAGCTATAAACCATCAATCCCATGAAAAGTTTCTGGACAGCCAAGCACGAGCAGAAACTAGGAAAAGTTACCGTACCGTACAAGTTAAAGGAAACATTGGTGAATCAGTGAACTTCAACTGAAACCCATGCATTTATTGACAGAGACCTTTTATGGATCGTCTAACCACAGAAGTTAACAACGTGAGAAACGTTACAGAAAATATAACACAGGTTTCAACCTAACGGTGTCTTTAACCTAAGTGGGCCAACTACCAAAGATAATCTGCGGATATGTGTGCATGGATTTGTGCAAACCATGTAGCATCTAGAGAAATAACGCTGAAACATGAAACCTTTAAAAGGGTTAAAACTTACATTGGGTGGTTTCTTTTTAATTTCAGAACACCTGCAGTTTCTCTACCTAGTGCATATTGTTTTTCCGCTTGCCAGAGCACTATTTGCCAGTAAGACCTCTTTTCATAACTGCATATCCTATCACGTACCAGTTTTATGAACCAGTGAAGGGGTGAAAATCGTTTACTAATACAAGTTCTTGGTAACTATTACACTGTGCATATCCCAACCGCTGGGATTTAATCTGGACTGATCTCAATGGACGAGAAAGAAGAGACCCTACAAACCTTGAATTCTACAACAAAGAAACCTATGAAGACGTCCTTTTTTGGAAAATTCCAACAAAAAAAAATTGAAGATTTCATCTCTACTAATCAAATTTTAATTGGATTTAATTACGAATATATCTACCATTCCCAGCCTCTGTGTCAAGTTCTGGATTTCATCCTTCTTCATTGTGGACAGATCGCGAGCAACATCCATTAGATTAGTCCTGCATGAGTAACTAAACGTTTAAACAATGAAGTCTAGCTTAATAGTAAGAAATTACAAAACGTAAAGAACATAGATAAAGATGGATATTCTCAAGGATAATGCTCGCTGTCTACCCAAATAACAAAAGAAAAATAGACAACACTACCCATCTGTCATAGTAACAAAGAAATGAACAGTAGCCTAAAAATCAAACATTTAATATCTTTAGTTAAGATGATTCTAACAGAAAGAACATGGTGATAAATTGGTCTCTTCCCCCTCTCATTCATATCTTCTGCAGGGACATATATTTTGTACTTAGAAGCATTCTATTGAAACATGATGGCATATATTGCATTACGTCTAGGATGATTTATCAATCTAAAAATGAAATAGAAGAAAACTACAGTACACATACGGTTCTTGGCAATTGAGCAGTCAACCAAAACTTGGTTTCTTGTTCATTTTAATTTTTGTCTATGGAGAAGGTGTTACAAAGGAGACCATATCTAAATACATTTTTACAGAATCAAGAAGATACTTACTTATCTTTAGACAAAGGATCCATAGCTTGTTCTTCCACAATTTGTTCAACAGTGTCCAGAACAGTTCCCACCTGTGAGCAAAAAGAGACCACGTAGAAAAAGAAAATATATTGGGTGCAAATAATAAACACAATGATGAATTTGTATCCAAGAAGTTAAAACAAGAGGATCTTGAACTAATAGTTAAGTAAAAATACATCAGTGCATGGTTAATTTGCTCAATACTTCTAAATGTATACTGTGTATAAACACATAAGGGACATTATATAGCCACAAATTCTAGTGTTCCTTACTCAACATTAATCATCTAAAGATTCTGTCTGTTAAACAGGTGATTCCTTTAAGACTGTAATAATGTCAAAATCTGTAACAATTAGAGAAATACTTCCTGTTGCTTGCATAAAACAATAACTTTAGAACTTCAACCAAGTTAATAGGCAACTCTCTCGATAAAACACAAATGAATTGGGTCTTAGGAATCATCAATAAGCCACCATTAGTTCCCTCTTGTCATAAAACCCTTCGTTGAAACTGCTAAGTCAAAGGCACAGCAGATGCATGTTGATAACAGATAACTAAATGTATTTCTACTTTCTCTGTCCTTTATAATTCTCTTTTACTAATTTTTTCATCTGCACTGTCTTCTGATATCAGAACTGACCCCAATTTTAATAACTTGCACTGAAACCAGTTATCATCCTTTTTCCTGTTATTAAAACCATAACTTTTATATATATATAAAAAAAAAAAAAAAAAAACATGTCAAAGCTAATGTATTCATTTCCCAAATAAAAGGTGCAACTAAACGACCATTTAAATAGTGGTGATGGCTCATTGAGTGGCGTGAACATTTCTTGCTAAATTACCTCTACAATCAAGCTGCAATCATTTCAACACAGACACGCTGAAAAGAAATTCATGAATAACGTATAAATTGAGACGCAAATAAACTATAAGACCCAATTGGAACTCTTAATAACAACCAGCAGGCTTTAGACACCAGAATATATGCTTGGGCTAATTAAAGTGACCTCCCTAACTTACAACATACTCTCTCTAATTTAGGAAATAACTTGTATCCTAATGGCACAGAAGAACCTACATACTGTAAGTTGTTAAATGGAGTAACTGCACACTAACATCACCAGCAAATATTAATATGTATACCTGTGTTTCAAGGCATGCTGACTGAAACTCGTCCTGTAAAATTAAAAGGAAGTTCAGAATTCATCTTATAGCGTTATAAATTATACATTATGACATATAAATAAATAAATAAATATCATGTCTCATGTTGAGGGAGAGAGTCCAAAAAAATTCTGTTTATAAGCTGTTTTGAGTGAAACATAGAAGTGGTGCTTGTGGACACTTTGTTCATCAATCAGATGAGCCAGAAGTGCAGATACTATTTGGCATTCAACTAGGTCATGAATCCTCACTAATGGAATGAATTTGGTTCAGTTAACAACCTATAAGCTGACCAGAATTCAAATTGCATTTGTTATGAATGATTAAATATCATATGTCAATCCGTTATCAACTATCATTAACTTAAAACAACCTATAAGCTGGCCAGAATTCAAATTGCATTTGTTATGAATGATTAAATATCATATGTCAATCCGTTATCACCTATCATTAACTTAAAAAATGCTTAGCGGCTAAAATACGAAATCAATGTGCACAGAAATAAGTCCTCTACACTATACTTTCCCAAAAACAATAATAGTCCTGATGAGACTGAGAGCCACGGATACAGACAATTCAACCATATCTTTAAATCGAAACCATTGTTAGTAGTGCAAATTGGTAAGAAAAAGAGTACCTCTAAATTTCCATGCAAAGAAGCGACAACCTGAATAAACAAACGAGCAATTGTTCTCATTCTAAATTCAAAATAATGAAATAAAAGAGAAAAATCTCCAGTTGAATAATACATACAAATCATTGCACGTAGAAATTGCGGAGAAAATAAACAAAAAGTGTAGGTCCATTGTAAAATGATAAATATATATTCATATGCACCTGGATAAAAAGCCTATGAAGGTGTTCTTGCTCGGCAATTGTAAAATTCGGAAATGCTTGGCAGAATTCCTTATGTGTTCAATTCATCATATAAGAAAATCAGTCAAATTACGAATCCGCGAGGAAGAAATGCATAAACTCAAAAGAATAGAATTAAAAAGAAAATCGCAGACGCTACGCAACACAAATCACTGTAAAGAAGAAGAAATTGTTAAGAGAAAAAGACACCTGCTTGGAACAGGGAGTGAGCAGAGAACGTATGGCCAGCTTGAAGGCTTTCTTCATGTCCAATTCCTTCATCCCCATCGAAAACACACAAAAGATTGCGAGGCAAAAACCCTGAACCCTAAATCCACAGAAAATACGAACCACGAGTAATTCAACTTCACTAGAAATATGCTTTAACAGAAAATTAAATTCGAGCAGCATCATGAAAAATGACTTAAACAATTGACGAAGCAGGTTTACACAAGATTCTAAAGGGAAAGTGAGAGTGGGAAATCGGAAATGAATACCTGCAGTGCAGCTTCGCAGAAGTTGAAGTGGCTTCGTGGCCGTATCTGCTTCAACACCTGCTCGCCTGTGCAGTGGCTTCGTGGAGGAGATGAGGTTTTTTCAGCGCGCGGAGAATTTGATGAGACTTTTGAGTTTCAATTTGAGTTGGGCGGGGGTTGAGGGTTGGGGGCGGGGATGGTCACACGGGTCTTTGAACCGATGCGGCCCGTTTACCCGGTCCGATGTAAAATCAGGTTTTTCTTTGATTTATTTCAGTTAGGGCAATAAGGTGGTTTTAGTAGCCTAAGTGGTCTCTTGAATTTATGGAGTTTTGATTTCCCTTAGAACGTTTATTGGTATTGGTTTTGTTAAATGTAATTTATTTCATTGCGGAAACACATAAAGATTGTTTTATATTATTGTTTTGTTATACGACATATGATTGTAAATGAATTTTTTCGACCCGTAAATACCATACGGTTATCAAACGAATCCAAATGAATTGGTTCCACTAATAAACATATATAAACCTAGACCGGCTCAAACTCATTTAAAAAAGAACAAGTTGAACCGAATCCACTAAAAATGGACCCAGCTGGACCCGCGCCCACTCATAATTTAGGGATTTTAGTGGATTTATTTTAATCTATGGAGCTTGATGGAGATTTTTTTTATAAATTCTAAATGAATTTTCTCAAAATTTTATGGGAATATGTGATATTTGTAAATGATTAAAATACATTACAAATATCCTCTAATTTTCACGAAATCCGACACGTTTTAAAATCCCTCTTTTGCTAATTGAAACTATAATATAAATCTTAGGTACCAATATTTTGAAAATCCACCTGAATGAATTGGGGGTCATTTATTTGATGACATGACTGGGTCTCTAAGACTCACCTTGTTTGTAATACTAACTCTTTGAGCTAGATCTAGGTGTTGCGTCTCCATTTATTTTAAAAAATAAAAAATCCTTTAAAATCAATTTTGATCAAATACACTTGGACTTTAAAATCTATTCTATTAAGAAAATCCTCCTTGTCAACTTTTTGCCCCATTTTTTCCTACTTTGCCCTCACTTTTGTTACACAATATTGACATAAGAAGGACAAAATAGTAATTTTGTATCTTTTAAGAAAATGACAATCATATCCCTATTTTTCTTATTTTACCCTCTCTTTTTTTAAATGACAATCATATTCCTATTTTACCCTCACTTTTGATACACAATATTTACATAAGAAAGACAAAACATTAATTATGTAATATTAAGAAAAAAAATATGCACTTATTATCATTATTTCATACCCTTTTTAAAATTTTAAAAACTAATCACACTCCTTAATAAAAAAAATAAAAAAAACAAAATGAAATTGTTCACACACACAAAGTGTGTGCTCCTATGCTAGTCTCTTTTAAAGTTCTAAATGAATACACCTAAAATTTATAGAATTATTTAAAATCTAGATGAATAACCTAGATTTATAACGGAATCAAAATCCTTCAAAATCACAATGGAAGTCCTAGTTGAATACACCTTCAATTGTGATTTTAAGGAAAGAAATGATTTTTGCACAAAAAAAAAAAATTGTGTTTGCAAATAACTAAAGGTGATACTATCCATGCACATCTTTTTACCTCTTATAAACTCCATGTTAATTTTTTTCTTTTAATTCCCTTCAATTCATTCAATCTAATGGTTAGAAATTGATAGATGTGTATGAAAAATAAAAAGAAGTGTGAGGATAACACGGAACATGAGAAATTTTATGTGTATTTGGAACACTTATCACATGATGTACCTTTCCACATTAAATACGTACCACTATTGAAGATCTCACTTAAATTCAATGAATTCCCATTTATTGATCCTATTTTTCACATAATTGACCACTCACGCAAAGTACAACACGTGACAATAGGTGGGCGACATGGTTGATGTATATTAAAAAGCAAATACATATTATAACTTCAGTGGAATAGTAAGATCAAGTGGTCACATTCTCCATACACGGTAAATTCTCTTGGATAACATACAAGAAGTACACCGCATAACAAGCATTCCAAGCATACACAACACTTAACCACCACGGGGTGGTCCAGTGGTTAGGGATGAATTCTAGGCCCGTATTCCACAGGCATGTCCTAGATTTGTTTCCTGCCGCTAGTGAATCATGATAACCAAGGAAAGACTGAAATGCTTTTGTGAGTCTTCTCAGCCCCTGAAAGAGTGGGCTACTGTGACGAAGTCATAGCTGGTTCATTTTTTTAGTAAGTAAAAAAAAAGTATGCACAATAGTTACTCATAGCCAAGAGGGTGCTATCTATTCATCTGTCTAGCTGAAATAAAGGCATGGTGCAAAAGGAGAAGGAAGTAGAACCATATTCTCTCAATGCACCAATTAAATAAAAATAACTTGAGATATTCTACATCTGAGCATTTAAAACAACAGAAACTGAGACAACGACCCGCTTGATCCTACTCTTGACACTTTGGTTTTTCACTCTTATACATGATGTTTTATTGAATAGCAACGACAAAGGAGGAGCTCTCGAAATGCATCTCGAAAATCTTTCAAGCCATGGGACGGAAGCTTGCTCATGAAGCCAGACCACTTGGTCGACTGGTACTGGCTTTGCCTTTGTGATCGCTGGTAATGTAGTGAGAAACAAATTTATTTTCCTGCTTCGTGAGCCTGAGGCGTTTCTTGAGATAGAGAAAATTGTTAACCCTCTGTTTAGCTATCTCCTCCTCCTCTTCGGGAGCTATCTCCCTTAGCATCACCGTTAGTTGGTAATTTGGTCTCACTTTAGTTCCATCATTGCTTTTACCATGGTAGTAAAGTCAGTTCTTGCGGAATCCCACGAATCCCTTTCCAACCAAGGCCCCAGCTGCAAGAAGGACAGAATGCAGAGCAATGAAAATTGATTTTTTAGAAAAATAATAGAATAAATAGAGGAAACATTACTGCACTTGCATTATTTACCAACGAGAAGACGTTCTGGATCCAACCCATGATTATAAGTGGCATCTGCCCGGGCTGAGTGAATAGCCTGCGAACAGTAGCGTCGGTCTTAATTAATGTTAATATTTTGTTATAAAAGGTTATGACTCAAAGGAAAAATACAAAACCTCTAGAGGCTGTGAAACACATCCAAATATTAGACATTTCTTCATCTGTGAGTTCTAGATGAGCATAATCAAATAATTATGTAAAAAACACCGAAGCCAATATCCTATTCAAAATATTAAATCATTCACATGATGATTACTATAATTTGTAAGAAATGAATATCATTTTGTAAGACAAAATACTCAAGGACACACACACACACACACACACACACACACACCGAGTATTTATCTAATTAACAGGCTTCCAAGCTCAACAAGTGTGGAAGGAAGGGCTCTACCACCTGATGCACAGTTTTTGCAGCTTGCTTGTCTGTCACTTGCAGTTGCAATAATGCATCTTCAACACGCATACCACGAACCAGTTTGGCAACCAAGTTGACCTTATTAGGGCTCTACAAGCAAGCACGGAGTGAGCTAAAACTAATAAATGTATGCCCATTTCAATGTATAACATCCCCACCCCCACCCCCACCCGCAGCCCAAGGAAAAACAATTATTTAAAAAGATGCAACAAGTGTGAAATATGGTAACCTGATTAATTCCCTTTAAGACAAATTGAACTTGTGAAGGTCCAGAGGGTGATTTCCGGTCCTGTTCTTCACCTTTTTCACCATCTGATGCTGGTAGAGGAGTAACTCCAGCAGACAAATCTGCAAGCAAGTTCCTTGAACTGGAAATTCCCTTGTGATATGGAAAACAGCGAATACAATAATTAAATGGCAATTAAAACAAAAGGAAAGAGAAAATCAGAAGAGTTTTGTGCCTTACCAACTGTTGAAAGTAGTGATAAAGGGGCCTTGACATGGTTTGAGAAGGTGGTGTCTGGAGTTTCAGAAAATGACAAGGAGAAAAGGAAGAAGTACTATAATTCTCCACTCTTTTCCCAACTTGACGGATTAGGGACTGTACATGCTTCTGCCAACCCACCATGTCTTCAACCAAAGAGAAGAATTCTCCAGCTGCCCAAACAAAATAAAGCAGAATAAATCAACCAATAAACTGTCAAGAGAGAGAGAGAGAGAGCAAGCAAATGAAGGAGTTGGGGCGGCTAACTATAAAGTTTAGATATATTCAGTATATAACGTATAAATATATTTGTTACACAATATTATCACCAGTTGACATCTGCTTCAGTTATTAAGTAATAGAATTCCATGCATCAGTCCCCGTGGCTCATTTTTGCAAAATATTGCTGCTATATATCTGACCTTACATACTCCTTTTTTCCCTAGATTAAAAGTTTCATGGATATTTTATTCGCTTGTTTGTTTGTTCAGAATGTCCCAAACTTACAAAACCAGTTTTAAACATACAAATGAACTGAATAACAAGATTCAAACAATTAGACGATGCGAATGAATTAAACACAAGGGTTTAGGAAGACGTAATCAACCTTACCCCACAACAGAGTATTCACTTGCACACACAAAAAGACACACCTCCTTATATACATTACACGCATGCATACGTATGATTTTTAAATTAAACGAATACTAAACCAAACTGAGCAACAACGAAGAAACATTTTTGAGGTATCCCCCCTACAAGGATGTAAGAAACTGAGTAGTCACTTGCATATACAAAATAAATCCCTGAATAGTTATTTTAAGATTAAAAAACTGATTATAGACACATGCATATGTATTCACACCCATGGTCACTGGTCACCGGTCAAAAGATGCATATTGAGGTAACTGGTCACTGACTCATTCATGCATGAAATCCAATTCATTTTTGCACTTTCAAGTTGAACTAATAGAAATGCAGAACCAAACCCAACTAACAAACACAAGGCTTTTAGGACCTTATCTAACCCATCTTTCTTCTACTAATTTCTGCACCACAAAAAATTAAGGGACCTAGCTAACTGATCATAGAAGAGCTAGCTTACGCTCTTTCAAAGTCTATTCTCCATTCAAACAATTCCACGATCTATATATTGCTACTGCATTTGTCAAGTTGAATGCAAGAAACCCATAGGTGAGGAAAAATTAAAAATTAGAACGCAAAGTATGAATTGAAAAATAGAAAACTTCTTGCATTACGTAATTGGTTAAGTCGTATATAGTTAAGTTTTGGAAAAAAATCAAAATAAAGTCTCAAATGATGAAAAATCCTAAAATACCAGCCAAAAAACAGAATCAATGAAGTATTGAGCCCAACAGTTTCCAGAAGAATCAGAAATGAAAACTAAAGATTTTCTCCAGAGACACAAAGGCAAGACATGTATTTTCTTGGCAACAAAAGATATCATAAAAAAAACGAAAAAGGTAAAAAAAATCTGGCCCTCTTTACCTTTCCGGTGGCCACATTTTTATTAGAAAAATCACATCAAAGTAACAGGGAGGGAGCACGAAGTTCCCTTTTTTAAATCTTCAATCAAAACTAGAGATAATGACAATTAGACGTGATTCAGCGATCAAATTTAAAAGTTCCAATATTCATTTGTGATACCAATTCCTTGCTATTGCAAATCAAAGCACAGCCAACAGAAGAAAGCAAATCTTCTTCCAATGTATTTCCATTACATAGCTCTGCCATGCCTAAACCCTAAATCCCTATATCCCTAAACTAGAAAGAAATAGAATAAAAAAATTAAATTAAAGGAAGAGAAATAGTAGAAATAAAAGTTGTAAGAGAACAAAAGAAGAAATGGATGAATTCCCAACAAGTGTTTGGAAGATGAAAAACCAACTTACGAAGGCGGCGGTGGCGGCCGCGGCGGTGGGCACTAGCTGATGGTGAAGACTAGGGAGCGAGAAGTAGAAACCAGTGGGAGAGGGATGTCGTAAGTTCGTAACTCGTAATTGTTTTTGGGATAATTTCTCTTTTGATTTTCGGTCTCCACATGTTCGCCTTTTCTTCAATATAAGTTATAACTAGGGGCCCAAGCCCATCTAAGGATTCAACATAATAAAAGATGGGAAATAAAAACTACCAAAATACTTTAAAATGGAACAAATTCTTAATCTTGGGACATAAATATGACAAACTAGTCATACACAAGCCATGCACAAAATCAAAATTACTAAAATACTCACATAAATGGGTTATTTCTCCCATTTTCTAATTGTTCTCTCTCTACTTTCTCTCCCTTCCTCTCTCTTCTTTCACACATAAATGGGTTACTAAAATACCCACATAAATGAACTTTAGGTTCACCTCATACCTTTGGTTTCGAACAAAGGGATGTGAGATAGAGGTGAGAAGAGTGAGCTGAGTTTTGAACCATATTTTCTGTTTTGGTCGGAAAGTTCCATTTTTTCCAGCAACTAAAGCTTCGGCAGGCATATTAAGGTAGGGTGTTTAGTTCCAAGTTCATTCATCAATGATTTATGGAATAAATGGGTTGTTTGTAAGATGAATTAATACTTAGAAGTTAAATTAAGGTTTGTGTTTCATGTTGGGGCGTATGTGTGGATGCAAATTTCTTTTTTCTTGTTCTTGGATGAAAATGCACCTACAAAAACAATTAACACCTTAGGTCAAGGCCAAGAGCCTCACACGCCCATGATGAAGGGGGGTGCTTTGGGTAAAGAACCTCCAATGTCAAAGTTAGAATTTTGAGGGAAAAATGTTTGGAGAATTTAGATAATTTTGCAAGAGGATTCAACTTAGGTTTCTGGAGAAATGAAGTGGTATTTATAGGGGTGTGGACGGCCCCCTTTGCAGAGGTGCGAACCGGCCACATTTGGTGGTTTTTGGGTGTAATTGCAAGATATTATGTCACTATAATATCTTGCAATCAATTAGGAAATTAATTAGAAAATCAATTAATTAATTTAGTTAATTAATCCTATTTTGAATGAATATTTGGAGGTTACCTTGTTGGGAGGATTTGATGAGGATGGATGAAATAAGTTTTTGAATAAATACATATTTTGATCACTTTTGACCTTGATTGAGTAATGATTGTCTGTTGCTCGCACGTAGGAGTTCCGATGTGCCTTGAGGGTAATCTTGTCTTTTTTGCCCAAAAATTCATGTGTCACCTCCATATTTTTCTTGATTATTTTTGGCTCCACAAATGCCCCTACACCTGTTGGGCTACTTGTAAGAAATGACAGCAGGTGCAGAGATCTTCTTGCTTTAGGAAATGTAGAATTGTTTCCTATTTTGATGTAGATTCCCTCCTTAATTAGAAATTAAATCCTTCTAGGAAAGGAAAATAAATCACTTCTAAAGTCTATTTAAGTCTACCTTAAGTAGATGATTCAATCAACTTTAGAGAGCAATTTATTCTACCCTACAAGAGAGAGAAAGCTAGAGGATATTTGTTCCCCCTCCCCTAGCAATCTTTTACACTTGCCCATGCAAATGACCATCTTTCATTGTTTTCTTCTTGGATAGTGCTGTCGCGGGGCAGCTGTCGGGGTGGTGCAGCACGTCGGCTGACAAGGGCCAGGAGTTGGCTCAGTATGGGCCGATGAGGTGTTATGGTTGGAACCACTGCTTGGGCTGCTCGGCTTGGCTAGATCTAAGGGCAGCTTGTGCGATTGGGGTCGCGGATTGAGGTATTGGGGTGCAGTGCTAGGCGAGCCGCATCGCTTATGTACTTTGGGCTCTTGGATTTGACGTAGGCCATGTCGGCGATTAAGAGAAATGAAGATGTCGTGGGCCTCATAGGCTATTGGAATGCTGGGCATGCAAGCTTTTACCTGTTGGTCCGAGAGAAAAAATGAGGGAAAAATCAATATGGGCTGAGCTCCCCTGCTGAGCACCGTGAATGGCGTTGGTTGTTTAGTCATTTTTGCCAAGAGAAAGATGGGTTGCTCTTGAGAAATGAGGTAAAAAGGATCAAGGCAAATGCATTTGCTCGTCTGATCACTGTCGTGGTGCTTACTATGAATGAAGCTGGATAAAAGAGATATTCCCCGCCTGCTCAAGAGATGTTGGTTGAGATAAAATTGAAGACTTCCTCCGTTGTTCATGAAGGTCCGCCTGCTGCCGAGAGGCTTGTGATTGACATAACTTCTTCCAATGGGAAGAAAAATAAGGCTGTTAGATCTGAGCATGTGGCGCCTGCCATGTCGAGAATGGCTAGTATGATTGCTGATAGGATTGCTCAGCGTAGAGGTCATGTTATGCCCCCAATGCTAAAGTCTGTATCAAGATGTTCGTTGAGAGTTAAGTCTGGTTCACCTTTGGAGAGACTTGTTATTATGAAGAGCGATAAAGTGGACTCTACTGCTAAAGTGGTGCCAAGGCCCACTCCCCTACTGCTGTGACTGGTTCGCCTGCTGAGGTGCTGGGGCGCAGTGTTAGGCTAGCCACATGGCCCTTATCCTTTGGGCTCTTGGACCTGACGTGGGCTATGCTGGCGATTGAGAAAAATGAAGAGGTCGTGGACCTCATAAGCTGCTGGAATGCTGGGCATGCAAGCCTCATACTTGCTGGTCCGAAAGAAAAAATAGGGGAAAAACCATTATGGGTTGAGCTCCCCTGTTGAGCACTATGAATGGCATTGGCTGCTTAGTCTTATTTGCTGGGAGGAAAGTGGGATGCTCCCAAGATAGGAGGTAAAGAAGATCAAGGCAGATGCATTGGTTTGTCTAATCGCTGTCGTGGAGCTTACTATGAATAAAGGTGGAAAGAAGAGATATTCCCCACCTGCTCAAGAGATGCCAGTTGAGAAAAAACTGAAGACTTCCTTCGCTGCTCGTAAGGGTCCGCTTGTTGCCGAGAAGCATGTGATTGACATGACTTATTCCCATGGGAAGAAAAATAAGGCTGCTAGATTTAAGCTTACGACACCTGCCATGTTGAGAATGGCTAGTATGATTGCTGATAGGATTGCTCAACGTAGAGGTCATGTCATGCCCTCAGTGCTGAAGTCTGTACCAAGACATCCATTGGGAATTAAGTCCGGTTCACTTTTGGAGAGACTTGCTATCATGAAGAATGATAAAGTGGACTCTACTGCTAAAGTGGCGCCAAGGCTCACTCCCCACATTGCTGAGACTCATTCGCCTGCTGGGAAGGAGGAGACTGCTCGCGTGGGCAGTTGTGAGAAATCCATTAAGCCTGCTTATGGGGAGACTGTTGAAATCTGTGCAATTTTAAAACTAGATATGCTTGAAGACATGGATGTTTGTGCCAAGTTTGTCGATGGCATTATAGGGGTTATTTGCCAAAGTTCCTTTGCGAAGCATACAACCGAGTATAGGAAGACTGCCCTACTTTCCATGAAGCAAAAGATGGTTATTCTGGTAGCCGAGTCTATGCTCCATAACCAAAAGGATATCAAGGTTGCCAAATAGGTGGCAAAGATTGTGGCAGCCAAAGTTTATTCTTCTACCGAGAAGATCAAGAGGTTGGAATCTGAGCTCGTCGCTTTGAAGGGGTCTAATATCTCTGCCCTCACTTCTCTGCAGCTTGAAATCACTCGCAAAGAGATCATTGACTTGAAGACTAGGCTTGACGCAATCCAAGTTAAGTATGAAAGTGCAGAGAAGGAGATCGGATGTTACATACCTCGGATTCAAGATTTTGAGTGTACTATTTTTTAGCTTCGTTCTGCTGCTTATGCAAATGATGAAGAGTTGATTGCTGCTTATAACTAAGTGATCCACTTCAAGAAGGTCGTTAATAGGCTTGAACCCCAAGTGTTGGAACTCCAAGGTGCGCTGAAGATCAACGAAAGTTTGAAGAAATAAATAGCTAAGCTGCAATGCATCCGTGTTGGTCTGCTCAAGGAGAACGAGCAGCTGAAGGGTAAAAAATTGGGCTTAAGTGTTCGCTTGTTCAGATTCATGCCGATTTCTACAAGCTAGGTTATGTAGATCATCTATTTGGTAGGCCGTCCGCCTTCGAGTTTGCTAGGAAAGACTTCGAAACCTTCCTTATTTCTTCGAAAGACTTGATTGCCTTTGCTTTTAAGGCTTCCATTAATGAATTAGTCAAAGAGGTTGGTGCCCATGTTAGGGCAACCAGGGATGAAGCGCTGGATGATGTCGCTGCTGAGGGTGCTGCGGCTGCTGAAGGTGTGGCGACTGAATAGTCATGGAACGTCCAAGCTACTGAGGAATAGTCTTCTATGTAGTCATTAGGATTTTCTTTGTTTTCCTTGTTGTTTTTGCTTTGCTTGAATTGTTTCAGTTTTTGCTAATCGTTTATTAATTTTGCTAGAAAATTTAATAAACTTGTTTCTTTCACTTTTCTCCATCTTCACTTCTTTTGTTCATGCCCTAACCTTTAGACTTTATAGACTAGTGGCATGCATACTACTTTTCTATAAACAGACAGGCCACGTAGCTTATGCAGTCGTAGGTGTTGGTGTAGAACTTTGTAAAGTTGTTAGCCATAGGGTTAGCAGCCAGACGCTTTACTTACAGAAGCAGACAAGTCCGCATCACCACTAGGCTGTTAACCTTGGCTTTCTCCAATTCTGTAGGTTGCGTAGCAAGTATCACAACACTTTAGAACTTGGTGTATGTCGTTCTGCGCTTGGCAAATGTGAGTTTATCGACTATGTAGCATGTCGTTAATAGATAAAGCTTCGTGTATGCATGCTAGCTTGTTTAACCTTTCACAAGAATATGCGGTTGTATAAGTTTAGCGCGGCTTTACTGCTCGAAGGGCAAGCCGTAGGCAGTCTTCTGGAAACAGTAAGTTACCTTAGTGCACTCGGTAACAACTTTAGGGTTCTAAGGCAGCTACCCATAAGGCGTACTGCGTAATGTGCCTCCTCCATCTCTGAGGCCCGATTCCCCATGGATTAGGACAAGAGACCCAAAATCCTTCAGCTAGCTAAGCCTTGAAAAAGACCATTGTGGCTACTTCTAGGAATCTCAACGCAAGCCATCGTGCACCTAGTTATACCAGGGCAGCCCGGCATATCCACATATGGATATTCGGAGTGTAAGTTTATCCTCTTGCTTTGGAGAGCAGACCCACGTGGATGTTAGGGAATTGGTTTAGCCTCTCACACTAGAGAGTATGGTTGGTCTATCGGGGGGCGTAATTCCTACGATAAGTCATTAAGAAGGGCACGATCTTCTTTTGAAGTGCAGGAGTGATTAGTTGTTGTAAGCATGCAACCGAGCCAAGTTATAGATTACTTCTGAATTCCTAATTGAAAAACGAGTGAAACAAACAAGAACTTAGCTATAAGGTAGGAACTGCATAACAACTGGATAGTTACCGGCTTGCGAGGTGGTGCCCGTCGAGCTGCTTAAGTATTCGGGCTTTGATGTGGTAGGAGGTCACACATAGTACTTCTTCAGATTGTAGGCGTTCCACTACTTTTCAATCTCTTTGTCGTTCATGGTGGCGAGGATGTAACTACCATTGCCATTTATTTTGCTAATCTTGTACGGACCTTCCAAGATGGAATCCATCTTTTTGGAGCCTTCTCTGTAGGTAGTGATAAAAGCTTTTCTTAGGACTAGATCTTCGAGTTGGAATTGTTAGATCTTGGCCATTTTGTTGTAGCTAAAATGACCTCCTGCTGGTAAGCTACAATACGAGTCATGGTCTGTTCGCGCTTTTCCTCTGCCAGATCTAATCTTGTGGCCATCTCCTTACTGTTTTGCTCAATGCTTGGCAATATAGTGATGATACTTGGCACGATGACATTTGGGATGAATGATTATTTCTGAACCAAATGCTAAAGTGAAAGGAGTTTCACCGGTGGCTTGTTATTTAGTCATACGATATGCGCATAAACATCCGAGGAGTTCGTCTGGCCATTTTCCTTTCTTGTCGAAGAGGGATTTCTTAAGTCAGTCGAGAATCTTTATGTTGGATGCTTCGACCTACCCATTGCCTTGAGGATATCTCTATGTGGACATGTGCTGCTTAATGCCATACTTTTGGAAGAACTTCACCAAATATTTGCCCATGAATTACAGGTTGTTGTTGGTGACAATGGATTGAGGATGCTAAATTGGCAAATAATGTTTCTCCATACAAAGCACTCTTTGTCTGCCTGAGTTGTGGTTGTCATAGGCTCTACGTAAAGTAATCAGTGGCCACGATCATCATGCATCTGCCTCCAGTAGCGGGCGGCATTGGCCCTACCAAGTCAATTGCCCACTGCATAAACAGACGAAGACTCGTCTATAGGTGTAGCTTTTTGGCAGGCAGTGCTGGTACCAACTTGTAGCGTTAGCATTGGTCATATTTTTGCACTAACTCCTTAGTGTCTTGATGCATGGTAGGCTAGTAATAACCTATGTTAAGAGACCTTTACACTAAGGATCGGCCTCTGGAGTGATTTCCACAAACACCTTAGTGGATTAAGCTTAGAACATTTAGGTCATCAGGAGGCACTAGGCAGCAGAGATGTGGTCTAGTGTAGGATCTTCGGGTGAGAATGTCGTTCCATATATAGTAGCGTGCTGCCTTTATTTAGAGCTTTATAGACTCCAACCTTTCCGTGAAAAGTGTGTCATTGACCAGGTAGTCTATAATAAAACTTTGCCAGTTTGGAGTTGTACTATCATGTGACACTTTAGCTGCCGACTCCGCCTCTATGCTTGGCCTGTCTAGATATTCCATGAGGATAGAGCGTTTGAGTTGGTGGTCGACGGCGGAGCCTAGGCCGACTAGTGCGTCTGCGTGGGCATTGTTTGTCCACGGAACTTGAGTAAGGGCATTGTCTGTCCGTGTACTCCCCAATAATCTGGTTGGTGATTAGCTGGGAATCAGAATGAATTGCAAGCTTCTTCATCACCAGGTCTTTTATCATTCAGAGGCCAGCTAGTAGGGTTTCGTACCCTACTTCGTTCTTAGATGCCTTAAAGCCTAGGGTAATCGCATGCTCGAGCATCGAACCATCTGAGGTGACAATGACTATGTCTGTTACCAAGCCTTTGTAGTTGGATGCGCCGTTGACATACAAATGCCAGAAGTCTCAATCCAGCGAAGTAGACGTGGCTAGGGCATGCTCAGCTGCCTCCGAAGCGTCGTTGGGTGGCTCTGTTGCATCGCCTAGGTTAGGCGTAAAGGTACAGTAGGGAGCCGTGGAGCTAGGGCCATGTTACACGTACCAAGGAATGCTCAACTACCCGTATTAGGCCATTGTAGACCTAAATTATGGAGCTAAGGTCGGCTAGGGCCGTGTGACGCGCAACAGAAGATGGTGCTCAACTTGCCAGTACATATTGCTCCTATGTAGAATCTTCTAGGGCGACAATGACAAAACTTGCTTCCGAGTGTCTTTCTAGTTTAGTCTACATTTGCATGCGTTTTGAGCTAAGTTGTTGCGTTCGTAAAAAAACTTTGCACCGTTAGTTCTGCGCCTTTATCGTCGCGCTTCTGGATTGGGAGAAATAGTGCGTCATGAGGATGACTTTGTGTGTCTGAAGGTATAACTTGAGCTTCCGGGTTGCAACAACTATCGCCAAAGTTAGCTTTTGAATTTCTGGTAGTTAGTTTCCGCATCGAGGAAAGCTTTTGAATTATGGAATATAGGTACTTGGGCCTCCAGCTCTTTTCGTATAAGGGTATAGCTTATTGTTGCTTTAGATGCAGCTGCTCGTCTAGTCAGACCTTGAATCTTCTTCAGAGTAATGAAGGACTTCATATTTAAGATCGCTCGGATTTGCCTTGAATGTGCATCAAAGAACCTTGTCCCAAAGTGCATACTTCTCTACCAGAATGAAAGAGTTTGCCAGAGTTAGATCTTCTTTCATGATCAATTCTTGGAACAGTAGGTGGTCTGCTGGGCGTCATTTTTGGATGGTTACTTTAGCTATCAAGTCGTTGCATCCAACTATCTTTGCCTTCTCTGTTTTAAACTTCTTCACTTAGTAGCAAAGCGACTTCTTTGGGTTCTTTTTGACGTTGAACAAGTGGTAGGACTTTTTCTTGATCGAGCGATAGGATGAATATTCTTTGGTAAAAACCAAAGAAAATTTGTCGAAACTCCGAATAGATTGTGGCGATAGGGTGTAGAACCAATCTTGTGCCTCGCCTTATAGAGTGGTGGCGAATATCTTACACATGAGATCGTCGTTGTTTCGATAAAGGATCATTGAGCTTTGGTTGTGCTTTAGGTGTCTTTCCGAGTCTCCATCCCCTTTGAAGGATGTGAAATATGGTATGTTGATCTTACATGGAGGCTCTACCTGCTCGATTTCGTCCGTGAAGGCTGACCTGTTTATGTTGGTCATGTCCCATCGTAGTGCCTCGTTAGTGACCTTGTTGCGTTGGAAATCGCGTAATCGCTCGATCATGAGCCTTTATACTTCTTCCTGAATTTGCATTTGTTAGGGGTAACGGAGCTCTCAGCTGTCCCAAGTTGTGACCTACTGGTCTAGGTTGCTCTTCTACACGATCGGCTCATCTATGCCGCGACTGCGGTGTATGTGGTTCGTTCCTAGCAGGCGAGGGAATTCTTCATAGGCTACTGGTTGAGCTTGAGCCGGACTAAGTGACCGTTTCCCTCCATCCTTCGTGCTGCCTACTCCAATATGAGGTGGATGATGCTCCTTGTAGGCCTAGCCGCGAATGAACATTTCGCCAAGAAGGTTACTCAGGTTGACTATGGGAATGTGGGCCTAGTTAAGAGTGCACGCTCATCCGCATGCTAAGACGGGAGTATACACTATCTCGGGGGCCGAATCGAGAGTGTACACTGCCTGAACCCTCGATTAGTGGCTGGTGGAGTGGCTGCTTGCTGGGACGCTATTGGAGAAGTTCTTTGCCTGCCCTTGTCCTACTTCGGAACACCTCGTCTAGGGCACGTTGCATGTCGGTGCGCTGCAAGAGCTGATTCACCAAGGTCATCTACTGTACGAGGGCGCTCGTCAATTTTATGACTTGTTGAGACAAGTAGTGTTCTTCATTTAGGTTGAAAGAGCTTCGAAGGAATACGTCTCCTTGAGCAGTGGAAGTGTGGTAGACTCCGGGCGCGAGATTTGAGTTGGGAAATGTCAGGATGGTTGAACTAATCTTGGACCAATTTGGGCTGCATGGAAGGCTACAAGAACAGGCTGGGCTGCGAGAATAGGCTGGGCCACGTGAATAGGCTGGGTCGCAGGACCAGGCTGGGCCACGGAAGTGCGCTGTTCAGCGTGTGGCATACGTGGGTGCGAGGCTAGGGCTCGGCTTGGCAACGTGTTGGGTTCGCGTCAGGCTTAAGTGGCTCGGGCCGTCTCGCCTTGGGCTTGGGCCCGTGTGGGCTTGAATGGCAAGGCTTGGGCTATGGTTGTGGTGTTGTGGGCCTTGCTGAGGGTGGCTGCCATGGTGGTTGCCACAGTGGTGCCCCGTGGGGGTGATGCCACTCCACTCATCGTTGTGTTGAGCCTCGTAGATCGTCATGGTACTAATCCTTGAACGTTGGAATTTTTGTTCGTCGAGGTTTCTGAATCTCTTGCCATTGTATATTTCTTTTACATTTTATCAAAGAATTTTTAACAATAAAAATTCCAAGAATAAGAACGTACGAAAAATCTACAAGTGAACAAGAAAACGAAAATCCTTGAATGCGAGAGTCTTCTACAAGTGTTTGATCAAGACTCTTAATGAAAACACCAATTTATGGATACAAATTTCTTCCTTCTTGTTCTTGGACGAAAATGCACATGCAAAAACAATTAATACCTTAGGTCAAGGCCAAGAGCCTCCCGCGCCCACGATGAATGGGGGAGGGCTTTGGCCAAAGAATCTCCGATGCCAAAGTTAGAATTTTGAGGGAAAAGTATGTAGAGAGTTTAGAGAATTTTGCAAGAGGATTCAACTTAGGTTTTTGGAGAAATGAAGTGGTATTTATAGAGGTGTGGCCGACCCCCTTTGGAGAGGTGGGAACCGGCCACATTTGGTGGTTTTTGGGTGTAATTGCAAGATATTATGTCACCATAATATTTTGCAATCAATTAGAAAATTAATTAGAAAATCAATTAATTAATTTAGGTAATTAATCCTATTTTGAATGAATATTTGGAGGTTACCTTGTGGGAAGGTTTTGAATAAATACCTATTTTGATCACTTTTGACCTAGATTGAGTGATGATTGTCCGCTGCTCGCGCGTAGGAGTTCCGATGTGTCTCGAGGGTAATCTTGTCTTTTTTGCCCAAAAATCCATATGTCGCCTCCATATTTTTCTTGATTATCTTTGGCTCCACAGTATGGGCTGTGGAATAAATTTCAAGTTTTGACGTGCTACAAGACTGGGATGGAACAATTTATGGTTCAAGTGTTAAATTGCAAAAATTTGTGAAATTGTTTTCGTAATGTGCATGTGGTGTGCATGACTACATCTTAATATGAGAAGCGAGAATGTTCACTTGTTATGATGCACATATGTTGTGCCCCAGAATTTAGCGAGTATGACCACAACTTAGTTGGCCTCGATGAAAAACAAAATTAAGAAAAAACTTAGAGGACGTTAAGGGTCATGCGTGTCCGTGAAATAACGACAACGAGTATCATGTTTTCCGTGCACAGTTAAGTGGTGGTTGATATATGTAACAAGACTTTTCAAACTGTATTTTAACCTTATATACATAACAAGTATGTTTTAATTGTACCCATTATAGTAATATGTTGTCATTAAAGTTTCTCTCGTTTTGTGCATATCATGTGCATGTACTATGCATATTATGTGCATGTGGTGTGCATATAGTGTATTATGTGTAGATGGTGTGTATTTACATCTTTGATACTCTTCGCATTAATGTAGTTTACTACTTTTTCCTTTGATTCAAAGGCAGGCCCTGCAAATACGAGAAAAGGGAACGAGTTCGTGAAACAATTTCCTTTGATTCAGTTGGGTTCTTTCGTGCCCATTCAAACTACAAGTTTTTCAAATCTTTGAAATATTTGAACCCAATCAAATTTGATACCAAATTCAAAATAATGAATCTTCAATTCTTCATATAAAGTTTAGGATCATTTATCAAATTGCATCCTTTTTCTGATTTCGAAGAGAGAGCTGTGAGCTATGGGTTTTCGGGTTGAACTCAGATATGTGTGCATGTCGTGTACATGTCGTGTATGAGCTAGCTTAATACGAAGAGAGAGAACGAGTACGCAAAACAATTTCGTCCATATCCTTCTCTCTTCCTTCTTTCCACCTTGATTTCTCTATTTTCCCTCAAATTTATCTATTCTCCAAAAGGTAACTGACCTTTAACACGTTTTTTCATTTAATTGCAGCAAAAGCCAAACCCTATTTTAGTGCTTGTAAATTTGGATCGAGAGGGAGCAGAGGGAGGGAGAAGATAGAAAAAATCAAAACCCACATATAAATCAGAAAAACGATAAAAAAAAAAAAAAAATGAAGGATTTGGGTCTCCTCCAAGAAACACCAAACCAATCACTTCAACTCCAAAAATCTATCAATCACAAAGCCAAATTAAGCAAACCCAGTTCACAAAACCTACGAGTGAAAAGGTAAAAATCGAAGAAGATTAGTGGGTTAGAGAAAGAGTTCTTGTACATATTTGAAATGTAGAGGGAGGAGGCAGAGAGAAAGAGAGATAACTTGGATGAAAAAGATGGGTGGGTTAGAGAGAGCTCCTAGATGAAGAAGATGGGTGGGTTAGGGTTCTTCGAACTAGAGTTGGGGGAGAGAGATTTTCTCTCTCTCCTCTTTGTTTCTCTCTCTACAAAATGAGAAATGAGAGCTGTAATTTCTGGATAACCTATTTATGAGATAGGACAATTTGGTCATTTCAGGGTGTAGGAAAAATCCTATTTATGTCCAGTTATTGTGCATCGCGTGTGCATGGTGTGTGCATATTCAAAATGTCCTATTTCTGTCCCAAGATTAAGAAACTGTCATATTTATGGGTATTTCCTAAAAAACTATTTCGTTTTTGGAATTTAATATTTAGTGAGATGTATTCAATTGAGATTTTAAAAGGTTTTGAAAATTGTAAACATATAGAGTGTAATGGAGTTTCATAGAATCTTAGCGGGATGTATTGTATGTGGAGATTGATAGACTTTGCTTCACTCTCAAATCCAAGCCTATTCAATATAGACTTTCAATGTGTTAATAAAAGTCACAATGTATTGATATTTATAACATCTAAAATATCTATAAAAATCTTTTGGTATTCAATTATGACTTTTTGCGAGTCTACAAAAGTCCAGGTGTATTCAAAACTTCATTAATTTTAAAGAATTTAAAAAGTCATGAACTTTGAAGGATTTTTTTTTTTTTAGTACATCGATATTTTTACAAAAGTCATGAACATTGAAGAACTTTGAAGGACTTTGATTGCTTTTATAATGAGTCTTTTGTTATAGCGTATCCGACCTCTCCCCCTAAGATTTTGATGGATTTCAATTGGAAATTGTTATTGGCACTTTAAAAATCTCATTCCACACTCCAGACTTTCTATATTTGGAAAGAAAAATACACTTGTGAGGAGTGTAGAATGAGATTTTTGGAGTGCCAATAACACTTCCCCAATCAATTTTTTCAATTCTCTGATAATATACTCCACCACCCACCATAATGCAATAACTATCATTATTACTACTTCTAACACCATATTGCCACCGCCACCTTACTACAACCGTATCCTCCTCCCCCACCACCACCATTGTTGTGAAATCCCATCCTCGATTTCGCTGTTCAATTTTTGTATCTCAAATTTTCGTGACTTTATTTTTATTTAGTTAATTTTACAGCTTTAGTTAGTCACAAGTTTGATTTTTCGAAAATATTTATTAACATTTAGTAGACCTTTCAGAGGAACTGATGAGACCACAACTCCAATGGCCACATAGGGATACTCTAGCCGAAACTACGAGGCAAGCACTGCATACATGCAAATTAACATAGAAAATGGGAAAATCAGACATGTAAAATTAAAAAGAAACACATTGTGAGTTGTGAGGAAGGATCTGGAGACTAAAGCCACCCACTTCCACCGTACGATCCACCGATAACAATCACCGCAGAATCTTCAGCACAAAATTGCTGCTTTACATGCGTGAAAATCGCTCCATAATCTGCTATTGCTTGAGCTGAAGTATTGGATGTCATTATTAAAAGTAGGGTTAAATATTAGAAGAATAACAAGTGGTGTCTAGTGGTGATGGAGAAACAGCTCAGCTTGTGTCATTGCCTAGCTGTTATCTTCGGTCCTCCCTCTCACCTACTGTTTTCATCCATTGCTTTCGGCTCTTCTTGCTGTAAAAGCCAAAGCTGGATAATAGATTAAGTTTAGAGGGATTGCAGGTCATCATGATGTTGGCATTAGCTGCCATCTTCCCTCCTCTCTTCTTCTTGTTTCTTCTTCCATATATGCTGCATCTTGTAACTGTTTTATTCATGAAATATTCATTAAAACGTCAACATGGTATCAGAGCAGGAAAAATAACCCGCTTCTGCATTTCTTCCAGCTGATCGTATTCCATCTCCGACATGGCGGAAGAGAATTCTTATTCGTTTGGAGATGAAAATTCCCAGATACCTTCTTCCTCAACCGTGTCTGAGGTGGATGTCAATCCAAATCAAAGATTAAGCTCGGTCTTGTTAAATGAGTTTAATTACTTACCTTGGTCGAGAGCAGTGAGTCTTGCCCTAGGTGGAAGGTCCAAGCTAGGGTTCATAAATGGAAGCATCGAAGTTCCTGATGTTTCTTCACCAACTTATGAAATCTGGCTTTGTAAGGATCAGCTAGTTATGTCATGGCTCCTAAATTCCATGGAACGTAAACTAGCTGAAATATTCAGTTATTCTGAATCATCATTCAAACTATGGGAGACAGTCAAGGAGATGTATGGCAGCCAGAACAATGCTACACGTGTGTTTCAATTGAAGAAGAACATTTCCAACATACAACAAGAAGGAAAGCCCTTTGTTCAACTTCTAGGCAGCATGAAGAGCATGTGGAATGAGCTGGAAATGTATCGGCCTCACACAACTGAGGCGTCTTTACTACTGAAAAAGGCAGAAGAAGACAAGATATTCCAACTCTTGTCAAGTCTCGATTCAGGATACGAAGACCTACGAAGCCACATACTCATGAACCCCGAACTACTTTCCTTCACCAGCGTATGTGCAACAATCCAACGTGAAGAAGTACGAAGGAAAGTCATGAACACTGGCACAAAGACCAGTGTAACTGAAGCAAGGGCTTATCTAGCCAACGAAAGAAAATACAAAGTGAAGAATCCACACTTAAAGTGCCAACACTACAACTATACTGGTCACGTTAAGGAGACATGCTGGATTTTACATCCAGAATTAAAGCCAGAGTTCATGAAGGAAAACAAGGGCTCACAAAGACTGAACCGTGCACCACATAGAGCCAACAATGCAACTACCTCAACCTCTCATAGGTCTGATACACTCAAGAGCTTCACTGCAAATCCAGCTGCACTCATAAATGAGTTTGCAGTGTATCTTCAAAGCAAGAAAGAAAGGATTAAGAGTGACCAAACGGTCGGCTTTGAAGATAGAAATTCAATAGCTTTGCTAGGCAAGTTTGCTGGATTTCTGACAGAAACACAACATATGGCCCAAGATGACATGCAAGGTATCATGACTGCTTTTAAAACTGCTCTTAATGTAAATATGATGCATGATTTGTGGATTGTTGATTCGGGTGCCACAGATCATATGACCAACCATGTTTCTAAGTTTCACAAGTTTGAAAATTTTTCAAAACCGTCTCAAGTCTCAACTGCCAATGGTGAGAGTTCTAAGGTTTTAGGGAAGGGAAATATAAACTTAATATCGGACAAAATTGAGTCAGTAGCCTTATTTGTTCCTTCTTTTCCATTTCAACTTCTATCTGTGGGAAAAATCACCAATACCTTAAATTGTTTGGCCATTTTCTCTCCTCACAATGTCATTTTTCAGGATTGCATCACCAAGAAGACGATTGGTGAAGGGTTTTACCTAGATGGCCTCTATTACATATCAAAAAGCAGTCCCAGAGGATTTCAAGCCAAGTCCAGTCCATCCCAAGATAGTCAATTGTGGCATCAACGTTTAGCTCATCCTTCCCAACCTATTTTGTCTTCCTTGTTTCCAAACTTAGGGAATGATTTAATTTCGTGTGAAACATGTCATTTGTCTAAAGCCACCAGATTGTCTTTTACCTCATCCTTATCTAGGACTAGTAAAGTTTTCGAACTAGTTCACTCAGATGTATGGGGACCAACGTTTGAATCTTTTGATGGTTATAAGTATTATGTAACTTTTGTCGATGATTTCTCTAGAGCCACATGGTTGTACCTTTTAAAGTCTAAGAGTGAAGTGATTGAAGTTTTTAAGGATTTTCACAATCTTGTTAAGAACCATTTTTCCTCTCAAATTCAAACCTTAAGATCTGACAATGGCACCGAATATATGTCTCATATCATGTCATTATATTTGAGCAAGCATGGTATCATGCATCAAACAAGTTATGTCGGCACACCTCAACAAAATGGTGTAGCTGCAAGGAAAAATCGTGACATTCTGGAAAAAACGAGAGCATTAATGTTACAAATGAACGTACCAAAGAGATTTTGGTCACAAGGAGTCATGGCGGCTGTGTACATCATCAATAGACTTCCTAGCCGAGTCTTGGGGTTTAAATCTCCACTTGAAGTCATGAAAGGAAGAAAAATCGACCTTTCACATCTTAGAGTCTTTGGCTGTGTCTGTTTTGTTCATATACAGTCACACCATCGAGATAAGTTGGACCCTAGAGCTCTCAAATGTATTTTTCTTGGTTATTCATCAACACAAAAAGGATATAAGTGCTATGATCCTCAACTAAGAAAAATAATTGTATCTAAAGATGTACGATTCCATGAAGCTAATTTTTTTTTCAGCAAATCACATGAAGCCACAAGTCAGGGGGAGTGCATCTTAGACCTAATTCCTCTACCAAGAATCTGTACTTCTACACCTCCCATTGAAGTCAATAATGAAGGTACTCATCCTGATAATTCTGTGCATGATGATGACTCGGTGCATGATGATGACAACGACAACATAGAAAATCCTCAAGGTGTGGATGACAATTTGAACGAGGATGAGACAAACCTCCCAGTACCTCGACGCAATCCTCGGCGTGATAGACAACCTCCCACAAGGTTTCAAGATTTTGTCACATATAAACTGAGGTATCCAATCTCAAATTGCGTGTCGTATCAAAAGGTAACTCCATCTCATGCTGCCTTTCTTAACAACATTTCAAGTCACAGTGAGCCTCAAAACTTTTATGAGGCTAATAATCAAGTTGTGTGGAAAGAAGCAATGAGAGATGAACTCAAAGCACTAGACCAACACAAAACCTGGAGCATCACCAAACTTCCACAAGGAAAAAAAGCAGTGGGCTGTAAGTGGATCTATAAGATCAAGTTTAATTCTGATGTTTCGATTGAGAGGCATAAAGCCAGGCTGGTGGCTCGAGGATTCACTCAAACATTTGAGGTGGATTACAAGGAAACATTTGCTCCTGTTGCAAAAATGAACTCAGTAAGGGTTCTATTGTCTGTTGCCGTCAATAAAGGTTGGTCTATGTATCAAATGGACGTGAAGAATGCCTTTCTACATGGTGATCTTGAAGAAGAAGTCTATATGAGATTGCCACCAGGACACCCTCAAAGCCAAGAGCCTAATTTGGTGTGTAAGTTACATAAGTCAATTTATGGACTGAAGCAATCACCACGTGCTTGGTATGCAAAACTAAGTACAGTTCTTCATAGCATTAGTTTCAAAAGGAGTAATGCAGATTCATCATTATTTGTTCGCACAAGAGCTGTAAGCAAATTGGTTGTGTTGATATATGTGGATGACTTAATAATTACAGGTGATAATGCTGCTGAAATCACCACACTCAAACAGTCACTTCAACAACAATTTGCGGTTAAAGATCTTGGGGTGTTGAAGTATTTTCTTGGAATCGAAATGGCATCTTCTTATAAGGGACTATTTCTTAATCAACAAAAGTACGTCATGGACCTACTTAAAGATGCCAATATGAGTGATGCCAAGCCTGCACTTACCCCTCTTGATAGCAAGCTCAAGCTTGACTTGGGAGGCACGCCACTCTCGGATATCAGCTTATATCAGAGGCTTGTCGGCAAGCTGATCTACCTAACGATCACCAGACCAGACATTTCACATTCAGTAAGTATTGCCAGTCAGTTCATGCACTCTCCCGCCATCGAGCATCTGAACCTTGTCAAAAGAATCTTACGTTACTTAAAAGGGTCTGTTGGTCGTGGCATCCTCATGGCAAATAATGACAACACTCAAATCATGGGGTACTATGATGCTGATTGGGCAGGAAACGCAATCGATTGCAAGTCCACCACTGGTTATTGTACCTTTGTTGGTGGAAACCTGGTCACGTGGAAGAGCAAGAAACAAACTGTCATCGCAAGATCAAGTGCCGAAGCTGAATATCGTGCAATGGCCTCAACCGCGTGTGAGCTGATATGGCTAAAAGGACTTTTATGTGACTTAGGTGTGTTCACAGCTCAACCAATGACCTTATTTTGTGACAACCAGGCTGCCATGCACATAGCATCAAACCCCGTCTTTCACGAGAGGACGAAGCATATTGAAGTCGACTGTCACTATGTCCGTGAACAAGTACAGTCGCAGGTGATTCAGACACATTATGTAAAAAGCTTCGATCAGCTGGCTGATATATTCACCAAACCTCTGGCTTCTCATCAGTTTCAAAGACTCCTCTCCAAGCTTGGATCCATCAACCTACTGGATCCAGCTTGAGGGGGAGTATTGGATGTCATTATTAAAAGTAGGGTTAAATATTAGAAGAATAACAAGTGGTGTCTAGTGGTGATGGAGAAACAGCTCAGCTTGTGTCATTGCCTAGCTGTTATCTTCGGTCCTCCCTCTCACCTACTGTTTTCATCCATTGCTTTCGGCTCTTCTTGCTGTAAAAGCCAAAGCTGGATAATAGATTAAGTTTAGAGGGATTGCAGGTCATCATGATGTTGGCATTAGCTGTCATCTTCCCTCCTCTCTTCTTCTTGTTTCTTCTTCCATATATGCTGCATCTTGTAACTGTTTTATTCATGAAATATACATCAAAACGTCAACATGAAGTGAAGTAACCAAGAGCGCGTGCATTTTTAAATGCTTCTTTCCTTGATCCAAATGGGATTGATTTCCCATAGTACCGAAGCGGATGATGAGAAAAATAGTTGTCTCAAAATAGTACTTGTATGCGTGCAAACATGATCCATATCTTTTTCATGCATACCTCAGTGTGTAATTGGAGAGAACTGAATGGCGTTGTCGCTGAGAAAGCCGATGGCAAGTAGAGCATTTCTAATGATGCTTCTGCGCCGAGGTAAGGAAATATTGGTGCACCCCAATGCTTGGAATTGATCACATATCGTTGTTAAAAAGTGGCATAGCTTTCAGACCTATATATAGTTGAAATGATTAAGTACCGGTTTGGTATTGAGGTGGTTTTATAAAAAGTGAGTATAAAACAAAGCTGAGCTCAAAAAGGTATTTGGTAAACATTTAAAAACAGCTTATTTTCCCAGTTTTGGATGAAAAAAAGCCGAAAACATGAAGCAGCAAAAATGAGCTTATTCTCACAGCACAGCAGAAGCAGTTTTTTTTTCAAAACACAACAATACCAAACCAGCCCTAGTGTTTGGTTGTAATAAAATGTTTGAAAATGAGTTTCATCAAAATCAGACAAAGCTTGAGTTTGGCCGTGTAATATGTGCCTCCGCTGGCGGTGGAGCTCAGCCTTGGAATGTTTAGCAGTGTAAAAGAATTAAAAGAGGTGGTGACATATAGAGAAATGATCAGTAAAAGGCATTGAAGTGTGTATAGAAATGGGCTCATGACAAAGGTTTTGTAGAAGAATGCAAATTAACAGGCTTTAGTTTCAGTTGTGTGTTTACAAACATACATAACGTATAAACTGAATATTGGCATGCTCACGATAGGCGGTCTTTTCTAGTCTCATTAACAACAACCAGCCATGCATACTCAAAGTTACAAAATGTGTTTAATGGGTTTATTTTCACTTTCTAAATTTTAATCCAACATTCTCCTTCAATTTCAATGTTTTCTTCGGCAATGGTTTTACCTTTTTTGTTTTTTTTTTGGTCAATTGGAGATTTCAACACAGATCACTCAACTGCAAGTTTACAACTGCCCCTTAAAATGGAAGGAGGATACAGAGAGAAAGTAGAGAGAACACGGAGAGAATTTTTGAGAGAGAGAGAGAGAGAGAGAGAGAGAAGGAGAAATGCTTTCTTGCCTTCATTAAGTCTCAAATGATCAAGTTTACAGTATTTAGAGACTTCTCATTTTTTACTCACGAGGAAACTGAGCTGACTACTCGAACAGAAAATAGCTAACTTAACAACCTAAACAGACTTCTAACACCTTCCTTCTTCAATCTGTGAAACTTGGCAATGTTACAATGGTTGATATCTTTACATCCCCTTCAATCTCATGCTTGGACGAGCCAAGCATAAGATTGGCACAACGTTGATGAAACAGCGGTGCAGAAAGATCCTTTGCCGGTATGTCTACAAATTGTTCAGCAAAAGATACATGTTGCACATTCAAATCCCCTCTTGTAACCCTTTTTCTGACAAAGTGGTAATATATCTCAATGTGTTTCACTCTTCAATGGAATACTGAATTAGAAGATAATGCAATGGCATAAATACTATCACAATAAAGCATTAATTGAAGGAACTTATATATAAAGGCACATGGAGATCAAAAGAGCTGCCTAATCCAAGCCAATTCAGCTGCAATGGCAAGAACTCTAATACAAAGGAATATGGAGTGGAGGACAACTTATATAGCACAAATACACTATCACGGTAGCGTTTCATGTTAATAATACAAAAACACATGGACAAGAAATAACACATATTCTTGTGTTATTGACATATGATGCTACTGTGACAGGGTAATTTGTGCCATTGAAGTTCTAGTGGGGATGCCATTGATGCAAGTTCAATATTTTAATGGTGTAAACAATAACAAAAAATTAGGAATTACGTTTGATAGTAGCTATACAGTTTGTAAATACCCCTATGGTTGCCCTTTACAAATTCTAACGAATATGGGATACATCCAAAGGAGAAGAAAACATAGGTTCAAATATTACATGCAACTAATAATCAACGGGTGGCCCTTGTCTTTGAAAATTAATGGATTTTTCCCTGCAGGACACACAGAAAGTTGTAGCTGGGATTTGCCCTAATCAATTTGTTTTCCGTGGTCTTATTGTTTGAAGGGGTAATTTTCATTATTTGAATGCCTGAAGGTCGGCATAGTACTTGGCCAACCATCCTTTGATGATATGCACTTCAGTTTTTCGCTGCTCCACCAACCAGCCTGGATCAGTAGTGTGGCTTGCAGGAAGTATATCCAAGCAATGAGATCCTGTAAAATAAATTTTAATTTTGTACATTAATTTAAACTATTTCCGTATGTCTCTATCCTTCTGGTATTTCCGTTTCTTGTAATATTTTAAGCTGAATGAATTATATTTAGGTGGGATTATTGCCCTATCAATTTTTTTTTCAAATGTAATACATTTGACAGTTTGTTTGATGACTATTTCAGTTTTTTAGTTTTATTTGACATCCATGAATACTGACAAAAACATTTTTCAGTTTTTAGAACAAGATGAAAACTGGAAACCAATCTTGTAGTTTTTGTTTTTAAATACACAAAAAAAAAAAAAAAAAAAAAAGGGATTGAATTTGAAATCACTTTTTATTTTCCTGAAAGTTAAAAACTGAAATTAGTTACCGAAAAGTTTTCAAAAGACCCCAAAATATAACATTTTGTTTTTGGTTTTTGGTTTCACCCTTCTGAAATATTGAATTTGACATGTACCATTCTTTGCCTGGACGGCAACAACAGTGCGTGATATGTCCTCCAACACCCTGTGTAATGAGAGTTAAAAACAACGGTTAACTTTGCCAGGTACATCATGCATGAATGTTGGTTTGTCAAGGCAATATTCCTTTAATTTATTTGTGTTTATATAGTAATATGTAGTAATTTTCATGCTTACCCGCCACTACTGTATGGGTCTCTTAGCCCATTGGAGAAAATGATGTTACTAGCAAACCTGTGGAGAGCTAGTTTTATATCCTGTGTTTGGTGTAATTTTTGTTAGCATCAGCAGCAACATATTAAAGTGAATTAAAATATATGAAGAAAAATACTGATGTTAAAATGTTGAATATCATTATAAAGAGGACACTTACATGGCCTCCGAAGTACGTAGTGACCCAACGTGGTCGAGGAGGGACTCCATACTTTGCCTTGCAGGATTTGATGTGGGCTTCCAGATCGAACGGGTCAGGTTGAAACATGGTGTCGTTGCTGATGCTTATGGGTATCACCATGTCACTACACGTCTAAGTACAATGCAGAAAGTCATGAGTCACATCTACAACCTTAAAGCTAGACGGCCCCATTTTATTGTCCAATTTTTGTAGCCCTATAAACCCATCTGTCTGTGTGCGAGAGAGTAAACTTTCCCACTAAAAGATATATTAATAATTGTTGATATTGGCATTGACATTGGTATTGATATTGGTTTTGACATTGATGTTTGTATCATGATGGATTTTTTTTTAATACAACAACGTATTTACATTATAATTGTAGGGAATTTGGATCAAAAACTACATAATAGGCTTACCGTAGTAACTTGATATTGATACGTTATCTACCTAATTCGAATCTAAGTTCTCAGGAATATTAAGATCGTTATTAACATTAGCTTTGCCCCTGAGAATCCATATTCATTTATGCAAATTTTATTTTTTTTAATATATGCGGTCGTCTTATTTCTTTTCCGTCACTAGCTAGAATAAAATCAGATTTAATTTGCAGTCAATTTCTCTTTCTTTCTCTGCATTGGGTTGTTAACAACTTTCAATTATATAAATATTTGGCTCAAGTACTAAGTAAACACTAAGTAAACACTAAACAAGAAAGACACTGTCAGTGTATGAATGGGATTCTACAGCATATGTATGACAATATTAGAATAACAATAATTAAGTTATTTGTATTCAACCATTTAATCAAGTTTTCTTGAATAATTTTAGGAGGAAACTGGACATCTCCGATCTTTCCTATACATAACATAGTACGGCACATACATTTCTTCCATGATTTATTGAATTTCTACTTATTGTAAAATTATCAAGTTTTTTATATTCGATCATATTATCATAGGTAAAGAAACACTTTGTAGCTCTTTTTCGGGAAACACTTTCAAGTAGGGGTGGGCAAACGGGTAGTGGAACCGCGGGTCGGAGCGGGTAATCTAGGTTCGGGACGGGTACAGGGCGGTTCCAATTTTTTGGAGAGTAAATGGGGCGAGGCGGGGCGGGGCAATGGCAATTAAGGTTCAGGCCTGAGTCCAAATATTGAGAAGAACATGCCCCCGGACCGGCCCATTTCTTAGTCCATCATCTAAGATCCCATCCCCCAGTTTGTAACTCAGACTCTTTCTCGTTTCCTCCCACCCACAAAGTCTTTGTCACTCGTCTTCTCCTCCTTGACCTCGACAACATCAAACTTAGAACCGCCGCTGCCGTCGCACCACCTATCTCTCGATTCTCCTCCTCAACGAAGACCCCCATCATCAGCACCTCGAGATGGTCAAACACCACCATCATCAACGCCATGCTAGTCGAAGTCGACCACCATGCTCTCTGTTCTTAGTCTTCCAATGTCTCCTCTCATATCTTAATTTTCTGCAAGATTGGGCATCTAGCCCATCTGGGTTTTCATTAATTTGCAGGTACCGTATTGTGGGAAATATGAGATGGAGTTTTTTTCTTCTTCTTTTTTTCTGAATTTGTTGTGGAGTTTAGATTAAGGAAAAATTGAAGGACAATGTCTCTTGCATGTTGTTAACGGTGTAGGGATCTTGCAATGGGTATAAACTCATATCCCTTTTGGTGATTTTGAAAAGGAACTAGAGACAAAGTGATTGATTTTGTTGATTTCGGATAAAGGGTGCCATGATTTGATATGTATGGATCCACAATGGGAAGTACATACAAGGCGGTGATGGAGTTCGGGTTTATCGTGACGGTGAAGCGGATGAAGGACTCGAGGAGGTACCCGAGGATGGAGGAGACATGGACTTGCTAGGAAGATAAGGCACCCACACTTGGACCCGCGGGGACCCATAGGACCAGCCCGTTTCAAAAGGGTCGGGTTAGGTCCGGATCCCATTTTGAAAAACCCAAAACCCGTCTCGTCCTGCCCCATCCTGTTTTATTTACAAACAGGTTCGGTCTGGTTCCTTCAATTTTGGGCCCAACCTGGCCCGTGCCCACCCCTACTTCCAAGTTCATATTTTTTTAAAGCACTTATTAAGTGTTTGTTTTTTCAAGAAGCACTTTCAAATGTTTTCTAAAACGCACATGAATTTGTAATATAAATATCTACATGTTCTTACAGATGTAATGAAAAACAAACTCGAAGTACGATAGATTAGTTATACATGTGTGAACATAAATGTGACTTAATGAAAAATAAATGTGACTTTATGAAAATTGGAATTATATGATACGCAAATGCAACACACAAAAGAAAAGGCAGTATGATCCACATCAATTTGTCTTTCATCAAGTCAACCCTTTGAATGATGATTACTCAACCTTGGCAAATTATTTGTTAAGCAACCTAGCTAGCATGCGCGCATGTCAATGCATGTGACCACATGAAAGCCATCTGATTTTTATCAAGTGGTGGTGGACTACTCTTTTGAACAAATCAGCGTAAATATTTGACTACTCTTTCCCTATGATAATATTATCCTCCAAATTAAAACATGTACATGTGTTTGGGTGGGCTTTGCACAGAGTTGCGCATGCGCGGAGTAGGGTATGTGTGACGCGACGATGAAGGATTCAAAGTCTACGCCTAAATTAAATTTGAATATTCGAACTTGAGACATTTTTTTTAATTTTAAAAAGAACCATAAACTTAATTAAGTCAAAGGTCAATATACGAAACTATTTTTGAAACTTAGTACTGTAGTGGTATTAGACTTCGCAATGCTAAAAAATCCTTCTAAGAGGTTTTAGATTCAAATGCTCTCCACCTTAATTAAAGAAAATCTAGTGGATGGTTAAATGTTTATCCTTAATACTAATATCCTAATATATAGGATGTTAGGTTTCTACCTATGCATATCAAGTTCGAAATTCTTCCATCCCGTAAATTATTGTAGTAGTCTCTGACTCTCCCCTTCCCCCTAATAATAGTAAATTGTAAAATAAATACAAAATCGAATAAAAAATTGAAGCTATAAAATTGGTCTTGTAATGTATGCAAGCATTGGTATTACTTTTTAAGTTTGTCATAATTAATCAATTATTAGATGGTGACAAGATAACTAAATTAATGTAACTAATTACCTGCCATCCCCACCCTATATCTGTTTCAGATAGGTTTCTGGGTTGATTAACATAGCACGACCTGTTTCCTATGTATGCAACAAGGCCTGCAAATATTTTGCTTAGAGTATCATTTCCAGAAGAAGCTCCATCAATTCCTCCACAGACAACAGTAACTGGATAACTTGGTGGACTGTCGTATTGAGCTGCCTGAGCATACATTGATTGCAAGTAATCCTTCAGCTGAGAAGAATTGTTCAACAAACTAAAAAACAATAAAACAATGAATTAATAAGAGATCATTCATCTCGGGAAATTGACTCTATATAAGGCTTTTTATAAACGAAACTGCTATTGTACACTCTAAAAATCTCATTTTTTAATCCTCACAAATGTATTTTTCTTTCTAAATATAATAAGTTTAGAGTGTAAAATAAGAATTTTAGAGTGACAATAACAATTCCGTTTATAAATCTCAAATGTTGAAATGATCATCAGATAATGACATATCAACAAATCTCAAAAAGCAACCAATTCTGCAACTGAGATTTGTATTTTGTATTGTTTCAGCCAATTTCCCAATAGCAATACAATTTCCTCAGACTTAAGTAAATGAAAAAAAGTGCAAATAATTCTTATTGATACAAAGAAATATCAAGCTAGCTAACTAGTCTAGAAATTATGTAAATCCCAACATACAATGTCAAGGTTTACTACACTAACCTGCAAGTGTGGAACTTCTTGCTAAGAATTGAGAGGCCTCCATCCTTAGAGGCAATTTCATCAATTTCAGACCATGATTTCTTAATTGTTTGGTAGCAAGTCTCACTCGCTTCCTGCACATGCATTCCAAAAAGTTATATAACTCCAATTGATGTCATACATTGAAGTTAAAACGTCATCAAAGAAAAAGACTTTACTTGAAAATCCTTGGTCACAATGGAAAAATATCCCTTTTCTGGTGGGATAATGTTATCAAAGTAAAGAATTGGAGCTGACGAGGCTAGAGCTCCCACTGCGACATGGGGATATTTGAGCCGAAACCATGAAGCAAGCACTGTATCAAAAATGGAAATTCAAAAGGGAGAATAAAAAACATGGCCAAAAAGTTACTTATCTTAATTACTAAAACAATATTCGTGAAGGTGAATCTGCAGTCACTCACTTCCACCGTATGATCCACCGATAACAATCACCGGAGAATCTTCAGCGTGAAGTTGCTTCTTTACATGTATGAGGACCTCTGCATAATCTGCTATTGCCTGGGCTGAATTGAAGTATCCAATAGTGCTTGCATTTTTAAATGCTTCTTCCCTTGATCCGAACGGGATTGATTTCCCATAGTACCGGTGCTGATGAGAAAAATAAAAGTCTCAGACTAAGTAATGATATAGAACTCACTTGATCAACAGTCCAAATTAATAATAATCTTATAACATGTAAATTAATGTCCGGCAAGAAAACTACTTCCCTTAGTTCTATGTTGCGGCCGGAAATTCTTTTGTGCATACCTCAATGAATATCTGGAGAGCTTGGAACTGATAGGCGTTTTCACTGAGAAAGCCGACACTAGCAAGATCGGTGTCAATTGATTCTTCTGCGCCCAAGTAAGCAAATATTGGTGCACTAACATTGGAGCCACCCCAGTACTTGGAGTTGATCAAATATCTTTGTTGAAAAGTAGTGAAGCTATCGGGCCTGAAGTCGAAATGGTCAAGTGTTTGGGTGTAGTAAAATGTTTCAAAATCATTTTGATCAAGTGCAGACAAAGCTTTTGGTTGGTCATTTGCAAAATAATTTCCATGTACAAATGTTCCTCCAGTAGGACTCAGCCTTGGGATTTTCAAGGGTGAACCAGAAACCGAGTTTGTGATAAATAGAGATATGATTGGTAGAAGGAATAGAAGGAAAGATATAAATGGGTTCATGGCAAGGTTGTAGAAGAGAATAATTTTAGGGTTTCAGTTGTGTGTTTTGGAATCTGGTACTAAGCACAGCCATGCATGTATAATACATATACACAAATATAATATATATGTATATATATATAAATAAATGTACAATAATCAACCAGAGACTTGGACTATTGACTTTAGTGGTCGGTTGGTAAAAGAACTCAATATTAAAAAAGTTTGATATTATCTCCTCTCTTATCTATCGACTTCATAGACTTCGTAAAAGCACAAAAGAATTGATAGCGAACTCAGTCTTGGTTGGAGAAGTTTTCATGTTTTACTCACACGAATGCGAATATGAAATACATACATTTATAGCTAGTTTAATAAAAAGTTGTTACCATAGATGAGTTAATAGCTCATCCTACAAGTATCTTGATAAATATCATGTACTTTGTCAATTAAAAGAAAGTTCTGATTCTGCCATGAAAATGTCATTTCAATCCAAACATTTCCAAAAATAAAATACAGTTCTTTTGATATAACTGTTGACCCTAAAAATTACAAAGCCTACGTGGCGCGCAGGCCGAGTAACTAATAAGCTAACTACGTCCTTCGGTTGAGTGCGAGGCGTGCCAAATCGTCGGTCGAGGAGTAAAATTTGTTGATGTTGCATTGAGCGCGTTGCTGACTTCTTTATCTTGCGATTGCGGCAGAGGAAGGAACAAATCTCGGCCTTTGGATTCTCGAGCCTGAAGACAAGGCTGCTAGTTCTGCGAAGTTCAATATCAAATTCGGCTCTTAGAGTGCCGAATGTAGTAACCTGGTAACACCTCACTTCGCCGAGAAGGCTAATGAGATGACCTCTGCCACTAAGGATTCGAAAATCCTTCTCGACCGAGACTTGGATAGATAACCAGTCGGCCTCAACGCAGTGCTGTTTATCCAAACTGAAGGTGTTCCTCGATTGGTTGATTCTACGACAACAATGTTATTTATCCAAACTGAAGGTGTTCGCCGGTTGCCTTCACAGTGCTGTTTATCCAAACTGAAGGTGTGTCGACGGAAAAAGAAAAAAAAAATCTCAAGTTGTTTGAGAGGTTTGCGCAGGGCAATTGTGTGTTGAATTGGAGGTCCTTTTTGTCATTGCCACTGCCTCTATTTATAGATTTTGTAATGCTTAGCCACTGAAATAAAGTATTCCAGTTCCATTCTAACTCTCAGCGTCCATATATTGTGATAAAGAACCTTTTTGATAATATCCCTCAAAGTCAAGATTCCTCGGGTCAATGTCGTGTGCTCCTTTCATCTTTGTAGAACACCAATCTAATCCAAAGATTGGTTATAATATTTAAATGTCGTGGATCTCTGTCATCCAAATTTCATGTACGAATGACATTCCAATTTGCATCATTACCTTGACTTCAACATTATCCCAAAACCATGCATCTTGACTATTCAAACCTCATCTTAATGCATCACCACCATGCATTAAAAACCTAGCCTACCTAGGTTTCTCATCTCACCATTATCCAAGCCTTGCAAATCCCATGCTATGCTACGTGTTCAGAATCCAAGCCGAGTTGCTCTAATCCACACGGTACACTGCTAACAAATCCAAATTAAATCGGACTATTCCACTTGCTTCGGGATATAATTCGCACCCTATTTATCTAGTTGAAAAAGATGCTAGGATAATTCATATTAAAAGATAATTATTATGATAAAAACCATAATATTATCCTTTAATAATGATAAAAAATTATCTCCACTTTTCCATCCGACGATTGAGAGCTATGCTCACTCAACGACTTTGATTGCACGGGCCGATGGTGTAAATTTGGATCCAAACAATAACCCAATGTAACACTTGGCTTAAAGCATTCCTCTATTTTGTAGGTAAATTATTTTGCACATATTATTACATATACTAGGCACATTTTGTTATTATTATACAATGTGTGCAATCAATCAACATTCCTTTATTTTGGTAAATTATTTTGCATGTATTATTACCTATGGTAGGCACATTTTGATATTATTATATATATTATGTGCAAATAATTTACCTATATATATATATATATATATATATTGCAAAATACAGGAATATTAATTAGTTTTAAATCAAATAATATATTTATTTTGTAGGTATTATTTTGCATGTTTTATTACATAATTTATTAGGAACTTATATTATTATAATATTAAATCAAATAATATTTATTTATTTTTTAGGGATTATTTTGCATGATTTATTACATAATTTATTAGGAACTTATATTATTATTATATGTATGTGCAAAATAATTTACCTATTTATATGTAAAATATTGGTAATTTTGAATAAAACCCTCCTCACCTGAAGCTACGAAAATCTTTGTTGAATAAAAGAGTCATACACACAAAGCTAACATTTTATATTTGTAGAATATACTAATTTACATGTCAGCATCATTTGAAATGAACCAAAAAATGCTAACTTATATTGTTATTATATATATGTTGTGCAAAAGAATTTACCTCTATTGATATTTAAAATATTGGCAATTTTGAATAAAACCCTCCTCGCCTGAAGCTACAAAAATCCTTATTGAGAATCGTATGCACAAAGCTAACAATTTTATATTTGTAAGATATACTAATTTACATGTTAGCGTCATTTGGAAAGGAGACAAAAAATGCTCAATTTTACACAAATGTGAAACAACTATATTACATTTATAACATTTGAAAACAAAACTCCGATATCACGTAATTTTTGTTACTAATATGCATAGAAATCACGACATTAAAATTTTTCTTTTCTAAATCCGAATAAGCTATTTGAAAACATTTAACTTAATGAAATAATGTAAAATAAATGTAGATAAGAAGTAATAGACCCGAAGTCAATGTTATTAAGGATAATTTAGATATTTAAAAATATGAATTTGGTTTACATAGCAACATCCTAATACACACACACACAAAAATATATAATATATAAATGTACAATGACATCTCAAAGAAAGGAGACTTTGGCATTGTATTGACTTTAATGGCTGGGATAATTGCTTAAAGGTAAAAGAACTTAATTACAAAAACTGGACATAATCCACTCACTTATCTATCAACTTAATAAAAGCACAAAAGAATTTATAGCGAACCAATCTTGGATGGAGAGGTTTTCATGTTCGACTCACAAGAATGCGATTATGATACATACATTTGTCATTAGTTTGATGTTAAGTTGTTGCCTTATCTTTGTAATTCTATAATTTGTCAATTAAAAGAAAGTTATGATTCTGGCATGAAAATTTTGTTTCAATCCGAACATTTCCAAATAAAAAGAAATTATATGAAATAATAGAGATTCTGAAAATTCTGAAGTATTCATTTGACCCAAAAAAAGATCAATGTATCCTATCAGAAATGGGTCGAAACAAGATAGAGCAAGAAAGAGGTAATGGCAACTACCCTTTGGAGAAGGTGAAATTGATGTTGTCTAGTCAATTTCCAATTTATATATATTTTATTTTATTTTATTTTTTTTGTCAGACGATAGATTTTGTTAGATTAGATGTTAAATTAGTCATAAACGGGATTTAAATCCACGCCATCATGTAAGGCTTCAACACCTTCCCACCATTATGGTAAAAGGTCATTTGCACTTCCCTATTTATATTGCAAACTACATATTTATTTGATAAATACAATTACTAAAAAATTAACCTTTTTCATTGACATTTGTGACTACATTTGCTTTTAGTGGTTATAGTTTATTTTTGGGTTAAACTCTGTTTACTGCCCTAAAGTTTCGTGGTTTTCAACAATTAGTACATGAAGTTTTTTTCGTCCCAGAGTCATACCTAAAGTCTTAATTTTGAGACAGTCTTATACATCCGTTAAGTTTTCCGTTAGAACTTCTATTAACTGATGACGTGGTGCCCACATGGACAATTACTAGGCACCACATGTCAATATAGGCCCACTTTAATATTTAAAAAAATAATTAAATAATTAAAAAAAACAAAAAAACAAAAAAAAAAAAAAACAAACAGCCGTCTCCTCCCTCATCCACACACACCCAAAACCCCTTCGTCTTCCCCCACCCTCCACCCCTTCATCCCCTCCACCCCCTTCTCGACCTTGTGCTTGTACGAGATCAGGCTTTTTCGACTGTCTGTGGCCGGCAGAAGCACCTGCAAATGCTTAACAAGCGCCGAAACTGCTCCACAGTCCACCATAATGTCCACAAGCTCCTCTACATACAAATTACCAAAAAAAACCCTAAGCCCCAAACAATCTCACAAGATTTCGCTCAGATTAAAGATGAACAAATTGTTAACTCCAAGAACACCAGCCAAAATAAAGGACAACAACGAGCACGCTACATTCTTTGGCGGTGAAAGAGAGGCCATGGGCGGTCGGGTTGCGCGGATGAAAATATGAACTCCAGAATCTGAACCTGCTCGCGAACCTACCGACGAGATCTGAGCGATCGTCTTGCGGTTCGACGACGGTTGGGATTTTCCAGTCCAGTTTGCCCTTGATCATTTCATCTCTGAAGTCTTCTTCGAGCTTCCGCTTCAACCCTCTTCTGGTAATGATGATTCACACCTAAGAGCATTCCATGGAGGACGGGAGAAAGGGTAAATTTAGAGAGGGTGAGGGAAGACGAAAGGAAGGGTGTTGGCGAAGTCAAAGACGTTCGTGTTGGTGCACTTGGCCATGGCGACGTAGGAGGCCGAGGCCGAGGCCGAGGCTACGGCGCCGATGTACTTGACAACGATGTGGGTTAGGGTTTCGAGGGGTCGGGTTTTGGATTGGAGGTGTTGGGCTTTGGCTATGGCGAATTGGAACTCTGGTGGGGTTGGGTTTTGGATCGGAGGTGCTGGGCTTTGTTCGAGTTTTGCGGTTTTGCATCGTGATTTGGATTTTTGGGACATGGTGGTGGTGGGGTTGGCGGATTGGGAGAAGAATTGATGTTGCAGAGGAGGAATGGGAAGGTGGTTTTGAATTTTGAAATTTTGAGGTTCTTTTTTTTTTTTTTTTAATTTTTAATTTCCACGTGGACCCTTTAATGACATGTGGCACCCCTTCATTGTCCACATGGGCGCAACGTCACAATTAACGGAAGACTTAACAGTTTAACTAACGGATGTATGAGACTATCCCAAAATTTATACTTTAGGTATGACTCTGAGACGAAAAAAACTTGATGTACTAAATGTTGAAAACTACAAAACATGAGGGTAGTAAACAATCTTTTGCCTTTTATTTTTTCTATAAGAGTGAGTAGATTTGAGAGCTTAAGAAAAAAATAATTTGGACGGTAGCCGGTTATCCTTTTTTTAGTTTTAAATGGAGGTTACATTCAACAGCGCATGTGCTATCGTCTTAATATGATTTTATAAAATGTTCAAACTGAATAACTTTTTACAAATATAATAAGGAGAATAGACAATTCTAATTGTGAAAATACATTAATAACAAATGAATAGACAAATAACTTCCCCCATTAAATCAATACAAGTTCTTCGATGAACACCACATATTTGAGGACCATTAAAATTTCAATGATCAAGACGGCGACCGTGACACTTGAAGTGCAAGTATGTTTGTGACTTAAAACATTATCCTCTGTGCCACTTGCTTGTTTTGTTTCTAAAAAATCATTTTCTTTTGATTTTGATTTTTTGCTCACATTTTAATCGAAAGTGGCATGTTTTGTTTCAAAAAAAATCATTTTCTTTTCATTTGGATTTTTGACTCACATTTTAATCGAAATTTGATAACAACCTTCCTCTTTATAAAATGACTCCTAAAGACGTAAGTCATAAAATGAAAGATAAATGAGTCTTATCTTCACTTTGAATTATTTGATTCAAAAACATAGCTGTAAGAACGAAAGTTCAACCTCAAGATGTGATAAGTCCACATTGAGGTACCAAATGAAACGACTCTGTCCATAAGAACTCTTACCGTAGGAAAAGAAAAACACTTCGAACTCAATATTTAGAGACAACCCAGCTTTCCTTGTAGCAATAGAATAAAACTACTAAAATTGGATTAAAGTAAATCAAATCTGGAATATTTATTGACAACCTATAAATTCGGTTGAATCAACGAGAAAAGCCAGAAAACAAGTGTCATCTGATCTGGAATCAAATTGTTGACAAGTTTATGTCTGGTCCTAAATCACTATTTGTTAAAACGATGTAATCATGGTTAACAATCACAAGTGATTTCCGACCATTAGATCAAATGAACTGAAGATGATCAATGGCCAAAAATTATCAAAAACGTGTGAGAGGTAAAACAAGTGCATGAATAGCACCATCCAGAATAAAAAAGGATCACTAATCAACTGGATAAAATGCTGTGAATTCTAATGTTCCTTGAGGAAGACATACAAAGTAATGACAACAAACAAAACGTAAAATTGCTTCTCCGTCAACCTCCACTTCCCGAATATTGTCACAGCCCAAAGAACCTCTAACATTAGCAATGCAGGTACATATCAACTCAAACAAACCAGCAAAACTTGCACTACAGAAACTAGCCCGGATGGCATCAATCCTCAAAAGCTAGCCAAAAAATAAAAGCCGCTTTCCACAATATGTATATCTATGATACAAGAATGGGCCACTATGAGCACAACAAAAGATAAATAAAGCCTCACATTGAGCGTGCATTAAAAAACTGAATCAAAAGAAGAATAAGCATGCAAACATTCACATCACGCGCATGGATCACTTCACTCCACTAGCAGCAGTAGTACATAAGATACAACGCATACATAAGATCACCAGCTGAACATCCTAGTTGTTCATATTGGCTATTCCACAATCTAAGAATCAAAACACTACACACTCTAGCTATCCGTAATCTCTACTTGTGTTGGCACAAATGGAACAATTCTAATGTATATACTTTCACCATCAAAATACAAAGAAAACATGATAGCCCTTGAATTTGTGATAATCACATACAAAGTCAAGAAATGTCTATAGAAGAAAAGGACCCATCTCTACGTCTCTGTTTATTTATTTATTTATCTAATTTAATAGGAAATAATTATCAAAAATTAACAGGGGAAGAGGTGTGAATAGCACCACCCAATTAAATCAAGCAAGGGATGTACTATTGTATCTACAGGAAATCTAGACACGAAGAGGCACGGGGTCAGGGTTTTAACAAAAGAAGAAACATTATTACATAATCAATGCTATAAGCATGCATAACAAACACAATACTTTGCTACCATATCAGTCAATGGAATCTCCAAGATGATCAAAATTTATAGAAGGCCCAATATCAACATTATGAAGAATCCAATGAGTAGGCCAATACCAACATTTCATTCAGCTTAAAATACCAAAATTCAAACATGCTAGGAATTCTATAAAAAGGGAAGAATTCCATTAATTGATAAGAGATGGATTACAAGAAAGAAATACACCACCACAATATTCTGATCTAACTGACCTAGGAATCTCCAATCCGTTGGGAACCATATTCACAATATAGAGAGGATCTAGGTTTCCAACTGTGTGCTCCAATAACATGCCCACCTGTTAATTAGTAGAATCAAAAAATTAGAGGATACTGAAGAGGACTTACAGCAAACTTTGCATAAATACCAAATCTGCAGGCTAGCCGGAATAATACCATTTCAGGTTTATCAAGACACTGCTGGATTAACTCCTCCCAGAGTTCATCATCATGTTGCATATTTACAAACTCTACAGCCTGTGTGCACAACCATAACTCATCTTGTTATTGCCACAATTCAAAGTGAAGAGATAGCAAATAACCCCAAAGGAACAACTAAAGACATATGTTGTAAGAATAGGTACCTCTTCAATATCCCCAAGTTTATTTATGATTACAGCAAGGGCTTGTTTAGCATTTCCCATTCTTCCAAGAATGAACACTTGCTCCCTTAAAAGATCTCTTCCAATACAAATTTCATATGCCTGATATATATATATATATATATATATATATATCACAAGTCAATGCATTGAAGAGCATTTAAATTTCATGATAACTGATTATTTATGAACTGTTCAAACCTTCTCCAGGGTATAATGTTGACTACTACGAAGAAAAGGAAGAAGCATCTTTGGATCATATTCTGCATAAAGCTCTACCTACCACAATAAACAAATGACACCACAAGAGTTAAACGGCATGCACACCAGCTGTAGATACAATTTCACCACTCGGCACAACATAGTTCGAGAACTAAATACAAGCTCTTGCAGGAGAAGTAATAGAACAAAATAAAAATAAATACCTTAAGAGATTCCTATATGGAAACTGTTAAAACAATTATATGGTACCAAATACATACTATTTACCAATAGCAAAGACCTGCAGTTTCAGTTTCAATCTTTCACTCATAACAAAAACATGAAAACCAGCCATATAAAAGTCCAACCCTAAAAGGGAAAACCAGTTCTTTCTTAAACTTGGAAATACTAAACAATCTTATAATGTCCGATATAATCACCCCGAGCGCATACGGATGTATTAGGATACAACTCATAGTACCCAATTTACATGAGAATGACAGTCTTCTCTACAACGGGAAATGACAAGGCAACTATCATGGTACCTACCATGCATTTAGTTAAATTAGAACACAAAACTGTTTAATATAATAACCATCTGAAATCCTAACCAAAAGCTCCCATAAACCTAGTTGATTACATTTGTCTGCCATAAATCAGTTTTGGCATTATCTTGATAAGATATATAGAAACTAACGCACAAATTAAACCCTATAAATTATGCAATCGTAGTATGAGTAAGTAGGGATCGTTCTTTTCCGGGGATTAGAAAGGGATTCTAATCAACACAAAATAAACTTATAAAACTGAAAACTAAGTTAAATTAACAACAAAACAACGACTGGGGGGATTTTGGACGAATTTAATTCAAACAAAAGTAAAATGGAGCAAGTAAATTAAGTTGTGAATGAAATATGGTTGATATCCAGAAAGATTCAACTACGTTTTGCAGGAAGTTGATAGAGTTAAGGCAATGATCAATTAAGTATAAGTAACTTCATAGCCCATACAATGAGAATTTCAAAGAACAGAAGCCAATATAATTAATTACATGGGCAACTAAGTTATTTTAGCTTTCCACAATACCTGCATATCATGAAATTCTTTTCCAGAATGAGGATCTGCTTCAAATAGTGGATGCAAGTATGCATGCAAGAAATATCTGGAATCACACTTATCACTTGCATGCAAAAGTTGTTTAACAACTTCAGATGGAGTTATTAAATCCTTGTTTTGGATCAACAAAGGAACTGCCAGCTTGCAATCTAGCATCATTAACTGGACAACCTGAAAACACAGAGGCGACAACCAAGCACACAAAATTAGCATGGCCGAGCATGATAGTAAAAATAAAACACCCATAAATTGAAAATTATTCCTCTCTTATTTATCAATTACACACATCCCCAACCCCTAATATAACATTAAGTAGGTAATATTGATGTTTTCTATATTAGAGAGAGAATGACAACACCATCATTGATATCAGAACCAACGTTTCGGTGAAATTATGAAGGTTACCTCCTTGGGAAAATCACAAAAAGACCATTATTAATGTTGGAAACATAGACATGTCTATGGATAGCAGTAAACAGAGAAACTATAAATTCCAATTTACAACATATAAATTGTGAACATATTTACCATACCTTTTCCCTAATAGAATCATACAAATTGTGCTTTTCAATGAAAGAAAATATGTCTGGCTTCAAAAGCTGTAAATCCAAAAAAGATCAAAAGAAATTTCCAGTTAATCAACAGCTCAATTCCCAAATTACATTAAGAAGATGTTAAATATTATGTAATCAATTCTAACTGTCGCTGTGCTTTGTGAATAAAGGTGTTGCACGTGAATATGCATCAAGAACACCTACATCAGCATATTGTGCAAATGCTTTCTCATATTGCCCATCAATCTCATACAACACTGCTAGTGCCTGAAAAAGGGAAGCGATGTCAAAAAAATCAGAATTATCATAATTAAAAACTCATATTCCAAGTAGATAATTCCTGACTGACCTCCTGAAGGGCATCTGTCATGGACGATGTATTAAGCTGAGGTTCTATAGCTGAGATAACAGGCAATGAAGAGTAGATCACGGGTGGCCAAGATTTAACAGTTGACAAAAGCTCCTTATGAAAAGATGGATTTGTAGCGAGAGCTACAAGAGCAACCTTACAGCACAGAGAAGAAAAGATAAATAAACAAAAAAAAAAAAAAAAAAAAAAAAAAAAAAAGAGATATCAAGCCTTTCTTGGTTGTCAAATAAATGATTTTAAAAAAGATGTAGCAGCTCACACTGCAATTAAAAATGTTATCCTCACAAACCTCATAAGCAGTATCACGAAGTCTTGGGTTTTCTGTTGGAATGTATGGGACTAATACGGGAAGCTGACGCAAATGAGCAAAGTGGAAAACCCATCTGTGAAGCACAGTCCGCTCCAAGTTATTTGGACGAATTGCATGCTTGAATTTCCAATTATTTACTGGGAAGATTGTAAAAAATGGGTCACAGAAAATGATAGTTAATACCTTTCCCATGCCGAAGCAGATCCTCGCAACAATTTAGGACATACAGATGCGGCTTCAGCATATTTTCTTTCCACAATCATATGATCAAGGTATCTAGAACCAACCTAGAGAAACGAAAGGAAAATTAAGCAAACTGTGCAATTAACTAAATCTACAGGAATTTTAACAGTGGAAGTATAAGGGAATAAGCTCATGAATTACATAACAAAGCCAAAAAATCTTACAGAGCTTCTCCGTAAGTTTTCTTTGGTTATATCTATGTTGTTTGTCATTTCCCTTATTGTTAATAATCTCATAAGACCAAGGTGCATAAGAAACTAAGTGATCCATATTCATATATGACACAACTCGCTCAAGTGGACTCAATGTCAAAGCTAAGAAAAAGTGGTACTCCATAATTTTAGCCAGAAGGCTAAAAATTGAGCAGCTAAGAAACTTGTCGATATGGTAGGTGTTTTAATATCAAAGTCAATATGGTAGTTCTATCAACAGGAATATGGCCAGGGACAACCAGAAATTTTTTTCTAGTGGACTTTGAACAATGTAAGTAAAACTATTGACAAAATTTTTTTGGAGTGAAACTCTTAAAGAAAGAGGAATCCAATAAGGGACACAAACCAGTAATCACATCATGTGGTCACTAGAATTCACTTGTTAATTGTAATAGACACATAATCTATTACATAGTCTGGTAAGAAATAGGTACTCCAGTATGACTTAAGGGGGAAAAAACCAACAAAAAAACTATCTTCTCTATATAAATTTGACGCACTTTTTTTCTTTAATTCCTCACAGCACAATTCACTAAACTATGATTTTGTCAATAGCACTTTTTTTCTATAGAAAGACATTGTATTTATAATAGTGTGAATGAAAGGGAGTGTTTTGGGTAATGTGTGCTATCCGTCTCCTTTACACATGAGTACTTGTTCTCCCAACAACAGGAAAAAAATGTGAGTTGGGGAAGCTACCCCCAGTGCGTATGAAACAACAGGAAAAAAATGTAATTTTTGTCTTCTAATTCCCTTCAATTCATTCAATTTGATAGTTAGAAATTGATAGATGTGTATGAAAAATAAAAAGAAGTGTGAGGATAACACATAACATGAGAAATTTTATGTGTATTTGGAACACTTATCACATGATGTACCTTCCAACATTAAATACGTACCACTATTGAAGATCTCACTTAAATTCAATGAATTCCCATTTATTGATCCTATTTTTCACATAATTGACCACTCACGCAAAGTACAACACGTGACAATAGGTGGGCGACATGGTTGATGTATATTAAAAAGCAAATACATACTATAACTTCAGTGGAATAGTAAGATCAAGTGGTCACGTTCTCCATACACGGTAAATTCTCTTGGATAACATACAAGAAGTACACCGCATAACAAGCATTCCAAGCATACACAACAGTTAACCATCACGGGGTGGTCCAGTGATTAGGGATGAATTCTAGGCCCGTATTCCACAAGCATGTCCTAGATTTGTTTCCTACCGCTAGTGAATCGCAATAACCAAGGAGAGATTGAAATGCTTTTGTGAGTCTTCTCGGCCCCTGGAAGAGTGAGCTACTGTGACGAAGTCATAGCTGGTTCATTTTTTTAATAAGGAAAAAAAAAAGTATGCACAATAGTTACTCATAACCAAGAGGGTGCTATCTATTCATCTGTCTAGCTGAAATAAAGGCATGGTGCAAAAGGAGAAGGAAGTAGAACCATATTCTCTCAATGCACCAATTAAATAAAAATGACTTGAGATATTCTACATCTGAGCATTTAAAACAACAGAAACTGAGACAACGACCCGCTTGATCCTACTCTTGACACTTTGGTTTTTCACACTTGTACATGATGTTTTATTGAATAGCAACGACAAAGGATGAGCTCTCGAAATGCATCTCGAAAATCTTTCAAGCCATGGGAGGGAAGCTTGCTCATGAAGCCAGACCACTTGGTCGACTGGTACTGGCTTTGCCTTTGTGATCACTGGTAATGTAGTGAGAAACAAATTTATTTTCCTGCTTCGTGAACCTGAGGCGTTTCTTGAGATAGAGAAAATTGTTAACCCTCTGTTTAGCTATCTCCTCCTCCTCTTTGGGAGCTATCTCCCTTAGCATCACCGTTAGTTGGTAATTTGGTCTCACTTTAGTTCCATCATTGCTTTTACCATGGTAGTAAAGTCTGTTCTTGCGGAATCCCACGAATCCCTTTCCAAACAAGGCCCCAACTGCAAGAAGGACAGAATGCAGAGCAATGAATATTGATTTTTTAGAAAAATAATAGAATAAATAGAGGAAACATTACTGCACTTGCATTATTTACCAACGAGAAGACGTTCTGGATCCAACCCATGATTATAAGTTGCATCTGCCCGGGCTGAGTGAAGAGCCTGCGAACAGTAGCGTCGGTCTTAATTAATGTTAATATTTTGTTATAAAAGGTTATGACTCAAAGGAAAAAATACAAAACCTCTAGAGGCTGTGAAACACATCCAAATATTAGACATTTCTTCATCTGTGAGTTCTAGATGAGCATAATCAAATAATTATGTAAAAAACATCGAAGCCAATATCCTATTCAAAATATTAAATCATTCACATGATGATTACTATAATTTGTAAGAAATGAATATCATTTTGTAAGACAAAATACTCAAGGACACACACACACACACACACACACACACACCGAGTATTTATCTAATTAACAGGCTTCCAAGCTCAACAAGTGTGGAAGGAAGGGCTCTACCACCTGATGCACAGTTTTTGCAGCTTGCTTGTCTGCCACTTGCAGTTGCAATAATGCATCTTCAACACGCATACCACGAACCAGTTTGGCAACCAAGTTGACCTTATTAGGGCTCTACAAGCAAGCACGGAGTGAGCTAAAACTAATAAATGTATGCCCATTTCAATGTATAACATCCCCACCCCCACCCCCACCCGCAGCCCAAGGAAAAACAATTATTTAAAAAGATGCAACAAGTGTGAAATATGGTAACCTGATTAATTCCCTTTAAGACAAATTGAACTTGTGAAGGTCCAGAGGGTGATTTCCGGTCCTGTTCTTCACCTTTTTCACCATCTGATGCTGGTAGAGGAGTAACTCCAGCAGACAAATCTGCAAGCAAGTTCCTTGAACTGGAAATTCCCTTGTGATATGGAAAACAGCGAATACAATAATTAAATGGCAATTAAAACAAAAGGAAAGAGAAAATCAGAAGAGTTTTGTGCCTTACCAACTGTTGAAAGTAGTGATAAAGGGGCCTTGACATGGTTTGAGAAGGTGGTGTCTGGAGTTTCAGAAAATGACAAGGAGAAAAGGAAGAAGTACTATAATTCTCCACTCTTTTCCCAACTTGACGGATTAGGGACTGTACATGCTTCTGCCAACCCACCATGTCTTCAACCAAAGAGAAGAATTCTCCAGCTGCCCAAACAAAATAAAGCAGAATAAATCAACCAATAAACTGTCAAGAGAGAGAGAGAGAGAGCAAGCAAATGAAGGAGTTGGGGCGGCTAACTATAAAGTTTAGATATATTCAGTATATAACGTATAAATATATTTGTTACACAATATTATCACCAGTTGACATCTGCTTCAGTTATTAAGTAATAGAATTCCATGCATCAGTCCCCGTGGCTCATTTTTGCAAAATATTGCTGCTATATATCTGACCTTACATACTCCTTTTTTCCCTAGATTAAAAGTTTCATGGATATTTTATTCGCTTGTTTGTTTGTTCAGAATGTCCCAAACTTACAAAACCAGTTTTAAACATACAAATGAACTGAATAACAAGATTCAAACAATTAGACGATGCGAATGAATTAAACACAAGGGTTTAGGAAGACGTAATCAACCTTACCCCACAACAGAGTATTCACTTGCACACACAAAAAGACACACCTCCTTATATACATTACACGCATGCATACGTATGATTTTTAAATTAAACGAATACTAAACCAAACTGAGCAACAACGAAGAAACATTTTTGAGGTATCCCCCCTACAAGGATGTAAGAAACTGAGTAGTCACTTGCATATACAAAATAAATCCCTGAATAGTTATTTTAAGATTAAAAAACTGATTATAGACACATGCATATGTATTCACACCCATGGTCACTGGTCACCGGTCAAAAGATGCATATTGAGGTAACTGGTCACTGACTCATTCATGCATGAAATCCAATTCATTTTTGCACTTTCAAGTTGAACTAATAGAAATGCAGAACCAAACCCAACTAACAAACACAAGGCTTTTAGGACCTTATCTAACCCATCTTTCTTCTACTAATTTCTGCACCACAAAAAATTAAGGGACCTAGCTAACTGATCATAGAAGAGCTAGCTTACGCTCTTTCAAAGTCTATTCTCCATTCAAACAATTCCACGATCTATATATTGCTACTGCATTTGTCAAGTTGAATGCAAGAAACCCATAGGTGAGGAAAAATTAAAAATTAGAACGCAAAGTATGAATTGAAAAATAGAAAACTTCTTGCATTACGTAATTGGTTAAGTCGTATATAGTTAAGTTTTGGAAAAAAAAATCAAAATAAAGTCTCAAATGATGAAAAATCCTAAAATACTAGCCAAAAAACAGAATCAATAAAGTATTGAGCCCAACAGTTTCCAGAAGAATCAGAAATGAAAACTAAAGTTTTTCTCCAGAGACACAAAGGCAAGAAATGTATTTTCTTGGCAACAAAAGATATCATAAAAAAACGAAAAAGGTCAAAAAAATCCGGCCCTCTTTACCTTTCCGGTGGCCACATTTTTATTAGAAAAATCACATCAAAGTAACGGGGAGGGAGCACAAAGTTCCCTTTTTTTAAATCTTCAATCAAAACTAGAGATAATGACAATTAGACGTGATTCAGCGATCAAATTTAAAAGTTCCAATATTCATTTGTGATACCAATTCCTTGCTATTGCAAATCAAAGCGCAGCCAACTGAAGAAAGCAAATCTTCTTCCAATGTATTTCCATTACATAGCTCTGCCATGCCTAAACCCTAAATCCCTATATCCCTAAACTAGAAAGAAATAGAATAAAAAAATTAAATTAAAGGAAGAGAAATAGTACAAATAAAAGTTGTAAGAGAACAAAAGAAGAAATGGAAGAATTCCCAACAAGTGTTTGGAAGATGAAAAACCAACTTACGAAGGCGGTGGTGGCGGCCGTGGCGGTGGGCACTAGCTGATGGTGAAGACTAGGGAGCGAGAAGTAGAAACCAGTGGGAGTAGGGGTGGTTCGGTATGGGATACCATACCGAAACTAGTATCCCGAATCCCAAACCAAAATTTTTTGGGACGGGAATTTGAAGACCAATCCCAAACCAAATTTTCGGGAATCCCAAATTTCGGGAATCCCGAAATATTTTCGGGATTTTGGGACAAATCGGGAATCCCAAATTGAAATATGAAATTATGAATTGTTCTTCAAATATATAATTCAAGAATACATTCATGAACTAGGAATTTCATTTTATTCACACTACCATTTAATTGAACACTGGCATGCCTGACTGTTTTTATCATAGTCAAAATTCAAATTAATTAAATCCTTTTTGCAATCTGTTGAGAGACAAAAGAATCAAGTCTTTTGAAATCATCAGCCATGGCAGCAGCAATAATAAAATCCACATGAATATCAAACAGAACATGAAAAATATGCAAGGTGTAGGGCATTCCAGGTTGCAGAGCATGAATTAGAAACTACTAGTATCAATTATAAAAGAATAATATATATATATATGTATAAATATATATATAATAATTAACATTATATATTTTCGGTTCGGTATGGGATTCCCGAAATATTGCGAAGACAATCCCGAATCCCATACCGAAATTTTGGGATCGGTTCGGGATAGCATCCCGAAAATTTCGGAAATTTCGGTTTGGGAAATTTTTGGTTTGGGATCGGGATTTTTTCGGTTCGGTTTGGGATTTTTGGGAATTTTTTCCACCCCTAAGTGGGAGAGGGATGTCGTAAGTTCATAACTCGTAATTGTTTTTGGGATAATTTCTCTTCTGATTTTCGGTCTCCACATGTTCGCCTTTTCTTCAATATAAGTTATAACCACAGGCCCAAGCCCATCTAAGGATTCAACATAATAAAAGATGGGAAATAAAAACTAGCAAAATACTTTAAAATGGAAAAAATTCTTAATCTTGAGACATAAATATGACAAATTAGTCATACACAAGCCATGCACAAAATCAAAATTACTAAAATACCCACATAATTGGGTTATTTCTCCCATTTTCTAATTGTTCTCTCTCTACTTTCTCTCCCTTCCTCTCTCTTCTTTCACACATAAATGGGTTACTAAAATACCCACATAAATGAACTTTAGGTTCACCTCATACCTTTGATTTCGAACAAAGGGATGTGAGATAGAGGTGAGAAGAGTGAGCTGAGTTTTGAACCATATTTTCTGTTTTGGTCGGAAAGTTCCATTTTTTCCGGCAACTAAAGCTTCGGCAGGCATATTAAGGTAGGGTGTTTAGTTCCAAGTTCATTCATCAATGATTTATGGAATAAATGGGTTGTTTGTAAGATTAATTAATACTTAGAAGTTAAATTAAGGTTTGTGTTTGATGTTGGGGCGTATATGTGGATGCAAATTTCTTTCTTCTTGTTCTTGGACGAAAATGCACCTACAAAAACAATTAACACCTTAGGTCAAGGCCAAGAGCCTCACACGCCCATGATGAAGGGGGGGGCTTTGGGTAAAGAACCTCCAATGCCAAAGTTAGAATTTTGAGGGAAAAATGTTTAGAGAATTTAGATAATTTTGCAAGAGGATTCAACTTGAATTTTGAGGGAAAAATGTTTAGAGAATTTAGATAATTTTGCAAGAGGATTCAACTTAGGTTTTTGGAGAAATGAAGTGGTATTTATAGGGGTGTGGCCGGCCCCCTTTGCAGAGGTGCGAACCGGCCACATTTGGTGGTTTTTGGGTGTAATTGCAAGATATTATGTCACCATAATATCTTGCAATCAATTAGGAAATTAATTAGAAAATCAATTAATTAATTTAGGTAATTAATCCTATTTTGAATGAATATTTGGAGGTTACCTTGTTGGGAGGATTTGATGAGGATGGATGAAATAAGTTTTTGAATAAATACATATTTTGATCACTTTTGACCTTGATTGAGTAATGATTGTCTGTTGCTCACACGTAGGAGTTCTGATGTGCCTTGAGGGTAATCTTGTCTTTTTTGCCCAAAAATCCATGTGTCACCTCCATATTTTTCTTGATTATTTTTGGCTCCACAAATGCCCCTACACCTGTTGGGCTACTTGCAAGAAATGACAGCAGGTGTAGAGATCTTCTTGCTTTAGGAAATGTAGAATTGTTTCCTATTTTGACGTAGATTCCCTCCTTAATTAGAAATTAGATCCTTCTAGGAAAGGAAAATAAATCACTTCTAAAGTCTATTTAAGCCTACCTTAAGTAGATGATTAAATCAACTTTAGAGAGCAATTTGTTCTACCCTACAAGAGAGAGAAAGCTAGAGGATATTTGTTCCCCCTCCCTTAGCAATCTTTTACACTTGCCCATGCAAATGACCATCTTTCATTGTTTTCTTCTTGGATAGTGCTATCGCAGGGCAGCTGTCGGGGTGGCGTAGCACGTCGGCTGACAAGGGCCAGGAGTTGGCTCGATATGGGCCGATGAGGTGTTATGGTTGGAACCACTGCTTGGGCTGCTCGGCTTGGCTAGATCTAAGGGCAGCTTGTGCGATTGGGGTCGCGGATTGAGACTATTGGAATGTTGGGCATACAAGCCTTTACCTATTGGTCCGAGACAAAAAATGAGGCAAAAATCAATATGGGTTGAGCTCCCCTGCTGCGCACCGTGAATGGCGTTGGCTGTTTAGTCCTTTTTGCCAAGAGAAAGATGGGTTGGTCTTGAGAAATGAGGTAAAAAGGATCAAGGCAAATGCATTTGCTCGTCTGATCACTGTCGTGGTGCTTACTATGAATGAAGGTGGATAGAAGAGATATTCCCCGCCTGCTCAAGAGATGTTGGTTGAGATAAAATTGAAGACTTCCTCTGTTGTTCATGAGGGTCCGCCTACTGCCGAGAGGTTTGTGATTGACATAACTTCTTCCAATGGGAAGAAAAATAAGGCTGCTAGATCTGAGCATGTGGCGCCTGCCATGTCGAGAATGGCTAGTATGATTGTTGATAGGATTGCTCAGCGTAGAGGTCATGTTATGCCCCCAATGCTAAAGTATGTATCAAGATGTTCGTTGAGAGTTAAGTCAGGTTCACCTTTGGAGAGACTTGCTATTATAAAGAGCGATAAAGTGGACTCTACTGCTAAAGTGGTGCCAAGGCCCACTCCCCTGCTAATGTGACTGGTTCGCCTGCTGAGGTGCTGGGGCGCAGTGTTAGGCTAGCCGCATGGCTCATATCATTTGGGCTCTTGGACCTGACGTGGGCTATGCTGGCGATTGAGAAAAATGAGGAAGTCACGGACCTCATAAGCTGCTGGAATGCTGGGCATGCAAGCCTCATACTTGCTAGTCCGAAAGAAAAAATAGGGGAAAAACCATTATGGGTTGAGCTCCCATGTTGAGCACTATGAATGGCGTTGGCTGCTTAGTCCTATTTGCCGGGAGGAAAGTGGGATGCTCCCAAGATAGGAGGTAAAGAAGATCAAGGCGGATGCATTGGTTTGTCTAATCGCTGTCGTGGAGCCTACTATGAATAAAGGTGGAAAGAAGAGATATTCCCCACCTGCTCAAGAGATGCCAGTTGAGAAAAAACTGAAGACTTCCTCCGCTGCTCGTAAGGGTCCGCTTGTTGCCGAGAAGCATGTGATTGACATGACTTATTCCAATGGGAAGAAAAATAAGGCTACTAGATTTGAGCCTACGACGCCTGCCATGTTAAGAATGGCTAGTATGATTGCTGATAGGATTGCTCAACGTAGAGGTCATGTCCTCAGTGCTGAAGTCTGTACCAAGACATCCGTTGTGAGTTAAGTCTGGTTCACCTTTGGAGAAACTTGCTATCATGAAGAATGATAAAGTGGACTCTACTGCTAAAGTGGCACCAAGGCTCACTCCCCCTACTGCTGAGACTGATTCGCCTACTGGGAAGGAGGAGACTGCTCGCGTGGGCAGTTGTGAGAAATCCACTAAGTCTGCTTATGGGGAGACTGTTGAGATCTGTGCGATTTTAAAACTAGATATGCTTGAAGACATGGATGTTTGTGCCAAGTTTATCGATGGCATTATAAGGGTTATTTGCCAAAGTTCCTTTGCGAAGCATACGACCGAGTATAGGAAGACTGCCCTACTTTCCATGAAGCAGAATAACCGAGTTTATGCTCCTTGACCAAAAGGATATCAAGGCTGCCAAAGAGGTGGCAAAGATTGTGGCAGCCAAGGTTTATTCTTCTACCGAGAAGATCAAGAGGTTGGAATCTGAGCTCGTTGTTTGAAGGGGTCTAATATCTCTGCCCTCACTTCTCTGCAGCTTGAGATCACTCAAAAAGAGATCATTAACTTGAAGACTAGGCTTGACGCAATCCAAGTTAAGTATGAAAGTGCAGAGAAGGAGATCGGATGTTACATACCTCATATTCAAGATTCTGAGTGTACCGTTTTTTAGTTTCATTATGCTGCTTATGCAAATGATGAAGAGTTAATTTCTTCTTATAACTAAGTGATCCACTTCAAGAAGGTCGTTAATAGGCTTAAACCCCAAGTGTTGGAACTCCAAGGTGCGCTGAAGATCAACGAAAGTTTGAAGACATAAATAGATAAGCTGAAATGCATCCGTGTTGGTTTGCTCAAAGAGAACGAGCAGCTGAAGGGTAAAAAATTGGGCTTAAGTCTTCGCTTGTTCAGATTCATGATGATTTCTACAAGCTAGGTTATGTAGATCATCTATTTGGTAGGCCATCTAACTTCGAGTTTGCTAGGAAAGACTTCGAAACCTTCCTTATTTCTTCGAAAGACTTGATTGCCTTTGCTTTTGAGGCTTCCATTAATGAATTAGTCAAAGAGGTTGGTGCCCAGGTTAGGGCAACCAGGGATGAAGCATTGGATGATGTCGCTGCTGAGGGTGCTGCGGCTGCTGAAGGTGTGGCGACCGAATAGTCAATGAGTGTCTAAGCTACTGAGGAATAGTCCTCTATGTAGTCATTAGGATTTTCTTTGTTTTCCTTGTTGTTTTTGCTTTGCTTGAATTGTTTCAATTTTTGCTAATCGTTTATTAATTTTGCTAGAAAATTTAATAAACTTGCTTCTTTCACTTTTCTTCATCTTCACTTCTTTTGTTCATGCCCTAACCTTTAGACTTTATAGACCAATGGCATGCATACTAGTTTTCTATAAGCAGACAGGCCACGTAGCTTATGCAGTCGTAGGTGTTGGTGTAGAACTTTGTAAAGTTGTTAGCCATAGGGTTAGTAGCCAGACGCCCAACTTACAGAAGCAGACAAGTCCGCATCACCACTAGGTTGTTAACCTTGGCTTTCTCCAATACTGTAGGTTGCGTAGCAAGTATCACAACACTTTAGAACTTGGTGTAGGTCGTTCCGTGCTTGGCAAATGTGAGTTTATCGACTACGTAGCATGTCGGTAATAGATAAAGCTTCGTGTATGCATGCTAGCTTGTTTAACCTTTCACAAGAATATGCGGTTGTATAAGTCTAGCGCGGCTTTACTGCTCAAAGGGCAAGCCGTAGGCAGTCTTCTGGAAACCGTAGATTACCTTAGTGCACTCGGTAACAACTTTAGGGTTCTAAGGCAGCCGTCCATAAGGCGTACTGCGTAATGTGCCTCCTCCGTCTCTAAGGCCCGATTCCCCATAGATTAGGACAAGAGACCCAAAATCCTTCAGCTAGCTAAGCCTTGAAAAAGGCCATTGTGGCTACTTCTAGGAATCTCAGCGCAAGCCATCGTGCACCTAGTTATACCAAGGCAGCCCGGCATATCCATATCTGGATATTCGGAGTGTAAGTTTATCCTCCTGCCTTGGAGAGCAGATCCATGTGGGTGTTAGGGAATTGGTTTACCGTCTCACACTAGAGAGTATGGTTGGTCTATCGGGGGGCGTAATTCCTACGATAAGTCATTAAGAAGGGCACGGTCTTCTTTTGAAGTGCAGGAATGATCAGTTGTTGTAAGCATGCAGCCGAGCCAAGTTATAGATTACTTCTGAATTCCTCATTGAAAAACGAGTGAAACGAACAATAACTTAGCTATAAGGTAGGAACTGCATAACAACTGGATAGTCATCGGCTTGCCAGGTGGTGCCCATCGAACTGCTTAAGTATTCGGGCTTTGATATGGCAGGAGGTCACACATAGTACTTATTCAGATTATAGGCGTTCCACTACTTTTCAATCTCTTTGTCGTTCATGGTGGCGAGGATGTAACTACCATTGTCGTCTATTTTGCTAATCTTGTACGGACCTTCCCAGATGGAATCCATCTTTTTGGAGCCTTCTTTGTAGGTATAAAGGCTTTTCTTAAGACTAGATCTTCTAGTTGGAACTGTTAGATCTTGGCCATTTTGTTGTAGCTAAAATGACCTCCTGCTGGTAAGCTACAATACGAGTGATGGTCTGTTCGCACTTCTCCTCTGCCAGATCTAATCTTGTGGCCATCTCCTTACTGTTTTGCTCAATGCTTGGTAGTATAGTGATGATACTTGGCACGATAACATTTGGGATGAATGATTATTTCTTAACCAAATGCTAAAGTGAAAGGATTATTTCTGCCAGATCTAATCTTGTTATTTAGTCATACGATATGCACATAAACATCCGAGGAGTTCTTCTGGCCACTTTCCCTTCTTGTCGAAGAGGGATTTCTTAAGGCAGTCGAGAATCTTTATGTTGGATGCTTCGACCTACCCATTGCCTTGGGGATATCTTGATATGGACATGTGCTGCTTAATGCCATACTTTTGGAAGAACTTCACCAAATATTTGCCCATGAATTACAGGTTGTTGTCGGTGACAATGGATTGGGGATGCTAAATTGGCAAATAATGTTTCTCCATACAAAGCACTCTATGTCTGCCTGAGTCGTGGTTGTCATAGGTTCTACGTAAAGTAATCGGTGGCCACGATCATCATGCATCTGCCTCCAGTAGAGGGCAGCATTGGCCTTACCAAGTCAATTGCCCACTGCATAAACAGCCAAAGACTCGTCTATAGGTGTAGCTTTTTAGCAGGCACTGCTGGTACCAGCTTGTAGCGTTAGCAGTGGTTACATTTTTGCACTAACTCCTTAATGTCTTGATGCATGGTAGGCTAGTAATAGCCTATGTTAAGAGACATTTACACTAAGGATCGGCCTCTGGAGTGATTTCCATAAACGCCTTAGTGGATTAAGCTTAGAACATTTAGGTCCTCATGAGGCACTAGGCAACAGAGATGGGGTCTAGTGTAGGATCTTCGGGTGAGAATGTCGTTCCATATATAGTAGAGTGCTACCTTTATTTAGAGCTTTATAGACTCCAACCTTTCCATGAAAAGTGTGTCATTGACCAGGTAGTCTATAATAGAACTTTGCCAGTTTGGAGTTGTACTATCCTGTGACACTTCAGCTGCCGGCTCCGCCTCTATGCTTGGCCTGTCTAGATATTCCATGAGGATAGAGCGTTTGAGTTAGTGGTCGACGGCGGAGCCTAGGCCGACTAGTGCGTCTGCGTGGGCATTGTTTGTCCACGGAACTTGAGTGAGGGCGTTGTCTGTCCATGTACTCCCCAATAATCTGGCTGGTGATTAGTTGGGGATCGGAATGAATTGCAAGCTTCTTCATCACCAGGTCTTTTATCATTCAGAGGTCTGCTAGTAGGGCTTCATACCCTACTTTGTTCTTAGATGCCTTAAAGCCTAAGGTAATCGCCTGCTCGAGCATCGAACCGTCTGAGGTGACAATGACCATGTCTGTTACCAAGCCTTTGTAGTTGGATGCACCGTTGACATACAAATGCCAGAAGTCTCAATTCGGCGAAGTAGACGTGGCTAGGGCATGCTCGGCTGCCTCTAAAGCGTCGTTGGGTCGCTCTGTTGCATCGCCTAGGTTAGGCGTAAAGGCACAGTAGGGAGCCGTGGAGCTAGGGCCATGTTACACGTAGCAAGGAATGCTCAATTACCCGTATTAGGCTGTTGTAGACCTAAATTATGAAGCTAAGGTCGGCTGGGGCCGTGTGACGCGCAGCAGAAGATGGTGCTCAACTTGCCGGTACATATTGCTCCTATGTAGAATCTTCTGGGGCGACAATGACAAAACTTGCTTTCGAGTGTCTTTCTAGTTTCATATACATTTGCATGCCTTTTGAGCTGAGTTGTTGCGTTCGTAAAAAAACTTTGCACCGTTAGTGTCTGCGCCTTTATCGTCGCGCTTCTGGATTGGGAGAAATAGTGCCTCATGAGGATGACTTTGTGTGTCTGAAGGTATAACTTGAGCTTCCGGGTTGCAACAATTGTCGCCAAAGTTAGCTTTTGAATTTCTGGTAGTTAGTTTCCGCATCGAGGAAAGCTTTTGAATTGTGGAATATAGGTACTTGGGCCTCCAGCTCTTTTCGTATAAGGGTATAGCTTATTGTTGCTTCAGATGCGGCTACTCGTCTAGTCAGACCTTGAATCTTCTTCAGAGTAATGAAGGACTTCATATTTAAGATCGCTCGGATTTGCCTTGAATGTGCATCGAAGAACCTTGTCCCAAAGTGCATACTTCTCTGCCAGAATGAAAGAGTTTGCCAGAGTTAGATCTTCTTTCATGATCAATTCTTGGAACAGCAGGTGGTCTGCTGGGAGTCATTTTTGGATGGTTACTCTAGCTATCAAGTCGTTGCATCGAACTATCTTTGCCTTCTCTGTTTTAAACTTTTTCACTTAGTCGGAAAACGACTCATTTGGGTTCTTTTTGACGTTGAACAAGTGGTAGGACTTTTTCTTGATCGAGCGATAAGATGAATATTCTTTGGTGAAATCCAAAGACAATTTGTCAAAACTCCGAATAGATTGTGGCGGTAGGGTGTAGAACCAATCTTGTGCCTCGCCTTATAGAGTGGTGGCGAATATCTTACACATAAGATCGTCGTTGTTTCGATAGAGGATCATTGCGCTTTGGTTGTGCTTTAGGTGTCTTTCCGAGTCTCCATCCCCTTTGAAGGATGTGAAATATGGTATGCTGATCTTACACGGAGGCTCTGCCTGCTCGATTTCGTCTGTGAAGCCTGACCTGTTTATGTTGGTCATGTCCCATCGTAGTGCCTCGTTAGTGACCTTGTTATGTTGAAAATCGTGTAATCACTCGATCATGAGCCTTTATACTTCTTCCTGAATTTGCATTTGTTGGGGGTAACGGAGCTCTCAGCTGTCCCAAGTTGTGACCTACTGGTCTAGGTTGCTCTTCTACACGATCGGCTCATCTATGCCGCGACTGCGGTGTATGTGGTTTGTTCCTAGCAGGCGAGGGAATTCTTTATAGGCTACTGGTTGAGCTTGAGCCAGACTAAGTGACTGTTTCCCTCCGTCCTTCGTGCTGCCTACTCCAATATGAGGTGGATGATGCTCCTTGTAAGCCTAGCCGCGAATGAACATTTCGCCAAGAATGTTGCTCAGGTTGACTATGGGAATGTGGCCCCAACCGTGAATGTATGCTCGTCTGTGGGCCTAATTAAAAGTGCACGCTCATCCGCATGCTAAGACGGGAGTATACACTATCTCGGGGGCCGAATCGAGAGTGTACACTGCCTGAACCCTCGGTTAATGGCTGGTGGAGTGGCTGCTTGCCGGGACGCTACTGGAGAGGTTCTTTGCCTGCCCTTGTCCTACTTCGGAACACCTCGTCTAGGGCACGTTGCATCTCGGTGCGCTGCAAGAGCTGATTCACCAAGGTCGTCTATTATGCGAGGGCGCTCGTCAATTCTATGACTTGTTGAGACAAGTAGTGTTCTTCATTTAGGTTGAAAGAGCTTTGAAGGAATACGTCTCCTTGAGCAGTGGAAGTGTGGTAAACTCCGGGCGTGAGATTTTAGTTGGGAAATGTCAAATCCGAGGACAAATGTGGTGAAAACGCCTCTGGTTCAATCGTAGGCCCATAAATTTGAAGTCAAGATGGTTGAACTAATCTTGGACCAATTTGGGTTGCATGCAAGGCCACTAGAACAGGCTGGGCTGCGAGAGTAGGTTGGGCCACGCGAATAGGCTGGGTTGCAGGACCAGGCTGGGCCACGGAAGTGCGCTGCTTGGCGTGTGGCATACGTGCGTGCGAGGCTAGGGCTCGGCTTGGCAACGCGTTGGGTTCGCGTCAGGCTTAAGTGGCTCGGGTCGTCTCGCCTTGGGTTTGGGCCCGTGTGGGCTTAAATGGCAAGGCATGGGCCATGGTTGTGGTGTTGTGGGCCTTGCTGAGGGTGGCTACCATGGTGGTTGCCACAGTGGTGCCCTGTGGGGGTGATGCCACTCCACTCATCGTTGTGTTGAGCCTCGTAGATCGTCGTGGTACTAATCCTTGAACGTTGGAATTTTCGTTCGTCGAGGTTTCTGAATCTCTTGCCATTGTATATTTCTTTTACATGTTATCAAAGAATTTTTAAAAATAAAAATTCCAAGAATAAGAACGTACGAAAAATCTACAAGTGAACAAGAAAACGAAAATCCTTGAATGCGAGAGTCTTCTACAAGCGTTTGATCAAGACTCTCAATGAAAGCACCAATTTATGGATGCAAATTTATTCCTTCTTGTTCTTGGACGAAAATGCACCTGCAAAAACAATTAATACCTTAGGTCAAGGCCAAGAGCCTCATGCGCCCACGATGAATGGGGGAGGGCTTTGGCCAAAGAACCTCTGATGCCAAAGTTAGAATTTTGAGGGAAAAGTATTTAGAGAATTTAGAGAATTTTGCAAGAGGATTCAACTTAGGTTTTTGGAGAAATGAAGTGGTATTTATAGGGGTGTGGCCGACCCCCTTTGGAGAGGTGGGAACCGGCCACATTTGGTGGTTTTTGGGTGTAATTGCAAGATATTATGTCACCATAATATCTTGCAATCAATTAGAAAATTAATTAGAAAATCAATTAATTAATTTAGGTAATTAATCCTATTTTGAATGAATATTTGGAGGTTACCTTGTGGGAAGGTTTTGAATAAATACCTATTTTGATCACTTTTGACCTAGATTGAGTGATGATTGTCTGCTGCTCGTGCGTAGGAGTTCCGATGTGTCTCGAGGGTAATCTTGTCTTTTTTGCCCAAAAATCCATATGTCGCCTCCATATTTTTCTTGATTATTTTTGGCTCCACAGTATGGGCTGTGGAATAAATTTCAAGTTTTGACGTGCTACAAGATTGGGATGGAACAATTTATGGTTCAAGTGTTCAATTGCAAAAATTTGTGAAATTTTTTCCGTAATGTGCATGTGGTGTGCATGACTACATCTTAATATGAGAAGCGAGAATGTTCACTTGTTATGATGCACATATGTTGTGCCCCGGAATTTAGCGAGTATGACCACAACTTAGTTGGCCTCGATGAAAAACAAAATTAAGAAAAAACTTAGAGGACGTTAAGGGTCATGCGTGTCCGTGAAATAACGACAACGAGTATCATGTTTTCCGTGCACGGTTAAGTGGTGGTTGATATACGTAACAAGACTTTTCAAACTGTATTTTAACCTTATATACATAACAAGTATGTTTTAATTGTACCCATTATAGTAATATGTTGCCATTAAAGTTTCTCTCGTTTTGTGCATATCATGTGCATGTACTATACATATTATGTGCATGTGGTGTGCATATAGTGTATTATACGTAGATGGTGTGTATTTACATCTTTGATACTCTTCACATTAATGTAGTTTACTACTTTTTCCTTTGATTCAAAGGCAGGCCCTGCAAATACGAGAAAAGGGAACGAGTTCGTGAAACAATTTCCTTTGATTCAGTTGGGTTCTTTCATGCCCATTCAAACTACAAGTTTTTCAAATCCTTGAAATATTTGAACCCAATCAAATTTGATACCAAATTCAAAATAATGAATCTTCAATTCTTCATATAAAGTTTAGGATCATTTATCAAATTGCGTCCTTTTTCTGATTTCGAAGAGAGAGCTGTGAGCTATGGGTTTTCGGGTTGAACTCAGATATGTGTGCATGTTGTGTACATGTTGTGTATGAGCTAGCTTAATACGAAGAGAGAGAACGAGTACGCAAAACAATTTCGTCCATATCCTTCTCTCTTCCTTCTTTCCACTTTGATTTCTCTATTTTCCCTCAAATTTATCTATTCTCCAAAAGGTAACTGACCTTTAATACGTTTTTTCATTTAATTACAGCAAAAGCCAAACCCTATTTTAGTGCTTGTAAATTTGGATCGAGAGGGAGCATAGGGAGGGAGAAGATAGAAAAAATCAAAACCCACATATAAATCAGAAAAATGATAAAAAATAAAAATAAAAAATGAAGGATTTGGGTCTCCTCCGAGAAACACCAAACCAATCACTTCAACTCCAAAAATCTATCAATCACAAGCCAAATTAAGCAAACCCAGTTCACAAAACCTACGAGTGAAAAGGTAAAAATCAAAGAAGATTAGTGGGTTAGAGAGAGAGAGCTCTTGTACATATTTGAAATGTAGAGGGAGGAGACAGAGAGAAAGAGAGATAGCTTGGATGAAAAAGATGGGTGGGTTAGAGAGAGCTCCTAGATGAAGAAGATGGGTGGGTTAGGGTTCTTCGAACTAGAGTTGGGGGAGAGAGATTTTCTCTCTCTCCTCTTTGTTTCTCTCTCTACAAAATGAGAAATGAGAGCTGTAATTTCTGGATAACCTATTTATGAGATAGGACAATTTGGTCATTTCAGGGTGTAGGAAAAATCCTATTTATGTCCAATTATTGTGCATGGTGTGTGCATATTCAAAATGTCCTATTTCTGTCCCAAGATTAAGAAACTGTCATATTTCTGGGTATTTCCTAAAAAACTATTTCGTTTTCGGAATTTAATATTTAGTGAGATGTATTCAATTGAAATTTTAAAGGGTTTTGAAAATTGTAAACATATAGAGTGTAATGGAGTTTCATAGAATCTTAGCAGGATGTATTGTATGTGGAGTTTGATAGACTTTGCTTCACTCTCAAATCCAAGCCTATTCAATATAGACTTTCAATGTGTTAATAAAAGTCACAATGTATTGATATTTATAACATCTAAAATATCTATAAAAATCTTCTGGTATTCAATTATGACTTTTTGCGAGTCTACAAAAGTCTAGGTGTATTCAAAACTTCATTAATTTTAAAGAATTTAAAAAGTCATGAACTTTGAAGGATTTTTTTTTTTAGTACATCGATATTTTTACAAAAGTCATGAACATTGAAGAACTTTGAAGGACTTTGATTGCTTTTATAATGAGTCTTTTGTTATAGCGTATCCGACATCTCCCCCTAAGATTTTGATGGATTTCAATTGGAAATTGTTATTGGCACTTCAAAAATCTCATTCTACACTCCAGACTTTCTATATTTGGAAAGAAAAATACACTTATGAGGAGTGTAGAATGAGATTTTTGGAGTGCCAATAACACTTCCCCAATCATTTTTTTCAATTCTCTGATAATATACTCCACCACCCACCATAATGCAATAACTATCATTATAACTACTTCTAACACCATATTGCCACCGCCACCTTACTACAACCATATCCTCCACCCCCACCACCACCGTTGTTGTGAAATCCCATCCTCGATTTCTCTGTTCAATTTTTGTATCTCAAATTTTCGTGACTTTATTTTTATTTAGTTAATTTTACAGCTTTAGTTAGTCACAAGTTTGATTTTTCAAAAATATTTATTAAAATGTAGTAGACCTTTCAGAGGAACTGATGAGACCACAACTCCAATGGCCACATAGGGATACTCTAGCCGAAACTACGAGGCAAGCACTGCATACATGCAAATTAACATAGAAAATGGGAAAATCAGACATGTAAAATTAAAAAGAAACACATTGTGAGTTGTGAGGAAGGATCTGGAGACTGAAGCCACTCACTTCCACCGTACGATCCACCGATAACAATCACCGCAGAATCTTCAGCACGAAATTGCTGCTTTACATGCGTGAAAATCGCACCATAATCTGCTATTGCTTGAGCTGAAGTGAAGTAAAGAAGAGCGCGTGCATTTTTAAATGCTTCTTCCCTTGATCCAAATGGGATTGATTTCCCATAGTACCGAAGCGGATGATGAGAAAAATAGTTGTCTCAAAATAGTACTTGTATGCGTGCAAACATGATCCATATCTTTTTCATGCATACCTCAGTGTGTAATTGGAGAGAACCGAATGGCGTTGTCGCTGAGAAAGCCGATGGCAAGTAGAGCATTTCTAATGATGCTTCTGCGCCGAGGTAAGGAAATATTGGTGCACCCCAATGCTTGGAATTGATCACATATCGTTGTTAAAAAGTGGCATAGCTTTCAGACCTATATATAGTTGAAATGATTAAGAACCGGTTTGGTATTGAGGTGATTTTATAAAAAGTGAGTATAAAAAAAAGCTGAGTTCAAAAAGGTATTTGGTAAACATTTAAAAACAGTTTATTTTCACAGTTTTGGATGAAAAAAAGCCGAAAACATGAAGCAACAAAAATGAGCTTATTCTCACAGCACAACAGAAGCAGTTTTTTTTCAAAACACAACAATACCAAACCAGCCCTAGTGTTTGGTTGTAATAAAATGTTTGAAAATGAGTTTCATCAAAATCAGACAAAGCTTGAGTTTGGCCGTGTAATATGTGCCTCCGCTGGCGGTGGAGCTCAGCCTTGGAATGTTTAGCAGTGTAAAAGAATTAAAAGAGGTGGTGACATATAGAGAAATGATCAGTAAAAGGCAATGAAGTGTGTATAGAAATGGGCTCATGACAAAGGTTTTGTAGAAGAATGCAAATTAACAGGCTTTAGTTTCAGTTGTGTGTTTACAAACATACATAACGTATAAACTGAATATTGGCATGCTCACGATAGGCGGTCTTTTCTAGTCTCATTAACAACAACCAGCCATGCATACTCAAAGTTACAAAATGTGTTTAATGGGTTTATTTTCACTTTCTAAATTTTAATCCAACATTCTCCTTCAATTTCAGTGTTTTCTTCGGCAATGGTTTTACTTTTTTTGTTTTTTTTTTTTTGGTCAATTGGAGATTTCATAATAAAGTCCAAATGAACATTGTACACAGATCACTCAACTGCAAATTTACAACTGCCCCTTAAAATGGAAGGAGGATACAGAGAGAAAGTAGAGAGAACACGGAGAGAATTTTTGAGAGAGAGAGAGAGAGAGAGAGAGAGAGAGAGAGAAGGAGAAATCCTTTCTTGCTTTCATTCAGTCTCAAATGATCAAGTTTACAGTGTTTAGAGACTTCTCATTTTTTACTCACGAAGAAACTGAGCTGACTACTCGAACAGAAAATAGCTAACTTAACAACCTAAACAGACTTCTAACACCTTCCTTCTTCAATTTGTGAAACTTGGCAATGTTACAATGGTTGATATCTTTACATCCCCTTCAATCTCATGCTTGGACGAGCCAAGCATAAGATTGGCACAACGTTGATGAAACAGCGGTGCAGAAAGATCCTTTGCCGGTATGTCTACAAATTGTTCAGCAAAAGATACATGTTGCACATTCAAATCCCCTCTTGTAACCCTTTTCTGACAAAGTGGTAATATATCTCAATGTGTTTCATTCTTCAATGGAATACTGAATTAGAAGATAATGCAATGGCAAAAATACAATCACAATAAAGCATTAATTGAAGGAATTTATATATAAAGGCACATGGAGATCAAAAGAGCTGCCTAACCCAAGCCAATTCAGCTGCAGTGGCAAGAACTCTAGTACAAAGGAATATGGAGTGGAGGACAACTTATATAGCACAAATACACTATCACAGTAGCGTTTCATGTTAATAATACAAAAACACATGGACAAGAAATAACACATATTATTGTATTATTGATGTGGAATGCTACTGTGACAGGGTAATATGTGCCATTGAAGTTCTAGTGGGGATGCCATTGATGCAAGTCCAATATTTTAATGGTGTAAACAATAACGAAAAATTAGGGATTACGTTTGATAGTAGCTATAAAGTTTGTAAATACCCCTATGGTTTCCCTTTTCAAATTCTAACGAATATGGGATACATCCAAAGGAGAAGAAAACATAGGTTCAAATGTTACATGCAACTAATAATCAATGGGTGGCCCTTGTCTTTGGCAATTAATGGATTTTTCCCTGCAGGACACACAGAAAGTTGTAGCTGGGATTTGCCCTAATCAATTTGTTTTCCGTGGTCTTATTGTTTGAAGGGGTAATTTTCATTATTTGTATGCCTGAAGGTCGGCATGGTACTCGGCCAACCATCCTTTGATGATTTTCACTTCAGTTTTTCGCTGCTCCACCAACCAGCCTGGATCAGTAGCGTGGTTTGCACGAAGTATATCCAAGCAATGAGATCCTGTAAAAATAAATTTTAATTTTGTACATTAATTTAAACAATTTCCGTATGTCTCTATCCTTTTGGTATTTCCGTTTCTTGTAATATTTTAAGTGAATGAATTATATTTAGGTGGGATTATTGCCCTATCAATTTTTTTTTCAAATGTAATACATGTGAACTGTCTGTTTGATGACTATTTCAGTTTTTAAGTTTTATTTGACCATGAATACTGACAAAAACATTTTTCAGTTTTTAGAAACAAGATGAAAACTGGAAAACCAATCTTGTAGTTTTTGTTTCTAAATACACAAAAAAAAAATAAAAAAAAAAGATTGAATTTGAAATCACTTTTTATTTTCCTGAAAGTCAAAAACTGAAATTAGTTACCGAAAAAGTTTTCAAAAGACCCCAAAATATAACATTTTGTTTTTGGTTTTTGGTTTTTGGTTTGACCCTTCTGAAAATATTGAATTTGACATGTACCATTCTTTGCCTGGACGGCAACAACAGTGCGTGATATGTCCTCCAACACCCTGTGTAATGAGAGTTAAAAACAACGGTTAACTTTGCCAGGTACATCATGCATGAATGTTGGTTTGTCAAAGCAATATTCCTTTAATTTATTTGTGTGTATATAGTAATTTTCATGCTTACCCGCCACTACTGTATGGGTCTCTTAGCCCATTGGAGAAAATGATGTTACTAGCAAACCTGTGGAGAGCTAGTTTTATATCCTGTGTTTGGTATAATTTTTGTTAGCATCAGCAGCAACATATTAAAGTGAATTAAAATATATGAAGAAAAATACTGATGTTAAAATGTTGAATATAATTATAAAGAGGACGCTTACATGGCCTCCGAAGTACGTAGTGACCCAACGTGGACGAGGAGGGACTCCATACTTTGCCTTGCAGGATTTGATGTAGGCTTCCAGATCGAACGGGTCAGGTTGAAACATGGTGTCGTTGCTGATGCTTATGGGTATCACCATGTCACTACACGTCTAAGTACAATGCAGAAAGTCATGAGTCACATCTAGAACCTTAAAGCTAGAAGGCCCCATTTCATTGTCCAATTTTTGTAGCCCTATAAACCCATCTGTCTGTGTGCGAGAGAGTAAACTTTCCCACCAAAAGATATATTAATAATTGTTGATATTGGCATTGACATTGGTATTGATATTGGTTTTGACATTGATGTTTGTATTATGACGGTTTTTTTTTTTAATACAATCTACCTAATTCGAATCTAAGTTCTCAGAAATATTAAGATTGTTATTAACATTAGCTTTGCCCCCTGAGAATCCATATTCATTTATGCAAATTTTATTTTTTTTAATATACGCGGTCGTCTTATTTCTTTTCCGTCGCTAGCTAGAATAAAATCAGATTTAATTTGCAGTCAATTTCTCTTTCTTTCTCTGCATTGGGTTGTTAACAACTTTCAATTATACAAATATTTGGCTCAAGTACTAAGTAAACACTAAACAAGAAAGACACAGTCAGTGTATGAATGGGATTCTATAGCATATGTATGACAATATTAGAATAACAATAATTAAGTTATTTGTATTCAACCGTTTAATCAAGTTTTCTTGAATAACTTTAGGAGGAAACTGGACATCTCCGATCTTTCCTATACATAACATAGTACGGCACATACATTTCTTCCATGATTTATTGAATTTCTACTTATTGTAAAATTATCAAGTTCTTTATATTGGATTATATTATCAAAGGTAGAGAAACACTTTGTAGCTCTTTTTCGGGAAACACTTCCAAGTAGGGGTGGGCAAACGGGTAGTGGAACTGCGGGTCGGAGCGGGTAATCTAGGTTCGGGGCGGGTACAGGGCGGTTTCAATTTTTTGGAGAGTAAACGGGACGAGACGGGACGGGGCAATGGCAATTAAGGTTCGGGCCCGAGTCCAAATATTGAGAAGAATGGGCCCCCGGACTAGCCTGTTTCTTAGTCCATCATCTAAGATCCCATCTCCCAGTCTGTAACTCAGACTCTTTCTCGTCTCCTCCCACCCACAGACTCTCTGTCACTCATCTTCACCTCCTCGACCTCGATGACATCAAACTCATAACCGCCACTACCATCGCACCACCTATCTCTCGATTCTCCTCCTCAACGAAGGCCCCCATCATCAGCACCTCGAGATGGTCAAACACCACCATCGTCAATGCCATGCGAGTCGAAGTCGACCACCATGCTCTCTGTTCTTAGTCTTCCAATGTCTCCTCTCATATCTTAATTTTCTGCAAGATTGGGCATCTAGCCCATCTGGGTTTTCATTAATCTGTAGGTATTGTATTGTGGGAAATATGAGATGGGGTTTTTTTTCTTCTTCTTTTTTCTGAATTTTTTGTGGAGTTTAGACTTTAGTCTCATCCTTCTTCGATTTTGTTTCTAATGTTTAGATTAAGGAAAATTGAAGGACAATGTCTCTTGCATGTTGTTATCTGTGTAGGGATCTTGCAATGGGTACAAACTCATATCCCTTTTGTTGATTTTGAAAAGGAACTAGAGAAAAAGTGATTGATTTTGTTGATTTTGGATAAAGGGTGCCATGATTTTATATGTATGGATCCACAATGGGAAGTACATACAAGGCGGTGATGGAGTTCGGGTTTATCGTGACAGTGAAGCGGATGAAGGACTCGAGGAGGTACCTGAGGATGGAGGAGACGTGGACTTGCTAGGAAGCTGAGGCACCCACACTTGGACCTGTGGGGACCCGTAGGACCGGCCCGTTTCAAAAGGGTCGGGTTAGGTTCGGACCCCATTTTTAAAACCCAAAACCCGCCCCACCCCGCCCCGTTTTATTTACAAACAGGTCCGATCCCGTTCCTTCAATTTTGGGTCCGGCCCGGCCCGTGCCCACCCCTACTTCCAAGTTCATATTTTCTTAAAGCACTTATTAAGTGTTTGTTTTTTCAAAAAGCACTTTCAAGTGTATTTTAAAATGCACATGAATTTCTAATATAAATATCTACATGTTTTTACAGATGCAATCACAAACAAACTCGAAGTACGATAGATTAGTTATACATGGTGTGAACATAAATGTGACTTAATGAAAAATAAATGTGACTTTATGAAAATTGGAATTATGTGATACGCAAATGCAACACACAAAAGAAAAGGCAGTATGATCCACATGAATTTGTCTTTCATCAAGTCAACCCTTTGAATGATGATTACTCAACCTTGGCAAATTATTTGGTAAGCAACCTAGCTAGCATGCGCGCATGTCAATGCATGTGACCACTTGAAAGCCATCTGATTTTTATCAAGTGGTGGTGGACTACTCTTTTGAACAAATCAGCGTAAATATTTGACTACTCTTTCCCTATGATAATATTATCCTCCAAATTAAAACATGTACACGTTGGGTGGGCTTTGCACAGAGTTGCGCATGCGCGGAGTAGGGTATGTGTGACACGAGGATGAAGGATTCAAAGTCTACGCCTAAATTAAATTTGAATATTCAAACTCGAGACTTTTTTTTTTAATTTTAAAAAGAATCATAAACTTAATTAAGTCAAAGGTCAATATACGAAACTATTTTTGAAACTTAGTACTGTAGTGGCATTAGACTTCGCAATGCTAAAAAGATCCTTCCAAGAGGTTTTAGATTCAAATGCTCTCCACCTTAATTAAAGAAAATCTAGTCGATGGTTAAATGTTTATCCTTAATACTAATACCCTAGTATATAGGATATTGGGTTTCTGCCTATGCATATCAGGTTCGAAACTCTTCCATCCCATAAATTATTGTAGTAGTCTCTAACTCTCCCCCTCCCCCTAATAATAGAAAATTGTAAAATAAATGCAAAATCGAACAAAAAATTGAAGCTATAAAATTGGTCTTGTAATGCATGCAAGCATTGGTATTACTTTTTAAGTTTGTCATAATTAATCAATTATGAGATGGAGACAAGATAACTAAATTAATGTAACTAATTACCTGCCATCCCCACCCTATATCTGTTTCAGATAGGTTTCCGGGTTGATTAACATAGCACGACCTGTTTCCTCTGTATGCAACAAGGCCTGCAAATATTTTGCTTAGAGTATCATTTCCAGAAGAAGCTCCATCAATTCCTCCACAGACAACAGTAACTGGATAACTTGGTGGACTATCGTATTGAGCAGCCCGAGCATACACTGATTGCAAGTAGTCCTTCAGCTGAGAAGAATTGTTCAGCAAACTAAAAAACAATAAAACAATGAATTAATAAGAGATCGTTAATCTTGGGAAATTGACTATATATAAGGCTTTTTATAAACGAAACTGCTATTGTACACTCTAAAAATCTCATTTTTTAATTCTCACAAATGTATTTTTCTTTCTAAATATAATAAGTTTAGAGTGTAAAATAAGAATTTTAGAGTGACAGTAACAATTCCGTTTATAAATCTCAAATGTTGAAATGATCATCAGATAATGACATATCAACAAATCTCAAAAAGCAACCAATTCTGCAACTGAGATTTGTATTTTATATTGTTTCAGCCAATTTCTCAATAACAATACAATTTCCTCAGACTTATGTAAATGAAAAAAAGTGCAAATAATTCTTATTGATACAAAGAAATATCAAGCTAGCTAACTAGTCTAGAAATTATGTAAATCCCAACATACAATGTCAAGGTTTGCTACACTAACCTGCAAGTGTGGAACTTCTTGCTAAGAATTGAGAGGCCTCCATCCTTAGAGGCAATTTCATCAATTTCAGACCATGATTTCTTTATTGTTTGGTAGCAAGTCTCACTCGCTTCCTGCACATGCATTCCAAAAAGTTATATAACTCCAATTGATGACATACATTGATGTTAAAACGGCATCAAAGAAAAATACTTTACTTGAAAATCCTTGGTCACAATGGAATAATATCCCTTTTCTGGTGGGATAATGTTATCAAAGTAAAGAATTGGAGCTGACGAGGCTAGAGCTCCCACTGCGACATGGGGATATTTGAGCCGAAACCATGAAGCAAGCACTGTATCAAAAATGGAAAATCAAAAGGGAGAATAAAAAACATGGCCAAAAAGTTACTTATCTTAATTACTAAAACAATATTCGTGAAGGTGAATCTGCAGTCACTCACTTCCACCGTATGATCCACCGATAACAATCACCGGAGAATCTTCAGCGTGAAGTTGCTTCTTTACATGTATGAGGATCTCTGCATAATCTGCTATTGCCTGGGCTGAATTGAAGTATCCAATAGTGCTTGCATTTTTAAATGCTTCTTCCCTTGATCCGAACGGGATTGATTTCCCATAGTACCGGTGCTGGTGAGAAAAATAAAAGTCTCAGACTAAGTAATGCAATAGAACTCACTTGATCAACAGTCCAAATTAATAATAATCTTATAACATGTAAATTAATGTCCGGCAAGAAAACTACTTCCCTTAGTTCTATGTTGCGGCCGGAAATTCTTTTGTGCATACCTCAATGAATATCTGGAGAGCTTGGAACTGATAGGCGTTTTCACTGAGAAAGCCGACAATAGCAAGATCGTTGTCAATTGATTCTTCTGCGCCCAAGTAAGCCAATATTGGTGCACTAACATTGGAGCCACCCCAGTACTTGGAGTTGATCAAATATCTTTGTTGAAAAGTAGTGAAGCTATCGGGCCTGAAGTTGAAATGGTCAAGTGTTTGGGTGTAGTAAAATGTTTCAAAATCGTTTTGATCAAGTGCAGACAAAGCTTTTGGTTGGTCATTTGCAAAATAATTTCCATGTACAAATGTTCCTCCAGTAGGACTCAGCCTTGGGATTTTCATGGGTGAACCAGAAACCGAGGTTGTGATAAATAGAGAGATGATTGGTAGAAGGAATAGAAGTAAAGATATAAATGGGTTCATGGCAAGGTTGTAGAAGAGAATAATTTTAGGGTTTCAGTTGTGTGTTTTGGAATCTGGTACTAAGCACAGCCATGCATGTATAATACATATACACAAATAATATATATATATATATGTACAATAATCAACCAGAGACTTGGACTATTGACTTTAGTGGTCGGTTGGTAAAAGAATTTAATATTAAAAAAGTTTGATATTATCTCCTTTCTAGAGAGACCAACTTCAATGGTGGGCTAAAAGTCAAATTAGCTCCCAAAATTTCCCCCCAAACCCACTCCAACCCAAGAGGAAATTTTGGGCTAAATGCTAAATGCTAAACCAATGCCAAATTCCCCCCAAAATTTAGCCTAGAAATCGGAGTGGACTCCACTCAATATTTATCGGAATTTAAATTTTTTTTAGATTAAAATGTTCATAAAATTAATTTACGATAGTCTACATATTTAATTTTTTAAAAAATTTAATTTAACAAAAAAAATAGCCTAAGTTCATTCTTTAATAATCCCGGGCTAAAATTTTAGGCTAGAACGGTTGGAGCAGAAAAGTTGTTTCTAGGCTAAAAGCTAAATTTTCCGAGCTAAAAAATTTGGTTTTTAGCCTAACCATTGGAGATGGTCTTATCTATCGACTTCATAGACTTCATAAAAGCACAAAAGAATTGATAGCGAGCTCAGTCTTGGTTGGAGAAGTTTTCATGTTTGACTCACACAAATGCGAATATGAAATACATACATTTATAGTTAGTTTAATATTAAGTTGTTGCCTTAGATGAGTTCATAGTTCATCCTACAAGTATCTTTATAAATATCATGTAATTGTCAATTAAAAGAAAGTTCTATTCTGCCATGAAAATGTCATTGCAATCCAAACATTTCCAAAAATAAAATACAGTTCTTTTGATATAACCCAATGCAACACTTGGCTTAAAGCATTCCTCTATTTTGTAGGTAAATTATTTGGCATATATTATTACATAATATTCAATGTGTGCAATCAATCAACATTCCTTTATTTTGGTAAATTATTTTGCATGTATTATTACCAATGGTAGGCACATTTTGATATTATTATACATATTATGTGCAAATAATTTACCTATATATATATATATATATATATTGTGCAAAATACAGGTATATTAATTAGTTTTAAATCAAATAATATATTTATTTTGTAGGTATTATTTTGCATGTTTTATTACATAATTTATTAGGAACTTATATTATTATAATATTAAATCAAATAATATTTATTTATTTTTTAGGGATTATTTTGCATGATTTATTACATAATTTATTAGGAACTTATATTATTATTATTATTATATGTATGTGCCAAATAATTTATGTGACATCCCACATCGCCCAGGTAAGTGATCCTTATATGTATATTCCCATCTCTACCTAGCACGAGGCCTTTTGGGAGCTCACTGGCTTCGGGTTCCGTAGGAACTCCGAAGTTAAGCGAGAAAGGGGCTAGAGCAATCCCATGATGGGTGAGCCACTGGGAAGTTGCTCGTGAGTTCCCAAAAACAAAACCGTGAGGGAATGGTAAGCCCAAAGCGGACAATATCGTGCTACGGTGGTGGAACGGGCCCGGGAAGTGATTCGCCCCGGGCAGGGATGTGACAATTTACTTATTTATATGTAAAATGTCACATCCCGGCCCGGGCAGGACCACTTCCCGGGCCTAACTCAACCGTAACATAATATTGTCCGTTTTGGGCCTCTAACACACCTTCACGGTTTTGTTTCTGGGAACTCACACGAGAACTTCCCAGTGGGTCACCCATCATGGGATTGCTCTAGCCCCCTTCTAGCTTAACTTCGGAGTTCCTACAGAACCCGAAGCCAGTGAGCTCCCAAAAAGCCTCGTGCAAGGTAGAGATGGGAATATACATATAAGGATCACTCCCCTGGGCGATGTGGGATGTCACATAAAATATTGGTAATTTTGAATAAAACCCTCCTCACCTGAAGCTACGAAAATCTTTGTTGAAAAAAAGAGTCGTACACACAAGCTAACATTTTTATATTTGTAGAATATACTAATTTACATGTCAGCATCATTTGAAATGAACCAAAAAATGCTAACTTATATTGGTATTATATGCATGTTGTGCAAAAGAATTTACCTCTATTTATATTTAAAATATTGGCAATTTTGAATAATACCCTCCTCACCTGAAGCTACAAAAATCCTTATTGAGAACCGTATGCACAAAGCTAACAATTTTATATTTGTAAGATATACTAATTTACATGTTAGCATCATTTGGAAAGAAGACAAAAAATGCTCAATTTTATACAAATGTGAAACAACTATATTACATTTATAATATTTGAAAACAAAACTCTGATATCACGTAATTTTTGTTACTAATATGCATAGAATCACGACATTAAAATTTTTCTTTTCTAAATCCAAATAAGATATTTGAAAACATTTAACTTAATGAAATAATGTAAAATAAATGTAGATAAGAAGTAATAGACCCGAAGTCAATGTTATTAAGGATAATTTAGATATATAAAAAATATGAATTTGGTTTACATAGCATTATCCTAATACGCACACACACAAAAATATATAATATATAAATGTACAATGACATCTCAAAGAAAGGAGACTTTGGCATTGTATTGACTTTAATGGCTGGGATAATTGCATAAAGGTAAAAGAACTTAATTACAAAAACTAGACATAATCCACTCACTTATCTATCAACTTAATAAAGGGAGTTTTAATGAAAAGGGCTTGGTACTATTTATTCTTAATCAAAAGGACATTTTGCGTATGAAAATCCCATAATAGGTCAAGTCCTTTTATTTATTTACTGTTATGCCATTGATAGTGGTCCACAATGATGTTGACATTTCTGTCTAGAAATACATTATTTTACATGATGCTATTCAACTTATGCTAATTTGTTGTCAGCTTTTCATGCTTCCATCATGTTGTCAATGTTATGCAGCTCTTCTTCTGTCAAATTGTTCCAATACTGTTCATCGCCTTCTACTAGCTCTACATCTCTTTCTCTATCTTCTTTCACCTTGTAATACATATTTTCTGTTTCTCTTTTGTAATTTTGAGGCTTCCAGTATGGCTGATGACGGGCTTTTGACTTGCTGTAAATATGCATTTCTTCTTCTTCTGCTACTAATATCATATCATACCTAAAATTTTCAAACTCATCTAAGGCAAACATTTGGATTCCTTGAAATTTTATAATATTGTTGTATGAAGGAGTCCACCTATGTGGAGTGATAGGATATGGTCTAAAGAACTCTTCATTAATCATGGCTATATGCCTAGCTTTCTCCTTATGCATATGTACATACCAATCTGGAAGACTACTAATAAAACTTATGCAAATTTCTTTCCACCTTTCCAAATAATCTTCTATTACTTTCATAAGTTTTTCAGGAAATGATTCCAGTTGAGAAATATGGTTAATAAATATTTTATCAAGATAGCCAAACTCTAATAGTAAGGCTGGGGTAACTTCTACCACATTATGCCTTTTCTGATGCTCATAACTAAAATGTCATGGTCTAAAATCTCTCATGTTAATCCTGGCCACAGTTATGCTAACCTCTGGTTTACAAATACAATTCTCTGTACTATCACAAAAACATGGTAGATACATCTTTGTAATAATATTCATCCCTGGTTTTGAATCAAAGATTGATTGGTACAAAGCACATTGTAATTGTAATTGTAATTCTTTCATGGACTGTGATGCTCTGATCAGGATTTCATTTTGCATGTCTGGTGACATTATTCTTAATTTTGCTTTTGAAATTTCTTCTAATATTAAGTCTAAAGGTAAATTCCTAAGAATGCTGATGCTGCTCATAATTTTGATGCTGCTCCATTTCAATTTCTTCTTCTAAGAGTTCAATCTTAATCTCTTCCATGGGCTCATTAGCCTCTTATCTTATGGGTTCAATAACCTCTTTTTCTTTATTCTTATGTTGATCAGTTGTTTCCAAACCTATTTTCAATTCTCTTTTCAGGGTATCACTTGCCTTTTGCTGCATTCTAAGAGATTGGAGTTCTTGGTTTATTTTGGTAAACTTACTAAGTAATGACTCATGATCTCTAAAAATGACTTGAAGATTGTGCTCAAGGGAATGAATATGATGCTGGCTTTGATGGAAATTGAAATTAAAACTATCAAACTCATGTTCTAAGGCTCTAATTAGTTTTTCATAACCTAACCTCATGCTTGGCTGTTTGATTTGGATGTTCCAAAAATTATCTAAGATAACCTGTTACTTATCAGAGAGTTTTGGTACCCTTGTCCTGTACCTCAGAGTTAGATTTCTGATTCCTTCAACAATATTGTCATTAAAATTGAAAGTGGGTACTGGTGGTGATGTTGGTCTGCTTATGCTATTTTGAAATCCACTGAATGGTGGAGGTCCATGGTGCGTCATTATGCTATTGAAAGATGATCTTCTGCCTTGTGGTCTTGTGCCATTTGAAGATGATGGTCCACGATATTCCATTCATGTTTCAACAAATTAATCTTGATAAGATATCAGCTAATGTATTGTCATTACCTTTTATATGTTCAAAAATTGGTTTAAAACCATTTTCTGTAATTGAATCAACAAAATTAACCCATCTTCGGGCTGCTTGTTTGTTAGCATGTATCTTGTTATAATGAAAAACTATATTTTGACAATCTGTTCTAATCGTAAATACTTCATTATCTAAAAATAAAGAGAATGTTTCAAGTGAGTTAATTATTCCTAAAATTTCTAAGTCTGTTAATGGTAATTTTGACTATACATCACTAAATTTTCCTGATGAATATCTACAAACTTGTTCGTCAGACTTTGGTGAATCCTTATACTTTTTCTGGTATAATATACATGCCCATCCTAATGATGAAGCATCTGTTTCAACTATTTTGTAAATATCCTCTAATGGTAATTTTAATGGCTTAAGTTTAGTAATTTCTTCCTTTATATTTTGAACTAATTTAATATCTTCACTATTAAAATACTTTTATCCAGTTTTGCTAGCTTTACTGTGTAATACTGCTATTTTTCTTCTTAAATCAGGGATAAAATTTCTTGCATAATTTAACAATCCCAAAAATGCTTATAACTGTTTTTTATCTTCTAACTTATCTGGAAATTCTAAGACCTTTTTGGCTATATAATCTTGTAATTGTATTGTACCTGACTTGATATACATTCCTAAAAACCCTATATCTTGCTTTTATAATGCTATTTTATTTTTACTAATTACAATTCCATTTTCGATAAATTCTTGTAAAACTATCTCTAAGTGCTTCCTATGTTCATTTCTATTTTTAATATGTACTAAAATATCATCTACATAAACACTACAAAATTTATCATATTTCTTGAAAATCTGGTCCATCTTTCTTTGAAAGATTGATGGAGCATTTTTAAATCCAAATGGCATAACAAGCCGCTCAAAATGTTCTTCTGGACAAGTAAAAGTTGTCCACTCAATTGATTCTTCTGCTAATCGTATTTGCCAAAATCCTGATTTACAATCAAATTTGCTAAAATATTTGCTCTCTTAAATTTTATTTATAAGTTCATCCTTATTTGGTAACTTATAACTATCTTCACGTGTATTATCATTTAATCTCTTATAATTAAAAACTATTCTAGTCTTACCTCTCTTTAATTCTGAATGTTTCCTAACAATAAATGATGTTGATATATGTCTAGACTTGGAATGTCTAATTACTTTTAAATTTAACAACTCTTTTATTTGCTGCTCAAACTCTTATTTATCTAATAAACTACAAGGCATATCAGCTGTCTTAATGGTTAAATCTGGATTAATTGTATCTAATTTTGCTAATATTTTATTTTTATTCCAATGCAACTGAGGGTCTTCTCCTATAATTCTAGTTTGTTCTGCTAATTGTAATAATTCTTCTAAACTCTTTGGTCTATCTAACTGTAATATTTCTATACGGTTTTCTCCTAAAATCGGATATTCATGTTCAAATATTTCTTCATCAAACTCTTCTATATTATTATGCTCATCATCTTCTTTTGAGTTTTCTAAATAATAACTATCTTGACTACTAGGTTCTTCTATACTTATGCTTTTATAAGCTTCTACAATATTACTTTGGTCAATTATTGTAATTCCTCTTTTGAAAAATGTTATGCTAGGATTCATAAATAAAAAACCTTGTAAATTTTTCAAAAAATTCAAATATAAAATGAATGGGTATGATCCTACTGGTGAAACAAATGTTAATGGTAAATTAAATTGTTGTTTTTCTACTTTAATAGACTCATTATTAATACAATGTGTTAAGTAAACTAGTCTCTCATCAAATTGTGTTATTCTCACTGGTTTTGCTAATTTTTGTCTATATTTTTCTGGTACTAATTCTTCTCTTATGACACTCTTTGTACTCCATGTATCTATCATAGCTGTTGTTTGTATCTTATGTTCTTTTGCTAATTCTATTTCACAATTTACGGTAATTAATGAACTATTTTTTTACTTTTCTATACTATAAACAGTATTTCCTAATATTTCAGTATTTTCTTGTGATTCTGCTGAATTAACTTCTAATAACTTATTACTATAACACTTTTTACATAATATTGAATATGTATTATAATATTTATTTGCAACTAATTTACTACACTTATGACATTTTTCTGGTCAACCTAAATTAATGTATTTATATTCTTCTTCATGTTGTTCTTCTATAAATGCACACATATACTCTTTTAAATCACTATTTGTGCTACATGAATCTTCCAAGTCTAAATCTATCATATTTATACTTTTTATACTATAAATACTCTCATTATCACTCAAATCATCTAAACTATATATTGATTGTATGTTTTCATCTTCTTCTAACTTAAACAACTTCATGAAATGTACTTTTTCTCTCGGTTGTTTACTTAATTTTGGACATTTAGGTTTAATGTGTCCAGCTTCTCCACATGAATAACATTTACAACTACTCTTATCTTTTGGCGCTTTATATTTTCTAATCCAAGGTCTACCACTTCTCTTTCTAAATTGTTTTGGAATATATTTTCTCTTTCTATATGTTTTTGAAGGTTTTATGCTGAAATTCTTATGCTGTTTGTATGGTTTGTATGACCTATATTTCTTTTTGTATGTTTTCTTATGCTTATTCTTCTTATGACAACCATTATATTGTGGTAAATCTATATTTTTATAACTCATGTAAAATTGTTTCCTAATTTGTCTCTTAGCTTTTATTTGACTACACTCTTGTCTAAGTATATCATATATATGTTGAATTCTAGGTCCTATTGCAATATCATTTTTCTTTGGGTGCTTTTGTCATTCATTCCAAATCTTTTCACCTATTGGTCCTTTTATTTTTATCATATAAGTATCTAATAAATTAATATCACTAATTCTACATGTTCTTCCTAAATATTTAAAGAAATTTGTGGTATATTCAGTTATATACTGTAAATCATAAATTTGTAATTGTTCTAAATTTCTAATTGCACTTTTCTGTTCTTGTTTGCTTCTGCCATCTAACCTATTATGATCTAAGAATTCTTGTTTAATTAAAGTAACAAAACCATCAATATTAAAATGTGTTTTAGCTACCTGATGATATTCTGGATTTTGAACTTTCCATGATTGGAAATAATCAAAAACTAAACCATCTAAAGTATGCTCAAAATAATCTAACATATTTTGCGAATTACTAAAATCTAACATTAATGCTGCATGTACGCAACCTTTTTTCCCATCTCTCAATCGTTCTTTCCCAATCTTGTGGATCTACACTATCTAAGTTTAATATATTACCTACTATAATAATTTGTTCTAAACCTCTCAAATATGGAATCCTATTTTTTCTAGGTTTTATCATGCTTTCTTCTATGTGGTCTACTCGTGCTCTTTCATTATAGTGTTCATTTGAAGGTCTCAAAAATTGTCAATCAGTTCTACTTGCGTGTCCTGCATTTGGATTTTCTACTCCTGATGTACCACTTTCTTCTGCTGGATTACATTCTACTTTGCATTCTGCTCTCAATTCTAATAAATTATTATATTCTTTTGGTCCTAAAATATGTTCAATTCTTATTTCTAAAATTAAACTTTTCATCTCTTCATCCGAAATTCTATGTAGTCTTAAATCATATGTTTTATATTTTTCTAAGTATTGTTCTTCATCTAAATTATCAATATCTTCTATGAGCTTATCTACAATTTGATCAAAATTTTTGTCAACTAAATTAATATCTAAATTATCAAAAGCCATATGAATACTCTCATTTTCGATCTCGCTTTCATTCTCTTCTATTTTTTCTAGTTGCTTGTAATTACTAAACCTAATTGTTGCTTGACCTGTACTAGTTTCATATATTTGTACTTTATCTGGTTGTCTATTTTTTGCTACTTGTAAATTAGGTAATGCCCACTGAGTTCCTTCTAAAAAGCTATTATCTATGGGTTTTGCTTCTATCATATTTACATGTTTACTATCAAATGTTTGAACTAAATTTTTAGAACTAAATTTTGAAATTCTAAATTAAACTTATGATTATATCTATCAGACACTTTACCAATATACATTAAGCTAATACATAAATTTTTATATTCACCCTTCATATTATAATTTTTCGTTCTTATGCTTACTTTAATATATTTACTAAATTCATTAATTGTCATAACATAATTTGGAATACAACCTATGACTGCTAAGTTTGAACTTAAGTATACTTCAGCTGTTGCTATTGCTGCTTGTTGGTGATTATCCCATTTATCGTCATATATGTATACTAAAGCTTTTGTGCTTACTTGTGCTCTGGTCAATCCTGCTATTCTAATAAATATTGTCCCTATGTGAATTTGACTAAATTGTGATTTTCTCAAATGAGTAACTGCTTCCTTACTAATTAAATTAAGTGTAACTTCTTTATCAATACAACTAACTTCATGTTGACTGATACTACTTACAATTCTGCTTCTATTTTCAAATAAACCTAATTGATACAAATTATATTTATTTTTCCGTATTCTCTCAAAACCCCTTCTAATAAATTCTTGTGCTTCTTCTTCATTTGGATAAATATCTTCGGCTCTAACTACTTCTTCCTTTTTTCCTAAAGAGTTCCATTTTCTGTTATCAAAAGGATTTAGCTTAAGTCTTCTATTATTATTTGCACTTAAAGTTAAATTTTCTAATTTATCTAACAAAGATGGTGGAAGTGATGGAGATGCGTTATGTAAAACTTGATTTATTTCTGCTATTTGTTCTTCAACTTGATCTAATTTTTCAGCCAAACTTAAAACTAATTGAATAATTAAATTATTTTGTCTAATGGGAATATTACTACTGGATACTTGTGTTGAAAAATATGTTAAACCTACTGGTTCTTTGTCTAGTTTACTAATTTCTTTCAAAGCTTAGATATATTTTCTGCTAGTTCTAGAATCAGTCATTAAACTAATAATTTATCTATTTTATTATGTAACTTATCTACTTGTTCACTCAACTCTTTTTGCACTAATTGAATTTTTTGAACTTCTAATTTTAACTGCTCAACTATTTCTAATGATCTAAGTTCTACTTGCTTCGGCTTACTATCTATGAGGTCAACAAGCTCTTTTATCTCTTTTTTGCTAGGAAACTTTTGAATATTTTTATTATTATCTTCTAACTAAGATGTAATATAGTCTAAATTTTGTCTAATTGTTTTTATGGAATTTTTTTAAAAATACTCTAACAACTGGTTTAACAAATGATTATGCTTATTATTTTCTAATTTTATATTTTCTGCTTGACTAATAATAAGATCTACAATACAATTGGCTTGTGGATTTTCTTCACTATGCAAAATATGATTATGTTTTCTCAATGGGAAATAACAAACTAAACTATTTTGGTCTGAGGTTATTTTTCTTTTTTGTGGTTCACTAATTTCTAAATTAAGGTAATCTATCATAAACTACAATCTACCTTTCTCTAAAGTTACTGCTAACTGGTTTCTTAGAAACTCTCTTTCTTCTCTTAAGGTCTCTAAAGTTTGATATGTTGCTCTTTTTGCTTCTAAAACCTTATGCTGCACTTCAGTATTATTATATTTACAAATAAATGAAGGATGTTCAAGATAACCAAGATAAAACTTTTGCTTCTTCAAAATCCTGCTAATTCTTTTGGATATGTATGCTAATCTTCTCTTTATACTATTTATAGTTGGATGTCTGGGACAATAAATACATGGTGGTTGTGGTTGACAAGGTCTATAAGGACAATAATATCTGATGTTCATACAAAATAAACAAGTGTGATATCAGTTGTGTTAATGACTTCCGTCCTCAAGGTACTTTACTATTTTAATTATACTATTAAAATGCTAAACTTGGCTATGATACCAGATTCGGAAAGCAGGGCTCGGTTAAATAGTCGGATAGCCATTATAACAACTAGACATAAAACCTTGCACATGGAACTCGACATGTTTCAGCATGACGGCCACTCACAGTACAAGTATAAGGCCTTAACGACTGAACTTAGAGGTACGAAGAACTCAGAGGTACCCTAGTTAATGTCCAATTATTTGTATGGCAAGCATTCAACTATAACAGAGTGCTCGAATAAAGTATGATCGTCAGTTTAGTAGGTTAATAATATAGCTACAATAGTGTTTCCCTGTTTTGGACTAGAAGTCTAATTAAACAAACACACTAAGGGAAGAAAAGAAAGCTTACTTAAGACTTGGAAATTGCTTGAATATGTACACTTGAACTTTTATTGATATACAAAATGTTTACAAAGAGAAGTGTTTACAAAGAAATGTTTACAAAGGATGCTAGGAAGGTTTTGAATGCTTGAGTGTATGAAGATTGAAGGTTGGTGTAGGTATGATATATCTCTGCTGTGTGTTTCGTGTGTTCTGAATGGGAGGAATAACTCCCTTATATACAAAGCCTAATTTCTAAACAAAATAACTTTTCAATTATTTACAATTTTTTAAATAGTGACAGCATACTTTTTCTGAAAGTTGTCAGCACTGTTGCTGAAAATTGGTTTACTTGTCTCTCCTTCCTTTTGGCCATATGAATCCATTTTGGCTTGGGCTGCTGCATGCGTTGCCACCTTGGTTCTTGCATTGCAATGCAATCTGAAAGTGTCAGTTTTCATGTCTCTTCCTTTAAGTGAAGTCATGTGAACTGAGCAATCTTGTACTAATGTTTGAGGGGCATGATAGGCATTTTTGCAAAGTTTTGTCCTGATGATCAAAAGAAAAGTTTTCTTGGGTTTTTGGTTAGTTTTCCCCTTAATAAAAGCACAAAAGAATTTATAGCGAACCAATCTTGGATGGAGAGGTTTTCATGTTCGACTCACAAGAATGCAATTATGATACATACATTTGTCGTTAGTTTGATGTTAAGTTGTTGCCTTATCTTGTCATTCTATAATTTGTCAATTAAAAGAAAGTTATGATTCTGGCATGAAAATTTCGTTTCAATCCAAACATTTCCAAATAAAAAGAAATTATATGAAATAATAGAGATTCTGAAAAATCTGAATTATTCATTTGACCCAAAAAAAGATCAATGTATCCTATCAGAAATGGGTCGAAACAAGATAGAGCAAGAAAGAGGTAATGGCAACTACCCTATGGAGAAGGTGAAATTGATGTTGTCCAGTCACTTTCCAATTTATATATATATATATATATATATTTTTTTTTTTTTTTTTTTTTTTTTGGGTTAGACGATAGATTTTGTTAGATTAAATGTTAAATTAGTCACCAACAGGATTTAAACCCACGCCATCATGTAAGGGTTCAACACCTTCCCACCATTATGGTAAAAGGTCATTTGCACTTCCCTATTTATATTGCAAACTACATATTTATTTGATAAATATAATTACTAAAAAATTAACCTTTTTCATTGACATTTGTGACTACATTTGCTTTTTAGTGGTTATAGTTTATTTTTGGGTTAAACTCTGTTTACTACCCTAAACTTTCATGGCTTTCAACATTTAGTACATGAAGTTTTTTTTCGTCCCAGGGTCATACCTAAAGTCTTAATTTTGGGACAGTCTCATACATCCGTTAAGTTTTCCGTTAGAACTTCTGTTAACTGATGACATGACGCCCACGTGGATAATTACTAGGCACCACGTGTCAATATAGGCCCACTTTAATATTAAAAAAATAATTAAAAAAATTAAAAAAAACAAACAGCCGTCTCCTCCTTCATCCACACACACCCAGAACCCCTTCATCTTCCCCTACCTTCCACCCCCTTCTCGACCTCGTGCTTGTACGGGATCAAGCTTTTTCGACCGTCTGTGGCCTGCGGAGGCGCCTGCAGATGCTTAACAAGCGCCATAACTGCTTCACAATCCACCATAATGTCCACAAGCTCCTCTACATACAAATTACCAAAAAAAAACCCTAAGCCCCAAACAATCTCACAAGATTTCGCTCAGATTAAAGATGAACAAATTGTTAACTCCAAGAACACCGGCCAAAATGAAAGACAACAACGAGCACGCTACATTCTTTGGAGGTGAAAGCGAAGCCATGGGCGGTCAGGTTGCGCGGATGAGAATATGGACTCCAGAATCCGGACCTGCTCTAGAACCCGCCAACGAGATCTGGGCGATCGTCTTGCGGTTCGACGACGGTTAGGATTTTCCAGTCCAGTTCGCCCTCGATCATTTCATCTCTGAAGTCTTCTTCGAGCTTCCGCTTCAACCCTCTTCTGGTAGTGACGATTCAAGCCTGAGAGCGTTCCATGGAGGACGGGAGAAATGGTAAATTTAGAGGGGGTGGGGGAAGACGAAGGGAAAGGCGTTGGCGAAGTCAAAGACGTTCGTGTTGGTGCGCTTGGCCATGGCGGCGTAGGAAGCCAAGGCCGAGGCTACGGCGCCGATGTACTTGACGACGATATGGGTTAGGGTTTCGAGGGGTCGGGTTTTGGATTGGAGGTGCTGGGCTTTGGCTAAGGCGAATTGGAACTCTTGGGGGGGACGGGGTTGGGTTTTGGATTGGAGATGCTAGGCTTTGTTCGAGTTTTGCGGTTTTGCATCGTGATTTAGATTTTTGGGACATGGTGGTGGTGGGGTTGGCGGATTGGGAGAAGAATTGATGTTGTAGAGGAGGAATGGGAAGGTGGTTTTGAATTTTGAAATTTTGAGTTTTTTTTTTTTTAATTTTTAATTTTCACATGGACCCTTTAATGACACGTGGCGTCCATTCATTGTCCACACGGGCACCACGTCACAGTTAACGGAAGACTTAACAGTTTGACAAACGGATGTATGAGACTATCCCAAATTTTACACTTTAGGTATAACTCTGGGACGAAAAAAACTTGATGTACTAAATGTTGAAAACTACGAAACATGAGGGTATAGTAAACAGTCTTTTGCCCTTTATTTTTTCTATAAGAGTGAGTAGATTTTAGAGCTTAAGAAAAAAATAATTTGGACGGTAGCCAGTAAGTTATCTTGTTTTTTTAGTTTTAAATGGAGGTTACGTTCAACAGCGCATGTGCTATCGTCTTAATATGATTTTATAAAGTGTTCAAACTGAATAACTTTTTACAAATATAATAAGGAGAATAGACAATTCTAATTGTGAAAATACATTAATAACAAATGAATAGACAAATAAGTCCCCCATTAAATCAATACAAGTTCTTCAATGAACTCAATATATTTGAGGACCATTAAAATTTCAATGATCAAGACGGCGACCGTAACACTTGAAGTGCAAGTATGTTTCGTGATGTGACCAAAAACATTATCCTCTGTGCCACTTGCTTGTTTTGTTTCTAGAAAATCATTGTCTTTTGATTTTGATTTTTTGCTCACATTTTAATCGAAAGTGGCATGTTTTGTTTCTAAAAAAATCATTTTCTTTTCATTTGGATTTTTGACTCACATTTTAATCGAAATTTGGTAACAACCTTGCTCTTTATAAAATGACTCCAAAAGACGTAAGTCATAAAAGGAAAGATAAATGAGTCTTATCGTCACTTTGAACTATTTGCTTCAAAAACATAGCTGTAAGAATGAAAGTTCAACCTCAAGATGTGGTAAGTCCACATTGGGGTACCAAATGAAACGACTCCGTCCATAAGAACTCTTCCTCTAGGAAAAGAAAAACACTTTGAACTCAATATTCAGAGACAACCCAGCTTTCCTTGTAGCAATAGAATAAAACTACTAAAATTGGATGAAAGTAAATCAAATCTGGAATATTTATTGACAACCTATGAGTTCGGTTGAATCGACGAGTTTATGTCTGGTCCTAAATCACTATTTGTTAAAACGATGTAATCATGGTTAACAATCACAAGTGATTTCCAACCGTTAGATCAAATGAACTGAAGATGATCAATGGCCAAAAATTATCAAAGACGTGTGAGGTAAAACAAGTGCATGAATAGCACCATCCAGAATAAAAAAGGATCACTAATCAACAGGATAAAATGCTGTGAATTCTAATGTTCCTTGAGGAAGACATACAAAGTAATGACAACAAACAAAACGTAAAATTGCTTCTCCGTCAACCTCCACTTCCCGAATATTGTCACAGCCCAAAGAACCTCTAACATTAGCAAATGCAGGTACATATCAACTCAAACAAACCTGCAAAACTTGCACTAAAGAAACTAGCCCGGAGGGCATCAATCCTCAAAAGCTAGCCAAAAAATAAAAGCCGCTTTCCACAATATGTATATCTATGATACAAGAATGGACCACTATGAGCACAACAAAAGATAAATAAAGCCTCACATTGAGCGTGCATTCAAAAACTGAACCAAAAGAAGAATAAGCATGCAAACATTCACATCACGCGCATGCATCACTTCACTCCACTAGCAGCAGTAGTACATAAGATACAACGCATACGGGAACCACCCGGTTGGGTATCATCACCACCATTGTCATCCACATCACTGTCGTCATACCCATAATCATCTACTCTCTCACTAGGAGTGGCCACACTCCCCTTCATTTCACTCGTATAGGTGGAATCCATAAGACAAGTCACGTGATAAGCATGACAGCAAAAGAAAACAATGACATTAACACTTTGTATAGAAAAAGGATCGAAACACATGCAACACCTTGCACCGCCCCTGGGTTTTGACTTAACCTCCATACTTCTCACACCTACCGATTTTTCGATCACCTGAGAAGCCCTACTATCATTTCTCTTTGACCGTGCCTCATCTTCTTCATTGCCCAAGTAAATTCCATGTGTTGCCTCTTTGTAGTATTTGACCAAGAGGTTGACAATATCAGCCTGTTTTCCCAATTACACCAAATCGATAATTTTTACACTGCTCCGTTATTCAAATCAGAGGCAAAAAAATTACATGGAAGACAGGAGTACCTTGAGAATATCATTGCACCCATGCCTTAAAGATGTTTCAGTCCTGTAATTGGTGACGATTTTGACTAGCCGATCCCTGAGCCTGAAAAATCAAAAATACAGAAGGTTAATACACATATTTATGTTAAAAATACTCATAAAACTTCATATTTACAACCGAAAAATATCGAAGTTCTGCATGTATACAGATGTACACAGTTGCACCTAATGATTTGCAACATCAATTTGGAAGATGCAATGGTGGAGCTTAACTGGGACCACTAGAAACTAGTAACACAATTTTTCAACAATTACTAAGTGAAATCAATTCGTAAATGTTGGTAGGTGATCCCAACTTGGTCAAAATGGGACAATCTAATGCTCCTATTTTAATCAATAATAATGACTCATAAGCTTCTCAAGAAATATATCCAAACAGAGCAACAAAAATTACAAACAACGAAATAATAGCAACATATATGCATATCCATATACAGTTCCAATCTAATAATGACCTGACAACGACTATATATCTCAAACTGTCAACCATTCCTTCAGTCACTGACCACTAAGATGCATTAAGATCACCAGCTGAACATCCTAGTTGTTCATATTGGCTATTCCACAATCTAAGTCCTTATTACCTCATTTAAGAATCAAAACACTACACACTCTAGCTATCCGTAATCTCTACTTGTGTTGGCACAAATGGAACAATTCTAATGTATATACTTTCACCACCAAAATACAAAGAAAACATGATAGCCCTTGAATTTGTGATAATCACATACAAAGTCAAGAAATGTCTATAGAAGAAAAGGACCCATCTCTACGTCTCTGTTTATTTATTTATTTATCTAATTCAATAGGAAATAATTATCAAAAATTAAAAGGGTGGTGCTATCCACACCCCTTTTTACCTTCCACACACGCCCCTCTCGATTTGCGGCTATCGAATCAAATGAATTGAGGAGGATCAAAGGACATAAATTAACAGGGGAAGAGGTGTGAATAGCACCACCCAATTAAATCAAGCAAGGGATGTACTATTGTATCTACAGGAAATCTAGACACGAAGAGGCACGGGGTCAGGGTCTTAACAAAAGAAGAAACATTATTACATAATCAATGCTATAAGCATGCATAACAAACACAATACTTTGCTACCATATCAGTCAATGGAATCTCCAAGATGATCAAAATTTATAGAAGGCCCAATATCAACATTATGGAGAATCCAATGAGTAGGCCAATACCAACATTTCATTCAGCTTAAAATACCAAAATTCAAACATGCTAGGAATTCTATAAAAAGGGAAGAATTCCATTAATTGATAAGAGATGGATTACAAGAAAGAAATACACCACCACAATATTCTGATCTAACTGACCTAGGAATCTCCAATCCGTTGGGAACCATATTCACAATATAGAGAGGATCTAGGTTTCCAACTGTGTGCTCCAATAACACGCCCACCTGTTAATTAGTAGAATAAAAAAATTAGAGGATACTGAAGAGGACTTGCAGCAAACTTTGCATAAATACCAAATCTGCAGGCTAGCCGGAGTAATACCATTTCAGGTTTATCAAGACACTGCTGGATTAACTCCTCCCAGAGTTCATCATCATGTTGCATATTTACAAATTCTACAGCCTGTGTGCACAACCATAACTCATCTTGTTATTGCCACAATTCAAAGTGAAGAGATAGCAAATAACCCCAAAGGAACAACTAAAGACATATGTTGTAAGAATAGGTACCTCTTCAATATCCCCAAGTTTATTTATGATTACAGCAAGGGCTTGTTTAGCATTTCCCATTCTTCCAAGAATGAACACTTGCTCCCTTAAAAGATCTCTTCCAATACAAATTTCATATGCCTGATATATATATCACAAGTCAATGCATTGAAGAGCATTTAAATTTCATGATAACTGATTATTTATGAACTGTTCAAACCTTCTCCAGGGTATAATGTTGACTACTACGAAGAAAAGGAAGAAGCATCTTTGGATCATATTCTGCATAAAGCTCTACCTACCACAATAAACAAATGACACCACAAGAGTTAAACGGCATGCACACCAGCGATAGATACAATTTCACCACTCGGCACAACATAGTTCAAGAACCAAATACAAGCTCTTGCAGGAGAAGTAATAGAACAAAATAAAAATAAATACCTTAAGAGATTCCTATATGGACACTGTTAAAACAATTATATGGTACCAAATACATACTATTTACCAATAGCAAAGACCTGCAGTTTCAGTTTCAATTTTTCACTCATAACAAAAACATGAAAACCAGCAAAATAAAGCTCTAATCCTAGAAGGGAAAACCAGTTCTTTCTTAAACTTGGAAATACTAAACAATCTTCTAATGTCAGATATAATCACCCCGAGCGCATATGGATGTATTAGGATACAACTCATAGTACCCAAATTATATGAGAATGTTAGTCTTCTCTACAACGGGAAATGACAAGGCAACTATCATGGTACCTACAATGCATTGAGTTAAATTAGAAAACAAAACTGTTTAATATAATAACCATCTGAAATCCGAACCAAAAGCTCCCATAAACCTAGTTGATTACATTTGTCTGCCATAAATCAGTTTTGGCATTATCTTGATAAGATATATAGAAACTAACGCACAAATTAAACCCTATAAATTATGCAATCGTAGTATGAGTAAGTAGGGATCGTTCTATTCCGGGGATTAGAAAGGGATTCTAATCAACACAAAATAAACTTATAAAACTGAAAACTAAGTTAAACTAACAACAAAACAATGACTGGGGGGATTTTGGACGAATTTAATTCAAACAAAAGTAAAGTGGAGCAAGTAAATTAAGTTGTGAATGAAATATGGTTGATATCCAGAAAGATTCAACTACGTTTTGCAGGAAGTTGATAGAGTTAAGGCAATGATCAATTAAGTATAAGTAACTTCATAGCCCATACAATGAGAATTTCAAAGAACAGAAGCCAATATAATTACATGGGCAACTAAATTATTTTAGCTTTCCACAATACCTGCATATCATGAAATTCTTTTCCAGAATGAGGATCTGCTTCAAATAGTGGATGCAAGTATGCATGCAAGAAATATCTGGAATCACACTTATCACTTGCATGCAAAAGTTGTTTAACAACTTCAGATGGAGTTATTAAATCCTTGTTTTGGATCAACAAAGGAACTGCCAGCTTGCAATCTAGCATCATTAACTGGACAACCTGAAAACACAGAGGCGACAAGCAAGCACACAAAATTAGCATGGCCGAGCATGATAGTAAAAATAAAACACCCATAAATTGAAAATTATTCCTCTCTTATTTATCAATTACACACATCCCCAACCCCTAATATAACATTAAGTAGGTAATATTGATGTTTTCTATATTAGAGAGAGAATGACAACACCATCATTGATATCAGAACCAACGTTTCGGTGAAATTATGAAGGTTACCTCCTTGGGAAAATCACAAAAAGACCATTATTAATGTTGGAAACATAGACATATCTATGGATAGCAGTAAACAGAGAAACTATAAATTCCAATTTACAACATATAAATTGTGAACATATTTACCATACCTTTTCCCTAATAGAATCATACAAATTGTGCTTTTCAATGAAGGAAAATATGTCTGGCTTCAAAAGCTGTAAATCCAAAAAAGATCAAAAGAAATTTCCAGTTAATATCAAAACACAGTAATTGATGCAACAGCTCAATTCCCAAATTACATTAAGAAGATGTTAAATATTATGTAATCAATTCTAACTGTCGCTGTGCTTTGTGAATAAAGGTGTTGCACGTGAATATGCATCAAGAACACCTACATCAGCATATTGTGCAAATGCTTTCTCATATTGCCCATCAATCTCATACAACACTGCTAGTGCCTGAAAAAGGGAAGCGATGTCAAAAAAATCAGAATTATCATAATTAAAAACTCATATTCCAAGTAGATAATTCCTGACTGACCTCCTGAAGGGCATCTGTCATGGACGATGTATTAAGCTGAGGTTCTATAGCTGAGATAACAGGCAATGAAGAGTAGATCACGGGTGGCCAAGATTTAACAGTTGACAAAAGCTCCTTATGAAAAGATGGATTTGTAGCGAGAGCTACAAGAGCAACCTTACAGCACAGAGAAGAAAAGATAAATAAACAAAAACAAAAAAAAAAAGAAAAAAAAAAAAAGATATCAAGCCTTTCTTGGTTGTCAAATAAATGATTTTAAAAAAGATGTAGCAGCTCACACTGCAATTAAAAATGTTATCCTCACAAACCTCATAAGCAGTATCACGAAGTCTTGGGTTTTCTGTTGGAATGTATGGGACTAATACGGGAAGCTGACGCAAATGAGCAAAGTGGAAAACCCATCTGTGAAGCACAGTCCGCTCCAAGTTATTTGGACGAATTGCATGCTTGAATTTCCAATTATTTACTGGGAAGATTGTAAAAAATGGGTCACAGAAAATGATAGTTAATACCTTTCCCATGCCGAAGCAGATCCTCGCAACAATTTAGGACATACAGATGCGGCTTCAGCATATTTTCTTTCCACAATCATATGATCAAGGTATCTAGAACCAACCTAGAGAAACGAAAGGAAAATTAAGCAAACTGTGCAATTAACTAAATCTACAGGAATTTTAATAGTGGAAGTATAAGGGAATAAGCTCATGAATTACATAACAAAGCCAAAAAATCTTACAGAGCTTCTCCGTAGTTTTTCTTTGGTTATATCTATGTTGTTTGTCATTTCCCTTATTGTTAATAATCTCATAAGACCAAGGTGCATAAGAAACTAAGTGATCCATATTCATATATGACACAACTCGCTCAAGTGGACTCAATGTCAAAGCTAAGAAAAAGTGGCACTCCATAATTTTAGCCAGAAGGCTAAAAATTGAGCAGCTAAGAAACTTGTCGATATGGTAGGTGTTTTAATGTCAAAGTCAATATGGTAGTTGTATCAACAGGAATATGGCCAGGGACAACCAGAAATTTTTTTCTAGTGGACTTTGAACAATGTAAGTAAAACTATTGACAAAATTTTTTTGGAGTAAAACTCTTAAAGAAAGAGGAATCCAATAAGGGACACAAACCAGTAATCACATCCTGTGGTCACTAGAATTCACTTGTTAATTGTAATAGACACATAATCTGTTACATAGTCTGGTAAGAAATAGATACTCCAGTATGACTTAAGGGGGAAAAAACCAACAAAAAAACTATCTTCTCTATATAAATTTGACGCACTTTTTTTCTTTAATTCCTCACAGCACAATTCACTAAACTATGATTTTGTCAATAGCACTTTTTTTTCTATAGAAAGACATTGTATTTATAATAGTGTGAATGAAAGGGAGTGTTTTGGGTAATGTGTGCTATCCGTCTCCTTTACACATGAGTACTTGTTCTCCCAACAACAGGAAAAAAATGTGAGTTGGGGAAGCTACCCCCAGTGCACCTTAGCTGCCTCTGTCCTTGATTATGGCACTTAGAAACTAATTCGAAAGTGAATGCTACATGTTACTTGAGGAAGAAAAGAGCTCCTATAATACTTGAGGAAGAAAAGAGCTCCTATAATGCACAAAACATAATACAGACACTGCTACCTTTTCTCTATTGTGATATGAAAACGAGAATGAATTGATAATACCTCATCAAGAAGTTCACTCCGTCCCTGGCCTGCTTCAACTGCAGCCAATGCTTTTTCATGCCAACCATGTTGAAGAAGCCAAGCAATATGATCTTCAGCATCTCTGAAAAGAATATATACATCCGTTTCTTATCAAATTAGCAGGACCCGATTAAAATATCTTCAATTCTGAAGATTTTATGATTGAATAAAATTCAACGTACTCTCCTCCACTTAAGTACCCCTCAAATTCTTTTCAAATCAATCTCAAAGACATAAACTAATGCGACCACTACACAAGTATTGGAAAGAATTACAGTGCCAATAATCCATTTAAGCTCATTCCCTAAACATCCTCAAGTCATGTGTCAAAATAAGAAGGTAACCATTAGAGGGGGGATGTACAAAACATAAAAGTATGGTAAGATATGATGAACTAAATTTAAAATAAGTTTACCAAAAAAAATTAATAGGAAAAGTCCCATGATTTAACTCACAATTTTACTACTTGTTATTCTTAAAAATAAAGAATTAAATGCAGATTTTTAGATTGATATTCTTTGCCCTTTCAAATATGGGGCCAGTGGTTTTAGCAAGTCATAGGCTGAGCTTCAGGTTCTAAATTCAGGAGATAACTGAAGGTGATTGTGCTCTATGCATCTTTACTGTATGCCCCCCACCCCAAGCCTTTCTTTTTTTAACTTCCTATAAGCCCAAGACCTCAGCAAAGGCTGGGACTGACAGTGTGAAAGAACCATATCTTCTAGAATTGTTCTGGATATCCCTAACCTTAACATCTCGATCGGGGCTTTGGCAAATCATCTGTCCTATCAGCCAAGGTTTCATTTGGATGGAAGAATTGAGATTTGATATTTCAGTAGTTTAATTGGACCTTGGACGTGGACTTGATTAATCAAAATTCACACATAAATTTGATTATTAAGTATATGAGGATTATGAATCTGTCATTCCCCTAATCAAACTTATAGGCTTTCTACCATAAGGATGCTCACATTTAATTTAACAAAAAATTTCCGGGATGCAATTCAATGATCGGAACCATTCAGTTTTTAGATACTCTTTCAAGGACTATCCGTGCCAAAAATCAGCTATATCAGTAACCGTTTAGTCTGATTATCCGCATTTTCATTTTAGCTTTATGTGTTTGGTAAATTTAAGATGACCAAACAGTTTTGGATTTGGACAATTTTTTGCATGGATGACCCTTGATTGATGACTTAAAATATAGACGGTTCTGATCGTATAAATGCATTCTGGGGTCACCCTCAGAATGATGAGTGCAGTTTTTCTTACAATATTGACATCCTTATTGTAGGAAGACTGATCAAATTTTGCACTTGTATTTTACTAACATTATAAAATAAGGGGGTTTTTTTGGTTAAGGAACAAGCATTTGTTGATAAAAGTAAACAGGGACAAGTTGTGCATCATTCCTTGTGATCGGTCCTGGGTTTTTATCTTCTTCTGAAATTCTTCTTCGTCTTTATTATCATAGTCTATGCTTCTTGTTATTATCCTTAAAATTCTGGATTCATAATGTCCAATTTTGCTACTTCTTGATTTCCTTCCCAATATTTAATCGGATTTTCTACCCAAACTTGTGTTTCTTCTGCAATTCTAATAAAATCTTCTAACTCAGACTTAGTCTTTTTAAACTTACTTTTACTTATAAATACCTGTTCTTCATTCTCGTCAATCATTTCATCGTATGAGAAGTCTTCTTGGTCTAGATCTAAGTCTTCTTCTAGTATTTCTTCTAATTTGCTACAATCATTATCACTTTCTTCTTCATTTATGGCTATGAAACTTAATATTGATGAAATATCAAACTGCAACCCAGTAAAGCTGGAGGAGGTTACATTCTTAAACTCTCCCCTCATGCCCCTAAATTAACGTGAGAAAAGAAAAATAATTAAAAAAAATATGAAACCATATGCCACCACCTCGACTTCCACCACTTTCTTGCACCTTCTTCACTGATGCCAGGACATCTTTCGTTGCCAGCGTCTCCTCTCCACCTACTCCTCTTTATTTCTGACTCCCTTCCACAGATGACACCTACCGCACATCAAAGGCCTACAAACATGGAGAAGCACGTTTGCCCATCAGGCAGAGAAGGGGTGGCGGAGGCGTTGGACATGAAAGCTTTGAGATGAAGAGGGAGCCTTTATGTTCTATGAACGGTGTTTGAATGGGGAAGCCATGGAAGAGAGGCCATGGGTGTGGAAAGAAATTTTACTTCTGTTTTTTTTTTTTAATTTCTCAATTTTATTTCAAGGTGAAATAGGAATTTCAAGAATTTTTCCTTAAAGTTGGGCATGGAAAGAGATTTATTGGGTTCCAATAAAATTTCCCATTGGTTTTAATTTGGAGTTCTTATTCAGGGTTAAGATTATTGTCCCACTAAAATTTAAAAGAAAAAGATAAAGAAAGCGATAACAAGATCCTTCTTTTTGTGATAAAAATGTTCTTAAACCATGGATGAGACGATGACACTAGATCATTCCAGGCCACAAGCACCTAAGTTTAGATCATTCTGGGCCGCAAGCACAAACGAGAACTTATTCTAGGAAAGAAAATCCAAAACTAATCCCAATAAAACTGAAAAGAATCTAAAACCTTATAAACGTAGGAAATCAAAAGACTAAAACCCTAAATATTAAAATACTAAAACCCTAGAGATTAAAAGACTAAAACACCCATTGATTTAGGAAAGCCTTCACTTTGGCTCCGCATCACAAAGTTTTATTAGAACATGGAGATCAATTCTTCAATATTAAACTCAAGAGTCAATGGAGAAAATTATTGTTATGTATTACAAATGTTTATATATTATATTATCGACTCTAGAGGCACAAATAGAAAGAGACACTACTGACCTTGGTTTTGCAATGACTACATCCTTTGGGGAAACAACATAGTACAGTGGTTCATCACCTTCAGCCCACTGGCCGCCAGCATAGCTGCTACCTAGATTCAAACTAAAGGGTTTTACAGCTATATAAATGTAAATTATTCTGCTATTATTTGACGATGACATTCAAAGATAAAGTATGTTAACCTGAGAAAGGAGCGTGAGCAAGGGAATAGTCCTTTGCCTTGTAATGCTCAAAGCCATGTACAGGTAAGGCATCTGTTGAAAGTTCATCATTATTCCATGTTACAATACGTACTTCTGGTCTCTGTGCAGTTCCCTGCTTCAAAATATTATAAAAGTTAGAAACAATAACAGGAACCAGTCATAGCATGACTTACAATAGAAGATGAAAAGTGGGTAACTTTCTATTTACTATACAGTTCATTAGGTATAGGTACAATGCTAGTTGACTAATCAAAAAAATTCCCCCAATTGAATGTGATTCTGTCGTACATAAATGGAAAATTTAACAAAATTCCCCTACAAGGGATTTACAATATGCTCAAATTTTCATGTTTTACATATTTGTATCCAGAGACACAGTATCCTGATATATAAAAAAATGAATATTGCGTAACAAAAATGTATTAATTAGATGCATGAGAATGATGTAAGAAAAAGGTGAATGATGTTCTATAAAGATAATGTGTCTGCTACACATGAATGTTAATTTTCACTTTTTGTAACACAATTTAATAGTTATCTCAGGGTCTTGTTTAATAGATCTCAACAAAATCTTTTAATAAATATAATTTCATCAAAAATAGACATGTATAATGAATGGTTTGGTATTTGAAAGTTGTTTTAAGAAAATTTAATGGCATGTTACTTTTTGGATTTATATTTAACGAATGCTGTGTTTGACTTTCCTGCTTAACTTTAAAAGTTTAAAGGCCACCAGACTAAGCTAACAAAAAAATTTACATCAGGGACCTAGATCTAATAATTCTTTTTTTTCGTAGAACTTACTCACATAAAGCACAGTTGAGTCAGCATAATAATGGAAACTGAATAAAGTGAGGGAGGAAAATCTTGAAAACAAAAAAACCATAAAAAATTAAAATTTTGCACTGACAAATTATTCTACCAAAGAACAAGGAGGAAAAAAGTACCTGTCGTGATGGAACAGAGCTGCTAAATTCCTTTTCCCCATCTTCTTCACCAGGGATATATGCTAGAATGACCAAAGTATCACCAAAAGGGGCAATCCCGGAAATGAAATAGCTGGTCTGAAAGGATGCCACAATATCCACCTGGTTCATACCAGACATTGGGACATGCTTATATGTTCCATTGGTGGCTCTTGACTGATTTGTTTTTATCGATGTGATTTTGATTGATGTTCCCCAGCCAATGACCAACAATGAGTCATCCTGAATATGATGAAGTACAGTGAGCAATAAGGAAATGACACCACAACTACTTTATGTGAAGAATGAAGAAGAAAAGGTTGTGCAAATAGGAAAGGAAGCTTAGATGGTACTTTTCACATCAAAAAGTCTTATCTATCATGAAGCTGATTTAATAGGGACTCCGGGGTTAAATCAGTATTGAGATTGAACCATTAGTCCTAGAGTTATAAATGCTATAATGTCCAGAGGTAGAACTGGAATCTTACAATTTTTCTGTGCAGACACTTACATTTCATTAGTCATGTCCAGTCCAAAGTTTTTCTAGGAGTTATGAGAGCATTAGGTGAATTTCCCTGGGTTCTACATCAGTTTTTCTTTCAATACAAGCGATACTGGGGGAGGGATGATTCAAACACAAGAACTTGGGTGCAAAGGTAAATGCTCTTAAACACGCGAGCAAGACTTGCAGTTTTACATCAGTTGTTAAAGGAACTATTAGATACCACTATTTGAGATTCCCATTCCACCCAATCTTTTATCCAACCCTTTCCCAATTAAGCGCAAACATTTTCTACTAACTTTAGCCCTTAATTACCCTTGAAACAGGCATTACAATCCCAAGATTACCTGCTGCCCCAGAACTCCAGCAATACGCCATAATGTCCCTTCTATACTTTTCAAATCTCAACCCTATTTCATTACTTAATTAGACAAAATCCCTAAGCTGTAAAACTTTAAAGTTCAAAATGCACTACAGAATCACCCAATACAAGCACTTTACGCAAGTTGCACTAACATGCACCACATCAAAGCTTATAAAGAGTGGTCATGTGTGCAAGTAAATACTGTGAGCATGTTACTCTTTCACTAACCTGCCAAAATAAGTGAGGGAGCAAAAGCTCAGGACGTGGGCTTCCTCGTGGCCTTTCAATGAATGTTATACGTTGATCATTTGCAGTATCGTACACTTTAACACCTGCATCATTTGCCCAAGCAATGAGACTTGTTCTCCACTTCACCGCATGTATAGGACCTTCACCAGAGTGCAAAACCTAGACATACATTGCCTTAAGAAATTAAAAACATACTCGGAAATCCTTTTAACAGGCTATAAGTATAATTTTAGTACAAACCTGATCTTTAAAGCCCAGCCATCTTTTTGTATTAAAATATAAATGACCAGCTAAACCACCAGCTACAAATCTTCTAGATGATTTTCTTGCATAATCTGGGTCTAGTGCAATAGCCTTCATTGGGCGATGATACTCAAACTTCATTTTCTCATCAGTGAAAAGACTATTTATTACAACAGACCCATCGTCTGAACAGCTTCCTATAAATTCACCTTCTATGTCGAAGCTAAGATCATTCACTGCAGCAGTATGAGCAGGGAATTCCTTAACCTGTAAAGAAGCCAATCAAGTACATGATATTGGCATATTGCCCTCAATGATAAATCAGGTACAAAATGCAACAGTATATCAATCTTAACTGATATAGAGTATTAACACCCATACCACAAAATATTTAGTATTGACAGCGGAATATAAGAACTGTGAGTTCAAAAACTACCTACAGAAATCCCAAAGAAATCATCTTTGCAAACAATGTACAGACATTGCAAACTACCTACATTGCTTGTCAAGGTTAAACTTTGCACTCTCGAACCTATTGCATAGGTAATTTACCCATCAAACAACAAAATGTTTTGAGTGACGGATTTTAGGACAAGTAGAGTTAAGTCACCCTACAAGAAGTATAAGTTCACCATAGTTGAAAATTCAATTAACACGCCAACATCTGAACACGAAATTAAGAACAGGAAAATCAAAAGAAAAAACTTTATAACCCCTGCATATAATTAACCAAATGAAATTTAACTAAAGTAGCTTTCTTTTCCAGTTCCATTTGAGCTAATTGCGAAAACCCCATTGACCATCCCAAAACTAAATGCAACTGGGTTAAAACCCGTACATTCAATTCCCAGTAAAACAGTGAAAATTTCAAAATTACCAAGAAACCCAGATCCAACCAGCTCAACTTCAATCCACAACCTACCAAATCCCCACGAATCGCACTAACCTACCGGTCAATGCAATAATCCCAACCACTATCATTCGAAAGACGAAAATTGAATTGAATTCAAGCTCAGTTCCTCACCTGATTTCCGAGAAAATCTAGAATCTGAACGGTGCCGCCGTGAGTCCCGAGCGCGATCATTCGTTCCGCGACGGCGATGCAGGATGCCACGTCGGTAGCCAACAGCGTGGGAATGCTACCTCCCATTCGCTGGTACTTGAGCCTCGGCTCCTCCTCTTCCTCCTCCTCCTCTTCTTCCTCTTCCTCTTCTTCTTCCTCCTCGCCCTCTTCCTCTCTCTCATCGTCTCCTTCGACGCCGTTATCGGGCGGAATCGGAGCCATTGTTATGTACGTCTTCAGCTCTTCTCGTGGTTGTTCCGTCGCCTCGGAGACACAAAGGTGGAAGAATGATTGAGTTGAGAACTGGGAGAGAGATCTGTTTGGTTTGAGTTTCTACTTCCGAGGTATATTAATTTCCAAGGCGACAAAAGAGGGCCGCAGTTCTGCTGTCACCAACTTGGTGTCTCTTTCATGTCCCCTTTCTATTTCATTGACACGTGTTCTCGTACTTATCCGGTAAATGTGTTAGGTCTTATTACGCGATTGGGTTCTGACCGCAAGGTCGAGTGGTTGTCGACTGCCGACTAGATTTTGCGGGTAGCTTATTCATTGGGCGTGTTGTCGCTGTCGTGTTCACTTGGACTCCCATTTTGTGGTTTATTCTTATATTAATTTATTTTGTTTAAGACTTAACGCAATTAACAGTTCTGTTAAGTAGAATGACACATGTCGACCAAACAGAAATAATACATGGATGAGACATGAAATTGGGCACAGCAAACTAGGGGCCACAAAAGAGTAGTGATGGAACTCGAAATGCACCACCGGTATGGAATGTTATTTTATAGTATGTCATATGTTGAATCGAAAATTTTGAGTTTGATTCTTGTAGACAGTGAGTTGGAAATTTTGAGTTTTAATACAAATATGGGTTAATAAGAATTAACACGTGGACATAAGGAACTCAACAGGCGAAATGCCCTCCAAGAACACGTCCGACTATAAGCTCACGCTTGGATTCACATTAAATACTAGAAGGATGGCCTCAATAGTCTCACTTGATATAGAAGACACCTTTGTTAGACTCATGTGTGAGATATTGTAATCCAACTTACAAACCATTTAACTCAGCAAGTTACTGGGCTTAGATGACTTAAGGGATTTTTTACCTAATTAAAAATTTGATAATCAAGGCAATTATCTACTCCATCCAACTAGTTTTGAGTTCGAATCCTGAAAACACATGATGTACTCCGACGAAATGATATTGATTTTAGGAGGACAAGCAAAGTTTGAACTCCTCTACAAACCTAGAAAGGCCTCATAGAAAGATAAGCCCAAAAAGTTGAAGAATAAATGATCTCACTGGATCATAGATGTAATACCTTGACAATTTAAATATATAAAATGGAATATTCATAATTATGAATATGTGGAGAAAATCAAAAATAAATTGATTTATGCTCAATATTCTAAAAGACGCTAGGCGCTAATCGAGCGACGGGATGAGTCCTAGCACCTAGGCAGACTAGGTGGATTTAAGTAAATTTGTTATATATCATATAAATTTATTCAATTTATTATATAATATGTAAATAACATTGAATAATATGTTAAATTTTTTTTAAAGAAAAATATACATGTCTAAAATTTTAGACTTATTTTTTAGTTTTGTATCATTATCTAAGCCATTAATTTTGTTGGGCCTTTTATTTTAACTAACAAAATGCAAGATTGGGCTTGTTTTAAATTTTGAATAGGATCCTAACAAAATACCCCATGGCCGTCTAACCCATTTATCCTATTAAAACATAAAATTAAGGACACCTGTATTTATGGGTGAAATGGCCATCTTAGTCACCGACTCACCTTTAGAAGAAAAAACCCCTAACTAAAGCTGCTCGCTTCTAGACCCATGGCCGCCGTCAGCATATCTGCAATTGTAGATGCATTTTCTCTCTCTCTCTCTCTCTCTCTCTCTCTCTCTCTCTCTCTCTCTCTCTCTCCTCTCGTATACCGTCGTCACATTGAAACTCAGTTAGACAAGACAGCGAGATCTGGGAAGACAAGACGGCGAAACGCAAAGCGCCCAGATTACCCAATGTTCGACTACTTCTGGGTAGGAATTTGTATTTTCCCATGCCGCCCAGATCGTCCAGCTTCTGTCTCGCCCGCCTAGCATTCGTCTTCCCGCCTAGGCATCCGCCTTACGCCGCCTAATTGCCTTGCCGATTTAATAAACGATTTCGGGTTAATCGTGGCAGAGCATTGTCGTCTAGTAACTCGGCGCCACCTAGAGAACACTGTTTATGGTTATGAAAAATTTAATTGAGGATTTTTAAAATTTTGTTACTGGAAATTATTATAATTTACATATTTGTATTATTGAGATTTTATATTATTTTTCGAGAATTTATATTAATTTGTTTGAATTTAGTTTTAAATTAAACTAATTACGACGTTTAAAGGTTGGAAATTAATTATCTAAAATTTGTATACCCTTCGAGGTCATAATTTATATGTTTGAATAGAGCTCGATCTCACGAACGCGTAGGCACAAACCGTTCATGAAACGGAATTATAACGAAAAAGTTATTAACGTTTAAAATTAGGGATATTTTTGTAATTTTAACCTTCATCTAGAAGGCTCCAGATTTTCTGGAGCAATGGATGTGCCACATGTGTGGCTGTGATGGAGAGGAAATGAGAGAAAGGGAGGGGGTGGACCAATCAGGGGAGGGGAAGAAAAAGGAGAGGACCAATCAGAAAGGGAAACATGAGGGAAATGAGAGAAGAAAAAAAAAAAAGGGAACGGGTTACTACCCGACCTGACCGATGGGGCTCGATTTTTCCGACTCCATACACGGTGTTTCACGGCGAATCACCACCATCCCTCACATGGAATCAACTCCCTAGCCTTCCCCTACCAATTCCGCCCCAAAATCCATACAATTTGGCCTTGGATTCGCGGGGAATGCACCGGTGGGTGCGATGGTGTCTCAGTGGCGATCCGCCATTTCTGAAGCTAACTCAGCCAATTACCACCACCAATAGACTTCCCTCAATCTCAAGAATAAATCTCAAGCAGTGGTGGAGGCGTCAGAGCGAGGATGGAGGTCGAATCAAAGCACACCCACATACAGGGTTACGGCAGTTCGTGGGCAATTTGAGGTGTTTCCCGGCCGAATTGGACTTCAGCCTAGGTATGAAAGTTGTTCCTCTCCTTGAACTCTACTTTCCTGTAAATTTTGGTAATTTTTGGAGTTCGTCCAAAAATTGGGTTTCCGTTTGCCGAAAACCGCCACGTGCGGCGGCGCATGGGCAGTGGGCCGATGCTGCCATTTTGTCCAAATTTTAATATTCTAAACATGAATTTGGTATCCATTTGATGTATTTCATTTATTAAAGCTAATGTTGGTTATTTCGGTTATTTGAATAGAATTGGAAATGGATTGGAAATGAAATATGAACTACGAAACGTTTGATTCCGTTCAAGGGTACGTAGGCAGTCTAACGGGAGTTAGATGCAACCTTGAAAATAACCGAGATTAACACTTTGTTGAAAATTTGTCTAAGGAAAGGAATTGGATGATTAATTTAAAAAGTTACCTTATGTTTTTGGTAAACAAAGTAGGTTATAGATTTTATGAGTAACTAAGAATTAAATAAAAGAATTGTGGTAAACGGTAGAAAATAAACAAGAGTTTAATTTTGGGCCTATCATAGTAATTATCTTCCGAAAATAAATTTTCGGGTCGGAACGTTACAATTGATAGGATAACAATCTCTACAACTATAGCCCATTTCTAGGTCATGATACTTGAAAATGGTTAAGAGGTCTACCTAAACAAGACTCTTAATTAGCGCCTTTTGTCACGTCTTCCATAGTAAAACAACTAAATGACTTAATAGGCAAGATAACGAGTCTCAAATTAGTCAATCACAAGAGTCTTACGTGCCCTAAATTACTTTTAAACTTATACTTACCATTATATAAAGACTTGCAGGAGCGGCTTTGAGATTTCAGAAAACTTGCGTGAAAATTAAAATGGGCCCTTTAATGTAGAAAACTTTTATTTTAAAGTTTAAACCATCTTTTTTTCTTCTATGGCATTTTATGAGGAAAAGGATCTGGCGAGGATCCCGTGATCATGGTCGTTCATCGTACATCGTGCGGTCAGTTTTCGTTAGGTATTATTTATAATTAATTTTAAAGTTTAAATTTTGAAATGATTTCTAACCGCACTATGTATGATGAACGGTCACGATCACGGGATCCCTAGGAAAATGATCCAACGAGAATCCTTTTCTTTTTATGAGTACGAAACTTAGTATGAAAGTCAACTTTGGCACTTCCAAAGCCGCCACTGAAGTCATGCAACCATGAAGAAATAATTGTTCCTCTACCAAAAAACTCGAGCTCACACCACATCATCGTGACATGGTTTGTTTTTTATATCCCTTTCGTGGTTGCAGACATAAGTAAATCAATTCCTAAACCTGGGTGGTCTAGGGACCATCTGGAAGTCCGAAGAAGCGCCTATGAGGAACTCCTAGGACCACCCAACAGTCTAGGTAGGTGTTGGAAGAGAGAAGACCACCATGGCTATGCAGATGTGGCACCATAAACTTTGAATCAAGAAGAAAAATGTAACTTCAGACAAAGAAGAACACATAGAAGACGGCCCTAGCTTTACTATTCTTTGATGTTGGTTCTAATGAAGAAGAAATACTTTATCTCTCCATTTCCGATGTGCCAACTCCCCATTTTTATTAATTGTTGTCCCATCAGATTGTGCCACAACATATTTTAATTAATAAAGAAATAGTGTATTACTCAATCAATACTTATTTTTTTATACAATATATTTGACACCATTTTTTCTGTTAAACTTTACTATAAATTCATATGACATTTGAAAATATTTCATAAAATACTACGAACTTCGTAATCACTTGAACTTTCATCTCATATCATCAAATTTAGTGCAATACTAGAGCAAAAATTTTGATATTTTTTTGTATGTTATATGTTAAATAATAAACCTAATTAAATAATAAATCCAAATTCTCAATACAAGTATAATTTTTTAAGTGTAAATGGACACTTATTTAGATGTAATTACTTAAATCTGTTTAGTCTGCCTAGGTCCTATCTAGAAGCATAGGTGCTAAATCCCAACCTGCTGTCCGACTAGCATCTAGCTACCTTAATTAGGATTATCCGATGTTAAAATACTGGATCTACCACTAGTTGTAGGGACACAAAAATAATTATATGTTAATGGGTACTTAACATTTTGGATTAAGTACTTAAAACCACCAAACCTTTTAGTATCATTCTATATTGGTCTCAATCGTTTGATCATGCCAAACAATATATCTAATCTATTAAAAATGTCATACATGTTAAGTCCCAGTTAAAATCTATTAAATTTACTAGAAGTTACTTTGTCTTTGAAATCAATAGAAGATCATGTAAGCAAGCATAGCCTCCACTAACTAACAGTCACAACCACCCCCATCGGGACATCACCTATAAACCCAACGCAAAACCACCAACTCTATCCTGCAACTCAAGCCGCCAACATCAAGAAGAATGTCATAGAGGTTGTTCAAATAGTATGGACTGTCATGATTTGGTTACCACCATCTTCACCACCCAAATAAGAACTGGAAGCTTTATGATTTGAGAATCGGCTTATGAGGAAAACACATGAGCAAAAAAAGCTCATTGAAAGCCTATATGAAATCTTAACCCTCTCTTTTGTTAGAAAATTGTCATCCTAATATAATTTCAATTGTGTTTCATATTGTATAATCTATGCTTGAAAATTTGATTTTAAGGCAACTAATATCAATGTTGACCATGATATACCCATTTAGTAGGTTTTGAATATAATCCATGTTTAAAAAATTAATTGAGACTTAATATTTTTAATAGGTTGGTTATTTGTTTAAAATATTTAAAAAGATTGAGACCAATTTAGAATGACACTGAAAAATTCAAATGTTTTAGGTATTTTACTTCCAACGAACAAATTATTATTTTAAACATATACCGTACAAAGGCCTGGCAAACGGGTCGTGTCTGTCGTGTTCGTGTCGTTTTCCTATAAGACTTGTTATCTTAACGGGTCGTGTCGTGTCACATCCGTTATCTTAACGGGTCCTTAACAGGTTGGGTCACTTTACCCAACGAGTAAAATGACCCGACCCGTTAAGAAAAAAAAATATATTTTTTTAAAATTTGCACATACCACACATTGCCACATAAATATTACTTCAAAACATTAAAACATTTGTCGTTTAAGTACTATATCTACACTCGAAAATAAGAGTCCAATAAAAAAATAATACATACACTACTAATCTATTACAAATATTAAATGTGCAAGGATATGCAAAATGAAAGAGTTTTTGTTTTCAAGATTGTAAGTCTTTCTCAAAAGTTTACACTTCCATCTACAAAATCTTCAATTTACATCGATTATCATGAAATTGTATTGAAACTTTGGCTTGATCTATTGCCTTGAAGAGTTATGTTGAAGATGTTTTCAGTAAGGTTTTCCACGTCAGAACTCTCTTCCGAATAAACTAAGTATAGAAAAACCAAACATTAAAAATCATTCAAATTATGAGAAGTTTACCAAAATAATTATGAAAAGAAATAAAATAATAATACTATACCATATAAAAATATATTAAAATAACCGTTAAATCGTGATTTTTCGTATATAACCGTCAAAAAGCTTTGTCCCGTTACTTGATCTCTAAATGTTTGTTTTTTGTGATTTTTTGCTGATGTGATCTCCAAGCATATACAAATAAGTTTGATGGTTTGGATCGTTGAAATTAGTTTTGGAGAATTCGTATCCTATCAAAACGATAAATTGACTAACACTTGAGAGTTTATTTATACTTTCATTAAGTATAACATAAGATTTTGTGGTATCCACTTGTGTAAATATTTTAAATTGAAGATCGAATTCATTCATCATATTCATATATGGTCAAGGAGTGTAGCTATAAAAAAATCATCAAAATCGGAGTTAAAATAGCCGTTAAATCGTGATTTTTCGTTTATAACCATTGAAAAATTTTGTCTCTTTACTTGATATCTGAATGTTTGTTTTTTGTGATTTTTTGCTGATGTGATCTCCAAGCATATACAAACAAGTTTGATGGTTTAGATCGTTGAAATTAGTTTTGGAGAATTCGTATCTCATCAAAACGATAGATTAACTAACACTTAGAGTTTATTTGTACTTTCATTAAGTATAACATAAGATTTTGTGTTATCCACTTGTGTAAATATTTTAAATTGAAGATCGAATTTATTCATTCTATTCATATAGGGTCAATGAGTGAAGCTGTAAAAAATCATCAAAATCGGAGTTAAAATAACCGTTAAATTGTGATTTTTCGTTTATAACTGTTGAAAAGTTTTGTCCCGTTACTTGATTTCTGAATGTTTTCTTTTTGTGATTTTTTTGCTGATGTGATCTCCAAGCATATACAAACAAGTTTAACAGTTTGGATCGTTGAAATTAGTTTTGGAGAATTCGTATCCCATCAAAACGATAGATTGACTAACACTTAGAGTTTATTTATACTTTCATTAAGTATAACATAAGATTTTGTGGTATCCACTTGTGTAAATATTTTAAATTGAAGATCGAATTCATTCATTGTATTCATATAGGGTCAAGGAGTGTAGCTGTAAAAAATCATCAAAATCGGAGTTAAAATAACCGTTAAATCGTGATTTTTCGTTTATAACTATCGAAAAGTTTTGTCCCGTTACTTGATCTCTGAATGTTTGTTTTTTGTGATTTTTTGCTAATGTGATCTCAAAGCATATACAAACAAATTTAACGGTTGGGATCGTTGAAATTAGTTTAAGAGAATTCGTATCCCATAAAAATAATAGATTAACTAACACTTAGAGTTTATTTATACTTCCATCAAGTATAACATAAGATTTTGTGGTATCCACTTGTGTAAATATTTTAAATTGAAGATCAAATTCATTCATTGTATTCATATAGGGTCAAGGAGTGTAGCTATAAAAAATCATCAAAATCAAAGTTAAAATAACCGTTAAATCGTGATTTTTCGTTTATAACCATCGAAAAGCTTTGTCACGTTACTTGATCTCTGAATGTTTGTTTTTTGCGATTTTTTGCTGATGTGATCTCAAAGTATATACAAACAAGTCTGATGGTTAGGATCGTTGAAATTAGTTTCGGAGAATTCGTATCCCATCAAGTTCCAATGGTGTGTGTATATATATACATATATATATATTTATTTATTTATTAAGTAGATTTAAATCTATTTATTTTGTACGTATAATTAACTGGTACACGGAGTAGTACATCACGTGTGTCATTATAAAAATAGTGAGATATGTCATATGTGTGATAAAAAGTTAATAACTTAAAAAAAAAAAAAAAATTCTCACCATTTCTATTAATTTTCATTTTTCCCTCTCTTTTTTGTTTCATTTTCAACTTTTCTTATAATTTTCACTTTTCCTTCCAGCATCTTTCCCTAATTCCCTCACTTTTATGTTTCATTTTCAACTTTTCTTATCATTTTCATTTTCCCTTCATTTTTCTTCAAAAAGGGCGGCATGAATGGAATGGAATCAAATCAATGGATGCATCATGCGTCATGCATATTAATTAATAATTATTATAGTTTTTATAAAATTTAATTCAAAATTTAATATATATATATATAATTATTATAGATAGTTAATATTTTGGGGGTATAATTATTATAGTATATATAATTATTATAATTATTATAGACTCTATAGTTAATTTAATATATATATATATATATATATATATTTATTATAGTTTTTAGGGGTATAAAATTGTTAAATTAATGTATATAACTATTACAGTATTTTTTTAGGATTATAAAATTATAAAAATAATATTATGCTTATCGTGTATCGTGTTATCCATGTATACCCGAATCAACCCGTTATCTTAACAAGTGCTTATCGAGTTACCCGATAACGATCCGATTCGTTATCGTGTCGATCCGAACATCTGTTAATTTCATGTCGTATCGTGTCGGATTATCGGATCGTGTCAGGAATTACCAGGTCTAGTACAAACGCGTGGTAATGGATTTTAATCAAACATTAATATTACTGGATTAGTCTCGCAAGAACAATTAAGAATAACAAGATTAGCCGATGAGACTGAGAGACCTCCAAGTCTACAAAAGCAACGACAATTCCTCCACACCCACACAGAGTCGCAGACTCACACTGAAACCATCAGATCCAAAACTGCGATCGCGGCTCCTTCCTGCAATGGATTTTGCACCGCATGATCTCGGAGGTTCGAATTGAAATGCGGCCGAACCTGTCTCCCTTCGGCAGCGTTTTGGCGAATCCGTTTGTGTTTAATGGCGATTTGAGCGAGGGCTTTGAGAGCCCTGGGGTTTTGTTCTTGGTCCCGGTTTTGCTGTTCCAAGGTGGTGCAATGGATTTGTCGAAGGTCGGCGAGAAGATTCTGAGCTCCGTTAGGTCTGCCACATCGCTCGGCCTTCTTCCTTCTGCTTCTGATCGTCCCGAGGTGATTGAAATTTCGGTTTTTGCACGTAATGTAGCTTTCCGGCGCTCCAATTTGATGCGTTTCGTGTATAGTTATGTGAAATTCGCTTGTTTCCGAGTGACTGCGAGTTGAGTATTGTAATTAGATCATATAATTTGATAATGTTTCTTCCAAGGGTGTGAATTTTGCTTTACATACTGAATAAGAGTTTGTTTTGAGTGATTATCTGCGGTTTCGTGGTGATTAAGAACAGAGTTAAGTTGAATAAGTATCATTTTAAGAGCAATGCTTATTAATATGACAGTAGTAGTTAATTCACCGTTAAATAGGGATTACAAGTGTTGTGCTTATTGCAAAATCTAGCTGCTTGGTGCAGGGGTACCATTTATTTTCTGTCGAAAATGTATTCATGTTTTGTTTATCTTCTCTGACAGGTTCCTGCACGAGCTGCGGCTGCTGCAGCTGTTGCTCGTGCGATTGCTGGACTGCCTCCACATCAAAGGTTTAGTCTCTCATCAAGCTCTGAAGAATTGATCTCAATATATGGAAGCAGACATCACGGTCAAGAAGTGGAGGAGATAGAGGAAGAATTTTATGAAGAGGTGCTACTATTAATTATGTTTTTAATTCGGTAGCCCTTATGACTTGTAGTTTGTTAATGTTAGGTTATTTAGGGAGTTACCAAGTCATTTTCCATGTTTGAAGTAGTAGAAAGGTTGCGAACGGTAGGTCGTAGGCGTAGGAAATAGTTTCTTGACAACCACCAGAAGAAATGCCAACTGTGTTCCTGTGATAGTTTCTCAATTGTAAAACGTTTGCATCAATCAAAAGATTAGCCCTCATGAGATTTATATTCGGTGGGAACTTTGGTGTTGCACGTGCTATTTGTAGCTCACATATGTAGGAGATAATTTTTCTTAACAACCAGAAATGATATATTTTCATTTATTTGGCCAACGATATTTTCATTTATTCGGCCAACTGTATATTCATTTTCTTAGTTGTTATTATAAGAAGCTGTTTTGAAATATTTAATCCGGTCAGAGGTAGTCGGAAAATCCATATTGTAACATTATGCAGTTGATGACAAAAAGGAGCTAATCATTTGGATTCACTCTCTCCAACCTTATAAATTATTCTACGTAGTCCAATTATGTATTCTCCACAGTACAGTTATGACTTATGGACTAGTGATAATATAAGGAGTATGGTAAAGGAATTATTTATATCATAATTCTTTCACTCCTTTCTCTTTCCTTGCTTTCATATGTTATTTGGACCCTTTATCTTTCAACAAACTTGAAGTTAGGTCACAAACAAAATGAAGGAACCATTTTTGTGGACTTCATGCTATCATTAAGAGCACTGGCTATAATTATTATTGTTGTTGTTGTTATTATGTTTTCATGGGTAATTTTATGCCTTCTCTTTCACTCTAATAATACTTGATAACGCTTCCACTTCTTGACTGAGTGTTTATGCCATGGTTACTTTTTCTGTGTGGATTAAATTTGAATCATCTGCTTAAAAGCTTTGTAAGCACTTCTTATATGCAGGACTTTGATCCAGTTAGACATATTTTGGAGCATATTCCATCTGAAGAAAGTGAGCTGGTTTATTTTGAGAGACAGGTGATTTTCCAGTTTCTCCATCTTCCTCTTAGCTAACATATTCCAGTTTCTTCATTTTGTTCAGCATGTACGGTAGTCTTTTGTTTCCCTGGTTGAGGATTGTCCTCAAAGTTGTCTTTTTCATATTTCAATGGACGATTCTGATGTTAGCAGTAGTCCATTGTTTTATCCAAATTTTGCATAATTGAGTTAAATGTCCTGTTTTCTTGAACTCTTTGTTTCAATCTTATTCTAGAATGTTTCGTATGTTTGTGGCTAGGTAGCATACATGTGATGCCAAAGTCATTGGGAAATTCTTTACACGTTTGGGTGTTAATTACATATATACGTTACTATTTGGATGAATCCATCTACTAATCATGGTTTTGAACCAATCAATGCTTTTCATGGGCCTATTTGTGTAGTCATGCCTTCATTCTCTATTATTGTCAGATTCGTTATTAGGGTTGAATTGAAACAGGAAAATTGTTATGAAATAAATGAGTCTATACCTTACAGCAGCTGTGGCATGTTTAATTGTTTATTGACGATTCTTTAGGATCTGTGCATCCGTAGCCTTTCATTCTTGTCTGATATTCATACTTCCTCTGTTACATCACGAGCACTTAAATGCAATTGTCTTTCTTTTGTTTGCGTTTCCACTTTTTTTATTGACCTTGCACATTTCACTTCTCATGATTACATGTCCTTGCAATGCTTACGTTGCTGGCTGAAACCCGTATCATATGCGTTTAATAAATAGCCATAGTCTATTTTTGCGTGCTTGTGGCATGGTTAGTTGAAGTGTAATAATCAATTCCATTTGTTAGGTTCTTTCAACCTCTTATTTAACAATGTTATCTACCATCTAAACTTTTTTTTTTTTTGTAGGCCACTCTTAGATTGGCCCAACTGGATAGAGTAGCTGAACGTTTATCCCGCAATGTTATGGAACATCACGAAGTAATGGGTAAGTTTTAATCAAAATGTCTAAACCTTTTCTGCAATTGTATTGAAGTACATTTAAGGAAGTATTATACTGCATGGCCTTCTAGAAAACTTGCCTATATAAGTTATTGAAATTGTGCTTTAAACTCCTCAATAGTGGCTTGGAATATGGGAATACTTTTCCTCACCCCCTAAAATGGGGGTGATGCTCACCACCTGATTGGTTGCTGTTGGATTAGTTTAAGTTTTGAGATTCGTGTCTTAGATCAATTTAACCAAATTAATCTAACGGTAACCAATCAGGTGGTGAGCATCACCCCCACATTGGTAAAGAAGGAGGGGGGGCGGGGGCGGCGGTGGTGAGCCAGCAAGAATTGAAATATCACAACATTTGTTGCCAGGGTGGCAGAGTAGTTGCGTAATTGTTTATTCGACGCTATTCTCTCTCCCTCTCTCTCTCTCTCTCTCTCTCTCTCTCTCTCTCTCTCTCTCTCCGTCTTTCTTCGCTCTAGTGTTCTGGCTAAACAATAGTTCAGTGCTGAAGTTTGATTTACAATATATTTCAGTTTCAATTGAGATGTTGACACTTACTTTTGGCCAGTGAAGGGGATGCATTTGGTCAGGGAATTGGAGAAAGACTTGAAAGTTGCAAATGTCATCTGTATGGTAAGCCCTTGCAGGACGTGCCATCCAGAATGGGGTCATTCTAAATTTTCATTATTTGATATAACTTTTTTTTTTTTTTGTCAAAACTTTTTTATATGGGCTTTTTTGTCAAACTCCTTTTATATCTGGCTTTTATTTACAGTTTTTGTAATTGTATTTGCAGAATGGAAGGCGGCATCTGACCTCATCAAGGAATGAGGTTTCTAGGGATCTCATCGTAAATTCCAATTCCAAAAAGAAACAAGCTTTTCTGGTATGTTCATTACTCTGTGCATGGTTAGCAGTAAATCTTTATTAGACTTTTTTCCCCTGGTTTCTAGGGATCCCATCATATAGTCACTTTGATAGTTCTCGTTGCATAAGCATAACCCTACCTATACGGTGTCCTATTTTTATGAAATCCAGGACATGCTTCCTGTTTTAACTGAGCTTGGCCATGCACTGAAAATGCAAGCAGAGCTTGAGTTTCTGGTTGAGGAAGGAAATTACTGCAAGGTGGGTTCATATATCTGTTCTGCAGTTTATACTATACTCCAGTTTTTGTTTCATGTTGCATTATAATTTTTAACTATTTGGTTAAATTCTCATGTAAATCTACAGGCCTTTCAAGTCCTGTCTGAATATTTACAGCTGTTAGATAGTTTTTCAGAACTTTCTGCAGTACAAGAGATGAGCCGTGGTGTAGAGGCAAGTATTAAGCAAGCATTTTTTGTTAACAGATTCACTGATATTTCATGTCTCTGTGCCTCAATATTTTTGACCGTGGATTAAAAAAGTCTTGAGTTTATGGTTTGCATATTTTCCCATTGTGAGACTACTAAATTATACTTTATTTATTAAAATATAAAAAAAAACTGTCGGCCCACATCCTAATAAGCTATGGGAGTAGAGTGGTCAACCAGCCAATTGTATCATGTTACTAGAGCAGGAGATCTTCAGTGCAAGTCCTTCCAATTGGAACCTTCCCACCTCCCAATATGAGTCTTTTTTTATACAAGTGATTGGGAGAGGGGGGGAATCAAACTCGAGACCTTAGGTGCAGGGTGGTTGCTCTTGTGTCTTAACCAACTACAAGCCCCTTGCTGAACCTCCCAATATAATTTGAGTTTCACATGTTGGGATGTAGTGGTGGATAGAGACCCACATGGGACGGGCATTTCAGAATATAGAATAATCATGAATTCTTGCCCTGCATCCCATCGCTTAAGTTTTGGGTAATACAGGTAAACCAAGAAACATTATCATGCTTACATTGTCTTTTTTCCTAACATGGGTGCAGGTTTGGCTGGGAAAAACACTTCAAAAGCTGGATTCCTTGTTGCTAGGGGTGTGCCAGGAGTTCAATGAGGAGGGCTATATAACTGTCAGTGCTTTTCTTTCGTTTATTTTCCTGAGAACTGAATCATTATTTTCTCCCAAATGCTGCTTGAAGATTTTTCTATCCAGTGTTAAACTGTCATTACATGTGGTTGTTCTTATATTACATATATTTCAAATAGCTTGATATCCTTTTAAGTGGTCATTATCCTTTTCGCAATGATGAGGTGATACATCATGGATACAGAATTACCATGGTTCAAGTTTCTGTAAAGATACCTGCCGTCTTCATATTATTTAGGAATATCAGTACCATATTATGTATACAAGAGGGACGAATCAACTAGTAAGTGAAAGTAGTATTTTAAGTTCTCTATCTATGTTCTGCTCCTGTCAGTCTGATCCAATCATGTATTGAAGTGATATTATGTCTGATTCTTGAGTTAATATTATTTTGCTCTCCATTTGAGTAAAGGGTTTATGTTGATTACTCATAGGTATCTTCTACAGAATTTGATTGATCCTAAGTAATTACATTGCTTATGCCTTGTGCTGACCTAAGTTTACCAGCATTTCTTAAACGTCTGTTAGTTTGATATTGTCTTATTCCTATTTTTGAAAGTTCTAATAAGTTCAATACTTCTTCTGTATTTGATTGATATAAAATTGGGGCTGTTAGTTGGATTCTGTTTTGGCTAGTAAAATTTGATTAGAAATAGAAAAAGCAACCTAGGGATATATGGAAGACACTAAACAGAAAAATTAAATTAGGGTGGTGCTATCCCAAACACCCTGTTAATTTCTGTCATTTGATCCTCTTCAATTCATTCGATCTGACAATCGGAAATCGAGAGGGATGTGTGGATAGCACCACCCTAACATTAAAAACAAACAACAATTTTAAACATCCCAAAGAAAGGTCAAATCTTTAATGAACTGAATGGCATCAGAGAGCTGCAAGGAATAGCATCATTAAATGGGTGGTAGTTTACTCAATTCACTATTAGAGCTTTCTGGTTAATGTAGATCCACGTAGCAATACTGCAACCACTTCAGTGAGAGCATGTAGAGAAAATTTTAAGTTGCAGCAGCATCAATCAATCTTTAAGTTGAGGGTTCAATTGTATGACTTTTTTTGTGATGTTTATTTGGACTTGATACACTATTAAATGTTGAACAGGTGGTCGATGCTTATGCACTAATTGGGGATATCTCTGGCCTTGCTGAGAAGATACAAAGTTTCTTTATGCAGGAAGTTCTATCAGAAACCCACTCTATATTGAAGAATATTGTGCAAGAGGTATGCTGATATAATTATGATTTAGAAGTAGAATACTTCATACACAAGTGTTAGGGTAACACACAGAAAATAAGGATGTATTTCTTGAAAACCCACCCCCCGCCCCGCCCCGCCCCCCCCCCCAAAAAAAAAAAAAAGAAAAAAGAAAAAACCAATATTATAATAATGTGTATAAACAAATTAAGGAGTTTCAGAGAAGCATTCAATTAAAATAGGGGGATGTTATTGGCATTCCAAAAAGTCATTTTGCACTCCTCGTACGTGTATTATTGTTTCTGAATATCGAAATGTGGAGTGCCAATAGCAGCACCCTTACAATAACGTCTATACAAATTAAGGAGCTTCAGAGAAGGCAGCATTGTGCTTCTCTGGGGATACTGCAGTAATAGGTGGCTATATAAGATCTCTGTGGAGAGCTCTGACGATGGGTTTACAAAAAGTGGGTACAAAACAACTTATCATGTTAGGGTGGCTGGATCATTTAGTAAGGTTTCCGTTTCGGTTATGGACAGTAGAAGGTTTTTGAGCTGATGTTATTTGAGGTAATACCGTAATACTGAATCAGAAGAGATTCTGGATTCATCCCAGGTTTCCTTTTGTACAACTGGGACACTCATAATCAGAGTCATGTCAGTCTTGGGTGAATTAAGGATTGCACAAAAGTTCAATCCTATCATCACAAGGTAGAAGATGAGGAAAGGGGTCGGATGGATACACTTGGGCAAATAGAGGGTGGCACGAAAGTTGAGTCCTATAAACACAAGGTAAAAGGTGAAGAATGGGGAAGGGTACACTTGGGAGCAAGAAAAGGATGAGTGCACCATATTCTGTTATCAAAATAAAAAATGAAGATTACAAAAGGGGGTAGAAGGATGGGAAGAAACATAGGGGGCCTAGTACAGGAAAGGATAATACTGGGCCCAAGAATTGGAATTGTTGGGGGAGGGACTGGGTCACGAGAGGTTGTGGGAGCATGGTAGAGGAAAACCAGGCCAGCTCAAGAAAGCTACTTGGGTGGATGACTTAAAAGGTTGGTAGAGCTAGCTAATAACAACAACAACAAAGCCTTTTCCCACTAAGTGGGGTGGGCTATATGAATCCTAGAACGTCACGTCTTCTGTTAGATCCAAGTACTCTAAGTCTTTCCTTAGAGTCTCTTCCAAAGTCTTCCTCTACCCCTTCGGCCCTGAACCTCTGTCACGTGATCTCATCATCTAACCGGAGCGTCAATAGGCCTTCGTTTCACATGTCCAAACCACCGTAGCCGATTTTCTCTCATCTTTCCTTCAATTTCGGCTACTGGCCCTAATTTATTAAACCGCAGACCAAAAGCAAATGGTAATGGCTTGATTAGAGGCTGGGTATTGGGAAGCTCCAAGAGATCTTTAACTACAACAGAGGCTTGGGCCTAGTCTGATGCAAAATTCTACCAATGTTGGAATGTGTTCCAAATAAGAAGACCAAGTACCTGCTCATCCCTCTATACAAAGATACTTATTCTTTCATCATTGCCCTTTCCTCTTCGAACTTGTGCAAGGTAGATGCAAATGCTTGGAATAGTGGGTGCTTGGGCTGGAGATTGTTATTCCATTTTGGTGGAGGGGTTTTTGGGACACAGTGCAGATTAGAAGGCATGTACTCTGTGGCGCTTCACAGTTTTGATGGTTGTTAGGATTGTTTGGATGGAAAGAAACAATAGAATTTTTGAACATAATAACTAGGTGGGCTTTCTTTGGGGGAAGAATACTTTTGGCATTTTTCCTGGTGTCTGCGTCAAGATTCGAGACATTTTAGACAGTCCTTAGGTTTATCTTTGCTGGGGACCTTATTCTTTGAATTTTCTGTTGTGCAATTTGTTTATAGCTGTTTTGTTTGGACTCAAGAGTAAATCTTTTGTTTTCTTGTTCAAAATTTTGTTTCTTATTAAAAGAGGAGATGATAAGGCCTATGGTGTTCACTTTATAGCTGTATTGCGAGACAACATCTATACTTAGATGATTAATTTATCTTTGCAGGATCATGGATTTCACGTGCAAAATAGTCGGTACATTTTCTACATCTACCAGTGCTAGAATCATAATGTAAAAGAACTGTACATCTTGTATGCTTGCTAATGCATTCTTATGTCATTCCAGACTTACCTACAGCGATCTATGCCTTCAGATACCTGAACCAAAGTTTAGGCAGTGTTTGTTAAACACACTAGCTATCCTTTTCAAATTGATGTGTTCATATCATGAAATCATGGGCTTTCAGCTGGATAATAGGGTAAACTTCGACTCACGCTTTTACTTGATCGTATTATTTTTAGTATATAATTGGTAATGTCTTTATTTAGTTTTGTTGCATCAACTTCTTCCAAATTTTAAATAATGTTAGTTGATAGTTCCTCTATGTTACTGCTTGTTACCATTGGCTGGTTAACTATATTTGAATGTGACCTGTCCTTTAGAAAGGCTTTTTGCTATGCAGTGTTGTCTCTAAATCATTTTCTGTTTGCTTTGTCAGAACAGTTGAAAATCGTGTTGCAAAATATTTATGCACTCAAATGTATTATGTATCAGTATTATACATTAAATTAACCTGTTTTGGTCTGTTAGTAGTTTTCTTTGGATTCCGTTAACTGTATTACAGCCATAGTGGTCACATACTTTATGACTTTAGGTATTTTGCAGAAATACGGTTCCTACATACATACATGATCCCACAAAAACAGAATCATTTTGTTTTTCTGGATATGAGAGGAATATTTGTCTTTGTTTTAGGATTCAGCCCGTAAAACTCCAAGCATGACACAGAAGGAAAGTGACATCTCTCCGACTCCAGGAGGGGTTCAGCAAATTTCACCTCCTTGTTCTTCCCAAAAAGTTAATGGCTCTCTCGTCGAATATGTAGATATAGTGCCTGGTTCAGCCTACATAGATGATCCTACAACAACCTGCTCTGTGGTTGAATCTACAGGAAACACAACTTCCACTAGTTATCAAAATTTAGTTGATGAGGCAAGTAAGGATGATAGTACAACATCAACAAGTGGATCCCCATGGTATCAACTGAGGAAAGATGCCACAGCATTTGTTTCACAAACCCTTCAGAAGGGACGCAAAAATCTCTGGCAACTCACAACTACTCGTGTATCGGTCTTGCTTTCTTCAACTTCTGTTTCTTCTGCTAGCATACACCAATTCTTGAAAAACTATGAAGATCTAGGTGTCTTCATCTTGGCCGGGGAAGCATTTTGCGGATTTGAAGCAGCTGACTTCAGGCAGAAGTTGAAGGCAGTATGTGAAAATTATTTTGTAGCTTTTCATCGGCAGAATATATATGTAAGTTAACTTCACAGGTTTTGTCCTCCAAATAAGGCTATGCCATGTGATGATTGATATTATGATTGTTTATTACTTTTCTTTTTAATTTCTATAAAACGGATTGGTTACTGATTACGAAATTATGATTTGTTATGAACTCATGACGAAATAAGAGCTGTGGACTACCAGGCATTGCTCACCTACCAGATGTGATGTTACATACATAAATAGTCTTTTAGTGCATTTGCTTTTACTTGGCCAAACTTGTAATATCACATGCACGATAAAATCCTATTATCCTACTTAGGTGGCATGCGCATAACTGGTCTGCCGCCATGGTTGTCAAGTCTTTTGTGTTTATTTCAATTCAAATATCTTAGAAACATTTTGTTTGAACAGTTTTGCCTCCCAACACTTATTTTACACATTATTAGTTCTTTTTTTTTTTTAAATTATGTCGTAGTAGAATTAAGCCTTTACTATGCACAACACTGTCCAGATGCACTTATATAGGTAGTTGAAACATAATTTTTTTTTTTTCAGGCGCTTAAAATGGTGTTGGAAAGAGAAATTTGGTTGATAATGCCACCAGATACAGTACAAGAAATTACATTTCCTGGGCTTGCCGGTGATGGAGCACCTATAATTGTTTCGTCTGAGGGTAAGTCTAATGTCAGGGTTCTACATTCTAAGTCTACAAGTGTTGTTGATACCAGCACCAAGAAGAGTGGATTCTCTAATTGGCTTAGAAATGGAAACCCCTTTTTGTTAAAGCTGGCACATACATCCAAAGAAGGTCTTAAATGGAATGGCACAACTGGTGAATTTGATGGTAATTGTAGTCAAAGGCTTGGTGATAATGTCTCTCCACCAAGCAGTGATTCAAGACATTCTAATGGTGCTAATTCTGTTTTGGAAGAAGAAAATGAAGATCTTCTTGCAGACTTTATTGATGAGGATAGTCAACTCCCAAGTCGAATTTCGAAACCTAGACTTTCAAGAAATCAATCTTTACATTGTACCGATGGAGAAATCACAGCCCAAACTGGATCATCTATTTGTCTTCTAAGGTGAACAGCTCTCTATTTACTGGAGTCTTTTGAACTTTAAGATATAAAAGCTTGAATTATGTATTTGGTAATGGTGCGTGATCAGTTGATCTGTATGTTCTTTTACATTTTAGGTCAATGGATAAATATGCCAGGCTTATGCAGAAATTAGAAATAGTCAATGTTGAGTTCTTCAAGGTATCTTATACTCTTTATGTACCTTTTTCTCACTTTTGTGTCTGTTCTTTATGCTTATTAATAAAAACCTGTGATGAATCTATTTTCCTGATTCAGTATATTGTTTCAGGGAATATGCCAGTTGTTTGAGGTATTTTTTCATTTTGTGTTTGAAACATTTGCTCAGCAAAACAGCAATTCAGGTGGAAAAGGGTCACCTGATCCGATTAATTGTGAGTGCTTTCTTTTTCATTGCTTCAAACTATTATGCGTTCTTTATCTGATCATCTACTGATTATGATACTTTCTCATTCTGATGCACACTTCAAAACCTTATCATGTTCTACACAGATCGGCTGAAGACAGCCTTGTCCAGAATACAACAAGACTGTGACCAGTGGATAAAGGCCCCGTCATCTTCATCCACATCTCTAAATTCTTCATTTGCAGACATCACGCCAATGAGTCCTCCCAGTAACACACCAGGAACATCCTTTGGTCTCAAGGTATTAATTAAATATCATGTGGTCCTTCTGGATCATCTCTCAGATTGAAAATAATAACAACTTTTCATTCCAACTTTTTTGAGTTTTATGTGCCTTGGGCATTTATTACATGCCCTACAAGTTAGAAAGTTATACGTGCCATACTTGTGCATTTATTAATATTGGCAGTTTTTCATGGTCTGCAGAGCATATATGGGTTGGCGTGCTACACCTATACATGTTTCAGTCATCCTTTCTATTTCTTTTTAAATGTTAAGAGACGATGATGCTGTACACTAGTTTCAATCCTTGTAATATTGCAGTATAACTTCATAAATTTCATGCAATTCCTTAGTAACATTTCATATTATGCTATTCCATGATGGAATGGATGTTACCAGATGTTCTGTACTTTCTTGGTTATAGTTAGAACGAAGCTATATGCAATGTAAATCTGCTTTAAGTTGCACAACCATTATGTTGCAGGAAAGATGCGCAGGTGCTGACACTATCTCCCTTGTTGCTCGAATATTGCATAGATCTAAAGCTCATCTCCAGACAATGCTACTTCAGAGTAATGCTGCTGTAGTTGAAGACTTCTATGCACATCTGGTAGGTTCCTTTGTTATTGTCTGCTGGAGTTTTCAAAAGATTTCATGCTATCCTGGTGAAGTGTTAAAATGATGTGATACGATCTTAGTTTAACTTTCCATAGTTGACTATTCAGGGATAAATGACTAGGAACATGTTTTATAATTATAAAATGATTCTTGTTACCATTGAATCTCATAAATAAATATCTGTGTGATATGGATGATACTATGAGGAGGTTGTGTAATTGTATTTGTATTGGAAAGTGATACTTCTTAGATAATGTGCATTTGACATTGAAACATGAAACCAAAGTAGAAAAAGAAAAATGTATGTATATTGCCAGATACTGCTAGTGGAAACTTATCGATACTGTTATATACTAGATAGGCTTATATAATTAACATTTCATTTTCATTCCAGCAATTAAGTTCTTGTATGTTTCTCACAATTTTATTAAAATGACTTGTTTGATTTCTTTATTTGTTATTCATCTGTAAGTGTCAAATTTTTTGACACATGATTAAATTTTCTTGATGAATGCCCATAGTTCAGATTTGAAAGTTAAGTATATCTTTATTAGGTTGATGCTGTACCAGATCTTGAAGAGCACATTCATAGGACAACTGCAAGACAACTGCTCCATATTAATGGGTAAGACCAGAGAGTTCATGGTCTGGTTTTGTTTATTTTACTAATAGGTGTTTCTTTCCGCAGATAAATTAAACATCATTTTATTTAAAAAAGTTCCCCTTGTCTCTTGGTTTCTACCTTTTCATTTCATCATATGAGGATAAAGTTCTCATTCTAATTGTTGTCATGGAAACAAAAAAAATGAAAAAAAGATAACTCAATTTGGCATCTTTTGATCAGCAATTAGTGCAATATTGGCATTATATTTATTGCTCCAATTATCTATGATTTTTACCTTCAAGTCTCTCATGGACAACCATTATTTGCAGTTATGTGGATCGGATAGCCAATGCAAAATGGGAAGTAAAAGAGCTTGGACTAGAGCATAATGGGTTAGTTTCTTGATATTTATTCTTTATTAGGTCTAATTCATGGTTCCTCTTTGCATGTCAATCCTTGATCATGTTGGCCTTGTCTTTATATGTGCAAGAAACAGAAATTTGTGAAAAATTCTTGGTGAAATGGCTTTCGCCCCAATTTTTTCTCTCTAGTACCATATGACAAGTGTCAAGTTTTCTAACATGAGTTGTTGCTTTAATAGGTATGTTGATTTGTTATTGGGAGAATTCAAGCACTATAAAACAAGGCTTGCTCATGGAGGAATCCGCAAGGAGGTAATTACTGGCAGTTAGTTTTTCTAGGAACAATCACAATAAAATATAGAAGTTGCTCCTCTCTCAATATGGTTATGACCAAATTTTACGGCTACTGTGTGAGTTTATTATGTGCAGCATTAGTTAATACCTGTAGTTCAATGTGTCATGTTTGTGACTATACCTATTATTGTTCTCTTTTGTTTTCTTTTTGGTGAGAGCCCTGGCGGGGAGGAATGGGTTTGGATGGTTGGGATGACTCTCATGCTCAACGATGCGTCAATACCTGTGGTATACTGTGTTGGGGTTGGGGGAGGGCTGGGGAATGTGTTTGGATGGTTAATACGATGGCTCTTATGCACGATGATGCATGTTAATACCTGCATTTTATTGTGTTGGTTGTATTATTCTTGGTGGGTGGGAGAGGAGTGAGGGATAGGGTTTGAGTGGTTATTGTGTGGTTATTCTGTTATGCCATTCTGCCATATCTTAAAGTAAAGTTTTTCCCGGGTCATAAAAGAAAAAGAAATAAGTTAGTAGTTTTACATTGGGTATGGATTGTTATTTTGTTATTTCTGTTAGGCCATTCCTCTTTGTCTAAAGTTCCATTTTCCCCGGGCGATAAATAATATTTTAGGTTTTAAGTTGTGTATATCAGACTACAGGGATAAATTGCTCATATATCTTATACAAGCATTTTTGACATGACGCAACTGCGACATATGAAATTGGTAATTGCATAGTGAATTTCCTTTTGTTTGAGCTAAGAGCCTTACGTGTGATCTAAAGTGAGCATTTGAAAAATAAAAATGTGCTTGATTAAATTGCACATATAACATATTATGTATTGGTGCATGTAGGTTCAAGACCTCCTCTTAGAATATGGACTTGAAATTGTAGCCCAAACTCTCATAGAAGGTCTCTCCCGTGTCAAGAGGTGTACAGATGAAGGGCGGGCTCTCATGTCGTTGGATCTACAGGTTCTCTCTCAAATTGGACCAGCTATGCATTTCAATATTCCTTTAACGTTTCTCTCCTTTGCAACGTAATAAATTTCAGGACTCCTTTGTGGGTTTCAGGTTTTGATCAATGGCCTGCAGCATTTTGTGGCCTTGAACGTGAAGCCCCATTTACAAATAGTTGAAGCCTTCATTAAGGTAAGCTCAAACGTAGATTACATACGTAACAAGATCTTATGAAAGCAAGATTTTGGGAATTTGTTGATTGTTTTTATAGATAAGCGACTAGAACAATTTAGTGGAAGTGGGGTTTTGCAACTAACTTTCACTCTTTCTACTCTTGATCAGGCATACTATCTCCCGGAAACTGAATATGTGCACTGGGCACATGTTCACCCGGTAAGAGATTCATTGCTACAGACTTACTCTGCCCAGATTTTGGACACTGATTATCGTACATCATGAATACGAACTTACCTTCTCTTCTGCAGGAATACACAAGAAATCAAATCGTTGGGTTGATCAACCTTGTTGCCACTATGAAAAGTTGGAAGAGAAAAACCAGATTGGAGGTGTTAGAAAAGATTGAATGAGCATGCAACTTCGGATAAGCGTGGTAGGTTTTTTAATCATTAGAACCTCACACGTTGCTCGTCACTCACTTTCCAGTTAATTTTTTTTTCTAATGAGCCATGTATATTCGACTTTTCATCGTTATGTCGATTTAGGTTGTATATCTTCTCGTGTCTGAGTTTGTAATATATTGTCATCCCTGATAGGGACGATTAAATGTATTTTCGGATCACATGAGTCTTGAAATAATGATATACCAAGAGGAAAAGATACAATTGTAATAACGAGATTACATCAAACTAGTAAAGCTTCGACGCAGTTTTCCGTTACCTTGCTCGAGCTTATGCTCCTGAATTGGTTCCGTAGGATCGCTATTCGTATAAATCTTTGTGTAGTGGTTGATGCTGAACGGTTTGATATTATTAGTGAGTTCAACAAGTGTATAGCAGAAGCTATGGTTCCAATCAACTTTTTGTGTTCCATTTCTTGTTAACTTGGTATCAATCCCTTGGAACTTGCCAATCCTTCCCCCAAAACATAATGTTTAGGCCGGATTTTAGAAGGTCAAAAATGTAATCGCCAATAAAAATATTAGGGAAATATTGCCTCGAATGATCTTTTGTTGTGTTAATTATGGTTATCGACATATATTTAGGACCCTTTTAATAATTATATTGTTTTTAATTTTGAAATTTACGCTTTTCGTGTTTTAAGATACGATGAAAGTATATGGGCACGGGAGGGATGAAGAAGGGTGATGAGAAAAAGGAAGAATGGACTAAAACAAAATTTTGAAAGTGAAAAAGGCTTAAAATAGTTTTTGGTTTTTGCTTTTAAGTTTTGATTTCGTGTCCTCAACATATTTCCCTTGTAACTAACACAAAAACTAAAATTCAAAAACCAAAAACAAAATAGTTATCAAATTTGTTAAGTGATTATTAATGTTAGGACAAGTAAACAAAGAAAGGGCAGCTAGTAGATGGGACAAGAATAAAATTAAGGGAGTTTTAAAGAAAAGCCCACGGTACTATTCATTTTAATGAAAAACCGTATTTTTACACTAAAAAGTCAATACCGGTACTATTCATTTTACCCTTTATTTTGTCCTTATCGTTAAAACTCAAAGTTTTCAAGTCCTTTTCGTTAGCTAAATTGTAGCAAAGGTCCCCTAACTATATTAGGAGTTTAGTTTTCATCTCTAATCTCTACGAATAATTTTTCTCGTCCTCAAATTATGTCATCTGTTGCACTAGTAGCCTTTTTTGTAAACTTTTCGGTTAAGTTGAGGGATAAAATAGGAATTTCCACCAAGAAATAAGAAAATAATTTTTTTTTTTAAAGAGAGACCTGGCTCCTCAAGGATTGAGGAATTCCTTAAAATACTTCATGATCTATTTATAGAACTTCGTGCTTATGATCGAGACTCTCTAACAATTGACTAAATGATCTTAGTTTTAATTGATATTTTGCATAATGATCTTTACATAACGATTTATAATACGAACAATTCTGATCACATGTACGAAATTCTGAATATGCGACGAAGTATTTTGAGGAGGAACTCCTCATTAATTTTAAGGAGCCAAACTCTTCTCTTTTTCAAATAAATTAGATTGTTTTTCCTATATGAAAAGACCATTGTACCCTTAAATTTTACAGAAAAAGAAGACATATTTAACAGAATGACCACTCATACAATGTAGAGTTAACTTGGAGGACGGAAGAAAATCATGTGAGAGTTCAAGGCCAAAAACTAAGCATGAGGTGATGTTCATGAAACTTTGTATCACTCACCGTAAAATTAAATATCTTTACCCTAGAATATTTTTATTTACAGCTAAGCAGGTTTTATGTCCACATGAGGGTTGGAGCACGGCGAAGCCATGTTCATGCAATGATTTGCTCTCTCGACATCATCTGCACAATTGCGGAGATGCGGATTTGTGGACTACACCTCTCTTAAAAGAAAATAAGATAGAAAGGGACAATTTTAATAACCATGATTGCAAAAAATAATATAAACTTTGTGGATTCCCCTTTTTTTTTTTTTTTGCTTCATGATGAACTATAAATTCTTAAACTTTTTCATGTTTGGACCATAAACAAAAGGGTTTTTATATAAATAGTTCATGAGATTGATCAAACTCATCATTTTAGTTCTTCATTTTCAAAATCAATCAATGTCGTTCCTGACATTCACTATCGCACATCAGTTTGGTCATTCCGTTAAGATTCTATCACCTATTATGTTAGTTTGTATATGAAACCTACAAATCAAATGAAATTGTGACACGTACACAAAATAAGGGTTTTTATCAAAAATGATACCTAACATTGATCAAACTCTTCATTTTTGTCTCTGAGTTTCAAAAATGAATAAATTTAGTCCTTGACTTTCAATACCACATGTCAATTTAATCCTTCCGTTAAAGTTCCGTCAGTATTTTTTGTCCCACTAATCCAAGCATTTGGCGCCACATGGATTAACTATAAGAAATTATTTTTTTTAAGATTTAAAACTAAAAGTAAAATAAGAAACTAAAAACCAAAATTAAAAGAAGGAAAAAAGTCATCGTCGTCTTCATCAGGGTATCTCAAAAAAAAAAAAAAAAAAAAAAAAAAAAAAAAGAAAGAAGGCACCATGGCACAACCAAAATACTTGGCCCCCTAAACTCACTCCTCATTCTATGTAGGTTATAATCCTATCAAAATTGGATTCAATTTTATTGAATTTAGACTGAGTGTTTTTTTTTTTTTTCCAATTGGGATGCAAGAAATGTCAGCGTGGAATACTCATTCGTTGGTTCACTCTTAAAAAAAAAAGTTTCTTATAGTTAATCCAAGTATGATTGGATTAGTGGGACCACATCAACATACAAACGAAAAATATTCATGAAATTTTTAAGGAAGGACTAAATTAATGTGCGGTAGTGAAAGTCAAGGACCAAATTTATTGATTTTTGAAACTCAATGACCAAAATGAGGAGTTGGATCAATGTCAGGGACCAAGTGCGATAAAAATCCTTATTTTCCACGTGTCACCATTTCATTGGATTTGTGAGTCCCGCATACAAACTAATAGAATAGTTGACGGAATTTTAACGGAATGACCAAATTAATGTGAAATAGTGAATGTCATGAACGACATTGATTGATTTTGAAAGTGAGAGACCAAAATGATGAGTTTAATCAATTTCAGATACCATTTGTGATAAAAACCCTAAACAAAAATTAGCCTGATAGGATGGTTCTTGATTTTCGGAATGATTAAAACTAGTTTTTATTCATCTTCATCTCTATAGTTTAGAGCAAACAATCCATAAGAGTGTGAAGTCATCAGCATTCGAGGTATAGAAAACAACTTAACTAACAAAGTGTCCCACTTGTAGCATAAATGTTTGGTTTCAAAGTTAAAAAAGGCGCAACACACATTCGTACTAACACATATCTATCTATTGTAAGCATCCAACAGTGGCAAGCTCACAATTTCTCTCTCTCTCGATTCTCTTTGTGGCATAAAGAGGCAAACAAAAAGCCTGAATCAAATAGTTTGTCGTAACCAGAACCAATTTAAACCCCAACATTACGAGGGTTGGATTCAATTAATAACTGAATAAGAAAGTTAATGCTTAAGCATAAGTGAATTAAATTAGTTAATCAATGTAACGTCTGTCTTCTCATTCAAATTCAAAAGACTACCCTTATAAATTAGATAAACAGAAAACCGTCGTATCAAAAAAAGAAAAGAAAAAAAACATCTTTGATTGTGATCAAACAACTAATCTTAATTTAAAAAAAAAAAACACCAAACTAATCAGAGAAATGTTGGACCATATACCAATTGAAGAATGAAACAATTGCTGCAGGCTCCTACGAACGTAAAAATATCTACCCTGCACCGTATGCAGCTTTTTCCCCTCATTTCATTTTTGTGTTCCGCATGGTTATTGTTTGCTTCTTGACTCTTGCCTCTGGTTGCCGTGTGCCAACACTCTTTCTTTTCTACGTAGAAGCAGCAGCAGCAGCAGGTGATTGTGTGATGTCAGCCACCATGTTTAATGCAATGCATGGCTGATCCACCGGTACCTGTAAATTTTAAAAAATATCAATGAAATCAGTAAATATTATAAAAACGAAACTAGTTACATATTTTTAAATAAAAAAATGGAACTAAAACAGTAAATTGTTGTTTATATTAATTTAATTAAATATTGTTGTGTATTTTTTCTAAAATATTTAGAATGGAAAAGGTCTCTGGGTTGGTCAGACTTTGTCAGCTTTGTCTTCCACACGAGTGGTGCCACATATATACACCGACCGGTCAGACATCTCTGATTTCATGGACTGTCAGTAGTAATATATTGTTATATAGTACTTCTAGTAATTGTCACGTCATATGCATGCAATGCAATGCAAGATATATGCATGTCCCACCCTCCAACCAAAGTTTGACTTCCTCTAAATTTCCCACTTCGTCCCTCTCTCTCTCCTTATCATGTTATATATGGTTATAATTATGTGACGTTAAAATTTTATGTTAGAATTCCTATAATCCATATCGGCCAGAAGGCTTGAGAACAAGCAATTTAAATAGAATTACCTCACTCTAACTAATACTGAGGCATTTTGCAATAAAACCTCACACATGACGGATTGAGCAGGTGACCAAGTAGGAACAGTATCAGTGTTGTTGAAGTGGGCCCATGACCCGTCTACTTGAAATTTAACATGGTATTAGAGTAGCTCCAGCGGGAGCTTTTGCTCCGGGCACAGGCCCGTGAACAGGGCTAGAGAGCCCGATTGATTTGGTCCAGCGTGTGGTAGCCCGAGGGACAGGCCCAGCCCGGGGGAGAGGCCTGGCATGAGTTGCCAACCCGAGAGCCCGAAGTGGGTGTGACGTCAGGGCGACGTTAGCTGCTTTTTTTATTTTTTTTCTGTCAGGCGCGTGGCCTTCAAGCGCGCGTGGGCGCGCGTTAGGCGACATAAATTCAGAAATGGGGCCCGCGGCCCACTCAGATTTCTTAATATTGGGGAGGCCACGTGGCTTCCCCATGTCCGTTGGATTTCAACGACTATATTTTATGGATCGTTGGATTTTCAAAGGTAAAAAAAAAATTAAAAACCTCATTTAATTTCAGTCGTTGGATCTGAGATCAACGGTCCACGTTATTAGGCTATGGAAATTTAAAAAAAAAAGAAAAAAGAAAAAACAATTTAAAATTTTGAAATGTTACAGTTGTGCCACGTGGCACAATCTGGAGTGCTGGAAATTCAAATTTTTTAATCCAACGGCAGAGATTAATTAGGTGAATAAAAATTAAAAAAAAATGTAAAAAATTATTATAAATCAGAAAATAAAAATGAGAAAAAAAAAAAAAAATTGATTTCACTTTTCTATAAATACCTTCACATTATCTTCTACCTTACACCACAATTTCATATTTTCTCAACTAGTTTCAACCACATTCCTATCTTTCTTTCAAAGTTTCAAAGTTTCAATCTTATCCGATATTATAATTAAAATTATTTTGTATTATTTTATAAATAAATAAAATACTAATATTTTATTGCCTATTGCCAGGGCTATTGAAGTGTAACGGTGGAGATGCAAATACTATTGCCAGGGCTATTACTATTCATTAAGGGCAGTTACTGTTCATTAGGTGGATTGAATAGTGTATAGCCTGGGGGGAGGGCTCCAACGCTGGAGTTGCTCTTAGAGCCAGGGGACGAGCTCATACTACCACGTGAACGGGTGAGTCCCCTTTGACCTTGCGCCAATGGGTGAGCCCCGACTTGGCTCCACGTAGGCTAAGAGATGCCACGTGAATGGGTGGGTCTTTATTGGCCCCGTGCGAACGGGTGAGCCCTGGCTTGGCTCCACGTGGTTGCCGATGTGTGAAACTTCACGTGTGACCCATAAAATTGGGTCTCACGTGCGGGGGAGTGTTAGAATTCCTCTGTCCCACATCGGCCAGAAGATTTGAGAACAAGCCCTTTAAATAGAATTACCCCACTCTAACTAATATCGAGGCATTTGGCAATAAAAGCCCACACCTGATGGATTGAGCAGGTGGGCAAGTGGGGACAGTATCGATGTTGTTGGAGTGGACCTATAGCTCGTTTACCTGAAATTTAACAATTTATTTTAATTTTTTTAATTAAAAAAAAATATCAGAGGAAGAAAGAAAAAAAAAACCCCTAAATAATACCTATGAGTACGAGTGTTGTGTATTTTTGATATTTTTGTTTAATTTTAAATCATGATAAGATTAGTCGCACATAATTGTTATCATATTTGTGAAGTTTGTTTTGGAATTCTTGCAATTAAATATTTAAAAATGAAACAACTATAAAAATACGGGTTTTTTTTTTTTTTTTCATATTCTATACAAGTATTGTCTTCATAAATATATATCTTTTATCGTATGATGCGACAAATAATAATAAAAAAACGATCAAACAATTATATAATGTAATAAAAATGTGATATATATTATGGGGTTGTTTTTAAAATCGAAAACTAATGAGAGTATGATTATCTTTCCTCTTTTTTTTCCCTTCTCTTCCTTTTTCTCATATTTGAACGGTCACGGTTAAACTATATCAACGTCTTATATTAAATTTTTATAGAAAGAGAAAAACAAAATAAAAAATGTGAGAAAAATAAATGAAAGGAGATGAAAAAATAAAAGGAGATAATCTTAGTCCAAACTAATGGGATCATTTGTGTTTGCTCTATTTGATACTATTTTCTTTCTTTTGGCATGTCACTTGTCACTCTCACGTAAGCATCCAAGGTACAAGCTGACATACAAGCTCAGGCCAGCTTGTCGGGTTTGTTTAAAGTGATTGCATTTAAGACGTTCTGTCTCGATCATCCAATCCTAAGGTGAATTCGGGTTTGACATGAAACTGCTTCTAAAATAGTTAAAAGTGTTTTTTTTTTAAATATTTTTTTTATATTAATCTTTAATAAAAAATAAGTAAATTAAAAAATATATATATTTGGAATACTTTTTATAAGAAGTATATAATTGATGCTTATTGCAAAATAAACTTTAAGTGTCATTGAAATTCATAAACATTTTTTCTAAAATTATTTTCAGTCATATTAAAATAATTTTCAAACAAACCCTTTAATCTTAGAATACGTTTCTCTTAAGTTGAAATCGCAAAAAGTGCTTTAAATAGTACGCGACATAATAATGAAAGATGAAAGTCTCTCTATCCAAATATTTACTTTCAACATTTTGTAAATTCTAAGTAAATTTTAGAACATTTTTATATTTAAGAAAACAATTTATACATACCATTCTAATCAGTAGACTGAACTAATCAAAGATTCAAAAGAGAATTAGAGCTCGCATTTAGAAAACGTGTCTAAAAGGTGAAAAAAGAAGAAGGTAGAAATCACTCCTCTATAATTAAGATTTGAAAACAAATTAATCCAAACAATTGGTAGACCAGCATACAGCTAGGGGTTACACTCAAAACGCTTAATGCACATGGACAAATGAGTTGCTACATTTATACACCTTAATAAGCTTTCATTAGAGAGAATATTATTGCTTTAAGCAAAAGTTTAAACATATTATATACATGTGCAATGTCATATTTTCACTTAAAACTTTATCCAAAACCATGACAAGATTATGAAGATGACATCTTAACTATAGCATAGGGCTTTGGGTTTCCACCTATGTGCCTCAAGTTAAAATTTTCTCATCTCTTAAATTATTGTAATAGTTTTGAACTCTTCTAGTTGCCTCTTAATAATAATAATTTTTTTTTATAAAAAAATTACGTTTTTAATATTCTAACAATGTATTGGCTATAGATATGCATCTCATATTTTAAATAGATCGAGAAATCAAATCTCAATTTTACTCATCTTAAGTCGACGCTTGGACAATATTTCGTTGTAGTAGTTTAATTCTGTGTATATAATAGCAGTGTTCGCAAAAAGTTTAACGAGAAATGATGATTTTTTTTTTTTTTTTTTTGGACAACACTTCTTAAAAAATAGCATTATTTGCACTTTGCATGAATGCCTCCACAGGACAGTGCAAAAGCACAGTGTTACCCCCTTCCAAAATAGTGATGTTGATTTCTTTGTATATTTTCTTTCATTTTCCTAAATTGAGCAAGTGTGTTACATCACATGAATATAATATTATGATAGGGTTCCATGCTAATAAAATAAAAATATGTGTAATATTATGTTCAAACTTTTTTATTTTACTAGCATGAGCCGCCATATAACAGTATGCAACCATATAACAATATATTTGTGTTACGTAAGTTAACATTATTATCATCATGATCATAATAGGTAATAATAGGTAGAGAATGACAAGACATGACACTGATATGACATTGAAAAAGAAGTAATTACTGTGTGCTGGGGGAGGAAAGTTTTGACTTACAAAATGTCCTGCTCCAAGAATCCAATAGAAGTGCAGGTTTTTGTACGATCTGGTGAACCCTCTTGTAAATCCTTCTTTGCCACAATAAAGAGGGGTTCTACTCTTGTTCAAGAAATTTGGGAGTCCTTCCCACCTGAAAAACAGAATGGATAAAACCACCCACATGAGGGAGAGAGGGAGAGAGGGAGAGAGAGAGAGAGAGAGAGAGAGAGAGAGAGAGAGAGAGTTTACTTGAGCTTTTCGACCCATGCTTCAGTCCCCTTGGTTGCACATATGAGATCAACCTACAACAATTACCAACCAAATCATGTCAAACCTAGCTAGTTTGCAAAAATTTAATGGTATCCAATTCTTAATTATAATTAACTTTAAATAGGTGGTGATTTTTGTTTTTGGTGTAAGAATCAATAAGCGAAGAGAAATATTATCATAATCTAATACTAAGTGGTTAGGCAGTTTTTTTAAGTTGAATGTGCAACTACTGATGCTAACACACTTCTTAATTCTAGAATGGATCTATCAATTTTCGATTGGTTATTCCTAATTTTTGTTAATAAAATAAAACTGTTGGCTATTGCTGTTTAAAATGAAAGCAATGTTGAGAAAAACTTACTTGCCCATTGTATATTGTGACATTAACCCCTTTAGCAAGGAGTTCATCAACCTAAGTGGAGAGAAAAGGGAATTAAAAAAAAAAAAAATTAAAAGTTGGCACAAGATTCTTTCAAGACAAAGAAGAAATATCGTAGAGCAAAGACAAATTCAATTTTCTTGCAGATAAAATACTTAATTAGGCAAAAGTTAGCTCATTAAAAAGAATAATTAGAAGAAGAGACTTCGATTTCTCTATTCGATGCCTACAAGACAAAATATTTAATATTAATGAGTAAACTTGATATAAATTTAATTTGTGAGTTATTATTTTCATGGATGATAGGTAGATTAATTTTTATTTATTTTCGTAGACACCTTTATAACATGTTAAATGTATTTTATCAACATATGGTATATGTATCATATATGATGGCATATCAATTTTCTTTTAACTATTTTCTATGGAAGTATTTAGATTTTCCTATAATGCAGTGAATTTCTATAATGCACCATTCACTCTAATATTTTCTTGTAAAATTAACTTTTCTTTCTTTTATCTAAATTATAAAATAAAAAAATTAATTCGAACTAAGTATTGAGAGAATACTAAACTTTAATCGAAGTGTACGCTACAACTATATCATAATATAAGTAATATTATAGTTTGCTCTTCTGGATTAGGAAAAATTATTACCTCATTAATCCTTGGTTTCATAAAATCGCCTGTCATGGCTGAGAATACGTAATCAGACTGCCCTCCCCATCTGCAAACCCAAAAAATATGCACCACTGGCGGCTTACATCATATTTACCAAGCATTTTTAACTGTAAAAATTATATTTGCAACCGAGACGTATTTAAACAACAGATTGAAAATGATATATGCTCACGTCACGTCATCGGGGATGATCTTGAGCTTCTTTTTTATGGCACCGTTTAACAAAGAACCAAGATCATCATTACCACCACCTGCTGAAGACCGTAAAGAACTCAGGTATCTTGAATATTTTTTAACGTAAATTCCTTTGTTATATTGAATTGTTGCCAAGGATGAAACTGGATCCATTCCTGAATCCAACAAAAAATTATAGAAATCCTGCAAATGCCACAAATCCAATAAATAATTTAAATGAAAAAAATTGTGAGTTTTAATTGAATTTCAGTCACAAATAATTACTAAATTAATACGAAAATTAAAAAACAATTACCACAGCATTGCTGTTGGACATGATGACATGCTCAAGTTCACCCCAAGAATTGGCTGCGTCCACCAACTGACCATCCTGAATCTGTTGCTTAATTCTCCGAGCCACATTATTTGATTTCTGCAATCCAATGTCGTCAAGCCTTGACACGTCTTTGAGCAGAGGACCCCATGAAAGCTGTAATGTACACAAAATTAAATCATCAATAACTAAATATAATTACACATAAATGAAAATTTATCACTAGCATTATGGTTTAGTAATATAATCTTTTTAGTGAGATTTTAAGGTGATTTTCATGAATTACGAGTATGATACAAATTGATTGTTACTGTATTATGTGACCTAATCTAAGAACCCTACTCCCAACATGGTTGTGTATGAAAAACAATATAGACTAAACTAAATTTGAAAGTCAAACTGTAAAAATCTGCATGATACGGGAAAGACAATTATTGAGTCAAAAGCAGTTAGAACTATGGTAGCTTACCGCAAAATCTTCCGGGGAGATCCAACTGTCTCCCAATGCCACTCCTAAAAAAACAACCAAATAGTTCAGAGAAAAAAAATATACATTTTAAGATGTTGGTATATTTAGTTAGACCAATATTTTTAATTAAAACTTGATTAATTTAGTTTTAATTACCTCCAAGTCTAAGTTTTAGCTTTCCTTGTTGAATGGCTTTGAGAGCTGAAAGTCCAAGAGTGACTGCAAATTTACCTCCATAGGACTCTGCCACAATGAACAGAGGACTCTTTTGGAGGCTCTCATTTCTGTTGAAAACCTCCACCAGCAATGTGGTCAAATCAGCAGCTGCCTCCAAATCATTTTTCACAAACAGAGACGTATCCTCCACAAAACTGTATCCAGTCCCAACTGGGTTGTCCTGAATTATCCCAAAAAATCAAAAGAAATTTAAATTCATATAACTTAATGGAACCCAAAAAAAGAAAACAGAGTTTTGAGTACTTTTTGGTGAACTTACAACAAATAAAAGATCTGCTTTTTGCAACCAGGTTGAGTTTCTTGGGTTCAAATTCGTGTCCAATGGACCAACCTCTTCAAAATTCCCAATCCCAACTCCTGAAGCTCCCTGTTTTTTGGAAAAATAATCAATGTAAAATAAAATATCTGGTTTGTTCATATTATTTGATTTGAGGTAGTTTGGTAATACTCACAGGTCCACCCTGAAGCCAGAGAATGGTTGGCCATGGCTTGGAGGGATCCTCAACTCTGTTGGGACTTCTGTAGAACCACCAGAACATATGGGCTTCTGTGTAAGAACAAAACCAAAACAAAAAGGTGAACAAAAATTCCATGAGCATTAACATTTCTGCTTCATTACAGAAAGAAAATATATTTCTATGTGTGTGTGTGTGTGTGTGTGAATTGCTTACTGGGTCTGACTTCAACATAGCCCCACTCCTCTGATCCATCTATGGTTCCTGCAGCAGCTGCTGTTATTGCAGTTCCTCCATGAAAAATTGGTATAAAAAGGAGAAGAGAGACAGCAAGAATTACAGAGAGATTTTTCATTGTCAGACCAAAGAGTCGAGAGAGAGACAGAGAGAGAGAGAGAGAGAGAGAGAGGGAGAGAGGGAGAGAGAGACAGCAACTTCTTAACCTGCTGGGAAATAAAACATGCAGTAAAAGGAGGTTTTATATGTAGAGAGACTACTGAGGATTAATATTGCGCAACAGAAAGCTTACTTTGTCTCTGTCTAACACAAAATAACAAAGAGAGGAAAAAAAATAAGTAGAAAATAACAAAGAGAGGAATAAAAATAAGTAGTCGGATATTGTTTCTATCATTATATAATAATAACTTTCAGAATTTATTTATAAACGGTCAAACGGTAAAATCAAAGAAAATATTTTGTTATTTAATTTCTTGTTATAGCAAGTGCACTCGTTGCGTGTATTCTTTGGCTCTTAATATACATGGTGTATAAAAAGGAGATATTTCAATATGCCAAACACTCTATACATATTAGCTAACAAAAAACTTCACAAATTCTTAAAAAATTAAATTCAGTTGATCATTTTAGAAGTACTCATAGAAACTCCTCGTTTAAACAAAACCCAAATCCCATGGATTCTTATTTCTTATTTCTTTCTTAATTTATAAGAAGAAACTCTTTTTGTGGAAACACGTTTTGCTCACGAATGACCATTTTTTCATTATGTTGAATATTTTTTTTTTGAATGACCGCATAATTCGACGGTGAAATCCATGTATAGCTGGGGTTCTTGCACAAGGTTATATATATATATTTAACGTTCATAATTTATGGTTGCCTATCTTGCACAAGATGAACAGCTTCCCCAACGTTGCAAATGAACTTACTGCCTAAACATTTAACTTGGCTTGTCGCTGAAGATTGTTGGATGATTGACATGTTTAAAACACATAGGAAGTCTCAATCTAATTGACATCTATTTAGCTTGGAAACCATTGTGTCAAGTTTTATTGTTCTTAACAATGTCAACCAAATAGATTAAAAATAACGGAAGATTGACAACAATTGTTTAAAACAATTTCAAAACGGAATTGTTTATTGGCATTTTAAAAACTTGTTTTACATGTATAGAACATGCATGATAACCTTTTATTAGTGTGAACAACAATAAATCTATTTATTGGATTATATACATCGATTCACACACACATAGAGGTTATGTTATAGGTAGCACGCTCGCATGCATGTGAGGCCATCCTATAAGCTCATCCTACTTTTAGTGGCCTCTCAGGCAACAATGCTTCTGAATAATTTCTTGCCAAAGAAAAGAACTGAGAAAATTGCATGAGATATATTAAATTTCTGAAATAGAAATCCTGCCTGGACAAGCTTTTACTGTCACGGCTAGTTTCCACTCGAAGAATGTGTGGTGAAACATCACTTGTGCAACAACCACAGAAATTGGGCTAAAGAAAAATGGACCTTACTTCGGACCACTATTTCAGGTTGCCCTCAATAGAAAAATGAAGGGAGAAGTGAACAAAATTTGAGTGCCTTATTCGGAAAGTTAGTTCCATATAAGATTTTTGAGCGAGAATCGATTTGAATAACCTACAGGCTAAGCAAAGATATTCAGCATTTCTGGCCAACTAATTGCCCATACGTTTTATCGAATGTGTCATGCGATATAAAATTGTTGTATGTGTTGGTTATACATGTAACCTTCCTTTACAACACCCATGTAAGTGGAAATCTATCATTTTATAGTGGAATTCACGTGTATGTTGTGGTCAGAGAAAAAAACGAGTTATATGTAACAGACGGATACTCATTATGAAACAATTTTAAAGAAGGAGGGTGTTTAATTTTTGAGGATTTCTCTTGAATGGGAATGCTAAGCTAATTATTGATAGAAATTTCTACAATATGGATGTTTGTGATATGGAATTTTTGGTGGACTCTACCGTTTTAGCTGTCCACGCAAGGGACACATGATGTGAAGTGAACTATGATGAGCTTCTAGCAAGCAAAATGCATATATAATTTGCATTCTCTCTCTCTCTCTCTCTCTCTCTCTCTCTCTCTCTCTCTCTCTCTCTCTCTGCAGGCCCATCAGATCATCATATAGAATGACGGAGAATTATAGGATAGACACAACAACCTTGAAGGTGGATAAGATTTTAACTATATATAGGCATGATTATTGTATATTAGTTGGATTTTTTCATGTGCTCATATATACGTGACAACACATGTGGTTCATTCGTTAGCTATAACAATCGGGAAAAAAAAATATCATTAGACCAACTTCGAAGGGTAGTAATTTCTACATTCCTCAATTTACTTCTTACACTTTTTAAGTTTTAACTGTTTTTATGAAGAGCTAAAATTTTGCGTTGAGTTGACGGTAAGACTTCCAACTCCAATGATAAAACATTTGTCTTAATAAGAGTTAGATTCTTACTTTTTTTTGTTGGTGAATTGAGGTTAATTTAAAGTAGTCACTTAGTAATATGAGAGATTTTGGGTTCGAATATCTTGGATGACGAGTTCTAACTAATTTATTTGAAAACCGTTTAGTGTAAATTTATTATTTTGTTGGTGCTTATGCAATTCTAAAATTTTTCCAGCAGGCAGCAACACATTACATAATTGTTCCCAGGTTTAATACAACTGTCTAACTGGCCAAATAGCTGCAAAAGAATTAAATAAAAAAAGATGGTTGAATGCAATTTTCATTTGGATATTGATATTCACACAATCATTTTTACCTCTTACACATCCTTGTTAATTTTTGGCTATTGACCTTCTTCAATTCATTAAATCCGACTGCCGAAAATCTAGAAGGATGTGTGAGAAGTAAAAATGAGTGTACAGATAGCATTACCCTTTTCATTTCTTTACTTCCCTATAGTTTTAAAGTTTTGTTTATTTCCTGCGTGGGCTTTCACTTGAAGGCATTTTTCGGGCCATAGCTTTGTGAGGGCTTGAGTAATGCCGCTGCAAACGAAAACAAGATTTTTCAAGCCCAGCCATCGACTCCGAGCATCCTATTGCCATATCTACCGCACTGATGCAGGCTTAGTGAGTTATTGAGTTGTTTCCTAGAAAAAAAAAAACAAAAAAGGATTAAGTACCTAAAACATTCAAAACAGGTACTTAGTCTTTTTAAACATTCAAAATAGGTATTCAACCTGTTGAACATGTTATATCCGTTAAGCTCTAATTAAATTTTTGTTAATTAACTAAGCTTTCTTTGTCTCCAACATTAATAGAAGGTCATGGAAGCTTAGGCTCCACAACGGCCACCACCACCCCCTTCAGCCATCACCTCCAAATCCAACTCACAATCACAAATCCACCCTACAACTCAAGCCGCCAACATCAAGAAGGTCATGGGGGTTGTTGAATTGCTATGGACAACCATGATGTGGTCACCACCATCTTCATCGCCCACAAAGAAGAACTAGAAGCTTTACTGGCCGAAAATCGGTGAATGAGACAATCACATGAGCATAAATAAACTCCTCGAAACTCTATCTGAATTCTTAATCATTTCTTTTGTTAGGAGATTTTCCGATCTTCATTTTTGTTTTCCATTTTATTCCTGAATTTGTTTTTCTATTTTTTCATCTTCATTTCTTTTTTGAAGTTATATTTATTATTATTTTAATATCCAAGTAAGCAAATAAGTGGGATCCATTGTTGCCACATGTACATGTAATAGAAAAATTAACTGGGACTTAATGGATGTGACATTTTAGATTGGGTATTTGTTCGAAATGTTTAAAAAGCTTGAGACTAATTTGGAATGACACTAAAAGGTTGGGGGACTTTAGACACTTAATCGAAAAATAAAATAATGTGGATTATCAGGCTATTCCAAGTTCGTCTTCAGTCTTCACTTCTACCTATTTTACGTAACTTAGTTGTTCACTTAAAACATTGACCATGAGGTAATGAAAGAACCTTGGCGCAACGGAGTTTATTATTTTGTTGAACAATCACTTAATATAGAAGCTAGACTCGTCATTTAGCACTACGGCCTAATAGTATTCTTCTTCATTTGTAAGTTAGATGTTTTAGGTTAAAAATTGCCAAATATGAATTCAAACCAAATTATAATGGCTAACCACAGAGGTGCAAGGAGGTACAGCTAGTGTTCTAGGCGAAGCTAAGCAGGTTTGGGCGGGGCTAGGTAGAGGCTAGACGAGTGTGTCTGGGGAACGCTGAAATTTGAGAATGTTTTGTTACAAAGCCGGCGGCGTGCCGAGGAAGAAGATTTTAAGATGGTAACCTGTATCTTTAACTAACACCCGTATCCCTATTTTTCTATTAACCAATCTTCTGATTTTTTTTAAAAATTTATTTTTGGCTAATGTTTATTAACTTCTTTTTATTTTTAAGACACACCACTTTTTTCGTACCAAATTATGATAACTAATTTGTTGTATAAATATGTTTTTTAAATAACTATGACATAGTTTAATACATAAAATAAATCCATGTAACTAGCATGGGTACATTAAGCAAAAAATAAATATGGGTATAAATTAAATTAAAAAGTAGGAGTACATATTAAAAATTAAAATATGGGGTACACATATACATTAAAAAAAATATGGGCTTAAAAAGAAATTAAAATATATGGATACTAATTAAAACTAAAATGAATATTTGTGTAAAATAAAAAGAAAAAAGGTACATATTAAAATTAAAATATATGGAAAATACTAAAAGAATATATTTAGAAATGATTACATATGTTTTCAGTTTTGAAATTGAAAGATGTTTACATGTAAAATCATTGAATATTCAAATAATAATGTGGACAAAAGTCAAGGACATTGATAAAAAAATAAAAAGGTAATACCAGAGAGACAATATTTGGAGACAATATTTGAAGATAAACTTGTTTGGGGTCCTACTTCCAATGGAGAGTTCTCAGTTAAATCAGCTCATAGAATTCAAATTGATGATAATCAAGATCATATATTTAAGGGGCTCCTTAACAATATTTGGAAACTAAATATTCCTCACAAGGTTAAATTTTTTTAGTTGGTTGTTGTTGAGAAACAAGCTAACCACTAATGCTAAATTACATAAATTCAATAATCACAATTCTGCCTTATGTCCCTTATGTAATAATGTTGAGGAAAGCATTGGTCACAGATTTAAAGATTGTCATTTTGCTCAGGAACTGTGGAAGATTGATAGTAATCTGCCTATTATTTCCTTGTTTCCATATGTTAATGACTGGCTCAATAGCCTAGAGTACATTGACAAGGAAGACTTGTCTGATCTTAGCAAGGTTCTGTTTATTTGGTGGCAAATGTGGAACGACAAAAGTGATTTTATTTTTAAGCAGATAAAGCCTAATCCTGTTTGCAGTTTCAAGACTGTATTTTTTATAGCCAAGAACTTCTTACTAGCGAATTCCAAAGGAAATGAGGCAGGCCACCATAGAAGTAACATTAGCATAAGATGGCATCCTCCAGAGGTTGAATATCACAAAATAAATTTTGATGGCTCTATTGTAAGTACCTCTGTTGTTGCAGGTTTTATCATTAGAAATCATCACGGTCGACCTTTTGTGGCGGGGTCAAGGAAGCTGGGTTAAAACACAATCATTGTTGTTGAGGCCTTGGCCGCTATGGATGCTCTTCAGATGGCCAAATCTCAGGGTTTAAAGAAGGTCAAGATTGAAAGGGATTCGAAGATTGTCATTGAGGCAATTGGGAAAGTGTAACATTCCTTGGCGTATTAGGGCTATCATTGAAGACATTAAATGGCTGGCCTCTTCTTTTGAATCTATTTCCTGGAAGCATATTTTTAGGGAAGCTAATTTTGTAGCTAATGCCATCACCTTTTGTGGGCATAGTTTAGAGAATTTTCATGTCTGGGTGGGATGTGCACCTCAAACTGCTTCTGATGCTCTGTTATTTGACTTCAGAGCCCTTAGGTGTTCCCCGGGTTTTTCCCTCTCGTAATGTTGTTTTGGTTTCTCACAAAAAATATTTGGAGACAATATTTGCAAACCAAATGATGTGTCACCAATATGAATGAGCACGTTTATCAATGCTTAAGTAATAAACCAATTATCAACTTTCATGTCCTTTAGTTTCCAAAATTTTGTCTACAAATTTAGTATCACTAGCATTATCCAAAATAAAAAAAGAAATAAGATTTCGATTAATGAGAAAGTAAAATGAGGGATGTGAACCTAATTTATCCGTAAAAAAATCTTACGAAAAATAATAATTTTTTTAACACACGATATTATCTACACTAATTGGATGTTAACATACATTACAATTAGTCTACTTGGCAAAACCTAGAGCCACTCGGATCCCTAATTGGACGTGGAACTAATACATGTTTCTTTGTCGTAGTTCCTGATTTCCCTTTCATAAATTGGAAAGGCTTCCCCGCCCAAACCTTCGTTCTCTCCCAATCCAACAGTCATAACCCTTCCCCTAAGCTCCAATCCACCCCCCCCCCCACCAATTCTTGCATCCTAACCGTCCGTTACAAAAAAAACTGTATCCTTTTTCTTTTCACAGATGTGAGCCCCGCATTTAACAATGGTATGTTTGTTGAAATTAAACATTGTTGATTGTAATCCTTGTTGGATTTGGTTTAGAATTTCTTTGTAATCTAGTGCTTCTTTTAAATTTGATTTTGTATTACTTGGATAACAAATATCTCTTATGGTTACTATAAATAAAAGCACTAATATAAAGAGAATATATATGCCATTCCTTATTCTTTCTTTCTCTCTGTTTGCCGCACTTTCTCTCTCTTCAATAAATAGGCCACAACAATATTGTCCTTTTTCATGTAATTCACATGCTTATACTGGTAAGGCTTACGTTACTCTTTTTAAAAAATGTTCAAACTCTCTCTTGTAATGTTTACGAGGAACGAGAGCTAGAATCTATCTAGCTTTGTAGTCTTGATTATTTTCTTGGCTTACCTAATCTTTTTTTCCTTGGCATCCAAACAGGTGGTGATGTTGGTACCTTCGTGGCTTGAATCCTTGTTGTCAACGACCTTCTTCTCCATCTGTGGCCGATCGCATAAAGATGGCCTGAGAAGCGAAAGCAACATGTACTGCTTAGATTGCAAGAATGGCGCATTCTGTTTGTATTGTAAATCATCAAGACACAAAGATCACCAAGTTATTCAGGTAATTAGGCATATACAAATTTCAGTTCTGGTTTTATTTATTTATTTATTTTTAAATTCAACTGTGTATAATTGAATTCTTTTTCTTTTTTGTGGGGGTGTGGATGCAGATCAGACGGTCATCGTATCACAATGTTGTGAGGGTATCTGAGATTCAGAAGGTGTTAGACATCAACGGAGTTCAGACTTATATGATAAACAGTGCGAGAGTGTTGTTTCTTAACCAGAGGCCTCATGAGCCTAAAACTGCCGTTAAAGGGGGCTCACATATATGTGAAACATGTGCGAGATGTCTCGAGGACCCTGTTCGTTTTTGTTCATTGGGATGCAAGGTTAGATATCATGTTCTTCTTTTTCTTTTCTCAATTAAAGCTTAGATTAACAAAATTTCCATATATAATCAACTAGGACATTGCAATCTTATCCGTCATTGGTACTTGTCATAGCTAGAGTTCATTGTGACTAAAATGTGCAATGAATGACAATGTAGGCCTTTGCCGATGACAATTTGATATAGTTGCGATTAGTCTTTATTTTGTCGAAGGTAGTTCTAATTGTTCGATACTCATCTGCAAGAATTTGTTATGTTATTGAATTAAATAACAATATTGGTACTAGGTTTTTTTTTTTGTTTGTTTCAATTCGGTTGATGATGTTGACTCAACAATTAATCCATATATATTATTGATTTTGATGACATAAGCTCGAGGGACTAAAGAAAAATGGGGAAGCCAGTGCAGTGAAGAAAGAAGATGAGGGAAGAAAGGAAGGGAAAAAAAGAAGGTTACCATCGAAAGAATTAGAAGATCAAATGCAACAAGACATGCACCAAAGCACTCCAACTCCAACTCCACCACCTCATCCAAATTTAAGGAAAAGGAGAAGAAAGGGCATACCTCATAGGGCACCCTTAATGTAAGGTTCTAATTATAATCTTATTGGAACTTGCTTAGCCAACTCATCGCTTACAAGTCCCTGCCATGCGTCCTAAACATGGTGGGACGCTGTGTTTATGGGGTTTTAAACAACTTAAAGTTGGGTTTGGGCACTGTTCTAAATTGGGTGCAATAGTTATGCATTAATTTTTGAAACATGTAAGGTGTAAATGGCAACCAGTTACACATGAACCGTTATATATATAAACAACAGCTCAGCTTTTTTTTTTTTTTTTTTTTTTTTTTTAATTTTAATTTTTAGATTTGGGATCAGATAGAAAATTGCAAAAAATGTAGGCTGCTGGTAGCCTAACCACAGAAAATAAGATAAAGAAATACACTTAACTATGTGTTTGTATTGCCACACAATACTACGGTCTGGTAGTATTCTTCTTCACTTGAAAGTGAGAGGTCATAGATTCGAATCTCGTGGATGTCAAATTTGATACCATATTAGGTTGCCCATTGTGTGACTTAGCCGAACTCCTCCTTCTCTTAGTGTAAAAATATATCAATGTACTAAAAAAAAAAAAAATTATGTGTCTACCTGTATTGCATTCCTTAATCAGAAACGTGAATCTGAGTGCATAAGTAGGAAAAAAAAAAATGGGATAACTGAGATTAAACACTGATGCAAGATTTTCATAATTTTACATGCTAAATTTTAATACTGTTTCTTCCTTCTCTCAGATAAAAAAAGGATGGACTTCATTCAAGTGGAAGAATCAACCAACAACTTGACGATAATCAATGAGACAATGTGGTCTTTGCTAAACAAAGTAACTTAGGAATTTCAATTAGCTATCGTTCGGCTAAATATAGGATTCACACAAAGTGCTACATAAAAGAGATGTCAAAACTAATCATATTTACAATATATGTACAAGTAAATAGGTAAAGAGCTATAGAAATAGGTCAATCATTAACATTATCTCTCAAGTTGTCGCAAAGATATTACACATGCCTAACTTGTCAAGAATTTTGTAGAGCGCTCTATACAAAATTGCCTTTGAAGAGCATCAACTAGTTGACCTTTATTCTTCATAAAAGGTATTACGATAATCTCAACATCTAAGTTTTATACAAGATTGTCTTTGAAGAGCATCAACTAGTTGACCTTTATTCTTCATAAAAGGAATTACAATAATCTCAACATCTAAGTTTTCCTTAATAAAATATCGAACAACATCAACATGCTTAGTACAATTATGTTGCACTCGATTTTGGTAACTCCAATGGCAACCTTATTATCACAATAGCATGACTTTCTTAGTCTCAAGCCCAATATTTTTAACAACTTATTCAACTAAAGTAATTCACATGTACCGTGATTCATACCTCTAAACTCGGCCTCCGCACTTGTTGTAGCCACCATATTTTAGGGTATTCTTCTCAATGTAACAAGATTACCACTTACAAAAATTAAGTATACATGAGTAGACCACATATTCTTGGTTGAGCTAGCTTAATTTACATCAGTACAACTGCATCTAGGTGATGATGAAACTTTGAACACTAGTCCTTTATCAAGAAAACTTCAATCATGATTCGGGTCACAACATACAGTTGTGTTTCAATAGCTACATGCATGAATGAACTCGCCATAGTACCTGCATAAGTGACTTGATAGGAGACAAACGTACCAATCTCCCCACATGCATTTGATATATCTCTTTACTATTCAAAACTTGATTCGGGTACAACCCCAATTTGCGATTATGTTCAATTGAAGTCTAAATTAATAGGTTAATTTAACATGTCAGTTTATGCTAAAAATTCAGAACATTCTTTCTTTGAGATAAGAAGATGCCGTATTTTGACCTAGTAACTTCAATCCCAGAAATACTTCATTCAACCTAATTCTTTCATTTTAAACTCAGACGTAAAATATTTATGCAAATGTTTCATCATAAATTCAAATGCAAAATACTTCTCAAAAAAACATATAACCAGTGTAGTTAATTTATCATTCCAACGTCTCAAAAACAGAGAATGAAACCACATGTTACTTAAGTTGTTCCTAGATAATTAATTAAGTTGTTTGTTTCAACCAGGAATCGAACCACATGTTACTTTACACCTCAATGATCTCCAACATGCACTTGATGATGAGTATGGAGGATGGGTTAGTCGAAATATTGTGTAAGTTCCTAACTTTTATTGGTGAGTTTTAAATGGGACATGCAGAAAATGGGATTTGAGATGACCATGATGGACCAATTTTGTGGATGCAAAAAAGACTTCACTTCATATGTAGATGCGTACTTTAAAAATTTTGGGGATAGAGTTTTGCATTGGACTACTATGAGTGAGCCTAATGTTTTCATACCTGGGGGTTACAATATTGGATTTCTTCCACCATAACGATGTTCAGCTCCATTTGGTGTCAACAGTTCGAGGGTTAACTCCTAACAAAGCCGTACATGGCAGCTCATAATATCTTGTTATCTCATGCATCAGCTGCTAGATTGTACAAGAAAATGTATGAGGTACTTGTCAAACTTTTCACTGTCAAGGGCTTCAATATGTCCTTAAAAACATAATACTCTTGATACAATTTGATGTCTCACAAATCAAGAAGAAAGCAAATTGAGAGAGAAGAAAAAAGAGGCAAATTAAGAAAGAACAATAACTGCAATATTTGTTTCCCTCCTTTCGTACTAATTCTTTGTAGTGCTAGCTAACATGAACAAACAATAAGTAGGAAGAAAATAAGCCTTAAAAAACTAATAAAATGAGAATCAAGTCTACTAGTAACCATATATGTAACATAACATTCTTAATAAAATTAACCTTATCATGAAAAAAAATAGGGAGGTGATTTTCACATATCCATTTTAGCTTTTCACAACAGTCTAGATTAAACAAGGTGTAAAAGAAGCTAAAAATGGTGTGTGTTTATCATTCTCCAAAAAAATATAGGTCAATCAGTGTGAACAACGTTTTGGGATATATTGTAAAGATTGAAGAAATATTGATGAAGATCAAGAAAGAATTCTGCAAAAAAACAAAGAGAGAGCTCGAGAGTGTTTGAGAGAGAAAGCTATATTTTCCTTAACGATCAAGTAATTTTTTATAGTGTACACTTATACTATTTTAATAGTTTTCTAATCTTGCAGTGTAAGCTAACCACTTAGATAAGATTCTAACAACCTTATAACTATTTATTCCTTATAACAACCTATTTTATCTACTGACAAGTGGCTACATCTGCGCCCTTAATATGTTTTTCACTGGATCCTTATCTTTGTCACTCTTACATTCTCCCACAATCTCATGCTTCAGTGAACTGAGCATGAGATTGCCACAATGTTGCTAGAATAATAGAGCAGATAACCGTTTTGTTAGAATATCAGCTGATTGATCAGCTGAAGATACATGTTGAACATGAAGATATCCTTGAGTAACATTTTCTTTAACAAAATGATAATCGATTTCAAGTGTATGAATTTTGCATGAAACATTGGATTTGTTGAAATAGCTATGGCGGAAACATTATCATAATGTATCATTGGATGGAGTATTATTAGAACTTGGAGATCACAGAAGAGTTGTCTTATCCAAGCTATTTATGCTACTGTGATGGTAAGTGCTCTATATTTAACCTTGGTTGAGACAGTGTGCTGCTTTTTGGAAGCCCATGAGATAGGATTTAAACCAAGAAATACAACAAAACTAGAGGTTGATCATCTATCATTGGGATCTCCAGCCCAGTCTGCATCATTATATGATTGAATGTATAGTGGTTCTGGTTTAAAGTGAATTCCATAGTCTGATGTTCCTTTAAGGTATCTGATGATTCTTGTGACTGCAATTACATGAGATTTCATCGGGTTATGCATGAATTGACACGTTTAATTTACTGAAAATGCTATATCGGGACTTATGAATGTAAGGTATTACAGTGCCCCAACAATGTTGCGATATTGATCAGGACCATGATATGGTTTGCCATCATCCCTGATTAGTCTGTGATAAGGAAGACATGAAGTAGCACATGGTTTATAGTCTTAAAGATTCATTTTATCAACTAAATCTTTCACATACTTTGATTGAGACAAAAATATCCCTTCAATATTGTAGCTGATTTGTAAGTCCAAAAGATAATTTAAAGTGGTCAAATCCTTCATTTCAAATTCTGTTGTCAACTCTGTAATGACTATGGAGATCAGTTGTCAATCAATACTAGTTAATATCACATCATCCACATACAGTAATAGCATTATAATTCCATGTGCTGAGTGTTTAACAAACAATGAAGGATCTGCATGTGATGCTTGAAACCCCAAACCTGGCAAAAAAACTTGTGAATCTCTCATTCCAGGCTCTAGGAGTTTGTTTAAGTCCATACAATGACTTTTGAAGCTTGCAAACATAATTGGATGGACAATTTGAACTTTGAAAACCTAGAGATTGTTCCGTATAAACTTCTTCTTGAAGAAATCCATGTAGAAAGACATTTTTGATGTCTAATTGCTTGAGAGACCACTTAAATTGAGCTGCTAAAGCAAGAATAAGCCTAATTGTTGTAGCTTTGACAACTGGAGTGAAAGTTTCTCCATAATCAATACCCTCTTCTTGACTGTAACCCTTAGCTATAAGTCTAGCTTTGTATCTTGACACCGAACCATCTACATTTGTCTTTACTCTATATACCCATTTGCAGCCAACAAGGTTTTTTATCAAGTGGAAGTGGCACTAGGGACCAGGTTTGTTGAGAATGGAGAGCATCAACCTCTTCTTGCCTTGCTGATTTCCATTCTGGAATCTTAGATGCTGCTTTAAATGTCTTTGGTTCTATAGCAGGAATATGAGAAGCTTTAACAGTGGCTGAATAGGCCTTCCTTTTAACAATACCATTCTTTGACCTTGTCTATATTGGATGAAGATTCATATGGATTGGAAGAATAACAGTGAGTTGTTCAATTTGGAAATCAGGATCAACATGGATTAGTGATTATGTAGATTCTGTATAGGCACTGTATTTGGTGATGATGATGGAATTGATGTATTTGAGTAATGCAGTGTGGGTGTTTGAACAAACTTTATGGTACTAGATAAAGATGAATGTGTTTCCAAGGATTCTAAAGCTTTAGATGCATTCAATAATTATGTGGCTTTAGATGAACGTTGACTCAAAGATTATGTGTCTCGAGATGATAACGAATGCATATGAGATAATGGTAATGTAACTTGATTATGCAAAGAAATTGATGATAATGAGATATCAGATGAATGCAGTGGTTTATTGGTTGGTGGTTATGCATTTTATGATATTGTAGAACATGGAAATTGTGTTTCATATAAAAGAACATGTCTAGATATGTAAGTTTTGTTGGTAATAGCATCTAGACTATAAATCCCTTATACTTTCTTGCATATCCTAGAAAAATGCAAGTTGTTGTTTTTTGTTGAAGTTTTGTAGTGGTTTAAGCAATGGATAACATGCACATCCAAAGACTCTAACATAAGTAATATCTGATATTTTACCAAAGAGTAATGTATAAGGAGATTGCAGTTTAAGAATCACACATGGCATTCTATTTATCAGATATGTGGCAGTGGCACAAGCATTGAAGCAAAACTTTGATGGTAGTTTAGCAGTTTGGAGTAATATAATGGCGGTTTTTCACAATATGTATGTGTTTTTTTTTTTTTATGCCATTCCATTATATTATGGAGTATATGGGCAAGATTTTTGGTGCAAAATACCTTTTGATGCAAGAAAGGTTTGAAACTTTGTGCTTGTGTATTCACCACCACCATCACTTTGAAAATTTTTAATTTGTGCAGCAAATTGAGTACATAGAAAAGTATAAAATTGAACAAAGATTGCACAAACTTCTGATTTATTATTCATTGGGAAAACTCATGTGTATCTAGTACATTTATCAACAAAACAGACATAGTATCTATAGCCTTCAAATGATAACATAAGGGCAGAACCCCATACATCACTGCGTATCACTTCTAAAGGATGTAAAGACTTATTTGAGAGATAAGAAAATGATATTTTTGTAAATTTGCCTTCTAAGCATGGTGTACATATAGTTAGACATATATTTGTGGATGCAGGAGCCTTAGTGTGTTGTAGTGCTGCATAGATGATAGCATTTGATGGATATCCTAGTCTTTTGTGCCATAAACTTTTGCTAACTGGTTTTGCAAGGTAATATGCATGTGACTGTGAGGATGCAAGTGATAGCTTCTGTGAGGATGAAAGATGAAATGGAATAGGATAATAACCAGCTCTACACAGTCATTTAAGAAGAATTTTCCCTGTGATTTTGTCCTGAACCCAAAAAGAAATATCATCATATATGAATCTACATTGCTTATCCTTGCACAGTTGATAAATAGATAGTAGATGTTGTGATAGCCTAGGAACATGCAATATATTTCTCAATGAGAAAGTATGTGCAGGAGCTACTAATTTTGATGTGCCAATATTGGAAATGCTCAAACCTACGCCACTAGCAGTGGTTGTAGTATCATTCCCTTGATAAATTGCAGCCAATTCCAAATTTGTAAGCTCAGATGTTATATGAAATGTTGCCCTAGTATCTGCAACCCAATATTGCTCTTAAGTGGTGCTGTTGGATTGTGATTTGCATGCATTGCAGTAAGATTAGGAGATGGTGGTCTTCTTTGATATGCAAAATTGTTATCTTGGTAGCATTGAGTGGTTAGATGTCCAAACTTCCAACAAATTTGACATTGAGTTGTTGTGTCAATGGTTGAATTGTTATGCCTTTGAAAACAGTCTGCAGCAACATGACCTCTTTTGTTGCAGATTTGACAAGTTGAAATCTCAGAGGGATGCTTAGAACAAGAATACTAATAAAATTTTGGTTTGCCAAGAATGCCAAGACTTGAATTTGGAGCATTAAATCTTGGACCACTATTGTATTGGAATCGACCTCTTCCTTTTCCTCTGAAGTTAGAACCTTTGTAACCACCAGAATTGTAGCCACCATAATTATGAGAATTACCCTGATAATTGTTTGATGACCCATAATTTGGAGTTGAGCTATGCCCTTGAGAACTTGATCCACCATTAGAAGTATACTCCTGACTTGAAGATCCACAGCCAACAGAAAACTGTGATTGTGATGGATGACTATCAAGAACTAGTGCTTTCTCTTTATCTGGTTGAGTACTAGCAACCATTGCAATCCCAAAGTTCAAGGAAGTCTCAAAAAATTTACCAATGATAGCTTCTTCAGCAAGCAATTGTGATCTAAAATCTTTAAGAGTAATACCATTTTCACTTCCTCGAATAACACAACGAAATGTGTTTATTCAGCAAAGAGCCCCTTGAGAGCAAGAATGATAACATCATCATCTTCAACTATGACCCCAGCTGCTGCAAGATGATCTCTTGCATCTTTGATCTTTTGAAGATACACAAATACTGAATCAGACATTTTCTTGATATTTTGAAGCTACCAAGCTCCATTTTCATCTGAAATATGGTAGCTTTGGTCACTGTAGAGAACCTTTCCTTGAGATTTATCCACATGTCATGAGAACTCATGCTTCCAAGTATACACGAAATTGCAGTTAGAGACAAAGTTGTTGTGAGAAGTTGTATTAGGGCACGATCGTGCATTTTCCAGACTTAATACGCATCAATTTCTACTCCTTCGACATTTAAGTCATCAATAAACCTTTACAAGCATTTCTTTGATCAATCGACAAAAGCCACTATCCCATGTCCTTCCAACAGAAGCATGATTTGAAAACTCCATGTAAGATAGTTGGAATCATCCAACTTGATTGTGAAAGACGTAGAAACAATCGAAACCAAATTCGTAATGGGAGATTTCACAATCTAGAGCAGTTGTAACCATTGTTGCAGAAAGAATGAATTTTTTTCACTGAAAACTTTAATCAAACAGTTGGCATACAAGAGAAGAACACCTAATTTTCTGGGAATTTGATAGTTTGAAGAATCTCAACTTATCACAAATGTTTATCAAACTAGAAGGTAGAGAAAAGAAATCAGAGTGTAGAGGATTTGCGGAAGCATCGATCCATTTCCTGAAGATTGAAGAAATATTGATGAAGATCAAGAAAGAATTATGCAGAAAATAGAGAGAAAGCTCAAGAGTGTTTGAGAGAGAAATCTATATTTTCCTTAATGATCAAGTAATCTTTTACAGTGTACACTTATACTATTTTAATATCTTGCAGTGTAAGCTAACCACCGGGATAAGATTCTAACAACCTTATAACTACCTATTACAATCCTTATAACAACCTATTTTATCTACTGACAAGTGGTTACATCTATGCCCTTGGTATCTTCTTCACTTGGGTCCCTATCTTTGTCACTCTTACATACAGGACAGGCAGCATGGGTATATAGGAATCAACATTGATGCCTTTTGGTTCCTCTAACAAAAACCATTGAAGATGAACTTGCCACCCAATGAGCCATGGACTTGTATTTTGGTTGGTAAGTTTGATGTTGGGCACTCATTTTTTCATCCATATATATGTCTACTTGTCCGAAACTTGATGCTTTATAGGTACTTTAAATTCCATGTGTCTATTTCGTTTTTAAGGTTTTTGAATCCCTTGGTGTTTGAAGATTACCCTGATGTAGTGAAAAAGAAAGCAGGCTGTAGACTTCCTTTTCTTTCTAATCTTCAGTCCCGAAGTGTCAGGGGTTCATTTGACTTTCATTGGAGTGAATCATTATTCCACGTTCTACGTCAAGGACTACACCAGCATCATGGAAATAAGAGTACATGGAAGACTATTGGGTAAGATTTTTTCTTATATATATATGTACTATGTTCTGAATTCTTTCAACAGTCAGCCCTTTTACTATGTTCTGAATTCTTTCAACAGTCCGCCCTTGATTACTCCCTGACAAAAAAGATAAAAAAAAGTCAGCCCTTGTTAAATGACCAATGTGTCAATAACATGTAAAATATACGTCATTCATACGTAGATATATCTATAATTTTTGAGCTTATGAAGTTTTGTAATTGCATTTGCAGCACTGCAAGATGATACATCAGTATTTGTGGTAAAAGCTTGAACATAAAACTTAGTGTACGTTCAGTACTAAGTTAATCTTAGAGCACTATGATCGGTTATTTGAATCGGTTTCCAATAACTCCCAGGGGCCTTCAAGAATTGTTGGAATATGTCAAGCAAAATTATGGCCTCTCTCTCTCTGGTTTAACTTTTGGCCCTCTCCATGCAATAGTTGGTATTATCTGCTTTATCATTTCCCTTTTTATCTGTATTGTCATCGCAACGAAAAAAAGGGGCTCAATATGCTTTTTTTAAGGGAAGTACAATATTTATTACACTGAAAATAGAACACGTACAAATTGAGGATAATGTGCATAATAGGCCTTGATAAAATCTTACTAGGACTCTCAATCCGGTCGAAGAAAAAAGTGTGTTCTGCACGACTAAAAGATCTATCCTCAAATGATAATAATAAACAAATTACGAACTATGTTGAAAGCATGTTGAAGAAAGAGCCAAGCTTGCTTCGCCAATAAAGCAAGGTTGAAAGCATAAAGATCTCTGAACTCCAAACCACTCTAATTTAAGTTTACACAATTGGCGCCAATTAAGACTGGCCCAATATATTTAGGTCAACAGACTCAACGCAATTCTTCATTGGAGGACTAGCCGAGGGTGAAATATTTGGACGGATACAATCTTTGCGTGAAGCTACAAGGTATATGGCTTGTATATATGTATTATATAGTATGTAATATCATTTACAATTTGATCTCTCCATTCAAGTGCTAGCTTGTTAGTACTCCATATTAATAATTCATCCTATTTGACTTTGGAAGGAATGGATCAAACGCAGAAGATCATTTTATTTGGTCCTTGGATTCCCGTTAGTTGTGAGGCTGTTGTAAATCGAGCTACGGCCTATACTACGTGGATTTGGAAGGAAAGGTATCTTCTATGGATTCCTTTCACCTAATTCTTATGACTCATAAATCCGGACCTTTGAAATTTAATTCAACGGTTAAACTTATTATAACTTTTAATGGGGCTCCCTGTTTGTAGCCGTTAGATCAAATTTCAAGAACCCGAATTTATGGATCATGTTAAGTGAAAGGGATCCGGAAAGGATCCCTTTCCGATTTGGAAGACCCTGATTTGAAAAGACAACATAAACTCTCTGCTCATTAGTACTCTCATTTTGTAAAGAGAAAAAATGTCATCAACTTAGACGAACTTCTTACATCCATTTCTAATGGTTACGACTTTCAATAGATATCATTATACGAAGTTATATTCTGATGAAGTGTTAAAGTTCATATGTGTACATTACCATTAAGGTTTGTTATGGTTCTTAAGTTATGTAACCAACACTTTTTTTTTTCCCGTAGCTTATTTTTAGCTATGACCTACATATGTACTCTTCACTAAAATTTACTTTACCCCATACACTTTATATCGTCTTACTTTACCACTTGCCTCTTTCTTTGTATCCCATTTTCCCTTCTACACTCTATATCATCACACTGTACCACATGCACTCTTCCTTTATGTCCCACTTTAACCTATTTCATCAACTAAGCTGTTTATGTGGCAAATGGCATGACATGTTAGTGGAACCCATGGGTAAGGAGGTGAGTTAAACTCAAACTAGGATTTGATTTCTCTAGATGAAGAGAGAGAGAAAAAAAGAGAAGGTTGAATTTCAATATTTGTGAGTCAATTTCAAAGTTTTCATATCCCTTTGCAAAGGTTTAACCCACCAACATAGTTGAAAAAGACTAAATGTTCATGTCACATCAGCACAATTAGCGACTCTCTGAACTTATTTAACAAAATAGGGCAAACTAGGGAGAAGAGTATAGATGTTAAGTAAGACAAAATACAATGCAAAAGGTAAAGTAGGAAATAGAGGAAGAGTGTCAGTGGTAAAATGAGATAGTATAGAATGTATTGGTAAAGTGAGATTTAATGAATAGTACAAGTGTCATAGCTAAAAACAAACCTTTTTTTTTTTTTTTTTTGGGAAATGTAACTGTAACTTCAAGCATTTTATTTTTGAGTCTTGTTCTCTTGTTAACTTAGTGACCACAAATTATGATGTATCCTTGGATTTGATCTTAAGAGTTAAAATTTAAACATTACAATGCTTCCTTGATCCCAAGGATGGATCCATTAAGAGACCCGGGGACCCTGAAGGAGCTGGGAATGTCCTCGAAGAACCATAGGGCAGTATGATAGGTGACTTGGGAATGTTCACCAGATGTACGATGAAATGCTTGCTTGGTAGACCGTGGCAAGTGCTTGACATGATTCAGCAGCACGCCTCGGTTGTTGTTCACAAATATTGACAGCACACCTAATTAGATTTCAAGAACATGTCTTAACATCTGGCGAGTGTCGGCATATCGACAATATGCATGGGTCGATAGGCACGCATCATGGGTAGGCAAAAATGACGAAATTTTTACCAACTATTCAACAAAATATTGAAAAAAAATTAAGATTCTATCGTAAAATTAATTGGCAATATGTGCAGTAGCTTAACCTCTTCTAAACCCTTGAAAGGTTTTTCATTTCACTAATGTGAGACTCTTTTACCTCACATTTTCACATGTCTTCTTACATGTGGCAAATTTTCAAGTCTAACACGTGGACAATACGAATGAGGTGACGTGGAGCACGTGTCGCCATTGGACTTCACACATGAGCCAACTTGGCTCTGATATCATGAAGAAAGTTGAGGTTCTAATATAAAACCATTGACAATATGTGGAGTCTCCCAATCTCTTATAAGTCTTTGTAAAATTTTTCCTTTTATCAATGTAAGACCATTTTACCTCACATTCTCACAAATGCCTCACTGAAGATACCAAAGAAAAAAGTTACGCGATGCAAGCGCTATTACATTTAAAAAAAAAAAGAAATTAAATGATGAAATCCCATAAGATTAGAATGTTGGATCAATCACTGCCTTGCCCTCTAGCTTCTCCCTAAGGCATATAGAAGTTGAAATAAACTCACTTCAGACGGATCAAGAACTTTGAATGAATTTAGAGTTTGAGAAACTACAACAACCCGTTTGACCGCCGCCCTAAGCAACCTCTTCAATATTCATGGGCCCTCATCGCTTTTAGATTAAGTCCATTGACATGGTTCTGAGAAACTATTTAGGATATGTTATGGGTTTGGAGAAACTATTTATGTCATGTTTAACTATTTCAATGGGATTGGAATTATTGCATGACACCTCTATTTGACTTGAATGATTGAGTTTAAAATTAATGATCTTAACGCGCTTCATTACGGGATTTAAGATTGATATTATCCTTTGTTTTTTCTCTTTCTTCGATACAACTATATATTTTCATTAAGAGGTTGTAAGAGAAAGCCACCAAATAGGTTATACATAATAAATTGGCATGGAAATCACTATTCATAAAATTTGCCTTTAATATCTCTTACCTTCAAGTCAAGAAAAATACAACTTAATTGTAATACTAAGTGGCAGTTTATCCTTTGATTTTTGAGAAAAATGGAATCTCAATGATGTTTTATATTAGGTTGATTTAGAATGACCCCATAAGGCCAAAACGATTCTAGGAAGCGTATATATTTTTCGACGCTATTATGTTATGATATTTTATTATGCTTCCGGAGCTAAATTTACGTATCAAAAAACCATCTTTGACATTAGAAGGTGATGTGCATTTCTAAACCAAACTTAAGAGAGATGGATGTAGAGCGATCGAGGATTCGACAGCAAAGTGTGTGGACCAGTTTACTTGCAGTAGGAATTATATGATTGTAGATCGAGGGTGATATACTGTAATTTGGTAATTAGTAAACGAAGAAGCCGAGTAGTCAATCGATTATTCAATTCCAAGGGATATGTTATTCCATGTCCAACGTTCAAGATGGTATCCAATGCGGCTAAGCATACTGGTGTGCAAACGGACAAGGGGGAGAGAAAGACAGTGACATAGAAATGATCGGAAATTTGAAGATTAGAGCGAGATGTGGGGTCACAACTGTGTGGAAAAGGATACTTCATGAATATATAAATGTCCATGACATCATCAAGAAGCAGCTCAACAAGAATAAAGTTGTGAAATTATATAATCTATATATTATTATCACAGTTGTTCAAGCGGTATTTCATTTTCTTTGAAGCGATATATAATGAGAGAAATTAGATAAAATTTTTTATATAATTATTAGAAAGAGAGTACACACGAGTCATTGTTACACATAGTAGTTATTACATAACACCATTTACGGTTCCTATCTTAATTGGAGCAGGACTTCTACTTTTTCCAACGGCAACAAAAAATTTTCGCCGTATGTGGACTTTTCCAAGTATTTTATTATTAAGTATAGTTATGGTTTTTTAGGTAGAGAGACGGGAGATAAATTAATTTATATAAGACCGATACGCTATAATAACAGTGATCATGTCAATAACAAAATATTATATTATGAAAAATAGACATGTATTATTATATTATGTATTATTTGCACGAAATATCACGATGGTTGTGTGTGTGTGTGTGTGTATGTATCATGAAGAATCTTTTCAAGAGGTATATTTAAGTCAAAGCGATTGAGTTTTCATTTCATTATATTATTATTATCCTCTAAAGGACCGTATGCTTTTGGTTGCATATGGAATATTCCAAAATCGAGGTTCTCACAGCTTAAAATGATTGAGTCTTTCAGGGTTATGAACGGAAGAATGCAAGCCAAGAAGGTGCTGTTGAGATTAGACGCCTAGCTTTTTACAAGATAAGATACAAACAAAACAAACTGTGAAACTCTCTTCATCTCTTTCTATATTCAGAGTAGCTCGACCTTTCTCCTAAGTAGCTAGAGTTATATGTCCATGGCTGAAGATCATAATATATCTGATGATCATCATCACCAAGATCCATCAAAACTTCACGATCAACCCTCAAAAGGATTCGAAAAAGAAGATAGTACTAAACCAATCGCTCATGAGTTACCAAATGATCGACAGGAATACTTGTGTCGAACGCCGACCTCGTATGATCACAAGATACTTACCAGTCAAAGCTGCCCAGCCACACCAAGAAAACAAGCACAAGGAAATGTTTTCCTACATAAGAGGAAATTGGCACGATTGGACTTCTTCGAAACCACCGGGCGTGAAGAGGTAGACTCATTCTTTCGCTCTTGCTTTGAAGAATCTCCTAGTTCTAGAGCTAAGAAGAGATGTACCAGTATATAATTAAACCTTCTAGTATTTCTAGCTAGCAAGCACTCTCCTGTATAGGATATATATTCATTATATACTTTTCTTAATTCCTTGAGTTAATGTATGGATCAATTATGAGCGATGTTAATTAGGTTTAGACTGGCTACAAACTAGATATATATACAAATATTTATAGTAAATCCAATTGCAAGATTTTCTTTCTTTATCCTTGTTTTTTCATCCCAGAACTAATTGTTCTATTCTTTGTTATGGTTTTTTTGGTCAGTTGTTAGGGCTGTTGGACTTGAATCACAATAAGACAACCATATAATAATTTCGTATCGAACTCGTTATTCACAAAAATCGAACTTAAGAAATCTATCACTTACAAATGGATAGTATTAGAAGAGTACGTATGATTGTAGCTGCAACCTTAGTTGTTAGGGTTGTCGTTACCACCTAAAGATTGTAATTGCTATTTTCTCTTTCAATCACTCATAGTGATGTAGTATGGCTTAAAGTATGGTGAGGACTGTTGTAGTTGTGCCTCTCTCCTACTTTCTTTCATCTATATATTCTTGTTCATTGTAATCTTATATACAAGTTTGTTTCACATAGATAAATATAACTAGACCATAATACTAATTAAGTGAAACAAACTCCTTTTATTTGTTGATTACAAAGAAAAAATAAGCTCCTTTTTCTCTGAAGAATTTGGCCAAACTATTTGTAGTTTTACTAGCCACTCATTGCCAAGATTTTTTTTATTGCCCGCTTTAATGGAAATACAACTAGCTATTGATACATTAATTCATGTATTCTCTTCTCTTACATACTTTGGATCAATAAGAAAAATACCATTACATTTTGCTAAATTTTGATCCGCTCTCTACCTACATACATGATTTTCCTTTCTTATTGTTAATTTCCATACACATCTGGGGATTTTTTTCCATGGTCATGGAAGCCGGCCGGCAGCAAAGAGAGCAAAAACTCTTATGTTCTCCTGTCCAATGTACGAAAGCACACTGTTTGAGAGACTTTGTATGTGCTTATAAATAATCAGGTAATTCATGTTATATCAATTGGTTTTATAATAGAGCCTGAAACTTCAACTTCCTTCCCACACAAAAGAAGTGGGACCTTCCGTATATACATGCACAGCCAAATATATGAACCCTCCTCTCCCGCACAGAGGCTATTATTGTGATAATTTGATACTGCTTCGAGGCTAGTCAGGCGACCATTATTTGGCTATAGGAAGAAATTATCTGTTCCACGACCTAAGAGCAGTACCAAATTAACCTATATATCTCCTAAAGAGCATTACCGGCCTTGTTTCGGCTGAGAAAATGCTTCTGTTTGGGCCAAGTAATACTGTGTCGGAACCATTGATAGTACCGTCCAAAGAGAAATTTGGATTATAAAGTAACGTGTAAGCAAAGGGTTGGACTGGCATTGGATCCCATTTGTGCGTGTCTTTCGCAAGGGGAGTGGCTCCAAAAAGATAAAGGCTTCTTCTAATTTGTCTTTGTTTTTTGAGAGTTTTTATTAACAAGTGATATTATCTACACTAAAAGAGAGGAAATAGACTTAGCCTCACAATGAGTTAGCAATAATGTGGTTCAAATTCGCCTTTGGTGAGAATCAAACCTAAAATCTCTCACTTTCAAATGAAGAGAAATATCACTAGATTATAGTACTAAGTGGCTTTATTTTCTGAGAGTTGAAGAGTCAATTAACGACCAAAAAAGAGACACTTACACTTACGGTCATTATATATATATATAGCCAGTTACGATACGAGAAGACGTTGTGACAAGCATTGTGACACATATTTTTAAGAGCTCTATTTTGTAATATATTTGAACAATCTAAATGTTTATATTTTACATTTTACCTCAAAGATAGTGTTTAAAAAAATCACATCAATTAGAATTCATACGTCATAGATTAAATTTAGTATTTCTTTGTAGACTTGTATTCGCTTATTTTCTAAATAAATGTCTTAACGGTTTTGAATTTGTCTAACTATTTGCAAGAATGATCTATGAATGATGTACTAAAATAAGCAGTTCGTTGAAATTAAGGTTCTAAAAGGCATTAGGCACTAATTGGGCGACAGGCAGAAGCCTAGCGCCTAAGAGTCTAGATGGACGTCTAGGCTGTTTTTTTTATTTTAATTAAATTTATTATATAATATATAAATAAATGTCTACTTATTAAAATAAATACATAATTGTATTGAACTAAATTGCAAAATAGAAATATGTGGATAATAAAATACTAGAACACAATGAAAATATGGGAACAAACATATAATGAGTATTCATCTAAATATTCAACAAGTCTATTACAATATATTGAAATAATAAAATACAAAAACGAAATTTTTTAATTTTCTATTCAAATGAGAGTCGCGACGCAGATTAAGCGCTCAGGCAGGCTACGTGCTCTTTCTTAATTTTTAAACGTCTAAGATTAATTGAGCGGTGATCCTGTCTAGGCTGCGCTAGGCGGTATATAAATCCGTAATTGATGTATATTACGAAGTGAGCCATACTATATATAATACCAAAAGCACTCAAGGTATATATGAGGATGATTAACTGCTCTGATATGAAATGACGAAGCAATAATGAAGAAGAAACAAACAAGTAGAAGGAAGAAGTACAACGGTGGCCACTCCAGTCTCTAGGGAGAGGAATTGAGCTTTGCACCACTGTTACCTCAAATAACAAACTCAGTACCCGACTCCTTAACATGCACACGAACAATACCAGCTGAGCTGGACACATCAATGGACTCGGACAATAAAATCTAATTCTGATCCAACACTTGTCATCTATACGACGTGGGAAATGAGGCTACTTTAGTGTTTTTCTTTGTGTCGAAGAGGATTCTTAGTTTGCAAGAACAAAAAGGTTAAAAAAACCTAGTTGATGCTGATGCATTGCCTAGTCCCACATTAAACGATTCACGCAGACAAATTCCGGAGAGGATTTTTCCGAAATAAGATTTCGAAGATCTTCTAATTACATCTATTCATTGTACATCGTGCGGTTAATTTTAATTTGGTATTGTTTATATTCAATTTTAAATAAAAAAATTAAAATAATGTTTACTGCATAATGTGCAACGAAAATATATGATTTGAGAATCCTCATGATCCTCTTAAACAAGATTAGGTGAGGATTCTAATTCGACAAATTCGTGTGTTTCAAAGTCACTCAACAACTGTCCGCCAGGTGTCAAGTAAAAATACTCAAAAAGTGAATATAAACTGGCAAACTGAAATTTTATCCGAATCCTCTTGTTTTTACTATTTCGCAGCCATGGCCCATTAGGTTCAGAAACCACTCAACACCTGTCCGCCAGATATATACGTCCAGTCAAAACACTAACACAGTTATTATTATATAATAATGTTAGAGAAATTAAATTTATAAACTAAATATTACAAATTAAATAATGTGAAAATTGATGATTGATTTATTACTTAAACGTTATAAACGTGTTTATTTCTATAGGTGACACATCATTTAGTTTTCAAATTTAATCTCTAAATTTAGTCTTTTTAACGCTACTCTTATTATCTCTGTACAGATATTTAACTACGTCAACATCCCAATGTCGCCCTTTTCAAATAAGTTTTCTTAAAGGGAAAGAGGTTGATCATAGGGGCAGTGTTGTAAAAAATGGCTCCAAAGCGCTCGGCAAAGATGGTGGTGAAGACCACCAAGCAAATCGTGAGAGAAACAGTTGAAGTCTCAGTGGCTAAAGCCAGAAGGAAGAAACAAGGAAAAGATCAGCCACTCGAGACCATTTCCATTGAAATGAAAGAAACAAATCAAACCCAAAACGTAGAAGTCTCAGTGGGGAAAGAGCCGCGCAAGACTAGTGTTATCCCATCGAAACCCATGCAGAAAACCAAACCCTAAAAACCCAAAGTGCTGATGTCCAAGCCGACAAAGAGGCAGAAGAAAACCCCACAAAAACTCCTGATCCGCATGAAGAGATAAATCATCGAATGAAGAAGAGCAGAAGAGTGAAGAGGCAGCGAAAATCGAAGAGCAAGTCTCGAAGAAAAGAGAGGAGAAAAGTGAGGTGAAGGGAGGGAAGAGGAGCGAGAAGAAGATGAAGAGGCGAAAGAGTAGTAGGGGAAGAGAAGAGTACAAGATTATGTTTATCGAGTTTTGAAGCAGGTGCATCCTGGGGTGGGAGTGTCGTCCAAGACCATGACAGTTTTGAATAACTTGATGAACGACATGTTTGAGAGGTTGGCTGATGAGGCGGCGAGGCTGAGTAAGTATACGGCACGAAAGACGTTGTCGTCGAGGAAAATTCACGGCGCGATGAGGCTGGTTTTTATGGTGAGCTTAGGAGGATGCCATGGCAGAGGGGGCTAAGGTTGTGACTAGTGAGCACGTATGGGTGCTATGGAGGAGGGTCGTCTAAGTCTTGATTAATTAGTTAAAATTTCATTTTATTGAATTCGTTTGTTTTAGTTAGTTTTTGTTCTGCCAAGTGGTTAATTAGGTGTGGTTCGTGGGGGCTAGATGATTAACCATGAATGGATGATGGTGTTTGAAAACTAATCCATCTGTTTTGGTTATGAATGAGTCGCTTTTTATGCCTGTAAAACTGTTTTCGTTAATTGTAATCTTTGGAACTTAGTGGTAACGGACTTGAAAAATATAAGAAAATATTATTTTAATCTCATCCGATAACAAAACAAAAATTTATGAGCATAAATTGCAAAAATAACTCAAAAGTTACTCAAGCAAGTCGCAAAACGAAAGCCACGAAAATTACGATCAAGTGGATCAAGTGTTTTTCTGTTTCAATAGATGCTAATCTTGCAAGGACAGTAGTAGTAATATTTGACTTACAAGAACAATATTAGTATTAATTCATCAATAAATTTTAAACCAACTTTGCAAACCAAATAATGCGTCACCAATTGAAAATAAACGCATTAATCCGTGTTTAAATAATAATTCAATTATCAACAATTACATCATTTTTTGCAAATTGATCTCATTTGCATTACCCATATTTGTGTGATTCCAAATATTTTAATCACGGTGTCGAGGTGCATTTCGGATTTGGTGTTGGGTTTGTAATCGTTGGGGGGCCTAACACGTTTTGTATTGTTAGCCCATTAACAAATGTCGAACTATAGTCGATGTATCTAATTTTTTCCCTATTCCTCCCTCTTTCTCTCCATTCAGGTCTTGGACTTCCGATTGAGTTATTCAGTTCTGTCATTTCATGATGAAATTTTTAGTATGTGGAGACCTTACAAGTTTGTTTAGAAGTGTTTTTAAATTTACTGAAAGCAATTTTGATGAAAATATTTATATAATTAATCATTCGTAAAAATGCAACTAAATCCTAAAGATACAATGAAGTGTTTTTCTCTAAAAAATCTTTCAATTATTTTAAAAACGTCTACAAACAAGAACTACAAGCGGTTGAATGCATAAAAAAAAAAAATATATTACAATCACTTATATTATGACACTAGGCATTACACCGAATAATCATTCTTTGATAAATGATCAATATGAGTCAGACTCAATAGAATTTAATTAATCATTTTTTCTATCGTTAAGGTGAAGAACTGAACCAAGAATTATCTTTCTTTATCATCAATTGAATCACTGTTCGAGACCAAGGATTCTATTTTATCATCAATCCAATCATCGTTCACGTTTTTTCTTTTTCTTATCAATGAATAGATCTTTTTACTTGTATGACTTAGATGTCTCATATTTTGTCGAAAAAACGATTCGATTAATGGGATTTTGTATGATATTTATGAAATTGATGAGATTGATATTTAAATATTTCTTCTTAAAAAGTATTGATTTGACCCATAAGCGGAATCATCACTCCATAGCATGTTGCCGCCAAAAGCTTGTATTTCTTTTAGAAGGCGCTACACTGAAGAATTTCTCTTATCCTTCTAAATTAAAGCACACTATATAATACTAACGTCTATTGATATTTTTTACTAGTAAGTTAAAAGTTTAAATTTCAATTATTGTGAGCCGCAAGTTAAATATGCTAAAACTAAAAGTGAACGAATTCACAAGTATATTTACTGACTTTATGGTATACGAGCTTTGCATTCTATTTTATTAAATTAAAATTGAATCAAGGACAGTGCGATGTCAATCATAATTTCCACATAAGACGCCATTCCACCAAGGACCAAAGAACAGAGAAAAAAGAGATTGGATGGTGGCTGCAAAAACGTATGATTGCTATATATATATCGTTTGTTAATTTAACTTTATTTCTCAAATTACAACACGGAAAAAGCACGAATCGCCTCAATTGCGGGTGCTCTACACATCGGACATTTTCCGCTGCTCTCAATCAATTTGGTAGCACATTGTGAACATGTGCACATGTGCCCACATCTGTAAGAAGAAATCAACAGAAATCGGACAACGGTGTTAGAATCTCTACATGCCGAAAAATTGAATCACGATGGTACATGTTTTGGAGTTTTACCTGTACAATAAAGAATCGATGCTGCTTTCACAACATATACAGCAAATTCCTTTCCTTACATGATCCCATTCAGACCCATCTTCTAGCAGACCGTCTTGACACGCCCCTGCAAAAGAAGGCACCTCACAAAGTCAATTCAAAGAAAGCACACAATGCATCCAAGAGGGAAATTACATGGTACAATGCGGGAGAAACGTGTTATACATACATCTTTCCCTCATATAAGAATGCCATCTAGAAATATTATCAGGAGTTCAGAACTTCACAAAGCTAACTGAGAGTGGTCAATGTATTGTAGACAAACCTTGTGAACCAGCTGATCTATTCAGGGCATCAGAAACTTCCTGTCTTATTGAGCGCTGCAACTCAAGTTGCATATCCATGCAGGCCTCCATCATTCGTTGCAAGTTATTCATCCTCTGTTGTAGCCTGGCCATGTCAATCCTCATATCGTTAATTATATCCCAGTCCTGTATCCGTAAGCAATGAGTCAATTAAATAATCCAAAGGTAGGCATAAAAAAAATATTAGTGTTTCAATACCAGACCATAAGATATGAGAAGCATTGTGCAAACTCACAATTCCATAACGTTGATGCATGTCATGCTGTGGCCAATTATCAGGGTGTGACTCCTGGTCCCAAAGTGAAGAGGAAGGTATTTGCTGTGATCGTAGAGCAGTACTAGGACTATGACTCTCAACAGCATGCACTTGACCCCCATTTCGATATGCACCAGTCTGGTCTAGATCCTGTTCTGCAGATTCAGGAGAAGGTGATGTATCATCGAGCTCCCAGTCAATGGCAGCATGACTTTGCCTTTCCACATATGATTGTAACAGTCGATCTAGATTCTGACGGAAACCACTACTAAGAAGATTAGAGACCCTTCTCCTGCAACATTAATAAGATTTCCATAAGAAAAACAGATCCATCAGAAGCCTACGGCATATTCATAAATTAATAACATTTCATACCTGCTTAGGAGTTCCCTTAGCTCAGTACCAGGAGCATTATCATCATCCGGAAAATAAAATGTATCAATCTGCCTGACCGGATCAACATCCTGGTCCGATGGCTCTTCTAACCAACTTTGAACAGCCTCCTGCAAACCACCTTCGTCGTGCCAAACTTCAGGAACTTCTTCAATATGACTGTTTTCTCTATCTTCGCTCTCCAACAACTCCTGGGGCCATTCATAAGCAGTTGTTTCCTGCTGTTCCCCAGCTATATCTTCCCCAACGTTTTCTCTCAAGTCATTATACTCAACAACAGGTTGTTCCAAGTCCCTTTCGGCATCTTCTGAAACTTGATCCTGCCATTGTTGTACCTGAGAAGTAAATTCTTGAAAATTTACATCCCCAAGCACAGTTCCTCGTAAATTATATGTATGATCAGATCGTTCACCTATTACACTTGCCTCCCCACTCGGCTCAGACTGCTCATTAGACATATCACTGACTTCTCGCATGTTACTGTGTCCACCAGCATCATCTTGCAAAGTTTCTGGGGGCTGCTCAACGGCAGTGGTTGTATGTAAGTCCCCAATCATGTTATGACCAGTACCATCCCTCCTTTGAATAAATTCAGTGATAGTTGAGCATTGCCAGTCTCTTACAACATTATCTGGAACTTCTTCTTGCCAGCGCTCTACAGGAGCATCAGGTTCTTCTGAATCTATGTCTTGAATGGCGTTGCCACCTATATCCGTGTGATCTGATATACCACAGCGATGTTCTCGGTCCTCACTTGCCTCATCATTAGTGGCAGATTGTTCAGAAGACCCAGCTAGGACCTCATGTGTGTTGTCTACTTGAGTATCCCCATTTCTACTACCAATAGAAACACTAGAAGATGTCTCAGACTGGCTGCTGCTTACTGGACCGGAAACAGAACTATCCAATCTGGAGCAAAAACCGTCCCTACTCAAAGAATAGATTTCAAAATATCGATGAGAAATAAATAAAAACATTCTTTTTTTCAATATAAAGAGTTGAAATAAAAACTTAATTCAGTATTAATCTATGAAATAAAGATTCACTGACAACTTCGATGATAAAAACGAAAAAACACATTAATGGAACCAGTCTATAATAAAGATTTAAGAGATGCTCTAAGGGTGAAACTATATTTCCATCACATACTATACTACATACATGACTAGCGTTAAAAACAAAAAATTACATGGGACAAAGTCCAAAAACATAATCAATTCCTAATTTACTACCAGTCAGAACAGCACCATGAGCAGCAATTACAGTGCCACATCATACCCAAATGGTGGTAAGGGGTTAAGAAAAAGAAAAAGAGTTCAATCTCACTGTGTGAAAGGTAAATTGTTTGTTGTTTAAAACTTTTCATCCACAAAACCAGTGGGGGAGAAGAGAAACTGAAGAAAACTGGTACAGCTTGACAGCCTCCCACTTAATAGTGTGTCCAGAACACATTCACCTGTTTGTTTGACCATTAAAATAAGTTGCGAGCACAAGCTAATAGCTATGATTTGGCGTCTTCCAAATAATCAAAATTTAAAAACTTCACAATCTGCCTAACGTAATTTAGGCCACAATCATCTTTCTATTGTGGAACACCCTTCAACCCCCCATAAACTAAACATATTATACCAAAAGCAATTTCACGATTCAATAGAGGTTGGGAGATACATCAAATAGCCATCCATGAACAAACCTTGGAAGATAATACAAACAAAAAGAAAATACAAATGATACCAAAAAGGAAAGAGAATTATAAGGATGGGTCAAATCATCACTCTGAGACGATGCAATTCCAATTATTTAATCGCACAAAATTTACAAAGAAATCCCACGGTAACCCAAACAAAAAGGTAGAATGAAAAGTCAAGCAAAACTTAAGAAAACAAATTAGAGCATAACTTTGCAAAGAAAATGAAAGATAAATATTTTTCAAATTAAAGCAGCGCAAAAATACCTTAGACCAGAGACTGTGTGCCTTTGTCTCAATAAGCCTAATTCATTTTCAGCCATGGAAGTAGGTCTCTCATTCTCAATCACTCTAGCATTTCGTAAGAATCTTCCTCTAAGCAATGACTGCAGGAGAAAAGAGAAACAATATTGACATACCAGTACCCAAAAAGACTTTCCATGCCTTGAAGTTTAAAATCAATAGAAATATGCATTATTACACTTATATAATATAGCACTAACAAGTAACAAAATTGGTTTTCGTCTCAAAGATCACCTGTGTGGATATTCACATTATCCGATGAAAATAAAATATCATACTTACAAACTTTCACAAAAATTACAATGTAAGTTCAAGTATAATTAACTCAAAAAAAACCCATTTTTAAAGAGCAGAGCACCCATATGATAAGTAAGTGAAGATATGGAAAGCATTATAGCCATGAACCTGAATGCGGTTGCGGTGAGCAAACTGTGATACAGCCTTGTGCTCCAACAAGACTTGAAGTTCCCCTTGTCTTTCCCTCTCAGCCTTCCTTACCATATCCAGCATAGCCTGTCTACCACATAATTTACGAATCCCCCTTCGTGTATGCCCAGACCGGCCTTCAGTTTGGTTAACAATCAATCCATTACGAACTCTTTCAATTTGATTACCAATTTCAGCAGGTTGTTCTCCTCTATTGTCACCAGAAGCACCTCTCTGCTGGCTGTTAAGTCGCACCCACTCCCTTACAATTCTCACCCTCTCCTGTTCAGTTTCACCGAGCCAGTCTGCCCTTGAACTGTTATTCAAATGAGAACCATTTGACATATATTCAGCCCCACCACAAGTCATCCATTCCCTGAAAACTTGCCTCACCCTCCCCCTTTCAACCTCCCCAAAATCAGAATGCTCACTGCTTAAATTACTGCACTCCTCATGTTCATTTGACGACCCAATTTGACCTCGGGACCATAATCGGCACTCACTCTCACCCACACTCACATCCTCCAAATCACCTGGGTGGTCACTACCGTGGTCTTCAGTAGTGTCTACTCTCGAGATCTCATCTATCAACCTATCACTCCTTTGTAGAATCAACCTCTCACTATCTCTCTCTTGGGAACGACTCGCGACATGCTCATCCTCAAGCTCTCGCCACCTTTGTAGCAGGAAGGATGCGCGGGTACTCATGCTCCCTTCATCACGCATTCGCCCAGATGAATGAGACTGAGAGTCTCTAAGGAAAGAAGGTTCAAGCACAGAAACATTGTGTGGACCAGCAATAGCCATTCTCGAAAATCCAAACTAAAAATTCGTTCTTCAACCCATCTGTATAAAACGCATAAAAAGGCGCATTCTTTACAGGAATTACAATCAGATGATTCTTTAAAAAAACAGATCATCAAATTCAGCAAGATTAGTTAAGCTCGTAGCCATTGTCTCTGTCATCATTGCCAACACAAAGGTGATAAAACAGACTCATCCAACCCAACACCCATTAAATTATCCAATTCCTTCAAGCAATCATCACAGCTGTGACATATTCCTTCACCTTTGCTGTATCCAGAAAACAAAAACAAAAACAAAATCAATATTTTACCTTCAAATTACTATCAATTAGTTAAAAGAATGCTTACATTATATACCTCAAAACGTAAATGGGAAGAAATTGAAGAAACAAAAACTTGCCAAAAATCCAAAACCCCGAAATCACCGGAGTCAAAATTCAACAACTCCTCAATCCTCTGTTTGGTCTCTGAGAAAATGCACAAACGGACAAGAAACTAAGGCGTAGAATCCCATATTCCTCACCATTTGGAACCCCACTAACATCGCAACACCACATTTAGACTTAGTCAACCTTAAACTTACCACACCTAACAGCCAAACCCCCAGATTCACATATCCATTTTCCATCATTTTCCCTAAACTTTCTCGGCAACCAAACAGAAAATTGAATCGAATAGTAAATCGGCATTACAAATCAACCGCTCAGAGCAATCTAAACCGACGAAATCACCGAACAGAGCGTGAAACCGCGAGGATTTAAATAAAACACTGGGGAAATTTGAGGAGTGAGAAACTTACCAGCGAAGCTCTCTGCCTCGTGATTTGGGAGTAAAGGAAACGAAAACCCTAGCTGTGTAGAAAGTAACAGGGAGAGAGAGAGAGAGAGGATTTAGAGAGAGGATTTAGAAGTTTCAGAGAGAGAGAGGGAAGAGCAGCGAATTTGCGAAGAATAAATGGAAACACGTCACGGTTGGGAGGCTTTTCCCCCATAAATATTTGCCGTAACGCCAACGTCAACAAATTTTTAGGGGAGGCCGCCAGGGGCTGTCACGTGGCACGTGTTCGTTCGGTCGTTTTACGAAACCTGCCAAATCTTAAATTTAACGGGAAGTGGGGAGCAAGCTTGGGAGATGGAGACGGCGTCGTTTGGATTGTCAGTCGTTGGGGGATACGGCGCCGTTTGGATGGCTTCCTTTTGTAAGTATCTCAGTGGTGTGTGCGTCGTGCGAATCAGTGATTGGGCTCCCTTTTATCCAATTTATTATGACATTAATCAAAGTAATTAATTATCAATTTATGTTGGAAAGAAAATATGGTTTAAATTATTGGAGACCGGTCGCGTTTTCTTCCATTTTGGATGGAGATGGTACAACCTTTGAGGCATTTTTCACCGTAAGTTGTTGGAATAGCACTAGGAGAAATGTTATGGAAGCTCTTTTAAATCTATTTGTTTATAATTTATCATTAATTTTTATACTAATATTATAAAATATTATGTAAAAAAAAAATAAAGTTGTTAAGAGTCCATAAAAAAATTTACTTAACGTGTTCTCGAACATTAATTTGAAAGAATACTGATATAATTTTATTATCAAAAGAAAAAAGTAGTACAATCATTTTAATGTTTATACTATATGGTATGACAAAGATTTGCCAACCAATAGAATTAGGTTTACGAAGGATGTGAAGCACATATACATATACATATATATATATATATATATATATATATATATATATCTCTGCAAAGGTAAAGGCATAACTAGATGTTACTCAATACTAGGATTTAGTAGTATTCATCTTCACTTGTAACTAAAAGGTCTTATGTTTGAATTTCACCAAAGAAAATTTTGAACAACATTATTGATAGTTTATTATGAGGTTTAGCCTATTTCTCCACCCTAATATCGTTTGTTTTAATAAAAATTTAAAAATTTAAAAAAAAAAGGCATAACTAGCTAGGTTATATTATGGAAAACCTTTAGATATGGACCAATCAACTCCCATCATCAGTAATCCACAAAGTCCAATCTCTTAACTTGTATAAGTTAAAGTCGATCTTTAGAATTAGAATCCGTCGAGGATCATCATTGCAAAATAAAATTTGAATTTTCAAAAACAAAAAGGCCTTAAAGTCCATGAGTGCAAAATTAGTTTTATGGAAAGATATATAGTCAATTATTATGATACAAACAAGATTAGTTTTAGGATACACTAGCCGATGAATTCGTACGGAAATTAAAATCTTAAGATTGAATAGACCAAATGAAAATTTAAAAATGTAAATAAAAAGAGGAGTGCAGAAAAAAAACTATAAACTCAGTAGTTACTCACATTGTTGAAGAAAAGAAAAATTGATATAGAAGATTTGAGATTGAAGTTAGGCATCATAAAAAAGATAAAAACGAAACAGTATTAAATTCAACTTTTTATTTTTGAGCAAACGATATTCTTCCATTAGTGAAAAGAAAAGTATTGAATTCATAAAGGAAAAAGAATGAAGTCACCATGTGGCCCTTGATGGTCATAAAAGATATTTAAAATTCTAGCTTTTAGATAGGTGCATTTGGCTCATGAAATCTATGCATCAACCAAAATCTTGAATGATGTAGTTGTATAAAAAGTCGTGTTAGATCTTAATAAAGTTTGCCTCAAATCAACACGAGTGAATTTTTAATTTCAAATTAATAAAGTTTCCTCATTACATAGTTAGATTAAGATTTTTCTTTTTTTTTTTTTTTTGGGTAATTCAACAGATTGAGTCTTCTTTGTTCTAAAGCAATTGAAGGTGTTTAGGTGTTTGAAAGTGTATTTAAAAGTGCTCATGTATTTAAAATTAAAAAAATACCGGTTATGTACTTTTTTTTAAGAAACAATTCAAGTGATTTTTTAATAAATACTCACATTTTAATTAAAAGTTTAACAGTACTTCTAATAGATGCGCTCCAATTGAAAGTACTTCTAAGCAAAAGTGCTCTCTAAAGAAACATTTCCATACAGGCTATAAAAATGCTTGTTAAAGAATGGTTTTCTAGTATGAATAATACTTGCATTCTCTATTGGGATATGAGCTCATTCCCTCACTTGCAATAATGTATTTTTATTGTAGAAATTTCATAATCCAAAACCATCCAATTTCTTAATATTCATTTGAAGATCATTTTTACAACAAATACTTCAAAAATAAATGGACGGCTCATCATTAATATGTTACTTGGTACTTAAACCTTTGATTTATTTAATACATTTGGATGACTAAACAATCTCCGTTTTGAATGATTTTTTGTAGGGACAATCTTTCAAATGAAGATTAAGAAATTGAATGGTTTCATTATAAAAATTCTATGACGAAGATACGTTATTTGTAAGTGAGAGAATGAGCTCATTATTCAATGGCCAAAGGGGAATGCAAGTATTATCCTTCTTGTATTAATAAATGGTACGTTTTTCAAAGGATAATATTTGCGTTCCCCCTTTGGGAGAATGCACATATCCCACTTCTTTCTAATAACGTATATTAACCGTATATATTTCATAATAAAAAAATTTCAGTTTCTTAATCTTCATTTGAATAAAAAAAATCGTTCGAATCAGAGATCATCTAGTCACCAAATATGTGAAACAAATCAAAGATATGAGTACCAAGTAATATATTCATGATGAACCGTCCACTTATTTGATACATTTGAATGCTTAAACGATCTCTTATTCGAATAATTTTTTGTAAGGATGATCTTCAAATGAATATTAAGAAGTGAACATTTATGATTATGTAGTTTAAAAAATAAAAGGGTAAATCTCAGTTTACTACCCTCAAATTTCGTGGTTTTCAACATTTGATACTTGAAGTTTTTTTCGTCCCAAAGCCATACCTAAAGTGTTAATTTTGGGATAGCCTCATACATCTGTTAGTCTGGGTGTTAAGTCTCTCGTTAACTGATGACATGGCGCCCATGTGGACATTGATTGGGCACCATGTGTCATTAAGGGGTCCACGTGGAAATTAAAAATTAAAAAAAAATTTTGGAGACAAAAAATAAAATAAAATAAAAGTTGGTCGTCTTCCCCGACCTTCCCTTCCTCTATGGCCACTACCCCCACTCCCTCATCTCCTCTTCCCTCCCCTTCTCTCTCCACGTTAGCCTCGTCGGCCCTTCCTTCCCCTCCAGCTTCGCCGCCCTCCTCTCCTCCTTCCTCACCGCCACCTCCCAACCCACCAATCACTTCCACGTTATCACCCTTACAAATCCCTCTCTCACCGCCTCGTTGTCCAGCACTCTCTCCACCTCGACGTTTCTCACTCCCCCTTCTTGCCTCCATCCTCACTAAAACCCTAAGCTCCGAGCTCGCCAAAACCACCTCTAGCCTCCAATCGCTGCTCATCTCCGTCCCTACGACTTAATCGACCAAATCATTAAGTGTTTGGGTAGCAATCCCAACCCTATGCTTACAATTACTGATATGGGGACTCTTCCCCTGCATTCACCAAGTGTTTGGGCATCATTTGGACCGGGAAAGGCCGGTATATCTGGATCGATTTGGGCATTGAACCGGTAGATTATGACCCTGCACTATCAGGTGGTGGGTGGGTGGGTGGGTGGAGTCAAAGACGGAGAGGGAAGGGTGGATGTATGACGAGTTGAAGAGAAAAGGTTGGTGGGTTGGTGCAGAGGTGAGAATGGAGGGATAAAGGAGGAAAGGAAGGTTGGGGAAGACGACCAAATTTTATTTATTTATTTTGTCTCCATTTTTTTTTTAATTTCCACGTGGACCCCTTAATGACACGTAGAGCCCAATCATTGTCCATATGGATGCCACATCATCAGTTAACAGGAGATTTAACAGCCCGACTAACGGATGTATGAGACTGTCTTAAATTAACACTTTAGGTATGACTCTGGAACGAAAAAAACTTTATGTGTCAAATGTTGAAAACCACAACATTTGAAGATAGTAAACTGAGATTTATCCAAAATAAAAATACATTCTCAGTAAAAGGTAAGATATGTGCATTCCTCCATGAGGAAAGCAAGTATATCAATGGAATCGGCCATGTACTTAAACTTTTGGGATTATTATTATTATTAATTTTTTTTTTTGGTCAATCTTTCTGAATTAGTTTAACAAAAAGTAAATTGGAATAATTAATAAATCTCTAAGCCTGTTCACAAGTTGGTCATCCATCAAATTATTCCAACCATAAGAAAATTTCAAACTAAAAAATCCATAAAAATATGTCTCGACTTCAGCGTTGTCAACCATGTCGGTGACACTGACAGTACACTTCTGTAATAAATCGTGGCTTCGGTTTATAAAAATGAATGGTGCTTATTGTCTTATTATATGTTAGCACTATTTTAGTTAGTTTGATGCCCCAACTAAATGTTGATGAACTTGAGTAATAACATTGTGCCCAAAATGGGCCACATTTAATCAACATTTGACAATTATGCAATTCCGAGCAATCTTTGTTATTGCTGGATTAGGCTCGTTGGCTGGTATTTGTTTTGTCAATTTGCTAGTATACATTCTTACTTACTAGCCTTCATGCACGTGCGTGATCCAGCCCGTTGGTTGGTATTTGTTTTGTCAATTTGCTAGTATACATTCTTACTTATTAGCCTTCATGCACACGCTCACGTGCGTGCAGAAGATATTTTTTGAATCATAGCATACTACGCGCGATTTACATGTTTTAAATGTGACATCCCACATCACCCAGAGGAGTGATCCTTAAATGTATATTCCCATCCCTACCTAGCACGAGACCTTTTGGGAGCTCACTGGCTTCGGGTTCCATAGGAACTCCGAAGTTAAGCGAGAAAGAGGGCTAGAGCAATCCCATAATGGGTGACCCACTGGGAAGTTGCTCGTGAGTTCCCAAAAACAAAACCGTGAGGGAATGGTAAGCCCAAAGCGGACAATATCGTGCTACGGTGGTGGAGCGGGCCCGGGAAGTGATCCGCCTCGGGCGGGGATGTGACAAATTGGTATCAGAACCTAACCCTGGTCGCGTGTGTGCCGACGAGGACGTCGGGCCCCTAAGGGGGGTGGATTGTGACATCCCACATCACCCAGGGGAGTGATGCTTAAATGTATATTCCCATCCCTACCTAGCACGAGGCCTTTTGGGAGCTCATTGGCTTCGGGTTCCATAGGAACTCCGAAGTTAAGCGAGAAAGAGGGCTAGAGCAATCCCATGATGGGTGACCCACTGGGAAGTTGCTCGTGAGTTCCCAAAAACAAAACCGTGAGGGAATGGTAAGCCCAAAGCGGACAATATCGTGCTACGGTGGTGGAGCGGGCTCAGGAAGTGATTCGCCTCGGGCCGGGATGTGACATTAAATCATGTTAGAAGAAAAATCAAATATTTGAAGTAAATTAATAATCTTAGATCATACTAGAAGAAACCCCTCATAAACTAATTAAAGCAGTTGAATTCACATAATAAAAATTAGTCTCTATAGAATTTACATTAAGAATAGAGAAAATAATATTTAATAAACAATTGATTGAATCATATTATTGTTAGCCCATTGTGAGGCAAAGCCCACCCCTTCCCCCTTAGTGTCGATAATATCGTTTGTTAATAAACAAAAAAAATCATTTGACAACTAATTTAATTACATTATTATCCGCGTGCGAAATATTTTTTTTAATAATCGGCATTACAGGTCTCTTAAGATGTTTTGAACGTGTTTAAAATAGGGAAAATAATATTTAATAAACAACTAATTGAATCACATTATTGCTAGCCCATTATGAAACTAAGCCCATCTCTTTTCTCCTTAGTATAGATAATATTATTTGTTACAACAAAAAAAAAAAAAAAACAATCATTTGACAACTAATTTAATCATGTTATTATCTCCGTGCGAATTTATAACTGGCATTATTTGATGCATTATTTTGGGATTTTTTGAAGTTTTTTGTTTTGAGGGCATTTTTGTCCATTTATTTTTTGTAAAGCATTATGACACCAAAACACTATTCACCTTTTGTGTTCTCTTTATATATAGAGAGATTATATTCACATGCCCCAACTTATTTTTCTCACACTCTTTTAATTTTTTAATATTTTCTACACATCACTAACACTTAATAGAAAAATATTAAAAAATTAAAAAGGTGTTGGAGAAATCATTTGGGATGTGTGAATATAATCTTCCTATATATAATATAAAATATAATATAATATATTATAATATATATATATATATATATATATATATATAGATATAAAATAGATAGATTTCTTGCAATAGAATAGAACATATCAAAATATAATTAAGGAACCAATATAGATATGAGTGTGCGGAAACCATTTGTAGGAAAATAATTCTAAAACGCCCTTTTGTACCGTTGTACTTTTCTTCTTAAGATGTTAGATTGAATAAATAAAAGATTATTAAACGAAAACTAAGGAGAGACGGTAGGCGCTAGGCAGCGGATTGGAGCCTAGCGCCTAGGTAGGTGGAAGCTTAGGTAGATTTAAGTAAACTTATTATTATCATATAAATAAGTGCATGTTTATATATAAAAAATACATAATTGTATTGGGACACATAAATTGAAAATTATAATGACATATAGATTATAAAGTAACAGAACATATTGAAAACATAAAGAACCTGAATATAGTGAGCGTTCATCTAAGTATTTAATGTCTCTTACAATTATCAAAAAAATAAAATACAAAATGAAAACGATCTATTTTCTGTTTAAGTGAGAGCTGCGACTTAAGTGGGTACCTGGGTTGTGACAGCCCGTCCCGGACTTTTCGTAACGTAGGGGTGAAATGACGATTTTGCCCCTAGTATGTTTGTTTCGTTGTGTGGTCATTTTTGGGTTTTGGTTGGTTGATTTTGGACTATACACACACACCCACACTCATTTCTCTCTCTGCCCTGTCCCGAGTCCCTCTCTCTCTCCCTTTCCTATCTTCTTCATACGGACAACACCCAAAACCCTTGGAATCGTCACGGATCGAGGAAACAAACTACATATTTGTGCTCGAGAAGTCCTTAGGAGTTCAACCATACCCATTTCAAGTAAGGGAACCTTCATTTTCACGTCGAACCCGAGAGGTGTAAATCGGGGTACTGTTCATGCACACGTTAATTCTTATGTTTTTTGGAATTTCAAGCTTGTAGGAAGCTTGGTGAGGTTCTTAGGAGGCTCGGGGTGGTTCGTTTAAAGGTTTTGGACGTCGGGATCGTGAGTTGCAGGTTTGGCTGGAGTTGGTGGTGTTTTCCCGACGAGATTCCTATGGTTTTAGTGCTTGAAAGTGGTATGGATTTGTTCCTTTTGTTGTAAGCTTCATTTTGGTACCAATTTTGTGAAATTTGGATGAAAAACGAGTGAGATATCATGTTTTGAATTTTTCCCGGTTTTCTGGCGCCGGAGGTTGGCCGGAGAAGATGACGGAATATTCCTAATGGCGTTAACGAAATCAGTTAGATTTAATGGAATATTCCTGACGGCGTTAACTGACGCTGTCAGTGTGCCAGGCACGTACTTGCGCGTGTGGCCGTGCCTTGGCCAGCGCGTGGGGGCGCGTGCGGTGTCAGAAAATTATTTTAAAAATATGGGGATGTTTGTGAGGTTGAGTAGATCACGTTGGTGTATTCATACACCCCATTTGAGCATTGTATGATAAGTTATTTCGTAATGTTGGTTATGTGCTTTAAAATTTACGTTTTTATAGTTGTTTCGCATATAGGTGAGACCTATCCCGAGGACGAGCGCGGTCACTCGAGGTAAGGGGGTTGCGACCCTTCTACATACCAGTGAGTGGGCTTTTGGTTTTCCGTATATACCTATATACTTGTGTTTTTCCCAGAAAGTGAAATGAAACGTTTATATGTTTTATATGCCATGCATTATGTTTGCCCGTTTAATTATGCATTATTAGTTGCATATATATGTGTTTGGTGCTGCAGATGCACAGGTAAGTGTCAGGTAAGTTATGGTTTATGTTTATGTTTAGTAGTGATTTGAGATGCATAGAGAGCTCATAACCTGCACCCCCGGTGTTAGTGCTCCTGCCCAGAGTTGGGCACAGTCCTTCACGTGGTGTTCACCTCCCGCACCACACGCTCATCTTAGATCCAAGTTAGGTGCACAGTCCTGTCGTACAGACCACTTTAGGTGGTTTCGACTCGTAGGTGACTCGCAATCATTCGCCCAGTCTTTACGTGATCGTAGCACTTGAGCGTACTTATTATACACCCAGTCCTGTCGTACAAACCACTTTAGGTGGTTCTGACTCGTGTGCATGTGTAGTTAGTGAGTTGAAGATTTGAGCTCTAGATTCAGCTGTACAGGTCACGTTAGGTGACTCCGGTTGACAGATTACATGGCATGGTTTGGCATTACCTGAGTACTTGCATCTTATTTAGAGGCATTTGGCATGGCATATTTCTGAGCATGATTTATATATATGTATATATTATACTTTTTTGGGAATTATACAGGTTTTACGGCAAGGGGTTAGAACTTTATTTATGAAATGATTTTTGAAAAGCTTTGTTTTTGCCCACTCACGTTTTCTGTTTTGCGCCCCTCCAGGTTCTAGTTTGTCTAGCGCTTTGGTGGCTCCCCAGAGGATTTCTCGGCTTATCTAACAGAATATCACCAGTGTAGGACCACCTTTGGGTGTATTTATTTAGTGTTGTTTCTCCCGGACTGTACTAGGTCTTCCGTGCTCTGAACTTGGTTTTTCACACTTACGCTTGCACATGTATGTTATTTACTTTGTGTATAGCTAGGTTTGTTACTTTTCGTACGTTTATTATTATTTCTTAGCTTCCGCACTGTGCACATGGTTACGTCATTTCAACGTGACGGCCAGCATGCCCTGATCTCGGTCGGGGTGTGTCATGGGTGGGTCTAGGCAGACGCCTAAACAGACTACGTCTAAGCAGGTCTAGGCGACCTTTCTTAATTTTCAAACGTTTAAGATTAATCAGAGCGGTAACCAACCACCTAACTCCATGTCCACACTCCTTGATATTAAACTGAATGGTTCATTTTTCTTTGCTAATATTTTGAGTCTTAGAAGTGAAGTAAAAAAAGCACTAGCTAACATGGTCTCATAATTTATTGTTTTTAGGTACACATTATGAAATCCACATGCACCTCTGTCTGTAATTGCTTGATACATGGCCCCGACTAATTTGGCTTTGAAGCCAAACCCCACAGCTTTTGCTGCATGCATCTTGTTTTTCTCGTAGTGGCATTGGCACATCTACTTACCTCTTTGCATGCATGGGTCCTAGAGTACGTGAACATTCACGTTCTTCTGCCGCTCTCTAGCTCACTATCATCTATAAAATGCTTATGAGTTTTTTTTTTTGGGAGTCTAAATGAAATATTTTTGGTATTGTTCAATTTTAATATTAAGGACATTTTTAGCCTAAAAAGTCACTCATGATATTATTCACTTACACCTCTATTTTGTCCTTTTGATTAAAACTAAAGTTTTTGAGGACTTTTTGTTAGTTTTCCTTTTTTTTTTTTTTGGGTTAAGTTATAGTTCAAATGATTGAGAACGTTTAATTTAGGACTTGAGAACTTAGTAGAATTTTATTTTTTGAACAAATGATATTATCTACACTAAAGGGGATGAGGTAGGCTAAGCCTCACGATAGGCTAGCAATAATGTGGTTCAAATTCACCTTTGGCGATAATCGAACTTAAATCCTCTCACTTATAAGTGAAGATGAATACCACTATGATGTAGTACTCAATGGCAGCACCTAGTCGAAAGATTAGAATCAATCTAATCTAACCTCGTGGCTTGAAGGCCGGAGGAGTAATGACCATAATTTTAACCTAATTTGGTCATGAAAACATTGCAAAGAAGTATCATCATATCAAGAGTTAGTTGATAAGAAGATTCATTATTTAAAATATGTTTTTTTTTAAGATAAAAATATGTCAACAGCGTACATAAGATACATGTGTGGAGATGGACTCAGAGCATATTAGTCATTTTATTTTTATACAAACGATATTATCTACACTAAAGATGTAGAGAAGTAGGCTAAGCCTCACAATGAGCTTGCAATAATAATGTTCAAATTCACCTTTAGTGAGAATCGAACGTAAGAACTCTCACTTACAAATGAAGGGAAATATCACAAGACCGTAGTACCAAGTGACAACATATTAATCATCTTACCATTGGTGGATGACAATGATAATTCTCTCACTACATAAACAAGTATAAATAGATTTATGTACTCAATTTTGCTTCATGCATCTCTCCCTTCTTTTTACGAGGGGAAGTATCTCCCTTACCAACAATCCAGAAAATGTCCACAAAGAAAAGACTAATTGTAAAGAAAATGGTTGCCAAATCAATGTCTGCATATGGACAAGACAATGAGACGTCGACAAAGAGATACATAAAATGTGTTAGGTTACCCGTCTTTCAAATCCTTTTCTTGTTGATGTATATAGCTCTGCCCCTCCTTTTTCACATTGTCGTCCTTCGGGTCCTTGATCTTAATGGCATATTTCCTTTGCAGTACAAGACCAAGCAGAAATATCCCCAGCTTACAGGAATGTAGGGGAGGGGTCTAGAACAGAAAGGCTGATAGCTTTGCTTTGAGAACACAACTACCACATCAATATATATTTGCCGATTTTTGGGTAAAATAAGTCTCTTAATTCATTAAAACTGCTAATTTCATCCCTAATATTATACTAAAAGCTATTTTATCTAATTTTTGATCAATTTAAGTCACATGACACATTTTAGAGGCTAACACCGTCATTGTCTTGCCTATAAGCCCTTAATGTTGCATATAATTTGTAAATCTAACGTCTAATTTACCCTTCAAAGTTAACTCCATACATTATATTTTTGAAAAAGTAGGTCCTTAAACTATATAAAATTACCTATTACCGTCTAAGTGTGTCACATGACTTAAATTGGATAGAATAGCTTCGAATCTAATATTAGGGATGTAATTGGCAGATTTTACTAGTTTAAGGAATGATTTTTCTGAAAAATAAAAATAAAAATTAGGGACCTAATTTTCACTTAGGTAATAATTTAGGGACTAAATCAGCAGTTTACTCTATTTGCGGGGTTGTTAAGGGTTGGATGGAAAGAGTACATGCCAATAGAAGGGTTGGACCCCAATGCATGACTGTAAATATATTTTCAGTAATATTAGGTAGACTAATTTTTTAAATCACATTTGACAACCATGTAATGTATCAGTAATAAGAAACAAACATGTTAACCAATACATAATAATTCAATTATCAATAATCATGTCATATGATTTACTTCTTAGCATTACCCATATTTTTCTTCTCGATTAATGATAGATATACTAACTTTTTAGATCATATTTGTAAATCATGTGATGTGTCGTCAATAGAATATAAGCATATTAATCAACATTTAAGTAATAATTCATTAATCAATAACCAATTTAAATATATGATCTCCCTAGTATTACTATCTTCTCTAGCTTCAGAGGGGAAGAATGTAGTGGATGAAGCATGCCTATATTCCTATATAATATTTTTATATAGTATATATCATGCACGGATATATTTGCTCCACTTTGGTTGTTTTATTTATTTAATTTTTTTTTGTGGAGAAAGGGAAATATATTACACCACCCCCCCGCCCCCCCCGCGCGGGGGAAGAAACAAAACACAAGAAGGGCCCAAATACACACAAAGAACAAAAGAAAAAATGGACCCTAAAACACACAAACAAAGCCCAAAGAAAGCCTTCGGACTCAGCACGAACACACCACACAACAAAATAAACCCTAAATCACTGCTACTATAGCTGCTCCTCCTGCCGCCGACACTTCTCAACAATTTGAAGCCATCTCCGCCACAAGGACCTCCCATCACACCATCTCGAGTCCCAGAGTTGAGGAAAAAAAAAAGCCGCTCCATCCTCCCAAACCACCAAAACGATCGCCACCTTAGAATAAAGGAAGCCCGCGGGAAGAGAGATCCCACCGGCCTTGCCATGGCAAGAGCACCAAAACGATCGCCACCTTAGAATAAAGGAAGCCCGCGGGAAGAGAGATCCCACCGGCTTGCCATGGCAAGAGCCGGCGGCGACGCAGAAAATTGAACACGGTGTCACTCCACATTGGTTGTTTAGCTCGGTAGATTTCGTGCCATTTATTTTGCTCTGTTTCACATCAAATCAAATAAGGATGGAATCCCAAGGTCGATGCAATCCCATCTAACTAAAACAATTGGAGTTGTTATCACTATTACTTGAACGAGTTTCAATAACAACTTTCTGAGAAAGTGTTAGTGTAAGTTCACAATCATTAGTTCAAACATACGACTTGGCTAATCATGATAAAATGAAATACATATAAACGATTTCATTTTTATCCAACTAATGTTTTATTGTTTGAATTTTGTGTTTGATAGATTGGACTATACGTAAAATCTAAACATTTTTGGACTGATTGAATTTTGTGCTTGATTAGATTGGACGATGTGTGAAATCTAGGAAACCAACTTTGCTGGAGTGGCTGCCGGTATAAGGATTGAATTCCTTTAATAATATTTACACTTTATAAAAAATACTTCAAACTAAATACATTAAAAAAGAAAGAAAAGAAAATCAACTAATTACTTTATAACACGAAAGTAAACTTGTAGAGCAATATACAGAGCTATAGGATTGGTGTAGACTATTGATAGGTTTAGATGGTTGCCACCTAAAGGGTGTACGTAGACGTGAGTTGCTATGTGACATGAGTTATGTCTTATATAGTGGTAGAAATAGAGAATAAGGTTTCGTGAATTTGGTTCTTAGAATTGTTGGTTGTTGATGTTGGTATCGTCGATGAACATGGATGGACATTTATCAGTGACAAGCAAAAGGGCTTAATTCAATCCAATTCCGAAGTTTTGCTCCAAACATTGAAAACGTTTCCCGATCCAATCCGTCTAAAAATCACTCCTAGTTAGAAACTCCTAAATTTGAGGAGAGAGAAATTGGCTCCTAATGACTCATAGCATTAAAAGGATTTTGTATTTGCTTAGTAAAATCTCAAATTAATTAAAACCCTAAACTAGAGAGGATGTTGCGGGTGTTCCTATGTTAATGGTGTTTTAACTAAAACATTATCTAAAAAATAGAGTAGGATTGGAGATGCTCTAACGTCAACATTCATTTATGATACGAAGATCTTATAAAATCAGTTGCAAATTAATCAAGTACGACATATTTATGGAGAAGCGAATTTGATGGTTGATGAACTTGCGTCAATTGGTCATCACAAGATGACACAATGGAAGCTAAAATTAGGCGGATTAGCATCCATTGGCAACAAGACGTCACTTGCAATTGATACAATATAATCCTTCCAAAAATACTGAAAAGAAAGAGGTCAAAACATACACAAGTATTGCCTAAGCCCACACTTTCTTGCTATCTCGAACCAGAGCCCACAATTCAGAACAAGATAAAGAACTCAATAGCAAATTATCATCACCCTGAAGCAGTCTGGTCAATCCGTGTGGATTGGTTACAAATTTGCAATAAATAAATTGAATAAATATCTCAAACAATGATCTTACAAGAAAACTAACAACTTCAACACAAAGCAATACACAACAACGACCACACACATATGTAGTTCAGGAATACATGAAGAAAACAGTGTTTGTGACAGTCTGACTAAAAAACCATGGCAACAAATTGAATAAAAATCAAATCCCAAACAATAGAAAAAAAAAATTCAGTCATTGAAATTGCATGCATGCCGCAGGCTTGATCAAAGTTCAGCATAACAGTAAGTCCTCCTAAAACTCTTAGGCCTTGAGACCTCCAACACCGGGGAGCATGAAACCCTTAGAGTGCGGTGGCGTGACTTCCAAGCTCCAACCTTAAATCTAATCCTTGCCTTGAGCCAAACGTCAAACTGAATCTTCTCTGATCTTTTCTCAAGCATTAGATCCTTAGAGACGGAGCTGGAAAGTGCAGCGGAGCGAGCCGTGAAATTGAGATCAAAGCGCGTTACATTTCGATGGCGCTGATAGAAGGGATCAACCCCGGAAAATGCCAGAGTCTGGTCATTGTAATTCACAGTAGCTCCAATAGAGTCATAGTATATGGAGACTCTTTTGTTGGGATTATAGGATCTTACGACAAAATAAAAATTGGCTGAGAGGTGGTCATTCGTTAGGTTGAAGTTTTGGATCGAACCATTTTCGATGGTGTAAACAAGGCGTTTTGGCTTCACAACGAGCCAGGTGATGAGCACCACAAGACCCAAAAGGACAATCAAAGCTAGCAAGACTATGGCGATGATTCTAATTAGATTGGACTTCGATTTGGGTGCTTGTGAGGGCTGTGATGCAGAAGTAGGCATTGTGAGGAATTAGGGTTTTTTTGGACTAAATTTTGGTGGTGTTGGAGAAGCTAAAATTTGTTTCACTCTTTAAATTTTGCTTGGTGGGTTAAGAGCTGCAAAGTGCACCTATTCTAGTTCAAGTGAACTATATAAGAGAAGTCCTGGGGTCTCTGCCACGTTCTTTAACCCACCTTTTTCTCTGTCACCCCTACACTTTTTCTCTTTTTATTTCGTGCATGTAACTCAAGACATCTTGCTAAAGGACTGAGGTTAACAGTTTGTTCTTTTCTTCAGCTCTGGATGTCCTAAGATAGAAAAGTATTATATATGTGATTGAGACACTTGAAGCATCATTCTTAGTAATGTTTTCGTCATTATCGCTCATCGATCACCTGGCGACCAAGAGAATTAGAGAACTTGATTATGAAAAGGTGGCTTTTCCCTAATGTGAGATTATCTTGAGCGATAGTTGTAGGATGTGAGTAGTCAATCAATTGACACTATACAATTTATCAACCACCAGAACTATCTGACAAGAATCATCGTTTTAGAGAATTTCTATTTGCAAACGTTGGCTTTGGCTGTATGGCCGCTGAGGTGACAAGCTGCTACAGGTGCCCTGGATAACAAGAAGATCATCAAAGAAAAGAATATACTACCATATATATATCGGACAATGAAGGGAAGTGCCATTTCAATGTTGGCTTCATGTCACTAATTTGTTAAAATCAATATTTAATTACATAGATGTACTAAACCCACTCTTGCTTTGCCTCCAAGATATACTAAACCCACTCTTGGAAGCTGCTCTTTTTGTTTTTAATTTTTTATTCGTTCTTCCCATCTCCGCCAAAAAAGAAAATAATAATAATAATAATACAGGATCCCAGACTTAGAGCTCAAGTTTAACAAATAGAGGAAGATGATCTATCTTATTCGGCTGTAGCTACCCATGAAATTCCTTGTTCTACAAAGCTTCTAGGCATATACTTGAAGTGAAAAAACTAATCATTTGAAAGAAAGAAAGGGATGCCGCCAGACTCTCCATCATAGCTCGCTAGATGAATGGCTCACCCGTTCCAATGAAGAAGAGCTCATCGAGAGACAAAGAAAACGATGGGTTCAAACCGGATACAACCGTCACAAAACAAAAATTCGGCCTATTTGTGCTGTGATACACTTACCAAATACCATAATTGGATGAATTTCATACCAAGCAACGTAATTAATTCCTTACATGTATATTTTTTTTAAAAAAAAAAGCTAATATACATATATGCTTTACATATTCTAAATGTTTGAATTCTAATCAACCGACTTAAGGCTCATTAAATTTTCTTCTGGCAAGCAATTTTCTTGCCCATTGCAAAGCAATAAACTTTGTGCGCGATCATTCTTACCCGTCCAAAACTTAATTTGGTGACATTCACATGAATTCGAACACTTTATTGCTTTTCTTTAATGGCATCCCGAGATCCTCACATAAGCATCAAGCATATCAGAACGGAACGTGGACGAAACCTTTACTCAAACCCTATTTCCCCTAATTTATTTGTGCTCACAGACTTAATGGAGACAAATCGGTATCTACTCATACCTATAACCACATGCTTGCAACTAAAGGTGGCATGCACCCTTCATAATACTGCCACGCGTCATTATAATGGACGTCCACATCACTCACACTATGGGGGAAGCGCATGACAAGTGCGAGAGAAATAAAAAGAGAAAAGTGAGAGAGGAGAGAAAGAGATTTGGAGGGCAGAGAATCTTACTCTAATAAAAACCCTAATTGTAAATGGCAAGGGCTGCTAAAGGGAGGCAAAAGGTGAAAAAGAATGAAAAGGAAAGGACTAAAAGTGATGACACCAACTTCGGTGGTAGCCGGATATGCTTGGAAGATCCTAATGAAACCCTACATTCTTCAACAACCAACAGTCCTAACTTTTTTGCATTGCCTTCTCTCTCTCACCCCCGCTCTCTCTCTCTGCGTATAAATGGAGACCCTCTTCTCTCGTTCTCATTCACAACCACAGCAACATATTAAGAGACATATAGTATGAAATACTTCAGTTTTGGCCCCCAAGTGCCCTAGAATTCTAGGCCACCCCCACCATGCTAGTGCAGTTCATATGTAGTTTTGGACTGGTTTAGGTCATTGATGGAGGTGGCTACGTGCGTACTGGTTTTCTGTAACGGGAGAAATGAAGCTTGTTCTGCAGCAGCCTCTTTTTAAAAGTGTCTGTTAATATTTCTCCTACACAGGGCAATTTCAGTCCTTTGGCATTTTACTCAACTGGGAATTTCTCTTCCCCGTTAACTATGCAGTTTAAACTTTTATGTTATATGAATATTACTGGTATCTGATGAAAGCTTGGGTTTTCAGTATTTTGGTTTTTTTCTTTTCTTCCAGTTATTAATTGATGTAACGGAAATCAGCAGGCAGCTTATGCCCAGTTTGATCAATATATATATATGAAGTTCTGCTGAAACTATTGACAGAGAAGCAATGTATTATTTATGATGGTTTGAGTTGAGACACTTTTAATTAACTAGTGTTGTAGGTTGTCAAATTGTTGTATGCAATTTTTCGATCTTTTTCGCGTGTCAAATTGGTGCCATGGATCTATTATTTCATTCTTAGTCTCCCTCCCCCAAAACCCAAGGTGATTAAATCCCCTAAAACCCTCAAATTCCTCCCAATATCAAGCCCAATTAGTTCAGCTACAGTGGAAGGAACCAGGGCCCGACTGCTCAATTGGGCTACAATAGCCCAACCCAACGCCTGAGGCTACATGACGTCACGTCACCCATGTTAGAACGCGATGCAGGTTTTGATGATTGCTGCGAATCTAGGTTGTTAGATTTTTCAAGTCTGACGGTGTTAATCTAGAATTTTAAAAATTAAAAGAAGAAATATCGAAAAAAAGATGTCATGCAACATTTTATATTAATTATGTTAGTAAGAAATGTTTAAAATAGGAAAATAAAATTAAGAGTATATAAATTTTCGCGCCGCTAAAACGAGATTGTAATTAGAATAATAATACAAATGAGCCTGATGAAATTAGTTAAAAATCTTATTCAAAATTAAATAAAGTATTAATTTTTTAAAATACTACTTGACGGGATGAAAATACACTTAGACAATTATTATACTTCACTCAATTGACGAAGCAATTATTGCTTTAGTAGGGTGAAAGTGTTGATGTTCACATGAGTGAAATAAGAGGAAAAATCTTTACCGAATCTATTATTGCGTTAACCGAGTGTAGTCGTGAAGCAGATGTTCTTGAAAAAAATAAAACAGAGTAGATGAAATCAGATGGGTGGGTTCAATCTCAATGGGACAATTTTAAATAGTTTATATCCTTTAACTTGCCCAAAAAAAAAGAAAAATAAAATAAAATTGAGGAGTTCAGAATTCTAAATCAGGTGATCGTGGCAGTTTTCCCCTTCTACTCTTCCTCAAAAATCAACCCGACGTTTCCTATTTCTTCCCAAATACAAATCTCTCCGACTCTTTTCTGAAGCCCTAATTTTTCCCCCTTTCACAAATCCCATCTTTTCCGGATTTAAGGGTTTATTTTTTTGTTAAATTTCGATTCACCTTTAGGCTCGATTTTGGGTTTGCAATTCCTCTAATCCAAATCTGAACCAGGGATTTGCGAAATTTCTAGGGTTTTGAGTTGATCTGAGGCCGTGCATGGCGAAAGGTACGGATGCTGAGGAGTTCGTGGTGATGTCTAAGGTCCGGGCGGGGCTGAAACGCGAGTTCGCGTTTGCGTTGAAGGCCCAGGCTGAAATCTCTGGCTCTTTGGGCCGGACTCGGGGCAGTAGGGCCCAGAACGGTGACTGTAAGAGGATGAGGACGGAGGCCAAGACGGAGGAGCGCAGCCGTGGTGATGGTGACGAGAAATTGGGGAGTGGGGAGATGGGGGAGGGCGAGAATGTGAACGTTAAGGAGGAATTGGAGGAGGCTATGAGCGAAGAGGATGCGAAAAGCGATGTGGTGGACGTCATGAGCGACGATGAGCCGAAATTCCATGTGGGCGAGTCTGTGCCGAGCGAGAGGATTGGGGAAGACGAGTTGAAGCACGGTGTGGTGGAGATGGCAGTAGATGATGAGCCCCAGACTGGTTACATTGGCGATAGTGAACCCGAAAAGCCTTTGGTGGACGAAGAAGTTCCTGTTTTAATTGAGAACAGCAACGTTAAGGTGGAAGTGGAGGTGAGTGAGAAGCCTCCAAGGAGGTTTACTCGGTCAGCGTTGAAGCTTGAGGCAGAAAAAATGCAGAATTTACCTGCGGAAGGTTGTACCAAGGAGATGGCAGTAGATGACGAGCCCCAGACCGGTTGCATTGGCGATAGTGAACCCGAAAAGCCTATGGTGGACGAAGAAGTTCCTGTTTTAGTTGAGAACAGAAATGTTAAGGTGGAAGAGGAGGTGATTGAGAAGCCTCCGAGGAGGTTTACCCGGTCAGCATTGAAGCTTGACGCAGAAAAAATGCAGAATTTACCTGCCGAAGGTTGTACCGACCAGATAGATTCGGGGATACAGAAAAGCCCTTTTGTTACTCCAATGAAACTTGATACGAAAATGCCGAATATGGTGAGGAAGTTCAGTAAACTGAAAGAACTTCTTGACACCGGTATTCTTGAGGGACAGCCAGTCAAGTACCTTAGAGGATCAAAGGTATTACTTTCAATGGTGCTGCTGTTTTTCAGTGTGCATATGATTACTGATTTGCGGTTTAGGGTAGAGTACTTATTTTGTGTTTTATATTTGTTGTTAGGTAAGAGAGTCTGGAGAAACAGGGCTTAGGGGAGTGATTAGGGGCTCTTCTATATTGTGTCACTGTGATTCTTGCAAAGGAACAGAAGTGAGTATTGTTTAATGATATTTTCTTTTGTAGTTCATGTCTTATAATGTTTGTCGATTTAAAGGGTTGATAGATTATTATATTGAATTTCCATAGGTTATTACACCTCCTGTGTTTGAGCTGCATGCGGGTAGTTCAATTAAATTTCCTTCGGACCATATTTATCTTGAGAATGGGAAGACCCTTCGGGATGTCATGATTGTATGCGAAAATTCTCCCTTGGAAGCTTTGGAAGAAGCTGTCCGACTTGTTATTGGTTGCTCATCTATAAGCAAATGTACGATCTGTCTCAATTGCAAAGGTAGCTTTTATGTCTGCATAAATTAATTGCAATACCCCTTGATAAATAATATGCATATACATAAGTCTTTTCTTTTACGATGAATGTAGAATCTATTAACAAAGACTGTACAAGGTCAGCAGTGCTACTTTGTAGCTCATGCATGGAGTTAAAAGAGTCTGGAGCTAGGCCTGCTGTAGGTGCTAAACAGAGTGACAAGTAAGCCTTATCTTCCCTACTTTTTTTTTTTGGTTCAATCTGTTTATCTGAAAATATTTCATCCGCCTCTGGGTTTATGCCACATGTTTAAGAAGACTAATTTGGGGTGGGTTTAATGTAACCTTGACAGAGAGGAAGCTAATTTTATGATTAGAGAAAGAAGGGGGTGTATCCAATTGTATTCGAGGGATTTAAATTGTTTTTACAAATCAAGGGGTATTCAATCAAGATAAGATTTTGTGTATGGTGATATTTTTTGGTTTAAATTCATTGAACATCTGAACTTGATGTAGGAGCCATATGAAAACATGTGCTTAAATTAGGGCCCTATGTTGTTGGAATAGTTACTTGACAGCTCACATTTGATTGCACAGTTGATTTGTGAAGGATTTTCATTTCTAAGCAGCTTATATATATGCAGCAGATGGGTGAATCTAGCTATACTTTCAGTTTTACATATTTATAGACTTTTACGTGTGATTTGTAATTTAGAGTCTTTACTCTCCTATCGCATATGAGTACAAGAGAGTATCATAAATGATCCTTTATTTTAAATGTTATTATTTGTAATTAAGGATGTGCGTGTGTTTACCATGTCAGATCATCAAAGCCGGTTACAGGTCCAAATAGTCCTGATACCTTGTCAAAGTGTAGCTCACCAGAGCAGGTTACAGTTCCAAAGCATCCATATATGCCAAAGGGTAGCTCATCAATGCCAGTTAAAGTTCAAAAGCATCCTCATAACGTGCCAAAGTGCCGCTCTTCAGAAAGTAAAAGTCAGGGAAGAGTAACCAAAAAGTATTCATCCTGTCTCTCTCTCTCTCTCGTGTTTTGCATCTGTCATATATAATTTTTTTTTTTTTTTTTTTTTTTTTGACGAGCTCTGTTATTCACAATTGAGCTATTTTGTATGCCTTTCTTTATCATAATCAGTGCACTTAATTTGCTTGTGTCTGAAATTTTTTTGAAAGGGATCTTCGGCTGCACAAGTTGGTTTTTGAGGAAGATTGTTTGCTGGATGGCACAGAAGTAGGCTATTTTTCCAAGGGAAAGGTTGCCACTAAATCTGGATAGTAGTTTTTTGCCTTATTGAAGTGGAATGCTATTTTCTGAGTAGTCATTTTTTGGCTGGCAGAAAATGTTGGTCGGTTATAAAAAGGGTCCTGGCATTGTTTGTGGTTGCTGCAATGATGAGGTATGTTTACTCTCTACTGGGTTACCATCACCTATGGATTTTTTGACACATCTATGATTTTCCTCCATTTGATTGGCAGGTCAGCGCCTCGACTTTTGAAGCTCATGCTGGTTTTAAGTCACGTCGCAAGCCGTGAGTCATTGGTTAAATTCTTTGCTTGTTATAATTGTTCACATTGCTCCTGGAATTTTGCAGTGGGTTAGACTTGTTCTAGCTCTTGCACATAACATGATTGAATTGTTAAGACTTCCATGGGCCTCCCCTCCTGATTTTTTGGTGGGAAGGTTGTGGGGAATTTTTCAGTAATAACCTTCTTTTATCCATAATATTCTAAATTATTTTTTGACACTTATTTTCTTTATTTGGCAGTTACATGAACATTTACACATCTAATGGGGTATCTCTCCATGAATTGGCATTATCTCTATCTAGTCGTCGGAAGTGGTCTACCAAGCATAATGATGACCTATGCTCCATCTGCGAAGCTGGTGGAGATCTCTTATGCTGTGATAATTGTCCAAGGGCTTTTCACAAAGGTGATGTCCACAGTTGCTTTTGGTGCACCAGTGCATATTCTCAAATGCCATGTGAAACTTTTCACTTCGTACATATGTTAGTAATTATGTTAAAGGAACTCTAATACTTAATCGGTGATGGAATACTGTACACCCCTGTTGTTGAAAAGGACATGGAAGTGCGGGAAGAGTTAGGGGGAATATAGTTCATTTATTTTATGTAGGAATTATTTTTAAGTATGTTTATTCTTTTAAAAGATAATGGCTGGAAATGGCCATTAAATTAGGGGTGTATTTCCATACTGGGTTGCTTCTGTTTGCACCATTTCTTTTGCTGGTCTCATTACAACCCTTCTATGAACTGTCATAAGTTTCCCAGTTCATCATTTTTTTAAAATTTTGATTAAGTTCAACGGAAATAAACAAAATTAGAAAAAGTAATAATTAGATTGAGGTAGCACCCAAGTGATGATGTTATGACCTGCAAAATTGAAATATTAGGATTATAGTGGGAAGTGGGCTGCGGATAGGAGAAGGTAATGAAGAATTTAAATTATTTTCATTCTTTACTTTTCAAAAAATAGATTTATAAATGTAGGGTTGGCAATGATGGCAATTTTGTCGGATGATAGGAATAGGAGGGTCTTTGACAATGTGCTTGCTGAGGAGGTGGACTGTTTATGGGGTAGGCCCGTAGGGTTCACTTTTGGGCTTTTTTCTGCATGTGTGCAAGTGTGCATGCACAATCCAATGTCTTAGTTGCCTCCACATGGTGGGTTAGGAGGGGATGTGTATTCTATTAACTTACATGGTATTAACTGTTAGGATTTATCTCCTATTTTCATGTTCATTTTGATGCTTTTATTATTTTCCTATCTTTATTCAGTTCCAATGTGTGCGTTTAAAATTAATTGTAAATAAAACTTCTGAGTTTGGCAGATCATTTTTATTTTTGGAATAGTAGCTTCATGAATTGGAAACCTAATTATATCTTTTATGTTTTCACGAGTTTGTATTCTATAGACATAAGTTATGGTTATTAATAGTCCTATATCATGCATTCCAATTTTTCCTTTTTTTAGTTGCTTGTTGCATTTTCTTTTCCCACTTAGTGGGAAAAGGCTTTGTTGTTGTTGCATTTTCTTTTCATAACTAGTTTAGATGTTAGAATTGTAAGCATTACACATGTAAAAGCATAAAAACGAAAGAGATAATATGTATTTGGTATGCTTGTTGTGCATGAACTACATGTTTTATTTATTTATTTTTTGTCTATTGCAGAGTGCCTTTCTCTAACAAGTGTCCCTGGCGATACTTGGTACTGTAAGAATTGCCAGACTATGTTTGAGAAAGAAAAATATGTGGAGCATAATCCCAATGCTGTTGCAGCTGGAAGGGTTGCAGGGGTCGATCCCATAGAACAAATAACCAACAGATGCATTCGTATTGTCACTACTTTCGATGAGAAACTTGGTGGATGTACACTGTGCAGGTTATTTCTCATTTCAGTTGTCATGAACCAGGAAAATATTTGCAGTTATACCGAACACTTATTTTGGCAACACTTTTTAGTGGGATGGAAAACATTTGGAGCATCAACTTATTTCCTATCATGAATAGTTTTGATTTTGATGTTTGCAGTAGCCATGAGTTCAGCGGCTCGGATTTTGGTCCCGGCACAGTTATTTTGTGTGATCAGGTAATTTCATGGCTAGCCCAATTTATAAATTTATCGAGTCTGGCTTTGAAATGTTTTGCATTTCTTAATTGTTTATGATTAGCCATTATGCTCTAAATGATGTGCTTATTCTTTTCCTCACTCCAGTGTGAAAAGGAGTATCATGTAGGTTGTTTGAAAGATAAAGGAATTGAAGATATGAAGGTACTCACTCTTGCTTTGTTTTTATTGTGAATGTCATTTAATCAGCAGTTTTTTGTTTGTTATGCTCTGTTTTTTTTCTTATTTTTTTGCTGCTATTTTAATCATATTTTCTTATAGTTAAATACATTTGTTCTCCAGGAATTACCGAAAGACAAGTGGTTCTGTTGCTCAGATTGCCTCAGGGTTCATTCAGCTTTGCAGAAGTTGGTAGCTCATGGGGAACAGAAGCTTCCAGACTCCCTCCTGAATGTTGTAAGGAAGAAGCACAATAAGAAAGGTCCGGAGAGTGGAGCTAATCTTGATATAAAATGGAGGGTGCTTAATGGGAAAATGTCTACTGATGATGAAAGTGTGCAGTTGCTTTCCAAGGCTCTTGAAATCTTCCATGTGAGCATACTTGTTATTTGTTGCTCTGTTAGAATATCTGCTATTTTTATAATAGTACCAACCGAAAGGTGTCGTAACTTATTTTAATTTTGTTTCTATTAATGAGGAAAATGTTGTGCTGCATTTAGCGAGGTTAGCGAATGATCTGACCTACCTTAATGTGCATAATTGGCCCTCTTGTCCCTCGTGTCTGGTGTTACTAGATGAACTTCTGTAAATGTTTCAAGCAGGATTAAACAACATACTTAATTTTCAATTTCATTTCTGTGCTCTAGGATCGTTTTTCCCCAATAATTGATCCTACTTCACGCCAGGACTTTATCAAAGAAATGCTTTATGGGTGAGCCAGAATATTCTCTCTTTCACTATTACTCTTTCGTTTGATATCCTTGCGCTAGCTACTACGTAATTGCATTCAATTTTGATTGAATATATCAACTGAATTTGCAGAAGGACCATCCAGACCCAAGATTTTGGTGGGATGTACTGTGGAATAATTACAGTAAAGTAAGGATCGTTTTTAAGTGCTTATTATGCAATCTAATTATAGTTAGAGTAATCTGTTTTGACATGTTTTCTGTAATATGCAGCCAATTGGTCGTGTCAGCTGGAATGTTTCGTATCTATGGAGCCGAAGTGGCAGAGCTTCCTTTAGTGGCAACATGTGCTGATTTGGAAGGACAGGTTATTACTAATTTACTACTCTGGCGCGTGGAAAATCACATAGCCACAATTTTCTTTTGGAATAAAAGGTTTATGGAATTTTGGGTTGTGGCCTTTTCATTTTTACTGATTTCAACTGATTATTGTGTTGTAGGGTTACTTCCAGATCTTGTTTTCATGTATTGAGAGGCTTCTTGCGTTTCTAAACGTGAAAAGCCTTGTGCTGCCAGCCGCTAGCGAGGCAGAATCAATATGGAAAAATAGATTTGGTTTTGAGAAGTTAACCCAAAATGAGGTGTGTGAACTTCTGCATGGTTTGTTCTACTGCATAAGTATGTTAATCTTGTTTATTTACATAATTTCTTTTTGTAGATACATGATTACAGGAAAAGTTACCAAATGATGATCTTCCAAGGGACTAACATGCTGCGGAAGCCCGTCCCCAAGTGCCGAATCCTTAGGTCACATATAAGTAACTGAATGTCGGATCATCTGGATCTTCCGTTTTGACCGTGATGTAAATGACTCCCTTGTCTCTTGGTGTACAGAAAGAGCAGAAATATACATCGACCTTACAGGCTTGTTTTTGTCCTTCGGGTAGCAAATAGAATTTTGGAGGGATTTCAGTTTCGGAGACGGAAAGTCGCAGTAGGTTTATGTAAGAGACCTACGGAAAGTCTCTTGGAACTTTGCTATTCAAGGCACTGTTATTTCTGCTTCTGGGCGTGGGATTCCATTTTTTGCTGATACCTTTGTTCATGGAATTCACTTTTTGAGGAATTTTGCTTCTAAAGTCGACGTTTGCTCGCCAATTTTACATACTCTGTTTGCATCTAAACGAAAAGCTAACCCTGTCGCATTTTCTGTCGCCTATTTTACATGCTCGCCTATTGGAGTCTCTACTTTTGTTTTTGACGTACAAGATTTCCTGTCGCATTTTCTTTTTGACAATTGTCGTCCATGGCATTTGAACCAGACAGCTATCTATTGAATTCTACTTGACCAATTAATCATTGGTATCTTCCAATGTAACTTTCGTAACGGTGACGTAGGTAGATTATTATCGCAAGAACTCGGCACTAATGTGACGTTACTTGCTTTAATGTTCATTTTTTCATTTTATAACAAACATGAATAAAATTATTAATGGACTAAGAGTTAGTTGACTTTCTAGCCTTGTTTTGTAATGATGGTTTTTTATCGTTTGCGGTTGAGTTTTATCACAAATGGTTCTTGAGATTGATTAAACTCAATTATTTTGGTTTTCCACTTTCAAAATCAATAATGTTGTCTTTGATATTCACTACCACACATCAATTTGATCATTCCGTTAAGATTCCATCAACTATTTTGTTAGTTTGTACGTGGGACCCACAAATCCAATGAAATGGTGACACATGGATTACACAAAATAAGGGTTTTTAACGCAAATGGTCATCAAACTCCTCATTTTGGTCTCTGAGTTTCAAAAATCGATAAATTTGATTCCTGACTTTCAATACCGCATGTCAATTTAATCCTTCCATCAAAATTTTATGATAAAATGATGAATTTGATAATTTTAAAATATAGGGTAAATTACATAAAACTACCTCAACTATGGGTCGAACGACACTATCGTACCTCATCTTTTAAACATGACAATGTCAAACCTCATCTTATGAATTTGTTCCAATGTCAGACCTCAGTTAGTTTTTTTGTTAATTTCTCTATTAAATGCTAACGTGGCTAGAGACGAGGACCACTCACTAATCCAACTGGATTAAAAAATAATCAAATATATTTTTAATAACTAAATATTAAAAAATTAAATTTTTTTTTTATATATAAAATTGCAGGATCCACCCTCTCTCTCCTCTCTCTCTAACCCATCCCACCCGTCCCCCTCCCCTAACTTTCCTCCACCACCATCTCTCTCTCCTCTTTCTCATGTGCAGTGTCGTTGTTGGTGGCGCACAACCCATCGTGGGTGACAGAGGAGGCGCCGAGGATGACACTGGAGCCGAAATCGGCCCACGACTTGAGCAGAAAAGTTAAAAAAAAAACAAACAACCAGTTCATCTTCCCCACCCCTTCTCCCCAGCCGAGCTCAAATCCGTCCCCCCATCTGAGCCCACCCCCAAATCAGAGCCACTTATTCTCTCCCTCTAATCCCTAGCCCCAAATCAGAGAGACTTCGCCTCTATTTCTAATCCTTGCACCATATGGATTGGAAGGGTGAGGTCGAAGTCGAACATGGCCGCCTTCTCAAACTCCTTCGTTAGGGACGGTGGCGCCAAGGCTAGCAAGGCGGCGGCGATGGTGGATATGGAGGAGGAAATGGATACCAATTGGGGCTTTGTGAGCTTTGGGAGGTTTGATGGGATTTTGGGTTTTGAGATTTGTAATCGGATTCTAGGTTTTGGGATTTTGGGGATATAGGTTCCCAGAGAGAGAGAAGAGAGAGGCGAGAGAGAAAGAGAGGAGAGAGAAAGGGTGGTGGAGGAAGGTTTTTGCGCCGGGGGGGGGGGAGTGGTGGGAAGGGTTTTTGGATTTTGGGATTTTGGTGTTGGAGGTGCTTAGAGAGAGAGAAGAGAGAGAGAGAGGTGAGAGAGAGGGTGGATCCCACAATTTTATATAAAAAATAATTTTATTTTAAATTTTTAAATATTTAATTAATTTTAATCCAGTTGGATTAGTGAGTGAGCTTCGTCTTTAGCCATATTAGCACTTAACAGAGAAATTAACAGAAAAACTGACGGATGTCTGACATTGGAACAGATTTGTAATATGAGATATGACATAGTCATTTTTAAAAGATGAAGTATGATACTGTCGTTCGACTCATAATTAAGATAATTTTGTATAATTTACCTTAAAATATATAATTTGGTCCTTGACTTTTAGTGCCGACACGCAAAAGATTTGTAATGCATTTGACTAATTATAAAGAAAGTATAATTTTAAAATATTTTAAATAAATCTTACCGTTGTGAGGGACTAATACGTGATTAATCATGAAAACAAATCAAAAGCGGGAAGTTTACAAAATTTTGAAATTCAAAAACAACCCGTGCTTCATCCCCCTTTTTTTTTTCAAATAAAAAATAAGAATATAAATACAAAAAAGGCACATTTGAGGAAATCAAATTTACATAAAACCCCCTCCACAACTTCCTTTCACCACCGTCCCCGCTCTCCCATCGCTCGTTTATTAAATTCTCACTCCCCCCCGCGATCGTCGCCGACGCTCTCTGTGAGGTAAAAGCACTTTCTCCTCTCACTCTCTCTCTCTCTCTCTCTCTCTCTCTTTCTCTCTAGAACATCGGTCTCGTTTTGTTGCTTGAAAATCGATTTTGTTTTCACAGATTAGACTGAGAAATTTGCTAAAAAACGCTGTTCCAGATTTTTGCCTGAAATCGCGGTTTGGGATCGAAGGATGGGTCAGATCCAGTACTCCGAGAAGTACTTCGATGATATTTACGAGTACAGGTGCGCTCTTTTCTGCTTCCTTTTCTTTCGATTACTTCTTCACTTTTCAATATTTTTTTTTTGTTTTGTATTTTGACCGACTCTTTTTTGTCTTTGTTTTAATGTTGGTACAGGCATGTGGTTCTTCCTCAGGATGTGGCTAAACTCCTTCCAAAGAATCGGCTTCTCTCTGAGGTAATTTCTTAGGGTTTTTTTTTTCTTCTAATTTTTCATTCATTTTTTTGTCTGTTTGTAATTATATGATCATTTGGGTCTCTTTGTTTAATTATTTGGAAAATTTATTATGTTTGATTTCTGTGGATGAAAGACATGCAATTTATATTTTGTAATCTCAGTTGTAAAATCTACGAAACCCCGAATTTAGAAGCTTTCATTCTGTTGTTTGGGGTAATTTGGTTAATTTTTTAGTTGTGGAACCCAAATTAATTCTGATTAGTTAGAACCGAATGTTTAAGATGCCCTCTGAAATGTTGATGGTGTAGTCACATGAATTGTTTTCTATTGTCTCCTTCATTTCTGTTAAAAAATGAAATGGATTGGTCGTTTGGTTGCTGAGGATCGGAAGTAAAGTGGAAGGAGGAATAAGATGGTGAAGGATTTGATTCCATCAAGTTCTAAAATCAGAAGCATTTCATCACTTCTGAATTCAATTAACACTTATTTTGATTCATTTTGCGTTTTGATTTAGAATGAATGGCGTGCAATTGGGGTTCAGCAGAGCCGTGGTTGGGTTCACTATGCAATACATCGCCCGGAGCCCCACATCATGCTCTTCAGGAGGCCACTGAACTATCAGCAACAGCAGGAGAACCAAGCCACCCAGCAGGTGCTTGCAAAGTGACCCTTGTCTGCTCAACGACACCGTGTTAATCTCCAGAACTGAAAAGTTACATAAACAGGTTTATCATTTGTTCAAAAGTATAAATGCTTTGGCCGTGGCACTGTAGTGTAATTCTCTCGTTTGGAGAATTGTTAAAGTGTAGCGACTGATACTTATGTAGAATGGTGTTGATGGCTTCTCAAACGTGTTGTTTCACCACTGTTCTTATGTGGATTTAGAACCATTGGTGAAATTGAGTGATGATTATTATGGATAAGATTTGTGGGTTTGCGTTTTTTGTTCTTATCTTTTAGTGGTTGGTAAGTTTAGTAGTTCTAAATAATTTTGGTAGTTGAGAAGCAAAGCTGATCTCTCTATGTGCACTGAAGATGTGCGGTTCGGGTGGTTTGAAGTATGAGTTTGTTTCTCATTCATTGTCATTTTTGTCAGAGAAGGTGCCGAGTTCTCTAAAGCCTCGGTATGGTAGTCAGAATTTTTTTGAATTATGAAATTAACAACGTGGGTGTTTGAATTATGACTAGGATTTTGCTAGAGATTTGTGTGCTGAATTTGTTTTTAATCACCAAAGGAAGAACAAACCAGTTCATCTAAGTGATACTATGTAAGTGTCATCGGGCATTATAAACCTGTCTATAAGTTGCATCTTATATAGTTTTATGTAAACTCAGTTTTGTATCGGGGATGGTCCTAACCTCTCCGCTCGTATCCGTGGGAGGAGAAGCGGGGAGAGAAGCTGCCGACCACCGATGGCCGGCAATGGAGAAGAGTTCCTGGTTAAGAAATTAGAGCATTTCCACTCCTATAAAGCTCCTTGCGCATATGCAATTCAATCCCCCGGTCAATAGGTAATTCAATCCCGTCAAGTGAATAGTAACATGCTTTTAGTGAACAGTATCAAGTGCATTTTTATTCCTAAACTAAATAATTTAGACAATTTTGGGGAGGGAGAGGATTTAATCCACTATCCCCCTAGGAGATTTGAAAGGGGTGGAAATGCTCTTATAAAATGAAATTTGGATGTTTGGGAAAGAATAAAAGTTCTGTAGTGTCCGTAAAACCAATCTTTATCATTCTGAAGAGTCCGTCGAATCACTCCTTATACCAATTCCATTGGCATTTGTTATTGTGATTCTTTTTCTTCATTCAACAATTGTCATCTATGGTACATCCATATGCCACTATGCTAACACGACCCTATTTTGTAGAAAGGAAAGGGATTTAGAGCGCAATTTTTGCTTATTATTGACATTTGAATTAAATACAACGCGCCTTAGTTTAGTTGAGAGATATCTCAAATAAGAGAAATTCTCGATTCCGGATACCAGACTACTTAACTCTTAAGGCACAGAGAAAAAAACATCACTGTAGCCCACCTTCTCTGATTTGTCATGCTAATCCTACCCCGCTTTAATCCTGCCCTTTCTCTCTCACACCAATCCAATTTGGTTTGCTACTCAAGAATAAGCTAACTCGAGAAACAATTCCATAGGGTCTACCCCATATAATATTTCAACAATATGAATGTCTAGGCTTTAGGTCTTCATTCAAAGATTATCTTTACAAAATATCATACAAAATCGGAAACAAATATATGACCACTGTATTAAACGGTGATCGTTATAGTGTTTCTTTAAGGCACCATATTTGTCTTCCATTTACTACAAATGATGTCTAAATAATGTTGGATTCATTTACTACAATAATGTCTAAATAATTTTGGATTTATTTTATTTTTTGCTAGAATAATTTAAGAATTATGAATTAAAATATAAACGGTTTATATTGACACACCCCAACCGGAGTCGAGACGTGCTGTCTGTCACGTGAGGGTGACGTAGCTAAGTGCGCAACAGAAGTGCATATGATAATAAGAAAATGCGAATAAATAAAACCAACTAAAATTTAGCTATGCTAAAGATAATACTAAGTGTGTGGAAGTAACCCAGTCAAGCTACAAACGTTTCAGAGCATAGGTATCACATGTGCAGTCAAACTAAACAGGTACTAATTATACAAACCAGGGAGAAAATCCCTACACTTGTGGAAATGTTAGAACTGCAGGGAAGTTGTTGTGAGCCACCAAAGATAATTAGCTACCTAAAACCTGGAGGGGCGCAAAACAGAAGGGTGAGTGGGCAAAAACAAAATGTTTGAAAACACATTTATCTTTTTTGAACATAATAACCTCTCACTGTAAAACCCGTATAGTCTCTAGAAAATAATACTACGTATATACCAATGTATTAAAAGCGTGAGGCATGGGCGAGGCGCTTGAGGGATAGCCCAGCCTAGGCATGAGGCGTGAGGCGAAGCCTCATAGGACCTAAATTTTTTAATATATACATTGAGCATACACATATATTATATTAAAAAAAGAAGAAGATTATTAATCAATAATCACTCTGAGCACACACATATATTATAAATACATACACACACATATATACACATATATTATATATATTATATATATACACATACATACACACACATATATACACATATATTATAGGATGAAAAACACAATGAGCACACATATAACAATGCACGCAGACGACACACACATTCTTTATATAAAAAATAAAAATTAGAAAACAAGGCAGAGAGATGATAGTGCAAGGAAGAGGTATGAGGTAGTTAAAACCCTACCCAAAATTTGGGTTTGGGAGTATTAAAAAAAAAAAAAAAAAAAAAAAAAAAACCCTTGCGGCCCACCTAGGTAGCTCCGGCGACACCTTCCGCCCACTCCCTCAACACAAAGATGGCAACCCTCAAGCCCAGCCTCACAGGGTGCCTAGGCGTGCCCTGAGGCGAGCCTTTTAAAACATTGGTATATACATATGAATACTAATGCATAATGCCAGTAAAAACTGAAGTATGCCATGTCATAACGTTTCCGCACTAAAAGATGTAAGCTAGGTGAAATCAATATAAAATAATATGCCAGTTGGAGTCACCTAATGTGACCTGTACGACTGGACCTATAGCTCATCAATATATGCTAGCACACGAGTCGGAACCATCTATTATGGTCTGTATGACAGGGCTGGGTGTAATATGTACGCTCAAGTGCTACGATCACTTGAAGGCTGTGCGAATAATCACGGGTCACCTATGAGTCAGAACCACCTATTGTGGTCTGTACGACAGGGCTGGCACCAAACTTGGATCCAAGGTGAACGTGCGGTACGGGAGGTGAACATCACGTGAAGGACTGTGCCTTGGCCTCAGGTGGGAGCACTAACACCTAGGTGCGGCAATGATGAGCTCTAAATGCATCTATGCATAACAATGTGCAATGCAACCAATACCATCAGAATATACTCACCTGAAGCTTACCTGGGACTTCGCAGTATCAAACGATATAATCCACGATTTATAATAATGCAATACTTAAAATGTAACTCATTTTCGACATGGCATTTAAAGCATAAATCATTTTAAAAATATTCTGGAAACCACGATACACACACACACATATATAGAAAGAAAATGCCCACTCACTGATAAGTAGCAGGATTGTAGCCCCCAATCTCGCTTGTCCACGCTCGTCCTCGGGGTACGTCTCACCTATATGTGAAATAACTAATTTTACGTTAATTTTAAAGCACATACACAAACCCTAGGAATAACTTCTCATATGTTGCTCAAATGGGATGTTTGAATATACCAAAGTGATCTACTCGACAACATAAACACCCTTATATTTTTAGAAAATTTTTTGGATGTTAGACGTGCCAACACGTGTAGGCGTGCCTGGCACGTTGACAGAAACCCTAATGCCGTTAGGAATATTCCGTTAAAGATAACTGACGGTACCTGATGTTGTTAAGAATATTCTGTTATCTTTGACAGAATATTCGCCTTCTTCTCTAGTCACTCCGCCGGTTTTCGCCGTTTGCCGCTGCCAGCCGCCGTCTGTACTCGCCGGAAACTGGAATTCTTCTAAAGCTTATAACTTTATCATTGCTCAACCAAAATCCATGAAATTTATATGAATTTGAAGGTCTTGAAGAGTAGAATATGTTCGTACCTGTTAGAGGTCCAAAAAGTTCCGGGCAACTATGTACCCTCTCGAACTTGCCTATTCCAATGTCCACTCCACTCCAAAACTACTCCAAAATGCTAGGGAAGTTGATTGGAAGCTTCCTCAAGCCTTAAAACTTCATGAATCGTTTGCGATCACGTCGTCAAAAGTTCCACAGTGATGGAGCTCGAGAATCGACGGGTCAACGTTCACCAAAACAGAAAACTAAGGGTATGGTGATGATCGTGAAGTCGAAAGGAGGATGATGGTGGTCCTTATAAGCTCGATCCGTGTTGATTTGGTTAAGCTTGTGAGTTGGGGTGTCTCGGGTGTACGGACAGAGAGAAGAGTTGAGAAGGAAGGAGAGAAAGGGCGATGGTATACGTGTGCGTGTGTGTGTGATTGCAGAAGAAGAAAATAATAAAATCTGATTGGCCCCAAGAGAAAATGAGCCCATATAATTGGTTTGTAATTACTCGTTTACGCACTTCAATAATCTTAACTTTCTCGTTACAACTCCGATTTGAGTCTAACTCGTGTCAATGTACTCGTGACGTCGAGCACGATTTAATTACAATAACGAGGAAGATAATTTAAAACTGCATATGTACATCCACGTCACTAAGCCACCGAGGGCATAATTGTCATCTTACATGCTCTGGGAGAAAATTATCATGAAAATTGGAACAGGTAGTCACATATATTGTTTAAAACAACTTCGAAAATGATTTTGTGTCATTCCTTCTATATTTGACTCTTAATTCTTTTTGTATCACCCCTACTATAGAAGGAATGACACAAAATCATTAGATGGATCCCTCAATAGTAGGGGTGATACAAAAAGAATTAAGAGAAAAAAATAAATGGAAATGCAAGTTGAAAAAAAAAAAAAAAAGTGTGCGAAAATTATTTGTCGTGTACCGAATGCCATGATTAGACTTAAATTTCTTGCCCAATTTTATTCAATTGTTTCATTTAACCCAAGCTTTTTAGGCATTAGCCCAAAAACCTACTCAACGTTGTCTTCTATATATTTTGCAAAAGCCCGAGTTTAAAACCGAGTCAGAGCACTCGGCGAGTTGTTACTTCTTTCGTCAGCAATCCGAGTCAGTCGGAAGTGAGAAGATACGACAATTTGCGTGCATATGTAGAGTTACACGTAATAAACACAGCATCAAAATTTTCACTTAGAGTGAGAAGATTTGACAATTTTCGGACGAGTGCTGAGAACTGCTCGAACATGGCGATGCTCCGCCCCCCTCCGTTGAACCCTCAGCCCTAACCGTCCTCCTTCTCGGCGCTATCTCTCACCTCACGTCGTCCCAATTCTTCCTCCTCGACGTCTCTGCGACCGTAAGCAACCCTCTCTCTCTGTCAACTTTTCTGAAATTTCAGGACTTTTTCGTGGTAAATGGCTTGAATTATTTATTTTTATGCATGCTCAATAAAAATGATTGGTGCGTTGCGTTGCAGATTATGTTATTTTGATCATCGATTAACTATTATTTAATTCTAATATATTTGTTGGCTTATTCTGCTCAAGAATAAGAAATTTATGCATGCAGCATGCTTATAAATATAATTGGCAAATGCAATACAGGCTTTTTGAGCACCAATTTCATTCCAGTGCGTCTGAGATTGAGAGTAAAGCTGTGTCTGTGATTCGAGCTGTGTTCTTTGTTTGTACGCTGGTTTGTTCCTACTTGCACTTAAAGATCTGGCTAAATATAAAGCAGGTTCGGATAGTTTCACTGTATAATCAACTGACATAACTTTAGCCCGTGCACTAAATGGATCCTCCGTCGACAGTAAAGTAACGTACTTTTGCATCAATTTTGAGTGGGATTTTTATGTCAATTAGCAATGCATACTTCTTGAACAAGTTTTATTCTGAATTTTTTCAATTCCACAGGATATTGATATTTCTAAACCTGCTTTGAGCTTCTTTCCTGGTGCTGTGGAGGGACAAAAGGTTATTGCACTTAATTGACTTATTATGTGTGGTTTGCTTGTTTTCGTAAAAGAATCCATATATAGCAATCTGTCAAAGAGTAATTGACACGAGCTTACAATGGGTATAGGTTTCAATCAAGTTTCAAATTGCCGCAACACATTATGCTGCACAGTTGATTGCTAATGTTGCTTCTGATCTTGGACTAAAAATAAGAAGTGGTGGTGGTTTACATGGGAAAGCATTTTATTTCTTTCCTTGGCGCAGGTATTGCTAGAGAAATGGTTTTTGGTTCTATCAGTGTTTCCTCAGTTCTAACTATCGTATTTGGGTTACGTTTCATGCTGCGTTTTTTGAGCCCTTTATCATTATTTGTGGTTTGTGAATCAATATATGCTGAATAATGCTATCTATCCTTGTGAACTATGTCAGTCGAGTTTCATGGGAACTAATGCTAGCTCGCTCAGAGAAAAAGAAGGAAACTGGAGGTGATGGAAGGGATCTGCATATTCACGTATTCCGCTCAGTTTTTCCCTTTTCAGATAGATTTGTAAGTATCCGTTTTATGTAGTGTACATGAGTATATTGCACCGCAGTTGGTCTTGTTTTACTTGGCGCTGATTCTTCAGTATACCAAAGATAAAGAAGAGCTGGCTTTTGAGATTTTCATATCAGTCAGCATTAATTGTTGCAGGAAATTGAATTTGTGAAGGATGGGAGGTGGAGTCCCAAAGAGGTGGATGCTCTGGTGTCTACTTGTGTTACCTGGTGTGAAGGTATGTACGATTACTTGTAATGGAGTTTTAAATAATTATAGACGAGAGTTTACATGTTCGATTGTATTTATATTTCTATATTCAAAACTGTTGTGTTTCTGTTCTGCCGTGGACATGTATTACACATTCTCCTTGTTCAGTGATCTATATTGGGATATGAGATAATCTTATAATCTTTACCAGCAAAGTTAAGGGGCTTTTTGCGTTCAAAAACTTTTTTAGCTTAAATGTAGAGTGGTTTTTGGTATTCATCCTACTGTCTTTATCAAATTATGCTATAACTAATACTGTTCGTAGAATAAATAATCTAGGCATACCTAGTTCATAATATTTCGACTTTTATGAAGTTTATTTCTTTGCTACAACTAATAATTATCATTGTTTTGAACGAGATATATGTTTGTTTCTAGTATCTATTGACGGAATTGTTCTTTATTTTATTTTCTTTTTATTTCCTTTTAATATATTTATATAGTGGAGATAGTTGCACGTAATAATGGGAGATCACGACCATATTATTAATAGCTTGTGGTAAGAGTGAGTTTTGCTCTTTACAACAGGATATCAGGACCCTACACTTCTTGATTTAGATATGAAGACCTTGGTTTGGCTTAAGCTGTGTGCACTACACCAGCTCCATTCTAGAAATTGGTCATGCATCTTATGTTTATTCTCTGTCTTGGCAACCGTTGGATAGGTCTCATGAACATTGGTACAATTTAATTGAAATAGTTCATTACAAGGAAGAAGGATCGTGAATTTGCTTTCCCATGACAAGGATGCTTACGAGTCCAACAACTTATACTAACTAGGCCATTGCCACTGGATTTGAAGGTTTGAAGGTCGCCGGCCGGTGGTATGAAAATGATTTGCTTTTCCTAGTTGGATTATTAGTCTCCGTGGTAATGAGATAGTTGGAAGGTAGCCCATGTAAAAAAAAAAATTGGATTTAAGCACATGTGATGAAGTTTTTTAGGATTTAGGCCCCAAATTGAAAAGTTAGTCGACTTCCGTTAATTATTAGTACGTGAGCCATACATATCAAGCTGAAACAGAACTTTTCATTAAGTGTTAGCACATGAGGCTTGTATGTGAGGTTAACTTTATCCTTATAGTCTCACAATTGAGCCTCATGTGCTAACAATTAACGGAGAGTTGACAAAATTTTCAATTTTGAACTTAAATCCTAACACACTTCACCACAAAGAGAGATTTTGCAATGTGCCCGGAACACAGAGTAGTACATCATATGTCTTTATATAAGTGGTAAGATTCTTGTGTTAAAAAATTAGTAACATAAAAAAATAAAATTTCCCACCTGCTGTTATATAATAACATGTGGTGTACTTGTGTTTTTATCACATGGATTATTTTCCAACTACCATATCACTACAGGACTATTAAACCAATTAAGCATTACAAATAAATAGAACGATCCTACGTAGACAGAAATGTAGCGTAACCTAACCAAACCTACTTGTGCATCAATTTCGTGAAATAAAGTATGCTAAGTAGTGCTACATCTGTCCCTTTGAACTATGTCAGACGAGCTGCTTGGCAACTAATGCTATCTCGCCATGAAGGGGAATTGAAAGATGTGAGTGAACATGAAGGAGATCTGCGAATTCACGTATTTCCCTCAGTAATTCCCGTATCGTTTAGATTTGTATGTCTCCGTTTTAAGCTGTTTATGAATATGCACTGCAGTCGGTCTTGTTTTACTTTGTGCTACTTCGTCGGTATACCAAAGGTGAAGAAGTGGTGGCCTTTGAGATTTTCATATCAGTTAATTATTACAAGAAAATGAAATTATCAAGGTTGGGAACTTGAGTTAAGTAGATGCTCTGGTGTCTACTTTTACTTCTACTTCACTATTAACATGTGTGAAGGTACGTACAATTACTTATAATGAAATTTATAATTACTTTATGTGTTTGATTGTATGTATATTTTTAGGGTATTGTTAGAGAGACAAAATTTTGTAAACTAAATGACATGGAAGTTGATTAGATTATTACTTAAGTGTTGATAAACGTATTCATTCTTATTGGTGACAAATCATTTAGTTTGTAAATTTTGTCTACAATTCCTATTGTTTTGCTGCTTCTTCCATGGACATGTGTTGTCCATTCCCCTTGCTTATTCCGTGGTCTATTTTGGGATAGGAGATTTCTTATTATCCTTATAGCAGCAAGCGAAGGGGTTTTTTTGGCATTCCAAAACTTTTTTTGCCAGCCTACAATGTACAATACACAATGTATAAATACATAATACACAACACACAATACAATGAACTGTTGCAGTCCTAATAGTTTAGGAATGTGATTGTGTCAAACGTGATTGTGTAAATCCTAGGAATTATTGTGGCATTTTACCATATCTTATCTTTAGATATTATCCGATTAGAGTTGTAACCCAATTTGGGTAAGGAATCTACCTTCCCTATTACTATAAATAAAGGCATAATGGGGGTGAGAAATCACACATTAGAATTCGTCCAATTCTCTCTGTGCTTGCCACACCCTCTCTCTCAATCTATCTAGAATTCTTTAGTCAAAAAGGTCTACAACACATTATTATCACGCTCTTGATGCTGTGTTAAAGATAGTTTGTTGATGTTTCAGATAAGTATCACGTTTTAATCATCCTTTTTTATGATTAACTTATTATTTATTGAATAAATATATAATTGATTCAATTTAATTTTTTTTGTCTTGAACGTGATACAACGCACTGGAGATGAAATTTCGGTTTTCCAAGAAGGATCTTCTACAATTTCAAAGGCTTAATTTGTTTTTTGCCAATCAGGTTTTCCTAAAATCTAAGTTTGATATTTTCAATGACTGTGATGTCACTTGAGTTCCTAAATTCACTACACTTTAGTTATATATTGTCTTATGTGTTCTTATAGGTACATCCTTTTATGAACCGGAAGTTTATACTAAACTAGAACTTGTAGTTTCAAATTTAGTGCATTTGAAACTAGAAGTTTTCATAAAACAATACACTCATGGAAACCCGAAGTTTTTCATGTAAACCATGTCTTAGAACTCAAATGTTCTAACCTTGATGCTTATGGAGGATTTATTTCTCATAGCACCAAACACAATTTTGTTCCTCCATTCAGTGGATTGATGAATCGTCATGAGTTCGACTTCCTTGACTTGGACGCTTCTGATAGAAACCACTCTATATGGGTACAAGACGTGAAGCTCACTTGACTATCAAGAAGCTGAGAAACCATTGAAGCCAACATTGTCATGGAAGAGCTGAATAAGCCTCTGCCATGATCTTCATTCGAAGACTTATGCCTGAAGCATTGCAAATGGAAGTACCTCCCTAACGAGAATTTCATGGCTCTTTGGCTCGCTCTATGGACCGTTTCATCATGTATGATGATATTGCTTGAAGCAAACCATGATTGAAACCTCTACACTCACGAATGAGTACGATTATGAAGTTTAAAAAATCTGATCGAATTTTGATTGGAGAATATTTTTCTTGTCCTTCCATGTTTCAAAATCGCTCATGCAGTAACATTGTAGAAAGCAGAACTTTACCAAATTCTTGGATCTGATTATTGCCATAAATGTTAGAGAAGGTACCCCAGTGATTTTGTTGCGAAGTACTAAATGGTATAGACCTTGTCTGGCTAGAGTCTACCCAATGGTTTGACCCAGTTCTGGTTGAAGTCAGCGAACGACATGCCTTGCTTTGGCAGGGATGTATCGAACACACTCGCATAGTTAGGCTGAAAACTTTTGAACAAAAGTTTATCTTTGTCTCACCCACTATAGAGTTTGTTTTACAACGTATGGTAGAATCAGGGCCCGCCAAGGGGTGGCATCACAGCTTGAAGTGTGACCCTTGGCACCTAAGACCTAAAACTTCAAGAATAAAGGACAGTTTCCCCAAACCTTAACCTTGCAGAATCTATTTCCTTTTTGATAGAAAAGATCATTGGTTATGCACCAGTTTGTGCCCCTACCAATGTTGTTGAGGAGTACCATTTTCGTAGTCAATATGTGACACTAATTTTGCTCTACCTGCACGTTTGGAATAACAAAATTTTGGCATGGGTGGCTTTGTTGGCTGAATCCTTTTAGTAACTTTGGTTTACTTAGTGAACAATTTTCTATGTTCTTGGATTCAAGTTAGGTGTTTGTTTTAGTTTATGGATAATGTTACAATATTTTCATTAAATATGAGTTAATTGAATCATGTTTCTTAAACATGTGACTAAATTCAATTAAACACGTGATTAGGTACAAATGTGGGAAAGTTAGTTATTTGGATGAACGTGATACTACGCACATTAACTTTATACCTAAATCATCTCTCTAGTAACGACTTTAGGTCTATTCAACCTGATTAAGAGTATTGGAATGCTTCTCGTTGTATGAATGGTACTGATTTACCATTCAAGAGACCTTATATTTTTTTCATTCCAAAAGAACATCATTGAGTTTTAAGGATATTTGAGATGACAATAATCATGAATGAAACCAATGAAGGATATAGAGTGGAATATCATTGCACGACCTACAAAATATGAAGCCCGAAGCTTTGTTTTGGAGCCAATTGGCTGCCTCCCAACAAGGATGTGCCATGTGTGGCCAACCTGGAGCCGGGTGATTCGAGCAGTTTACTTGCTTTGGCACGACCATTTGGGACACTTAGGTCAAAGAATGATGCCATGAAACATCTCCTTACCCGAAGTAAAGATCTTGTGCCTACAAGCACACTTTGCCAAGCATGCTCATTTGGGAAATTAGATTTCTATATCATCCCTCGCAAAGATTGTATATGAACCCTATTTTCACAGTGGATTCAAAGGAATATATGTGGACTAACCTAACTAAAACGTGGACCATATAAATACTTATGGTTTTGGTTGATGTATTGATAAAATAGTCACATGTTTGTCCATACACATTGCTGCTAAACCTCCTGGCTAATTTTAAGGGTTCACCACCCTAATTATCCCATAAAATCTGGAAGATTGGATAATGTCGGAGAGTTTATATTGATGATGTTTCAATGAGTATTGCATGTCTTTTGAGTTGGTAATTGAACATTGAATTCCTTAGGTTCACCCCAAAACAACCTCACAAAGCAATCATAAAATGCAATTTAATTGATCGCCTGGATTTTGTGAATGCATTAAGCTTTTGGTTTCTGCTAGGGCTATGCAATCTTGTACCCAAATATGTTAAGCTTCTCCTTGAGGCACATTGCCACCTAATATATTTTGGTGTTATAGTTGGTCATTGGGTGAGAACCTGATGTTTTCGTACTTACGCATTATGGGGTGTATTTTCTGTGCCAAGTTACGCAACAACGTATCAATATGGGTTCTCAAAAAAGGATGTGAATCTTTGTCGATCATGATTCTCATTCATATTAGCTCTTTACAGCCTTCGCATGCGATCTTTACTGCTCATTTTGTGGGTTGTTACTTCAATTAGACAATCTTCTTGCCGTTAGGGGGAGATAAGAACGCCAACTTTCCTAAAGAATGCCGTGAATTTGCATGGATGTTGCCCACTATGTCTCATCTCGATCCTCACACCGCACGAGTATGATAAGTGAGTGCGATGTATTCTAGCTTTTAGATTGTTGCTCCATACCCATTCCTCTGATCTAGCAAAAATGGTGAGATCATATACCAGCTGCAAACATGCTTACAAGGATAGACGTACTTAACAGACATCGAGTCAACATCCTCGAAGAATGTGCTGCCCTTGAAGGATGATTTAGCCGCCTATGTTGGGCGACCCAATATATAGGCAGATAGCCAATCAATTTATATTTGCCTGAAGCACGATAAATCCCTCGGTTCATAGGATTCACTTCCTTAGAAGATGAAGGTCACAACATAAAATGAATCCATACTTGAATGTTGTCTCAATTATTTACATCTCATAAAATTAATCTGGATTGCTCCTGAGACTTTAATTTCTTGATCCAATATACTAATTTCAATGAGATAGGGATGACTTACGATATGATGGTACTTGCAGTACCTAGGATCGTTAACGTGATTCATCTCTTCGGGGCACTTGCATTCAGGTAACTCAATCACCTTTTTTAACAGCAAGTCTTCTAGTATTGCAGCCACGTCAGAGTCAGAAAAATGGTACGTCTTCTTTCTTAGTTCCTTCAAGGTGTTTTGTACCTGTCTTGGGTATGATAAGGCTCATCTCTCTTCATCTCTTTCATTTTGCTTTTGGAGGAGATCTTGACGAGCGCAGATGAGGTATTGATGAGGGTAGTATGGATGGCCAAAGCTTCTTTAGCGGGTTTTTTCCCAGTTTTGTCTACCTTTGGGTAAACACCTTATCATTTTTTAAGTCAGTGATCGGCTCATTCTGTCCATGATTGGCAATATTCAGCTCTATATCATAGGATCGAGTTGCCAATTCTTCAAATGTTCTCGGTTTTATGCCTTGGAGGATGTAATGTAACCCCTAGTGCATGCCTTGAACACACATCTCAATGGCGGAGGTTTCAGAAAGCCGATCTTTACAATCCAAACTTAATGAACGCCATCTATTGATGTAGTCAACGATAGGTTCATCCTTCCACTATTTTGTACTTGACAGCTCCAACATGTTTACGATGCGGTGAGTGCTGTAGAGGAATTCCCTTTCATGCTGGTCCCAACTGTTGATAGACTCGGGCTCGAGGTTGGTGTACCAATCAAAGGCGTTACCTTTTAGCGAGTGCAAGAACTGCTTGAGCAGTAGTCTTCATCAGTCCCAACATTGTTGCAAGTTTCAATGAAATGGGCAATATGTTGTTTCAGATTGCCCTTTCCATCGAATTGCATGAATTTAGGTGGTTGATAACCCCTTGGCATCCTCAAGGCATCAATCCTTTTAGAGTATGGCTTTGAGTACAACACGGAATCATGTGAGCTTCTTTCATATTGCGCCTTGATTGTGCTTGTGATTATCCTTTGCAACTGTTGGATAGAGAAAGATCCCATGAGGGTCGTAGCTCGGTCCACCTCTAGCTTATCTTCAGCTTTGTCTATCAAAGACTCTTCATTTTCATTAGTTTCCTTATTTGGTGGATCAACCTTTAGGTCAGCTTTCTCGTTGTGCTATGCCTTCAGACGGTTGACGAGTGTGGCAATCTACAAGTCTTTTTCCTCCACGGTCCTTGTCAGCCTTGCGATTGCTTCGTTTATTTATGCTAGCTGCTTTTTTATTAAAGTTGTACCAGTAGTCATGACTTGCATAGCTATGGGATACAAGCTGCTGCTTAAGTCAGAATCGAAAGTCAACGACTCGGAGTACCTTTTCTGGCTTTCTTCCCTTGGCGCCCTTAGCGAGGCCAGGGTGATCACGGGCTCGTGCCTTGGATGCTCTTGCTTCTTCGGCAAAGTTGATGTAAGGGTGGAAGTAACGGCATAGAGAGCTCTTGCCTTGCTCTGGGTTGTGACTCCCAAAGTGCCACCACTTGCGGTAATGATGTTTTTGTTCTTCGCATTGGTTGCGAGAACAGCTTTGTCCTTTCTTGATGCCATGTGTGTTTTTTGTGGATTTGAAGACAGAGATGAAAGGCAAGGAGGTGCCACTAAGCGTGCCAAATTTGTAAACACGAAAATTTCATATCGAATGAAACGAGAACACGTGTACAAAGTGGATTTGTATTGATTTGAATTTGTAGGGTTACAATCTATGTTTACAACTTTTCCTTTGATTCAATCTTCAAATTTGATGTAGATGCGTAGGTTGTTGATCCAATGGTCACGATGACTTAATTTCGGACGAACGAATGAACGATTGCTTTAAGTTTTGAGCTTGAAACAATGAATGGATAGTCTTCACCTCTACGTTTGTGTATGCCATGTGGCAAAGGTAGAGCTAATGTAAGACTTTGTTGATTCAAGGGTCTTAGCGACTTGATCTTGAATCGAACGTCGTTACAAGTTTTGAGCTTGTAACAAAGTCTTAAAGGAATCAGCATAAGTGCTTATTGATTCTTCAAGGGAATGTTTCAGCTTTAGTTATACGTTCTTTGAAGAAAGCTTTGGCAGCGTATTAGTATTCAAAGATTTCGCAGAGGTTCTCCTTTTGTGAGAATTTCAGTCATTCAATGTAGAAATTGTCAACCCTTTGTTTGTCCTGGGACCTTGTATTTATAGACTTCCAAAACCATGCATTTGGGTGGATTTGGCTTTGATTGTGTCTTGATTCATCCATGGGAGAATTTAGGCATGTTTTATGTCTTGTTTTCAACCACTTTCCCTTGCTTGGCCGAAATCTGTAGGGCTTGTTGCCCATTGTGTGAGCAATCCTCAATTCTTGCTTGTTTTGTGAAGATGCTTTACCTTTCTTTCCGGTTTTGAGAGATTTTGGACCCCTTGCCGATTTTAAGGAGATTTCTTCCCTTTTGCCTAATTTTAGGAATGCTTTTGAGCTTCCTTTGCTTGATTTGTGCCACATGTTATTAATGACTTGTCCATTTGTGATGAGTCTTATGCCACGTGGAGTATTGTGATGCATCATTTGTATGCAACGAAATTTACATGTCTACAATCTATTTTGAATTGCTTGTAGTTTTCATTTGGAAGTTTATCAAACTCAGGAGAAGCATCCCGAAGTATACTCATTTGATCTTAATATACTCTTTTTCCTATGATTAGGAGCAGTTTCCCCTTTGGCTGTTTGCTACGTGACGAGGTTTTAATGATGCTCCAAGTCTAGGCTGGACATACCCTTGTGTGTTCTACTTTCGTCCAGAAGACGTTTAGTTTTTACTTGAATGCAAGTTCTCATTTTTCTCCTTAGATTATGGGTTTTATCCTACCTTGGGTTTACCACAACGAGATTTTGTAAGTTTTTCTTTTTATACATTCCTTTTGGGTTTACTTTGAGACTTGCATTCAACATTGCGTCATAAGCTATTTTTCCATCATTTATGAACACTTGATGCAACATTTACTTGAGTATTTACACTCTCAAGATATTTACACACTCAAGGAGAGTGTTGTAACATAAATCTTAATATAAGTATGATTGTGTAAATCTTTGGTATATTTGGTTTACTCTTTATGATGGTGATTATTTCATATTAGATGTTGTATTACTTGGAGAGTAAGTTTCTCTCTCTCATTGGTTTACTATAAATAAAGGCACAAACAAATAAAAATCAACATCTCTAAAATTCCACAATTCTCTTTCTCTCTCTCTCTCTTTCTCTCTCTCTCTGTATGCTTATTGCACCCCTCTAGAGAAAATAGGCCACAAAAATTTGTTATTCAAAGTATTCAAATTAATAGGCTTTTTTTTTTGTTTAACGATAAATTTTGTTAGATTAGATGTTAGATTAGCCACTGACAGGGTTTGAACCCAAGTTGTCATGTAAGGGCTTAGCACATTTCTACCACTGTGGTAAATGGCCACTTGCAAATTAATAAGCTTTCAATCAATGAAATAGGGAAATGAAAGATGGAAACCCAAGAGCATCTTCAAAAGAGGAGTAAAAAAGTCCATGTTGGCAATAACAGTAAAAAAAAAAAAGACAACATTAGTGCACTCCAATTGAAATGCCAATTCCTATATGGCATGATGTGAATTGACAACAAAGGTGGTTGCTGTCAAATTTGATAGCAACTTCAAATCTATTTAGTGATTAATAAATTTTTTTTTATCATTTTTCTTATTATTTTGTGTTCTAAAAATACTTATTACATATATGAAATGTAAATAATGTAATAAATAATAATTTAAATTTGACATATTGGGTGGAATACAAAATTTAAAAAATGATCAAAGTGCCACAAGCTTTCAAATTTAAATTTTATGTTTAAAATTTAATATCTCCTCTAGAGATGCTCTAATTTCTCTTTGATTTCATTTGGACTAATTGATTTAATTTAGTCATTAATTAAATCAAAATCAATAGTTGAAGGAATTAAACTGTAATTGAGGGATTTGATCAATTAGGGTTGTTCTTTTTTCTTTTCGGAGACTTTGAATGCGATCCCTAACTTCCAATGTTCGTTGACTAAAACCTTTGTGATTTTCAGTTTTTTATTGAAGTCCTTGACATTAATGTAATAATGTATTTCTAAGTAGGTTATTATATTTTTAAACTAAAAATGAAATTTGTAGTTATATATATTGATGAGATTTTAAAGAAAACCCATAATTTATGGGATCAAAAACATTAAAGATAAATTATACTCTCCAATATATTTTGTGTGTATGTGTGTGTATACATGGGTACGTTCATCAAAACTAACCAAAAAATTATTGTACCAAAACATGGTTAAATTTAAAAAATATATATATATATATTAAGCGTAATAACATTATTAAATTTCTTCCATTAAACTTGACATGGATCCATTCTCAAATCAACGAAATATAATGCACCTATATAAGTTTATTTAATGGATTAGGAAAAAGATTGAATCAATTTTATATAAAAAAATGGGTACATTTTATATGAAACAAGGTACATTTCACATGTAACAAATTGGTATATTTAAGAATGAGTACCTTTTTTTTTTTTTTTAAACTAATATTATATGTAACGACACGTCCCTAAAAATTATGATTTTTATAACTTTAATAAGGGAATTTACGAAAATGCCTTTCGAGGCAAAGTGTTGACTTATGTTAACTGTTGTGTTGTGTCATGTAAGATTCATTTTCTTAGCGTATCCTCATAGGACTCGTCGCTACAGAGGTGTGGGCGCAAACGGAACACAATTTGGAGTTATAACGAATGAGTTATTAACGTTTAAAGTTGGGGGCATTTTAGTAAATTGGTTAATATCTAGAAAATTCCAGATTTTTGGAGCAAAATCTGGGATGCCACGTGTGTGGCCCAAATTAAAAAGAACAAATGATGGTCGATGCAGATGAAGTATAAAGGAGAGAAAGGAGGGAGAGGTGAGACAAATCAGAAGAGGAATGATGTAAGGAGAACCAATAGGAAGCAGAAGAAAGAAGGGGAAAGGAGAGAAACGAGAAGCATGGAATCACCCTTGACCCATGCGACCAGCGAACCCGGTTGCGACCCGTAGGTTTCTCCGGTGAAATTCATCATTTTTTCGATTGATTGGGCCAATCTACCACTCCCAATCTTTATATTGACCCTTCCTGTACCATTTCTACATCAAATTTGAGAGGATTGGGTTTGGAATTGAGGGGTTTTGCACCGATGGGTGCGACGGCTTCGGGGTGGCGATCCACTAAATCCGAAGGTACCTCAGTCAACCACCACCATCAATAGATTCCCATGAGGCCTAGAACAAAGCCCAATCAGTTGTAGGGGCGGTGGAAGTTGCTCTACTCATTGAGATCTTTATTTCTGTGAAGTTTGAGAATTTTTAGAAATATTTGAATTTTCCGACAAGACTAGGCGGTCGACCGCCACCGACGGTGGCGTGTGGCCAACTGGCCACTGATGCTATTTTACACTAAATTAATGTCCTGAGCTCAGATTTGATATCCATATGATGTGATTTGAGTATTGTGAATCTAGTTTGATTAAAGTGCGTTACTTGATAATTATATGAATCGACGATCCGACCATTGGATCGTCACCAAACTTTGATATGTTATAACACATAATATTTGAGGATATTAGAAACTTATGGATTGGGAATCCTACATACGGATCTTCCCAATTAGGACATGTAAGTTATATGTTCTATTGATAAGAATTCTAAGACATGATTTGATAATTGTTCTAGGCACTGATCGTTCGTGACGCCTTGATGTTGTGCTAGGGAGTTGTAGCACAAACTCCAGGTGAGTGGGCTTTTGGTTTTCTATATATATATATATATATATATATATATATATATATATATATATATATATATATGTATGTATGTATACTTTACGTTTTCCCCAGAAATTGTTATAAATGAAATGTGATTGAAATGCCATGTCATACTTACGTTATATTTTAGTATATGCATTAGTGTAGTCATGTTTAATGTTGCATGATGCTGCGGAGCCCAGGTAAGCCACAGGTGAGTACATTATGATGTTAGTGGTTGTGATGTATATGGATATGCTTGGATGCATTTGGTACTCATTATGATGCACCCCGGTGTTAGTGCTCCGCCCGAGATCAAGGCTTTCACATGATCGTTCACCTCCCGCACCACACGCTCACCTTGGATCCAAGGCAGGTGCCAACCTATTGTACAGACCACATTAGGTGGTTCCGACTTGAAGGTGACTTGCAATACTTCGCATAGCCTTCACGTGATCGTAACACTTGAGCGTATTTATTTATACCCCAACCTGTCGCACAGACCACATTAGGTGGTTCTAACTCGTGTGCAGGTCTAAAGCCATACAGGTCACATTAGGTGACTCCAGCTGGCATATCATTTTACATCGATATATTTCACCTGGCTTACTTATTTCATTGTTGAGATACTTGACATGGCATATACTTGGTTTTCACTACTCTCAAGCATGATTTCTATATACGTATGTATGATTACTTTCTGGGAAATTATACGGGCTTTACGATGAAGGGTTATAATGTTTTCAAAAATGTTTTATTAAAAACTTTATTTTCAGGCCCACTCACCCTTGTTTTTGCGCCCCTCCAGGTTTTAGCTGTTAGATGTTCGTATCAATGAGGATTTGTGGCGAATCTCAGTATAGGTGGCTACCTCTGAGGGTATGATTCTTACCCACACCATTGTACTTTACTTATGCTTTGACGTTGCGTGTGAAATGGGCTCGTTCCTGCTCGCAATGCACTCTGGTCATTAGGCACTTTTAGGTTTAAATTTATTCACATTGTCCACATCATTATACTTTATGGCTTCGTCACCTTCCAGGTGTCGACCAACATAGCTCTATTCAAAGTCCTAGTGGACATTCCGGGTCGGGGTTTGTCATTATCTACATTAAGGTGAGGGGGGGTGTGCACATTTAAGATTAGAAAAAGTTGAAAAATTATATGAATGGGTACATATAAGATAAAAAATTAATGGGTACAAACTTATTCTAATTTTATTTTTTATATTTTAGAAATGTTTTGAATTGAAAATTAATTAGGAGTTTAATAAGGGTGTAAGTATTAAAACCCAAAATCAATTACTAATTTGTATTTTTTAAGATTATGTAACCGACATGTAATTCATTAATACATTAATACTAGGGACTTTGATCAAAATCTAAACACTGATAAGGTCTCAATCAATGAACATTAGAAATTAGGGACTGGATATTATTTTTTTTCTTTTTTCTTTTTACTTGATTTGATTTGAGATTTGATAACTGAGTCAGTTTTAATGAGTCATATATCATGTGTGCAATTTGTGAGACCCATGATGTGCACATAAACTCTAACGAATCAGAATTTAATTTGTTGACTACCATTTATTTCACTGAAATTTTCATGTCTATAATATCTTTGTTACAAAAAAATTGGAGAAATCCCTATAAGCCTATACAAAAAATATCAGGAGGATCTTCTTCGGATCCTCTTTATAAGGATTTTGGGGATCCTCAAATAGTGTCTGTTCATCGTATACCGTATGGTCAGTTTTAGTCAAGTACTATTCATATTTAATTTTAAATAAAAGTATTTAAAATGATTATGGCCGCACGATGTATGATGAACAGACACGATTTGAAGATCTCCAAAATTCTCACAAAGAGAATCCGAAGAGGATCCTCTTTCCAAAAATTAAATCTAGTTCTGTACCCCCTTCAACATGCAAGAAATAACCTAGCACCTGGCTATAGGTTTAGCAGGCAATTCAATGTAAGTAGAAAGATATAATAATAAACTTATGGAACCAAAAAAATTATTAATTTATAATATTATATACTTTTCTATCTCCGCACAAGGTCTTAGCTTGTCCTAATGTGAGATTAGTGTGATCATACGAGGAAGGTCGCAACTGGGGAAGATCAGTTGATTCAGTTGTGACCTAGAAACTCCAAGTTGACTTTTCTCGATCGCCGTCTCATATCTTAGCTAGCATACGTAATATCATATTTCTGAAAGCATGGTTGATTATTTCTTAATTCATATAGACCCAGTATTTAACCTTTCCCAGAAAAAGATCTGGCAACCACTCTGAGGAAACAATATTTCAGTCTCAAAGAAAGGCAGGTTGGAGAAGAAGCAAAACCGAAAGAAAATGATTTCTGCGGCCCCATCTGATTGTCTCCAACCTATGTTACAACAACAGCACCACCAAGGGTTGCAAAACTATGAAGACCCTCATCGGGTTTCTTCATTTTTACTTGAACCAAACTCCCCGACATCGTTGTTGGGCCCTGAGAATCACTCAACCTCTCTCTTCTACAACCTCTCAGTTCTCAAAGAAAAGGTTCATCAAGCCAAATCACTAGTCAACATCCTCATCTCTCCAGACCATCATCAAAGTCAACCCCATGAATCAACCACCATCGCCATGAGCAATGTCATACAAGAAATCATCGTCACGGCTTCTTCAATGATGTTCACATGTCAAAAGATGGCCCTTGGTTCCGCTACTATCCCAGGTAACAACATCAACAATGCTACTACTAGCACCACTACTGGTCAAGGTCTTCGTGATCATTGTGATCATAATCGCTTATCGCAAACAAACTTTGGCGTCGCTGATAGCAATAAAATTGATCAATCCTCCTTCAATTCAACTCATGAACAAACACTCGATTGGTTTAGCGATAGCTTCAATGATTGTACCACTAGATATACGAGTACTAGAATTGTCAATCATAGTAGCCACAATGATAGGCATGTGCAAGGCAAGGAATTGCCTGTTTCTTGGAAAAACTACGACATTATTGAGCTTGATGCTTCTGATTTGTTGGCCAAATACACCCATTACTGTCATGTCTGCGGCAAAGGGTTCAAGCGTGACGCGAATTTGAGAATGCACATGAGGGCTCATGGGGATGAGTACAAGACGAGCGATGCTCTAAGCAACCCCTTGAAGAAAAATAACAACAATAATGATACTGCAGGAGGCATAGATGGAAACACTGAGAGTTCAACGAAATTGCCAATAAAGTATTCGTGTCCGCAAGAAGGGTGTAGATGGAATCAAAAGCACGCGAAGTTCCAGCCTTTGAAATCAATGATTTGTGTGAAGAATCACTACAAGAGGAGCCATTGTCCCAAGATGTATGTGTGCAAGAGGTGCAACAGGAAGCAATTCTCGGTGTTATCTGATCTACGCACCCATGAGAAGCACTGCGGCGATCTGAGATGGATGTGTTCATGTGGAACAACATTTTCAAGGAAAGATAAGCTGATGGGGCACATCGCCTTGTTCACCGGGCATACGCCGGTTATGATAACTTCTTTGACAAGGAGTGGGAAGGTTGATCAGCAAAGCCATGGATCGCAGATGCAATTGGGATGAATCTTGATGTTTGATATGCACGGTCTTAGATGTTTGATATGCACAGTCTTATCTTATGTGTCAATGAAAATGTTTAGCTACAATAATTAGCAGTTTGGTTTGTGAGTTTAGCATACACATTGTAATGAATTAAACGTACTTATTTATTCTAGCTCTGAAACTTTCGATTCAATTTTCAAGGAACAAATCTGTACTGATCCCAACCTGTGTGTAGTATTAGTTATTAGAATTGGGAAACCTATTCAGTTGGAAATACAAAGCAATCTCTGAACTGATCCCAAACCTGTGTGTAGTATTAGTTATTAGAATTGGAGAACATATTCAGTTGGAAATACAACACAATCCAATTATTCTCTGATTCAATACCCTTAATCACATTATTAGGGTACATATAGTTTATGAAAAACTGATAATTTCGATTTTTTTAATTTATATGATTCAACTGAGACGTATTGGAATACCGTCCTAAATCGGCTCAATACTCCGTCTGAAGATTCTCGAATCATATCGTAGACTATTACCCTTCTCTTACTGAAGGTTAAAGATTTCTTATATCGTACACTCACATAAATTTGTGAACAAGTCAAGGACCTCAACACTGCATGGAACACACGGGTGGTGGAGCATGGTCAGTTGTCTTGCATCATCAAATGTCACAATGACGTATCCACACGACAACTGTGGTGTCTCAAGTCTAAGGATCACTTGCATTATTGCAACTCTTAAAGTTTCTTGCTTGACACGTAAGTGAAGTTCCATGCAATATCCTTCGATTAATCCATAAATGAACTCACTCTCTATTGAGCACCTACACACTTGTCTTAGTATCTACACACGAATGGCTTGAGATTTCTCCCAATCGAGCAGACTTAGAGTGTACCGGTCTTTCTAGATTATCAATGTCTATTTAATAATCCCTGGACTGAAAGCAGTTTAGAATTTGATAGTTGGATAGAAGAAGGTCTCTCAAATCTAACTTCTATACCTTACTTTTTTTCTTTATTCATTATTCATTGACTCACATTTCAGACGTACTACGACTAATGAGATAATCTTTACCAATAATCTTACACTTTGATTAGATTAGTTTGATTAATCATTTTGTATTTATCCTAGAGATTACCACTAATGATTGGTTTGTAATTAGGGCATACATCTAACAAGAGTAAAAGCTTTTCAAATCGTGGCAATTTTAATTCCTATCAAAGTCGCCAAATTGAATCTTCTCTATTTCCTTCTCTTTAAATTTAGAGTAGAATTCAATCTGAGCACAATCAACCTTTTATCTAAAGATACTGATACAATTTGTTTGTTTGGATGATTTTTGGTTATAGTTTTTGGATCGGTTTCTTAGGGGTAGAATGGCAGAGAATTAAAAGGATATTGGAGTGTGGTTTTCAACTTCCAGGTTGTACAGAAAAATGCAGCAACCATACTTCATTAAGTGGAGAAAATGTGTAAGGGTATGATACATTTCCGTCACCCATACTTGTGTAAAAAGAGTTGGAGAGTAGACAATATTTAAACACTAAAATTACCTTACTACTCCAGATTAAATCATGGCTCTTCATTGGGATTTAAGTGATTTAATCTGGAGTGTACATTTGTCAGCCGTTGAAGGCCAACCCTTCATTTTCTTCTTCTTCCTTCTTCGATGCATACAAGACCTCTTGCTCAGGAACTCTTTGCTGCCTTCGACCCCTCGACTCCAGTAGCTGGTTAGCTTCCAACACTCCCTTCTAAACTGCTTCTAGGAGTCATTCTGAGCAAACCCTTGAGGTAATTAAATCTCTCATTCGGTAATGCTTTTGTGAATATGTTTGCGATCTGATCTTCTGTGCTGCAATAAATTAGTCTGATTGTATTGTCCTGCAATGTTTCTCTGATGAAATGATATCTTCTCTTGATGTGCTTTGTTCTTTGATGGAAAACTGGGTTTTTGGTCATGGCAATTGCAGAGGTGTTGTCACACAAGAGTGGTGTGGCATCAACATGTAGGTCACCAAAATCTTTGAGTATAAACCTTAGCCAAATAGCTTGAGTCGTTGCTTCTGATGCACTCACGTACTTCGCCTCGGCTGTGGATAGTGCAACACTTTGTTGCTTCATAGAGGCCCACGAAAACACCCCTGAACCAAAGGTGAAAGTGTAGCCCGATGTGCTTTTGCTATCATCTTCACTGTCACCCCAGTCACTGTCACAAAATCCAATTAGGATAGTTGACTTCCCCATTTCATACTTGATTCCATAATCTAGTGTTCCTTGCACATATCTCAGCGCTCTCTTAGTTGTGCTCATATGTATCTTGCTAGGATTTTGCATAAACCTAGAAAGTAGGCTTGCTGAGAACATTAGATTTGGTCTTGTTGCAATTAAGTACAATAGATTGCCAACAATGCTCTTGTAGAGACTAGCATCTGCAGATTCACTTCCCACATCCTTCTTAAGTTTCTCATTTGCAATTAAAGGTGTAGAGACCGGTTTGCAACCCTTCAAAACAAACTTTTCAAGCAAGGTTTCAACATACTTCCTTTGATGAATGAAAATGTTGTTTGCCTCTTGAATTACCCTAATGCCAAGAAAATGATGCAAGAGGCCAAGGTCAGTTATTTCATACCTCTTCATCATTTCTTCTTTAAACTCTTCAATCATTGCAGCATCATTTCCAATGTAGACAACATCATCCACATAGATTGAGACAATGAGTGTCTTGTTGTTGCTTTCTGTATTGGTGTAGAGTGTAGCTTCACTAGGACTTTTCTAAAATCCTTTTTCAGTGAAATAGGAATCAATCTCACTGTACCAAGCTCTTGGAGCTTGCTTTAGGCCATAGAGAGCCTTCCTTAACTTGTACACTTTTTCTGGAAACTCTTGACTTGCGAACCCTTGAGGTTGATCCACAAACACCTTCTCCTCTGGCACTCCATTTAGAAATGCAAATTTGACATCCAAGTGATGTAACTTCCAACCCTTATTGGCTGCTAGGGCTATCAAAGTCCTTAGGGTGTCTAACCTTGCTACTGGAGCAAGGGTTTCATTGAAGTCTACACCTGGTTTCTGTGAGTAACCTTTAGCCACCAACCTGGCCTTGTTCTTTTGCACAGAACCATCTAAATTGAGTTTTGTTTTGTACACCCATTTCACTCCAATCACAGGTTTATCACTTGATCGATTTACAAGTTCCCAAGTGTCACTGTTCTCTATCATTTCAAGTTCTTCATTCATTGCTTTCTTCCAAGCTTTGTCTTTCTCAGCTTCTTCATATGTTTCTGGTTCTACTACATAGTAATTACATGTAGCGTAAATCTCTTCCAGGTTTTTCAATCTCACTAGAGTTGAACTTGGAGTTGTTATCTGTGATTGACTTGATTGTGGACTCATACTAGCTTGCTGTGGAGCCCCTTGTATGTCATCATTATCTGTGACTTCTTCTTGAACTGAGGTCTCTATAGGCTCCCTTGTTTGCCTTTTGTTGAGGCCAAGTTGTAGAGAGACAATGTCCTTTTCTTTTATCTTTGTTTCCCAGTTCCATTTTGAGTCTTCATCAAAGGTAACATTCCTTGATAGGATTATCTTTTGAGTTAACACATTATAAACTCTGTACCCTTTCTCACTGGTACCATAGCCTACAAAAACACCTTGTTACTTGATTTCTCCAACTTGTGCCTTAGTTGGTAAGGGATGAAAGTGTAACACACTGAGCCAAACACTCTCAAGTGCTTTACAGAGGGCTTCCTTCCACTCAACACTTCGAATGGTGTCTTCTTTGTCCAGTGCTTTAGTATGGCACCTATTCAATAGGTACACTGAGGTGGTCACAACTTCACCCCAGAGTATATAAGTCATTTTCTTCTCATGCATCATAGACTTAGCCATTTCAACTATAGTCTTATTCTTCCTTTCCGCAATCTCATTCTGTTGTGGTGAATATGCCACAATGAGTTGCTTCTCCAACCCCACATCTTCATAGAATGCGTTGAACTCATGTGAGGTGTACTCACCTCCCCTATCACTTCTCAGTCTTTTGATTTGGTATCCACTTTGTAATTCCACCATTGCCTTGAACTTCTTGAATATTGTGAATACCTCATACTTGAATCTCATGAAATACAACCAACACATCCGTAAGTAGTCATCAATGAAGGTTAGGAAATACCTGTTTCCAGTGATTGTTGTTGTTTGCATTGGTCCACACACATCTGTGTGAATCAATTCGAGTGGCTTTGTTGCCCTCTAAGCCTTGCCAACTTCAAATGGATCCCTGTGATGCTTCCCAAATGCACATCCTTCACATATTTCATTGTAGTGATCCATTTTAGGTATCCCTTGTACCATTTCATACTTTTGTAGATTTTCTAGGCTTGTCATGTTTAAGTGACCAAACCTCTTGTGCCATAGTTTCATAGAACCTATCACACTTGCTTTCCTTGTCGCTTCATCTAAGTACTTTAACATAAGTGGAAAGCTTCTGTTTTTCACTTTCACTTTGGTCACCAAATTTGATAGGGATCTATCATCATAGATCTCAACCACAGTTCCCCCAAAGAGTAGGAAATACCCATGCTCCATCATTTGACCCATACTAAGTAGGTTTTCATCCAGTCATGGCCCTAGCATCACCTCCCTTATGCATCTTCTTCCTTTCTTGGTGTTGATAACCAGAGTTCCTCTTCTAGTGGCCTTGACAATGTTTCCATCTCCCATTTTCACTTTTCCAGTGAAGTTTCTGTCAATGTCAATGAGTAATGACTCATGTGCAGTCATGTGATTGCTGCAGCCACTGTTAATGTACCACACTTTATTGTTTTTCTCCACTTTTGCACTGAAAGCACAAAACACATTTGCTTCTTCCTCCATTTGATTTGCGCAGTTTACTTGCTGCATATTCTTTGATCTGCAGTCCTTCATAATGTGCCTAAACCTGTTGCATTTGTGGCACCTAGACTTGTCTTTGAACTAACACCCTCCAAGATGAAATTTATCACAATGTTTGCATTGTTGTTTGGTTCTTGGACCTGCATTAATGTTGTTGCCTTGGTTAGGTCTAGAGTTGTGACACCCTTTTCCCTCTCATTTCTTGTTCTTTCCCTTCCATTGTGGTTTCTGATTGCTTGCATTGACTTGACTACCAGATCCAACATTAAGTGATTGAAAGGCTTTCTCAAGTGCAAAATCAGCATGCCTCTCGAGTCTTTGGTCAAAGGCTCTTAAGGATGACATCACATCTTGCACACCGAGAGTTTCAGTGTCTTTGGTTTCTTCAATAACACTTACTATCGAATCATATGGTTTAGTCAAACTAATCAATAGTTTCTGGACAATTCTTTCATTAGGCAGTTCTTCACCATATATTTTCATCTTGTTTACAACATCAAAGTGCCTAGTGAAGTAGTCTTTTAACAACTCATTTTCCCTCATTCTTGTATACTCGAAATCTCTTCTAAAGGACTGAAGTTTTACCTTTCTGACTTTAGTGTCTCCTCTATACTCTTGTTGTAAAACTTCCCAAGCTCCCTTAGCAGTCTCTTCATTTGCTATCCTCAGGAAAATGGTGTCTGAGACAGCACCTTGAATGCTTCCAAGTGCTCTAGCATCCTTCATCTGATTCTGCTTCAATGTTTTGAGTTGTGTTTCTGTGAGATCCTCATCTAGAGGATCGATCTCCATCTTAGGTAGTTCATACCCGTGTTGAACCATATCCCATAGATCATAGGATTTGAAAATGGTTGTCATTCTTATTCTCCAAAAATCATAATTCTCCCCATCAAAGACTAGAGCTTTTAGCTCATTGCTACTGCTGGATCCCTTCATTTTTAGAATTGTTTGTTGGTTGTTGTTGTTGAGGACACTTCATTGGTGCTCCCAAAAGTTTTAACTTGCACAAATTACACCCAGAAACTTTCCAGATCAAAAACTGAGCTCTGAGGCCATGATACAGTTTGTTTGTTTGGATGATTTTTGGTTATAGTTTTTGGATCAGTTTCTTAGGGATAGAATGGCAGAGAATTGAGAGGATATTGGAGTGTGGTTTTCAACTTCCAGGTTGTCCAGAAAAATGCAGCAACCATACTTCAGTAAGTAGAGAAAATGTGTAAGGGTATGGTACATTTCCATCACCCATACTTGTGTAAAAAGAGTTGGTGATTAGACAATATTTAAACACTAAAATTACCTTACTACTCCAGATTAAATCATGTCCCTTCATTGGGATTTAAGTGAATTAATCTGGAGTGTACATTTGTCACTCACACATCTAAACAAACAAAAAACTAGTCGTTGAAGGCCAACCCTTCATTTTTTTTTCTTCTTCCTTTTTCGATGCAGACAAGACCTTTTGCTCAGGAGCTCCTTGCTGCCTTCAACCCCTCGACTCCAGGAGCTGGTTAGCTTCCAACAGATACTTGATAATCGTTTCAACTACTTTCGTTGCCATATTTTCTACATGAACGAACACAAATTAGTTTTCTCAAAATATTATCGATCTCCATTTGGAGAAGAACGTCACTGTCTTGTCATTGTGTATGGCATGCGTGCAAAGCAAACAATCACAAAACAATCTCCAAAACCTTCAAATTTTCCACGCAATGATCTATCACCAGGCTATGCTATGGTACCAATGATATGGACAAGGGAAATGCTAAAGAATTAATACAAAAGAAATACAAATTTGGAGTTTACGGAGGAGGAACCATGACTTCTTAATCTTGGGTTTATGAAGGAACTTGACCTCTAAATAATTCACATTATTTGGTTCAACAATTCTCTTACATTTTATTCAATAAACCCTGCATCTTTATATAGGTGAAATTTACGACCAACCATGAAAATATAAGGAGTTTTAAGTGACCATATAGATCAACATAATCACATCAACTGGGTATTATATAAATGCGTATGAGAAGAAAATAACTATGAAGAAATCATGTATCAAAAAGTAGTTTAATTGTGCAGCTTACGCAGGTTTTATTATAAGAAACCAATCATGATGGTAGAATTTTGGTGGCAAGTGCGCAGGGTCGGCTTATGGGGTGTGCGAGGTGTGTGACCTCATAGGCCCCAATGAAACAAGGGACTCCGGCTGCCCAAAATTACAAAGAGGAATGAGAGGATGTGTATGTGGGAGAAAGAAGATGCGTTGCCTTGGCCACACTTTGTATTTATTTTCATTTAATCATTATTTTTGTACAAAAAGGGCCTCTATATTCAGTAGAAAATTGACCTCTATAACCTGGAAAAACCTGTTCAAAGCAGGAAATGACTATTATACCTTTCTTTCTTACTTTTATTCCTTTCCTTATCTCATCTTCTCTCTCGTCCTTATTTAGGCCTAGTTTGGTACCGAGGTGATTCTGAAAAAAAAAAACTGGTATAAAAAAAAGCTGGGAGCTGTTTTTGTGTTTGGTAAACATTCAGCTTCAGCTTCTTTCACAGTTTTGGGTGAAAAAAGCCAAAAACAAGAAGTTGCAAAACCCAACTTTGAAAAATCGACTTTTTTTCACATTTGTTTTACATAAAAGTTTACCAAACACTATAATACTATTTTTTTTTTTCGAAAGCACTTTTACAAAAAAGTTTACCAAACACTCTGCTGCTTTATTTCACAACTGCTTTATTTCACAATTGCTTATTCTCACAGCACAGCAGAAGTAGCTTTTTTTCAAGGCACAGCAATACCAAACCAGCCCTTACTTTATTATCTCGTGGCTTTCTCTCCATTCTCTCTCTTCACTCTCTCCCGTCCTTCTTTCTCTTTAATGAAGAATAAGTCATTGGTGACTGCGAGGATCACCAGATCCCAACTGTTTAGTCGATCAGCGACTGCTACATCGTAACTGGCACGATTCCTTCCAGAACCATCATCAACCTCTAATGGCGGAGCCAACATGGGGTCATTGGTTGTTTTTGGCCCCAATAACTCTAAAAATTCCAAACAGTTAAGGCAAACTAAATTACAACCCCTTCTTCCTACTTCTTCTATTTTCCTTATCATATGTGTCTTCCTTTTATCTCTCTTGTATGAAATACCTTAGTTGAAAAACCTTGGCAGTCTTCAACGTTACTCCATTGTATATATCCTACATCCACCCTCGACAAGCCTCTACAAATAATAGTAGTTGACGACATATGTTGGCATAAACTTTCGGCAGATGTTGACAGGGATTGGCATGTGTCTACTAGGTACTCGATGTAATGGCCCAATTAAGCTTTTTGATTCATATTATGACCCCATTACTTGAAAATCATGGCTACGCCACTGATAACCTCCATGAGATAATGAAGTGGATGGTGGCGATGGCGGGGTTTGAGAAGGAGTGATTGCACATGCGCATCCATTGTTAGGAGAATTAGGTAATAGAAAGTGCAATGCAGCATTTGAATCCAAATATAAAAAGCTAAACCAGGAAACCAACTTGCAACGTGAAGAAGTCTGAATCCAAATACAAAAAAAAAAGGATTTGCAAGAGGTGTGAAGCTTCAGAGGCGTGTGAATGATAAAAAAATAGAACCATGAAACAAACACTACAACTTAGCGCCTGAATCCAATAGTAAAAAATAGACCTAGGAAATGGACACTGCGTTGCACTATATGGATTCATATTGACCTATTCCAAAATAAAAAAAAATACGAAAAAGAGGTGTTAGTTGAAGTGAGTGCTAGCTATAGTGACAAATTTTGTAATTTTTGTTTTATTTTAAAAGCATTTAGTTTCACAATATATAATTAACTTATTTATAATTAACATAAATATTATTTATATATTGTTAATATTGTAACTTTTTATTGATTTTATACAAAATCACCCTACATCTGAATGCCCCTTAATAAAATGAACAATTAATAAAATGAACAACAATGCTACTTTTACTCTTAAAATGAAATGAAATTTTGGTTGATACTTGTGCTTTCTGAATATTTGGACGAAAATCCAACAGCTTCATAAAACATAAATTGCACCCTAAGACCATCTTCAACCTTTGGGTTAAAACCTAAAATTTTTGGAAAAATTTTAGGTTTTAACCCAGAAATAGTTTTTCTACTCGAACCCTTATGGATTAAATGTTTAGCCCGAGATTTGTAAAGAATGAATGCATGATAAATTTTTTTCTTAAAGTAACTTTAAAAAAAAAAAAATTATGTAGGCTATCCTAATTTAATTTTATGAACATTTTAACCTACCAATATTTAGATTCCGATAAATTTTGGAAAATCTCTAAACCATCACCATGAAACTTCTGGAACACTATGAAAGAATATAAAACATATGAAATAATTTTTTTTTAATTACTTTTGCCGTTGGATTTAAATTTGAACCTTTAGATCTTTGTTTTTACTATAGAATTTGATCATATTAGATTTTACTCGTTGAATTCAATGAATTTATAAACATAAAACTGAAAAAAAAATACACATATACGGTGAGTCAACCCACTAATTCAGAGTGAATCATGGGCTAAATTTACTTCAAAAAAATGAGTTTTGGGTTGGAGCAAGTTGAGAAATGTTTAAAACCTAAAATTTAAATTTTACCACAAGAGTTAGAGCAGTCTCAAAATTCTAATTTAAAAACAATTTCTAAAGAAATTAGCCCAAAAATTCTACGGCTCAAACATATCCGATCTCGACCGTCCATATAACCTCCCAAAAATCAAACCGCTCCACGTCAGCGATCTGCTTCTCACAAACCCAACCAATCAAACCTCACCGCCTTCCCCTATATATACAGAGCCCCAAGCTAAACGCCTTTCATTCACTCACGACCTTCGTCCGAAAGCGCTCTGTATTTCCCCGTTTTCTGCAAACCCCAATTTTTTTCGAGAATCTGACACCAATGGCTCCAAAGGCAGAGAAGAAGCCGGCCGAGAAAGCCCCCGCTGAGAAGAAGCCCCGCGCCGAGAAGAAGCTCCCGAAGGAAGCCGCCGTCGCCGGCGATAAGAAGAAGAAGAGATCGAAGAAGAGCGTGGAGACGTACAAGATCTACATCTTCAAGGTCCTGAAGCAGGTCCACCCTGATATTGGGATCTCCAGCAAAGCCATGGGGATCATGAACAGCTTCATCAACGACATCTTCGAGAAGCTCGCCCAGGAGTCGTCGCGGCTCGCGAGGTACAACAAGAAGCCGACGATCACTTCTCGAGAGATACAGACGGCGGTGCGTTTGGTGCTACCCGGTGAGCTTGCTAAGCATGCCGTCTCTGAGGGGACTAAGGCGGTGACCAAATTTACTAGCTCTTAGGGTTGTGTAAGGGTGTTTTGGGAAATTGATATTTGGGGTCTGGGATGGATTCAGGGTTTTTAAGGTGTAAAGTTTGAAATTGGGATGGTGATCTTGAATGATTAGGGTTATATGGTATTTTGCTTCTTGATTTCTTGATAGAATGGAAGATTTTATCTTTTATTTAATTTGATTTTTGTTTAATTTTGGTATATGCTAATTAGTAATATTAACACATACTTGAGCGATGAATTCTTTTTTGAAAATTAATAAACGAAGAGTTGGTTTTGAATACTTCACACTGATGAGCTGTGAGATGGACGGTGGAGATGGTGCAAGTAGACACTTTTTCAGTGAGATTTTCGTTGGAGATTGTATATGAAGTGTTGCAAGTTTTCATGGCGGCAAAATTATAAAGAGCGGGAAACAGGACTTGAACTGTTACCCTGGATTTTGACCCTACATTAGATATAGGGTGATTGTGTAGAGAACTGACGAGACAATTTATATGGAACGGGTGTATAATAGAAAATCACAGATGACATTAGTTAAGAGAAAAATTAAGATTAATCTAATGGCATTACGTTGTTGGAAGAGCATTTTCTTGCGAAATAGCAATAGAACTTTTCCAAGCATTTGTAATTCGTGGTTTAATAAGACAAAGGCATTATGATTTATGCCATTCCACTTAGCATGAGAAGACCCCCGGATAGGTTAATATGGCATTATGATTTATGATCGAAGGGGTATGTTTTCTGTTAAGAGTGCTTGCAAAGTGGCACGCGAAAGTTGTATGCCGGTGGCTTTGCAGGCCTCTTCTTCTTGTGGAGGGAGTGCTTATCAAGGGCTTTGGCAAGCTATATGGAGGGCAAGGGTACCACCAAAGGGAGGAAGCGTGGATTATTCAAGTCTTGGTTTCATTGTTTCTGATATCAGGGAACTTTTAGCTAAGTTTGTTGAGTCTTCCATTAAGTATATTCCTCGTTAGTGTAATGGCGTGGCTCATTGCCTTGCTAAGTTTATTTAGTCGTGACTCTGCAATCTGGTTTGAGGAACCCCCAAATGTTATAAGGGTGGTGCTCAACCAAGATTTACAACCCTATTGAGGTTTTAGTAACAAAGTTATCGCATATTCATAAAAAAAAAAAATAAAAATAAAAAAAAATAAAAAAATAAAAAAAAAAAACCGGTTCTAAGAGACAACAAAGTGACAAATCCATTACATGGAGAATTCTTACGGGTCAAAATATTCTTATACCAATCGACCATCCTCTTGGACTTTATTTACTTATCCCCATTAAGCAAGGTCCCCTTACAACTAGTTATAATGTTAAGCAAGTTCAAAAAAGAGAAGTGAGAAACACAAGGAAATGATAAACACACACTAGGAAATGATAAACACACACTCAATTTCTACTCCTACACACTCCGGTTTATTCTTGTCCTTATTTTCGTTTGATTGATTTAATCCAGTGGTTAGAAATGAAGGAGGGGGTGTGAAAATCAATTTTTGAAACATATTGTACATACACAAATTCTCTTTTTAAAGGAACTGCTAATATGGTCTCAATAACGTCATATCATATCAAAGTTTGCAAGATCCGTTATTTGATAAAGACAGACGTCTTGTACAGAGAATTTTTGTACATCACATTACCATGAGATCTAGTTCTATGCAGATCAAGTGACCAAAATGAACCATGAAACTAAGCTTGCATCTTGTACTGCTTACTGACACCTTTCAGTTACATTCAGCATCGTCATATTTCATTACTCACTCGTGTTGGGCGGTTGTACGCAAATATCAGTAAACATCAATTCTGAGCCATGTTCATATGCAGAAGTTCACCACCAAACCAACATAATTGTCTGTAGGAAGTGAGGACGCAATAAACTCATTCAATACGAGTAGGCGGGATAAACCCTCTAAACACGTCTGAAAAACTTACTAATCTGAGACTAGGAAATCCCAGCCCACACTATTTAGCATTCCACATAAATTATGCTAAAAAATAAGGTATAAACAGCATACAGAAAACGAAATGAAATTAAAATAAATTATAGAATGGATTAATACACCTATGTCTAGATTTGGGATAAATGGAAATTTTATTGATTTTCATACGGCTCCTCGTTCAATTCTTTTGAAGTCATTGGATACTTTTCCTGAAAGGCTAGAAATATATCTTCCTTCAGCAGAAAGAGAATGAATGTTCGTTTGATCTTGATCCTTTTTTCACCCAATTAAAGAAAGTATACTACTTCTCTTTGAACTTTTATGATTTTTCTTCATGAAGCTGAAACGTGATTATGAGGCTCACAGTGAAAATAGAAAAGGAAACGAAAAATAGTAATGCTAGCAATATTGGTTTACAATGAACACGAGAAGAATCTTAGATCTCTATATATCATTTTGATGTTGTAGATCAAGAGAGACCATCTTGGCCCAAAATACAGACAAGTCCATTCATCTGGAGTAGCAAATTCTGAAATGATTCAACTCAGGTATAATGCAAGCTAGTGTTTACTTAAAGTTATTCGCAATAAAAGATATCATACCGTGATGATCACTTCTTCGGGTAGGTCTGGTAGTCAGGTCCAACGTCACGAGAACCAGTGTTTATATAAGGCCCTCGAAATGTTGCCTGGGGTGATAGTGGCTTTGATGGGTCAATGACAGGCTTTGGCGATGACCTGCATAACATAAAACCACATGATTCTAACTTTCTCCTCATGAATCAATTAACATAAACCTATATGTGTATTCACCATCCTTGAAATGAGAATTTACTTACGCCATGTAAAAGGGAAATGCCAAGCCTGCAGCTGCGAAAATTACCAAGCCAGTAGCAACAATTGCATTCCGTGACCGGGCCATGGACAGTATGCAGGAAACTAAATATGAAGTAAACAAGGAACATAACTGTTAATTCAGATGGATTCTTGTTTGAAAATTAAGTGAGTATGAAACTAACTATTTGGCACACTCCAAGTGAACACTTCCACGAAATTGCCACGAAAATTCCAGACCCGTATCAAAGTGAGAACAAACATCTAGTTTAGTTTCATCACCAATGAACACACCATGTTTAAACGAAATGTTCAGGTGACTGTAAATTTGGACAAGGAAATGCTCAACTGATAAAACAGATTGGCTTCCAATGGTAAAATGCTAGCTTGGCCAATGTTTGTAAACATGGTAAATTTGGGGTAAGCCTATGTGTAAATTTATCCAGCAGCTAAACATTATATGTGCCTACCTAACCTCCAAACTATAAGAAAGCTACAAATATCCTGCTTTCAGCTCAAACACTAAACCTTATGTTCAGATCCTACTAAACGAAGGAAAAGATACATTTCAGTTTCGTCTAGTTGGCAGTTACAATGCACGAACATTGCACATAATCCCACTAGGACTAATTGTAAACCTAACCAAGATTACAACAAACAGAACCGTCATCAATGCCTAGCTCTATAATTACCAAAAGTTGTCTCCACGAAGACCGATGCACACATTTCCAATGCACACACTTCAGTATACTAACAGTCACATGAATACTGATTGTTTAAACACCATTTACACTCAAATTGCTTAAAGAATTAAACGTGTTTGAGAAGCAAACATATCAATTGCATAGAATTTCAACTCACACTGACCAAGCAAAGATAACCAAAAGGAAGACGATCGGAGATTTCAGAATTCAGAATAATGGTATTCCGAAAAGAATCTAGGATTACTGGAATAGTCAATAAGCTAAAGAAACAGTCCACAACTTCCCCGACTAATGTAATGTCGAAAAGAGCCCCATACGTCTCCGAAAGGAGTTATATCACACTGAACAACTTCCAACTATAATTCTCCACAGATTTTCAGATTTCTTGGATCGTGAATAAACCCTCCAACTCACATTAAGAAATTGAAAGGCTTGACAAGCCTCAATTTTCACAACAAAGAATGAACACATCCATCATTCTGTTAATCATGGATTTAATTTTTCCGCACATTTTGATCCCAACAGATATTTAGCCATTCACAAACAAAAAAAACAGAACAAATTTTTAAATATATTGGGTAATATTAACCAAAATTCAATACAATCATATATAAAAAAAAAAAAAAAAGGAAGAAAAACCCTAATTTTAAACAAATTGAATGAAGAAATGAATTGGGGGAAACACATGGGTTTCAATCGAAGTTTTCAAACATGAAATAAAAGAGAATTTTTGAAGCACCTGAGTCACTTCCGACTGACGCCGATTGCTGATGAAGGAAGTAATAACTCGCCGAGTACTCTGACTCTGTTTAAGACTCGGGCTTTTGCAAAGTAGAAGACAACGTTGGGTGGGTATTTGGGCTAATGCCTAAAAATGTGGGGCTAAACGAAACAACTGAATAAATTTGGGCCATAAAATTAAGTCCAATTATGGCATTTGGTAAACGAGAAATAATTTTTGCACATTTGTTTTTTTAGTATGCATTTTTGTCTCTCGATGTTTTTGTATCATTAGAAAGATCCTCCAATAATTTATATCATTCCTTCTACTGATGAAGAACTTGTTCCTATTTCGAAGTTGTTTTCAACTATTTAAACTGTCTATATTTTAATTCATAATTCTTATATTATTCTTACAAAGAATTAGATAAATTCAAAATTATTTAAACATTAGTTGTTGTAAAGGGAAGTAGACGAACAATGTGCCTTGAAAAGACATTACAATGATCACGGTGGGTTTGGAGGGGCTTTCACTATATGGATCTAGATAGCGTGTTGTGTCATAGATGGTCCAAAGAACATTCCACACCTCCATAAATATGATGTTTTTAACTTAAGAAAGTTAATGACATCCTTAACAAATATATCTTGTATATATATTATGCTTTAAAAAAAATGAGGTTTGAGTTAAGCCACACAAATTCAGTTAAATCAAATTTCAGACATCTTCCTTACAAGTACAAAAGAATACCGGACTAGACTGAAGTGATAGTTGTTGATAGACAACTGTTTTAAAATTTACAAAAATCCGTGGGTAACGTTTGTAGTTTACATTTTTCGGAGAGGCCAAAATGATAAAACACATTTTGTGCCGGTCTCGGTAACATAACAGAGGCAGATGCCGAAAGAGATAAGATAGTAAAGTCCCATAAATCCTGAGTCTTTGCGTGAGAGGAACTGAGAGAGAGACAGTGAGTGAGAGCGTGAGTAAGAGGAAAGGAGCTACAATGGCATCCGCAGCATCGACTCTGTCATGGAGTTCTTCCTCGTGGCTTCAAAGATTTGCCGGAAGCACAAACGAAGCCACTAAATTGTCAGATAGAAGAACGGGATTGGTGGTTATCGCTCAGAAGAAAGCAAAGAAGGCTCGAACGGTAAATTTGAGAAATGGGTTCTCTTCTTATACTCCAGTGCTTCAATGGTTACCCAAAAGTTCAAATTTTTATAGTTTCTCTGCTTCCAGAATTCGTAAATGAAGAACCCACCTCAATTTTGTGTTCCATTTTCTTTTATTCTTACTAATTCAAAATGTAATAGTGAATTTGAATGTAGTCTTATTGTGGGGTTGTTTAATTTAATTGTTTTTGTTGGAATGTTTCAGATAATTCTAAAGGAGGACATAACTGATCTGGGAAAGAAAGGGCAACTTCTAAGTGTGAAAGCTGGTTACTACAGGAATTATCTGCTGCCATTGGGGAAAGCCCAGATTGTCACTCCCCTGCTGCTCAAGTAATACATAAATTCAACTTTTTTATTTGATTTTTGTCACATTTTCGATTTTCAAGTGTACGATAAGGCTTGTGAATCTGTTGTATTGTGCTTACGGAGTCGAACTAGTTTGATGACAAGAAGTTTTAGTTGGAATCCATAAGATAGGACTTATGCAGAATGCTGACGGAATTGATCAGATAATGTATGAGATGGATAGAGGAGGCATATACAATACAAGTTGTGAAAGTAATGTATGAAATGTTGATTGGTGTTTGTGGTGGTGAGACTTGATTATCGTTATTCAACTACTCTCAAATGGAAATAGCCTTTAGAGTATACTACCAACTCTGAAATTCTTTCGTAATAAATCCAGAATAATTTTAAGTGGTCAACTTATTTGTATACCTCAAGATTGGATCCATACTCATATTTGTTATCAATGTGAGGTACTAATAGTAATACTTCTCAAGTTGTCTGCATCAAAATGTGAACTTTTATTTGCATAACTATTATGCTTTTTAGTTGCTTCTGCTAATTAATTGGAAACATCTCAGTCTTTGACATTCACACTCTGGATTTTTCGGGAAAAATGATTATATCTTAAGAACATGTTACTCATAATTTTAATTGTTCTTTCCAGGGAAATGAAGGTGGAAGAGGAAAGGATTGAGGCAGAGAAAATACGGGTATTTAGATAGAACATTTATTTGTCTCCTTTTGCGTCGGGGCTGTACAGATGGTATTGTAACTCAAATCGTAAGTAAGATTTGGATGTACCCTGTCTCGGTGCCACCTGTCAGTTTTCCATTCCATGTCTCTATACATCATGGTAACCCCTGTGCACATATCATTCATTAAGGCTCAGGTTTTGGGGCTTTGGACATATCATGCCATCCTAAGCTGCCCTAAAGAGCATGTGCTGCTTATAAAATGATGCTACTTCTAGCTATCCCTTGTCATGTCATGGGAAAGACAACAAAGCTGCTTGTCACAAATAGAGTGTACCTGGAGAATACCTTTGTATCTTTAAGTGGATTAATGAGGGCTACAAAATGCAAATAATTGCATTCTATGTGGCGTTGAATACCCAAAAAAATTCTGAGCTGACTTATTGCCTCTCTTGGTTGTAGATTCTATATTGTCTGAATTCGTCCTAACAATTATGTCTTGTAAGATTGTTTCATCTTGGTGCAGGTAAAAGAAGAGGCAGAGCAACTTGCTCAGATTTTTGAAACTGTTGGAGGTTTCAAGGTGAAGCGCAAAGGTGGAAAAGGGAAGTTAATTTTTGGAAGGTGAGTTGCTTTCAGTGCAATGTTAAGTACTTCATGCACTGTCTGCGTATGAATTTTAACAGAGACGTGTTTCTGCAGTGTGACACCCCAAGATCTCGTTGACATAATCAAGGCACAACTTAACAGGTATGTATCTTTTATCAAGTAAGAGTATGATCAATATACCAATCACAATTTTCCCACGAGCACTGTTATTGTCATCGTGAATTTTTTATGCATGACATATACCAGATGAGCTTCTTAACACAAGCATCAATAATTTTAAACTGCAACTACCCCCGAAATAACTAACAAAAGAAACAAAAAAGAAGAGGGAAAAGAAACAAGAAGGATATATGTGTATGCTGTTCCTATCAATGCATTTGATTAAAGCTTTAGGAACTTCCAGATAATACCTTCAAAACATATTCCTGGAACACAACTTTTCCAAACAGTGAAAGCTTGTGATGATTTATTGTATGTTCATGCATTTTGCAGTTTAAGAGCTCGCGATAATCATATGCATATGGATAGCAGATATTGTGACATTTTGCAGTTAAAACCTTTCATGCTCGTGTTTGTATTTTTGTCTTAGCCAAATACACCCATGCTCGACTGACACTCCATTCTCTGCTCTTTCGTTCATGTGTAGGGAAGTGGACAAGCGCATTGTTTCTCTTCCAGATATTCGAGAGATAGGAGAATATATTGCAGAACTGAAGCTTCACCCAGAAGTCACTGCTAAAGTGCGAGTCATCGTTTCGGCTAACTAGGGATAAGCATCTCCTGGAGTTATCTTCGAGGACCCACGGGAGCGGAGAAGATGAATTTTTGATGTGTTTGTGCAGGATGTACATGGCCAAAGTATGATCATCATCTATTTCATATAGGGCACAAATTGGAAGGTGGCTGCAATGTAATTTAATGAAAGTAGAGATGTATAAATCTGATTTTCCTGCCAATTTATTTTTAGCTTTCATTACTTTGATTAGATACCACTTTTTTTGTAAGTATTATTTGTTTCTTGTGAGTGATAATTCCTCTTCTCAGCAAATTTTGGTACTTCAATTGTCACCCCAAGAAGTCCCAAGATTTTGGTAAATAATTCTTTAATCTTCTATTCTTTTGGTAAAAATGCTTATGGGAATGTCATTGCAGGCTCAACTTTGCATTGTATTTGAATTTTCTAAACCGTCTAGTGGTTTTTTATTTTATTTTATTTTTTTAAATCGTCTTAAAAAAAAAAAAAAACTCAAATCTGAAAACGTTTAAACCACTCAATAAAATAGTTGTTATTTAAGTGGTTTCTTGAACTACCGTTTTCGGCTATCTGTTTTGCTACTTCTGAATTGTCCAATTTTTCACAATATTGATCTAGGAAAAAAAGCTTGAAAAATAAATAATTTGAATCATTGAAATTAAATTTAAGAGTGCTATCAGGTATCTCTGAAATAACTAAACCCCGAAGCAACTGTATTAAAATGCAAAAAACTACAACACTGAATTTCTCCTCCTACCCACTCTGGTTTAATCGTGTCATTATTTTCGTTTGATTGATTCAGGTGGTTAGAAATGAAGAAGGGGGTGTGAAGATCAATCTTTGAAAGATATTGTGCATACACAATTTCTCTTTTTAAGAGAACTGCTAATATGGTCTCAATAATATGTTAATATCACATTGCTAACGAGAAGGGACCTGACTTCTTTACCTTTCCAGTTTTCATACATTCTCATTCTTTTTTATTTGTATGATTACGGTTAAGTTACATCAACATTTTATATTAATATTGTTTTTTATCTTATTATCTCTATAAAAAAATTAATATAAAATGTTAACGTGATTTTAGCCATGATCGCACAAAATAAGAGCGGATAAAAGTGTAAGAGAACTGAAATGGTAGAAGCCGTGTCCAACAAGAAGTGCTTTTTCCTTTTTCTTTTCATCTCAGCCACTAGTGGCCGACCAAGACTTATAGAAACGCCTTTTGGGTCTATGCATGTGAACGACCCATTTTATAATTGTTGGTAAATTTTCCCGAGAGTAGATAGGAATGACCCAATTAAATATTTTCCCTGCACACGGACACTTGCAATGCAGCTAGCAAAGAGCTGTTTGTCCATCGATCCACATCAATGGCTCTTGTGAGAACATCTCCAGGAACCTCCTCTGATTCCAACATTTTTCGGGGTTACCGGTACGACGTGTTCTTGAGCTTCAGAGGCGAAGACACTCGCAAGACTTTTACCGACCATCTCTACACAGCCTTGAACAATGCATGATTTCTCACGTTCCGAGACGACGATGAACTTGAGAGAGGAGAAGATATAAGGCCAGGACTGCAGAAAGCGATCCAGCTGTCACGAGCTTCTGTTGTCGTGTTTTCGAAAGATTACACGTCATCCAGATGGTGCCTTGATGAGCTTGTGCTGATCCTTGAACGCAAGAGGACCACCTCAGACCATGTAGTTTTACCAGTCTTCTACGATGTCGATCCGTCCCACTTGAGGAAGCAGACGGGAAGTGTTGGAAAAGCATTTGCTAGACATGAGAAAACACAGTCGCCGAAAAAGGTGAAGGGATGGAGGGAGGCAGTTGCAGAGGTTGCAGATCTAGCAGGCATGGTCTTACAAAATCAAGCTAATGGGTAACTTTCATTTTCTCCATTTCTCTCCTCTTTCTTGAGTCAATTTGGTAATATGATCCGTAGGGACCTTGATTTATATTAATCAATCTCAGAAGTGAATAATAATCCCAATTTAAAGAAATCACATTTTCCATGGTAGTCTACATGAAGGACCTAAGACACAAAAAGTTAATAAAAACTCTCAATTTTTGTCTAGAATCTTATCTGAAAGAAAATCGAATCATTGTTAAAACTTGGATTCGAATCAGAACATTGATTCAGAGCTCTAACAATCCAAAATAATCACAAAGCGAACAATTTCTCAGATAACGAACATATAGACAGCACAAGGCATTGCGTCAGAGAAATTTTTATCATGCTTACTCTAAAGTTAGACATAAATTCAGATAAACACTTATAATCAAATGAGAATAACTCTAAAATTAAACCATCATATCCCTCTCTCTCTCTCTCTCTCTCTCCCCGCCTTATGTCTTTTACTTTTTAATTCTTTTTACTAATACAGGTCCACTATCCACTTAAAGCCACTTGTCCCCTTGTAATCCAAAATGTTGGCAGCTGTCCCTCAGGTGAAATCTTAAGTGCGGAGCTCTACTCCACTTAAAACTTAATAATTGTTTAGTTGTAATAACCACAAGTGCTAAAAAACATATTAAAACACATATAACATATCAAACACTAGAGGTAAGATCTACCACTTTAGTTCATCAAAACACACAAAAAAAGCCTAACACTTTCCACTTTAGTGTCATTAAGATGGTTTATTACACATGACATGTTTGATTTATATTTCATTTTGTTTGCAAATTCTTAGGTACGAATCAAAGTTTATCAAAAAAATTGTTAAAATGATTGGAGGCAATTTAAGTCGCACACCATTGAGTCTTGAACCAAAATTGATTGGAATCAAATCTCAAGTCAAACACATCAATTTGTGGTTACAAGATGGATCAAGTGATGTTGGTATACTTGTTTTGTATGGCATGTCAGGCATAGGGAAGACAACTATTGCAAAACATGTTTACAATTCAAATTTTAGAAGCTTTGAAGGAAGTAGTTTCATTGAAAATATCAAAGCAAGAGCAGATCAACCAAATGGCTTAGTTCAAATACAAATGCAACTTCTTTATGATATTTTGATCGGTAGAAAAGTGAAAATACAGACTGTTAGTGAGGGAATAATTAAGATTGAAAGCACCATAAGCTCTAAAAAAGTTCTACTTGTTCTTGATGATGTGGACCATGTGGACCAATTAGATGCAGTGCTAAAAATGAAAGATCGGTTTTATCCTGGAAGTAAGATACTTATAACAACTAGGCGTGAAAGATTGCTAAGAGTGCATCAAGTTACAAAGGTGTACAAAGTTGAAACTTTGAATTACAATGAATCACTAGAGCTTTTTAGTTGGCATGCATTTGGCCAGGACCGTCTCATTGATAGATGCTTGGTGACAATTGATAAATACGGCAAGGTGAATATGCATGACATGATTCGTGACATGGGGAGAGAAATTGTTCGCCAAGAATCAGAAGAGCCTGAGAAACGTAGTAGATTATGGCGCCATAAGGATTCTTTCGAAGTATTGAGGGACAAGAATGTAAGAAACATGCCCTTAATGTCTATATATGTATTTCTTCTTGTGAAAATTATCCATACTAACGTTTCCGTTTTTTCCTTTAGGGTACAAAAAAAATCCAAGGTATTGTCCTGAATATGTATATGCATCCTGCACACAGTCCAATAAACACAAATGAGACAGTCTTGGAAACCAATGCATTTGAAAAGATGTGCAAATTACAGCTACTACATCTTAGTCATGTACGACTGGATGGATGTTATGCAGATTTCCCTACAGGATTAAGATGGTTATGTTGGCTTCATTTTCCATTGGATTTTATACCTATTGATTTTCCTTTGGGGTGTCTAATTGTTCTTGACATGCAATATAGTAGCTTGAGACAAGTCTGGAAAGGAACAAAAGTATGTTACTCTACACATTTCAATTCAGGTTTTTTTTTTTTTTTTTTTTTTTTCTTTTATTTATTTATTTATTTTTTTGACCAATTGCATGATACACATTTTTTTCTTTCTTTTTTTATTTTTTTATTTTACACAGTTTCTTCCAATGTTGAAGATCCTTGACGTCAGCCATTCCCATGCCCTCACTGAAATCATGGACTTCTCACTTTGCCCTAGTCTAGAAGAATTGATTCTTGTAGATTGCACAAGCCTGATTGATGTTCATGAATCCATTGGAAAACTGGAGAGACTTGTGTACTTAAACGTGAAGGATTGCAAGAATCTTAGGATGCTTCCGAAAAACATGTGCATGCTTAAATCACTTGAAACACTCATTTTATCGGGTTGCTCAAATCTTGATGAGTTTCCATTGGAGATGATGAAGAAAATGAAGTCTCTGAAAGTTCTTGAAACAGATGAAATTCCATTAAGTGAATTATGGCCAGAAAGAACTTCGAGTATCTTGAGTTCTTTTCCATGCTCTTTAGTAGAGTTGAATCTCAGTAGGTGCAATCTTTCTGAAGATGTCTTTCCTACGGATTTAAGTAATCTATCCTCAATACAAAGACTATATCTAGATGAGAATCCAATTTGTAGCCTACCAGTTTTCATCAAAGGTTTGAGGAGGATCGATGAACTCTCTTTTATAAATTGTAAGAAGCTCGAATCACTTGTGGGGTTGCCGAGAGTACACAAAGAGATGGTTGTAGCCCATTGCATATCATTGAAAAAAGTAACATATCAATCGTTTGTGGGGCTCCAACTACGGGCCCTTGGGAAAGACAACAACAACATAGTTGAGTGGGAGTACATTTTCAAGTTAGAGTCTATTGATAGAGTTGATGTGGAAATGATCAAACTTTTGGGCTTGTTCAACTTGGAATCCATGCCTGCAATTCGAATGAAAAGCCAATTAAAATGCTTCAATTCAAAAGAGGATAGATGGAGTCCCGTCCAGGTGCGCCTCTCTCTCTCTCTCTCTCTCTCTCTCTCTCTCTCATAAGTCATATATATATATATATATATATATATATGTGTGTGTGTATATATATATATGTATGTATGTATGTATGTATGTATGTATGTATGTATGTATATGTATGTATGTATGTATGTATACAGGCCCTTTAAGGAAAGGAATCCCCATTTAAAAAAAAAAATAGGGACACCCTTTTAATCATTAGATTTGACTTTAATGAAATTCTGTGGTTGAGATTAAATCATAGGCCACATAATCTTAACCACAGAATTTCATTAAAGTCAAATCTAACGGTCAAGAGGATGTCTCCATTTTTTTTGAAAAATGGGGATCTCTTCCCTTAAAGGCTTCCTATATGTATATATATAATGAGAAATAAATGACTTAGTAATGTTGTGATGATCATGGAAAATGCATAGGGACTGTATCAATATGGTATATTCAACACATTTTTTGTTGGGAATGAGGTTCCAGGCCGGTTCAGCTATAAAAGTACCAAGTCCTCCATATCTTTTAGTGTCCCTTTACTCCCTTCTAGTCACAGAATCCGAGGCTTGAACATCTTTGCTACCTATGCAAACGAGGAGAATTCTAATTATAATTATGAGAATTCTAATAAACCTCCATTGATAATCAAAGTGAGTAACCAAAGCAAGGGTTTGACGTGGATCTATTGCCCACACTTCCACGGTATTCTAGAAGAGGGAGAAGATATGATATGGTTGAGTCATTGGAAGATGGAGAACGAAACAATATTACAATGTGGAGATCAAGTGGTGGTTTCAGTAATCGCCGAACCTGCTAAGTTGTTTCGGATAAAGGAGTTTGGTGTCGAGCTTATGCAAGAGCACCAAAATAATATGATGATAAGTACCCAACACAACACCAAATTAGATCCTAATTATCCATGTGTCATCGGTGGAGATTTGTCCAAGTGGGAGCATATACCAGGAATATACTTCCTCGGTTGCAGTAAAAAAATATGTTGAAGACTGATATCTTTCCGCGGAGATTTTTAAATCCCCTCATCATGGACACCGATGAAGAAGACACAGGTATGCTATGTCGTTGTAATGCAATGAATTATACTCCATCCAAACACTTCCGTCTGCATTGATTTCAAAAACATAAATTTTATGTTATTGGTATGTTTTTCAGACAAAGAAGGGCAAGAGGATGAACCTAATTACAATATTGCAAGGACGAGGGCTGCCAGTAACAATTACGGCCTCAGAAGCTGGAAGGTGCTCCTCACAGCTGCCGGCTTATTTTTCATGCTGGCTCTAGTAGTTCTGTCCTCCATCTCCCAGAAAAAGAAGCGGCAGTAGTCCACAAGCCATCCATGAGTTTGTAATTTTACTTGATACAGACATATCTTTGGATTCCCTCCTTGTTTTTAAGATGTTTTCTGCCTTCAAAATATCGAAGTTCAAATGTGTTCATCATCAAATATTGCATAAATATAGCATAAAATACATCCAACGTTAGCGATACTTAAAAGTTTTTCTTCCCTGCCACTGATTGCATACAATCTCGTACCAGAGACGATAAACAGGTGGTTGTATACTAGCAGTAAATAATTGAAAAAAAAAAAAATGATTCTAAACATACAAAGGAAGGATATTGACGTAGGTATCTTTAGCAATGCCAGGCAAAAATCAATTCTTTGAACTGGGGGAAAATATTTTGGCACCGGGGAAAGCAAAAACATCCCATCTGCGTATAAATGCCAACAAATTGACAGATGGTAATTGTCATTTACAACAAAATCATGCTTCCTAAAGACTGGGCTCCCATTGAAAAATTGTGTAAATTACATAAATATCAGTACAATACATATTAGATTGACTAATATATCAAATAAATTAACAGCAGACAATTTCTTAGCCTGAGATCTAAGGACTATACAACTGATTCGGCCTTGCATTGCTACTACACTACGAAAGCTGGTTTCAGCTTCTTAAACCCGAACAAATGATTGAGGTCAGGAAGCATAGGAGAAACGGCCATAGTCTCTGGAGCCATGAAATTTACTATCTTCTCATCAACATTGTACCTGCAAAAGCATAATGCAATAACCCTTCAACAATCTGGCCTAGTTTGCTCAACAGATGCTCCAAGATAATCCAAAACAACACCATAGCAGTTTCACATAGGTAACCGAAGAATCTATTGACACCTTATCTTGCGACTCTTAGAGGCTCTTTTGTCAACAATCTTCATCTTCTTAGCATGCAACTTTTTCAAAGATTAAAATGCTGCTCTCTGCGGATAATCAAATAGTGTAAAATCAAAATGAATAAACAATAGAAGTTCAGGATCAATTAGGTCGTGATTGTTAGCAGGAATAACTGCTAGCTTCTTCCATTTTTAAAGTTACATACTTCACACTGATGAGCAGTAAGATGGACGGTGGAGATGCTCAACTGATAAAACAGATTGGAATTTGGGGTATGCCTATGTGTATCCAGCAGCTAAACATTATCCATGCCAACCTAACCTTCAAACTATAAGAAAGCTACAAATACCCTACTTTCAGCTCAAACGCTAAATCTTACATTCAGATCCTACTAAACAAGGGATAAAATACATTTCAGTTTCTTCCAGTTGGCAGTTACAATGCATGAACATTGCACATAATCCCACTAGGACTGATTCTAAACCTAACCAAGATTATAGCACACGGAAGTGACAATCCGTCAATGCCATCAATGCACAGCTCTATAATTACCAATGGTTGTCTCCACAAAGACCGATGCACACACTTCAGCATACTAACAGTCACATGAATCCTGATTGTATAAACACCATTCACACTCACAAGTTGCTTTAAGAATAAAACGTGTATAAGAAGAAAAATATCAATTACATTGAATTCCCTTTCAGAATTCAGAATAATGGTATTCCGAAAAGAATATAGGATTACTGGAATAGTCAATAAGCTTAAGAAACAGTCTACAACTTCCCCGACTAATGTAATGTCGAACGAAGAATTCCATATGTCTCCGAAAGGAGTTATATCACACTGAACAACTTCCAACTAAAATTCTCCACAGTTTTTCACATTTTTTGAATCATGAATAACCCTCCAACTCATATTAAGAAATTAAAAGGCTTGACAAGCCCCAATTTTCATAGAACAAACAATGAACACATCTATCACTTCGTTAATCATGGATTTAATTTCCGCATATTTTGATCCCAACAGGTAATTAGTCATTCACAAACAAACAAAAAAGATCAAAATTTTCTATATATTGGGCAATATTAACCAAAATTCAATACAATCATATATAAAAAATGGAAGAAAAACCCTAATTTTAAACAAATTGCATGAAGAAATGATTTGGGGGATTCCAATCGAAGTTTGCAAACAAGAAATAACAGAGAGCTTTTGAATCACCTGAGTCACTTCCGACAGACGCGGATTGCTGATGAAAGAAGCAACAACTCGCCGCGTGCTCTGACTCGGTTCAAGACTCAGGCTTTAGCAAAATAGAAGACAACGTTGGGTAGGTGTTTGGGCTAATGCCTAAACATCTTGGGCTAAAATGAAGAACTGAATAAAATTGGGCCAGAAAGTTAAATTTAATTATTTAGCATTTCGTACCCGAGAAATCATTTCCGTACATCCCTAACTGATGGCCTGAATATCATATCGTTTAAGCTTTCTTCTAACCTTTTTTTTTTCTTTTTAAATAAACAATATTACCTACACTAAGAGAGTGCAAGAGTGGGTTACACTTAACAATAGGAAGCCATAATAATATGTTTTAAATTCACATTTGTCGACAATTAGACCTAAAACAACGGGACGAGTTGGTCAAGTTTGGTCTACATGATATTGGTTTTATTTCTTGCATTTAGATGGAGAGAGAAAGGCCACTTTTATTTTAGGATAGTGTTACCCAAACACTATTTTTACTTCTCACACACTCCTCTCATTTTTTTTACGATGGATAGAATGACTTGAAAAAGATCAATGACAAAAAACGATGAATAGAATGATTTGAAAAAGATCAATGACAAAAAATAAACAAGTGTGTGTGAGAAGTACAAATAAAAGATACAAATAGGTGTGTGAACCCACCGTTCAATTAAATCGAATTTTAGACATTCCCCTTACAAGTACAAAAGTATGGAAAATGATCCTTGGAGATCCAGGGATCCTATGATCCTGTCCGTTTATCGTATACCGTACTGTCAATTTTCGTTAGGTACTATTTATATTTAATTTAAAATTTAAAATTTAAAATGATTTCTGACCGCATAATGTACGATGAACGAACACGATCACAGAATCTCCTATATCCCCAGAAAAAGGAAAATGAGCCTTTTTCCCAAAAGTATGACTAGAAAGTGCAGTGATAGTTGTTGATAGACAACTGTTTTAAAATTTACAAAAATCAGTGGGTAACGTTTGTAGTTTACAATTTTCAGAGAGGCCAAAATGATAAAACACAAATTGTGCCGAAAGAGATAGGATAGTAAATCCCATAAGAATCCTAGGACTCTGTGCGTGAGAGCAAGAGAGAGTGGCAGTGTGAGCGTAAAGGAGCGACAATGGCATCCGCAGCATCGACTCTGTCATGGAGTTCTTCCTCGTGGCTTCAAAGCTTTGCCGGAAACACAAACGAAGCCACTAAATTGTCAGATAGAAGAACGGGATTGGTGGTTATCGCTCAGAAGAAAGCAAAGAAGGCTCGAACGGTAAATTTGAGAAATGGGTTCTCTTCTTATACTCCAGTGCTTCAATGGTTACCCAAAAGTTCAAATTTTTATAGTTTCTCTGCTTCCAGAATTCGTAAATGAAGAACCCACCTCAATTTTGTGTTCCATTTTCTTTTATTCTTACTAATTCAAAGTGTAATAGTGAATTTGAATGTTGTCTTATTGTGGGGTTGTTTAATTTAATTGTTTTTGTTGGAATGTTTCAGATAATTCTAAAGGAAGACATAACTGATCTGGGAAAGAAAGGGCAACTTCTAAGTGTGAAAGCTGGTTACTACAGGAATTATCTGCTGCCATTGGGGAAAGCCCAGATTGTCACTCCCCTGCTGCTCAAGTAATGCATAAATTCAACTTTTTTATTTGATTTTTGTCACATTTTCGATATTGAAGTGTACGATAAGGCTTGTGAATCTGTTGTATTGTGCTTACGTAGTCCAACTAGTTTGATGACAAGAAGTTTTAGTTGGAATCCATAAGATAGGACTTATGCAGAATGCTGACGGAATTGATCAGATAATGTATGAGATGGATAGAGGAGGCATTACAATACAAGTTGTGAAAGTAATGTATGAAATGTTGGTTGGTGTTTGTGGTGGTGAGACTTGATTATCGTTACTCAACTGCTCTCAAATGGAAATAGCCTTTAGAGTATACTACTAACTCTGAAATTCTTTCGTTATAAATCCACAAAAATTTTAAGTGGTCAACCTATTTGTATACCTCAAGATTGGATTCATACTCATATTTGTTATCAATGTGAGGTACTAATAGTAATACTTCACAAGTTGTCTGCATCAAAATGTGAACTTTTATTTGCATAACTATTATGCTTTTTAGTTGCTTCTGCTAATTAATTGGAAACATCTCAGTCTTTGACATTCACACTATGGATTTTTCGGGAAAAATGATTATATCTTAAGAACATGTTACTCATAATTTTAATTGTTCTTTCCAGGGAAATGAAGGTGGAAGAGGAAAGGATTGAGGCAGAGAAAATACGGGTATTTAGATAGAACATTTATTTGTCTCCTTTTGCGTCTGGGCTGTACAGATGTTATTGTAACTCAAATCGTAAGTATGATTTGGATGTACCCTGTCTCGGTGCCTCCTGTCAGTTTGCCGTTCCATGTCTCTATACATCATGGTAACCCCTGTGCACATATCATTCATTAAGGCTCAGGTTTTGGGGCTTTGGACATATCATGCCATCCTAAGCTGCCCTAAAGAGCATGTGCTGCTTATAAAATGATGCTACTTCTAGCTATCCCTTGTCATGTCATGGGAAAGACAACAAAGCTGCTTGTCACAAATAGAGTGTACCTGGAGAATACCTTTGTATCTTTAAGTGGATTAATGAGCGCTACAAAATGCAAATAATTACATTCTATGTGGCATTGAATACCCAAAAAAATTCTGAGCTGACTTATTGCCTCTCTTCCTTGTAGATTCTATATTGTCTGAATTCGTCCTAACAATTATGTCTTGTAAGATTGTTTCATCTTGGTGCAGGTAAAAGAAGAGGCAGAGCAACTTGCTCAGATTTTTGAAACTGTTGGAGGTTTCAAGGTGAAGCGCAAAGGTGGAAAAGGGAAGTTAATTTTTGGAAGGTGAGTTGCTTTCAGTGCAATGTTAAGTACTTCATGCACTGTCTTCGTATGAATTTTAACAGAGACGTGTTTCTGCAGTGTGACACCCCAAGATCTCGTTGACATAATCAAGGCACAACTTAACAGGTTAGTATCTTTTATCAAGTATGAGTATGATCAATATACCAATCACAATTTTCCCACGAGCACTGTTATTGTCTTCGTGAATTTTTTTATGCATGACATATACCAGATGAGCTTCTTAACACAAGCATCAATAATTTTAAACTGCAACTACCCCCGAAATAACTAACAAAAGAAACAAAAAAGAAGAGGGAAAAGAAACAAGAAGGATATATGTGTATGCTGTTCCTATCAATGCATTTGATTAAAGCTTTAGGAACTTCCAGATAATACCTTCAAAACATATTCCTGGAACACAACTTTTCCAAACAGTGAAAGCTTGTGATGATTTATTGTATGTTCATGCATTTTGCAGTTTAAGAGCTCGCGATAATCATATGCATATGGATAGCAGATATTGTGATATTTTGCAGTTAAAACCTTTCATGCTCGTGTTTGTATTTTTGTCTTGGCCAAATACACCCATGCTCGACTGACACTCCATTCTCTGCTCTTTCGTTCATGTGTAGGGAAGTGGACAAGCGCATTGTTTCTCTTCCAGATATTCGAGAGATAGGAGAATATATTGCAGAACTGAAGCTTCACCCAGAAGTCACTGCTAAAGTGCGAGTCATCGTTTCGGCTAACTAGGGATAAGCACCTCCTGGAGTTATCTTCGAGGACCCACGGGAGCGGAGAAGATGAATTTTTGATGTGTTTGTGCAGGATGTACATGGCCAAAGTATGATCAACATCATCTATTTAATATAGGCACCAATTGGAAGGTGGCTGCAATGTAATTTAATGAAAGTAGGGATGTATAAATCTGATTTTCCTGCCAATGTATTTTTAGCGTTCATTACATTTGATTAGATACCACTTTTTTGGAAGTATTATTTGTTTCTTGCGAGTGATAATTCCTCTTCTCAGCAAATTTTGGTACTTCAATTGTCACCCCAAGTAGTCCCAAGATTTTGGTAAATAATTCTTCAATTATCTCTTCTTTTGGTAAAAAAAGCTTACAGGAATGTCTTTGCAAGCTCAACTCTGCATTGTATTTGAATGTTCCAAACCGTCTGGTGTTTAGGGATTTTTTTTTTTTTTTTTTTAAAAAAAAATCATCCTTTTAAAAGAATATTCAAATCTGAAAACATTTAAACCACTCAATAAAATGGTTGTTATTTAAGTGGTTTCTTGAACTACCGCTTTCGGCTATCTTGTTTACTACTTTTGAATTGTCCAATTTTTCACAATATTGATCTAAGAAAAAAACCTTGAAAAATAAATAATTTGGCTCATCGAAATTAAATTTAAGAGTGCTACAAGGTGTCTCCGAAATAACTAAACCCTGAAGGAACTGTATTAAAATGCAAAAACCTACAACACAAGAAGTTGTTGTGGTGTAGTGGTTATCACGTTAGTCGTACACACTAATGGTGCGTTTACGTAACGGTAATGAAAATAGGAGGAATTGAATTGAGGAGGAGTTGGAATGAGGAGAAGTCAAAATCGGATTTCTGTTGAAACTGTTTACTTAAATGTTCTGGAATCGGAATAGAATTCCATAAAACTGTTTACTAATTCAATAGAATCAAAATATAAATCAGTATGATTACTAAAATGTCCTTGTCCCAAATCAAATATTTTATATACTTTAATGGGTTTAGAAAGAATAGTCTTGGAAATAAAAAAAAGTAAGTGAGGGCATAAAGGGAACAAAAGTGTCATTCCAATTGCCCAAACAAGCAGGAATTGGATTCCCACCTATATCTAGGGAATCCAATTCCACCAATGCAAGGAATTGAATTCCAAAATTTGTTTGGGCCCCACTGCTTTTTTGATTCCTCCATGTTTAGTAAACACCGGAGTACTCCGTAATCGGAATTCAATTCCACATTTTCATTCCGATTACGGATACGTAAACACGCCTTAAAGGTCCCCAGTTCGATCATGGGCAGCAACATAATTAATTAATTTTTATTTTATTTTTTTAATAAATGGAAAGGTTTGTTATTTAATAGTTTCTACATGGTTATCACAAAGTTGCTGTAGTGTAGTGGTTATCACGTTAGTCTTACACACTAAAGGTCTCCAGTTCGATCCTGGGCAGCAACATGTTTGTTTTTTAACCTTAGCCTTTTTATTATTCTTTTAGGAAAACTAATGAAAAATACTTGAAAACTTTGAGTTTTAATGATAAAAACAAAATAAAGGGTAAAGTGAATAGTACCATGATTGACTTTTAGTACAAAAATATGGTTTTTTGTTAAAACAAATAGTACCGGGAGCTTTTCGTTAAAATTCCCTTTTTTTTTTTTTTTTTTTTTTTTTGCACTGGGTGCATGTTTTGAAAATTTTTATTTGATGAATCCCTAAATTGGTTGGGCTCTGTGGGGAAGTGGTTGCTTTTCACCTTTCTATTTGAGACTTCTTAGAACGGAAGTAACACGAATGTTATGCCTGAAATTATCTTTTAGTTTTACAATTATGAAGTGTTATATATGCCAATAATTGTTTACACGTTCGTTTAGGTTGTAAATGAGCCAAACTAAGTCGAATACTATAATACTCGAGCTCGGATTAAGACATTATCAAGACTTCACCTTCTGATAGCCACTTTCTCACTCAAAACCTTAGTTCATGTGAAATAGCTGAAAAAAGTGTATCAATACAAAAACTGAGCTTCATACCATCTTTCTTATCAAGATTAGGCCTCTTTGGTGTTATTACCCTTAAAAAACGTCCCCGTCCTACCATTTTTTGTGCACCCAATTAGCACCTTTCTGGCTTTCAAATCACATATCTTAATTCATCAAAAAGTGAATCATATACCTTAAAAAACCAAAAACAAAAAACAAAAGGTGTCATGCATCTGTGCATCTCAAATTTTCCAAAGCCCAACAGGCAACATGACCCCGTACAATAATTTCAAATTCGACTACACCATGGGATATACACACCCATATATTTGAAGAGACGAGACATTTAATTCAATTTTCCCATACACACCATGGAATTAATATACATCGTTAGAAAAATTAACAACTTAGAGCATTTTCAAATGAGATATCAAAAAGTCCACATCATTAATAACGGTAAAAAAAAAACCACATCACTAGTGTTTTTCAACGAAAATGTCAATTCTTATGTGGCATGACATGGAATGGCAGTAGTGGAAGTTGATGTCAAATTTGACAGTACCTTTATATCTATTTTTAGTAATTAATGTTTTTCATAATTTTTATTCTTATCTTTTGTTTTAAAAATACTAATTACAACTATAAAAAGTAAATAACGTAATAAATAATAGTTTAAATTTGACATATAGGTTGGAAAAAAAAATAAATAAACAATGTATCACATAAGTCTGCAAATTTAAATTTTATGTTTAAAATTTGACATCCCCTTTGGAGATGGTTTTAGGCCATTAATTTATTTAATTTTGTGGGATTTACCTTTCAAACGTGTATTAGGTCAATTGGTTAGAACAATATTCCCCATTGCACTCCAATTTTGTCCCTCTTCTCATAGTCTTTGGCAAGATGTGACATTTTCACCATGCAGTGATCTAGGTAGTGTATCAATATTTTTTCGATTAGAGAATACACTTCAAAATGACCAATAACATAGCAAAGAACACAATTTTACAATTGTGACAAGTTTTAGGCTTGGTTTGGTACTGAGGTGATTCTGAAAAAAGCTGGTATCAAAAACAGCTGGGAGCTGTTTTTGTGTTTGGTAAATATTCAGTTTTTTCACAGTTTTGGGTGAAAAAAAGCCAAAAACAAGAAGCTGTAAAACCCAGCTTTGAAAAACTGGCTTTTTTTCACATCTGTTTTACATAAAAGTTTACTAAACACTATAATACTACTTTTTTTTTTCTTTTCAAAAGCACTTTTACAAAAAAGTTTACCAAACACTTTGCTGCTTTATTTCACAGCTGCTTATTCTCACAGCACAGCAGAAACAGTTTTTTTTCAAAGCACAGCAATACCAAACCAGCCCTTAGCATCATGATAATAAGTAACTATAAATGTCACGAGACTAATTATTCGTGTCTTTGCTTTCCTTACTTTTGCCCAATTTTGTGTAGCAAATATTTCATCTTTCCTCTTAATTTGTTAACACAGCTACCAAGAGTCCATGACCATGAAAAAACCTAACCCACCAAAATATGTGAACCAGCTGATTAGTAGTAGTGATTAGGTACTTAATATCTCACCAAACCAAGTAATGACAACCATAAGAAAAATAACCAAAAGGATCACGACTTTTGTATCACACTCATGCAACACCAGACTAACCCATTTTGTTAATAATTTAGTTGAGTCCAATGTTAAAAGTTGGAGTAACTAAGCCAGCAAAACAATTGGCTAGCTGCAATTTCAATTGCAACAAGAATGGCCGGCAAATACCCATTTCTGGACAGTGCGACACCTAATTAAACAAGATTAATTAATTAACTAACTAATTTGTCTCTAAGCAAACAATGGCCTTACATATGTCAATGCTATGCCATTGGAGGAGCTCACAGCGCCTGTGGGTTTTTATTCGTGGCCATACAGCTGTGTGAAGTTGGAGAGCACGCCACACTACTACTTCGACATATCTAATTCGAGTATGTGAAGTGACAAGTGTCCACAAGTAGTCACATTCCATAACATGGGAGCCAAACCTGACAAAAACACTTCGTTTTCGTTAGGACATGTATGAATGGATCAACTTTTGTGTCGATGTTGTGCTGCATCGTTCTGATTGGCTATGGGGTTCTTTGAACTGTTTGAGTGGTACACGATGTTGTATACTCTATGCAAAGAGGTCAATTTTTTCACTTCCGTGGACAAGGAAGGGATGTATCAAGGGATCCATGTCTACTTGGCAATCTTCATTAAATTATGAAGATATATTTCCCCCTTTTTTTTTTCTTTTTCTTTTTTTTTATATATATTTTTTTATAGATAAATGAACACTTAAATGTCTAAGTCAAAAATACGAGCATTTCTAGCAGTAGTAGGAATTGTGTGATCCCAAATATGGAGCCCATTAAAAAAAGTGTCCTAACTTTGTAATTACACGAAGAAAAAAGTTTGCCAATCTAAATACATGTTTTTTATGAGTCACTTAGTACTATGATCTAGTGGTATTCATCTTCACTTGTAAATGAGAGGTTTTATGTTTGATTCTCGCGAAAGACAAATTTGAATCTCATTATTATGGCTCGCCCATTATAAGGCTTAGCGCATTCCTCCACCCGTTTAGTATAAATAATATCGTTTTGTTTTTAAATAAAAATAAAAATTTTAGGATAAATTTCAACCTCCATGGGTTGCACAAATTTTGATACCACGAAAATGACTTAGAGTTAAAGTATCGCATCTTTACATATAAGCGAGTTCACGGGGCATCTACTTTTAATATTTAAAAAAAAAAAAAAAAAAAAGCCTAATCTAGGGCATCTTTATGGAGATAGAGATGTTTGGTATTCATAGGACTATAGGAGTTATAGATGATAGTATGGTAAAAATTTAGAGGAATGCAATTTTTTGTAAAATATTACAAAATATTTGATCATTTTAAATATTAGTAATGTACTTATACTAATCATATTGTATGCGAAATACAACTAGACTAAGTGTAAAATACTTCCAATTCATTTACCATGTATACGGCTGTATAATACAATATATGACGCGATTTCTATGAGTATTTGACATAAACTAAGCAAAGACTTATCGACCTTGTTATTTTCTTCATAATAAACTATTTCCTAATCTATATGATTGATAATTTGATAGAGTAGCAATAAAGAGAATCTTTATAAAAGAAGCAAAGTCACACTATTATTTAGTTAGTTAGCTCTCGTTTTGAGCATACACTGAATATTTAAATGTGGAGAAGAATAATGGGAGAGGATACATGACAAGGTAACCTCCCCACTACATGTGCCAATGTCAATGATTTCCCCTCTCTCTGTGTATTTGGACATCTCCATTCTCACGCAACCTGTCCACATGCTTCACTTCACACATTCACCAAAACGTGCACTTAGTAAACTCTCCACAACTTAGCTAGTAGTGTGAAAGTAACACTCTCTGAATTCATAATCTATATACAAGCATATACCAACTACAATTGTTTGTGCACACGTAAATACCAACTATAAATTATCTGTACTCACGCAAATACATATATAAGTTTGACGTCTTTGTAGCACAATACGTAAAAGATTTTAGAGTTCATTCACTTGCATCCGGCTGGTGATTGGCCTATGTTAACTGATGTCTTTGTAGATAATACTTGGACCAATCTAGCTAGGGTTACATTCTTGAAAATGTGACATATATGGAAAAGGAAATTCTATGACATGGTAAAAGAAAGAGTACTAAGGACAGAGGAACTCTGAATAATAGCTGATGATTGAGAACTGGGTGATTTGAAAAGCAGTGACCTATCACAGCAAATATGAGAGGGGATTGTGGGTCCTAACGAAGCATACAGAGAGAGAGAGAGAGAGAGAGAGAGAGAGAGAGAGAGGAGTGAGAGTGGAGCTTGTATAAGTCGAAGCTAGCCAAACCCTAAAAACAAAGGGGAGTGTGTGTGTGGTGTGAGAGAGCTGGAGTATCTGTCTTGGGAATATCAATGAATGTGTCATGGTGTGGGCCTCACTAGAGAGAGATGATGATTGATGATCTCAAATATAGTTAAAGTGACTTGCAAAGTAAGGGATCGCATAGTAGCACAGCAGCACAGTTGGGTAAATTAGGTACAACCGTTTAGAGAGAGTGTTTGTAAATATATAATTATATATGTTAGGCTTGGAACTAACTAAATTATCAGTGTATTTGAAACACAAATGGATACATTACGTATCATAATACAAATATTAAAATATTAAAATATATTTTTCTTTTTATATTATAACACGTAGTATCGTGGCTTATGTTTTGAATACATAAAAAAAATATCTCTTGATTGATAAAATTAACATAGAAATTGATTATCTTGATAAAAAAAATACAAATTGATTATTATTGTTGTTTATTATGAATTAAGCTAAAAAATGGGAGTGAGAGAGAGAGAGAGAGAGAGATACATGTGGCCTGCAGTTGCCAACTTTGCTTGCTATCCATTACTTCTTGTCATTTAATAGAACAGACTGTGAAGTGAGAGGGAGAGAGCTTTTATAGGCTTTTTAGCTTTATTATTATTAATAATAATGTAATAAAAATATATAACACACCAATTCCAGGAGGAGAAGATGGAACCTAATCCATGACTTTTGGCTGTGGTGCTGGATGCTGCACTGCTGCCCAACCCTAGGCCCTTTGCTGCCGTGCCATCCCTCCCATGCCACTACATTCCCCCCCCCCCCTCTTTCATTTTTTCTCCCTCTCTCTCTCACATAGTGTTTATGTGCATAGCTCTCCCACTTGAAAAGAACATAGAAAAAGGGAGGAAAATTGTAAAAAGAAAAAGATGCCTCATCACTCACTTTTCGTGAATGAAAGGCAACCATGAACACTAACCACTTACTTACTCAAAGTATTCAACTTCAACAATTTAGATGATTCAACAATTTTTGAGTGGCAAAGTAATATTCTAATTAAAAAAATCATCTATATGAATAGAAATGCGAGCTTTTGACTAGACGTAACTCACATTTACTTCATGATCCAACATTTGGTAGTAAAAAATTAAAAAGTAAAAAGAATAGATCAAAGAATTTATATTCCACAAAAAAACTCAACAATAGTAAAAATTGAAAATAACAATGCTTATAATTCACATTGAGATGAACTACTAATTAAAGATTCTTTTTCTTTTTCTTATTTTTCTTTCTCTCTTAATAATGACAATCCACCAAAGCAGGGGCGTTGAAGACAAGGGTAGCTTGTTGGGTAGGCACAAACTGAAACTTAGACTCACGATGATGGTGATGGTGGTGATGATCATGATCTTCTGGTGCAGGAAGGTTTAGATCCAGTGGGAGAACATTTCTCTGCAGTTTGGTACTTGTGCCAATCATATTATTGCTACTATTATTCACAGCCACATGTGTAGCAGTAGCACTACCACTAGCAGTGTTATTATTGGTTGCTGCAGATGCAGTTCTGTGCCTTCTCATGTGGCCACCAAGTGCTTGACCAGATGTGAACTCAGACCCGCAGATCGAACACTCATGAATCTTAGGCTTATTACCTACTTGGATTGGAATTGCAGGAGGTGGGCTGCTCTTATATTTGATTAACTGCTTGCTTTGATCTTCAAATTCCTCAAAAGTTGTAGCTGTGATGAAATGGTGGGTTGGTGGAGCCGCCGCTGGTGGTGATTTTTTTATCATCTCCTCCGTGCTACTCATTGACTTCGGTTTCTTGTGACTTGCTCTGTGGCCACCAAGTGCTTGAAATGAAGGGAAAGTTCTGTTGCATGTTTTGCACTCATAGACAAAAAAACCAGCCTTGCCCATGTTAGTATTTTGTGCTAATCTTTCTTCAATGGTCTGCTTTGGATTAACATGATCACCCTGAGCCAAGAGGATTAGGCAATTTGCCATGTCCTCTTCTTCTTCCGTGCTCTCATAAATCTCACCAGAAGTTGTGGGAGATGTGAATGAATTTCCACAATAATTGTAATCGTGATCTCCTCCTCCAATAGTACCAGCGCCACAGGCGCTGGATGAGCTAGAGGTGACTGCCACGGTGACCACCCCGTTTGGGGACTGAGGCCTCTGTCGCTTGGTACGCCTGCCCTTGATCATGATCATCTGTGACGCTTGATCATTGGTCACGACTAATTCTTCTTGGCCTTCCATGCTCACAAAAAAAAACCCAGAATTTGGTTTTGACCAAGAGCTAGCTTAGAGAAAGAAGTATTAGAGGAGAGAGAGGAAATTGTGATAGGGGTTTGATGAGAACTAAGAAAAGGAAGGGCTAGGAGGGAGTGAGAGAGAGAGGAGAGAGAGCAATGAAGGGAAGCAAGGAAAGAGGAGTGAGTGATGCTGTTATATATAGTGAATGGTGAGAAAGTTTTGTGGGGTCAAAAACCGCCCCTCCGCACACAGTTAACCATAAATAAGTCTGCCACCAAAATCTTCCTTGCGTTTCCAACCTTCGAAGTGTGACTACCAAGAAAAGTTTGTTCTATTTTCACGCGAATATATATATATACACACACACACACACACACACATACACACACACACACACACACTGTACGTCAACATTTATTTCAATTGGAGAGTCATGTTCTCTCCTCTAGCATCATGAGAGTTATAAAGGAAAAGGAAGAGGCACATAATTTTAGAAAAATTAACGAAAAGTTCAAAAAAAATTTAATTTTAATGAAAAATGACAAATAAGGATGTAATGAATAGTACCAAAAAAGGTAAAAATGTGATTTTTCGTTAAAAATGAACAATATCAGGAGTGTTTCGTTAAAACTCCTTATATTTTTACTAAGCACATTATTGATCATAACTCGTTTTAAAGTCAGATCTATACGTACGTATCAGACGTATTAACATAATAATTTTGTCACTAAAAAATATATATTATGTATGTAATTTATAATATAATGATCAGCAAATACAATCCATGCATAGACTTTTTAATGATTAGGTGGTGGGTTTGTTGTTTTATAGCTAAACTAAAATATATGACTCGTTGGAGTGCATGGCAAAAAGTTTTGCTTTCTATTATTGTTTAGTGTTTATACAATAATACTAAAATATGTTGTGTTAGTTTGTTATAAGAAGTTTTGTTATATTATTAGAGGAGAAAATAAAATGAGAGCGTTAGAGAGAGAGGAAACTAAAATTAAAATTATAATGGAGACACAGTTCAAGAATGTTTGGTACAAACGTTTGGAGTTGGTTTCACACTCTCTTTCTCATATCACATAGTAAGCCAACTAAGTCACGAATAAACACACCCATCAAAGCAAAGGAGGATTGCACGTTAAAAGCATGGCTACACCTCATTCACTTCATTTCTTGTTAAAGAAAAGTAGCACTACATCTTCATATATATTGAGTAATTGATGGGAGATTCGGGTGGCTTTCAATCAAACCCCTTATTACTTTTTTTTCTGTCAACTATTCTTTCTTTGGCACTTGCTCACTCATCTAAAGCTCGTGCCCAATATGTACCAGTAACCTACATTAGCTCTAAGTAGTACCTATACATATATGAATGAGGTTGCATCACCAACTAATTAAGCACGAAAGCTTTCGTTATGAACGTAACACTCTTATGTAATATTGTCCATTCACTCATACTATAACACATGCCTTATTTATTAATATTATATTCTAAAGTATAAACTCGTCATTCACTCATATTCTAATGCATAAATTAAATCATTAACATCACGTGACAGTGCCACATTAACATCCAAAAGAATTTATTATTAAGCCACCAAAAGTGCCCAGCCTAGCAAGAAAAGAAAGGGATCGATACATCATTTAAGTAGTGTGCACAAGGAGTGCCCACATCAAGTAGGCTTTGGTTAAGTGATATATAAGTAGGGCATGTTTACCACACAATACAAGTATATATGCACACGGGTATTTTGTGACTAGCTATATCATCTTGTTTAAAAGCAGTAGTTTTGGGTGCACTTGCAGCTAATTAATTTGTGATGTCTACAAATACCCTCTTTTTCGTTTATAACGATTAATTCAACCATTGATTGTTCGTTTGAATTATTAAGAACTCAATGTATAAAGCTATTGGTGCAGCTAGCCGATTTCAATAATTAAAAAACCAATGCTTCTTAAGTCTGAAGGTTAGTTACCACTAGCATTATTCATCTTCCCTTATAAGTGAGAGGTCATAGATTCGATTTTCGTGGATGACAAGTTTGATACCAATTATTATGGCTAACTCATTGTGCGGCTTAACCTAATATCCCTTTCCTTAGTGTAAATAATATCGTTGTTTTATAAAATAACTATAAAACAAGTTTGAAGGTCCAGTTACCAATCAAATTCAAATGAGCACACAACGTAGTTGACAAACAAAAAATAAAAACTTAAGATACATCTTATTAGAACATAATTAGTGCTATATAATATTTTTCATGCTGGAACAATTGTTTGCAGTTCAAGTCCATTATTAGTTCAATAGTGAAGCTCCAATTATTCTAAAGAAGGGTTCGATTATCACAGAAAAGTTGATGTATAAAAAGTGGTTAATTCGATTATCACATACTTGTTTGGAAACAGAAATATAATACGGCTGCAGTTAGAACACTGCCATGTGAAAGCATTATATTTTTTGGACCAAGTAAATTGTATTAAAAGATGTAAACAAAATTTCTTGGAGTATTTTGCAAAGTCGGTCATGAGATTTTTGAGATAGATCATGTGGGAAACTGGAAAAAAAAAATAGTACATATAAACCACCGCTATATATGTGTATAATTGAATGGGTATTGCTATTCACACATCTCTTTTTACCTCCTACACATTCTTGTTAATTTTTGTCCGTTGATGTACTTCAATTCATTCGATCTGATGGCCGGGAATTGAAAGAGGTGTGTGAGAAGTAAAAACAAGTGTGTAGATAGCGTCACCATAATTGAATAACAACGAGACAGTAAACATATTTCGTCCTGTATTGATGCCAATTAAAAAAAAAAAAAGTAATTTCTGTAACTAGTTCGAGATATAAGAGTGAGTTAACATATAGTTTTAAGATAAATTTAAATAATCCCTAATACATCACAACAAAGACTAAGTACCCGGGATTAAGTTGACCTAATTAACGAAGAAGTTGAGGTTTCATCTTGCAATTTATTGACAATAGTGCTGGGGAGCGTAGTCCAACTCTTTATAATTAAACATACTCCACAATATCACTTGCTCCTCACGTGTGACGACATTCAAGCCAACAAGTGTACACAAGTAAGAACATACTTATATATGACCATTTAACTTAACACGTGAGACAACATGCTCTAATACCATAAAAAATAAAAAATAAATTAAAATTCCACCCTAAAATCAATTGGTAATAAGAGGAAAAACTCAATTCCTTATAAACAAATACAAAGTCCTTACCTTTTCAATGTGACAACACTCATATTCTCACACTAGATTACCAAATTTTATATATTATGGCCAAGATCATCAGCATCTTCATCGATCTTTATCATTAACTGGTTAATTAAATCCTTGAATTGAATTTTCAAATAAACGTTGTGGTTTTAACAACAAAATGAAAAATAAAACTTGCCCTGGAACTTATTCAAAGACCTCAAAGTGTTTATTTTTCTTCATGAAAATACGACCTACCTATAAAAAATTAAAAAAAAAAAGAAAAAAAGAAAAGGAATTTGAGGTTTGGTGGGGGACTGAAGAAAGTTGAGGTTTCACCATAATTGGCAATATGGGGAGTAATCCAACTTACTTATAAGCCCGTGCAAGGTCTATTCTCTCATCAATGTGAGATTCATTCTCAACACGCCCCTTCACGTATGGCGAAATTTCAAACCTAACATGTGGGCAACACAACAAGATGACATGGAGTACGTGTGGTCGTTTGAATTTACACATATGACAACTTGTTCTGATATCATGAAGAAAGTTGAGGTTCCACCATAAAACCAATTGGCAATATGGGAAGTAGCCCAACTTACTTATAAACTCATGCAATAGCTCTTACTGATTGCAATACAGAAGCGGTTACTATGACAGTTATTTCAGGGATTTTTTTAGCGGTACCTTAGAGTATAGAATGCTTTGAATGTTTTAACTGTTAAATCTAATTTATAAATATAAAAAATATAAATTAAACGATTAAAACACCTAAAGTTTAGAATACTGCATAACATCCTAGAATTTTTTAGTTTTTTTATTCGATGCTCGACTATTAAATGGTTCAATTTTCATGACAACCGTATTAGATATTTTAAAATTAACAATGTACAGTGTCACAAGTTCACAACGACCTCTTATGAAAATGTTGCTTTTAAAATCAGAGTGAAGTCTGAGAACAACTACCAAAGTTTAGGTACCTTCTTCGGGACTTCATCTAGTGGTTCATGTACCGTTGACCCACTTATTTATTCCCAAGGAGCCACCCCCTTACTCATCTGGACAAGGATTGTCTGCACTTTTACTTTTGGTGTTTTCCTATTTTGTGTGATCACGATTAAGTCACGTCAACATTATATATTGTTTTTTCTTTTATAGAGATAATAAGACAAAAATGAATAGTAATATAAAATGTTGACGTGACTTAACCGTGACCACACAAACAGGAGGGCATCGGAAGTGAGAGGGCAGACAATCCTTGTCCCACTTCCGGTGCCCTCCCGTGCTTTCCTGTTTGTGTGGTCACGGTTAAGTCACGTCAACATTTTATATTACTATTCATTTTTGTCTTATTATTTTATAAAAAAAAAACAATATAAAATATTGATGTGGCTTAACTGTGACCACACAAAACAGGAGGGCACTGAAGAGTACCGGAAGTGGAAGGGCAGACAATCCTTGTCCTACTCATGCTACATTATTTGTTTGATGTATCACTTCCTTTATGCTTTCCTCAATCGCTAGAGTTTTTCAATTCCTTTGATAAATCAAAGCAAGTTACTTAGTCACTTAGATCCATACTTTTCAGTTAAGAATGATCAGTTGTGCAAATACATATTTGGCATATTAAGTGTTAGATTATTTGTTTTTTTTTTTTTTTTTTGGTTGTTGTCAAAGTTAGATTATTTGTTGATTCATGAGACTTCGAGTGTATAGGCCGGCCGGGATCAATGAGCCAGATTAATTAGACTGCGAAGTTAATATAATTTTAGGTTTTCCTTCACAATACAAGAACATAATATTTTAAACATACAATTACATATCTGTTAAAAGCCTAAAATATAACCCTCTAACCAAATGCGCGAGTTTGTTTGATATATCAGTTTGTTCTTTTATTGATTCATGAGATATTAGTTGCATTGTTGTACCATATTATCTCGGTCGGGCTGGACTAGCTTCAGGGATTAAGTTGGACCGGTTTAGCTTGGACCGGTTTAGCTTGGACTAAGCAAGATAAAAATAATGAAGTGTTTGGTGGTGTGTGGGACTAAATTATGAATTAAAATATGTTTAGGGCCCAAATTATTCTTTTTATCATTTTTAATTTTGCCTTGAAAAACAAAAAACAACTATTATTATATTATAAAATATTATTTTGTAGTTATTTAATTTACGTATAGATTTCTTAAATTTGTTTAAATGACAAAAAAATTTAACTAGAATTGGTGGTTTTTGTTGTGTGAAATAATGACGAGGTCTTGGGTTGAAAACACCATGTGTGTTTATTTACTTTCCAATTTTTATACAAATTTCTTTTCATAAGAGTAAAATTTATAAAATTTGATTAAAAGATAAAAGTTTGACCATAAGTGGTGGTTTATGTTATTCAAAATAACCAAGGAGGTCCCGGGTTCAAAACATGTGTGTTTTTTTACTTTCCAACTTTTACGAATTTCTTTTCATATGAGCTTAACTTTATGAAATTTGGCTAAATGATCAAGAGGTTTAATCAAAAGCAACGGTTTTTTTTGTTTAAAATTAACGAGAGTTCTTGAGTTTGAAATGCTATGTGCATGTTTATTCTTTTCAAATTTTACGAATTTCTGTTTGGTTATTAATTTCTTTTTAATTACTAGCTAGTAGCCATGTGGCTTGTAGTTTTTAAACATTCGTTCCAATTCAAGTCTAACCTTCAACAAAGAGTAACGTGTAGATCAAATTTGTAAATCATATGATGTGTCACCAATTGGTTTAACTTAGTGCCCATTCATTGCTTATCCATATCAACTAAAGACTTGAAAGCATCATTATTTTTTTAGTCTCATATTGACAAGGTTAGTAAATAAGAAAAAAACACATCATGATTTATATTAAAACACTTTAAAAGTTCGAACAAAAGGAAAACAAAACTCATCATCTTTCTGTAAGCAGTATATGAATAATCAAACTACAACTCCATAGCAATCCAACACGACACCAGGGTTACCATAAGAATACTCGATTCAATAACTGGGGAAACAACCTGTACACTATAAGAGATCAACTTACCTGGAGGTATCGCCATTGTGAAGGCAACAGAAGAAGTCTTCTACTTCCAACACTCGTAAATACTCCTCACTAAGTGAATAGGGTTTTAGATATCAAAGAAGCCTTAGTGTGGAAGCAGGGACTTCAACTATTTATACAATCATTCATCATCAGAGATCCACTCGGTCCAGCCTATTATCAGAATGAGTGGTGATCTCTATCTCAATGAGTTTTAGTCCCATCATGACTCGATATACTAGTGCATATCTGATAAGGATCAAAATAGGGCAGCTACAATACATGAAACTCCACGACTCTTATCGCATTAGGGCTCTCAAACTTCTCGTGTTTAACATAACCAGTACAACTAGTTATGCGCCACACAAGCAGTCCAGTTGTAATCTCATTGTCATTCAAACAAGGTTTTACATTCTCCCACTTGAATGTCAATGATATGCCTCAATACAATAAGAATCACGATGATCATTGAGTTCACAAAATCTTGCAACTGATCTTTCTCAGTGACTTGTCATTTTTAAGAAAAATATAGGACCACAGAAAACAAAGCACGCATTGCTTGCACTTTGCACTTTGTGATCACATACATATTTATCATGAAAACACTATGCCACCTTTAAGAGTCATGATGTCAAGAACTAATAATTTATACCGTCATATATCAGTTCCACATAACAAACTGAAATGATTCCAGTACCAAAGTCGTTTGTCGAAGCATAATCAGCTATTCAAACAAGTCAATAATAACAATGAGTTGCACGGCAACTAACAACTGTCAACAATAATAAAGATAACTGCAACAAAGCCAACGCAGTTCATGGAGTGCTTACTTCCACTCATTAACGGAATCAAAGAGCTCTCTCACTCCCATGTTGTAAACATGTTTCTTGAAGACTCCCACTGGTAAGGCCTTTGTCATCGGGTCAGCCACCATTAAGCTCGTGTGGATGTACTCAATTTTGACAGTCTCTTTCATTACTTCATCTCTCACTTTTAAGTACTTAATATCCATCAATCTACTAGCATATGACCTTTTGTTATTCTTTGAAAAGAAAACTGCAGCTTTGTTGTCACAATACAACTTGAGGGGCCTGTCAACATTGTCAATGATTTCCAATCCTTTCACCATGTTTTTAAGCCAAATGACTTGTTGAGTTGCTACATAGCACCCTATAAACTCAGCTTCCATGGTTGAAGATGCAATACCTTTCTGTTTTGCACTTTTCCACGATACTGCACCATTAGCCAACAGGAAAATGTAACCATTAGTTGATTTTCTGTCGTCCACACATCCTGCCAAATCTGAATCTGTGAATCCCACCAACTCCAGCTTGTCCACATAACTGTAAGTTAACATGAAATCTCTTGTTCTTTTAAGATACCTCAGTACCTTTTTCGCTGCAACCCAATGAGCTGTACCAGGATTTGATTGAAACCTACCTAGAACACTTACTGCAAAAGCCAAGTCCGGTCTTGTGCATACTTGGGCATACATAAGACTCCCTACAAGAGATGCATAGGGCTTATCCTTCATTCCCTCATTCTCTAATTCATTTTTGGGACACTGATCACTACTCAGTTTGTCTCCTTTGCCAATAGGCAATTCTCCATTCGAACACTTGTCCATGTTGAATCTTTTAGTGACTCTGTCGATGTACTGCCTTTGGGAGAGACCAAGAGACTTCTTAGCACGATCTCTTATAATTTCTATTCCCAAAACGAATCGAGCTTCCCCCAAGTCCTTCATGTCAAAGTTTTTAATGAGCATACTCTTAGTTGTTTGTAGTAGGGACATATCGAAGCTGGCTAATAATATATCGTCCACATACAACACTAAGAATATAACCTTTGAGCCAAGGACTTTCAGATAAATACACTCATCCATCTTGTTTTCTTGAAAACCTGAAGCTGTCATTACCTGATCAAATTTCTTATTCCATTGCCTCGAAGCTTGTTTTAAGCCATATATAGACTTATTCAACTTACAAACCATCGTTTCTTTCCCCCTTTCAACAAATCCAGGTGCTTGTTACATGTAGATATCTTCTTCAAGGTCTCCATTTAGGAATGCCGTCTTGACATCCATTTGATGAAGTTCTAAATCAAAGTGTGCCGTGATAGCTAGGATTATTCTCATGGAATCTTTTGTTGAAATTGGAGAAAACGTCTCATTGTAGTCAATTCCTTCCCTTTGTGTAAAACCCTTCGCTACTAGCCTTGCTTTGTGTTTGTCAATGTTGCCTTGTGAGTCTCGTTTTGTCTTGAACACCCACTTGCAACCAATAATTTTTGTTATCCATGTTGGCTGTGGAACTAGACTCCACACATTATTTTTCTCCATAGACTCCAGTTCTTCATGCATGGCTTGTTTCCATAACGTTGATCGTGCACTTGATATGGCTTGATTGTAGGACAAGGGAACATCTTCATCACCTATAGTGTGTTCTGCCTCATTTAGGTACACGAAATCAGGCAATAATGCTGCTTTACGTACCCGCTGTGATTTTCGAACATTCGATTCCAAAATTGTAGTGACTGGAGCATTCATGAGATCTTCTTCAGTTGGTTGTACTGGTGCATGTACTTCATTTTCTTGGGCATCTGCATGGGTCATGTGTTCCTCATTTGCTATCTCATCTTTATGGGACATATGTGAACCGTTATGAAGAGAACGTGGCTGCATGGGAATAATGAGAGTGGATGCGTGCTGATCAGGTAACTCACTGTCAAGTGGGATTTCTTCAAAATCTGGGGATGAAGCTGCTGATTTACTGAAGTCAGTCTCATCATCTTCTTCAAGAAATCTTGCATTATGTGCTTCCATGACCCTCGAGTGACTGTTAGGGCAATAGAATTTATACCCTTTAGACTTCTCAGAATACCCAATGAACTTGCAACTGATGGTTCTTGGATTAAGTTTCTTCTCTGTTGGATTATAAAATCTAGCCTCGGTATTGCAACCCTATACATGAAAGTGGTTAAAACTCGGTTTCCTTCCAGTCCAAGCTTCGAATGGAATCTTTTCCACGGACTTGCTTGGTACCCGATTTAATATATAGTTTGCAGTTTTCAGTGCTTCTCCCCAAAGAAACATTGGAAGCTTTGAATGTGCAAACATGGATCTGATCATGTATTTTAGGGTTCGATTCCTTCGTTCAGCAACTCCATTTTGATGAGGAGTCCCAGGGGTAGTATACTGAGCCACGATGCCATTTTGTTCAAGATAAGTTGCAAAAGGTCCTTTGTGTTGTCCAGCCTCAGTGAACCTGCCAAAATACTCACCACCTCTATCGGATCTCACAATCTTAATGTGTTTTTCTAGTTGTTTTTCAACTTCCAAATGAAATGTTTTAAAACAATGCAAGGCTTCAGTTTTTTCAGAAATAAGAAAAATATGTGCAAACCGTGAAAAATCATCAATGAAGGTTATGAAATATGATTTTCCACAGATGGTTTTAATTGGAAAAGGTCCACAAATGTCAGTGTGTATAATTTCCAATAGACATTGGCTACGGTTTGACCCTATTTTCCTAGTGTTAGTGAGCTTTCCTTTAAAACAATTAATACACTCTTTAAAGTTGCTGAAATCAAGTTGTGGCAACAAGTCTTGTTTTGTAAGTGTGATGATCCTTTCTTTAGAGATGTGCCCCAACCTTTTGTGCCAAAGCATTGAGGTTTTTGCATGAGAGAGCACTTGTTTAGAACCAACACTTTGAACATTAAAACATTCAATCTCATAAGTACAATTCATTTGCCACATATCAACTTTGAGATTAGCTTCACCAAGCAATTTATTCGAGTCATTTGAATGGAAAAACTTTACACTTTGACTGTCACCCACAAATGTAAAGCCGGACTTAACTAACTTAGATGCAGAAATTAAATTCCTTCGCATGGAAGGTACATAGAGTACTGGACTCAACTCTAAAACAAAGCTAGAGGAAAAAATTAATTTGACATTTCCTATGGATTCGACAGCAACTTTGCTCTCATTCCCTACATAGACATTGTAGACTTCATTGTTTATCACCCTTGTTTTTGAGAAGCCCTGCAAGGAATTGGTTATGTGAATAGAACAGCCCGTGTCAAACCACTAACTATTAGGGGGAAGGTAAACTAGATTGGACTCAACACACACGAAAACATTTATTTCATTACCTTTCTTAACAAGCCAATTCTTGAAGCCATTGCAATTCTTTCTTAAGTGACCTGTTTCTTTGCAAAAGTAACACTCATTTTCTTTCTCAGTTTCAACATTAGAAGCCTTTATTTTATGAGATCCCTTAGAGATGATGTTAGCATTTTTAAATGAAGAAGAAATTTCTTTCTTCTTCTTCTTACCAGCAGCCACGGTTGAACCTTGAGTGAAGTCCCTTTTGCGTTTTTCTCCTTGCACAAAATTTACATCCATTGATTTGTCACTCTTGAGCCGATCTTCTTCTTGTGCACACATAGTGATCAGTTCATTGATGCCCCATTTAACTTTCTGAGTGTTATATGAAACCTTGAGCTGCCCATATTTTGAAGGCAGGGAGTTCAAAGCCATATGAACTAAGAACTGGTCAGTCATGGGTACTTCAAGGTCCTTCAACTTTTGAGCAAGATCAATCTTCTTCAAAATGTGTTCCCTGACACTTCCCTCACCATCAAATTTCATCGAAGTAATTTGAGTTAGAAAAGTCCCAGTTTCTGCCTTGTCAGATTCTTTAAACTTTTCCCCAACTGCAGCCAAGAAGTCTTTTGCATTATCTTGTTTTGGAAAACCCCCTTTAACTGATGGAGCCATTGCTTTCCTCATAATCAACAGTGACATTCGATTTGTTCTCTCCCACTTCTCAACCTTTGCCTTATGATCTGCAGTGCTCTCTGCAGTAATAGCTGCAGGTTTTTCCTCCCTTAATGCCAAATCGAGATCCATAAGGCCAAGAACCATTTCAACATCCTCCTTCCACTTCTTGTAGTTAGAACTGGTCAAAGTCTCAATATTATTGAAATTGAGGGATGTCATGTGAGGAGCTGCAAAACCAAATGTTAATTTTTTTTACAGTTGTTAGTCATCTAAGTATCAACAAACAGACGGAAAATGATACGTAATCTTTTCCCGACACATAATCGTATAAGCATAGTATCATCTTTGGACAAAAACCATGTATACTAGATTTGCATAGCCAAAATATTGAATACAAGGGCAGTTTACATAACTTCAACACTTTTGAGCAGATGAAGAATGTAATCTTGTCAATTCAATACTTCACTATACATTGATTCATTTGTTTAACTTGAATAAATAAACACTTTTGAGCAGATTATTATTCACTTGATACAGATGAATCACATGTTTGATTCTTTAGACAACAAGCCAAAATCAACAAACTAAACACTTTTGAGCAGATTAGGTGTTGAGATCCTTGTTTACGATTCAAATCTCATTTATTAGTTTGGTTTTGATACATAACATGTGAATCCAAAAGTTCTTCTTGGTTGAATTTTCCAGTATTGTAACCATTCTTTAAATGATCTTATCTGCACAAAATAGCAAACACAAACAGAGGTATCCACAACAATAGTTGATTATATATATAGTGACCATGCAAAATCAATTGTCAGTATGCAGCGGAAGCATTTTAATGACACAGGATCAAAACATATATGCATGTATTCATATCGAGAGTTAACCATATATTGATTAAGGAACCCTAGCCATGTTGGGTTGGCTCTGATACCACATGTAAGCAGTATATGAATAATCAAACTACAACTCCATAGCAATCCAACACGACACCAGGGTTACCATAAGAATACTCGATTCAATAACTGGGGAAACAACCTGTACACTATAAGAGATCAACTTACCTGGAGGTATCGCCATTGTGAAGGCAACAGAAGAAGTCTTCTACTTCCAACACTCGTAAATACTCCTCACTAAGTGAATAGGGTTTTAGATATCAAAGAAGCCTTAGTGTGGAAGCAGGGACTTCAACTATTTATACAATCATTCATCATCAGAGATCCACTCGGTCCAGCCTATTATCAGAATGAGTGGTGATCTCTATCTCAAGGAGTTTTAGTCCCATCATGACTCGATATACTAGTGCATATCTGATAAGGATCAAAATAGGATAGCTACAATACATGAAACTCCACGACTCTTATCGCATTAGGGCTCTCAAACTTCTCGTGTTTCACATAACCAGTACAACTAGTTATGCGCCACACAAGCAGTCCAGTTGTAATCTCATTGTCATTCAAACAAGGTTTTACACTTTCTACTTGTATGCTTGGGGTTTTTTGGTTCCCTTTCTCGGTACAAAATAAATTAGTTTTTCCCTATTTCTAAATTATTGAGTTTGAAGTGCGTTTTGTAAGTATAATTTTATTGAAGTCTTACGAGTGAAAACAAATAATTTTTTTTTTATATAAAGTTAGGGCACATTTTTTGGCGTTGCCCCGAGCTCAAAAATCTCAGGACCAGCCCTGATGGAACTACACCAAAGGTTAATCCAGTCTAGTTTAAGAATACTAAGGGTGTGTTGGTTGCACTGGACTATTTCGGACTGGACTAGCTTCAGGGACTAAGTTGGATAATTGGCTTAGACTAGACTAAACTGGATTATCTTAGTGAAGCATTTGGTGCAGTGTCGGACTAACAAATTGAATAATAATTTTCTTTTTCTTTTTCCTTTTCCTTTTCCTTTTTATCGAACACTCTTCCCTCTCCTTTCTCTCAGTTTTTCAGAACTCTATTGCATGAACACTCTCTCCCTCTATTGAAAATAGGTTAGTTTTTCAAAAATCCCTCTCTCTGGGAATTGCAATTAGCGATTCGAATATGGGTTTCACGATTCGAAGATTGGTTTTGCACTTTCACCGAATCTGGGTTCTTTTTTTATTTCATCGAAATTGTGCAAATGTGCAGAAGACTAAGATGAAGTTGTGGTTGCAGATGGAAGTGGGCATCGGCCATGGTTGTTCGCCTACCAAGTTCTCTGTCTTTGTCTACTGGCGAGGGCCCAGGCGTACTCGGAGGTGAACGGACGACGACGAGAGCAGAGAAAGCAGATAAAGCAAAGAGGAGAGAAAAAGCGTGACTTGATTATGGGTTCTTCGAGATTCAAAACGAGCAAATGAAGAGTTGGAGATTCTGGGTTCTCCGCGATTCGAAAGAATGGACGAAGAGTTGGTGATTCTGGGTTCTTCACGATTCGAAACAAGCGGACGAAGAGTTGGCAATTCTGGGTTTCCATAATTCAAAATGAGATGACTTGATTCTATAGATTCTAGGTTCTTCGCGGTTCTAGGTTGGCGGGTGTAGGCAATGTTGGCGAAGCGAGCAGATGAGGTCTTAGCAATCCCATGGTATTCGGGAGGTCTCGCTAAGACCTCCTAGTGAAGGAGATAGTCCACGCGAGTCCCGCTTTATCCCATTAAACTTAATCCATGTAAGTAACAAACACAGGACTACACGCACCCTTAGTGAAGCCAACAAACAAGCCCTTAGAGTGAATAGGCCTCGTAAGGGTTGTTAAAGATGAATTCCTTGCAATACAAGAAAAGTTTCGGAAGAAATTCATGATTATATAACGCACGTCATTATGTTACGTTGACGTTGAAGCTTTAATTAGACTATGATTGCTTGTGATTGAAGAAAAGTTTAATTATGGGTTAAACTTAAGCATTAATCCGAGAGCAATGCAAGGAAGAAATAATAAAGGTAAGTGAAAATGTTAAGAACACATAAGCATTTAGGGTCAGTTCAAGTGACGGGGGAGGATGAGTGTTGATAATGACTGGCCTGAAATTTGGTAAGAGAATTGTTATTGGCAGTTCAAAATTTTCATTTTGCACTTCTTACAAGTGTTTTTTTAGAAGAAGAAAATAACACGTGCTATGGGCTTCTGTCACGAAGCGCTTACATTTTTATTAGAAATTTCATTATATTTTGAGGTATTTTCAAACAGAACCTTCATTATTCATGATACTTCAAGTTTAAGTTGTGGATTTATTTATGGTAATAACATAAATAAATTTTCATAGATGACCACTGTTTTGTACAACTAAATTTTGTATATTTTCTTTGAATTGGGACTTACAATAGACTGCTCCAATTGTTGAACTGGTACAATATATGGTTTTCACTCGTGTGTTCCGTGTTCAAAACTCTCCCTCTCCCCTTCTCTAAATTACTGTAACAGTTTTAAATCATTGCCCTCCCTTTAATAATAATAAAATTTGTCCCATTAAAAATCCTAATATCTCTTTTGGAAAAATTGAAACTCTTCTTAGTTTTTTTTCTTTTCTTTTTGTTGGTCTAAAAATATACTTATCATGTGTGATACACATACACTGGACCACCTCCAACTCTTGGGGATAAAGCTTAAAAATTTAAGCCAAAACATTTTAAGCCATAACTCAGAAATTGTTTTTCTTCTCCAACCCTTATGGCTTAAAATTTTAATCATTAAATAATGATTTTAGCCTTTTTTTTTTTAAGGTACCTTTTTTAAAAATAATTTATGTAGGTTATCCTAATTTATTTTATGAACATTTTAATCTAAAAATATTTAAAGTCCGACAAGTAATTAAACATCAAACAAATCCACAGGTATTTATAAAGTTTTAAGATAAATTTGATTTAAATAATTTTAGAATTAGATTTAATTTTGGACCGTCAAATTATTTTTTTACAATTAAATTTAATCTCATTTGATCATAGCCGTTAGACTATAAGTAAAAAACAAAAAATAGTTTGCAATATGACAGTTTGAGGGTTCAGAATAATTTAAGCCGGACTCAAATTCCTGGGGAATATAGCCTAGAAATATATTTTCTCCCTATGGCTTATTTAGCCCAACGGTTGGAGATGGTTTGGAGGGTTTTAAAGCTTATATTTTAAGCTTTATTCCATGGGTTAAGGATGGTCTTAAAATGTGTAAAAGGAATCTATCTAACCGACGTGCACCATTCAAGCATTTAAGCACATATGCCTTTCTTCCGTGTGGTGAGTCAGACTCCCCTGGAGCCCAATTGATTGGGTAGGGCTAGAGTGGTTTGGGGAGCTTGGGGGATTGGATAGCCTAATAGCTCAAGCAATTTTTCTTGGGGTGAGGTGGCTCTAAGCATATGCGATTTTTATTGGATCCTTTTCGTGGGTGCAAAAACAACTCTTGTATATTTGATAGTTAATACATATAGTTTGTAGGTAATTACATGCATTTGTGAAGTATACAAGAATGAAACTCTTGATTGTTTTCCTCTTAGGAACACAAAGTATACAGAGATGACATCCAAATTTCCAAATTAAGTATTAAGGGAACAGTAGTGAGACAATGAGCAGGCAATGTAAGGTAGATATTCTTGGCGTAACAGATAAACGTGATTAATTAGTCGTGTGAGGCACGTAAAGTACTACTGTATATGTGATGTTGCTAGTGCTACTACTGTTGCTGTTTTCGTTTCTCATAAAGCACAAAGGAAGGTGCATGGTGTACCAAAATTAAGATATTCTTCTTCTTTGTGCCAATCTGTACTCGGACTAATTGAGAAAGATTTAGATAAAAACATAGAATATTTGAAGAGTATAAAGCCATAGTCCAATGGATGTAATTAGTTTGCAGTAATCTCATCTTTAATTTATGTATTTACTCCACATACTAAATAGTAAATACAATGCGTTGGCTCAACTCATATATCAGAAAATAAATAGGACTGAAAAATGTGGCTGCATACTTTTTCTTTAATCTGATTAGGTTTATTGTTGGGGGTTTTGTTCTTTCCTAATAAGGGCAACATTCAATCAAATTAGATTGAATAGTTTGCCAGAGTTGTAACCCTAGTAAAATATGTCCATATTTGCATTAATATTCTCACGTGATTTGCTGCTTATAACCCCAAAGATCGATATTGGAGCATATATTTGGGTCCCGATTGATATGTGAAGCCAGAGACATTAATCGATCACATGGCTCATCTCATAACTCGACCACTCAACCGAGATGAAATTTGTTTAGTGGGTGTTCTAGCTCAAGTGGTAGAATATAAATGTATTCTCTTACATATGCTAGCTAAGTGCTTGATTCCACCACTGAAGAAAAAGAACAGAAAATTTTCATTCGGGGATGACATATATTCATTTTATATTTTGAGATTTACTATGTCAAAATTTTTAAGCAGCCACCAAATCTGCATCAACACTGATAACAGATTTATGTAAATTATCGAAATGGATAAGACCATAAAGCATTTTGGTTCCAGAATTTCTCAATCTAGTTGTTCAATGTTTACTTATACTTTCAGGAATAGGAATCGCATGAGATAATTGATTATGCGGGAATAATACCTAAATTATTTAGGTATGACAAAAATCCCTGGTAATGAAATTTATTGTTTTTATTCCATGTGTGCTATAGTAAACGAGGGATATGTCAATAATGTAAATGATACTCATACATTGTATTATCATTCATGGTAAATAAACATAAATTTGGAAAAAAGTTTGACGTTTAGTTTTGCATTTTTTTAAATCATCAAAAATAGTTTCAAGATTAATTGTATCTCAAGTCAAAATTAATGGAAATTTTATTTAAACCCATGTAACCTCTTTCTACACCCAACTTAAATTTTAAATGTTAATTGTCTGTTTTATCATCTTGCATAATTACCATCAAGAACAAGATGAAATTAATAATAAAACTACAATTTATCAATAAACCCACACATTATAATTAAACGTTACCAGCACTCCTTGTTTATCCTACTTTCATTCCGTCTAAAACCCTAATAACTCTTATACAGAAAAACAAGTTTTTTTTATTGATGGCTAAAACCGTATTTCCAGCAAGGATGGAGGAGTTGGATGAACCAACATCTCACTCTCAAACCATTCGAATTAAATAAACAACATATAAAACAAGCAAAAGCCTTGAAGAAGTACCTAAGTTACAGGCCATATCTTTTATGTCAATTGTCAACAACCTTCTATAATCATGGTTGGGTGATGTGCTCTGGACTCAAATCTTCAAGGAGTCCCCTCAAAATAAAAGGACCTGCATGAAAACTAGGAGAGAATTTATAGTCAACACGAATTGAAGTTCAGCATTGTGTTCAACATTGCTGGCCATGAACGCTCTATAGCTTCGTGAAAAATTTCCTCCTCTTTCTTGCCTCAGATACTGCAATTTACTTTCGAATTTCTTTGAAAACAAAACTACTTAGTTTGAAATTTTGTTTTATAAATGGGTGTAAAGAGAAATAAACATTTTGAATTGGGTATGGGACGACATTTTACGTAATAAATTTAGGTTTAAAGAGAGATTAATTCTTTAATTAAAAATAATATGGATGTAGAGAGTAAGTTGGGTATAGAAAGAGGTTACATGGGTTCAAATAAAATTTTCCCAAAATTAAATATCGGATTAGTTTTGGTTGAAGTAAAAAATTTCAGTTATACCTTACACCCCCTAACCATGTGGATTGCTTGTCATTGTGAAAGTCATTAATCCTTTGTCATTTTGAAGGCATCAACAACCAGTGATGATGACCGATCCATAGATTTCTGAAAAGGTGCCATAATCTGTACGCCAACATTACACATTACATATAGTTTGAGTGGTCAAAGAAAGCTCCCTCAAAAGAGAAAAAAAAAAAAAATAGGAATAAAACTATAGCATATGGCGCACATTTATCCGATCGAATTTATATTTGGTGATTGCAACTTGTTGGCCACGTTGTTTGAAGTTGGAGAAAAGTGTTGGGGGTGGGAGGGTCATAATAATCCAATTCAGTAGTTTAGTCAATTGAGTAATAATGTGGTATTCTTTACAATGAAGGTGATGAAGTATTGTGGGGGACTTGATACGCACTCCACTTTTTTTAACAGTTGAGATGTCACTGAGGGAGTGTGAGAAGCTTGTGACTTGTGAGCCACTCATAAGTGAGAGCAAAGCCTTTTCGCTTGCAACCAAGCACGTCCTTCTAAAAAATATCACAAAGTCGATGATATTTTGGTGGGTAGTGTACACCATGCTTGGACATTGACAGACTAAGCAAACCATATGAACTAATTAGTGTTAAATTTCGTTTACTCAATTTTTTATGGTGGGTAAGATAAGTGCATAATTTACTAACTACATATCTTACCAAAAAAAGATAAACCCCACTTTTCTAAACATCTTGCACATGAACTTCACTTTTGTAGAGGTCGATGTAGATGTAATGTAAATAACAGAAATGATAAATTATATTGTTGATGTTAGTTTGATATACATTACTGATGCATTTTTCGACAGCTAATTAATTGAACTTTTGGGATATAGTTAGTGAGTGTTTACTATGTAGCAGAGTTTTACTTGCAAATAACTCCAACCTCCTTGATCTCTGTACATTGAAAATTATTTTCGTACAAAATGAGGATTTTATTTGTTTTGAGTGCATACATGCATGTATCGAGTCGATATGTTATTTGATTATACCGTTAATTTTACACCATACGTTAATATAAAAACTCACCTTTTTTATTTGTTCACCTTTTCTTTTAATTACTTGACGAACCTTAATTATAGTCCAAACTTAAATCTAATTTGTCCAACAGTGCTAGAAGAATCCATCCCCACTAGTTATGACATAACTATATTTTAAAGATCATCAATAGTTGGGCAACGATTCTTGGCACAGAAAGATTTATGTGGTCAGTTCACCGAGCACGTAATGCAAGAGGGGCCAATGCATGCAGCCATTAGTTTGGTGCTGTTGTTATGGGATGGTGGTTGTGTGGCGGTGGTGGAGGAAAGCAAAGCATGCATATTTTATCCTTCCAGTAAGACTGAACGAGGAGGGCATAATTCAATCCAAGCCGCAGAGGCGATGTTAGTGGAGGTCTGCTTGGAGAAGATAATACAATGGATATAGAATTTATTCACTCTGACTCTGTACGTATAATTTCGGTTCTGAACTTTTACCTACTTTGCAAGTTCCACACCAAACAAAAATTACGTGGGCATGAGAAAAAGATTAAAAAAAAAAAGAAAAAAAGGATGACCTTTATTTTACATCCGTATGATCAGTTCATGTATTTATGTTTTAGGTAAATGGCGTAAGTAGGTAGTAATGTCGTAGCCAGTTTAGAAGTCAAAATTTCCAAATCATTATTCTCAACATCTATTTAAAATTGGATTTTAACTCCTCTTAACTTAATGGTTTAAAATTTCTTTTAAGATAGTTTCAGGATTTGATTTTTTACAACCGACAAAAGTTCAAAGATGAAAGAAAGTGGAATGAATAATTTTTTTTTTTTTTGGTATATATAGAGGTGGGTTCGGTTTCATTCAGTTTGATTTTTTTTTTTTTTTGTCAAAACTGAAAAACAAATCGAAATTAGTATTTGGTTAGGTTTGATTTTTGCAATTTATATTTCAGTTCGGTTTAAATTTTAGCTCAATTTTTTTCAATTCCATTCGGTTTTGATTTTTTCAAATTGGTTTTCTCTTTAACTAGAAATTGGAGAGAAAATGAAGAATATAAATCTAGGGAATAAGACTTTCAGCATATTTAGGCCTAAAGTTGGGTTTACCTAGAGCTCGTTTGGAAGTACTTTTAAAATGATTGAAAACGTTTCTGGTGAAAATGTTGTTGGAACCCATTTTTAGTAAAAATGCAAGTGAATCTTCAAAAAGCACTTAAAGTGCTTCCTATAAGAAGCACATAACTTTGCAAGAAGCACTTTAAATACTTTTAGAATCCAAAAATATTTTCGCTAAAAGCATTTTCGGTCATTTTAATAACACTTCCAAACGAGCCCCTAGTCTTGGACTGGAATTAGGCTAATAATTGACTTGAAATTAGGCTTAAAAATGAATACTCAACATAAACAAATAAATAAATAAATAAGTATTAATTTAGTTCTCATTCAGTTTGGATTGGTTTTTGAACCATCAAAATAGAAACTGAACCAATATTTTTCGGGTTTTTAGTTTCAGTTCGGTTTTCAACCAATTTGGTTTTTTTCAATTTCAATTCGGTTTTCGGTCCCTGTTTTTCGTTTTTCAATTTTCTGATCCCACCACCAGCTTCAATGCTATGTAGCACTCAGTGTTACGCGTGTTTTAGCCATTAAGTGCTACATAAAAAATTCCAATTGTTTAGTTATTCTGAATAGCAGTTGTTTGACACTTAGTACTACTGTTTGGTGGTATATCTCTTCGCTTAGAAGTGAGAGGTCTTAAGTTGAATCTCTTGGATGATGAATTCGATACCAAATTAGGATGCCTATTGTGTGGTTTAGCCAAACTCCCCCTCCCCTATGTACTAAAAAAAAGTTGCTATTCATTTTTGTACCATTAAGTGCTAAATATTGCTGAAAAAAATTCCAAAACAATGAGTAAAAGTTTTGATGCCTTGGTAGCCGAGTAAATACTCAAAGTGTCTGGATGCAAATGTTACAAGCTAAACAAGTTTTTTTTTTTTTTTAGGAGTTGGCTCACATTGCTAGGAAAATTTAAGAGTTCAAATACGACTGGTAAAACAAAATATTAGGTAGGAATTGCATTATTAATTTTTAAATGTTTTCTAGAAAACGAAAAAAGAGAAGAAAAGCAATAGAGATACGTAATGCAAGCAACCACTAACAAATTATTTTGAATACATCCCAACGTCACGAAACATGACTAGCTGTAGCTTTACAATCTTTGACTACACACCAGCCACAACCCTAACAACAGCTCAACGGTGCCAAAAGCAATCTGCCGAATCAGATCTCCCTCTCTGTGGACTCTCTTTCTGGTTGAGTAATTAGTGGCACTAGTAATAGTGATGGCGTAATTTAGCACTACTCTATTCAAAAGTCGTGGTGTTTGATGGAAGTTATAATTACTTGCATTCCTCCGCATAAGGTTCTCTCACTTTAAAGAATGAGATCATTCTCTCACTTACAAATGATGTATCTTTACCATAAAATTTTTGTGACTAGATACTGTCCAATCTATTAATCTTTATTTGAAGATTATCTTTAGAAACAAAAAAAATCATTCGTATCAGATATTGTTTAATTAGTCATTCAAATGTATCAAACAAATAAACGGTTTGTCATTAATATGTTACTTAGTACCTATATTGTTGGTTGTTTGATACATGTAGATGACTAAACTATATTCGATTCGAATGATTTATTGTGAGGATAATCTACAAATAAATACTACCATGATTTAGGGGGCCTCTTCTTCTCATTATTCCAATTCTCCTCCACAGCTCTCTCATTATTAAGAGATTGAACGGTTTTGATCTTGAAATTTTTACGATAAAGATACATTATTTGCAAGTGAGAGAATGAGCTCATTCTCCTAACAGAGAATACAACATTATCCTTAACTATGCAACATAGAAAAAGAAGATTATAACCATAATTATCATAAGATAAGGAGAATAAAATGACTTGAGGTTTCTCTATAACCACAAGGACTTTGTTTGTGCCAAACTTATACCTTATATAAATTAGGCTCTTACATACATATACTGTACATGGTTACGAGAACCTCTATATAGTTTTATTTGGAGGACACTTTATGGTGAAGACACTTTATGAATATAATACTTCCAAGAAACCCTAAAATGACCATCATTTACTCCTCATATAATTTTCGATTTGAGATATTTGTTGTGAATATATTAGAGGAGATTTTAAAAAAATAGATAAAAGAAAGATCTAAAAAATAGATAGTCCTGTCAAAATACAATTAAAATAACCTACAAGATTGTTCCTCAAATAAGCATACATCTTTGAGAAAATTTTCAACTAAAGCTCACTAATACTTTACGTTTTAAATATATATATATATATATATATATATATATATATATGTTTTGGGGTAAATAAGAAAAAGCTACCTCAACTATTGGTTTGACGACACTTTCATACCTCATCTTTTAAAAATGACAATGTCATACCTCGTCTTACAAATTTGTGCCAACGTCAGACCTCCGTTAGTTTTTCTGTTAAATGCTGACGTGGCTAGAGATGAGACCCACTCACTAATCCAATTGGATTAAAAAATAATAAAACATATTTTTAATAATTAAATATTCAAAAATTAAAAAAATTAAAAATTAAAAAACTAAACAAATAAAAAAGGCCTAGGGTTGCGAGCCTTCCTTTCTTCCACCCGCACCAACCCTTCTCTCTCTCTTCTCTTTATCTTCTCCATTCTCTCTCTCTCTCTCTCTCTCCTACTCTAACTCCTTTTTCTCTCTGCAACCACAGATGTCGAGGAGGAGAGCAACGGAGAGAGGAAGGAGAAAAGGGTTTGAAGGCGAAGTGAGCAGAGGTGGGAAGGAGAGGAGGGGTTTAACGGCTAAGAGGAGGAGGAAATCGAGAGGTCGAGAGGAAGAAAGAGGTTGGAGGAGGTGTGGGGTTGACGGCGAATCAGACGGAGGAGAGAGGTTGGAGGAGGGACTGGGTGGAGAGAAGGTAGGAGGGTGATGGGTGTGTAGAAGGGGAAGGGGATTTGGGTGTGGGTTTGGCATTTTTGTGTAGGAGGGGAAGGGGATTTGGGTGTGGGTTTGGCATTTTTGTTTGCTTGGTTTTTTTGGTTTCTTCAGTGGGGTGGTGAAGATGGAGGAAGAGAGGCGGCGGTGGGGTGGTGAAAGAAGGTTGGGTATGGAGGGACTAGGGAGGGATGGGTCGGGTTGGGAGGTGTTGGTGAGGGAAGGACGAGTGCGAGTGGGGAGAGGGATGGAGGAGGGAGACGGCATCCCAGAGAGAGGACAAAGAGAAGAGAGAGAGAGAGTGTGTAGTGGAGGAAGGTTGGGGGGACAGGGAAAAGTTTGGTGGTTGTGGAACAGAAGAAGAAAAAAGGTTGGTGTGCGTGGAAGGGAAGGCCGGATCCCTTAGGCCATTTTTTTTTTTTTTTAGTTTTTTAATTTTTAATTTTTTTTAATTTTTGAATATTTAATTATTAAAAAAAATATTTTTTTAAATCCAGTTGGATTAGTGAGTGAGTCCCGTCTCTAGCCACGATAGCATTTAACAGAAAAACTAACGGAGGTCTGACATTGACACAAATTCGTAAGATGAGGTATGACATTGTCCTTTTTAAAAGATGAGGTATGAAAGTGTCGTTGGACCAATAGTTGAGGTAATTTTTTATAATATACCCTATATTTTGAGTACTACAGTGTTCAAAATACAAATTGTATCTTCGTACCTGCCTCATTTCATGACTTGACCACTTTTAGCTCAACCATAAAATAAGCAAATCCTAATCACACTCCAACACATTAGATGGTGGGAAAAGTAGTCTCAGTAATTAGTTTGATCTTCTCCATATTTATCATTTTCTTGTGGATATTAGGCTTTTGTGTTTACATTTTTTAATTTTAAGTGATTTTCAATTAATATATTTATAAAACGTAAAGAGACTAAAATGCCCGTATGTCATTTCCGTCAATCTAAATTAGCGGAATAATAGATGTGTTATCCAATTGCAACGATTAGTAAACAAGAGTCACTCAGCGTTGGCTATTATGGCTATTAATAATCCCTCCCCAGATATTTCTGGCTTTGGGCTACTAGCGAAGGATGTTGGTTTCTTTGCCGAGTTGGTCTCTCCGGTTCAGTTTCAACAGGTTCCAAGATTGTGTAATGGGGTTGCCCATAAATTAGCTAAGTTTGCCATTTCCATTGGTAGTGAAGTTGTTTGGCTTGAGGAGCCTCCTGTCCTTATTCATGATCACCTCTGTCCGGATATTATGTAGTTTGTTAGAGCAAGCCCAGCGTTGGGTTTGGCTTGGGGAACAGTGGAGAAAACAAGGGCCCGAGGGCCAGGGGATCAGCTCCAGCGTGGGCCAGCCCGACCGAAGGGGGAGGCCCGAGCTCTGGGCCTGTGGGGGATTGCCAACCCGAGAGCCCGAGGTGGACGTGACGCCAGGCTGGCGTCAGCGCAATATTTAATTTTTTTTGTGTCAAGCGCGTGCACCCCACCCGCGCGTGGGGGCGCGTCTCCGACACAAAAATCAGAAGAAAAAAAAAAGGCAGTCAGTTACCGTTGGGAAGCCACGTGGCTTCCCACGGTCCGTTAGATCTCAACGGTCACTTAATTTGGACCGTTCGATCTCAACGGTAAAAAAAAAAAAGTCAGATTTAATATCCACCGTTCGATCTGAGATCAACGGTGGATATTAATATTCTTTATAAAAAAATAGTTTTAAAATTAAGAAAAGTTACCGTTGTGACACGTGGCACAATCTGGAGTGTTGGAATTCAATTTGTTTTATATCCAACGGCAGAGATTAATTAATTGAATAAAAATTGTAAAAAATTCAAAAAAATTCAAAAAAAAATCTGAAAAGAATTGTAAAAAAAAGTGTTTTTACTTTTCTATAAATACCTTCTCATTATCATCTACCTTACACAACAATTTCATATTTTCTCAACTACTTTCAATCACATTCCTTTCTTTGTCTCAAAGTTTGAATCCATTTTTTTCAACAAAATGACCACTGGTGCAGGTACGAATTGGTCGCTTATTGAAGATGTTGCGTTGTGTACTAGCTGGGTTGAAGTTACTCATAGTTCGCTTACGAGTAATGAGATGCAGTTGCGAGAAATGTGAAGTCTTATTCATACCAATTTTCTTGAGAAAATTGGTGGGAAAAGAACCAAAGAATCGATGTCCAGTCGTTGGAAATTACTTAGCCAATCGTTTAGTACGTGGAGAGACGCCTTGGCACAAGCTAGTAGTAATATTCGAAGTGGGGAAAATTACTCGGATCAGGTAACAATATATTATTTATTTGATACCCAAATTTACATTATAATGATTTGTTTGTATTATTTATTTGTTACCTACATAATTTATTATTTATTTTTTGTATTATTTATTTGTTACGTACAAAATTTATTATTTATTGTTTGTATTATTTATTTGTTACCGTCATAATTTATTATTTATTTGTTACCATAATAATTTATTATTTATTGTTTGTATTATTTATTTGTTATTTATTATTTATTATTTGTATTATTTATTTGTTACCTACATAATTTATTATTTATTGTTTGTATTATTTATTTGTTACCTACATAATTTATTATTTATGGTTTGTATTATTTATTTGTTACCGACTTACATTATAATTATGTTGTTTGTATTATTTATTTGTTACTTATTTTCATTATAATTATTTATTTGTATTATTTATTTGTTACTTATTTTTATTGTGTAGGAACTTCAAGCACAAGCTTGGTACGATGCCAAAACCAAAAGCAAAAATAAATCATTCAACCGGTGGGAATGTTGGAAAATTGTCAAAGATTGTCCTAAATTTAGAGTTGTGACAGTCGGTCCAGAAGTGCACATGAACAACACCCCTCTACACTCTACACCCGATCATGTTCATGAAGATGATGCAGAAGAAGTGCCCGAAACACCCCTCCCTGAACAAGCGTCAGGTTCGACCCGTTATCCAATTAGGCCTCAAGGTAAGAAGGCTTCAAAGAGAAAAGGGGGTGCTTCCAAGAATGATTATGCAAAGTTCATGGAAGAACTTACTCGCCAAGGTGAATTGACTTTGGCGAGGGAAATGGCGAAAGATGAGGCTGATAAGGCTAGAGAAGCAGCAAAAGCAGCAGCTGTTGAGAGAGAATTTTATGCTAATGAGAGAGAAAGAGAGCTACTTAGGCAAGAAAGGGAACATGTTAGAGAAGAAAGACGGGCTCAACAAGATCGTGAGATTATGAACATGTCTTTAGAAGGGAAGTCTCCAAATTCTAAATTTTTTTGGAAGTCAGAGAAAGCGGACGTGGTGCGAAGGAGGCATGCAAGAGAAACGATAGCAAGCCATGGTGGTTCTAGCACCGTAAGAGAAGATCATCCTAGCACCACAATTGGTTAAGTGATGATGAATAGATTATTTTTTGTAATCGGAGCCCATAATTTTCCAATCACTTTGGGTTGTAATTTATTATTTATTGTTTGTATTATTTATGTTGTTTCCAATTTCTTGAATATTTATTCAAATTAATTTGGTAAGTTATTTATACTAAGAATTACATAAACATAAACATAAACATAAAAAAATTACATATACTAAGAATTACATAAACATAAACATAAACATAAACATACTAAGAATTACATAAACATAAACATAAAAAAATTACATAAACATACCAAATAATAAAACACACCAAATAAAATAACATAAACATACCAAATTCAAAAAAACACACTAAATGAAGTTAATTATCTTCAGCTTGTTTCAATGCCCACTGGTGCTCTATCAAGTCAATTTGTCGGGCATTGTGCATGTCTGGGATTTGAAATGCAGTATATCGTTGAATGAGCCTTTCATTGTAACGTCCATCCCTTTGTAATGGCTCATGTTGCACGGGCTCATCGGTGGCGTTATGAGCACAATATATACGTGTTCTTGAATTGTTCATCGGGTCTGGCTCATATTCATCAACAGCTTCATAATCGTACTCATCTTCCACAATCATGTTGTGAAGAATGATGCACGTCATCATGATGGATCGAAGCGACTCTACATCAAACAATTTGGCAGCACCCCTGACGATCGCCCAACGAGCTTGGAGGATACCGAAACAACGCTCCACATCCTTCCTGCACCCCTCTTGACAGCTTGCAAAGTGTTTTTCCTTTGCACTCTGCGAACGTGGCACTGTTTTGACAAATGTTGACCATCACGGGTAAATGCCGTCAGCTAGGTAGTATGGCCCGTCGTACATACGTCTGTTGACCTCATACGTAACTTTTGGTGCCTTTCCTTGCAGGACATCGTTGAACACTGGGGATTGGGCAAGGACGTTGATGTCATTTTGAGCTCTTGGGACCCCGAAAAAGGTGTGCCAAATCCATGTATCAAAAGATGTCACCGCCTCCAGAATGATACTTTTTGCTCATTTTCTATCCCCGTAAGCGCCTTGCCATGCACTTGGACAGTTTTTCTACGTCCAGTGCATACAATCAATGCTTCCAATCATCCCAGGAAAGCCACGCATCTCCGCCTTCTTCAACAGCCGTTCCAAGTCCATGTGTGTAGGTTTGCGGAGGTACTCAGCGGTGTAGATAGATTCGATTGCTCCGTAAAACCTCATTAGGGACTCAAGAATGGTTGATTTCCCCATCCTCGTTATCTCATCCACTTGGTCTGCAGATGCTCCATATGCAAGCATCCGCAAGGCAGCAGTAATTTTTTGCTCAAGCAGTAAACCCATAGCACCAAAAGCATCTTTCTTTTGCACAAAATAAGAATCATGGTTGCAAACAGCAATCATGATTTTGTTGAACAAATGTCGTTCCATTCTAAAACGACGTCTAAAGTACGTATCAGGGAATGCACTATTAGGAACAAAATAATCATCCAAGAGTTCCATACCTCGTCGTTGCCTGCTTCTATCAAGGTTTCTGGAACGGCTGGACCTACAGATCTGAGCCGCACCTTGGATGACTCGACGGGAATGTGAGGCTCTGCCCTTTCTTACTTCGTCATCTCTCATTTGACGCTCCTTATCCTCTTCCTTCTCATTTCTTACCCCCTGGTGATTGAACATTGCTTCTGATTCGTTAAACAATTCTCTCTCTTCCTGATTGAATTCCCACATCATCCTTGAGGAAGAAGAAGAAGACATTGTAAGAAAGAAACAGAAACTATGAATAATGATACAGATTTTTGTGAATAAGGAAGCAGAAACTATGAATAATGATAGAGATCTTGAGAAAATTGGTGTGAGATTTGTGAGGATGGATGGTGGATTATATAGAGGATTCAGAAAGGATTAGGTTGTACATAATGCCACGTGGCATGCCATCATTCGTTACAAATCTGATGGAAATCTATCCTCAAAGATTGTGTATAGATTATGACACGTGGCATGCCGTCATTCGTTAAAAATCTGATGGAAATCTATCCTCAAAGATTGTGAACAGATTATGACACGTAGCGCGACGTGATTGGTTAAAAATCTTATCAGAAATCCATCACCAATAATTGTATTTTCAGATAATGACACGTGGCATAACGAGTACGGTTAAAAAATTTATAGGAAATCCATCTCCAATAATTGTCTTTTCGGATTTTATGACAAGTGGCGTAACGACAACGATTAAAAATCTTATCCGAAATTACAAATAAAATTATTTTGTATTATTTAATAATACTTCGGATAATGACATGTGGCGCAACGAGAACGATTAAAAATCTTATCCGATATTACAATTAAAATTATTTTGTATTATTTTATAAATAAAAAAATACTAATATTTTATTGCCTATTGTCATGGCTATTGAAGTGTAACGGTGGAGATGCAAATTCTATTGCCAGGGCTATTTACTGTTTATTAAAGGCAGTTACTGTTCATTAGGTGGATTGAATAGTGCATTGCCAGGGGGAGGGCTCCAACGCTGGAGTTGCTCTTATGTTCAATAAATATCGATTAAAAAAAAAAAAAAAAAAAAAAAAAAAAGTAAACAACAGTCACAAAAATTGTAGGACTAAATAAAACCTGACCTAAACGACGGAGATCAATCGCGAAATTTAAACCCTATTATATTATTCCCTCGAGCCTAAGATAGGTCCGGCAATTCCGATTGATGAGATGCTTATTAGATCTGGTACAAGAGAAACAGTTTGTTGGCTACACTTACCAGAATGATGGCACGAATCCCACCAGCTACGTGTTGATTAAAATTATGAGCTTAGCCTACTAAGCCTAGTGTGTCTAGCTATTTGTGTAGGACCCCGAGTTAATGTAAAACAACTCGTGATTAAAGTTGACTAATCACTATCAACTAACAAGAAGGTTGGATAGAGTTCATGGTGTCAAGTGTACCCTTAAAAAGAGAGTTCACAAGACAACTATAACAAGTTAGCATAGTCTCAAACAATGTCAATATTGTCGGGCTTGTAACTCTGGTAGCTAAGAGTATTACCTCCTATTCAATTATCAATGTCAATGTGGACTCTCCATTACAAACCGCCAGTAGATCTTTGACAAATTTAATCTACTTATAGGTCTAATTATTTATGAGGTTAAAAGGCAATGGACTAGAATCATATGAACAGACAAGTTGTGACAAGAGAAAGCAAGCTGGTTGAGCAGCCCGGCTTCATGCTTGGAAGTTTGTTATGCCACTTGAGGTCCCTTGAACCAGAAAATAGAAGAAACAAAAGGCAAAACTAAGCCTTCTGCTCTTTTATAACTCTTCCTTTGTCCAAAATAGAAGGCCAAAAACAAAACCTCCCTCCATCCCTCCCTTTCATTACCACCAAACCGAAAAAACAGAACCCGGCGTCTTGCCGCCTAGGTTTTCATGACTGTTTGCACATACCGGTCAGGTAATCAGTCTCGAACTATGCCATTCACAATCCAAATCCGGTGAATTACGGTAACAACACTATAGAGTTATGCTCAATCTTATCGAACGGTGCAACTCTAGTTCATTTATATGCATCCTTGCACTCACAGCATGAAATCTTGCATGTGCCATTCTAATTTTATTGAATGCGCACGTAGCATTGTGCGCATTCGATAAAAGAATGCTATGAAAAGTGAAGAAAATTGTGCTCAATCAGGCATACTCGACTCAAGAATCGTGCTCAATCTTATGGGATGAAAGAACATTATAAATCCAATCTCGCTGCTTCCAAAAGTCAATCGCGAGTTCTCCATTTATGTTGCAAACATAGCAACTCAAAGTTTATTAAGATCAAAATACTCCACAAATGTTATGATGAATTTGTCCATAATTTAACATTACACCCTAAATAGTTTAAGTTCTATATGACAAACTCTAGAACGACAGCAGCCAATTCTACATAGCAGACTGATCGGAAAGGAAGTTCCGATTACACCGGTGTCAAACCTACCACACCTGCACACACAAGATCACAATAAAAAGTGAAGAAAATTGAAGAATTTAATGAAATTACGGAAACAAGCCTACGAGAAGTTACATGTATGCTGCAGTGTTGGAGAACATATTCAAGTTAAAACTCAATGATACAGTGATTTTGGGATTCACAAAAGAAAGTTCAACCAATATCGGCACATGTACCTGTAGAATTAAAGCAACTGTACTTTTTTACGTAAACACACAGCATGTCCAGAAAAACTTGGAAACCATTTTCTTAATTATCATCTGCTTAACCATCCTCCATAGTAATTAACTAGGATATGACTGAAATGCATGTGTCTGAGTGTGTGTCCAACTACAAGATGTCTAGGCCCAGATTTTTTGATGTGGGAATTGGTTCCACAGCCGGGAGAACAACAAATAGTACGCTTAGAAGTGACATTCACAGGACTACAAACTAGCTAAGATGGTAAGGGAGGGAGGGGGGTGGGGGGGGTGGGGTGAGGGTGGGAACCATACACTGCTTCCTTTCTTCCTATGTTGAACATAGCTGTTGTATGCCTAATATAAACCATTATGTGTATCGATAATGTTGTTACCAAAGCCTATCATTTAAAGAGCACTAAGCGATGGAAAAATAATGAAGAATAGGCCGCCGTTACTATGACCGGAATGAAATGCACAAGATACTCACTCTCAACCCAATCCCCTTTGCACTGTTTACTAACTATTCACTAGAACTACAATTTAATAGGAGAGAGAATGAGAGAGGGATTCTCTGAATGGTTCTGAAAACCTCCTTTATGAGGCTAATGATGAGAGAAATTAATCCTAGAATAATTGTAATTGATGACCCATTAAATAAGCAGAACGGCTCCATGAATGCATCTATAATCTATTACGATCTAGCCATTTATCAACATATAAGTATCTCAGATGACTCCCATACAGAGACTATTTGGCCCAAACCCATGTCTGAGTTCCCAACAAAATATGTCATATTTGAAGTCACCTTATCAATTGGATTATGTCCTTCAAGTATTATAGACTGCAACAGGCATCCACATGCTCGGCCATATAGGAATTTCCACCCATAGGTTGGGACAAAAAAGAATTCATCAACAGATACAAGATTTGCAATTCATCATTCCAACAATTTTTTAGTTAAATTAGTTGGCTGTGTTTTTATTGAAACAATTACAAAGTTTCAGATATAATTCAACAGAAAACATGGCCAGTGTACATTTTTATTTATTGATTTAAAATTATCCATATATACAAGATACGGTAAAACACCGAAGCTAATAATATCAAGGTTTCTCAAGACCCTTATTAAACATGGAAAATGTTTAGTGGTTTTGAAAGAGTTACTAATTTTATGCTACACGCACACACAGAAAGACATGCACAAATATAAAAGGTTATCCCTCAAATTTACCCAATAGAACGTTAATAAAAGGTATAATGTTTCCGGAGGCTCTATGCATAACAAACTTGTTGATCACAAATTTCATATGTTATAGCACCTTAACACAAGTTAGTCATGGGCATTTTCTTTTAGTTTATCACTCATCATAAAAGCATACATTAGAGGAAAACCTGTCGTGCTACATCTAATGAAATAATTATGCACAAAGGCCCATGTCTAATGAAATAATTACCCTATTCCCTGAGAATATTATTCCTCATCATCAATTTATCATATTCTTCCAACTCACAACTAGAAAAAGGAACAACATACAATCTTCTTTCAAACAGTAAAACAGAAAAGGGATTAACAAGAACAGAGAAATAAATTGTAAGTCAAATTTTCTTGCTTACCACATGCCAATCTTCCACCTGCATTGCCAGTGCTCAAACTGAGTTCATGTCCACCTACAAATGCAAACCAAATGTGATTGGGGAAAGTAATACAAAGAGGGAGGAAGAAACATCAAAGGTAGTAACTTGCTTCTCTACATCCCCCAACAAATGAAAATGGAAGGGAACGAAAAACTTTTCTTGTCATTACCCACCCAAATGGTTTGTTCAAAAGGATAAAAAGAGTTAATTTCCAGTGCCAACCATACACTACCATTGCACGTAAAATTTCTCCACTTATGCTTTAAATGCAGTAACAAGTTTCTTCAACAAGTTGATTATAAACATACTTACCCTTTCCAAGATCATCCTCAAGCTCATGAACGACAAGTGCTCTTCCAATTACAGCATTAGGACCAGTTAATGGTATCTACAAATTTTAGCCAAAACCAAAATCTTAGTAATCAAATACTACTAAGGTGAATACGGTACCAAAAAACATAAAAATGTCAGACACCAAACCAAAACTTGTATGAAGATAAAGATAAACATGCCCTGAAGGTACACACATTCTTATAGGAAAGTAATACCCAAGCTGATTACCTGGTTATCCACGATTGTTGCCTCTGCCACCCCTGCATCCCCACAATAAATCACTTAGTACATTAACTGGATTGTGATATTGGAAAAAAAAAAGTTAGAAAAGGGAATTAAAATATGAAATTACCATCAGCATTGGCAACTATGTTTCCCAGGTCACCCGCATGACGGATTTCATCCTCAGGAGCACCATGTGTCAACTGTTTAGGATTGAAATGTGCTCCTAGTAAGGGGAAAAGAAATTCATTAGAATGGCATCAAAATAGAATCACAAATATAACATAATATTATAACCCTAACATTTTAAGCTTAAGTTGATCCTACCTGTGGATATGCATCCATTTGTCGTATCACCATACTCATGCTACACAAGAAAGAGAAACACTTAGAAACAAGTTTACTAATTCACAGATGCCAAAAGCTAATTCAAAAACACTTACCAAGTGGAACCCATGAGGCCCGGGAGTAAGTCCAGTAATACGAACATTCACGGTTGTAGGACCTAAGAACAGTAAAACACAATCAGTCATAAGCAGTCATTGCACCATCAAATGTCACTGAAGTTATGAGTGCAGATAACGCAAGTTTCTGAGTACGGAATGCAGACCAATCACACACAATTAAAGGAACAATTGAAACAGCAATCAACTAAATCAAATATAATCCGAGTCTGGGAAGATTTGAGTACCCACACCTTCAAATTATCAACAAATAGAAGTTGAAACTAGATAACAAGAAAATCTAGAGATTAAACTATTGCTTTAAGTCCAAACAACCTATTCACTACCCAATATGCAGAATCCAAATTTAGTTTTAAACCGCGAAAAATTCAAACCGACACACAATCTTTTCAACATTTCCATTCTCTTAGACATAAAACAATATGAGATTAAACCTAGCAGAGTTGACCATTTAAGAATATAAACCAATATTCAGCAATAGTATCGAAAACCCATATCAGAGTAAGGAAACAGATATCGATAGCGCTATCACAAATTGAAGGGGCAGAGTCAAAGAACATACCATTATCTTCTTGGCTCAAGGTAACGACTCCTTCAACACTGGAAGTGCCCTTGAGGACAGCGACGGCTTTCTTGGTGGCGGCGACGACGGTGAGCGGCTTAGGGGAGGCGGCAGCGGCGGCGAAGGACATGGATTGGGATTTGAGTGGGAGCTTGAGGGAGACGCCATGGAAGGAGGAATGAGGAATTGAGCGAGGGTTAGGGTTTTTAAGCTGGGAGAAGAGAGTGGGGGATGAAGGCATCACAGTCTGAGCTGCCATGACCGCCGAAGCTGCTTGCATTGTTTGCTTTGGATTGGGTGGTGGCTGGGGGCGGTTGAGATGATAAAATGAGAGTGAGGAGCTGCCACTCGGGCGCTTTTGGTGTTTTATTTGGGACTTTGGTTCCTTCTTTTCGACAGCTTTCGGAAGATTCTGGGTTTAACCGCTCTCTATTTTGTGCTGTAAAAAGTGGTTTCCTTTATATTGATACCATTTCGGACCCAAATTTTTACTCTTAATGTTTTTAGTTTTAATTTTGGGATAGCGAAAATCGAATTCAGAGCTTCAGGTGATGAAAATTCTTTACCAATTGAGCTACAAATTATATTAAGTTAATTTTTTGTTTAGATACCAACCAAAAGATTTGATCCTTATGTCGTTACTATTGGAACATAAATTAGCCTAACCCAATTATACTGCAAAGCCCAAATCACTTGACAAACACTTTAGCGTAAAAACTTGGCCTTTAACTAAAAAAAAATTCGCCTCATTAATGGCTGTGCTCAGATAGCAAATCGGGGTTAAATGTGGCGTCTAACGAGGTTATACACGGCGGTCGACAAGGAATCGGATGGATTGCCTGGAATTGTGTCCGTAGAGAAAGCAGTAGAAGCTTCTGGTTTCAAATGATGTGTTTTAATTTCGGCCCAACTGTTTTTGGGCTTTTTTGTGTTTTTGTTTTGTTGTAGGCCCATTTTTGTATGTTTATATGTTAACTTGGATCTTTGGTTTACTTGTATGTACTACCAAAAAAGTAAAAAGTAAAAAATAAAAAAAATGTTGTGTGATTCGCACACTTATTTTTCACTTTATAGGTTCCTCCTTTTGCCCTGTATCCGTTGTCAATGGAAGTCCAAATAAACCAAACCAGATAACCAGAATCCTGGAGCTTCCAATTTGCATCCATGGGCACCCCCAACCCAAACCTAAACCCATCATCCATGCGGGTCCTAGTCCGCCCACCTCCTACACCCACCGCCAAACCCACTTCCAATTCACCCACCCAAACCCTTCCGCTTCCCTCCTCCGCAGACCCTCCCTCTTCCGACGGTGTTGTCGTCGTGGGCTTCATTGGCCGGAGCCCCGACGACTCTGCTCAACTCATCAACCGGATCCTCGACTCCAACGTGTTCGGGTCGGGCAATCTCGACAAAAACCTCTTTCTTGACAAAGAGGAGCTCAGGGACTGGTTTAGGTGGCGAAGAATCAGTTACTTCCTTGAACAGAAAAAAGGCATTCTGTTTTTGCAGTTCTGCTCTACCCGGTGCCCCGCCGTGGCTGATGGGTTCTCGGATTCCAGGTCGGGTTTTGACTCTCCAGTGGAAGAGCATGACTTTGGGGACCTTCAGGCGCTGCTCTTCATGTTCTCTGTAAGTTGTTGCTTTTTTGGTTCTCTCTCTTTTTCTTAGAGGAAGCATTTCAGTTCAGATATTGGGATTGTGATATGTTATGCTGTAGTACAGAAATTAACAGAAATGGATTCTATAATTGTGTATAAACATCGGAGTATTGCAAAAAATCTGTGTGAAAATTTCGCAGACAACGGGTTTCGTGGGCATTGTTTTGTATCTAGTTGCTAGTACAAGAACTAATCTGTACTCAGTACATGACCAGTTTTTGTATTGGAGCAGTTAAAATTTTGAAAAGGAAGTTTTGGGGTTTTAATGTTTAGGAGATACGAATGTCGGTGAATGGTTAATTTAACTGTGATTAACCCAATGAGTAATGCAGGTTTGCCATGTAATAGTATATATTCTGGAGGGATCACAGTTTGATTCGCAACTCCTACAAAAGTTTCGAGTGTTACAAACTGCCAAGCATGCTTTGGCTCCGTTTGTGAGATCTAGAACTGTGCAGCCAACATTGTCCAGGCCACCTTCATCGTCATCCTCACGGCCTACCACATCCGCTACCTCTACTAGCAATTCTTCTCAAGGTAGAAGTGGTGGCATCTTGACTCGCAATGCTTCTTCCATTTCACTTATGTCAGGTTTAGGTTCCTACACTTCTTTGTTCCCAGGACAGTGTACCCCAGTCACACTGTTTGTTTTTATTGATGATTTCTCTGATGCGCCAAATCCCAGTTCTAATCTGGAGGAGTCAGCAGATACATCCTCACTTAATCAATCGTCTAGTGTGAGCAGTTTAGCAAGGCCAATCTTGCCTGTTAAAGGTTCGGGTTCAGTGGTTGTGCTTGCCCGCCCTGTGAGTAAATCTGAGGGCAGTTTTCGGAAGAAACTGCATTCATCCCTTGAAGCACAGATTCGTTTCTTAATTAAGAAGTGTAGAACACTCTCAGGTTCTGAAAGCAGTCATGCGGGGTCAAGAAGCGGGGGTGCTTCAAATTCAGCACCTTTATTCTCCCTTGATGCATCAAGGGCTGTCCTATTGTTAGATAGGTCTACGAATCAGAGAGGTGAATCTCTTGAATTTGCCACAGGACTTGTGGAAGATGTTTTGAATGGGAAGGCAACTTCAGATTCTCTTCTGCTTGAAAGTCATGGTCAGAATGCAAGCAAAGAGGATATCATATCAGTCAAGGATTTTATTTACAGACAATCTGATATTCTAAGAGGCAGGGGGGGACCGGTAAATAATTCTAGTAGTGGTTCAACTGCTGGTGTAGGTATGGTTGCTGTTGCTGCAGCTGTTGCCGCTGCATCAGCTGCATCTTCATCTGCTGCATCTTCATCCGCTGCATCTGGAAAGACGATGTCTACTCCTGAACTTCCAAATTTCCAAATTTGGTTATCTTCCAGTCAACAAATTCTTGATGGAGTTCTTTCTGCAAAAGGTGGGTGCTTATATGAAACTGAAATTAGCAAACGAAAACTTCGCCTAAGAAACACTGTTCCACAGCAGGCTGAAGGAGTTTCTTCAAAAGGTACGGATCCTCTAGATTTAGCAGTATCTTGCCTGGAGAATGGTAAAAGGCTAAACACAAAATTTTCAATTTTGTGGTGTGAAAGGACTCTTCCAGCTGCTAAAGAGGTTTATCTCAAAGACTTGCCTGCTTGTTACCCAACTTCACAGCATGAAGCCCATCTAGAGAAGGCTTTGCAAGCTTTCCATTCAATGGTGAAAGGACATGCAGTGCAACAGTATGCAAAAAAGTTGGAGGATGAATGCACATCCATCTGGAAATCTGGAAGGCAACTGTGTGATGCCGTTAGTTTGACTGGAAAACCGTGTATGCACCAGAGACATGATGTTGAAGCTAGTGAATCACTTTCAGGAGTTCCTGTGAAGCAACATTCCAGTGGATATGTTTTCCTTCACGCATGTTCTTGTGGTCGTTCACGGAAGCTAAGATCTGATCCTTTTGACTTCGAGTCAGCAAACATTACTTTCAATTGCTTCCCAGATTGTGACAAGCACCTTCCCACACTTCAACTGCCTGAAGTAAGCAATACAGGCCCTATTCAACCTTCCTCATGGAATTTGGTCCGCATTGGTGCTGCAAAGTACTATGAACCTTCTAAAGGCTTGCTTCAAAGCGGGTTTTCTTCCACTCAGAAGTTTCTTTTGAAATGGATAATACATTTGGGAAAGCAGAAAAGCCTGAATGAGTTACCTACCAGTGCAGTGCAACAAGGTTCAGTAGTTAGGTCAGAATCCAACCTCAAGTTTGAAACTAAAGCTGGTGTGCAGTTGTACACAGGGGAGTTAAAATCTGGAGTAGCAAGTCATAGAAAACCTGCAGAGGACGTAGTGTCTGATGATAATAAAATCAGTTTTGGGAAAGGTCTTCCCAATTTTACCATGCGTAAAGCTTTTTCTGAGGTTGTCGCTGGAACAGCGACTGTAGATTCAGGATTTCCTCCTATCCAGCCGAGGAAAAAGTCTTCATTGGGTTTAGATAAGATTATCAAGAAAACTAGGACAATGGATCAGCGTGTAGAACGGACTAGTGATAATGGAAATCGGAAATCTGAAGATGTTTTATCTGTTCAGGAAAACTTTAGTGAGACCAACAGCACAAATGGTGACCCCTATCTACAGATAGGTAGTAATGTAGTTCCTGTTAACCTGAATAGCGGTGAAAAGTTCAAAATGAACCCTTCTTTAAAACAGGTAGTAGTGTATGTTGGATTTGAGCATGAGTGCCCCCATGGCCACCGTTTTCTATTAAATCCAGAGCATCTTCATGAGCTTGGGTCCTCATATCAATTGCCTGAAGAATCTCAGGAAAACTTAGACCATAGCCTGCTGGATAATTCGAAAATGAGTAGGAATGGTTTCCATGGTAAAGTTCACCGCAATTCAAATAGGATTGCTACTGCTACCAGTGCAAATAAGGAGAGACATGTAACTAAGTCAAAAGAGATAGTAACTATTGGTAATCTGCATATAGATGGGCTAATGCAGTCAGGATCAGGGAAGGAGCAGAATCACACAACTTTTAATGCATCTCCAGTCCAGAATTTGTCCAAACGTCTTGAAGGGAGCTTTCAGTCGATTAGCCTTGATGATGGTGGATGTGCCTTCTCTATGTTGAATAGAAATTTACCAATCTATATGAACTGCCCACACTGCAAGCTCTCTAGGGATAAGCAAAATTCACTGAAGACGAAGTTTGCTGGCACAATATCACAGCTTCAAAGGGTTTTTGTGGTATGGAATGTTTCTTATAATCCATTTTTCTCATTACATTCTACAGATAGTTAATAAGTAGGTTGTTTTAGTCATTAAGCTTATTGTTTTGGATTGGCTATCTACAAGGTTTTTCCTATTACATGCATTTAAAATATGCAGCACCATTTTTAATATCCAGAATATGCTATACCTAACCTAACTAAAGGAGGTTTGGTTTTATGCTAATGTTTTTCTCCCTTACCGATGCTCACTAAAGATTCTGCTTGTAGGTCACACCTCCCTTTCCAGTGATATTAGCTACTTGCCCAGTTATACAATTTGAGGTATTTCTATATCCCTCCTCAAGTATAGTATGCATGACCTTAATGATATTGCCTACCTTAATTTATTGGTATATTTTATTTTACAATTTGACACCTGATGAGTTAGAATTGACACCCGAATAGTTAGAATTCTCTAAGCTTAATAAATCAGTTTGCTAGTATCTCTCGGTTCAGTTTCTGTTTCAGAATCACAAATCCTTCATGTTGTTTATTATTGTTGTTCAGTGTGCATGTAACACGCACCTGTTCATTGTTGCTGTTTTTATTCTTACAAAATGTATTGCTAGTTCTACACAATTTTCCCCCTTTTTTCTTTATTAGATATTTCTTAAAACTTAAATCTTTGTTCTCATGTTATTGCAATCATTTTACTTGCAGGCATCATCTCTACCTCCCTCAATCCCAGAACGTGAGCAGAAGTTGCAGTTCAACCTCGGATCCCAAGTGGTTCTACCTCCAGAGAGTTTCATTACCCTTAGACTCCCATTTGTGTATGGTGTGCAACTGGAAGATGGAAGTTTACATTCTCTTGGTTGTTTCGAACATCAACCTGAAGTAACCGCTTGGATTACAAAAGGGACAACATTGCAGGTCATGTCCAAGAGAAACTGTGTTGGTCAAGATGGAGTTCTAACATAGTCAGAATTGTATATCTTAGGATTTAGCTTTGTCCTTGCTGAGTTTGTAAAGGCAGATTTAGTTGGCTCCATTACGGTCAGGTCAGTACCTGCCATTTCTAAATTTTTTTATAATCATTTGTTTTATTTTTTGTTTTATGGATTAAACTTACCCATGTTTAATGCAGATTCGGGATTAGCCAAGTTGTATAGAGCATTTTAGTAAGCATAAACATTAGGCTGAATGTTTTGCATTGGTGGCCAGGATAGTTAAGTTATTGTCGATCTGATAGATGATATGAGCGTTCGGTTGGATAGGGCTGGATGACTATACAGAATTTCATCTTTGATCCCAAACGGTTGGGATCTGTTAATCTTCTGAAGTTATAATTTGAACCTGATGATTGAAGATATTCATGCAGGCTAAAATTTTCATCGATATACATGATGTTGCATATGGTGATTGATAAATTTCAACCTCAAAACTCACATGAGCATTCTCATTTGCAGCCAGGTATTGTTTTTGGTGACGTCATTTCAGTAAAACTTATTAATAGTTCTTTAATCTTTTCTGGTCTGCCTGTTTTCCAGGAACTGTTTGATTCTTGAACCTCTAGGTGGCTGGTGCTTGAGCGAAGCTTTTCAGAGCCGTGGTATGCTCTCTGGTCTTTATTTTATCCTCTCTTACACTGGAATGGCGGTTCCTTCTATTTAAAACTTAAAATCAAATGCTACTTCTCATGATCTGGATTCCATCATGTGGTTAACTTCGGGTCGTACAGACCATCAGATCCAAAAATGTTATTCCATTTTATCATGTTAATTTTTTTCTAGAAGAAAACATGATAGTAATATGTAGATAGAAGATGTTTAATCTTATATTGTATTGTCTAAACATCTTATATTGTATTGTCTTGTCGCATTAAAGTTGACTCTATTGGTCTATGTTTTGGGATACCGTGTTCCAGTTCTATTCTGTGAACTACAAAAATTCACGTTTGTCACTTTGCACATATCAAAAATGCAAATCTAGACCTATGGTTTTTTGAATTTTGAGAATCGTATAAATAAGTTTCGTATGACCCAAACAAGTTATTAAAACAACCAACGGGGACTCAGTGGGAGTGGCTGAGGCACATCGGTTTGTCCTCTGTGGTCATATTTTTAAACCTCAAGGTACCTCATTAGCGATTGCCAGTGTTTCCTTCCCCCAAGATTGTAAGGTTCAGCCGAGGGCCCCAGTTTATAATCCGTGTCAGAACGACAGTGACCTTGTCATCAAACAGATGCCATTTTGAGAACCGGGTTCACGGTTCAACTTAAATTTCATACTAGATGAATTAAGAGGAAAATATGAGAAACTAAGAAGCAGTAGCATCCCTTCTCCTTTCTATTCAGTTTTCATCTTTTCTTCAGTTGTAAAGGCTATCAAAGCTGAATTTGAATTGTATGTAGGATTGAACTAGGGTTTCAAAATCAGTTCTCCATGGTTCCATTGATCATATTTTTTTTTTTTACAGCGGGAACCCAATATATAGACCTGAAGTTTACAAAGATATAGACTATAGAGAGATAAGAAGACATCAGAGGAGAGAGAGAGAGAGAGAGTACTCTGAGATTTATAATTACAACTTATAGCTTGTTTCTGTTTAAGTGCAAATATATGTAGATCCTGTGTTATATTACATATTGATAACATATGGTCATACTTGTGTGACAGTTCACTCTTTATTTATGCTTGCTTAAGAAGCTATGCATGCCGCTGGATGCCCTGGATTTCGGCTGGCCCGTAATCCTTGTTACAGTATGGTTGTCATGCCAAAATATACGGGCAAATTGTGGCGGTGTTGCGATGCTTCCATATCTTGGAAGGAGCTTTTGCACAGTTGCACTAGATGGTCACCATGATGGATGTGGCTGCAACGTCAATTTGGGCAATCTTACTTCTCTCACTATACTAATAGTTAGCCAATCATTTAAAGCATGTTTGGGATTGCTTTCAGAAGGCTCACGAGCGAGCGTAGTGGATTCAGGGATCGTGAGTGATCCTCCTCTTCATCCCTGTTTGACATGTTCACCACTCAATGTACCAGTCCATTCGCGGTTGAATGCGACGCCTTCAAAAAGACTTTGAATGTAGAAATTCCAAGTGCTAATTGCACTAATTCCCCAACTTTTATTAGTGTTGTCGAGGGTGATGCAAAACTTATTGGTTGATGTATTGTTGGTGTATTCTGCACCGTCCTCTGATGCAAAACTTCAGAGAGGATTCTTTGACTTCTGTTTGGCACTCTCTGGAATCTTTCCAAATTTGGAATCATGGTTTCGTTTTGATCGCTTTTAGGGAATTTTAACGAAAAGTCCGTAATACTATTTACTTTAATGAAAAATCATATTTTTACACTAAAAAGTCAAACCTGGTACTATTCAATTTACTATTTATTTTGTCTTTATCTTTAAAACTCAAAGTTTCGAAATCATTTTCATTAGTTTTTCTTTGTTTTTTTATCTAAATCTAAACTACATATTAATAATATTAATATAATTTTTTTTGTTAACCCAAAGAGGATGCAAAAATTATTTAGTTTTCTGTCATAATAAAAAAGTTAAAGGGTAATAATGTAATTTTACAAAACAAAATTAAAAATTAAACCTCTCTCAACCTTTCCCCATTCCTCTCTTCCTCTCTCCTTCAATTTTAAAAACAAAAATAAAAAAATTCACACTCACTGTACTGTTCATAGATAAGAATCGTTCTCGAATTTTTATTTATAGATCATTTATAAAAAAATAAAAAAATAAAAAAAATAAAATGTATGTCGGTGGTGATGCGGACGACCTCCATATCAGAGCTCAGTTACAATCACTAACTCATCAACTTTTGTTATTCTTTATTTTCTGTCAGCTGAAGTATTAGAAGAGGGTCAATTTGCACGTCATGAAGAAATGGGTGTCAAATAGCAAAGCACTCAGGTGTTAAGAACCACTATCGGTTTAAGGGCTGGTTTGCTATTGCTGTGATTTGAAAAAAAACTGCTTCTGCTGTGCTGTGAGAATAAGCAGCTGGGAAATAAAGCAGCAGAGTGTTTGGTAAACTTTTTTGTAAAAGTGCTTTTGAAAAAAAAAACAGTATTATAGTGTTTGGTAAACTTCAGTTTTTCAAAGTTGGGTTTTGCAACTTCTTGTTTTTGGCTTTTTTTCACCCAAAACTGTAAAAAAAAAGCTGAACCTGAATGTTTACCAAACATAAAAACAGCTCCCAGCTTTTTTTTATATCAGTTTTTTTCAAAATCATTTCAGTACTAAACCATGCCTAAGTATATTGAAGAAAGATTTTCAAGACTAAATCACTAATATATCATTTGTGTCGTCCATTTAATTATAACACAGAAAACTGGTAATATATGACGTTATACTAAAAAAATTTCTCGACGACCCTCCAGCAACCTTTTAGCTCTTCAGGTAAAGCTCTTTGTCTACTATCATCATCGATTTGTATATTTGACTTACACCTTAATCATTATTATTATTACAGGAAATTAATACCATATTCAGAAATCTAAAAGCATATTTCTAGATAAGAAACAATTTATTAGATAGAATAACACGAAAGAAATATTATACATGTATCGATGGGCGTCGAAGATGGTTGAAAATGATAAATTACAAAGCATAAATTGTTCTCGTTGCATGCATGCATGTGTTCACGGCTCTTTGGAAAGTAGAAACCTATATAACTAGACCTTTTTGTTACATTCTGCTTTATATGAAAATTTGGGTTAATTTAAATACTCAGATTACAACATACATGCATATGAGAGAGATTAGGCTGAGAATCCAGAAGCCAATTTAAAACCTTGGTTAAGAAAAGCACCCGTGACCCAAAGTTTCAAATTTGGCAGGTTGACGACGTCCTGCTCGCATTTCTTTACCTGTTTTTGACAAATATTAACAATTAGGTAATTAATAAGAAGGGCAAAGACTGAACACTTGACGACATCGAGAGGGTAGCAATTTTAACACTCATCTTTTATACCTTGTTTTTAAGTAGTGTATATATAAAATTAGAAGTGTAACAATTGCCAACAGATCAGAGAAAGTAAAAAATATTTATACATACATTCAAAGCAAATGTGATTTCAAATCTGTCAGCTGAAACTGTGTTTAAGTTAGAACTTTGAACATCGAAGCTTGTTAGGGATTCAAGTGCCTTGTAAAGTGATATGGCTACTCCTCCTCCCTTGTTGCATGCCACCTTCACATAAAACCCTTTTTCCTCCACTTGAGACACGTCTATCTGCAAACTAGTTATTTTAGTTTCAACAATTTTGCACAAATTGATTGTTGGAACAATCAGAGATTGTTGTTATAGGACCATATTGTTAACCATCTCTCTAATACAAGTGGGTCCTATATACATAGGTGAGTCTGTCTTTAGTAAACCGGTGGTTAGCAAGATGATCAATAGACGTGGTACAAATAACATTACTCTAACCTGAAGGATGCCCTTAGAAACGAACTGGTCATTGTTTGAATCTTTATTAGGTTTGGTTGATCCTTCCAGATGTCCTTCTCGATCATCTGCTCCGGCTAAGGATGCTTCGAGGCTTGCAATCTCAGCTTTCAACTTCTTAGCCTGCTGTTGCAAGTCTTGTACATACAATACAGAATCTCCAACAATGGAGGCCTTATCCATCTGTGTATATACATCTCCAACATATTAAACAACAATCATGCACACATAACTTTTGTTCTTCAAAGATAGTTTCCGCAAAACTATATAAAGTTCTTAAGCCTCTGTACGCATTTACAAGTTTTGGATTGGATATGTATTCTTTACCTTGGTTATGTTAGGAACTAAAGACCGCAATGCATATAGCCTTTCCTTCATGCTCCCCCTCCTCTTCCTCTCCGACACCAAAGTCCGTGACCGGTCAACCTTTTGCCTCTTCGTTGTTGTCATGGTTGTGGTTGTTCCAGACGAATCTTCCCCGTCATTATAGTACTCTTCTTCCCTGCCTTTCATTTCTCCATCAAAATTTGGTGATGTAGCAAACAAAGAAGTAGTTGGATCCGGTACAATTACATCATTAAAACCAAACATAAGACCTGGTGGAGTAGTAGAACCAGCTTGACCAAACAGGCTATAATCATCAAAGCAGCCATTCATCATAAGGTCAGGATCAAAATTAGCCGCTGGATCTTCACCGTCACCGCGAATAATATCAATGAATTGATCAAAGTTTGCATCATCTATGAAGTCTTGCAACTCAAAATCGTTGATGTTATGACCTCCTTGATGCTGGTTTCCCAGCGAATCCATATTGCTTTTCTTTGTTTGGTAGTGAGTTGTAGCTAACCTCGTCTTAAAATATACTTATATAGATATAGAATTCGTAGAAGTAAAGTTCATATTTTTCTCAAGTGTGAAAGAAATCAGATGCGGTTTCTAAGACGCTGGAATTCTTATTGTATAGATTAATGTTAGGGAGACCAAATTTTAAACTAAATTTTGTAAATCAAATGATGTGAACGTTGATGAGCGGATTATTACTTAAGTGTTGATTAATGTGTTTATTTATTATTGGTGACACATCATTTAATTTGCAAATTTGATTTAAGATTTCCCTAGTATTAGCCATTTATTTAACGTTTGAAGGAGCTGACAAAACTACAACAAATCATTGCCTCTTAATAAGTACAAATGTTTTTGTCATATACTTAAAGACTAAATGATGTAATTTCTATGAAGGAATGTAATTATTTTTGTTTTATTATCTTGTAAGATTTTATTTCCTATTGTAAATAGATTAGAAGTTATTGTTTTCCTTAGAATTGTATCTCTATATATATATGTAACTTCACAAAGAGAAGTATAAGCATCAAAGTTTCGAACTAAAAGTAACTCTAACAAAAGATTAAGAGCATGCTTGGGATTGTTTCTAGAAGCGTTATATCTCATTCAAATAACTAAAATCACTTTTTGAATTTTGACAAAAAAAATTTAGAAATTATGGTCATAGAATCTCAAATTTCTAGTGCTTTCTAATTAAGCGTTTGAAAGGTTTTCTAATGAAAGCACTTCTAGCATATCTAAATGTTTTTGTATTACCATGGTTAGTATTGTGTGGCTTGCCTCAAAACTCTCACCCACTAGGTTTCGTTTGTTCCTTGCTAGAAATGGATTTGAATAAATAACTTACCATAATGAAGGTAAACGTGCTTGATTTTTTCGTTTTGAGGGATTAGAAGTGAATCAGACATGAAGAAAACTAATATCATCTAACCTCCTTTTTGGTGGGAGATTGTTTTGTATAAGTTTTCTTAATGAGAGTAACCTATCTTATGACTTCAAGTTGGTAGCAAAAATTTTTATTCATTTCTTATTAAAATACCTTGAATATTTTATATTATCCTTTCTCACTCTAATCGTTAAGGCTAAATGAAGCCTTAGAGAGTTGAATATGCTTGTAAAGTATTGTTCTGTATCAGATTCAACGGAGCTTTATTAGGTTGTCAAATATTTTAAAATTTCTGGATTTAAATTAATATAATCTTATGATTCAGCAGAACTGTCTTGGTGATTAGATGACTAAGAAAACATTTCTATACATATATTAAAGACTAATTAAAGAAATCTTATTTCTTACGATTAGTCCACTTTTTTAGTCAACTCCCAACAAATCTTTTTTCTATGTCTTATGAGATATTAATTTATACCTATAGGCTGTTAATTAGCTTATCCAATGCCCTCCCAAGTGATTGTCAACAAAGTAAGAGGTTCCATGAATTCTGTATTCGCCTCGTACAAACTTCTCATTTTATTATTTCCACAGGGAAACTTTCTGTTTTAGCTACTCTCTTTGCTCGATTCGGTGCGCCGTTGAACTCCTACGACAATGACTTTTCACTTTCCAGTCTTTGTATAATTTATCAATTTAAAACACTTAATGCCGCTACTCAGTAATACGATCTAATAGTATTCATCTTCATTTGTAAGTGAGAGGTCTTAGGTTCGATTCTTGCTAAAGACGAATTTGAATCACATTATTGCTAGCTCATTGTGAAGCTAAGTCTACCTCTTTCCCTTTAGTGTAAATAATATCGTTTATTAAAAAAATTAAAATTAAAAAACACACTTAATGCCTACACGTATCAGTTATGTCATAATTGATAATATATATACTCATTTGAAGAAACACTTATTAATTTGTACGTCTTGCTGACTATGTCATTCATAAGGTTTACCCTTTGGTGATGAACTCTACGTGTTTGGTGATAAAACCGTTAGGTCGATTTTAGTGTTTATAATCGAATTAGAAATGAATAAAGAAATGTATGTCAAGGAGTGAAAATAAGTTTTCTTTGCGACTATTTCATCTACGATTCTACTTTTAAATTACACAAATTTTAAAATTAGTATCCATTTGTTTCTTACACGTGCATTAAATCTAGTTAATTGTTCAATCAAGTTCAATCAAACACCAGACAAACCTAAGCATTCAACACAATCCGCAAGACAAATACACAAATTTTTCTTACAAATCACCTAATCAAATTAATAACATACTTGAAGTATTCCTAAATTATTATTAATTCCTCCTTGACTTGGAGAGAGCTTCCTTGCGTCGGCCAATGTGTCATTTGGCAGTGAATTGCTTGAAGGCATGCCACATGACGGCATCATCATCTTCTTAAACAAAGTTAATCATATTCTCAGGCGGTCGGGTACTAATAATTTTCGAAGAACCAATTAATTAGTTAAGCTTACATCCAATCAATTAGTTGCAATGAAAACAAAAGAATAATTGGATTGAGTTGTGCATGTGTTGCACCACACGTGATTGTAAGACACCTCATTAGGACTCGTGCATGCATGTGCAGTCCACGCTCTTAATTAGTTCCCAGTTTGTTTCAAGTTTAAATAAATTTGTTCATAGCCACATTCTTCTAATCGTTTCTTTTACGCATCATCACTTATTCATTTGTATTTTTTGGCAATAAGGGATGAAAATTTTGGGCTATAATAATTTGAGGTTGAACTCGTCATCTACGAGATTCGAACTTAACCTCTTTTATAAGTTAAGAAAAATATTATTAGATCGTATCACTAAGTAACTAGTTATTTCAAATTTATTACTTGACGTTACTGTTTGAGTCTGGAATTCACATTTCAGCCAAATCCTAATGTTTGGGGTCTGAAATTCACATTTTGGCAGAATTAATTTTTGGGCAAAGTTGATTTATGTTAGCCCAGAAAGGAGGTTATGAGTCTCGGCCCAATGGTGCAGTGCTAGTGGAGTAGTTGAGTTCTATACAAATTAGGATGTCTAGGGATTATAATTGATTGGACAAGGGTTTGAACTCATCAAGATGGTTTTGGATGGGATATGGATCACTGTTCTAAAAATCCCCACATTTTGCTACCTAGGAGCTAGGTGACTGGTCACCGCCCCAATTAGTCCCTAAACATGCCTAGGTTGTGACTCTCACATAAATAGAAAATCGAAAACTTTCATTTGCATTTTAATTTTTCAACAAAATGTAAGAGACTTATTGAATAATTGGACGAACAATTATTATATGCTTGTTCCCCATGTGTCTAATACTTCATAATTTAAATGTCAATTTATTTTGCAATATCCTAATATAATTATGTGTGTTTTTAAGTATAAATATGCACTTATTTATACAATATATAATAACTTTACTTAAATCCGCCTACTCCATCTAGGCGTTAGACCCTAACTTGCCGTCCGACTAGCACCTAGTGTATTTTAGAATCTTGATATGGATTTTTCCTTGAACAAGTCTAGGGTTAGAGTCCTAGTTTAAGTCAACGAGGGAGACTCAGAGGTGATAAAGCTTCGGTCAAAGAGAATTCTAAGTATAATAAGAAAATGCCAAGGAGTTGCAATGTTATTAGGACTCTGCAACTCGACAAACTTGGGCATCAAGGGAATTTGCTCCTATAAATACTAGGGAGTTTACAATATAGAAGAGACCTTCAACGCAACACACAAATCAACGCTCTACACGAAACCCTCTCACATCCTTGAGAAAAAGACTACCTGCTCTACGAACAAGTCAGCACAAATTTAGTTTGGTTAAACAGGTTTGGAGTTAGTAGCTGATGGACTATTACAATTTGGTTAAACAAAATTTCTTAGAGGCAACCGGCAAAGGTTACAGTTTGGTTAAACAATATTGGAGTCGTAAAATCAGTTTAGTTTAGGAGTCTTGACAGTTTGGTTAAATAGCAAGTTCTCCTTTTTCAACTGGTTATCTATCCTAAGTCTCTGCCGAAAAAGAGTCTTTGATTATTTCGTTAAACGAGGTCACTTGTTTAACTTGGCAAAATAGAGTGTTCTATGATCGGATATTCCCAAGTGACATCCAATGTTAGGCATATCAATCGCCGAACTACTTTTATCATAAAGACACTCATCTCATCTTTGCCTTTACAGTCTAATTCCAGTTTGGACCTATATTCTCACTAATTTAGTTAAAGTTGTTGAACCTAATGCAAAAGACCCAGAACTTCATAGCAAGTTACATAACCTAGTCTTCATGTTTTAAAACTTGAAGACTAGGTTATGTAACATCCACCATGTCTTGCCAGTCAAAAGACGTTGAAGATGCGCTGCCTACTTTTCACATCTCTTGGCTTTAACATAGAAGACATAGTTTTCTTATACAAAGGTCTATCAACTCACAAATATGTAGAGAAAATACAGAGGAGAAAAAATACAATCTCTTGCTTCCATTGCTTTGTAATTTCAGTTTGATAATGACATAACTACTGCTATTGTTTTGAGAATGTAAGCACATTTGTTGAATTTCGTAAATATTATGTCTTATTTCTTTGTACCTGTAACATAATGGTACACCACGTGTTATTATATAAGTAGTGAAAATTTTTGTTTTTTATGTTATTAATTTTTTAACATGAAAATCTCACCACTTGTATGAAAACATAAAAATTAGCTATTGTTCACCTTCGCCACCGCGAATAAGATCAACGAATTGATCAAAGTTTGCATCATCTATGAAATCAAGTAACTCAGAGTTGTTGATGTTATGACATGCTAGATGGTTTCCAAGCGCATCCATTTCGTATTCTTTGTTTGATGGTGAGGTGCAGCTGCTAATTGTGTGACATAAAGTATATACTTATATATACAGAATTCGTAGATGCGAGTTTCCTGTTTATGTTAAGTGTGAAAGGAATCAGATGGGGGGTTTTTTATGACGTTTGAAACTGTAGCTCTTAGTATATAAGTACAAAGTACTATTAGTCGTATATGTGTGGACTTAATGATGTAATTTACATAAAATAAACCACCAAATAGGCATCAAAGTTTCGTTCACACTGAACGTTACTATAATAAAATCAATACTAAAACCCTAGACTATTCTTCTCTTGATTAAACTACAGTAGTTGAATTGACAACGAACTAAGATAAACCTCTATTATTTGGATTAGGTCACAAAAATCATGCTTATGTCAAATGTTTTTAAAAATCATGTTCTCCTTTCGAATTTTAAAGTTCCAAAAGCTATTATTATTATTATTGTTTAATTTTTAGTAGATCAATAAATTTTTGAAATCATACATTCCTGACAATTTTTTTTTGACAAATAATAGCGTTAATGGGTTAAATTGTTAGTTTTTAGAGGGAGAGGATCAAAGGGGATCAAACCTGCAGCAGAGTGCATTAGCATGATTGCTTTTTGCCATTACTGTAACATCCCACATCGCCCAGGGGAGTGGATCCTCTATGCCTTATATGTATATTTCCATCTCTACCTAGCACGATGCCTTTTGGGAGCTCACTGGCTTCGGGTTCAGTAGGAACTTCAAAGTTAAGCAAGTAGAGCGCGAGAGCATTTCCATGATGGGTGAACCACTGGGAAGTTCTCGTGTGAGTTCCCAGAAACAAAACCGTGAGGGTGTAGTCAGGGCCCAAAGCGGACAATATCGTGCTAGGGGTGGATTGTAACTTCCTAGTGGGTCACCCATCATGGGAGCCAGTGAGCTCCCAAAAGGCCTCGTGCTAGGTAGAGATGTGAATATACATATAAGGCATAGAGGATCCAAAGGCCTCATGCTAGGTAGAGATGAGAATATACATATAAGGCATAGAGGATTCACTCCCCTGGGCGATGTGGGATGTTACAGTAGTGGCAAAAAGCAATCATGCTAATGCATTCTAGTGCAGGTTTGATCCCCTTTGATCCTCTCCCTTTAAAAACTAACAATTTAACCCATTAACGCTATTATTTGTCAAAAAAAAAAATTGTCAAGAATGTATGATTTCAAAAATTTATCGATCTACTAAAAATTAAACAACAACAACAATAATAATAATAGCTTTTGGAACTTTAAAATTCGAAAGGAGAACATGATTTTTAAAAACATTTGACATAAGCATGATTTTTGTGGCCTAATCCAAATAATAGAGGTTTATCTTAGTTCATTGTCAATTCAACTACTGTAGTTTAATCAAGAGAAGAATAGTCCAGGGTTTTAGTATTGATTTTATTATAGTAACGTTCAGTGTGAACGAAACTTTGATGCCTATTTGGTGGTTATTTTATGTAAATTACATCATTTAGTCCACACATATACGACCAATAGTATTTTGTACTTATATACTAAGAGCTACAGTTTCAAACGTCATAAAAAAACCCCCATCTGATTCCTTTCACACTTAACATAAACAGGAACTCGCATCTACGAATTCTGTATATATAAGTATATACTTTATGTCACACAATTAGCAGCTGCACCTCACCATCAAACAAAGAATACGAAATGGATGCGCTTGGAAACCATCTAGCATGTCATAACATCAACAACTCTGAGTTACTTGATTTCATAGATGATGCAAACTTTGATCAATTCATTGATCTTATTCACGGTGGCAAAGGTGAACATCCAATGGCTAATTTTTATGTTTTCATACAAGTAGTGAGATTTTTATGTTAAAACATTAATAACATAAAAAACAAAAAATTTCACTACTTATGTAATAACATGTGGTGTACCATTTATGTTACAGGTATAAATAAATAAGACATAATATTTACGAAGTTCGACAAATGTGCTTACATTCTCAGAACAATAGCAGTAGTTATGTCATTATCAAACTGAAATTACAAAGCAATGGAAGCAAGAGATTGTATTTTTTCTCCTCTGTATATTCTCTACATATTTGTGAGCTGATAGACCTTTGTATAAGAAACCTATGTCTTCTATGTTAAAGCCAAGAGATGTGAAAAGTAGGCAGCGCATCTTCAACGTCTGTTGACTAGCAAGACACGTTGGATGTTGCATATTTTTTATTTGGGTCATCCGCTTATATAACAAATTTGTCTTTATGAAATGTATGAACTCATGATTATGTCTTAATTTGCCTTTCTTCATTTGTGTGAACACTTTGAATATTTGTTCGCGGAAGGTGCTTGAGTTGGATGATTTTCTTGGAGATTTCAAGTCAAGTCAACTAGTGTAATTGCTGAACTGAAAAATGATATTCTTGGAAGGTGCTTGAGTTGGATCATTTTCTTGGAGATTTCAAGTCTAGTCAACTAGTGTAATTGCTGAACTGAAAAATGATTTTCGCGGAAGGTGCAAGTCAAGTCAACTAGTGTAATTGCTCTCTCCTCCCTTTGCTTTCTCCCCAATTTCTACCTCTGTCTATATGCTTAGTGCAGAGAGAGAGAGAAATGGCGAGAGACACGGAGACAGAGAGAGAGACAGATAGAGAGAGAGAGACAGACAGACAGACAGAGACGGCGACAACGATGGAGTGTTTCATGACTCTCTTGCACATGTGCTTCAGACTGTTTAAGTTTTCTTCTCCATCTTCTGCTGCTGCTGCCGATGATGTTGGTGCTGCTGCTGCCGATGATAATGGTGCTGATAACCCCCCTCTTCGGGGAAAGTATGATGTGTTTATCAGTTTCAGAGGTGAGGACACCCGCTTAAATATTACCAGCCATTTTCATGCTGCCTTAGTTGAGAAGAAAATTGAAACCTTCATAGATTTCAAGATCAAGAGAGGAAAAGAAATCGCACCTGCCCTTCTAGAGGCAATCGAGAAATCCACTCTTTCGGTGATCATTTTCTCACAAAACTATGCTTCTTCCACGTGGTGTTTGGAAGAACTTGTGCATATACTCAAATGCAAGGAAGAATCTGGCCAGATAGTTATACCCATATTCTATGACATCAATCCATCTGATGTACGACAACAGCGAGGGAGTTATGCGCGTGCATTTGGTCAACTTGAAAAACGTTTCAACGACAGTATCGACAAGGTGCAGAAGTGGAGGGATGCTTTGACCACTGCAGCCAATCTGTCTGGGTTTGATTATTCAGTAAAATCAAGGTAACTAATTCTTTAACTTGTATAGAATAATAATTTTGTTTAACTTGTGACAATTTGATTTGTGCTAAGATTTGGTAAGGCATATTTAAGACTAATTTTTGATTTCGTACATAATCATACTTAAATATGCTAGGATGGAGGCGGAGGCAGATCTAATTAAGAAAGTCGTTGATCACATTTGGACCAGATTGAAATGTGAATCATCATGCAATTTGAAAGGTCTGGTTGGAATTAGAAACCGCATCGAGCAAATTGAATCGCTATTAGGCATTCATTCACAGGACACTTGCACCACTGTAGGTATTTGGGGCATGGGTGGTATTGGCAAGACCACCCTTGCTGAAACTGTATTTCACAAACTCTCTTCTAAATTCGAAGCCTGTTGTTTTCTTAGAAATGTCAGGGAGAACTCAGAACAACCAAATGGACTAAATCACTTGGAAAAAACCCTTCTTAAAGAGATATTAAAGGAAGAAGGTCTGTCCATAGGATCAACTTTTGTTCAAGAAAGGCTCATGCGTACAAAGGTCCTCATTGTTCTTGATGATGTGAGTGATTCAATACAAATGGAACGTTTAGTTGGTAATCGTCTTCAGTATGGCACTGGAAGCAGAATAATTATCACAAGTAGAGATAGGAGCACATTTGGGCAAACTGTTGAAGAGGATAAGATCTACGAGGTTGAGGGATTAAAACCGCATGATGCTCTCCAGCTCTTTTGTTCACGTGCTTTCAAGAATAACAATACTCCTACAATAGATTATAAGGAGTTGCCAGAAAAGGTGGTGGATTATGCTGGAGGCATTCCATTAGCTGTTATAACTCTGGGGTCCTTGTTCCTAAATTGCAAGAGCAAAGAAGAATGGGAAGATGAATTGAACAAGTTGAAACAATTTCCCAATAAAAATATCCAGAGAGTGTTGAGACTAAGTTATGACCAATTGGGATTAATTGAGAAGGAGATATTTTTAGATATAGCTTGTTTTCATCAAGGGAGGCATATAGAGGATGTAAAAAAAATGTTAGACATTCGTGGATTCTATGGCACGGCGGTTGGAATTAGAGCTCTCGTTGATGCTTCTCTCATATCAATTCATTCAGCACAGGTAGAGATGCATGATTTGATTCAAGAAATGGGATGCACAATTGTTCACGAACAATGTATTGAAGATCCCCGTAAACGTAATAGGTTGTTCAACGATGAGGATGTCTATCGTGTACTAGAAAGTAACAGGGTAAGAGCCAAATGCATTCAATTTGTTTCTTTTATTTTTCTACTAAAATTGTATAGCAAACTTTAGATGATAAAACACCAAAGAACTCATTCATAAAAAATAAAAATAAAAGTCAGATTCCTGAAAGTTTAATGTGATTGAAATTTATTGTATATATATTCGCATTTGAACTTTGCTCTTACTGTCAGGGAACTCGACATGTTCAAGCCATATTGATTAAATGTTGGCAGACTGAAAAGCAACCATTGAAACGTGCAGACTTCAAAGTGATGTTTAACCTAGAAATGCTAATTGTTTATTCTGAACATTTTGGAAACTACAGCACATTAACCACTTCTCTAGATCTTCCCAATTCTCTTCGTTATCTTTACTGGTACAAATATCCTTGGGAATCTTTACCGTCAAATTTTTCTCCTGAAAATCTAGTTGAGCTCCATATGCCCTATAGCCGAGTTAACCAGCTTTGGAAAGAAAACAAGGTATCTACGTTTATTTTAGTTATTGTATAAATTGCATTGTAGAAAGTCACGCTTATTAGTTATCTTTAATTTTGTTATAGAGACTTGTGAACTTAGAAGTGATCAATCTGCAGTACTCTAGATATCTAACTGAAGTTCCAAATCTCTCTGGGAGTCCAAAAATTGGGCACATAAATCTTCATGGCTGTAAAAGTTTGGTTGAAATTCCTTCATATTTTCAACATCTTGACAAGCTTACTTATCTTGATCTTGGACGTTGCACAAGTTGTCCCATCAGTCTTCCCAATTCTCTTCGTTATCTTCATTGGGATCGATATCCTTTGAAATCTTTGCCGTCAAAATTTTCTCCTGAAAATCTAGTTGAGCTTCATATGCCCAATAGCCGAGTTAAACATCTTTGGAAAGAGGACCAGGTATATATGTTTATTTTAGTTCTTGTATAAATTGCATTGTAGAAAGTCACACTTATTAGTTATCTTTAATTTTGTTACAGAGACTTGTGAACTTAAAGGTGATCAATCTGCAGTACTCTAGCGATCTAACTGAAGTTCCAAATCTCTCTCGGAGCAAAAAAATTGGGCACATAAATCTTCATGGCTGTAAAAGTTTGGTTGAAATTCCTTCGTATTTTCAACATCTTGACAAGCTTACTTATCTTGATCTTGGAAGTTGCACGAGTCTTATCAGTCTTACCAATATTTGCAAGTTGAAATCTCTCAAGTTCCTTAATCTGTCTTGGTGCTCTAAACTTGAATCCTTCCCAGAGATTGTGGTCCCAATAAAACATTTGGAGTCTCCAATTTTAAATAAAACAGCTGTTCAAGAGCTACACTCATCAATCAAGTTTCTCCCTGTGCTCGAAAGAATTGACTTAAGAGGCTGCAGAAAGCTTTTAAGTATCCCAAAGAGCATTTGTGAGTTGAAATCTCTTGTGAGTCTTGATCTCAAATGGTGCTCGATGTTTTACAGATTCCCTCAAATCTTGGAGCCAATGGAACATCTGCAATCTCTTAATTTGGAAACGACAGCGGTCGAAAAGCTTCCTTCATCTATTGGAAATCTAATTGGGCTTCACTCATTAGATCTTGGCATGTGCAAGAACCTTAAGGTTGTCTCAAGAAGTATCTACAAGTTGACCAATCTTAAAAATCTCAGCTTTTATGCCTGTCGGAAACTAAAAAAATTGCCTTCCAACTCTGTCGGTTTGCCCTCTTTGGAATTTCTAAATCTCAGTCGCAGCGGTCTTTTAGGAATCCCCGATGGCCTAGTTTGCACAACCTCCTTGCAATCTTTAGATTTGAGTAGAAGCATGATTAGGAGCTTACCTGCGAGAATTAAACAAGCTTCTCGATTGCATATACTCTTCTTAATTGGCTGCAAGTGGCTTCAAGCTTTACCAGAGCTCCCAGTAGAATGTTCACTTCGAGCACATGGCTGCACATCACTGAAGACGGTGTCAAGTTCAAGGACCACACACTACACACAAGGTTGGGATAACTATAAATATTCTGATCAAGAACTTGATTTTTCTAATTGCCGAAATTTGGATCATAATGCAAGGAGCAACATGATGGATTATGCACAGCTTAGAATTATGCAAGTGGCAATTGCATCGTCAAAGTCAAGAGAAAAAGAAGAAGATGATGAACACGACGACGACCATGTACGTCTCCCTTTGTCTTTCTCGCATGTTGTTGAATTGAATAGATATGATTTTGTGCTCTGACCAAATTAAGGTTGGAGCAGCTCCTAGTTTCTCACAAATTTAAATAAATATAATTCCCATTAATGTTACAGGAGTATTACAGTTATTTGCCTTGGTTTAGCATTGTATGTCCGGGAAAAGAAATTCCAAATTGGTTCAGCTATCAAAGTGAGGAATCTTCTGTAAACATCGAGCTTCGTCAAGATTGGTTTCGAACAGGATTATTGGGTTTCGCGCTTGCTGTTGTTGTTTCTTGCGAGTTGAACTGCCAGCTGAAATGGATGGTAATAAGAGCTAGTTTCAATGCCAAATTCATGGGTGAAAGCCATGAAATGCTCACTAGTGACTTCCGTACCGGAGAAGACGGTTGGAAATTGAATGACTACTGTTACGACCAACATCACGTGTACCTGTGGAATGAGGCCTTTGAAAGTGAAGAGGTAGCAAAAAAATGCTCCCCCGACTTTTGCAACCTTGCCAATGAAGCCTCTGTTGAATTCTTCCTGGTGGATCAGAATTCCGGCGAACCCACTTCCGACATGAAGGTGGAAAACTGTGGGATATGCCCATTGTATGCGGAAGATTATGAGAGATTCAAATTTGATCATGTTATCATGAGAGGTGTCCCAGAAGCAAAACGAGTAAGGCCTATGCCTTGGGCCTCTCACTTTGAAAGAGGCCTCATTTTTTAATACCTTTATGTTACATGTATCTTTAAAATATCCATCTTCATCGTATACTCGAAAAAAAGAGAAGAAAAAAACAAAAATTTCCTTAATTCTCCCAGTTTTCCTAGTTTATTAAAAGAAATTTTAATAAAGTACTACATTTTTCGTCTCAGGTCATAGAAGAAGAAGAAGAAGAAGAAGAAGAAGAAGAAATACGCCATGATGATTTTGAAGCCAGTGAGCCCAAAGACGGTGGATCAAGTGATGAGTCTGAAGAGGAAGCCAGTGGAAGTAGAATTGACAATAGTGCCGAGCTGTTAGTCTGTCAATCTTACAGGAAAACTAGTTTTTTGGACCTAAAGCCAATGCGTGTTATGAGTTTGAAGCCAATGCTTTTTAAGAGTTTGAAGTCAACATGTCCTGAGGAACCTAGGCCCTATTACTATTCTCCAAGATATCCAGTTGAAGAGGAACCTTTGCCCTATTACCATTCTCCAAGATATCCAGTTGAACAGAAACCTATGCCCTATTACCTCCTAGAGGCTGAACCTAGATCCTATTACTATTCTCCAAGATATCCAGTTGAAAAGGAACCTATGCCCTGTTACCATCCTCCAAGATATCCAGTTGAAGAGTAACATATGCCCTATTACCTCTTGGAGGGTGAACCTGACCCCGCCCTAGGAGGTGAGCAAAATATTTTCTTACCGACTTGAACTATTATCATAACTCCTTTTAATTCAATTGTAATTTTAAAATTCTTAAGAAGAGCTGATAATTTCATCCCAATGTCTTCTCTCCCCACTCACATTTTAATAAAAAAATTTGATGCCCTTTTTACCCTCTTATAAAATGACATATAAAGACTAAAACCAAAAAGTACTTGCTTCCATTGATTTGCAAGTACACCCCTAATTCACACCAAAAATAACAATTCACAGACTCACACAAAAAAGCTACATTCTTGTTCGGATTTTATCATTCTACGTTGCTTCTGGGTGTCTCGATCACGCCCTCAAAGTTTTTGAAAATGTCGAAATGAGGGGAACCAGATGATCATAGGCCACACCGCGAAAATCTGTTAAATTGTATAAACGGCTAATGGGTTCGGAGGCAGAGGCTGATGGGTTTACCTATTCGTATGTATTAGTGCAAGGTCAAGGTTGGTGAGAGAAGGGGAACATGTGCACGGGAGGGTTTGGGAAGTGGGTTTGGGTCCAAAGTGTTTGTTCAGACGAGTTCGGTTAATTTGTATGCAACGAGTAGAGAGTTGGGTAGTGGTGTGGAGTATGCACGCCGGTTGTTTGATGGTATGCGTGAGATGAATGTTGTGAGTTGGGGAGTACTCATGCACATATATGCTAGCTGTGGTTTAATTGATGACACCTATAAGTTATTCAAGCAGATGCCAAGAAGAAGCACTGTCTCAAGGAACAACATCATCATTTGGTTTGCAAAACAAGATCGCGGGGAGGAAGCTCTTCATATCTTTCGCTGGGTTTGCAAAACAAAGTTGCTGGGCTTATTAGCTAATATTTATTCTACTAAAAATTAAAAAAGAATTTAAATGTATAGTTGAGGTTATTTTAGGTATAACAGTGGGTGGAGAAATAGTATTTCAATTTTTTAACTTTTTACGGTGGGTGAAATTATAATATGGGTTGGAAATAGAACACTGAGGTGGGTTTATCAGCACTCTTCTTAAAGGGCAATTTATGGTATTTTGAATGTTTCACCATTTTGATCAGTGTCTTACGTAGACGTTGTCAAAAGATGATTATTTTTTATTTTTTTATTTTTTTATTTTTTTTAATTTGCCTCATTTCCTCCCCCATTATTAATTTAAGGAAGAGTGACATTGATTAAAATAACTTCAACAGTACTGTTGACCCTAAAAATAACAAAGCGCATGTCGAGTAACTATGAGCTAACTATGTCTTTCTAGTGAATGCGGACGTGTCAAATTGCAACCAAGCTCGGCCGGGTGAGTAGAATAGATTTAGTGATGGTGGTGTCAAGTGAGTTGCTGACTTCTGTACTCTAGTGATTACGATCGACGAAGGAATACGTCTTGATCTTGGGTTCTAAAACTTAAAGACAAGATTGTCTAGATCACTGCGAAGTTCAGGATCTCCTACTCCAGGTTTGGCTGTCTCGACTATATTCGTGAGAATATTGCGTTGAATTAACATCAGCCTACAAGGACAGAAGTATGCAAATGAAATAAGCGTTTGTATGGTAAATGTGGTTCAACCGTCTGAATGCCAAACTGCAAAATGCACTTAAGAGTAACCAATCATAGAAAACTTCAACTCGTTGGGAAGCTAATGGAATGACCTATTTCTATGAAAAAGTTAGAAACTCTTTATCGCCCGAGACTTGGATAGATAACCAACCAACCATAAGTAGTGCTGTTAATTCAAACTAAATATGTTCATTGATCACTTGATTCTACGGCTTCAGTGTTATTAGTCCAAATTGAATATGTTACCGGTTGTTAACATAGTGTTGTTAGTCCTAACTGAATATGTGTTGACGGGAGGTGGATAGTTAGTGTTTTCTCAAAAAGTGTGAGAATGTTTCACATAAAGCGAGGGTTTTCGTGTAGAGTGTTTAAGTTGTTTGTTGTGTCGAATGAGTTGTCTACATTGAACACCTTATTGTATTTATAGGATAAATTTCTTGGTGCCCAAGCCAGTCGACTGATAAAATTCTGATAATATTCCAATTCCTAGACATATTCTCTGAATATACTCAAAATTATTCTCAGCTGAAATTCTATCACATAGTCTCGCCGTCCTCATCTTAAACTAGGATTCTAAACCTAAACTTGTTTGAGGATCTTTTCATATCTCATCCAAAACCAATCATGATCAGTTCGAGCTTCTATCCAAAGACCATACCCAATCTTCAAATAGTTACACATTATTTGGGACTTGGCCACACTTTAGTTCTCAAACAATCCTACTTTGTCTAGGACTTGGCTACTCTAACACTACTAGGTTGAGAATGCCGAGACTTAATTCGGCCTAAAATGTTAATTTAGGCTCAAACGTGCCTCCACCCCCCCCCCCCCCAGTTTCCTTGAGCTTCGTCCTATACGCCTTTTCGGTTGACTTAGATGTGAACCTTTTCGGCCGGATTAACCAACTAGCCTATATGAAGGCCTATTGACTAAAATAGGTGGCCATTGAAATTGTTTTATTTTTCTTTCAAACAACGGTTTGTTGCCCCCTTATTTCCTTAGCATCGGTCGAACAACCGAATGGTTAAGAAAATGAAATTCTCATATTATTTTTTTTTAACAAACGAAAATAAAGTGGCCAAACCATAATGAAGAGGAGCAGGGTCGTCTTTGAGATTTTGAAGGCCCTGTATGAAATTTATGAAGGGGCTCCTCCTTAAGATAGTTTAAAAAAAAAAAAATGGTAGGACAATGTATAACGCTAGAAAACAATCACTTAAATCAAAACAAAGTTTAGCACTCAGTGGTTGCATGTTTACAAATGTCATTAATAATAAGTAAAAAGAGCTACAAATATAACGTTCACTAAATAATCAAAAGCAACTTAATCTTAAACAAGCAAACAAGGAAAAAAACCTTAAAAAACTCTAACTTTAAAATTTCACTTCAATATATAACATTATTTATAATAAAATTGAAAAACGAATACCATTTTAAGGTGTTAGAAAGGAAATAAAATACGCTTATAAGGAGAGCACAATGAATTTTTAAAGTGCTAACAAAAACAATTTTTAAATATAGAACATTATTACATAACAAAAGCAATTTTTAAATACAGAACATTATTACATATAAATATTAGATTAGATGACAAAAATTTTGGGGAACCCTTCAAAATCGAGCCCATGTGCGACTGCATCTTTCGCTCCCCCTTAACACCCCTTCTGAAGAGGAGGTCAATGATGCTTTATTCTGAGTCGAGAGCTTTGCATATGACCATTTTCAAAATAATATTGCTTTCGACGTTGATGTAAAATAACAATGGCAATTTTAAATTCTTTTGTTTTCGACTATAAAGTAATCCAAATTGTTATGGCCCCTGAGCATAATTACTTCGTCAAATTCATCTTTTAATTCAAACAACTCAGTCGAACAAGATTGCTCCACATCAAATTCATCTCCGATAACCATATCGATTGACATGGTTTTTGCGTCTGAGCCTGTGTTTCGACCTTGGTCGACAAATCGCCTTCTAAATCAATTTTTGTACTTGGCTAAGAAATTTCAATTGTTCTTCCAGGCCGACCGTATTTTCCTTTTCAAACAAAAAAATAAGTGACCTAACTTCTTCCTTGGCCAAATTGATAATTCTCTTATGCTAAGACTTAATTGGGGCCAAAGTGAAAAATTTTCCTGGCCTTTTAGTCCAACCACACTTCAAATGAAGTTGATTTGTATGCAAGAACATAAGGAAATTGTGCTCCTCATAAAGTGTTCCTCATGACGACTGGCATCGTGAGATCCGGGTTCGTCGAGACCGACTTGTTAGATTTTTAGGTTGGTGGTGGTGCGGCAGTGTTGATCAACAACATATGATCACAGGTAACGTCAAGTTAGATGCAGGTCAATCATGCGATTCAACCAGCTGCGTTTACAGATGGTGGTGCTAAGCAAAGACATAATTGGTTTCGTCAGAAGGTGGTGGTGCACAACAATTGATCTCAATGGCAGTTGGTTCGATGCGACTCAGCTTCATACTTCAACATACTTTTTCTCTTTCTCTGACTATGAACGACAAACAAAGGGTAACTCAAACCAAAAACCAAAAAAAGTTTCCCAGAACGAAACTGGACAAAACAACAACGGAAACAGATAAATTGATACGAACAAAACCGAAGCAAATCAAACCCTTAAGAATCAAACCCCTAAGAATCAAACCTGCTTTGATACCAAGTTGAAACCAAACGAAAGGATGATCAAACGAAATATAAATATGAACATTGTTTTATTAACGAAAAACAAATAAACGAGACTATCTAGATGGCTATAAAGTAAAGGCTATTAAATTGACTTATTTACAAGTGAACAACAAACATACAATTTATAATAAACTAAACCCTGATCTCTAAACAAAAACCTAATTTGAATGGACGGGGCCCAAACCCTAAACTTATTATTTTCCAACAATAACAACAAATATAAAACTGCAAAAACATAAAGCTTGAAAGTACAACGTAATATTGGAAAGAAAGAAAAGAAAAAAAAAAGTACTACGTGATCGAGAAGCTATTAGAAAAGAAAGTGGATTCACTAGAACCTTGAATCCATTCCGACTTTGGAGGGGCAAGGTAATGAGAATAAAAATGTTAAGCTTAATTAATCAGTTTATATGAACATTATCAGGGTCCGACCGTCCTGAGCCATGCCCCCAATGAATCTGGAGCCGAAATGACATAGTGAGTGCCGCAAGAGAGCTCTCTCTCAAAGTCAAAGAAGCATCTAATATATCTATAATATTTTTAAGTATGCAAATAATTTGATTGTCACAACTCACGATTTGTTTAAAAAAGATTATTTTGTGTCCAGCACATCGTGTCGAATGGTCAGGGTTTAGCGCGAAACACGGTACTACACCATGAGCATTTTTCTAACGTTTAACACAATAGTTAAAACCGGAAAGTCCTCGTTTCAAGTCAATACGAGCTCGGCAGCCCACCAAATGCAGCAGCGAGACTACCTAAATCGGTAAAAATAAATTCTCAATAAAAAGAAATTGGTGCTACCACATAATAATATTTGAGTACTCAAAATATGAGATAAGTTCTTACTCAAAATTGTTTTGTTACCGATTTATAAAACTCCGTATTTATGGTTAATATTGTTTATATTCATAAATCACTCTATAAAGATCGCATTTGCGAAAAAAATAATAATTAAAACTAAAGTCGTTTGGTCATCGAACTGTATAAAAACAGATGAACGAAATTGGTAAAAGTATTACGAACCGTCTATGTATTTGCTATAATAGATTAACTAAACAACCTTAGTTTTAATTCAATTTTTGTAAAAATGATTTCTACAGAGTGATTTATAATATGAATGGTTTTGATCATAAGCATAAAACTCTGTGATTCGAAAATGATGAGTTTTGATTAGGAGCTCATACTCATTCTTGAGTAACCAAGCATTGTTCCTATCAACACACCCCTTTTTACCTTCAACACATATTCAAGTCAAATGAAATTGAAGAAGATCAAAGGACATAAATGAACAAAGAGTGTGTGAAAAATGTGTGTGGATAGCACCACAAAAAGAAAAGCAGAATTGGTAAAAATATAAGATTTAAATTTGTTAGTTATATAGCATATGACGTTTTACGGCAGTGACAAAAAGGAATCATGCTAATGCACTATGGTGCAGGTTTGATCTCATTCCTCTAAAAACTAACAATTTAACCCACTAACGCTATCCTTTCTCAAAAAAAAAAAAAAAAAAATGTCAGGTATGTATGATTTTAAAAATTTATCGATCTACTAAAAATTAAATAATAATAATAATAGCTTTTAGATCTTTAAAATTCGAAAAGAGAATATGATTTTAAAATACACTTGACATAAGCTTGATTTTTGTGGCCTAATCCAAATTATAATAGAGGTTTATCTTAGTTCATTTTCAATTCAATTGCTGTAGTTTAATCAAAAGAAGAATAGTCCAAGGTTTGATGGGAGGCTTAATGAAACACTCTCGGTACTGTTCATTTTAACGTGTTGACCCTATAAACTACTAAGCCTACGTGACGCGCAGGTCGAGTAATTAAACAGTTCACTACATCATTTGGTTGTGTGTGGGGCGTGCCAACTCGATGGTCGAGCTCGGCCGGTGAGTAAAATAAGTTGATGTTGTGTTGGGCGCGCTGCTGACTTCTGAATCTCACGACTGCAGCTGAAAAAGGAACATGTCTCAGCCTTCGGGTTCTAGAGCCTGAAGATAAGGTTGCTAGTCTTGCGAAGTTCACGGTTATGTAACATCCCACATCGCCCAGGGGAGTGGATCATGTAAGCCTTATATGTATATTTTCATCTTTACCTAGCACGAGGCCTTTTGGGAGCTCACTGGCTTCGGGTTCCATAGGAACTTCGAAGTTAAGCGAGTAGCGCGCGAGAGCACTCCCATGATGGGTGACCCACTGGGAAGTTCTCGTGTGAGTTCCTAGAAACAAAACCGTGAGGGCATGGTCAAGGCCCAAAGCAGACAATATTGTGTTACGGTAGTGAAGCAGGCTGGGGATGTGGTGGGCCTAGGCCGGGATGTAACAATTTGGTATTAGAGCCAATCCCTGACCGGAAGTGTGCCGAAGAGGATGTCGGGCCCCTAAGGGGCTGGATTGTAACATCCCATATCGCCCAGGGGTGTGGATTCTCGCCTAGGCCCCCACCACATCCCGGGCTCGACTCCATCGTAGCATGATATTGTCCGCTTTGGGCCCCAACCACGCCCTCACGGTTTTGTTTCTAGGAACTCACACAAGAACTTCCTAGTGGGTCACCTATCATGGAATTGCTCTCGCGCGCTACTCGCTTAACTTCGAAGTTCCGATAGAACCAGAAGCCAGTGAGCTCCTAAAATGCCTCGTGCTAGGTAGAGATGGGAATATACATATAAGGCTTACATTCAAGATATTTTATAGTATTAATTTCAACTAAAATATAACACTTAAATTTAGGAATGAGAGGATTAAGTGGTGGAGGAGAAAACATACTAGAATTGATAAAGTGGACTGTACAGCAAAGCAACCCACGTGATTTTTAGTTTTTTTTTTTTTTTTTAATAAGAATGGTGAGGCTAAAAAGCCTCCCACGTGGCTGAGGAAAGTGTTTTCAAACCAATAGCAAAAACACATTGTTTTACTAAATGGTTAGTCGTCTTCTTCAGTTCTTCTCCACCTTCTGGTTTTGCAGAAGACCATAACAAAGAAGCCATCGCCGTTGTTTTCTCCTCCACCATATACCTATATTTGGGTGGTCTGCGAAGGTCTCACAGCCACTAGTTTGGGCTTCCGAGTGGTCCTGGGACCACCCAGGTCCCTTAATAGATCCGTCTCTGTGTCCGCACAGACCTTGCCGATTTAAGAAACGATTTTGAGTTAATTGGGGTGGAGCACCGCCGCCTAGGCGGCCGCCTCAACCGTTTTTTAGAACACTGCTAAAAAGTCACTCCTGATATAATTCACTTACAATATCTTTTTGTCATTTTGGTTAAAACTCAAAATTTTCAAGTCATCTTCATTATTTTTCCTGAATTTATTTTTTCGGATTGAGGTAGTCTCGTTGCTGCATTTGGTGGGCCGTCAGGCTCGTATTGACTTTAAAAGGGGACTTTCTGGTTTTAATGATTATGTTAAACGTTAAAAAAAATTCTCATAGTGTAGTAGTAGTACAGTGTTTAGTGCTAAACCCTCACTATTTGACACGATATGCTGGACACATAATAATCTTTTTCAAACAAATCGTGAGTCGTGACAATCAAATTATTGCATACATAAAAATATTATAGAAATATTAGATGCTTCTTTGACTTTGAGTTTGAGAGTGAGCTTTCTTACGTCACTCGCTATGTCATTCCGGCTCCAGTTTAATTGGGGCCATGGCCCATGACGGTCGGACCCTGATAATGTTCATATAAACTGATTAATTAAGCTTAACATTTTTATTCTCATTACTTTGCCCCTCCAAAGTCGGAATGGATTTTTTTATTTTTTTTTTTGGGTAAAAAGGTAAATATATTACCACAAGAAGCAAACAAACTTACAAACTATACGATCAATGATCCAAAGACAAAAGTACATAGACAAGCAAAATAGACCAGCCAAGCAAACCAAAGCAAAGCCCAACCAACAGCGTGGGCCCAAACCAGAAAAAAAAACTAAAGAAAGCTGAGAATTCAGCAGCAGCCACGTTGCAACAATATTTCATGATTCGCCCAATTCCACGCCTCCAACCTCATGCCGACTTGTAGATCATAGCATCCAACCTCAAGCACCACCTGGTATGCAACCTTAATTGAAGAAATCAAGAGACCAGAAGAAGAATTCCGGCTACCAGAAGAAAGAAGTCCATAAAAATCCACGAGCAACACTACCAGCAAAGGCAGACATAGAGAAGGTAGTGGTGTTGGGAACACTCGAGCCTGTGCAAGCACCGAATTTCTACACACCATCTCAGTAAAGCATGACTGCATATTAGAGTATGGATGAACAAGGAGGAGGGACGTCAATGGGATAAGAAGAAAAGGGCAAAACAAAATAGAGAGCAGGGGGAAAGCGCAGCTGAAGGTAGGAAGATAAGACAATGAAAGGAAGGGGAGAACGGCTAACCAACCCCATCCGAAACTAGGGTCTACATTCTAGTGAATCCACTTTCTTTTCTAATGGAGTAGGATTCTATCCTCTCTTTTTTCCCCTCCCTTTCTCTCCCTTCCTATTTGAATAGTCACGGTTAAGCCACATTAACATTTTATATTAAATTTTTTTTATAGAAAAGGAAGGACTAAATAGAGAATGTGAGAGGAGGGGATGGAAAGAGGATGGGAGAGAATCCTAGTCCTTTTTCTAGTAGTTTCTAGGTTACGTAATACTTTTTTCTTTCCTTTTTTTCCAATGTTACATAGTACTTTCAAGCTTTCTATTTTTGCTGTGTTTATATTTGTTGTTATTGTTGGAAAATAATTAGGGTTTGGGCCCCGTCCGTTCAAATTAGGTTTTCGTTTAGATATTAGAGTTTAGTGTATTATAAATTGTATGCTTGTTATTTACTTGTAAATAAGTCAATCTAATAGTCCTCAATTTGTAACCGTTTCGACATTCTCGTTTATTTGTTTTTCGTTAATAAAATAATGTTCATAGTTATATTTCGTTTGCTCGTCCTTTCGTTTAGTTTCAACTTGGTATCAAAATAGGTTTGATACTTAGAGGTTTTATTTGTCGTTCATAGTCAGAGAAAAAAAAAAGAGTATGTTGAAGTCTGGAGTTGAGTCGCATTAAACCATCTGCCATTGAAATCAATTGTTGTGCACCATAGACCATCGCTTTCTGACGAAACCAATTATGTCTTTGCCTAGCACTACCATCTACAAACGCAGCTGGCTGAATCACATGATTGACCTGCATCTAACCTAAGGTTACCTATGATCAACTATTGTCGATCAACACTACCGCACCACAACCAACCTAGAAATCTAACAAGTCCAATCTCGACGAACCTAGATCTCACGACGCTAGTCGTTGTGAGGAACACTTCATGAGGAACACAATTTCCTTACGTTCGTTCATACAAATCAATTTTGTTTGAAGTGTAGTTGGACTAAAAAGCCATGGCAATTTTTCACTTCGGCCCTAATCAAGTCTCAGCATAAGAATCACCAATTTGGCCAAGGAAGAAGTTAGGTCACCTATCCTTTCGTCTGAAAGGGAAAATACGGTCGGCCTGGAAGAACAAATTGAAATTTCTTAGCCAAGTACAAAAATTGATTCAGAAGGCGATTTGTCGACCAAGACCAAAACACGAGCTCAGACGCAAAACCATGTCAATCGATATGGTTATTGGAGATAAATTTGATGTGGAGCAATCCTGTTTGGCTTAGTTGTTTGAATTAAAAGACGAAGTTGGCGAAGTAATTATGCTCGGGGGCCATAACAATTCAGATTACTTTATAGTCGAAAAACAAAAGAATTTAAAGTTTGCCGTTGTTATTTCACATCAACGTCTAAAGCAATATTATATTGAAAATGGTCATATGCAAAGATCTCAACTCAAAATAAAGCGGGTGTCTTCTTTCCAACCATACAACCAGTGGTCCAAAGACAAAAGTACATGGACAAGCAAAATAGACCAGCCAAGCAAACCAAAGCAAAGCCCAACCAACAGCGTGGGCCCAAACCAGAAAAAACTCAAGAAAGCCGAGAATTCAGCAGTAGCCATCGTTGCAACAATATTTCATGATTCGCCCAATTCCACGCCTCCAACCTCACGCCGACTCGTCGATCATAGCATCCAACCTCAAGCACCACCTGGTACGCAGCCTTAATTGAAGAAATCAAGCGACCATAAGAAGAATCCCAGCTACCAGAAGAAAGAAGTCCATGAAAATCCACAAGCAACACTGCCAGCAAAGGCAGACATAGAGAAGGTGGTGGTGTTGGGAACACTCGAGCCTGTGCAAGCACCGAAGCTCTACACACCATCTCAGTAAAGCATGACTGCATATTGGAGTATGGATGAGCAAGGAGGAGGGACACCAGTGGGATAAAAAGAAAAGGGCAAAACGAAATAGAGAGCAGGGGGAAAGCGTAGCTGAAGGTAGGAAGATGAGACAACGAAATGAAGGGGAGAACGGCTAACCAACCCCACCCGAAACTAGGGTCTACATTCTAATGAATCCACTTTCTTTTCTAATGGAGTAAGATTCTCTCTCTTTCTCTCCCCTCCTATTTGAATGATCACGGTTAAGCCACGTTAACATTTTATATTAATTTTTTTTTTTATAGAAAAGGAAAGACTAAATATAGAATGTGAGAAGAGGGGATGGAAAGAGGATGGGAGAAAATCCTAGTACTTTTTCTAATAGCTTCTAGGTTAAGTAGTACTTTTTCTAATAGCTTTTAGGGTATATTCAATTTACTTCTCAATTAAGGCAGCATGAAAATGGCTGGTAATATTTAAGCGGGTGTCCTCACCTCTGAAACTGGTAAACACATCATACTTTCCCCGAAGAGGGGGGTTATCAGCACCAACATCATCGGCAGTAGCAGCACCAACATCATCGGCAGCAGCAACAGAAGATGGAGAAGAAAACTTAAAACAGTCTGAAGCACGTGTGCAAGAGAGTCATGAAACATTCCATCGTTGTCGCTGTCTCTGTCTGTCTGTCTGTCTCTTTCTCTGTCTCCGTGTCTCTCGCCATTTCTCTCTCTCTGCACTAAGCATAGACAGAGGTAGAAATTGGGGAGAAAGCAAAGGGAGGAAAGAGCAATTGCCGCAGAGACTAAATCATTTCTCAGTTTAGCAATTACACTAGTTGACTTGACTTGAACCTTCCGCAAAATCTCTAAGAAAATGATCCAACTCAAGCACATTCCGCGAAAATCATTTTTCAGTTCAGCAATTACACTAGTTGACTTGACTTGAAATCTCCAAGAAAATTATCCAACTCAAGCACCTTCCGCGAAAATCATTGTTCAGTTCAGCAATTACACAAGTTGACTTGACTTGAAATCTCCAAGAAAATCATCGAACTCAAGTGTGTAATTGACTTGACTTGAAATCTCCAAGAAAATCATCCAACTCAAGCACCTTCCGCGAAAATCATTTTTCAGTTCAACAATTACACAAGTTGACTTGACTTGAAATCTCCAAGAAAATCATCCAACTCAAGCACCTTCCGTGAACAAAGATTCAAAACGCTCACACAAATGAAGAAAGGCAAATTAAGACATAATCATGAGTTCATACATTTCAAAAAGACAAATTTGTTATATAAGTGAATTCCCAAATAAAAAATATGCAACATCCACCGTGTCTTGCCAGTCAACAGACGTTGAAGATATGCTGCCTACTTTTCACATCTCTTGGCTTTAACATAGAAGACATAGTTTTCTTATACAAAGGTCTATCAACTCATAAATATGTAGAGAAAATACAAAGGAGAAAAAATACAATCTCTTGCTTCCATTGCTTTGTAATTTCAGATTGATAATGACATAACTACTACTATTGTTCTGAGAATGTAAACACATTTATCGAACTTCGTAAATATTATGTCTTATTTCTTTGTACTTGTAACATAAATGGTACACCACGTGTTGTTAAATAAATAGTGAAAATTTTTGTTTTTTATGTTATTAATTTTTTAACATAAAAATCTCACCACTTGTATGAAAACACATGAAGTACCACCTGTATTCCGAACATATTAAAAACAAGGGTAAATATCAGTTTACTACCCTTAAGTTTCGTGGTTTTCAACATTTAGTACATGAAGTTTTTTTCATCCTAGAGTCATACATAAAGTATTAATTTGGGACAGTCTCATACATTCGTTAGTCTGACTGTTAAGTTTTCCGTTAACTGATGATGTGGCGCTCATATGAACAATGACTGGACTCCATGTATCATTAAGGGATCCACGTGGAAATTAAAAATTAAAAAAAAAATTTCCGCCCAAATTTTAACCCATAACATTCCTTTTTTCCCACCAAAATTTTTGAAAAAAAAAAAAATCAAATTAGATAGGGAACGAGTCATAGCAGTTTTGATTTCTTCCACATTGGCCACATTTCGAATGGCTCTGGCAGCATGGGTCTGGATCGCCGAAGACCCAGATCGGCAGGCTTTGATGAGGACTGAGACGCCACAGTAGGCGGAAACGGCCCAGGCGTTTTCTGGGTCTGCGGTGAGCGCCTCTACCGCCATTGCAGCCTTCTCTTTCAAATGGGTCGACCCGGATTCGAGTATTCTCAGCAAATGACCGAGACTCCCTTCTTTGAACATTGCCTTGCGCGATGACTTGTCGTTCGCGTTGGCCAGGAGACAGACGGCGAAGATAGCCTGCTCGCGGACGGAAGGCTGGTGGTGGAAATCGAGCGTCGGTACATTGGTCGGCGAGGGCAGTGAGGTGCTGAAGAGTGGAGAGGAGTTGAGGTAAGAGGGTGTAGAGGAGGGGGTTCTGGGCCCAGTGGGGGGAGTCGGAGATGTCAGCGATGGAAGAGTGGAGGGATGCGAGCTTGGAGTAGAGGGTGGTCCAGCAGCCGACGAAGGAGCGGACGATGAGGGAGGAGCAGAGGAGGAGGGAGAGGGTGGAGTTGATGAGGTCGAGGAGGGTTTGGAGTGGGTTTGCGGCGGCGGCGGCGCTATGCATTTGGGAAGTGGGGGGCCGGATTAGAACCAGGTCAGGTTCTGGTTTGTCTCGAGCACCGCTGAACACTGTATGAGAGAGAGAGATGCTTGGAAGTAAAGACAAATGAGAGCAACAATGGAATGAAGGAATGCAGTGAGTTATGGGTTTAAAATGGAGAGAGTGATCGAGATGAGTGTGGGGAAGAGAGTAACAACGGTAGACAAATTTTATTTTTTTTTCCTCATAAAAATTTGGTGGGAAAAAAGGAATGCAGTGAGTTATGGGTTAAGAATTTGGCGGGAATTTTTTTATTTATTTTTAATTTCCAGGTGGATTCTTTAATAACACGTAACATCCAGTTATTGTCTATATAGATATCACATCATCAATTAAAAGAAAACTTAACAGCCAAATTAACGGATGTATGATAATATCCTAAAATTAACACTTTAAGTATAATTTTAAAATAAAAAAAAATTTCATATACCAAATATTAAAAATCACCAAATTTAGAGGTAATAAACAGATATTTATCCTAAAAGCAAACTATCTTCGCGAGATGTCAATAAAGGGAAAAAGAAAATCAGAGACAGTAGAGAAAGAGGGGAACAGTAGTTTGGTGATGGTGGTCACATCTAAAAAAGAAAAATAATAATTTATTCAAATATGGGTGGTTGTGAAGAGCCAGCAACTCCACATGCGTCTACACCAAGGTCAGTGACTCAGGGAATTAAAATTTGTACACCAGAGAGTCGGCAAAGAGGAAGGAAGAAAAATAGTAAGTTAATTTTACATTCTGTTTATTATCATTAATTTTATTATTAATGTAATTAGTAGGTCTAATGGCCCATTTTATACTATAGTATGAAAGGTGCGGATTCATCGCTCTTCCTACATTAACATATATATGAATGCGGTATTGTTGCTAGACCTGGTAATTTATTACGCGACCTGTTAACACGATACGTAAACGACATGAAAATAACAAGTTTTGGATCAACACGATAACTAATCGGATCATTATCAGGTCACACGATAATAACGGGTCCTTAACAAGTTTACACGAGAGTGACATGCGGGTAACCTGTTTCGATACGATATGAAAAAAATCCTATTTTGATGATTTTAATTTTTTAAACTACTAAAAAAACCTTACTATAAAATGCAATAGATATAATGAATATGTATATATTTTTTATTAATTATTATTCTATTATTATTCTATATAAATTTTAAATTTTAAGTTTTATTTATTTATTTATTTTTATAGTATATTATAGGCAAAGATTGAGATTAAAAATCATAAAACACATTAAAAGTAAAAATATCAAGTAATTTAAAAATACCAAACACATAAAAAAATTATAATAATTAATTTCCCGCCTAATATTTAACCCAAAGAAAAAAAATAACCAGCTTTTTTTTTTTTTTTTTTTTTTTTTGGTGTTATCTCTTATAACATTTTAACTTGAATAAAATACGTAATAAAAAACATAAATGTAATTTTATTATTAAATATCATCACATACTAATTGAAACATAGTCTAATTAACATTTAAAATATATAAATAATTAATATATTTATTCCAAGTCATCAAAATGATAAAATTCACTAACACTTAAAGTTTATTTATACTTTCATTAAGTATAACATAAGATTCACTAATGTAAATATTTTAAATTGAAGATTGAATTCATTCATTGTATTCATATAGGGTCAATGTCACATCCTGGCCCGGGGCGGAACCCTTCCCGGGCACGCTCCACCACCGTAGCACGATATTGTCCGCTTTGGGCTTACCATTCCTTCACGGTTTTGTTTTTGGGAACTCATGAGCAACTTCCCAGTGGGTCATCCATCATGGGATTGCTCTAGCCCCCTTCTCGCTTAACTTCGAAGTTCCGATGGAACCCGAAGCCAGTGAGCTCCCAAAAGGCCTCGTGCTAGGTAGGAATGAGAATATACATATAAGGATCACTCCCCTGGGCGACAATCCACCCCCCTTAGGGGCCCAACGTCATCGTCGGCACACCACAACCAGAGTTAGGCTGTAATACCAAATTGTCATATTCCGGCCCGAGGCGGAACCCTTCCCGGGCCCGCTCCACCACCGTAGCACGATATTGTCCGCTTTGGGCTTACCATTCCCTCACGGTTTTGTTTTTGGGAACTCACGAGCAACTTCCCAGTGGGTCACCCATCATGAGATTGCTCTAGCCCCCTTCTCGCTTAACTTCGAAGTTCCGATGGAATCCGAAGCCAGTGAGCTCCTAAAATGCCTCGTGCTAAGTAGGAATGGAAATATACATATAAGGATCACTCCCCTGGGCGATGTGGGATGTTACAGTCAAGAAGTGTATCTGTAAAAAATCATCAAAATTGGAGTTAAAATAACAGTTAAATCGTGATTTTTCGTTTATAATCGTTGAAAAGTTTTGTCGCATTACTTGATTTCTAAATTTTTTTTTTTTTTTTTTTTTGCAATTTTTGGCGTATGCGATCTCGAAGTATATACAAACATGTTTGACAGTTGGATCGTTGAAACTAGTTTCGTAGGATGCGTATCTCATCAAAACGATAGATTCACTAACACTTAAGAGTTTATTCATACTTTCATCATGTATAACATAAGATTTTTGTGGTATCCACTAGTATAAATATTTTAAATTGAAGATCGAGTTCATTCATTGTATTCATATAGGGTCAAGGAGTGTAGCTGTAAAAAATCATCAAAATCAAAGTTAAAATAACTGTTAAATCGTGATTTTTCATTTATAACTGTTGAAAAGTTTTGTCCCGTTACTTTACCGCTGAATTTTTGGCATATGCGATCTCGAAGCATATACAAACAAGTTTGACGGTTGGATCCGAATTCTACGAAACTAGTTTCAACAATTCAACCGTCAACTTGTTTGTATATGCTTCCAGATCGCATACGCCAAAAATCGCAAAAAACAAAAATTCAGAGATCAAGTAACAGGACAAAACTTTTCAACAGTTATAAACGAAAAATCACGATTTAATTGTTATTTTAACTCTGATTTTGATGATTTTTTACAGCTACACTCCTTGACCCTATATGAATACAATGAATGAACTCGATTTTCAATTTAAAATATTTACACTAGTGGATACCACAAAAATCTTATGTTATACTTGATGAAAGTATGAATAAACTCTTAAGTGTTAGTTAATCAATCGTTTTGATGGGATACACATCCTATGAAACTAGTTTCAACAATCCAATAGTCAAACTTGTTTCTATATGCTTCGAGATCGCATACGCCAAAAATTGCAAAAAACAAACATTCAGAGATGAAGTAATGAGACAAAACTTTTCAACGGTTATAAACCAAAAATCACGATTTAATTGTTATTTTAACTCCGATTTTGATGACTTTTTACAGCTACACTCCTTAACCCTATATGAATACAATGAATGAATTCGATCTTCAATTTAAAATATTTACACTAGTGGATACCACAAAATCTTATGTTATACTTGATGAAAGTATAAATAAACTCTTAAGTGTTAGTGAATCTATCGTTTTTATGGGATACACATCCTACGAAACTAATTTCAATGATCCAACCGTCAAACTTGTTTATATATGTTTCGAGATCTATACGCCAAAAATTGCAAAAAATAAACATTCAGAGATCAAGTAATGAGACAAAACTTTTTGACGGTTATAAACGAAAAATTACGATTTAACGGTTATTTTAACTTCGATTTTAATGATTTTTTACAGCTACACTCCTTGACCCGATATGAATACAATGAATGAATTCGATCTTCAATTTAAAATATTTACACTTGTGGATACCACAAAATCTTTATGTTATACTTGATGAAAGTATAAATAAACTCTTAAGTGTTAGTGAATCTATCGTTTTGATGGGATACGTATCCTATGAAACTAATTTCAACGATCCAACCGTTGAACTTATTTATATATGGTTCGAGATTGCATATGCCAAAAATTGCAAAAAAAAAAAAATTCAGAGATCAAGTAATGAGACAAAACTTTTCGACGGTTATAAACGAAAAATCACGATTTAACGGTTATTTTAACTCCGATTTTGATGATTTTTTACAGCTACACTCCTTTACCTTATATGAATACAGTGAATGAATTCGATCTTCAATTTCAAATATTTACACTAGTGAATACCACAAAATCTTATGTTATACTTAATGAAAGTATAAATAAACTCTAAGTGTTAGTTAATGTATCATTTTGATGGGATATGCATCCTATGAAACTAATTTGAATGATCCAACCGTCAAACTTGTTTATATATGCTTCGAGATCGCATACGCCAAAAACTGTAAAAAACAAACATTCAGAGATTAAGTAACGAGACAAAACTTTTCGACGGTTATAAAAGAAAAATCACGATTTAACGGTTATTTTAACTCTGATTTTGATGATTTTTTACAGCTAGACTCCTTGATCCTATATGAATTCAATGAACTAATTTGATCGTCAATTTAAAATATTTACACTTGTGGATACCACAAAATCTTTATGTTATACTTGATGAAAGTATAAATAAACTCTTAAGTGTTAGTGAATCTATCGTTTTGATGGGATACATATCCTATGAAAACTAATTTCAACAATCCAACCATTGAACTTATTTATATATGGTTCGAGATTGCATATGCCAAAAATTGCAAAAAAAAAAAAAAAAAACATTCAGAGATCAAGTAATGAGACAAAACTTTTCGACGGTTATAAACGAAAAATCACGATTTAACGGTTATTTTAACTCCGATTTTGATGATTTTTTACAGCTACACTCATTAACCTTATATGAATACAGTGAATGAATTCGATCTTCAATTTAAAATATTTACACTAGTGGATACCACAAAATCTTATGTTATACTTAATGAAAGTATAAATAAACTCTAAGTGTTAGTTAATATATCATTTTGATGGGATATGCATCCTATGAAACTAATTTGAATGATCCAACCGTCAAACTTGTTTATATATGCTTCGAGATCGCATACGCCAAAAACTGTAAAAAACAAACATTCAGAGATTAAGTAACAAGACAAAACTTTTCGACGGTTATAAACGAAAAATCACGATTTAACGGTTATTTTAACTCTGATTTTGATGATTTTTTACAGCTACACTCCTTGATCCTATATGAATTCAATGAACTAATTTGATCATCAATTTAAAATATTTACAGAAGTGGATACCACAAAATCTTATGTCATGATGATCTATGAAAATTGAGGATTTTGTAAAAGGAATAACATGTAAGCTTTGAGTTCCATTGGCAAGGTTACATGGTTGTTTAGATTTTTAAAACCCTCCAAATCTCATGAACAATGTTATTTATTTGAGTGAAAAATTAATAATAATTATTGTAGAAGTGTGAAAAATGTAATCACTCGTAATGAAAAACTTTACAACTTTCATTAAGGGGTCAACTCCGAAATTTTGTGTGACATCCCACATCGCCCAGGGGAGTGATCCTTAAATGTATATTCTCATCCCTACCTAGCACGAGGCCTTTTGGGAGCTCACTGGCTTCGGGTTCCATGGGAACTCCGAAGTTAAGCGAGTAGTGCGCGAGAGCATTCCCAGGATGGGTGACCCATCGGGAAGTTCTCGTGTGAGTTCCCAAAAACAAAACCGTGAGGGCGTGGTCGGGGCCCAAAGCGGACAATATCGTGCTACGGTGGTGGAGCGGGCCCGGGAAGTGGTCTCGCCCGGGCCGGGATGTGACAAATTGGTATCAGAGCCAATCCCTGGGCGGAAATGTGCCGACGAGGACGTCAGGCTCCTAAGGGGGGGTGGATTGTGACATCCCACATCGCCCAGGGGAGTGATCTTTAAATGTATATTCCCATCCCTACCTAGCACGAGGCCTTTTGGGAGCTCACTGGCTTCGGGTTCCATGGGAACTCCGAAGTTAAGCGAGTAGTGCGCGAGAGCATTCCCAGGATGGGTGACCCATCGGGAAGTTCTCGTGTGAGTTCCCAAAAACAAAACCGTGAGGGCGTGGTCGGGGCCCAAAGCGGAAAATATCGTGCTACGGTGGTGAAGCGGGCCCGGGAAGTGGTCCCGCCCGGGCCGGGATGTGACATTTAGTATTATGTTTTACACTTTTTTTGGGTCAAATTATGTTTTTCATTTTCATTTTTATTGATTTAAAATATATTTTTCTTAACGGGTAACAGGTCGAGTCATATTACTCGTTTACTTTAACGAGTATTACACGACACAACCCGTTACGCTATCGGGTATGACACAAAAACGACATGAACACGAGAAACACGACACGACCCGTTAAGCTATCGAGTATGACACAAAAACGACACGAACACAAGAAACACGACATGAATGCCAAGTCTAATTTTCGCCCTTCTAATAATAATTGTCATTTTCTTTAAGTTTTAATATTTATGTAAATTGTGCTGAATTAAAGTTTTTTTCACAATCATTACTTAATTAAAGCAATTTGTGTACAGTGACTGGAATTACAACCTTATGCTTCAGTTTATTTATTGTACCACATTTTGTAGTATATACAGGACCTGAAGTTCCGTGTTAAAATTAAAACATAAAGTTTCTTGATCCTCATCATATAAAGATGGTTAGACCTAAAGTTTGATCATATAAAAGATCGAGCCTGAAGTTCCTTGATCATCATAATATAAATTGATCGGACCCGAAGTTCCTTTATTAAATTTAAATAAAACCTGAAGTTATTAAATCAATTGAGAGAACATCGTTTCCTTAATTTAATTAATATGACAACCATTAAGTGCTCAATCCACAATTTAGAGATGGACAAAATACCAATGGGTATGAGTAACCACAGTTACCTGTCCATTTAAAATTAACGATTACGGTTATGGATAACCATTTAAACAAAGAAACGTTTATAGGTATAACCGTTTAAATAACGGTTATGGGTATTACACACGATTATAACGGATGACTATTCACCCGTTTATTGAATCTATATAAAATTAAAAATAAAATGAAAAAAATCGTTCGTAATTCTAGGAACATTTGCTAACGATCGGTTCTTGATATTTTTAACTGTTGGTTCTCTAACAATATCTTTAATTAGTTCTTTAACAATCAGTACTTTAACAATAAATTTAGATTAAAAAATATCTTTAATTAGTTCTCTCTAATAATCAGTTGTTGATATTTTAACTGTTATCAATCAGTTCTTGATATAAACTCACAACCATATGGATCTTATAATTGAAGAGTTGCTTATACGCAGAAAAATATGTCAAAAATACATGAATTTCCTTTTCAATATGCTTGCTCAAGTGAGAGGTATTTTGTTAGTAACAAATCAATTCTTAGCAAATATGTTATATTACATTTATTGATAATAGCTAAAAATATCGTTCGTAAACTCAATAATTAGAATTGTATGAGGATTTGAAAGATTAAAATACGAAAAATGCATGCTAAATGTGCCTATAACGGTATTTAATTGTCAAAAAAAAAGAAAACTATGACAAATTTTTCTTTGTTAATTTTCAAGTTGTTGAAAACAAAACATGTGAACCGGTGGAAAAAAAGGTAAATGGGTAAAAAAAAAAAAAAAAAAAAAGGATAAACGGATAAATGGATAAATAGTTACGATTAAATGAGTGTGCGGTTATGAGTAATCATTTATAAACAGTTATGAGTATGAGTACAACCGTTTAGACAATTACCCAACGGCTAAACGGTTATACGGGTATGAACATAAACGGTTATGGGTAAATAACCGCGATTACCCGCCCGCCATAATCATTGCCCATCCCTAATCCACATATTAATAAATGAGAGTCAGAAGTTCCTTAATTCATGTAAATGAGGACTATAAGCCCTTAATATACGTACATATTAAGGATGAACATAAATTTCAAAAATATAAATTTTTAACACAAGAATCTTACCATTTGTTAAAAAAATAAAAAAAAGGGTTGAAAAGGTAAAAAGTGAAAAAGTGAATCAGACATGTGATGAGGAACAGTAGTTGGGTGATGGTAGTGACATGTGAAAAAGAGAATAAGTGAATCACACAAAGTAGAGAAAGAGAGGAACAGTAGTTTGGTGATGGTAGTGGTGACATGTGAAAAAGAAATATAATAATTTTTTCAAATATGGATGGTTTTGAGTGGAAAAGGTCATCTTCTAGGGCTATCCACTATTTAATCCATCTAATGAATAGTAATTGCCCTTAATGAATAGTAATTACCTTTTGCATCTCCTGCCCTACACTCGAATAGCCCTGACAATAGGTAAATAAAATAATAATATTATTTGCAACATGCACTCCCTCACGTCACTCCCTCTCTTTCCACTCATCTTTCTCAATTCTCTCCATTTTTCTGAAGTTCCTCTTTCTCTGTCTAAGCCTCGACACTCACTTTCTCTAGAGCTCCGAGAGCTCTCACCAACTTTCCTCTTCGAAAATTAAACAAATCAAACTCCAAAACCATGAAACCTTAATCTCTGGGACTAAAGGATCCTAGCTATACCGTTGCATGCGTCATCGGACCATCACGGTGTAAACCACCATTGAAGCCCAGTTGGAAGCAAACGCGTCGCCAGGAAGGAGTGAAGGAAGCGAAGGAAAAGCCCAGGCGAGAAGCTTCGGCGAACCTCAGCGTGGATAACAAGGGTCTGATTGAAGACGCCATGGGAATTATCTGCACCATCTCTCTCTCTCTCTCTCTCTCTCTTTCTCTCTCCTCTGTGAACTTGAAGAAATTGTATTGTTTATTTTTTGGGAAGAAAATGAGAGAGAATAAAGAAATGGGAAGGCTTGGTGGTGTGGTGGAGCCACCGGCATCGGCGAGAAGCTCGCCCTTCGTCTCCGAGATATCGCCGTCGAGATCGACCTCCACGAAGAGCTGTCCAGGCTCGTCCACCACGTGGTTGACGTCGCCCAAACGTCAGCCTTGTGTCACATGCCCTTCGAGCTCTCGGGCTGGCAACTCCTGTCGGGCCTCTCCCTTAGGCCCGCTCAGGCTCCATCGCCAGCACACGCTGGACCAAGTTGCTCCAGCTTTCTCGCCCTATTTGAGAGCCAGTCCACTGGGCTATTACCCACGATAGAACTGCTCTAAGGATCTTAGAGATTCTATGATCTTATTAGTCCATCGTACATCGTACATCGTACAATCAGAAATTATTTCAAAATTTAAAATTAAATATGAATAGTATTTAACAAAAACTGAACGCACGATATACGATGAACATATGAGATCACTGGATCCCTAAGATCCCTGCCGAACACTTTTCCTTGTGAGTAATCTGAATAAGCCAGCAACCTCACATGCGTCTACATCAACGTCAGTGAATTAAAATTCGTACACCAAAGTGTCGGCAAAGAGGAGGGAAGAAAAATAGTAAATTAAAAAAAGCAAGTTTTTTCCCCTTTAATCGACGTGTTTACACGTTCAAAGTTTTGAATTTTCTCGGTTAGTGACCACTTTCTTTTAAAAATTTCCAAGCACCTTCTATTGAGTTCTTGTTTATAATTTTTAAAAGCACAAGAAAAATAAGTAAATTTCACACTACAAAATCATGAAGGATTAAAAATATAATCCTATACTACTGAAGATTGCTTAAGATTTAAAAAATCTCTTTCAAAAGCTATCAGGAGGTCATAAGAGAGCCCATTACTTAATCTGAAACTAAGTGAGATCATATCATCTGCACGAGAGTAACTTCCACGCCATCGTGTGTCCCATGCCAAATTAATTTAGTGTGTGTGCGCGCGCGCCACGTGATAACATCGTATCATGGGCACGTACAAGACACCACCGTGATAATGCACCTATGCCATGAAAGTCCTCACTGGAGAATATCTTAACAAAACATGAGACCCACCACGTGACAACATCGTATCATGGGCACGTACAAGACACCACCGTGATAATGCACCTATGCCATGAAAGTCCTCATTGGAGAATCTCTTAACAACACATGAGACCCCATGTATATTTTTGTCTCACCCTAATTTGAGAGTTGCCCTAGAATTAAGATGGGACAATTAGTTAGCGTATTAACAAAACTGATGTTTCAAGTTTATTGGCTATCATTGTCACGCCCAAATCCTGAGATAAATTCAGGATGGACACGTGCCGTCACCATGTACCTGTGCATCCACCATGCCTCGCCTCCGAAACATGGACAAAACACAACTCAAGGTCCAGTGGCGTAGTAACCTTTTTGTTTACTTTATGGATGCATCTACCCTTTGTATTAGACTACCTACGTACCCTCAAACAAGATCAAATCATTCATAGTTTACCGAATCATGCCTTTTGTTATGGCAATGCATGATATGAATTCCAGTGATACAAGTAAGTTCAACAGAAAATAAATAAATAAATATATATATATACACGCACACACGGTATCCTTAATAAGAAACAATTCCATCCCTTTCAGGTTTTATACGTATATATTATTTCCAACTTCAGACATGTGCAACAGGTCTGATAATGTTAAACAAATAGAGACCTTAAATAGATATTTCATACATATGACAATTACCACATATGCCTTTTCAACATTTATACCCAAAAGGTCAAATTGTTTCATATGTTAAAATAGGCATCTGTAAAGTTGGGAGAGCATTGGTTTGTCCAGGGCATATAATCTAATACTGCATAAAAGTAGTAAGAAATAAAATATATGTTATCAACCTGCTCGAGTCCACTACTATAGAAAGCTCTATCAAAGATCATAACCAATGTTTAGTATAAACAGTCGTATAGCTTCACTCTTATCACATGTGCAATCGAACTTATCTCCAATTTAAAGTCTTAAAGTCATGCATCCTTGCGGATATACATATCTATATAAACCACCAGAAGAGGACCTGATGAATTCTACAAACGTAATATAGAGTAGCTATGGAAAGACCAAAGAAAATATGAGAATCTTCACCGATAATTAGCATGCCATAGGTTTGGCAAATGAAATCGCGCTTTTGCCCGATGGTTTGGATCAACCTTAATCCCTTTCTTCTAATCCAGTTGCAGACAAGGAGGCATGAAGCAGATTTCCTATCTCTATTACTCGAACGCATAGAGGGAGATTAAGAGAAAAAAGGAAACGGAGGAGCTCTGCTATAACTTGTTCCTGTAATTATTCAATATATATATATATATATATATATATATATATATCCTCTCTCTCTCTCCTCTCTGCACCTTGAGAATTTTTTATATGAAAGATGCATATGAAAGAGTTCAACCAACAGACTGAGATATGCGAAATAACATTTTACAACCCCCTTTATGCTATCAATAAAAGAAACAAATGCCAATGTAGACAATCAGACACATTGGCTTGCCATTCTTTTTCCCATATGTATAATGTATAAAACACAATTTAAACAATTCACTGCCCATATGTGTGTTCATACCAGGGAGAAAATAACCATTGTGCCACATGTTAAGAGATCCAACAAGCATTCTGAACACGTATAGAAGAATACCATAAGCTAGTGCACACATAGTACCAGCCTGTGTACAAAAATTTGGACCTATAAAATTACATTGTTGCCCATCATTTTTATTGTGTGATAGAAGATTAAGTTGTATTTTTACTCTCTTTTGGTTGACAAAAAAGGTTTCATTAATTAGTAGAGATTATTTCACACAAAAAAGTAGGAATGGATTATAACAATCTATTCCTCTTAAGAAAATTTCATTTCCAAAATTTCTACAACATAATTACCAGAAAAGATAGGGATTCTAAGTTCGCATATAATCTTCGATTCACATGTAACTTTCTTAACTTCATGATACTCCATTACTTTCTACCACATAATTACCAGAAAAGATAGGGATACTAAATTAATATTTCATTAATATTACTTTCTTAATTTCATTAATATTACTTACTCCATTACTTTCTTAATATTTCATTAATATTAATATTTCATTAATATTACTTTCCACCACATGATTACTCCATTACTTTCGCATAATTCACATGTAATTACTTAAAACTCATGGAAATAAATTAATATTTCATTAATCTGTATGTAAGAGGACTTTACAATATGTCAAAGTTAAACCGACAACAATGAATGGCAAACTTAGGATTAATGCCTCTATTAATTTGATGTTTTCTCATGGTCGAGAAATATATAGCTGTCTTATTTATTGGACAACATCATTCATCTTCTATATTTAATATTAATTGCTTTTCTTAATCTATTTTTCGTCAATCTTTTCTGCTACATAATCTCATTTGGTTTTCGATTTTGTGAAATGTTTTGGATGCGCGAGTGTGTGAAATGTGTTGATGCTGATGATAGTGTCGAATTTGGTGACACTCCTCAACTAGCCGAGCAGGTAACAGAGCTTCTTCCAACTCAAATTTAATGATTCAAGCTGCCTAAGATTTGCATAACATTCCCAAGTTGTAGTCGATGTGCCTGAGTGGTTGAGTGCTTGACCGCTAAGGTTTTGATTGTTTTTTGTTTTTGTTTTTTTTTTTTGGGGGGGGGGGGGGGGTGGGAAGAGAGGAAGAAACAACATTGCTAATTTCGGATTTATGGGTTTGAATTTTTGTTGAGTATGTGATTTTGTGTTCTGTGTGTATTGATTGACTGATGAAAAAATGTAGCCATAAAATATTGATTTTGACAATTTTAATTTTGAGATTGCCTCTTTATGCAATCTTTTGGTTAAGAAGTCAGTTCTACGCGCGAACTTCACATGCCTGTTGTCAACCTTCCAACAGTGACATGCTTGTTTTCACTTTCTCTCAAGTCTTCCCATGCACTGAAAGCGTAAACAACACCTAAAACAAATACGTGTTGAACCTAGTCAGACTCTATTCAAGTTTTGACACCGACACTACCGAAGATTAAATAGAATACGAGCACAACCTTTTCACCGAATGAATTGAAATGATTGATTGAAGCCGCCCAAGAAATTCCTAAGGTTAAGTTGCAATCGTATAAGCAGAGTGTGGGTAAGCAAGTGTCCACGAGTGATCCTCTCCTTTTGACACGTTCACCACTCAACACTCAAAACCACAAACATGTTTCTAGAAACAAAGAAAAATAATAATCAGAGTTAGAGCAACCAAGATATATTACACATCGATGGGATCGATGACAGTTGAAATTAACTAATTGTCAGCATAATATCAGCTGGTTGCGTGCATGGGTGCAATGCAGGCGTGGCTCTTCCATTACTACAACCTTTATAACTCGAACTTTTTGCAACCTCAGATTACAAAGCCTTGGTTCAGAAAAGCCCTAGCCACCCAATGTTTCAAATTTGGCAAGTTGATGATGCCCTGCTCGCAATCCTTTACTTTTTTAACAAGTATTAACAAAGAATTAATTAGTGAAAGACTGAAAACTTGCTGACAAAGAGAGGAGTAACGGTTTTCACGCTCATATTTTGTAACTTTAAAAAAAAAACATTTATGTTTTTATTTCCCTACATCTATTGGATAATTGGATTAACAAAGCAGGATGTTAAATCATGTACACAGATAATTACATAAAGTGTAATTAGGATTGTAAAAATTGCCAACCAAGGATAAAGTAGAACGCTAATTGTACCCAATGTTTCATATTGTACTGATATATACATACATTCAAAGTGAATGCTAATTCAAATCTATCTGCTGAAACTGTGTTTAAATTAGAACTCTGAACATTGAAGCATGCAAGAGATTCGAGAGCCTTGTAAAGTGTTGTGGCTACTCCTTGTCCCTTGTTGCATGCCACCTTCACATAAAAACCTTTTTCCTCCACTTGAGACACGTCTATCTGCAGAAAGGCATGATACGTAATTAAGTGCAAGGGCAAATTACTTTATTTGCAGAAATTAATAGCTAATAAATTACAATCAAAATGGTTATAGACCTGAATGATGCCCTTAGAAACTAAATGGTTATTGTCTGAAACTTTTTTCTTGTTTTTAGTTTTGGTTGATCCTTGTAGATATCCCATATGCTCATCTGCTCCTGCTAATGATGCTTCAAGACTTGCAATCTCAGCATTTAACTTCTTAGCATGCATTTGCAAGTCTTGTACATACAATACAGCATCTCCAACAATGGGGGCCTTGTCCATATGTGCATATAACTCCAAAAGATTAAACAACTATCGTGCTTGCATAATTTGTTTGTTCCTCATATATATCGTTGTACAACTCATACTTCAAACCGAAAGAGTCCGTTTTGATTAAAAAGAAAAGAAAAAAAAATGTAGGACACAGTACTATTAGAAGTTTTTCGATAAAACTAGCAAAATTTTACCTAGACTTATTATATTAACACCTCACAAATTGTTGAATAAACCCCACATTAAAATTTAATATTAAATAACTTATTTACTTTAAAGTAAGGTGCATTCAACATTTTGTGGGATGCATTCAACATTAAATTTTAAAGCTAGTTTATATAATGGTTTTCAGGAAAATAACAAAAAAATAGGGCGTGGTCCACGTGTTATCACATATTGGGAGAGTAAAACTTGCACTGCAGTATATAACTTACTTCTACCAACGCTAACCTTAGTTATGTTAGGAACCAAGGACCGCAATGCATGGAGCCTTTCCTTCATTCTCCCCCTCCTCTTCCTCTCTGACACCAAAGTTCGTGACCGATCAACCTTTTAGCTGTTGGATCTTCACCTTCGCCACCGCGAATAAGATCAATGAATCGATCAAAGTTTAAATCGTCTATGAAATTATGTAACTCAGAGTTGTTGATGTTATGACATTCTAGATGGTTTCCAAGCGCATCCATATCGTATTCTTGGTTTGATGGTGGGGTGCAGCTGCTAATTGTGTGCCATAAAGTATATGCTTATATATATAGAATTCGTAGATGTGAGTTCCTGTTTATGTTGAGTGTGAAAGGAATCAGATGGGGGTTTTTTATGACGTTTGAAACTGTAGCTCTTGATACAGAAGTACAAAATACTATTGGTCGTATATATGTGGACTAAATGATGTAATTTACATAAAATAAACCACCAAATAGGTATCAAAGTTTATTTCACACTGAACATTACTATAATAAAATCAATAGTAAAACTAATGAAAAGTTCAAAAAAAACTTTAGTTTTAATGAAAAATGACAAATAAAGATGTAAGTGAGTAATATAGGAAAGGTAAAAAAATGATTTTTCGTTAATATTTAGACCCAAAATTACACAATCGATCCGAATGATCGAAGCTGTTGAGTGAACGAAGTTCTAAACCGTTAGGTGATTAAGTCAAGATAATTTTAATTATTATTAAGAAATAATATTGTAATTTTTATCATAATAATTATTTCTTGATAATATATTGAATTATCGAAAGTACAGTTGGGTGATAAAGTCGTGGTGATACAATGTTGTGTGGTTTAATACTGCTGCAATTTCGTGGAAAGATAGCATGATTGTCATGAAGGGAGTCAGACTATGGCAGGATGATTATCAAATTCTGCGACTAATCAAATAATGAAGAATGCATGCACGGATATAAAGGTCATGGAGGATAATGATTACATTTTTGGCTGCAACTGGTTTGCACTGATGAGACAAACAATAAAAAGGGTGCATTCTATGGCTTCCACGTGGAAGATTAAACGCACCTGCACATGAGAATTATCTTAAGGATAATTTCAAATACATGCAGATTAGCAATCGGTGACACCTTCAGTTTAGAGAAATAATACTGTTACCGTAGAATCAGCCAACCATGGAGCACCTTCAGTTTGGATAAACAGCACTGCGTCGAGGCCGACTGGTTATCCATCTAAGTCTCGGCCAAGAAGGATTTTCGAGTTCTTGTTGGTAGAGATCATTTCTTTAGCCTTCTTGGCGAGGTGAGGTGTTACAGATTACTGGGCTGGGCACATTAAATGCCAAGTTGTTTTATGATTGGATATTTACAAGTAAGCTTTAGAGTTCGGCATTCTGACGGCTGAACCACATTTACCATCAAGACATATAAGGGTGGGCATAAAAACCGCAAAACCGCAAAACCGCATCGAACCGTATGAAAAAAAAAAACCGAAAAAAACCATGTTGACCGGAAAAATCAACTTTGAGTGAAACCAAACCGAACTGTTTTATTAATAATAAATAAATAAATTATATATATATATATATATATATACACACACACACATGTCATGGTATAATAGGTTGAAAAATTGGTTTCACTAAATTGGAAAGCAGAGGATCCTATCCTAATTAGGGTTCACTTTCACACACACACGACTTCACCTTTACGAATCACACACACACCCCATTCCTGAATCCTGATTCCCCCATTTTAGATTTCACACAGACATAGTCGACCCCGACGACCCCCACTCACGACCTCTCATCCTCAACTGCGACGGCCCTCATCATCCCTCATCTGCGACACTTCGTCCTCCGTCCTCCGTCCATACTTGGTGAAATTGCAAAGATCATGTGCATTTCTAGGTCATATGTGCATATGCTGGTTTATGGTTAATCGAGTTTGCGATTTTCAGCCCAATATAGAGATTTTTTTTCTCTTACATTACATGCCCACATGCGAATCTGTAACTTGTCGTATCCTATGAGCTAATGTTTGTTGACGATGTTAGGACATTTGCATTTGGAAGAGAGTGTTGTGATGCCATTCGTGTCACTGCTATTTGAGATGTGGTCCTGTGGATTCTTTGTCTATAGTAATGGTAGTTTCTTTTGCTAGCTTTCTATGTGACTATTTAGGCCAAGATTCTACATTTCTGGTATTCTGGTTGTGAACTGTTGATGCTCTTTGCTTGTAATGTGTAATCTTTTTTTGTCAAATGAATTGGAATACGCTTTTGTAGAGTGGTAATTGCTCCTCATTAATGTTTCTCTCCTTGTATATTCCCCTCTGTCTCAAACATGTTAGCTATTGTTCCCTTAGTTGATGTCTTTTATGTTGAAAATTAGTAATATCTTGACAAGTCAGAAAGGAATTTGATGCATTTGATGCATTTGATGAACATGAACCAACTAACCAAGTGTAGAAGACAAACTTAAGGATAATGTTAGACCTACTTCTACTTGAGCTTGCTGACAGATAATTGACTTTGTATGTACAACTTATCAATGGCATGGGCTCGTATTTTCTTTCAAATTGCTTCTTGATGTCTCTGCCCCTAAATAAGAGGTTTTGTCAAGAACTGCATTCACTGAATTTGTGAACATGCATTGAATTTCAGGGTAACAGATATAGGTATAGCGCACCTGGTGAAGAACTGCAAACATATAGTTGATCTGAACGTAAGTGGCTGTAAGGTACTTGTCACTTGGTCCTATCCTATTTTAGTGCTTTGTGAGTTGCAAACTACACACTTTGAAACATATATGCATAATCTGTATAGTTTTTATTCAACCTTATCTCTGTAAAAGATTACTTTTTATTGTCCTGAAGTAGGTTGTGGTATGCTTCAGATGTATCCCTTATTTAAGTAGGTACCGTAGGTGACTGATTGATTTGTTATATTGGCTAGTCAACCTTTAAGTTTTAATAATTATTTGTTAAGAATTTATTTGAATTGTTTATTTTGATGTGGAAATCACAGAACCATTTAGACAAAAGCTTGCAATTAATTATTAAAGACAAGGTAACAGATTTGAAGGTTTAGCAGTAATAGATTCTGATTGCATTGCATGAACATTTAACGACACACCCCGACCCGGAAAATCCACTTAGACTCTGAATCGAGCTGTGCTGGCCGACACTTGGAATGTGATGAAACCATAAAATGTGATAGTGTATAATGTGAACAAATTTGAACCTAAAAGTGTCTAAATACCAGAGTGCGGTATGAGTGAGAGCAAACCTATTTCACACGCGATGTCAGAGCATAAGTAAAGTACAGCAGTATGGGTAAGAATCATACCCTTAAAAGTAGCCACCAATACTAAGATTAGCCATAGATCCTCGTCGATACGAACTCAGCAATTATAACCTGGAGGGGTACAAAACAGAAAATGTGAGTAAGCAATAAAACCAAGCTTCCCAAAACTATTACCTTTCTAACAGTAATAACCCCTCACTGTAAATCCCTTATCGTTTTCTATAGGACAATACTACACATCTATGTACATATATATATATATATATATATATATATATATATATATATATATATATATATCTACCCATGCTCAAGAATGGCCAAAACCACGGGTATGTCATTTCCATCAACTCTACAATGTATTAACAAGTATGCCAAATGAACTTAATCAATATAAAATGATATATCAGCCGGAATCATCTAACGTGACCTATACAACTGTACTCATATCTCATCAATCAACGCTAGCCTATAAGTCAGGAGTCACCTCTAGTGACCTGTACGACTTATCTCATATCTCATCAATCAACGCTAGCCTATAAGTTGGGAGTCACCTCTAGTGACCTGTACGACTTATCTCATCAATCATTGCTAGCATATAAGTCGGAGTCACCTAAAGTGACCTATACTACTTATCCATATCTCATCAATCATGGCTAGCATATAACATATAAGTCGGAGTCACCTAAAGTGACATGTACGACTTATCCATATCTCATCACATCTCATCAATCATGGCTAGCATATAAGCCGGAGTCACCTAAAGTGACCTGTACGACTTATTCATATCCATCACATATCTCATCAATTAGCTCATATACCAAATCCTGCACACGAGTCGAAACCACCTAAAGTAGTTTGCACGACATGCTGGGTGTAAATAAATACGTTAAAGTGCTACAATCACGTGAAGGTTGTGCGAAGTATCGCAAGTCACCTACGAGTCGGAACCATCTAATGTGGTCTGTACGACAGGTTGGCACCTACCTTGGATCCAAGGTGAACATGTGGTGCGGGAGGTGAACGATCACGTGAAGGCTAGGCCCTAGCCACGGGCGGAGCAGTAACATCGAGGTGCAGGATAATGAGCATTAAATACATCTTAACACAATCATACTCACTACCATCACTATCATCAACATGTACTCACCTGAAGCTTACCTGGGCATCCGCAGCGTCATTTGGCACTTCAAAGCATTCACAATAATTAGGTTCAGGTAATATATATATATATATATATATATATATATATATATATATATATATATATATATGAATATATGCCATGATGCAAATCTAAGAATCAGGCATTTCATAGTATTCCCAAAATATATAATACGGTGTAAAATATACAATCAATAATGCCCTACTCCCAAACTATTTACTTTCAGGAATAATTATCGGTGAAAAGCCCAACTAGACACTAGTTTAATTAACTATCATTACTTACGTTTTGCTTACTTCAATTTTCTTGCTTTATCACACTTTGTTTTATGACCAACATTTATTCACCACAACATAAGGTTAAATCTCATATTTTCCACCAATGTCCCTCACATTGCTCAATTCCTCAAGCAAGGCTATTGTCCCAATTATTTAGTCTCATTTATTATATGGCTGCATCTAATGTCTCGTTAGACTGCCTACGTACCCTAAACAGGGATCAAGCCATTCGTAGTTCGCATTAGTACTTCAAGCATTCACATTAATTATATGAAGGTAATATACCTAAATCAATTTAAAAGTGTCGATGGAACTATCAATAATATGTACGATAAAAAGGAAAAGATCCACTCACCTGGAGTCCACGCTATGATTCTCTAGCGCACACATCGAGGCGTCTCGAATGATTGGCGCCTGTGACCAATTATTGAAACACATCTCAGAACTCTTATCAATAGAATACGTAATTCACGTAAAACACATCCTCAAGGACATTCTAAAATAGTTCAGGACCCATTGACCACAAGTTAATTGTCGATAAAAGATTGACGGTAGGGTCTACAACCCTGTATAACTTGACCTGGAAGATCCGCATATCAGATTTCCAATCCGTAACTCCCAAAGATCCACAATATACTTCTAAAATAACATATTAAACTTTCATTACGATCCAACGGTCGGATCTCCGCCAATTGCCCAAAACCAAGCGGCGGTTAACATGTATTTTACTAACTTACAAATCCAATTCGGGAAGATCCGTACATCGGATTCTCAATCCATAAATTCTTATGATCTTTAAATATTACGTATTATAATGTATCCAAGTTTGGTGACGATCCAACGGTCGGATCATCGATTCACATTTTTATCAAGTAACGTATTGTAACGAATTTAGGTTCCAATGATCAACCTACGTCATTCAAATATCAAAACTGAATTCAAGACATTCAACATAGCCTAAAAATAGTGTTGGCAGCCCACTGGCCACGCGCTGCCGTGGGTCGCTGTTGGCCGCCCCGACTAGCCGGAAAATCCAACTATTTCCAAAAATTCTCAAACTTTACAGAAATGAAGATCTCAATGAGTGGAGCAGCTTTTATACTTTCCAAAATTCCAAAAGTGGACGGAAGATGATCAATTTTGCCCACAAAGCCGGCGGTGACTAAAACTTCCCGGCGTCGATTTGTCGTCTACGGTGGACCAACGGGGTCAAGGTTGGTTGTGATTTGCTCCTGGGATGATGGGCTACAAAGCCCAAGTGGTGGCATTGGTCATCACTTTGCCGTTTTGCCGGAAAATAAAAAAGGGTGGCCAGGGCACCGTGAGAACCATCAACTTTTGTGGCCTCAAACCACCACATACAGAGGTTAATCAAAATGGTTCTTGGGTGGATTTTGTAGAGGAGAATGAGAGCTTCAAGAGGTGGTGGTGGCGTCGAAAAACTCCATCTGAGTTGGCCGGAATCGGCCTCGGTAGATGGGTGGTCGTGGAGGTGTACGAACGGAAAACCCACGGGAAAAGCTCCCAGCTTTTCCCTTTTTTTTTTTTTTTTTTTTCTTTTCTGAGTTCTGATTGGGCTGCTGCCATTTTCTTCTTTTTCATCTAATTGGTCCTTCTTAATCTTTTAACTAACTCTCAATAACCAACTTCAAACATCCATACCTATATCGTTATAATACGGACTCGCAAACGGCTTTCGCCTATGCGTTTGCATCAAAGAGTACTACAAGGATATGCTAAAAGAATAAGTCATACATCTCTCTAGACGATGGTCAACGTTAGTTAAAATCTTTGCCTCTAGGGTATTTTTGTAAATTCACGCTTTTAAAATTAATAAAAACGTAAAATTTGGAACGGGTTGTCACATTTAAACTGCTTAGACATGTATTTTTTTCTTAGACATACATGTATTTTTTTGTTGATGCTTAAGTTTAACAGTAGCATTTTTATTTTTGTCTATTTTAGGGATGACGAACCAATCAACATCACATGGTTTTTGTTCTTCTGTTGCATCTGTTTCTTCATCATTGCCTTTGTCATTACCGGGTCCAACACCATCACCACCAACTCAAACCCAATCCCAACCACCAACTCCACCACAACCCAAACCACCAATTCCACCCCAAGCACGATCACCGACTCAACTGAGTGGTATTCCTCCATTGCCTCATCTTGGGAATAGTAGGCGTAGGTCAACAGTGTGGGAGCATTTTGTTGAATACGATGACATAGAAAACATTGTGAAGCTGGATGGGACCTAAGAAACAATAATTGGAAGGAGAGCTAGGTGTAAGTACTGTTCTATTACCTTTGTAGCTAACCCTTCTGGAAATGGTACTTCAACCGTTAGAAAACATATTGAGGAAGGAAAATGTAAGAATTACCCAGGAAAAAATCAGGATAAAAGGCAAAAGATTTTGTCTTTTGATGATGGTGTTGGTACTCTTATGGCTCGGGGGAATACGAAAGAGGATTGCATAAAGGCGTTGGTACAAATGGTTGTCTTAGATGAGTTGCCATTTACACATGTTGAAGGGAGAGGGTTTAGGTTTTTCTGTAGTGTTGTTTGCCCTCATTTTTATGCACCATCTCGTTGGACACTTGCGAGACACTTTGTCCTCATGTCTGTTGAAATGAAAGCAAAATTGAAAATAGAGTTAGCCTCACATAGAGTTAGCCTCACAACCGACACCTGGACAAGTCTTCAAAAGGTAAACTACATGGTGATGATGGCACATTTCATAGATAGTAATTGGAAGTTGCACAAAAGAATACTAAACTTTTGTGTCATAGCTAATCACAAGGGGAACTCCTTTGGAAAACTTCTTGAGGTTTGTTTGCTAGAATGGGGTTTGGAGAATGTTCTAACCATCACGGTCGATAATGCTTCTTCAAACAAGGTGGTAGTAGAGTATTTGAAGACAAAGATGTGTCATTGGCAAAATTCATGAATGATACTTGAGGGAAAGCACATGCATGTTAGGTGTTGTGCTCATATTATTAACTTGATAGTTCAAGATGGTTTGAGGATGTTAGATAAATCCATCTTAGTTATTAGGAATGCATTGGTGTATGTAACGTCTTCTCCACAAAGGGTGAAAGCTTTTAGGAGTTGTGTTAGGAAGGAAAAAATTGAATGCAAGGGTCTTGTCTTTTTAGATGTGCCAACTAGGTGGAATTCCACCTATTTGATGTTAACGAATGCTTTGAAATTTGAAAAAGCTTTTGTGAGAATGGGAGATGATGAGATTGCATGTTTGTCATGGTTTGGTGAAGATTTGACGGGAGAAGAAGAACGGGTGGGTGGACCTTCCAATGGTAAAAAAAGGTATGGGCCACCAAATGTGGAAGATTGGAGCAATGCCGCTATCTTTGTCAATTTTTTGAAACTGTTCTATCAAATGGCATTGAAGGTGAGTGTTACTTTGCACTTGTCATAGTACTTTTTCTGATTTGCTTGCAATTGATGAAGAGATAGTTGATTTGTTCATCAAAGAAGATATGTTATTAACTCAAACCTACACAAGCTTGATATTGCATGAAATGGCACGAAGCAAGAAGGTAAAATTTGATAAGTATTGTGGTGATCTTGTTAAAGTGAATCCTTTTCTATTTGTGGGACTTGTGCTTGATCCAAGATATAAACTGGGCTATGTGCCACATATTTTGAAGTGTCGTGGGTGTAGTATTGATGAAGCCATGGCTAAGAAGATGAGATAAAAAGCCTAATCTTCAAACTACATGATGAATATGTTCCTTCTTCCAATCAACCAACCAAGTGGTTCTAGTGCTAATAGTTGTTTTAATACTACTAGTACTACAACTACTATTGGTGGGGCTGATCCAAATCAACATGGAAGGGGAGAAAAAACAAGCAGAAATGGACGAAAGTTGGATAAAAGAAGTTGAAGCAAGTAATGCCGTGCTCTCGGACCATGAGTTTGATAGGTACTTGTTAGATCACAATGAAAAAGTGGAAGTAGGTCAAGATTTTGATATTTTAAATTCGTGGAAATTGAATGGTGTTAAATACCCAGTGTTGGCACTAATTGCAAATGAAGTTCTTGCAATTCCGGTCTCAACGGTAGCTTCAGAATCTGCCTTTAGCACGGGAGGAAGGATTGTGAACTCATATCGTTCTTCATTGACTCCTCTAATGGTAGAGAGGTTAATTTGTACTCAAAATTGGTTGATGTCAGATAACATCTCAATTTTAGACGATGAGACAATCTTGGAAGATATAGAGTTTTATGAATCACTTGAAACAGGAATGAATATTTATTTTTCATTACTTTGTTTTTGTTTTTTCTCTTGTTTTATTGCATGCTTACTTTCTTATTTTCTAATGAGTTCTTAATTTTTATATGTTCTAGAAAAAAGGAATGGTGGCACTGGGGATTCATAAACATTCAATCCTAATTTATCACCTTTTACTAGTGATGGTATGTATGTAACTTTAATTTTTTAGCACCTTCCTTATCACATTTTCTCCTTAATCTTTCACTTTTATATGTTCCTTTTGTTACTATTGATAGTTAGTGGAATTTATAATTTACTCTTTCAATCAATGGCAGTCAAAATGCATACTTTAAACCTGCAGATGGTAATCAAAATGCATAAGATTCTGTTTAAATCTGTGTGTGGCAACAAGTTGAAATTTGTCAACAGATTATGTTTAAATTTGTGGCAGCAAGTTGAAATTTGGAGCATAATGGCAGTCAAAATGTGTTTAAATGCTTTAAAATTTGGGATTGAGTAAGTATAACATCTATGGGTATGACTAGAAAGGAACACTGCAAATGCATAAGATGTGTAGGAAAGGTGGGTTATGACTCTAATTTCTTGATTTATTTGGAGCTTGTAAGAATGTACACCTTTTATATTGAAGTTTCGGCAAGAATGAGATGAGCATGAGATGGTTTTTATTTTTCTTGAGGTTTTTTTCTTGATGCTTCTTCAAACTTTTAAAACTGGGGAAGCCCATTCTTCCTCTCTGAAATAAGTTGTTTGATTCTGCTTGCTCTCTGGAATAAGTTGTTTGATTTTATTATATGTTGTTTGATTAATTGATTGTGTACAGGAGCTGCTGCTTCCTGCTTGCTCTCTGAAGTCTGAAAACCTGGAGTTTGCTTCATCATTGTTTTGTTTGTTGACTGATTGACCAATGCATATGCATATGTATTTTAGTTGTCTCTTTTTGTTGACTTGGTGCCACTACCAAAGACATTTGCATTAAAAAAGATGTGTTGTATGCAACTTTATATAATCAGTTTTAGAAGATGTATTTGAATGCATGATGATTTGGTGTTCAAATAATTTAGTATTCGGAACCGTAAACCGGCAAGAACCGACTTGGAACCGATGTAGACCGAACCGTAAGGTTCTAGTAATAAATTTAAGCGGAACTGTACCGAACCGAACTGTTAATATATTCATGTTCCGGCTCCAGTTTAAGGATTGAACCGCATCGAACCGCACTTTGCCCTCCCTAAAGACATACATCTCTTTTGAGTACTTGTGTCCATATAGTTTGGTACCGATTCGGCATGCTTATACTCTTATGAATATAATCACCGTGACCGAACCCGGCGCCGACAATCTGTGAACTTCGCAAGACTAACAGCCTTGTCTTCAAGCTAGAGAACCTGAAGGCCGAGACGTGTTCATTTCTCGGCCGCAGTCACGAGATTCAGAAGTCAGCAGCGCGCCCAACGCAACATTAACTTATTTTACTCACCGACTGAGCTCGACCGTCGAGTTGGCACGCCCCGCACACAACTGAAGGACGTAGTTAGCTTTTTAATTACTCAGCCTATGTGCCACGTAGGCTTAGTAGTTTTTAGGGTCAACAAGTTAAAAATGAACATTACCGAGAGTGTTTCATTAAAACTCCCACCAAACCCTGACTATTCTTCTTTTGATTAAACTACAACAGTTGAATTGAAAATGAACTAAGATAAACCTCTATTATAATTTGGATTAGGCCACAAAAATCATGCTTATGTCAAGTGAATTTTAAAATTATATTCTCTTTTCGAATTTTAAAGTTCTAAAAGCTATTATTATTATTATTATTTAATTTTTAGTAGATCGATAAATTTTTAAAATCATACATACCTGACAATTTTTTTTTATTTTTATTTTTTGACAAAAGATAACGTTAGTGGGTTAAATTGTTAGTTTTTAGAGGAATGAGATCAAACCTGCACCATAGTGCATTAGCATGATTCCTTTTTGTCATTGCGGTAAAATGTCATATGCTATATAACTAACAAATTTAAATCTTATATTTTTACCAATTCTGCTTTTCTTTTTGTGGTGCTATCCACACACATTTTTCACACACTCTTTGTTCATTTATGTCCTTTTATCTTCTTCAATTTCATTTGACTCGAATATGTGTGGAAGGTAAAAAAGGGTGTGTTGATAGGAACAATGCTTGGTTACTCAAGAATGAGTAGGAGCTCCTAATCAAAACTCATCATTTTCGAATCACAGAGTTTTATGCTTATGATCAAAACCATTCATATTATAAATCACTCTGTAGAAATCATTTTTACAAAAATTGAATTAAAATTAAGGTTGTTTAGTTAATCTATTATAGCAAATACATAGAGGGTTCGTAATATTTTTACCAATTTCGTTCATCTGTTTTTATACAGTTCGATGGCCAAACGATTTTAGTTTTAATTATTATTTTTTTCGTAAATGTGATCTTTATAGAGTGATTTATGAATATAAACAATATTAATCATAAATACGGAATTTTATGAATCGGTAAAAAGACAATTTTGAGTAAGAATTCTTTTTATTGAGAATTTATTTTTACCGATTTAGGTAGTCTCGCTGCTGCATTTGGTGGGCTGCCGAGCTCGTATTGACTTGAAACAATGACTTTCCGGTTTTTAACTATTGTGTTAAACGTTAGAAAAATTCTCATGGTGTAGTACCGTGTTTCGCGCTAAACCCTGACTATTTGACACGATGTGCTGGACACAAAATAATATTTTTTAAACAAATCGTGAGTCATGACAATCAAATTATTTGCATACTTAAAAATATTATAGAAATATTAGATGCTTCTTTGACTTTGAGAGAGAGCTCTCTTGCGGCACTCACTGTCACTATGTCATTTCGGCTCCGGATTCATTGGGGGCATGGCTCATGACGGTCGGACCGTGATAATGTTCATATAAACTGATTAATTAAGCTTAACATTTTTATTCTCATTACTTTGCCCCTCCAAAGTCGGAATGGATTCTAGGTTCTAGTGAATTCACTTTCTTTTCTAATAGCTTCTCTTACGTAGTACTTTCTTTTTTCTTTTCTTTCTTTCCAATATTACGTTGTACTTTCAAGCTTTATGTTTTTGTGGTTTTATATTTGTTGTTGTTGTTGGAAAATAATAAGTTTAGGGTTTGGGCCCCATCCATTCAAATTAGGTTTTCGTTTAGAGATCACGGTTTAGTTTATTATAAATTGTATGCTTGTTATTCACTTGTAAATAAGTCAATTTAATAGCCCTTAGTTTGTAGCCATCTTGACATTCTCATTTATTTGTTTTTCATTAATAAAACAGTGTTCATATTTATATTTTGTTTGATCGTCCTTTCGTTTAGTTTCAACTTGGTATCAAAGCAGGTTTGATTCTTAGGGGTTTTATTTGCTTATGTTTTGTTCGTATCAATTTATCTGTTTCCGTTGTTGTTTTGTCCAGTTTCATTCTGGGAAACCTTTTTTGTTTTTTGGTTTGAGTTAGCCTTTGTTTGTCGTTCATAGTCAGAGAAAGAAAAAAAAAGTATGTTGAAGTCTGGAGCTGAGTCGCATCGAACCAACTGCCATTAAAATCAATTGTTGTGCACCACCACCTTCTACCGGAACCAATTATGTCTTTGCTTAGCACCACCATCTGTAAACGCAGCTGGCTGAATCGCATGATTGACCTGCATCTAACCTGATGTTACCCGTGATCATATGTTGTTGATCAGCACTGCTGCACCACCACCAACCTAGAAATCAATTTCGTTTGAAGTGTGGTTGGACTAAAAGGCCAGGGCAATTTTTCACTTTGGCCCCAATTAAGTCTTAGCATAAGAGAATTATCAATTTGGCCAAGCAAGAAGTTAGGTCACCTATTCTTTTGTTTGAAAAGGAAAATACGGTTGGCCTGGAAGAATAAATTGAAATTTCTTAGCCAAGTACAAAAATTGATTTAGAAGGCGATTTGTCGACCAAGGCCGAAACACAGGCTCAGACGCAAAAACCATGTCAATCGATATGGTTATTGGAGACAAATCTGATGTGGAGCAATCCTGTTCGACTGAGTTGTTTGAATTAAAAGATGAAGTTGACAAAGTAATTATGCTCAGGGGCTATAACAATTCGGATCACCTTATAGTCGAAAACAAAAGGATTTGAAGATTGCCATTGTTATTTTACATCAACGTCGGAAGCAATATTATTTTGAAAATGGTCATATGCAAAGATCTCGACTCAGAATAAAGCATCATTGGCCTCCTCTTCAGAAGGGGAAAGATACAGTCGCATAGGGGCCCAATTTTGAAGGGGTCCCCAAAATTTTTGTCATCTAATCTAATATTTATATGTAATAATGTTCTATATTTAAAAATTGCCTTTGTTATGTAATAATGTTCTATATTTAAAAATTGTTTTTGTTAGCACTTTAAAATTTCATTGTGCACTCCTTATAAGCGTATTTTTTTTCCTTTCTAACACCTTAAAAATGGTATTCTTTTTTCAATTTTATTATAAATAATGTTATATATTCAAGTGAAACTTTAAAGTTAGAGTTTTTTAAGGTTTTTTTCCTTGTTTGGTTGTTTAAGATTGAACTGCTTTTGATTATTTAGTAAACATTATATTTGTAGCTCTTTTTACTTATTATTAAAGACATTTGTAAACATACAACCAGTGAGTGCTAAACTTTGTTTTGATTTAAGTGATTGTTTTCTAGCGTTATACATTGTCCTACCTTTTTTTTTATTTTTTATTTTTTTTAACTATCTTAAGGAGCAGCCCTTTAATAAATTTCATACAGGGCCTTCAAAATCTTAAAGATGGCCCTGCTCCTCTTCATTATGGTTTGGCCACTTTATTTTTGTTTGTTAAAAAAAAAATTATATATATATATATATATATATAATATATATATATATATATATATATATATATACACGAGAATTTCATTTTCTTAACCATTCGGTTGTTTGACCGATGCTTAGGAAATAAGGGGGCAACAAACCGTTGTTTGAAAGAAAAATAAAACAATTTCTATGACCACCTATTTTAGTCAATAGGCCTTCATATAGGCTAGTTGGTTAATCTGGCCCGAAAGGTTCACATCTAAATCAACCAAAAAGGCGTATAGGACGAAGCTCAAGGAAACTGGGGGGGTCGGGGCACGTTTGAGCCTAAATTAACATTTTAGGCCGAATTAAGTCTCAGCAATCTCAGCCTAGTAGTGTTAGAGTAGCCAAGTCCTAGACAAAGTAGGATTGTTTGAGAACTAAAGTGTGGCCGAGTCCCAAATAATGTGTGACTATTTGAAGCTTAGGTATGGCCTTTCGATAGAAGCTCGAACTGATCAGGATTGGTTTAGGATGAGATATGAAAAGATCCTCAAACAAGTTTAGGTCTAGAATCCTAGTTGAAGATGAGGATGGCAAGACTCCGCAATATAATTTCGGGTGAGACTAATTTTTAGCATATTCGGAGAATATGTCTAGGAATTGGAATATTATCAGAATTTTATCAGTCGACATGCTTGGGCACCAAGAAATTTATCCTATAAATACAATAGGGTATTCAATGTAGAAACCTCATTCGACACAACAAACAACTTAAACGCTCTACACGAAAACCCTTGGTTTATGTGAAACCTTCTCACACATTTTGAGAAAACACTAACTGTCCACCTCTCGTCAACACATATTCTGTTTGGACTAACAACACTATGATAACAACCAGCAACATATTCAATTTGGACTAATAACATTGGAGTTGTAGAATCAAGTGATCAAGGAGCATCTTTAGTTTGAATTAACAACACTACTTCTGGTTGGTTGGTTATCTATCCAAGTCTCGAGCGATAAAGAGTTTCTAACTTTTTCACAGAAATAGGTCATTCCATTAGCTTCCCAACGAGTTGAAGTGTTCTATGATTGGTTACTCTTAAGTGCATTTTGCAATTTGGCATTCAGACGGTTGAACCACATTTACCATACAAACGCTTATTTCATTTGCGTACTTCTGTCCCTATAGGCTGATGCTAATTCGACGCAATATTCTCACGAATATAGTCGAGGCAACCAAACTTGGAGGAGGAGATCCTGAACTTCACAGTGATCTAGACAACCTTGTCTTTAAGTTTTAGAGCCCAAGGTCAAGACGTATTCCTTCGTCGGTCTTAATCACTACAGTACAGAAGTCAGCAACTCATTTGACACCACCACAACTAAATCTATTCTAATCGCCCGACCGAGCTCAGTTGCAATTTGACACGTCCGCATTCACTAGAAAGACATAGTTAGCTCATAGTTACTTAACATGCGCTTTGTTATTTTTAGGGTCAACAGTGCTGTTGAAGTTATTTTAATCAATATCATTGTTCCTTAAATTAATAATGGGGGAGGAAATGAGGCAAATTTAAAAAATTCATCTTTTGACAACGTCCACATAAGACACTGATCAAAATGGTGAAACATTTAAAATACCATAAATTGCCCTTCAAGAAGAGTGCTGCTAAACCCACCTCAGTGTCCTATTTCCAACCGATATTATAATTTCATCTACCGTAAAAAGTTAAAAAATTGAAACACTATTTCTCCACCCACTGTTATACCTAAAATAACCTCAACTATACATTTAAATTCTTATTAATTTTTAGTAGAATAAATCTTAGCTAATAAGCCCAGCAACTTTGTTTTGCAAACCCAGCGAAAGATACGAAGAACTTCCTCCCCGCGATCTTGTTTTGCAAACCAAATGATGATGTTGGTCCATGAGACAGTGCTTCTTCTTGGCATCTGCTTGAATAACTTATAGGGTCATCAATTAAACCGCAGCTAGCATATATGTGTATAAGTACTCCCCAACTCACAACACTCCTCTCACACATACCATCAAACACCTGGCGTGCATACTCCACACCACTACCTGACTTTCCACTCGTTGCATACAAATTAACCGAACTCGTCTGAACAAACACATTGGACCCAAACCCACTTCCCAAACCCTCCCGTGCACATGTTCCTCTTCTCTCACCAACCTCGACCTTGCACTAATACATACGAATAGGTAAACCCATCAGCCTCTGCCTCCGAACCCATTAGCCGTTTATACAATTTAACTGATTTTCGCACTGTGGCCTATGATCATCTGGTTCCACACATTTCGACATTTTCAAAAACTTTAAGGGCGTGATGAAGACACGCAGAAGCAATGTAGATAAAATCCGAACAAGAATGTAGCTTTTTTGTGTGAGTCCGTGAATTGTTATTTTTGGTGTGAATTAGGGGTGTACTTGCAGATCAATGGAAGCAAGTACTTTTTGGTTTTAGTCCTTATATGTCATTTTATAAGAGGGTAAAAAAGGCATCAAAATTTTTTATTAAAATATGAGTGGGGAGAGAAGACATTCTCTTCTCAAGAATTTTAAAATTACAATTGAATTAAAAGGAGTTATAATAATAGTTCAAGTCAGTAAGAAAATATTTTTCTCACCTCCAAGAGTGGGGTCAGGTTCACCCTATTGGAGGTAATAGGGCATAGGTTACTCTTCAACTAGATATCTTGGAGGATGGTAACAGGGCATAGGTACCTCTTCAACTGGATATCTTGGAGAATAGTAATAGGACCTAGGTTCAACCTCCAGGAGGTAATAGGGCATAGGTTCCTGTTCAACGGGATATCTTGGAGAATGGTAATAGGGTAAAGGTTCCTCTTCAACTGGATATCTTGGAGAATAGTAATAGGGCCTAGGTTCCTCATGACATGTTGACTTCAAACTCTTAAAAAGCATTGGCTTCAAACTCATAACACGCATTGGCTTCAGGTCCATAAGACTAGTTTTCCTGTAAGATTGACGGACTAACAGCTTGGCATTGTTGTCAATTCCACTTCAACTAGCTTCTTCTTCAGACTCATCACTTGATCCACCGTCTTTAGGCTCACTGGCTTCAAAATCATCATGGCGTATTTCTTCTTCTTCTTCTTCTTCTTCTTCCCTGGCACGATGACCTGAGACGAAAAATGTAGTACTTTATTATAATTTCTTTTAATAAACTAGGAAAATTGGGAGAATTAAGGAAATTTTTTTTTTTTTCCTTCTCTTTTTTTCGAGTATACGATGAAGATGGATATTTTAAAGATACATATAAAATAAAGGTATTAAAATATGAGGCCTCTTTCAAAGTGAGAAGCCCAAGGCATAGGCCTTAATCGTTTTGCCTCTGGGACACCTCTCATGATGACATGATCAAATTTGAATCTCTCAGCATCTTCTGCATACAATGGGCATATCCCACAGTTTTCCACCTTCATGTCGGAAGTAGGTTCGCCGGAATTCTAATCTATCAGGCAGAATTCAACAGAGGCTTCATTGACAAGGTTGCAAAAGTCGGGGGAGCATTTTTTTGCCACCTCTTCACTTTCAAAGGCCTCATTCCACGGGTACACGTGATGTTGGTCGTAACAGTAGTCATTCAATTTCCAACCGTCTTCTCCGGTACGGAAGTCACTAGTGAACATTTCATGGCTTTCACCCATGAATTTGGCATCCATTTCAACTGGCAGTTCAACTCGCAAGAAACAACAACAGCAAGCGCGAAACCCAATAATCCTGTTCGAAACCAATCTTGACGAAGCTCGATGTTTACAAAAGATTCCTCACTTTCATAGCAGAACCAATTTGGAATTTCTTTTCCCCGACGTACAATGCTAAACCAAGGAAAATAACTGTAATACTCCTGTAACATTAACGGGAATTATATTTATTTAAATTTGTGAGAAACTAGCAGCTGCTCCAACCTTAATTTGGTCAGAGCACAAAATCATATCTATTCGATTCAACAACACAAGTGAAGACAAAGGGAGACGTACATGGTCGTCGTCGTGTTCATCATCTTCTTATTTTTCTCTTGACTTTGACGACGCAGTTGCCCCTTGCATAATTCTAAGCTGTGCATAGTCCATCATGTTGCTCCTTGCATTATGATCCAAATTTCGGCAATTACAAAAATCAAGTTCTTGATGAGAATACTTATAGTTATCCCAACCTTGTGTGTAGTGTGTGGTCCTTGAACTTGACACCGTCTTCAGTGATGTGCAGCCATGTGCTTGAAGTGAACATTCTACTGGGAGCTCTGGTAAAGCTTGAAGCCACTTGCAGCCAATTAAGCAGAGTGTATGCAACCGAGAAGCTTGTTTGATGCTCGCAGGTAAGCTCCTAATTATGCTTCTACTCAAATCCAAAGATTGCAAGGAGGTTGTGCAAACTAGGCCATCCGGGATTCCTAAAACACCGCTGCGACTGAGATTTAGAAGTTCCAAAAAGGGCAAACCGATAGAGTTGGAAGGCAATTTTTTTTAGTTTCCGACAGGCATAAAAGCTGAGATTTTTAAGATTGGTCAACTTGTAGATACTTCTTGAGACAACCTTAAGGTTCTTGCACATACCAAGATCTAATGTGTGAAGCCCAATTAGATTTCCAATAGATGAAGGAAGTTTTTTGACCGCTGTCGTTTCCAAATTAAGAGATTGCAGATGTTCCATTGGCTCCAAGATTTGAGGGAATCTGTAAAACATCGAGCACCATTTGAGATCGAGACTCACAAGAGATTTCAACTCACAAATTATCAATTCTTTCGAGCGCAAGGAGAAATTTGATTGATAAGTGTAGCTCTTGAATAGCTGTTTTATTTAAAATTGGAGACTCCAAATGTTTTATTGGGACCGCAATCTCTGGGAAGGATTCAAGTTTAGAGCACCAAGACAGATTAAGGAACTTGAGAGATTTCAACTTGCAAATATTGGTAAGACTGATGAGACTCATGCAACTTCCAAGATCAAAATAAGTAAGCTTGTCAAGATGTTGAAAATACGAAGGAATTTCAACCATACTTTTACAGCCATGAAGATTTATGTGCCCAATTTTTTTGCTCCGAGAGAGATTTGGAACTTCAGTTAGATCGCTAGAGTACTGCAGATTGATCACTTTTAAGGTCACAAGTCTCTGTAACAAAATTAAAGATAACTAATAAGTGTGACTTTCTACAATGCAATTTATACCATAACTAAAATAAACATATATACCTTGTCCTCTTTCCAAAGATGCTTAACTCGGCTATTGGGCATATGAAGCTCAACTAGATTTTCAGGAGAAAATTTTGACGGCAAAGATTTCAATGGATATCGATCCCAGTGAAGATAACGAAGAGAATTAGGAAGACTGATGGGACAACTCGTGCAGCGTCCAAGAACAAGATAAGTAAGCTTGTCAAGATGTTGAAAATATGAAGGAATTTCAACCAAACTTTCACAGCCATGAAGATTTATGTGCCCAATTTTTGGACTCCCAGGGAGATTTGGAACTTCAGTTAGATTTCTAGAGTACTGCAGATTGATGACTTTTAAGTTCACAAGTCTCTGTAACAAAAATAAAGATAACTAATAAGCGTGACTTTCTACAATGCAATTTATACAATAACTAAAATAAACATATATACCTTGTCTTCTTTCCAAATCTGGTTAACTCAGCTATAGGGCATATGGAGCTCAACTAGATTTTTAGGAGAAAATTTTGACGGTAAAGATCCCAAAGATATCTGTACCAGTAAAGATAACAAAGAGAATTGGGAAGATCTAGAGAAGTGGTTAATGTGATGTAGTTTCCAAACGAATCAGAATAAACAATTAGCATTTCTAGGTTAAACGTCACTTTTCAGTCTGCACGTTTCAATGGTCACTTTTCAGTCTGCCAACATTTAATCAATATGGCTTGAACATGTCGAGTTCCTTGACAGTAAGAGCAAAGTTCCAATGCAAAAATATATGCAATAAAATTCAATCACATTAAATTTTCTTAACCATTCGGCACATGCTTACAACGCGCCAACAACGAATTCTAGGGCTTTCTTAACCAAGAACATTCACATTGCATGACTCCAAAACACGCTTTCTACATGTGACAAGCACATGCCTACAACGCGCCTTGAAGTGGGGGCATTTGTAGACATGTAAATTTCGTTGCATACAAATGGTACATCACAAAGCTCCACGTGGCATATGACTCATCACAAATGGAAAAGTTATCAATGATATGTGGCACAAATCAAGCACAGGAGGTACAAAACCTTCCCGAAATTCGGCAAAAGGGAGAAAATATCCCTTAAAATCGGCAAGGGTCCAAATTGATCCTAAAACCGGAAAGAAAGCTAAAGCATCTTCATAAAACAAGCAAGAATTGAAGATTGCTCACAAAATAGGCAACAAAGCCCTAGAATTCGGCCAATATGAGGAAGAGTGGTTGAAACAAGATACAAAACATGTCCTGATTCTCTCATGGACAAATCAAGACACAAATCAAGGCCAAAGCCATCCAAAGGCATGGCTTTGGAAGTCTATAAATACAAGGTCCCAAGACAAACAAAGGGGCCTAAATTCTTGAGATCTAGAGGAACTTCTGTATCAAATCTTTGAAGACTAATACGCTGCCAAAGCTCTCTTCGAAGAATGCACAACCAAATCCGAAGCATTCCCTTGAAGAATTAACAAGCTATTGTGTCGATTCCTTCAAGACCTTATTGCAAGCTCAAAACTTATAATGACGTTCGATTCAAGATCAAGTCACCAAGACCCTTGAATCAACAAAATCTCACATCAACATCACCTTTGCCGTAGGTCGCACACAAACCTTAAGCTAAAGGCTATACACGGGTTGTTTCAAGCTCAAAACTTTAAGCAATTGTTCAATCGTTCGTCCGAGATCAAGTCATCGCGACCCTTGGATCAACAATCTACATATCTGCATCAAATTTGAAGATTGAATCAAAGTAAACTTGTAAACAGATATTGTAACCCTACAAATTCATTAATGTAAATTTAATTTGTACACATGTTCTTGTTTCATTTGATACAGAACTTTCGTGTTTACAATCACTTTATATAGATAAAGAAACTTTAGAGAAATTGGATAAAATGTATTAGAATTCGAATCTCTGAAGAGTTGCTACGTAAGCTACGACAACATCCTTTTTACAATTTTCTTCTCAGCCTAGATGTTCCACTTTTCCCTCCATATTCACCTTATTTTTTCTAATTTGACCTCTAGGAACATGGCTTCGAATGACGGAAAATTGGATGAAATTGGTTCAAATTTAATTTAGGAGTAAATTGGCTATTTCCAAACAGTTTAAGTGCCAAATTTGCAGATTTAGAAAATAATGAAAAATATGGTGATAGTTCAAGATGGTAAGAAATATTTTTGCTCACCTCCTAAGGTGGGTTGTTAGGTTAGTTTTAATTTTGAAATTCGTGTCTTAAATGAATTAAATCAAACTAATCTAACGATAAGTAATAGAGGGTGAGCATTGCCTCCACTGTTGGGGGTCAACAAAATGCACTCAAGAGGATAAATCTCAGTTTAACAAAGTAAACAAAGAAAAGAAATATACCGATACCGGTTTAGTCAAATTCAATTGGATATCTTGGAGAATAGTAATAGGGCCTAGGTACCTCATTACATGTTGACTTCAAACTCTTAAAAGAGCATTGGCTTCAAACTCTTAACACGCATTGGCTTCAAGTCCATGAGACTAGTTTCCCTGTAAGATGATGGACTAACAAGTTCATATTGTTATCAATTCCACTTCTACTAGCTTCTTCTTCTTCTTAAAAGGAACATACCGATACCAGTTTAGCTGTAAAAATTTAATCTCAAATTCAACTGGATATCTTGGAAAATAGTAATAGAGCCTAGGTATCTCATTACATGTTGACTTCAAACTATTAAAAAGCATTGGCTTCAAACTCTTAACACGCATTGGCTTCAAGTCTTCTTAAAAACATATCGATACCAGTTAGTTGTAAAAATTTAATCCTCAAGTTCAACTGGATATCTTGGAGAATATTAATAGGGCCTAGGCACCTCATTACATGTTGACTTCAAACTCTTAAAAAGCATTGGCTTCAAACTCTTAACACGCATTGGCTTCAGGTCCATAAAGCTAATTTTCCTGTAAGATGATGGACTAACAGGTTCGCACTATTGTCAATTCCACTTCCACTGGTTTATTCTTCAGACTCATCACTTGATCCACCGTCTTTCTTCTTCTTCTTCTTCTTTAAAAATTTAATCGTCAAATTCAACTGGATATCTTGGAGAAGAGTAATAGGGCCTAGGTACCTCATTACATGTTGATCACAAACTCCTAAAAAGCATTGGATTCAAACTCTTAACACGCATTGGCTTCAGATCCATAAAAAGTTAGGAAAGCTAGAACCTAGAAACGGCTCAAGGCGGAGGACTCCTCCTCCTCTTTGATGTTGTGTATCTCCTCATTTTCCTCCTTCAAATTCTGTGTATTTTTCTCCTATTAAAAGTCTTAGGAGTTTGCTAACATTTGACACATTTACATCCTTAAATTGACTCTCATTTATAGCTCATTACAATCAGCTTTTAGTATAGGAGTAACTAAAAACTAGTTGTTATTAGAAATTGTAACTGAACAGCTCCTCTTTATTCTGTCATAATTTCTTGTCGAAACCTCGGAATCACAAGTTGCAATGACCATGAGAAAGAAGACTTCCAAGGCTTTCCAACTATATATGGCCCATTTTATAATTCGTTTTGAGCACTTCAAGGAAAAACTCACAAGTTGGCTGTTCTGTAAGGGCATTTTCTGACGGATCTTGGGCCACTTGTGGGCTATAGTCTGGTCTTAGGTGAGTTGGGCTTCAAACTATCCATTCTAGGCTCTTAAGATATTCAAAATAAGATGATTCTTCAAGCCCTTACTTTCATCTTGAAATACAATACAAACAACAAAATACCTTGTGATGCATAGAGATTTTAAGTCAAAAACCTAAGCAAAATAGGGCGTAAAAGTATAACTTTATGCTCTCAACAAATACCCCCAAACTTAGATTTTGCTAGTCCTCGAGCAAACCAAAACTAAAAGTAACAAAAACAGCATAAAAGACAAACATAAGTTAATCTAAGACCAATTTCGTTGGTGAGACGAATGCATTCAGTTTATCCATGAAGCCTTTAAACCTCTAGGCATCCCTAATAGGAGGAGTTGTGTCTCCTAAGGGTTTAACAGTGACTATACCCACAAACGTTCGAAACAACCTACAAAACAATGATTAGAGCACTTTTGAAACAAGATAATAAGAATCAAAGCTCAACTATGCCTTACGCTCCTAACTTTGACTTTACCTTTCCAGCAATCAAATATGCATGTTAGTGAGGTGTTGTAGCCCAAATTCAACCTGTTACTAAGTTACAAGCTCAAGCAAGGAAGATAAGATTCATCTCAACTCTAATCTCACATATTCACTCTTTCACTTGATTCCTAGGGCTTGCTCTCAACAAGTATATGTGAGTGAGGTTATGTAATGGAAAGCAAGATATTCTCACACATAATTCAATTAGAAACAAAAGAACTTTCTGAACAGATCTCATGAAAGGAATCGAATACTAAGAATACGATAACACATATACTTACTAACACCCATGAATACATCCTCAAAGATCAGCTAGGTCTTTCATAAGGTTGTAATGTATGGTTTTTAGGGTAGAGGTTATGAAATGATGGATAAGGAATACTAGAACTTGAGATATACCAAAGTGTCTTCCTTGCAAAACTAGCATGCTCTCATCTTGAATTGATCTTCTTTACTTGTTTTGGGCGTCCAGGACTCATGGATTTAGAAATTGCATCTTCTTCTCCTTTTTTTTTTTGTTTTTATGTATTTTGTTATGTTTTTAATTTAGAATATGGATACTTAGGGCTGCTCCTCCTCCTCTTTGATGTTGTGTATCTCCTCATTTTCCTCCTTCAAATTCTGTGTATTTTTCTCCTATTAAAAGGCTTGGAGTTTTCTAACATCTAACACATTTACATTCTTAAATTGACTCTCATTTATAGCTCATCACAATCAGCCTTTAGTACAGGAGTAATTGAAAACAAGCACTTCAGGGCAAAACTGGCAAGTTGGCTATTCTGCAAGGGCCTTTTCTGACAGATCTTGGGCCACTTGTGGGCTATAGTCTGGTCTTGGGCAAGTTGGGCTTCAAACTATCATTTCCAGGCTCTTAAGATATTTAAAATAAGATGATTTCTTCAAGCCCTTACTTTCATCCTGAAATACAATACAAATAACAAAATACCTTGTGATGCATAGAGATTTTAAGTTAAAAACCTACGCAAAAGAGGGTGTAAAAATATAACTTTATGCTCTCAACAATGGACTAACAGGTCCGCACTGTTGTCAATTCCACTTCCACTGGCTTCTTCTTCTTCTTCTTCTTAACAGGTTTCCACTGGCTTTTTCTTCAGACTCATCACTTGATCCACCATCTTTCTTCTTCTTCTTCTGAACAGGTCCGCACTGTTGTCAATTCCACTTCCACTAGCTTCTTCTTCAAACTTATCACTTGATCTTCCACTTCCACTAGCTTCTTCTTCAGACTCATCACTTGATTCACCGTCTTTCTTCTTCTTCTTAACAGGTCCCCACTGTTGTCAGTTCCACTTCCACTGGCTTCTTCAGACTCATCACTTGATCCACTTCCAAGTGAAATTTACCTCGTGAAATTCCCTAGCTCTTCTTTCTTCTTCTTCTTCTCCTTCATATTCAACTGCATGTCTTGGACAATAGTAATAGGGCCTAGGTACCTCATTCCATATTGACTTCAAACTCTTAAAAAGCATTGGCTTCAAACTTTTAACACGCATTGGCTTCAGGTCCATAAGACTAGTTTCCCTGTAAGATTGACGGACTAACAAGTCCGCACTGTTATCAATTCCACTTTCACTGGCTTCTTCTTCAAACTCATCACTTGATCCATTGTCTTTGGGCTCACTGGCTTCAAAATCATCATGGCGTATTTCTTCTTCTTCTTCTGGTTCCCTCGACACGATGACCTGAGAGGAAAAATGTAGTACTTTAAATATAATTTCTTTTAATAAACTAGGAAAACTAGGAGAATAAGGATTTTTTTGCTTTTTTTTTCTTCGCTTTTTTCGAGTATACGATGAAGATGACATTTTAAAGGTATATGTAAAATAAAGGTAATAAAAAATGAGGCCTATTTCAAAGGGAGAGGCCCAAGGCACGGGCCTTACTCGTTTTGCCTCTGGGACACCTTTTATGATGACATGATCAAATTTGAATCTCTCAGCATCTTCGGCATACAATGGACATATCCCACACTTTTCCACCTTCATGTAGGAAGTTGGTTCGCTGGAATCCCCATCCACAAGGCAGAATTCAACAGAGGCTTCATTGGCATGTTTGCAAACGTCAGGGTAGCATTTTTTTGCTACCTCTTCACTTATAAAGGTCATATCCCACAGGTACACATGATGTTGGTCATAACAGTAGTCATTCAATTTCCAATCAACTAGGCTGATATGGAATTGACTAGTGAACATTTCATGGCTTTCACCCATGAATTTGGCATTGAAACGAGCTCTTATTACCATTCGGTTCAGCTGGCAGTTCAACTTCCAAGAAACAACAACAGCGAGCGCAAAACCCAATAAACCAGTTCGAAACCAATCTTGACGAAGCTTGATTTTTACAGAAGATTCCTCATTTTGATAGCTGAACCAACCTGGAATTTCTTTTCCGGGACATACAACGCTAACCGAAGGCCGCCAATAACTGTAATACTCCTGTAACATTAATGGGAATTATATTTATTTAAATTTGTGAGAAACTAGCAGCTGCTCCAACCTTAATTTGATTAGAGCACAAAAACATATATATTCAATTCAACAACACAAGTGAGAAAGACAAAGGGAGACATACATGGTCGTCGTAGTGTTCTTCGTCATCATCTTCTTCTTCTTCTCCTCTTAACTTTGACGATGCAATTAGCACTTGCATAATTCTAAGCTGTACATAATCCATTATGTTGCTCCTTGCATTATCATCCAAATTTCGGCAATTAGAAAAATCAAGTTCTCCTCCAAAATATTGATATTTATCCCCACCTTGTGTGTAGTGTGTGGTCCTTGAACTTGACACTGTCTTCAGTGATGTGCAGCCATGTGCTTTAAGTGAATCTACTAATGGGAGCTCTGGTAAAGATTGAAGCCACTTGCAGCCTATTAAGCGGAGTGTAGACAACGGAGAAGCTTGTTTGATGCTCGCAGGTAAGTTCCTAATCATGCTTCTACTCAAATCTAAACTATACAAGGAGGTTGTGCAAACTAGGCCATCGGGGATTCCTAAAACACCGCTGCGACTGAGATTTAGAAGTTCCAAAGAGGGCAAACCGACAGAGTTGGAAGGCAATTTTTTCAGTTTCCGACAGGCATAAAAGCTGAGAATTTTAAGATTGGTCAACTTGTAGATACTTCTTGAGACAACCTTAAGGTTCTTGCACATACCAAGATCTAATGTGTGAAGCCCAATTAGATTTCCAATAGATGAAGGAAGCTTTTCGACCGCTGTCGTTTCCAAATTAAGAGATTGCAGATGTTCCATTGGCTCCAAGATTTGAGGGAATCTGTAAAGCATTGAGCACCATTTGAGATCGAGACTCACAAGACATTTCAACTCACAAATGCTCTTTGGGATACTTAAAAGCCTTCTGCAGCCTCTTAAGTCAATTCTTTCGAGCGCAGGGAGAAACTTGATTGATGAGTGTAGCTCTTGAATAGCTGTTTTATTTAAAATTGGAGACTCCAAATGTTTTATTGGGACCGCAATCTCTGGGAAGGATTCAAGTTTAGAGCACCAAGACAGATTAAGGAACTTGAGAGATTTCAACTTGCAAATATTGGTAAGACTGATGAGACTCGTGCAACTTCCAAGATCAAGATAAGTAAGCTTGTCAAGATGTTGAAAATACGAAGGAATTTCAACCAAACTTTTACAGCCATGAAGATTTATGTGCCCAATTTTTTTGCTCCGAGAGAGATTTGGAACTTCAGTTAGATCGCTAGAGTACTGCAGATTGATCACTTTTAAGTTCACAAGTCTCTGTAACAAAATTAAAGATAACTAATAAGTGTGACTTTCTACAATGCAATTTATACCATAACTAAAATAAACATATATACCTTGTCCTCTTTCCAAAGATGCTTAACTCGGCTATTGGGCATATGAAGCTCAACTAGATTTTCAGGAGAAAATTTTGACGGCAAAGATTTCAAAGGATATCGATCCCAGTGAAGATAACGAAGAGAATTGGGAAGACTGATGGGAGAACTCGTGCAGCGTCCAAGATCAAGATAAGTAAGCTTGTCAAGATGTTGAAAATACGAAGGAATTTCAATCAAACTTTCACAGCCATGAAGATTTATGTGCTCAATTTTTGGACTCCCAAAGAGATTTGGAACTTCAATTAGATTTCTAGAGTACTGCAGATTGATCACTTCTAAGTTCACAAGTCTCTGTAACAAAATTAAAGATAACTAATAAGCGTGACTTTCTACAATGCAATTTATACAATAACTAAAATAAACATATATACCTTGTCTTCTTTCCAAAGCTGGTTAACTCGGCTATAGGGCATATGGAGCTCAACTAGATTTTCAGGAGAAAAATTTGACGGTAAAGATTCCCAAGGATATCTGTACCAGTAAAGATAACGAAGAGAATTGGGAAGATCCAGAGAAGTGGTTAATGTGCTGTAGTTTCCAAACGGTTCAGAATAAACAATTAGCATTTCTAGGTTAAACATCACTTTGAAGTCTGCACGTTTCAAAGGTCGCTTTTCAGTCTGCCAACATTTAATCAATATGGCTTGAACATGTCGAGTTCCCTGACAGTAAGAGCAAAGTTTAAATGCGAATATATATACAACAAAATTCAATCACATTAAACTTTCAGGTATCTGACTTTTTTTTTTATGAATGAGTTCTTTGGTGTTTTGCTATTTATTTTTAATAGAAATAGAAAAGAAAGAAATTGAATGCATTTGGCTCTTACCCTGTTACTTTCCAGTACATGATAAACATCCTCATCGTTGAACAACCTATTACGTTTACAGGGATCCTTACATTGTTCGTAAACAATTGTGCGTCCCATATCTTGAATCAAATCATGCATCTCTACCCATGTTGAATCAATTGATATGAGAGAAGCGTCAATGAGAGCTCTAATTCCAGCCACCGCATAGAATCCACGAATGTTTAACATTTTTTTTACATACTCCACATGCTTCCCTTTGTGAAAACAAGCTACATCTAAGAATATCTCCTTATCATTTTTTCCCAATCTGTCATAACTTAGTCTCAACACTCTTTGGATATTTTCATCGGGAAATTGTTTCAACTTGTTCAATTCATCTTCCCATTCTGCTTTGCTCTTGCAATTTACTAACAAGGACCCGAGAGTTATAACAGCTAATGGAATGCCTCCAGCATAATCCACCACCTTTTCTGGCAACTCCTTAAAATCTATTGTAGGAGTATTGTTATTCTTGAAAGCATGTGAACGAAAGAGATGGAGAGCGTCATCCGGTTTTAATCCCTCAACCTCGTAGATCTTATCCTTTTCAACAGTTTGCCTAAATGTTCTCCTATCTCTACTTGTGATAATTATTCTACTTCCAGTGCCAAACTGAAGACGATTGGCAGCTAAACGTCCCATTTGCATTGAATCACTCACATCATCAAGAACAATGAGGACCTTTGTACGAATGAGCCTTTCTCGAACAAAAGTTAATCCTATGGACAAACCTTCTTCCTTTAATATCTCTTTAAGAAGTGTTTTTTCCAAGTGATCTAGTCCATTTGGTTGTTCTAAGTTCTCCCTAACATTTCTCAGAAAACAACGGGCTTCAAATTTAGAAGAGAGTCTGTGAAATACAGTTTCAGCAAGGGTGGTCTTACCAATACCACCCATGCCCCAAATACCTACAGTGATACAAGCGTCCTGTGAATGAATGTCTAATAGCGATTCAATTTGCTCGATGCGGCTTTCAATTCCAACCAAACCCTCTAAATTGCATGATGATTCACATTTCAATCTGGTCCAAATGTCATCAACGACTTTCTTAATTAGATCTGCCTCCGTCTCCGTCCTGGCATATTTAAGTATGATTATGTACGAAATCAAAAATTAGTCTTAAATATGCCTTACCAAATCTTAGCACAAATCAAAATGTCGCAAGTTTAAACAAAATATTATTTTATACAAGTTAAAGAATTAGTTACCTTGATTTTTCTGAATAATCAAACCCAGCCAGATTGGCTGCAGTGGTCAAAGCATCCCTCCACTTCTGCACCTTGTCGATACTGTCGGAGAAACGTTTTTTAAGTTGAGCAAATGCACGCGCATAACTCCCGCGCTGTTGTCGTATATCAGATGGATTGATGTTATAGAATATGGGTATAACTATCTGGCCAGAATTTTTCTTGCATTTAAGTATATGCACAAGTTCCTCCAAACACCACGTGGAAGAAGCATAGTCTGGTGAGAAAATGATCACCGAAAGAGTGGATTTCTCGATTGCCCCTAGAAGGGCAGGTCCGATTTCTTCTCCTCTTTGGAGGTTGTAATCTATGTAGGTTTCAATTTTCCTCTGAACTAAGGCAGCATGAAGATGGCTGGTAATATTAAAGCGGGTGTCCTCCCCTCTGAAACTGATAAACACATCATACTTTCCCCGGAGAGGGGGATTATCAGCACCATTATCATCGGCAGCAGCACCACCAACATCATCGGCAGCAGAAGCACCAGCACCAGCAGCAGCAGAAGACGGAGAAGAAAACTTAAACAATCTGAAGCACATGTGCAAAAGAGTCATGAAACACTCCATCGTTGTCGTTGTCTCTCTCTCTCTGTCTCTCTGTCTCCGTGTCTCTCCCTCTGTCTCCGTGTCTCTCGCCATTTCTCTCTCTATCTGCACTAAGCGTAGACAGAGGTAGAAATTGGGGAGAAAGCAAAGGGAGGAGACAACAGTTGCCGCAGAGACTAAATCATTTTTCAGTTCAGCAATTACACTAGTTGACTTGACTTGCACCTTCCTCGAAATCTCCAAAAAAATGATCCAACTCAAGCACCTTCCGCGAAAATCATTTTTTAATTCAGCAATTACACTAGTTGACTTGACTTGCACCTTCCTCGAAATCTCCAAGAAAATGATCCAACTCAAGCACCTTCCGCGAACAAAGATTCAAAGCGTTCACACAAATGAAGAAAGGCAAATTAAGACATAATCATGAGCTCATACGTTTCATTAAGACAAATTTGTTATAAAAATGGATGACCCAAATAAAAAATATGCAACATCCACCGTTTCTTGCCGGTCAACAGACGTTCAAGATGCGCTGCCTACTTTTCACATCTCTTGGCTTTAACAAGGAAGACATAGTTTTCTTATATAAAGGTCCATCAGCTTACAAATATGTAGATAAAATACAGAGAAGAAAAAATACAATCTCTTCCATTGCTTTGTAATTTCAGTTTGATAATGAGATAACTACTGCTATTATTCTGAGAATGTAAACACACTTGTCGGACTTGTAAATATTATATATTTATTTCTTTATACTTGTAACATAAATGGTACATCACGTGTTATTATATAAATAATAAAAAAAAATTTTTATGTTATAAATTTTTTAACATAAAAATCTTATCATTCGTATAAATATACATAATATATCATTTTATATAAGTACATATAATGTACAACCTGTATTTCGAACGTATTAAAAACTATCTTCACGAGATGTCAGAAAAGGGAAATAGAAAATCAGACAAAGTAGGGAAAGAGGGAAACAGCAGTTGGGTGATGGTGGTCACATCTAAAAAGGAAAATAATAATTTATTCAAATAGATTTGGGGTGGTTGTGATTAGGGATGGTTCGGTATGGGATACCATACCGAAACTAGTATCCCGAATCCCAAACCGAAATTTTTCGGGACGGGAATTTGAAGACCAATCCCAAACCAAATTTTCGGGAATCCCAAATTTTCGGGAATCCCAAATTTCGGGAATCCCGAAATATTTTAGGGATTTTGGGACAAATCGGGAATCCCAAATTGAAATATGAAATTATGAATTGTTCTTCAAATATATAATTCAAGAACACATTCATAAACTAGGAATTTCATTTCATTCACACTACCATTTAATTGAACACTAGCATGCTTGACTCTTTTTATCATAGTCAAAATTCAAATTAATTAAACTCTTTTTGCAATCTGTTGAGAGACAAAAAAATCAAGCCTTCTGAAATCATCAGCCATAACAGCAACAATAATAAAATCCACATGAATATCAAACAGAACATGAAAAATATGCAAGGTGTAGGGCATTCTAGGTTGCTGAGCATGAATTAGAAACTACTAGCATCAATTATAAAAGAATAATATATATATGTATAAATATATATATAATAATTAATATTATATATTTTCAGTTTGGTATGGGATTCCCGAAATATCGAGAAGCCAATCCCGAATCCCATACCTAAATTTTGGGATTGGTTTGGGATAGCATCCCGAAAATTTCGGGAATTTCGGTTTGGGAAATTTTTGGTTTGGGATTGAGATTTTTTCGGTTCGGTTCGGGATTTTTGGGAATTTTTTCCACCCCTAGTTGTGATGAGCCAGCAACTTCACACGCATCTGCACCAAGGTCAGCGAATTAAAATTTGTACACCAGAGCGTCGGCAAAGAGAGGCAAGAAGAAAAATAGTAAGTTAATTTTACTTTCTCTTTATTACCATTAATTTTATTATTAATGTGATTAGCAGGTCTATAGTATGAAAGGTGCGGATTCATCGCTCATCCTACGTTAATATATATATGAATGTGGTATTGTTGTCCTTCTAATAATAATTGTCACTTTCTTTAAGTTTTGATACTTATGTAAATTATGCTGAATTAAAGTTTTTATCACAATCATTACTTAATTAAAGCAATTTGTTTACAGTGACTAGTGACTGGAATTACAACCTTATGCTTTAGTTTATTTATTGTACCACATTTTTGTAATATATACTGGACCTAAAGTTCCGTGTTAAAATTAAAACCTGAAGTTTCTTGACCCTCATCATATAAAGATGGTTAGACCTAAAGTTCGATCATATAAAAAGATCGAACTTGAAGTTCCTTGATCATCATAATATAAAATGATCAAACCCGAAGTTCCTTAATCAAATTCTAAATAAAACCTAAAGTTATTAAATCAATTGAGAGAACATCGTTTCCTCAACTAAATGAATATAACAACCATTAAGCACTCAATCCACAATTTAGGGATAGACAAAATACTCATAGTTATGAGTAACCGCGGTTACCCGTCCATTTAAAATTAACAATTACGGTTATAGATAACCATTTAAACAAAAAAACAATTATGGGTATAACCGTTTAAATAACGGTTATGGGTATTACCCACAATTATAACGGATGACTAGTCTCCAAAAAAATCGTTCGTAAGTGTAGGAACATTTGCTAACGATCAGTTCTTGATATTTTTAACTGTTGGTTCTCTAACAACATATTTAATTAGTTCTTTAACAATCAGTACTTTAACAATAAATTTAGATTAAAAAATATCTTTAATTAGTTCTCTCTAATAATCAGTTGTTGATATTTTTAACCGTTATCAATCAGTTCTTGATATAAACTCACTACCATATGGATCTTATAATTGAAGAGTTGCTTATACGCAGAAAAATGTCAAAAATACATGAATTTTCTTTTCAATATGCTTTCTCAAGTGAGAGGTATTTTGTTAGTAACAAATCAATTCTTAGCAAATATATTATATTACATTTATTGATAACAACTAAAAATATTGTTTTTAAACCTAATAATTAGAATTGTATGAGGATTTGAAAGATTGAATTACGAAAAATGCATGCTAAACGTGCCTATAACGGTATTTAATTATCAAAAAAAGAAAACTATGACATATTTTTCTCTGTTAATTTTCAAGTTGTTAAAAACAAAACATGTGAACCAGTAGAAAAAAAAGGTAAATGGGTAAAAAAAAACAAAATGGATAGACGGATAAATGGATAAATAGTTACGATTAAATGAGTGTGCGGGTATGAGTAATCATTTATAAACAGTTATGAGTATAAGTACAACCATTTAGGCAATTACTCAACGGATAAACGGTTATACGGGTATGAACATAAACGGTTATGAGTAAATAACCACGATTACCCGTCTGCCATAATCAATGCCCATCCCTAGTCCACATATTAATAAATGATAACCAGAAGTTCCTTAATTCATATAAATGAGGACTATAAGCCCTTAATACACGTACATATTGAGGATGAACATAAATTTCAAAAATATAAATTTTTAACACAAAAATCTTACCATTTGTTAAAAATAAAAAATAAAATAAAAGGGTTGAAAAGGTTAAAAGTGAAAAAGTGAATAAGACATGTGATGAGGAACAGTAGTTGGGTGATGGTAGTGACATGTGAAAAAGAGAACAAGTGAATCACAGAAAGAGAGGAACAGTAGTTTGGTGATGGTAGTGGTGACATGTGAAAATGAAATATAATAATTTTTTCAAATATGGATGGTTGTGAGTGGAAAAGGATCGATCTTTATCTTAAGGATCTTAAAGATTCTATAACCTTCTCGGTTCATCGTACATAAGAAGTTATTTTAAAATTTAAAATTTAAAATTAAATATGAATAATATTTAATAAAAATTAATCGCTAATATACGATGAATGAATAAAATCACTAGATCTCTAAGATCCCTGCCGGACCCTTTTCGTTGTGAGTAACCTGAATGAGCCAACAACCTCACATGCGTCTACACCAACGTCAGTGAATTAAAATTCGTACACCAAAGTGTCAGCAAAGAGGAGGGAAGAAAAATAGTAAATTAAAAAAAAGCAAGCTTTTTCCCTTTAATTGACGTGTTTACACGTTCAAAGTTTTGAATTTTCTCGGTTAGTGACCACTTTCTTTTAAAAATTTCTGAACGCCTTCTATTGAGTTCTTGTTTATAATTTCTAAAAGCAGAAGAAAAATAAGTAAATTTCACACTACAAAATCATCAAGGACTAAGAATATAGTCCTACACCTTAAGATTTAAAACATGTCTTTCAAAAGCTATTAGAAGGTCATAAGAGAGCCCAAAACTTAATCTAAAACTAAACGAGATCATATCATCTATACGAGAGTAACTTCTACGTCATCGTGTGTCCCATGCCAAATTAATTTAGTGTGTGTACACACACACACACACCACGTGATAACATCGTATCATGGGCACGTACAAGACACCACCATGATAATGCACCTATGCCATGAAAGTCCTCACTGGAGAATCTCTTAACAAAACATGCGACCCCATGTATGTTTTTGTCTCACCCTAATTTGAGAGTTGCCCTAGAATTAAGATGGGACAATTAGTTAGCGTATTAACAAAACCAATGTTTCAAGTTTATTGGCTATTATTGTCACGCCCGAATCCCAAGATAGATTCAAGATCGACACGCGACGTCACCATGTACCTGTGCATCCACCATGCCTCACCTCCGAAACATGGACAAAACACAACTCAAGGTCCAATGGCGTAGTAACCTTTTTGTTTACTTTATGGATGTATCTACCCTTTGTATTAGACTACCTACGTACCCTCAAACAGGATCAAATCATTCATAGTTCACCGAATCATGCCTTCTGTTATGGCAATGCATGATATGAATTCCAGTGATACTAGTAAGTTCAACAGAAAATAAATAAATAAATATATATATATATATACACACACACACACACACAAGTTATCCTTAATAAGAAACAATTCCATCCCTTTCAGGTTTTATACGTATATATTCGTTCCAACTTCAGACATGTGCAACAGGTCTGATAATGTTAAACAAATGGAGACCTTAAATAGATATTTCATACATAGGACAATTACCACATATGCCTTTTCAACATTTATACCCAAAAGGTCATATTGTTTCATATGTTAAAATAGGCATCTGTAAAGTTGGGAGAGCATTGGTTTGTCCAGGGTACATAATCTAATACTGCATAAAAGTAGTAAGAAATAAAATATATGCTATCAACTAGAGGGCATAGAGTACAAACTAAGAGATTCACTAACTGGCGTGCAACCACCATTTGTTCACCAAAATTAAACTAAACTCACCACATCCACAAATACCCAATTACCCAAATCAATAAAATAACAAGAAATATTTCTGAAAAAAAGTTCGGAAACAGTTGAATCAAAGACGGGAAAGTGAGGGATTCATGAATTGAATAATCAAATGGACAAAGAAAGCACCTTGACGAGGCAGAGGATTCCCTGTGCCGTTGAGCTTTCCTACTTTTTCCCTTCCCCTTCAATTTTTCCCACTTCTTGGCACCTTATCGCACGATTCCCCCATACCCTATCCTGCCTTCCAGAAGCCTCCTCATCTTTCCCTTTCTCTTTTATAATCTTCATATTTTATAATATTAATATTATTCTACTTCTCCCTCTTAAAATTCCGAAGGTAATATCCAATTAACCAACTAGAATATGGATTTGGATCCTCTCCTGAGCTATCCTCCTCATCAATCATTATGGGTCGTTGGATTTTTATCCAACGGCTACAATCATTATAACTTTAAAGGGACCTCCTGTTTGTAGTCGTTGAATACAAATTCAACGACCTATGATGATTGATGAGGAGGATCCTCTCCATTAGCTCAGGAGAGGATCCAAATCCCTAGAATATTATCAAAGGCATATATAATTGTTTTTTTTTATTTTTTTATTGTCATAGTATTGAGGATGCAGATATAATTGTTTATTGAGTTAATCACTTCGATCAACACTCAAAAAAAATTATCACCTTTTAGCATTAAAATGTTATATAATGAGTTAAATAATACAACTTACATACAGAGTTTCACAATACTTGTCAAGAGCTCAAAGGTCAAGCGAAGCTGACTCTTCTCTTTTTAGGGTATTTTGGTCATTTCACAATAAATGAATTATTTCACACAAAAAAGTAGGGAAGAGTTATAACAATCTATCCCTCTTAAGAAAATTTCATTTCCAAAATTTCTACCACATAATTACCAGAAAAGATAGGGATACTAAGTTCGCATATAACCTTCAATTCACATGTAACATTCTTGACTTCATGATTACTCCCTTAATTTATACCACATAATTACCAGAAAAGATAGGGATACCAAGCCATTTTGGCATTTATAATACCAAACCACATATTAAGTTGTTTGCGAAAAATTCTACATGCGTCTTAAAAGAAACGTATTTCAAGGCGCTGTTTGCAACTCGTATGTTGAAGGGCTTCACCATCAGCATGTGCCTTTGGAGACTGAGGTCCCTACTGAGTGTAGAGGTGGGTTCAAAAAAACCAAAAACCAAAAAAAACCAAACCAAACACCGAAAAGAAACCGAACTGAATTATCAAAAACCGAACCAAACCGAAATAGGTTGGTTCGATTTCGGTTTCAATGATTTGAAAATCGACCGAACCGAATGGAACCAATATTTAATTATTTTATATAATATTCAAATTAATTAATTTTTATATATTTAATTATTCTCTCTCTCCTCACTTTCTCTCTCTGCCTTTCAAGAGCTCTTTTTTTTTTTTTTTTTCTTTCATTTGTTTGTTATGTTGTTTTCTATGCAGTAAAATGTCCTCATATTTTTTTGGTCCAACATTAAGTACTTATATTTCCAACATTAAAAACCTCATCAATGGCCTTCTCTCTAATAAAATCCTCACGTTGTGAAAGAAGCTGAAAAATCTCTCAAGCTGCACTTCATTTTTTCATCCAACATTAAAATCCTCGGAAACCTCACGCTCCACATTCGTCTTGTCTCTAAATCTCTCACCTTCTTACAACTTTTGTAGCCTTGCTGGGTTGATTCATTTGGATGAAAGGATAACGTTTTGTCTATTACTTTGAATTATGGATGTTTGATTTGGTTAAAAAAAAAAAAAAAAAAAAAAAAAAACGGAACCGAAACAATACCAAAATAAACCGAACCAAAAATAAATTGAGAAAAACCAAACCAAACTAGACCAAATAGTAAGTTCGGATTGATTTTCGGTTTTGGCAAAAAACTGAACCGAATGGAACCAAACCCACGCCTAACTAAGTGTGTGAATCTCACACCAAGGATTTCAAGCCTTATCTAGTATCAAACCTAACCATCCCTGTGCTCTATCTTATTCAGCATGTGTTGTGTATGTACTAAGCTCAAATGACTTCACACATGAGATGACGTGTTAAGAATGAAAACTGAAAACTAAATGGTTATCAAAACACCCATAACTTTTCAAAATTTAGCTTTCAATTTTTAAAGTAGTTACCAAACTAGTTTTTAGTTTAAAAAAAAAACATCAAAACTATAAAATAAAAACTAAAAATTAAAATATAAACTAAAAACTAACAAAATGGTTATCAAATGGCTCCTAAAACTAAAAATTAAAAGTTTAAAGCAAAATGGTTATCCAACGGATGAGATTTTCAATCTTTCATTAAATTTGGTCTATTTTATTTCGAAGAAGGTTTAGTTCGAGGCTATGCTGTTTCTAAGCCATCCTCACTTTCATGGCAAGAAGTCCATAGTAGTGTTCGGGGCTTCACAAGACCATTAGTTTCCAAACTTTTAAAACCAAGTCAATTTGAGAACTAATCTTTTTTTCAATTGGGAATGATAAAAGTGTGAAAACGATGGTGATTTTTCTTAGTGGTGTGAAAGTTACCAAAGAATATCTGAAACTGTTGCAACCAAACAAATGCATCACTGTTTTGAAACCAAGACTAAATACAATTTGTTCTGGTCATAAATAAAAATAAGATCTGCTGCAGAGTTAATCTATTTTTATTTACTAAATGTTGCGTCCGGCCAACCAACTTCAAGGCCTAATTCGGGATCATATCCTAAGGCTCGAATGGTTGACTCTAATCACTTTACTACCATATGAGAGCTTAAACTTGACATTCCCTAAAGTACGTATACCACGCAGACGACCAAACCCGAGAATATCTCATCTTCTTAAATGCCGATGAACGCATCATCTGATAGACTGATGCCACTACAGCACTCGTTCGAAATGATACAGGACATAACTGAAGGCCACAAACCAGGAAGTGCAGTCATTGTCAGTGTCAATTGACTAATCTACCCCGGCTCCAACTCAGTGATGAGATTGATACAAGACCTTCATCAAACTCAATCTTTACGATTATATACCTCAAGTGATTCTTCAATTAATCCAATTGCTTTTCAGCATAACCCAAATTGCTCTTCAACATAACCCCTAGCTCTTCAGCTACAATCTCAAAGCCGTTATTCGAAGCAAACATTGCCTACAATCCTTGAAATCCAGCCACTCTTGAACTCCTCTATGAGGCATATGTTTCTTCTTTAGTCCACTCTGATACCAACAACCTCAGTGGACTCGATGGACTCCTCTTGCATTATTTTACCCTTCATAGCCTAGGTCATTCTAGAGACTATTGATTTTCTATATGTTTTCCGTCTATTTACTTATCAAGTTATGTAGATCGACTCATTAACCCCCTAGATCTTTTTGCAATTGACTGCAATCATTACTTCATTATGAAATGATTACATTTAGTTTCTCGTTTTAGTTTCTATTTCTCTCTCATTTACTCTTAGGCAAATACACACAAATCACATTATCTATTCTAAAACTAGGGAGCAATTGACTGTTCATTGGGCTACAGTCAATTGTTTGCCCCTTGATTTCATCTTATTTACAAAAAAACCATGAGAATTGGGCTGGGTTTGAAGGATATTATTTGAACTAATAAGGGTGATTTTGTCCGGACGGTTTAGGACGAAGTACCCCTTCATTTCACCTTATTTGCAAGAAACCCATTATATGTGGACTAGGTTGGAAGGGCAATTTTGTCCTCTCGGTTTTGAGTGAATTAAGGGGTTGCCGTGTAAGGGTTGCACTTGCTGTCCTTCATTGATGGTTTCGGGGAAATGAAGCTCTCACAGAGAGCGGAAGAAACGGAGAGACAGAGAGACAGACAGAGAGAGAAAGAGAGACAGACAGACAGACAGACAGACAGAGAGAGAGAGATGCCGAGGGGAAGACAGCGCAGGGGAGAGGTATGGCTGATGGGTTATCCGGATCTACCGCTGCATGCCTGGATTTCGAAAGCTAAGAGAGAGAGAGACAGAGAGAGAGAGAGATGCCGAGGGGAAGACTGCGCAGGGGAGAGGTATGGCTGATGGGTTATCCGGATCTACCGCTGCATGCCTGGATTTCGAAAGCTAAGTGCTTTTAAATTTATTTTTTTTTCTATCAGCTTAGATTGCTCGGTGAGATGTTTAGGTGTGCCAGATTGCTCGGCCTTCTTCCTTCTGCTTCTGATCGCCCGAGGTGTTTGAAATTTCAGTTTTTGCACGTAATGCTGCTCTTAAGCCCTCAAATTCGATGCGTTTCGTGTTTAGTTGTGTGAAATTTGATTGTGTCGGAGTAAAATCGAGTTGAAATTGCATAATTAGATCTTATAATTTGAAATGTTTGTTCCAAGTGTTTGTAATTTGCTTTATATACTGAATAACAGTTTGGTTTGGGTGATTATCTGCGGTTTCGTGTTGATTAAGAAGAAGGTTAAGTTTAATAAGTATCATTTTAAGAGCAATGCTTATTTATCTGGCAGTGGTAGATAGTTAATTCACTGTTAAGTAGGGAATGAAAATGTTGTGCTAACTGCGAAATTTAGCTGATTGGTGCAGGGTTAACATAAACGTTTATTTTCTATCCTAAATGTATTCACGGGTTGTTTACCTAATATATGGAAGCAGACATCGTGGTCAAAAAGTGGAGGAGATAGAAGAAGAATTCTATGAAGAGTTGCTACTGTATAATTATTATTATTTTTTTTTAATACATTTTCATTTGGATTTTCACAAAACATAACACATGAGTAAGTATGTTGGTTTTTTATTTTAGTTGTAGAAATTAACAAACATATATTACATACCTTTTCAGGTGATGACATCGACAGTGTTGAAATCATGGTCATGGGGTTGTGGTTTGTCAACTATTTCCAGGCCAATAGTTTATAACTATTGCCCATCTGTTCTGTTGAGGTATTTTTCAATTTTTTTGTTGTTTAAATTTATATGTTATTCATCTTTTGTGAGCATTCGTTCCAGGATTTTACGAAATTCTTAAAATTTTATTTAATTGAATTTATGGTCGTTCGGTAATTTTTTTATTTCCAGAATCTTCTAATCCTATTGATGCAACGAGTCGTAGGGGAGCCACGAGTTCACCGAAGCTTTCAAATTTTGCCCACTCACTCATTGTAATCTCCCTTTTTCTCCCTCTCTCCCTCTCTCCCTCTCTCCTGTTTTTCTATCCTATGGCATTTGGGTTTTCCCCTATTTCTCTTTCTGTTGATCTAATTTGAGGTGAAGTTTGAATTTTGGTTGAATTGGAATGTGGTTTAATGGGTTTCCTTTCGGTTATCGATTCGACTTTGGTAGGATTGGCATGTGGTTTTTCAAGCTTTTGCAACCACTTTGGGTCTGGCAAAGGTAATAGTCTTACTCTTCATTCCATAAGCTTCATTTTGTATGCCCAAAAAAATTTGGAATGGAAAACATGATGGGAGTTTTAGGAAATGCCCATGTTCTGTAATTTTCCCCATTTGTTGTTTTTTGCAATTTCTTTGATGATATTAGCCATATAAGCATGTTTTCCTCTCTTCATTACATTCCGAATCTTTAAAATCCTTGCTGATTCGTGTAATTTCTCATATATGTTTCTATGTTTGTTTGATCTTGGTTTCTAGGTTATTATCTTAATCGACAAGATGCAAAACGAGGAGTCAATCATCACCCAGCTCTACATCCCGAGAAAATGGTATTCAATCGAATTTAATCGGTGAACGTATACATGAGAGTTAACATCGTTGTTTATTTGCAAATACTACTGCTGACCTTATTCACGAACCATTTTAACATAATAGGTTCTATTTGGATGATTAGAGTTTTGAACCTTTTCTTTCCCCCAATTCCACATGAACTGAGTTTTATTGCTGAACAGACCTTGGTAAATATTTATAGCCAACTAAAAGTGTTTTCTTTTGATTATTTTCAAATATATTTTTTAGCCAATTGACAACCCTAAAAGATTTACTTACACACACATCAAATCTGTGTTTCATAAATATACCGAAGATGTAATGCTAGATATTTTTTTTATAGTTTCTTCTGCTCTATTCTATGCTGGATAATACTGTTTTTCTGTATATTGTAGATCATTAAAATTCTGCCATGTTTGTGAAATTGAGATTTTTAAATTGAAGAACTTAACAAAGAAAATTGTACATATTTTCTTGGATAAATAATATTATCCACGTCTCATGTTATATAAAAAAAATTTAAAGTACTCTCTTTGTGTGCATGAATTTGAAACTTTTTATATTTTCTAGAAAGAGAGACAATACAATTGCGTTTTATTGTTAGAGAAAGATGTGTCATTCTGGATTTGCTTATAAATGCTTAAATAATTTGTCGTTGTGCAAACAAGTCCATTGTGGGTATGAAGGGAATGTGTGAATATCTCTTACATGAATGACTTTTATCATTTCCAGAACAATGTGATTTCACTCGATTGAACCAAATTGATTTGTTATTTTCCCATTTGAAGTTGAAGAGTCGGATTGGTGGGAAGCAATTTAGAGGTACTTATCGTCTTCTAACTGGGTCAGCTGCAAATCACTACCAATGAATAACTGCGTCATCGTCTTCTTTCTTCACTTATGAGCTTTTGGGGTAAAAGGAGTCATCTGCTTCTAGGATTTCGGGGCTATATTTGTGCGTTCGTCCAAGGATTTGGTATAATTCCCCTTTTTTAATTTATTTTTTTGAAATTCTTGATGGATATTTCTATTGTTTTCTTCGATTATTTAATTGGATTTTGTTTTTTATCTTTGCCATTTTTGTTTTCGCTTTTAATTTTTTATGTTAAAAGATGTTGTATTGTGTTTTCGTACCAAGTTATCCTTATTTGTATCTCTCACCAAAATATATACATGTAAAATCGAAGGAGACTGTAGTGTAACTCATTATAAAGTGACAAGCCCTATATACATTGATGCAATAAAATATAAACGATATCAATCCCTTGCAAATAAATGTTATTATGTTAACAAAAGTAACTTCAATTCTTAATCGTTAGTTCAATTACGTTTTTTCCATTCTATCTAGAATCTTAAATAGGGAATTTCATGTGTCTTAACAAATAATTCCTGGAGTTTTATTAAATTGTTTCATCTAATGTATCTAATATTTTAATAATTGCTTATTCCTTTTGTTTGGTTAAAGTTTTGTTCCATTTGTTTTCTATATTGCCTAGCATGTTGTTCCATCGCATCAAAGAGGGCTTCTTTAAGCTTGGGTTTCTTGGCAGTGGCTTTCTCCATTGACCTCTACACCTGCGTCTCTCCTCGCTTTCCCGCTTCCTCCGGTGCAATCTCTTTTTCTTTCTAATCTCTTTTGAGTTTCTTTCAATATGTCACTTTATATAATTTATTCTTTAATGTCAGATTTGGTGAGTTTGATTTGGGTTTGTGAATGTCTTCCTGGCTTTTCCACTTTGGATTCACATAATAAGTTCAATGGTTGTAAACAGAACAGAATACTGACTTGCGAACAAGGCAATTCAAAGCTTGAAAATTTGTATGTTATGCATGAGCTGACTAATATTTTTTTGTGCACTTTATTCATGCCTGTTGTGGATAATAGCTTGAAAATTTGTATGTATTACATGAGCTGACTAATACTTTGTAGTGCACCTTTCTATGCAAATTATTCATACCTGTTGTGGATAATAGTTCCAAAACCCGTAGCGAAGTGCGGGCAATTTTTCTAGTTATCTATTCTAAAGTTGAGAAGCAATAACTACAGTCAAATCTTTGCCACTCAATTTCACGTTATTTACAACAATGTCAGCCACATGGGGCTGTGTTGGGAGGGTAATTCTCAAAAGTTGAAAGGGTAATTTTATCTGTATAATTTAGAATGGATTGCGATGGGTTGGATGATGCGGTTATTTATACGCACACAAATTAAACCCTCTTTTTATCAATTGTAGTATAAGTATAAGTAGGGATCGTTCTGGACCGGGGATTAGGAGGGATTGTTAATCACTTGGAAACTGACTCAAAAACGTAAAAACAATATAAAACACTAAACTAGACTCAAAGAATGCGAAACTAAACGTTAAAACACTAAGACAAAATGTAAATATGAAATTGATGAAATGGTGTTGAAGTTTTCCTTCTTCGTGCTAGAATATTTTTAGTATAATGGCACAAATAAGGGTGTCGAATCCACAAGGACTAATTGGACCTAAACAACTACTTGTTTTGCAAAAACTCTATAAGAGAAATAAAACTAATCAATTTAGGCAGATTTGTTGTTGTAACTTGAAAGCACAAGAAAATGAAGTAGACACAAATAAATGAATCAACAACTAATGAAATGAGATAGCACAAATAGAGATGTAGCTAGAGATTCGATTTCACCATTGCTAAGCCAAGTCCATGCTTGTTAAGTCAGATTATACTCATCCCTCTACTTATTTCTTGGGTTTGTTTCACTTAGATATGATCAGCCATATGATGTGTGGACTTGATCAAATGTCCCTAATCATGAACCTAATTGTGATGTGCAACTTTGGTTCCTAATCAAGAATATGTAGTGCATAAGAAACTTTCACAAAACCAAAGGGAACACTCGGCAGGATGTTTGCAAAACATTCCCTTCATTCATTCACATATCCACCAAGATTATGCATGATGTGTGCTTTAATCTTGGCTAAACAACCTGTGGTTAATTCAAATGATGATCAAGCACTAAAATCAACACACTAAGTCACAATTAAATCGGAGAATGAAACAAGAAATAGATAGATTAAATGAGAATTCTGAATTAACTACATGACACTCTTGCAAGGCTACATCGAATCCCTAGAGAGAGATTAGTTACACTTCATGTTTACAAAAGGTTTGACATAAAAATATATAACATGAGTGAACATAGGATTAAGAAGAAAGAACCCTTGAAGCCAAACTGATGTCGAAAGAGGAAGTTCCTCATGGTACAAAACAAAGAGAATCAAAGAAACACCTAAACATTCCAACAACTCAAACTTGAATTGTATGAACGTTTAGGCCCTCTTATCTTCCTTTTCGTCGTAGCACAAGGTCTAAGGGATGTTGTTGGTGTGTTGAATGGATTGGGGAATTATGGAAATGGATGAGGAGTGGTGTTTGGATTATAAGGGAAGATTGGATGTGTTTGTGATGTGTTGTGTATGAAAATGAGATGTGATTTTTGTGTATGAATGCATGGGTTTTTATAGGGGGAATGGGAGAATATGTGAGTGATTGTTTAAGAGTGAATGTGGTTGTTATGATTGAGAGTGCATGTGGATGAAATAATGATGGAAAAAGAGCTAGGTTGTTGGTGTGTGAATGCATGTGTTGAATTGGTGGTGCAATGATGAAAGAGTAAGTGCATGTGTGTGTGAATGGTGGTGCAATGATGAAAGAGTAAGTGCATGTGTGTGAATGGTGGTGCAATGATGAAAGAATAAGTGCATGTGTGTGTGAATGGTGTTTCTTGATGGTTTTGGGGTTGTGATGCATGTGAATGCATGTGGCTAAGGGTTGTTGATTGGGCTAGAGGTTTTGCATGGCTCAAAGGATTATTTGATTGGGCTAGGCCCTTTGTTTTATGTCCAAAGTGCATACAAGGCTTTCAAATTCGTCCAACACTTTGGCTCCAAGCATATGCTATCCATTCCAAGCCCAATTTTGCTCCAAAATGCTCCAAAATGCATCTTTTTGCTTCCTTAGCCATATGAACCTAAAAACACACGAAAATGGCTTAAACTACTAAAACAATTATGAATTAACAACATAGATGCACGAAAACAAGCTAAGTAAGTCGCCTAAATATGCTCCTATCATTAGACGCGGGCGCTATCCTCTCTCTCTACTTCTCCTCTTTCTCCGCTCCCCATAGCTCTTGACATGAAGCACACAAACCAAGTAGTGACGGTCGAAAGCCTCAAACATGGCGGAGGCGAAATTGAGGTACAGTGACGGTCGACAACCGCCTCCGGTGTCGATGAATTTGGCCGTCGGAAAACGTCCTCACTCCGATTATGGTATGTTGAATTTCTCGATCTTCCCTTTATTTGAGTCTCCTCTCTCCTTTTGCGTTTGTTTAGGGTTTATAAATTAGGGTTCTTAGGGATTTTAGGGTTTTCTCGCTTTTTTTTTCCTTCAGAAATTGCACTGGATTTCTTAGATTGGAGTTGTTCTTATTTTGAAAAAATTGGACTAATGTTGATTTTAGCTTTCGTCTCTCTGGTAATTACTCTGAAACCCCAAAGGATTTGAAATTTCTGGTAATTGTTCTCGTTGTTTTTGACAATTTGTTGTTAAGATTTGTATAAATTGCTGCCATTGTGTTTTGAAGTGTTATGATTATTTCAAAGAAAACCGATTCTATCAATTGCAATTCTGTAGATGGCTAATGAAATAATGGCCTGCGAGAGGAAGGAGGAAAAAAAAAAAAAAAAAAAAAAAAAAAGCATAGAAAACACCATCGGATGATGTTTTAATCAATTGAGAAAACTGTAATTACTCACATTTTAACAAACTAAGGTTTCTTATTTCACTTCTTTGCAAGAAGCTATTAATTCTGCATCATCAGTGACTCAAACCTTAAGCGGAGAAGTGGCTGACGGTCAACGTAAATCCTCCGGTCACAGAACTCACTAATGGACCTTTGGGTGGTCTTCATGAGAAGGTTGATTCGATCTTAAATATGTGGATATGTAACTCCAAATGTTCAATTTTATCAAATGAGTGTTGGTTGGTTGGCTATTTTAATCATGAAAAGCAATTTATTTTAGTTGAGCAAACATAATGCATGGACTTGGAACTTCTTCCTTTGAATTGTACTTGCAAGGGTGTATGATAAATTTAGTGGGATTTGAGCATAAGCCTGTTGCCAGCCCAATACCACTGATCGCATCCCGCAAGATTAATTTATCCACATTGGAGAATTTCTCATTAACCATTATACAATTCTCCTGCTTTTTTTTTTTTCAATTTAAATTTAAATATAAATTTTAAAATTTTGGTTTTGATTATGCAGTTCGTGGATTCCGTGCTGCTGTGGTATATTTAAATACTGCTGTCCTTTGGTTTTCGATTTTGTGAAATGTTTTGGAAGCGGGAGTGTGTGAAATGTGTTGATGCTGATGATAGTGCCAAATTTGGTGACACTCCTCAACTAGCAGAGCAGGTAACAGAGCTTCTTCCAACTCAAATTTAATGATTCAAGCTGCCTAAGATTTGCATAACATTCCCAAGTTGTAGTCGATGTGCCTGAGTAGTTGAGTGCTTGGCTAATGAATGTAACCGCTAAGATTTTGATTTTTTTTTTTTTTTTTTTGTTTTGTTTTGGGGGGGTGGGGGGGATGGTTAAGAAACAACATTGCTAATTTCGGATTTATGGGTTTGAATTTTTGTTGAGTATGTGATTCCGTGTTCTATGTGTGTTGATTGACTGATGAAAAAATGTAGCCATAAAATTTTGATTTTGACAATTTTGATTTTGAGATTGCCTTTTTATACAATCTTTTGGTTAAGAAGTCAATTCTACGCGCTTGCTTCACATGCCTGTTGTTAACCTTCCAATAGTGACATGCTTGTTTTCACTTTCTCTCAAGTCTTCCCACGCACTGAAAGCGTAAGCAACACCCAAAACAAATACACGTTGAAGTCAGACTCTATTCAAGTTTTGACACCAACACTACCAAAGATTAAATAGAATACGAGCACAACCTTTTCACCCAATGATTGGAAATGATTGATTGAAGCCGCCCAAGAAAATTCATAAGGTTAAGTTGCAATCGTATAAGCAGAGTGTGGGTGAGCAAGTGCCCGCGAGTGATCCTCTCCTTTTGACACGGTCACCACTCAACACTCAAAACCACAAACACGTTTCTAGAAACAAAGAAAAATAATAATCAGAGATAGAGCAACCAAGATATATTGTACATCGATGGGATCGATGACAGTTGAAATTAACTAATTTCAGTTGGTTGCGTGCATGCATGCAATGCAGGCGTTCTTGGCTCTTCCATTACTACAACCTTTATAACTCGAACTTTTTGCAATCCTCAGATCACAAAGCCTTGGTTCAGAAAAGCCCCAGCCACCCAATGTTTCAAATTTGGCGAGTTGATGATGCCCTGCTCGCAATCCTTTACCTGTTTTAACAAGTATTAACAAATAATTAATTAGTGAAAGACTGAAAACTTGCTGACAAAGAGAGGAGTAACGGTTTTCACTCATATTTAAAAAAATATATATATATATATATTTATGTTTTTATTTCCCTACATCTATTGGATAATTGGATTAACAAAGCAGGAGGTTAAATCATGTACACAGATAATTACATAAAGTGTAATTAGGATTGTAAAAATTGTCAACCAGGGATAAAGTAGAATATCATATTGTACTGATATATACATACATTCAAAGTGAACGCTAATTCAAATCTGTCTGCTAAAATTGTGTTTAAGTTAGAACTCTGAACATTGAAGCATGCAAGAGATTCGAGAGCCTTGTAAAGTGCTGTAGCTACTCCTTGTCCCTTGTTGCATGCCACCTTCACATAAAAACCTTTTTCCTCTACTTGAGACACGTCTATCTGCAGAAAGGCATGATACTTAATTAAGTACAAGGGAAAATTACTTTATTTGCAGAAATTAATGGCTAATAAATTACAATCAAAATGGTTATAGACCTGAATGATGCCCTTAGAAACTAAATGGTTATTGTCTGAAACTTTTTTCTTGTTTTTAGTTTTTGTTGATCCTTGTAGATATCCCATATGCTCATCTGCTCCTGCTAATGATGCTTCAAGGCTTGCAATCTCAGCATTTAACTTCTTAGCATGCATTTGCAAGTCTTGTACATACAATACAGCATCTCCAACAATGGAGGCCTTGTCCATCTGTGCATATAACTCCAAAAGATTAAACAACAATCGTGCTTGCATAATTTGTTTGTTCTTCATATATATCGTTGAACAACTCATACTTCAAACCGAAAGAGCCCGTTTTGATAAAAAATAAAAATAAAAATAAAATAAAATAAAATGTAGGACACATTAATATTAGAAGTTTTTCGATAAAACTAGCAAAATTTTACCTATAATGCTAGTTTGTATAATGGTTTTCAGGAATATAACAAAAAAGTAGGATATGGTCCACGTGTTATCACATATTGGGAGAGTAAAACTTGCACTGCAGTAAATAACTTACTTCTACTAACACTTACCTTAGTTATGTTAGGAACCAATGACCGCAATTCATAGAGCCTTTCCTTCATTCTTCCCCTCCTCTTCCTCTCTGACACCAAAGTTCGTGACCGATCAACCTTTTGCCTCTTTGTAGTCGTCGTGGTTGTGTTTGTGTTTGTTGTTCCAGACGAATCTTCCCCATCATTATAGTCTTCTTCGCCCTTCATTTCTTCATCAAAATTTGGTAATGTAGTAAGCACAAAAGTGCTCGGGTCAGGTAGAAATGCATCATTGAAACCAAACATAGGACCTGGAGGAGTAGTACTAGCTGGACCGAACATGTTATAATCATCCAAGCAGCCATTGACCATAAGTTCACAATCAAAATTAGCTATTGGATGTTCACCTTCGCCACCGCGAATAAGATCAACGAATTGATCAAAGTTTGCATCATCTATGAAATCAAGTAACTCAGAGTTGTTGATGTTATGACATGCTAGATGGTTTCCAAGCGCATCCATTTCGTATTCCTTGTTTGATGGTGAGGTGCAGCTGCTAATTGAGTGACATAAAGTATATATAGAGTTCCTGTTTATGTTAAGTGTGAAAGGAATCAGATGGGGGATTTTTTAAGACGTTTGAAACTGTAGCTCTTACTATATAAGTATAAAATACTATTGGTCGTATATGTGTGGACTAAATGATGTAATTTACATAAAATAAACCACCAAATAAGCATCAAAGTTTCGTTCACACTGAACGTTACTATAATAAAATTATATATACTAAAACTCAGTTGGGTTTCGGCACTGTTCATCAATAGTGTCCGGACGGATCTGCCCCTGTCTTCTCTGCTTTCTTCAGTTTCTTTTGCTTGCTTCGTGTGTTGGAGAGACCCTTATTGTTATCCTTCTTTTCTTCAGGATTCTTTCACTCTTTGGCCACGTGTTGATCACCCTGGGTATCTTTTTTTCCATTCTGACTCCCTGCTTTATTTTATTTTTTGCGTCGCCATCCGACTCTCTCTTAAATTCCAGCGTTTTATCCTTACCTAATCCACACTGCAGCAATGGTACATGCCTTTCCACCAAAAAATAATTAAAAAACCTTACCTCATCACACCTGGCAGCAATTTCTTTTTCTTTTTCTGTGGTAGTACCAATTTCTTTTTCTTGAGAATTTCTTGGGAGTTTTAGCAAAACATTCATGGTATTGCTCACTTTTAACGTTAAAGACATTTTTACTTTAAAAAGTCACTCATGGTATTATTTACTTACAATACATTTTTATCATCTTGGTTAAAACTCAAAGTTTTCAAGTCATCTTCATTAGTTTTTCTGAATTTGTTTTTACTGATTGAGGTAGTCTCGTCGCTGCATTTGGTGGGCCGTCGGGCTCGTATTGACTTGAAAAAGGAGTTTCCAGTTTTAACGATTGTATTAAACGTTAAAAAAATTCTCAGTGTAGTAGTAGTACAGTTAGCGCTAAACCCTCACTATTCAACACGATGTGCTGGACACATAATAATCTTTTTCAAACAAATCATGAGTCGTGACAATCAAATTGTTGCATACATAAAAATATTAGGTGCTTCTTTGACTTTGAGAGCGAGCTCTCTTGCGTCACTCGCTATGTCATTTCGGGGCCGGATTAATTAGGGCCATGGCCCATGACGGTCGGACCCTGATAATGTTCATATAAACTGATTAATTAAGCTTAACATTTTTATTCTCATTACTTTGCTCCTCCGAAGTCGGAATGGATTTTTTTTTTTTTTTTTTTTTTGGTAAAAAGGTAAATATTGCCACAAGAAGCAAACAAACTTACATACTATACAAGCAATGGTCCAAAGACAAAAGTACATAGACAAGAAAAATAGACTAGCCAAGCAAACCAAAGCAAAGCCCAACCAACAGCGTGGGTCCAAACTAGAAAAAACCAAAGAAAGCCGAGAATTCAGCAGCAACCATCGCTGCAACAGTATTTCATGATTTGCCTAATTCCAAGCCTCCAACATCACGCTGACTCGTCAATCATAGAATCCAACCTCAAGCACCACCTAGTACGCAACCTTAATTGAAGAAATCAAGCGACCAGAAGAAGAATTCTGGCTACCAGAAGAAAGAAGTCCGTGAAAACCACGAGCAACACTGCCATCAAGGGCAGACATAGAGAAGGAGGTGGTGTTGGGAACACCCGAGCCTGTGTGCACTGAAGCTTTACACACCATCTCAGTAAAGCATATTGGAGTATGGATGAACAAGGAGGAGGGACGCCTGTGGGATAAGAAGAAAAGGGAAAAACAAAATAGAGAGAAGGGGAAAGCGCAATCGAAGGTAGGAAGAGGAGACAACGAAAGGAAGGGGAGAATGGCTAACCAAACCTAGCCGAAGCTAGGGTCTATGTTCTAGTGAATCCACTTTCTTTTCTAATGGAGTAGGATTCTCTTCTCTCTTTTTTTTCCCTCCCATTTCTTCCCCTCCTATTTGAACAGTCAAGCAACGTCAATATTTTATATTAATTTTTTTATAGAAAAAGAAAGACTAAATAGAGAATGTGAAAGGAGAGGATGGAAGGGATGGGAAGGGGATGGAAAGAGGACATGAGAGAATTATAGTCCTTTTCTAATAGCTTCTAGGTTACATAGTACTTTTTTGTTTTTTTTTTCCAATGTTACGTAGTACTTTCAAGCTTTCTATTTTTTGCAGTTTTATATTTGTTGTTATTGTTGGAAAATGATAAGTTTAGGGTTTGGGCCCCGTCCGTTCAAGTTAGGTTTTCGTTTAGAGATTAGAGTTTAGTGTATTATAAATGGTATGCATGTTATTTACTTGTAAATAATAAGTCAATCTAATAGTCCTCAGTTTGTAGTTGTCTCAACATTCTCGTTTATTTGTTTTTCATTAATAAAATAATGTTCATAGTTATATTTCGTTTGATCGTCCCTTCGTTTAGTTTCAACTTGGTATAAAAAAAAGTTTGATTCTTAGGGGTTTTATTTACTTCTGTTTTGTTCGTATCAATTTATCTGTTTCCATTGTTGTTTTGTCCAGTTTCGTTCCAAGAAACTTTTTGTTTTCTGGTTTGAGTTACCCTTTGTTTGTCGTTCATAGTCAAAGGAAAAAAGAGAGTATGTTGTAGTCTGGAGCTGAGTCGCATCGAATCAGCTGCCATTGAAATCAATTGTTGTGCACCACTGACCACCACCTTCTGATGAAACCAATTATGTCTTTGTCTAGCACCACCATCTGCAAACGTAGTCGGCTGAATCGCATGATTGACCTGCATCTAACCTGATGTTACCTATGATCAACTGTTTTCGATCAACACTACCGCACCACCACCAACCTAGAAATTTAATAAGTCCAGTCTCGACAAACCCGAATCTAACTATGCCAGTCATCGTGAGGAACACAATTTCCTTACGTTCCTTCATACAAATCAATTTCGTCTGGGGGACAATGTTTGAGCCTAAATTAACATTTTAGGCCGAATTAAGTCTCGACAATCTCAACCTAGTAGTGTTAAAGTAGCCAAGTCATAAACAAAGTAGGATTGTCTAAGAACTAGAGTGTGGCCAAGTCCCAAATAAAGTGTGACTATTTGAAGATCAGGTATGGTCTTTGAATAGAAGCTCGAACTGATCAGGATTGGTTTTGGATGGGATATGAAATGATCCTCAAATGAGTTTAGGTTTAGAATCCTAGTTCAAGATAAGGAAGGTGAGACTTCGCGATAAAATTTCGGCTAAGAATAATTTCGAGTATATTCAAAGAATATGCCTAGGAAATGGAATATTATCATAATTTTATCAATCGACAGGCTTGGGCACCAAGAAATGTATCCTATAAATACAGTAGGGTGTTCAATGTAGAAACCTCATTCGACACAACAAACAACTTAAACGCTCTACGGGAAAATCCTTGCTTTACGTGAAACCTTCTCACACTTTTTGAGAAAACACTAACTATTCACCTCCCATCAATACATATTCAGTTTGGACTAACAACATTGTGCTGACAACCGGCGACATATTCAGTTTGGACTAACAACACTGAAGTTGTAGAATCAAGTGATCAATGAGCATCTTCAGTTTGAATTAACATCATTACTTCTGGTTGGTTGGTTATTTATCCAAGTCTCAAGCGATAAAGAGTCTTACTTTTTCATAGAAATAGGCCATTCCATTAGCTTCCCAACGAGTTGAAGTGTTCTTTGATAATTTATTCTTAAGTACATTTTGAGTTTGGCATTTAGACGACTGAACCACATCCACCATAAAAATGCTTATCTCCGTTGCGTACTTGTGTCCCTATAGGCTGATACTGATTTAACGCACCTATATTCTCACGAATATAGTTGAGGCAGCCGAACCTGGAGCAGGAGTTCCTGAACTTCATAGTGATCTACGCAACCTTGTCTTTAAGTTCTAGAACCCAAGGCCGAGACGTATTCCTTCGTCGGTCGTAATCACTACAGTACAGAAATCAGCAACTCATTCAACACCACCACCACCAAATCTATTCTACTCGCCTGACCAAGCTCGGTTACAATTTGGCACGTCCACATTCACAAGACAGATAGTTAGCTCATAGTTACTCGATATGCGCTTTGTTATTTTTAGGGTCAACAATACTGTTGAAGTTATTTTAATTGATATTGCTCTTCCTTAAATTAATAATGAGGGAGGAAATGAGGTAAATTTAAAAAAAAAAATAAAAAAAACCAATCATCTTTTGACAACGTCCACGTAAGCTATATATATGTAAGGAGCACTCCAAAATGGTGAAACATTCAAAATACCATAAATTGCCCCTCAAAAAGAATGCTGCTAGACCCACCTCATTGTCCTATTTTTCTACCCACATTATAATTTCACCCACCATAAAAAGTTAAAAAATTGAAACACTATTTCTCTACCCACTATTATACCTAAAATAACCTCAACTATACATTTAAATTCTTTTTAATTTGTAGTAGAATAAATATTAGCTAATAAGCCCAGCGACTTTGTTTTGCAAACCCAGCAAAAGATACGAAGAGCTTCCTCCCCACGATCTTGTTTTGCAAACCCAATGATGATGTTGGTCCATGAGACAGTGCTTCTTCTTGGCATCTGCTTGAATAACTTATAGGCGTCATCAATTAAACCGCATCTGGCCTATATGTGTATGAGTACACCCCAACTCACAACACTCCTTTCACGCATATCATCAAACACCCAGCGTGCATACTCCACACCACTACCCGACCCTCCACTCGTTGCATACAAATTAACCGAACTCGTCTGAACAAACACATTGGACCCAAACCCTCCCGTGCACATGTTCCCCTTCTCTCACCAACCTCAACCTTGCACTAATACATACGAATAGGTAAAACCCATCAGCCTCCGCTTTTGAATCCACTAGCCGTTCATACAATTTAACAGATTTTCCCGGTGTGGCCTCTGATCATCTGGTTTCACACATTAGTACCGGGTTTTCGACATTTTCAAAGACTTGACGGGCATGATCAACACCCAAAAGCAACTTAGAATGATAAAATCCGAACAAGAACGTAGCTTTTTTGTGTGAGTCCGTGAATTGTTATTTTTGGTGTGAATTAAGGGTGTACTTGCAGATCAATGGAAGCAAGTACTTTTTGGTTTTAGTCCTTACTAGAAAGTAATACCCGCACGTTGCTGCGGAATTGGAAAATGCATGAAAGATTTATGTTTAAAATATTAAAAAGGTTGCGTTGTAGTAAATTGTTTCAATTTAGGTACAATGAATTGAAACTTTGAACAATCATACCCAATGTTGTGAATAAAGGTTTTGTCCGGAATAACATTGATTTTATATCTGCATTGCGGTTCCTGCTAGAATAAGAACAAATTTACAAAATGATTTGCTTTTCAATCCAACATCATCCAAAACTATGAAATAACAGATTATATACGAAGATTTAAAAAAAAAAAAAAAAAAAAAAAAAAAGAATTCACAGATTCAACTTTCACAACATATAAAACACGACTTTCACAATATTCAAATAAAAAAAAATTGTTGGAGAAAAGGCTGAAAGGAAAAATCCAAAATTATTTACCTTGACAAGGGCTTCGAAAATTGTAGATAAAAGCCCCAAAAAATGAAGAGCAAAGTGTTCTGAAACAAAAAACAAAAGCAAATCATACAATCAAATGATCCTACGATATAAACAAAATATCCAAAATTATAAAAACAAAATTACAAAAAACAAAGAACAACGTGTTCTGAAACGAAAAACAGAAGCAAATCATATATAGCCAAAATTTCAATGAATGATTTCATATTTTCTAGATAAATCGTATTCCCTTTCGTTATGTATGATAAACATTGAAAGTTATAGCATGCCAATTGCACATTGAAACTTTGTATAGCTTTATTTTACAGAATACCAAGAGCCAAACCTGCAGAGCCACTGAACATGCTCCAAGGTCCCAAACTTTGAAGTTCTTAACTTGGTAGCTCATATACCATGACATCGCCCATGTTTGTTCCAACTGAAATCATAAAATCGCTTATTACTAAAAGAGAAGCTATAATCCAACATTTGAAACAATGACATAAAAAAGACATACAAATACAATAATTCACAATGAGTGGAATTGGAGGTCAGCTCTCTAGAGCTTACCAAGAAGTAAAATTTGTTGCACTGGGTGGAAATCCATACTCTTGACAGTTGAACCTGGACGTAAAGTCATAACAACAGACCTGGGCAAGTCATCAGAAGAGTAGGAACTCTGACCATGGCTCTGATTAGGATACGCAACAGGCTGCATATTTACTGGCAGATTATTGGCCTGTTAAAAATTGAGTTAATATAGAATCAATTACAAAAACTAAGAAGTTGAAACTAGTTGCACACTGCTCATTAAAAAAAATAAATAAATAAATAAAAAAAAGGGAACTGCAGGACCATTTGCATCATGTTTATAAGAAATAAAAAAATTGCTTTTAATTCTGTTAAGCATCCTTCCTCATCAGCCATGTTCTAGTATTTTGCATAATCTAAACTTACCTTTTTGTTACTGGCCTTTTAGGAAATAATTTCGCTACCTACCTTTTATGGAACAATACATTAAGGATATGAAATACATTTATTTCTGTAAAACTGAAATAATTCAATATTACACGGTCAAAAGAATATATGTCATAAGAAAGAAAAACTTCAAATTTAGCAATGTAACTCGGACTTCCATCAGATAAATCAGAATATGCAAAAATTAACGGATAGATTTATACCTCATATGTTATCCCGAAAGGTCTTGATCTCTTCAGAATGTGCTCAGAATCAGCCGTTTGATAGTCCATAGTTGGGTTACTGGTTGGAGGAGTCGTGGGCACTTGATTGCAGCTATATGATAAGCTTTCTGCAGCTTCCTCTTGGGTGCCTAAAATTCAATTCAAGTTTAGACTTTGTACAAAACTGCATTAATTAGCTTCGCAAGAAAGATAAAAACTTTGCAGTAAAAATATCGGCTTTAATAAGTGATTTTAGATGGAAAGTCCTTTTCTAACACAGCCCTTAAAAAGTTCATTGTTACAGTTAAAAGCAGACATTTCATTAGCCTTATAAAAAGTGTGAGAACAGAGTTGCCTTAAAAATAAGTCCTTTTGAAGAAGTGCTTAACCAAAGAGCCTCAAGCAATTTAGAAAATGTGACCAAAGTACCATACAAAACTTGATCTAAGGCAAGCGTAGCAAAAACTTGATCATAATTTTCAAAACGACGTAAAAACTAACAATATTTGTTGATAAAAATTTGTATGTAACACCTCAAGAATATTAAGATTATATGGTATGGAGTTGGACATGGCGAAAAATATAAAACTTACAGCAGAAAGATGCTTGGAAGCATCAACTATGAGAACTGGTCTGCCGTTAACATAAAGAAAGTCATGTACATTAGCTTTTCCAGTTTTGGCTATACCCTGCACTCAATCACAGTATTAGGGAAGTACCAAAAATGAAACTTTAATCATAATTATATTGTATTTACAGCTTTTGAAGAAGATTTGTTAACATGCTTTTACCTAATATTTGGAATGTAATTTCACACTTGTTTTCAAAAGCCTTCTAATCAGCCACTTTTTGTTCTATTGCAGTAATGTGTCCAATAACATCTTGTAATCTCAAAAAGAAGCTTATGATAATTAATATAATAAAACCTAAACAAAATACCAAACTCAACTCCAATATAATGAAGAGAACCTAAACAAAATACCAAACTCAACTCCAAAATAATAAAAAACTAAACAAAACTCTCAATTCAATAACCCTAGAAATTGAAATCGCTCACCTTGAGTACACAGGGCTTTGCAGCCTGGAAAGAAAAGCCTCAAAATCCGAAAAACCACCATCTCCTGAAACCAAACCCTATTTAAAACAAACATTTCAAGTAGAGGGAGGACATGCATGAAAAGAAGTCATCCTGCAAGCAGAGACTAAATGGTTTTTTTCCTTTTGATCACCCAAGTTGTTATTTGACTCAAGAAATCATGAAACCAACCACACAATTAAATTAAGACCGCAATGCACTAAATGACATTTACAACCACAATGCACAAAAACTAAAAACGAATTGAAAATGCTATATAAATGTAAGTATTCATATCTAAATTTAATTTTGACAGATAATTTTCTTGCTGAAAAACTTTGATCTGCAAAACCAAAACAACATTTTTCAACAAAAAAGAACTAATTTAACAAAGCAAATACAGTATACAAAAACAGCTATTCAATTTAGCTTCATTTAGAATACAGGAAATCCATTCAAAACGACCAAAAGGATAAAAATACAGAAGAATCAACCTTTTTGAAAGATCACTGGTTCCATCGTACGTTCAATAATTTTATCATGAACCAAATTATCTGAAATAAAAACAAACTCCATTATCTAAATGAGAAGAAAACCAATACAGATTAACAGAGAAAAACGCATTCACACACATGCATAATACAAGACATACAATACAATACATAATTAAATGACATACCTTGATGGTCCGCAGATCTGCGACCTTGTTTCAAGAAGAGCAGAAGGGTACAATTTTAATGATGAGGCAGTACAAACTTCTGAGTGGGAACTGAAATTAGAACAATGTAAATTTCAAACCATTTATAAGTCCCAAATCACAAAAGCCCCAAATTTAAACAAATTAAAGCCACCGGAATGTACAACCCAAAGAACTCGCCCAAAAGCCCTAGCTTTTCTGCCTAAAATAATCCTTTAAATCAAACCGAAAAACTGAAGATGGTTACCTGAATTCAATAAAAATTAAAATATAATGAATTTACTATTAACCATGGTTTTTTTAAGATAAAAATCTAAAAAAATCCCAAACGATCCCAAATTTTGGAACTGCTTTAAACCAACCTGCCATGAAATTATCGCCGCTTGAGAAATCTTCTTCAAATCAGAACGGAAGAGGCAGCACGTGCAGTCGGTTTCCGCTGTGCCTCTAATGTTGCTTCAGCTTTCTCCCTTGCTTCTTCACATGTTTCCATCCCTGAACTGCACTTGTCTGCTTCCCTTTGACACTGGGATGCAATCTTCTTAGCCTCCAGCAGAGCCATATGAGCTCGTTGCTGATTTTCCAAAGCTTCAACTTCCCGAAGCTTCAACTCCTCAGTCAAAAAATCCACAAAGTTCTTTAAACCAAAGGAGAATTCCAGAGATCCACCCGAGAGAAGCAGAAGAGTGCCACCCGTTCCCTTCCTTTCTACGATGGCGGACACGCGTAGAGAAGGGTAAATCCGTGATTTTACTATATAATACATAAAAAAAGTCGAGAATTGTTAGCAACTGAAGGGTAATCACGTCAAAACACTGTTAATGAATAGTACCATTCAGTTTGGGTTTTAGTATATACTAGAAATAGTGTCCGCGTGTTGCTGCGGGATTACAAAATGTGTGAGCATAATATATACAAATGTTTAAAGAATAACGAAGTTTGAATCAAGGGTGTATAAGGGCTTGTGAAAATGATAACATTCAAACAAAACTCTGTATGAAAGTAAAGGAATAGAAAAAGAGAAATATAACACATACCATTTGTTTGGTGTTAACCAATGTGATTCAAATGTGTTCATTACGACGATAGAAATTGAGGATCAGAAAGAATTCAACAAAATCACATATTTGAAATCAAAGATCAAAGCTGCCTAAATACCAAACTATTCATTAAAAATACTGAAAACTTAAAAATTAGATAAGTACATCAGTGAGTTTTGTAAGATCATCTATGTTGAAAATGTTTCGAACTAAATTTATTAAAGTAACTGATATATTGTGATAGAGCATGAGAAAAACAATAAATACAAATTGGATATAATAAGGTATAATTGTTTGGTGACGTAAGAAAAAGTATTGGTTGATTCTAAAGAAAGTGAAATATGTTAAAATTAAAGTAATTGAAAAGGAAGTGTCATTGAATGAAACTGAAAATGTGGTAAAGTTATTAGATTTTTGAGTTCAAAATTTGATGTCATTGTTTAGGTATTTTGGTGTAAATGACAGAATTCAATCAAACATGTTTAAAAGTGACATGATACGCAAAAAAAGATGGATCAGATATATCTAGTTCGGTGGCTCTTAATTAAAACAAACAATACCATAATTCACCAATGTGACAGAGATGCACTGTGTGTGCAAGATTAGGGATGTGTGTAGACGTACTTACGCTACCAAAAAATCTAAGCAGAATTGATGACTGACTTTAACAATTAAAATCAGATACAACTTTTCAAAAATAAATCAAGGCCATGGGCACAGTTTGTCAATGAAATGATTTTAAGTCAAACGTTTACAGGTAGGAGATAGCAGATATTTGTATTGCATATCCTAGCAGAATAAGTGGATATCAAGGAGAATTAGATTTATTCAATTTCGATAAAAAAAAATGAATTAATGCAGAAACAACATTTGTGCACATTGAGAATGAAATTAACTAATTAAATTACTAATCCCTACTGTAAATTTCACACCTATGCTCAAAACAGATTTGAACAAAACAAAGACGCCAGATATGGAACCCAAAGAACTCACCAGGAAGCCCTGGCTTTCATGGGTAAGAAATTCTTCAAATCAAAGCAAAAAAAAAACTAAAGATGGTTACCTGAATTCAATAAAAATTAAAATATAATTACTCTTAAGCATGCTTTTTTTTTTCAGGAATCATAAAAACTTGAAAATATCCCAAACATTTCTTACACCTCATGTATTCAACAGAGCTTGAATTTCTAAAGGGAAAACTTGAAATCATATATGTAAGAGTTGTATTCCCTCCGGCAGATAAAACTGGGAAAGCCAAGGCTTTCCAAAATCCTAATAACTTTACATATTATCAATTTTCCAACAAAATACATAGGTTCCAGCACTAACAACATAAAAACTTTTAAAATTGCAATCTAAACTAATGTTTTCTCTCTTCCTCTCCCTGTCCGTATTCCCTCTGTCACATAAAAGGCATAAACACAAAACTGTCTAAAATTCCAACGACACCTCTCATTTCTTCCTAAAAAATACAAATCCATTTTAATCCAACAATTATCAGTGCATCCCCAAACTGGAAAAAAGTAGAAGGACAGAAAACGTACCCAAAATATAACAGCAGCGTTACAGGTGCTTCGAAATAGTCACACCTTACTTTCTAACTCATTCGTATACTTGACTTTCTTTTCCTTCTACCTCAGAGCAAATTGTGTATTAGTTAAAGACCACAAAATCAAAATACTGGAAAGCCACAATTTACAACCCAAGCATATAAGATTAAGAAAAATCAAGCAAAAAATAGCTGCACAGACCAAATGAAATCCACAAAACTAAGCCAAATGTAATCTGTAAAGATTTGGCATAACACAGAGACCAATTTCCCCTAGTTTAATTCTGATAAATGCAAAATGATCACAAATAACTCACTCAAAAATAGGAAAGCAAAATGACCTAAAAACAACAAAATCAAAACCTCAAAATCAGAACAAAAATCGCAAACCACATAAGCAAAATTATTGAAAATAAAAAATCAACATGCATTAAAGCCAACAATGATCGGCAAAAGCATGGAAATCAATTAGGAAAAAAGGTTTTTATTTCGAAACTCACCAATTTGATCCTCTCATCAACGACGAATTGGAATCGGCAACGTGGAAACACCGAATTTTGATAATTTAATCTCCAGGGCAGCAACCCAAGGAGCAGAACCAAGCCTCAGAAAATTGACTTCAGCTGGTTTCTATCCTTTGACACACGCGGACAAAGCCAGAATCAGAGAGGCAACACAAATTGAGAGACAGCAGTGGAATGGAAAAACAAAAATCCACAGGATAAACTCGAAATAGAGAGTTGATCGACGATGGTTTCTATGGCTTGACAGGCACGGAGCAAGCCGTAATCGGCGAGGCACCACAAAGTGAGATAGACAAAGGGTAAGCTCGAGAAGAACATAAGAGATCTAGATCTGTGAGAAAGCTGAGAAAAACCGAGAAGACTCAGTCCAAATAGAGCATGCATCGGTGACAGACGCGTGGAAGTAATGGCCAAAGCCGGCAATTTGCTGTGGCAAAACCTGAAGAGAAGAGAAAACGGAGACAAAATAAAGGGCATTTCCGTCCTTTTACTATTTCTGAACAGTGCTAAAACTCAACTCAACTGAGTTTTAGTTTATAGGGAAATTTTGAAATAGGTCCAATTTTTAGTGACTTTTGACTTTTGAAATAGATCTAATTTTTAGTTACTTTGGACCCATTTCAAAAAACCCCTAATTTATATAATGTAAATATAAATATGTCATTTTATAAAAGGGTAAAAAGGGCATCAAAATTTTTATTAAAATATGGGTGAGGGGAGAAGACAGTGGAATGAAATTATTAGCTCTCCTCAAGAATTTTAAAACTACAATTGAATTACAAGGAGTTATAATAATTCAACAAATATTAAATTTGAATGAAATTAAAATTTTAAACTTTAGAAAGAAAAAAATTAACAAAACCCCACATTAATGGGTGGTTTATGTTTAACTTCTAATTTATTCAAGAAAAAAAATTTTCTATTTTATTTTCAAAATTTTTTTAATAAATAAATAAATATATATATATATATATATATATATATAGAAAACACTTGAATTTCTTAGGGGGTATAGTCAAACTAAGATTTTAAAGGATTTTAAAAGTGACAGATTTGATAGGATTTAAGAGAATTAAAGACTCCTACAAAATTCATATGGATTTTAAAGAATTCGAATGGATTGTGGTGGATTGTTTTGGATGGATTTGAAATTCTAGGGGGTGAGGTTGGATTCTTTTTAGTCTTGGTTATATATACTTTTTGCTCTCAAATCCTACAAAATCCACAACTTATTGAAATCCTCCAAAATCTTAATTTTTTTAATACACTTAGGTTTGGATGGATTTTAAAACCCCTTAAAATCTTTTAATTAACTACACCTAGATTTGAATGAATTCTAAAATCTTTTAATTTACTACACCTAGATTTGAATATATTCTAAAATCTTTTAAAATCTTTAATTGACTACACTAGGATTTTAAAGTCTTTTAAAATCCTCTCAAATCCGAGTTTAACTACATCCCCTAATTTATTTTGTAAAAAATCATAAATAAAAAAATTTAATTTAACATTCAAAGGCTAAGGGGCTAGTATATTATTTATTGGTTTGTTTGTTTTTTTTTTTTTTTTTTTTTAATTTTTACTTGTTTTAGTTTTATTATTTTTATTAAATTATTTTAAAAAATAATAAACTTACAAAACCACCCAGTCCCACTACGCGAGTGTTTTGTTCTTTTGAAATCCTAATGGGAGAAAGACAATTTTGAGGTTATGAAAACTTCATTATTTCGCCTTCTCCCTATATATATCACTTTAAATAAACATTAGAGAAATTGGATAAAATGCATTAGAATTCAAATATCAGAAGAGTTGCTACGTAAACTACGTCAACATCCCTTTCACATTTCTTCTCAGCCTAGATGTTCCACCTTTCCCTCCAAATTCACCTTCTTTTTTTTTCTAATTCGACATCTAGTAACATGGCACCGAATGATTGGATGAAATTGGTTCAAATATAATTTAGGGGTAAATTAGCTATTTCCAAACAGATTAAGTGCTAAATTTGGAGATTTATAAAATAATGAAAATATGGTGATAGTTCAAGATGGTAAGAAAATATTTTTGCTCACCTCCTAAAGTGGGGATTAGGTTCACCCTCCATTGGTTATTGTGAGGTTAGTTTTAACTTTGAAATTTGTGTCTTAAATGAATTGAATCAAACTAATCTAACGATAAATAATATAGGGTGAGCATTGCCTCCACTGTTGGGGATGAGCAAAATGTGTTGAGAAGTCAACGATATCATTCCTGATATCTTGGCTTAGTTTTAGGAAACTATTTTGTAAATTATTTGTAATTGATTTGTGAATATTTGTAATCCTAGAATGTAGGCTAGGTTACTTCCTCGGTAAGGACTCTCATTGTATAAAGTCTCTTAGTATCAAATGAAGAAATTAACTTCTGCAAATATTCTTTGCACGATTCTTTACAAAATGCACTCAAGAGGACAAATCGCAGTTTAACAAAGTAAACAAAGAAAAGAAACATACCAATACCGCTTTAGTTGTAAAAATGTAAATGTCAAAATTCAACATTATATCTTGGAGAAAAGTAATAGGGCCTAGTTACCGCATGACTTGTTGGCTTTAGACTCTTAATATGCATTTGCTTCAGGTCCATAAGACTAGTTTCCCCGTAAGATTGACAGACTAACATGTTTGCATTAGTGTCAATTCCACTTTCACTAGCTTTTTCTTCAGACTCATCACCTGATCCACTTGCTTCTTCTTCAGACTCATCACCTGATCCATTGGTTTTGGGCTCATTGGCTTCAAAATTATCATGGTGTCTTTCTTCTTTTTCTTCTTCTTCTTTTGGTTCCCCTGGCACGATGACCAATGCCGTCTCAATGCAAGATGAGGCCTAAGACGAAAATGAAATGAGACCTTCCAAATGTAGTACTTTAATATAATTTCTTTTAATAAACTAGGAAAACTAGGAGAATAAGGAAACTTTTGCTTTTTTCTTATCTTTTTTCGAGTATACGATGAAGATGAAATTTTAAATATATATGTAAAATAAAGGTATAAAAAAAAACATGAGGCCTATTTCAAAGTGAGAGGTCCAAGGAACAGGCCTTACTTTCTTTGCCTCAGTGCTGCCTCTGACAATGACAAGACCACATTTGAATCTCTCAGCATCTTCGACATACAATGGGTATATCCCACACTTCTCCACCTTCATGTAGGAAGTGGGTTCGCCGGAATCCTCATCCACCAGGCAGAATTCAACAGAGGCTTCATTGGCAAGGTTGCAAAAGTCAGGGGAGCATTTTTTTGCTACCTCTTCACTTTTAAAGGCCTCATTCCATAGGTACACGTGACGTTGGTCGTAACAGTAGTCATTCAATTTCCAACTGGCTTGTCTGATATCGAATTCACTAGTGAACATTTCGTGGCTTTCACCCTTGAATTTGACGTTGAAACTAGCTCTTACCATCCAGTTCAGCTGGCAGTTCAACTCCCAAGAAACAACAACAGCAAGCGCGAAACCCAATAAACCTGTTCGAAACCAATCCTGACGAAGCTCGATGATTACCGAAGATTCCTCACTTCGATAGCTGAACCAATTTGGAATTTTTTTTCCCGGACATACAATGCTAACCAAAGGCCAATAACTGTAATACTCCTGTAATATTTATGGGAATTACATTATTTAAATTTATGGGAGCTAGCAGCTGCTCCAACATTAATTTGGTGAGAGCACAGAAACATATATATTCAATTCAACAACACAAGTGAGAAAGAAAAAGGGAGGCATACATGGTCGTGGTCTTCATCAGCATCTTCTTCTTCTTCTTCTTCTTCTTCTTCTTCTTCTTCTCTTAACTTTGACGATGCAATTGCCACTTGCATAATTCTAAGCTGTGCATCATCCATTATGTTGCTCCTTGCATTTTGATCCAAATTTCGGCAATTAGAAAAATCAAGTTCTCCAAAATATTCATATTTATCCCAACCTTGTGTGTAGTGTGTGGTCCTTGAACTTGACACCGTCTTCAGTGACGTGCAACCATGTGCTTGAAGTAAACGTACTACTGGGAGCTCTGGTAAAGATTGAAGCCACTTGCAGCCAATTAAGCAAAGTGTAGATAACTGAGAAGCTTGTTTGATGTTCGCAGGTAAGCTCCTAATCGTGCTTCTACTCAGATCTAAATCTCGCAATGAGGTTGTGCAAACGAAGCCATCGGGGATTCCTAATATACTGCTGCGACTAAGATTTAGTACTTCCAAAGAAAGCAAACCGACAGAGTTGGAAGGCAATTTTTTAAGTTTCCGACAGGCATAAAAGCTGAGAATTTTAAGATTGGTCAAATTGTAGATACTTCTTGAGACTACTTTAAGGTTCTTGCACATACCAAGATCTAATGTCTCAAGCCCAACTAGATTTCCAACAGACGAAGGAAGCTTTTCGACCGCTGTGCCTTCCAAACTAAGAAAGTTCAGATGTTCCATTGGCTCCAAGATTTGAGGGAATTTGTAAAATATTGAGCACCATTTGAGGTCAAGACTCTCAAGATATTTCAACTTACAAATGCTCTTTGGGATACTTAAAAGCCTTTTGCAACCGTTCAATTTAATTCTTTTCAGCGCAGGGAGAAACTTGATTGACGAGTGTAGCTCTTGAACAGCTGTTTTATTTAAAATAAGAGACTCCAAATGTTCGATTGGGTCCACAATCTCTGGGAAGGATTCAAGTTTAGAGCACCTAGACAAATCGAGTTCCTTGAGAGATTTCAACTTGCAAATGTTCGTAACACTGAAGAGACTCGTGCAGCTTCCAACATCAAGATAAGTAAGCTTGTCAAGATGTTGAAAATATGAAGGAATTTCAACCAAACTTTCACAGCCACGAAGATTTATTTGCCCAATTTTTGGACTCCCAGAGAGATTTGGAACTTCAGTTAGATCGCTAGAGTACTGTAGATTGATCACTTCTAAGTTCACAAGTCCCTGTAACACAATTAAAGATAACTAATAAGCGTGATTTTCTACAATGCAATTTATGCAAGAACTAAAATAAACATATGTACCTTGTCTTCTTTCCAAAGCTGCTTAACTAGGCTATCGGGCATATGAAGCTCAACTAGGTTTTCAGGAGAAAAATTTGACGGCAAATATTTCAAAGGATATCGACTCCAGTAAAGATAACGAAGAGAATTGGGAAGATCTAGAGAAGTGGTTAATGTGCTGTTGTTTCCAAAATGTTCAGAATAAACCACAATTAGCATTATTAGGTTAGGCATCACTTTGAAATCTGCACGTTTCAATGGTCGCTTTTCAATTTGCCAACATTTAATCAATATGGCTTGAACAATTGGAGTTCCCTGACAGTAAGAGCAAAGTTTAAATGTGAATATATATACAACAAAATTCAATCAAATTAAACTTTCAGGAATCTGACTTTTTTTGCTATGAATGAGTTCTTTGGTGTTTTATCAAATAAAGTTCACTATTTACTTTTAGTAGAAAAAGAAAAGAAAGAAATTGAATGTAGTTGGCTCTTACCGTGTTACTTTCCAGTAAATGGTAGACATCCTCATCGTTGAACAACCTATTACGTTTACCAGGATCTTCAATACATTGTTCGTGAACAATTGTATAACCCATTTCTTGAATCAAATCATGCATCTCTATGATTTCCTGTGCTGAATCAATTGATATGAGAGACATGTCAATGAGAACTCTAATTCCAGCTGCCGCAAAGAATCCACGAATGCCTAACAATTTTTTTACGTACTCCACATTCTTCCCTTTATGAAAACAAGCTATATCTAAAAATATCTCCTTTTCATTTCTTCCCAATCGATCATAACTTAGTCTCAACACTCTTTGGATATTTTCATTGGGAAATTGTTTCAACTTGTTCAATTCATCTTCCCATTCTTCTTTGCTCTTGCAATTTAGGAGTGAGGACCCTAGAGTTACAAGAGCTAAAGGAACACCTCCAGCATAACCCACTGCCTTTTCTGCCAACTCCTTATAATCTATTGTAGGAGTATTCTTGAAAGCACGTGAATGAAATAGCTGAAGAGCATCATCTGGTTTTAATCCCTCGACCTCGTAGATCTTATCCTCTTCAACAGTTTGCCGAAGTGTGCTCCTATCTCTACTTGTGATAATTATTCTACTTGCAGTGCCATACTGAAGACAGTTGCCAGCTAAACGTTCCATTTGCATTGAATCACTCACATCATCAAGAACAATGAGGACCTTTGTACGACTGAGCCTTTCTCGAACAAAAGTTGATCCTATGGACAGACCTTCCTCCTTTAGTATGTCTTTAAGAAGTGTTTTTTCCAAGTGATCTAGTCCATGTGGTTGTTTTGAGTTCTCCTTGACATTTCTAAGAAAACAACAGGCTTCAAATTTAGAAGAGAGTTTGTGAAATACAGTTTCAGCAAGAGTGGTCTTGCCAATACCAGCCATACCCCAAATACCTACAGTGATGCAAGCGTCCTGTGAATGAATGCCTAATAGTGATTCAATTTGCTCGATGCGGCTTTCAATTCCGACCAAACCCTCTAAATTGCATGATGATTCACATTTCAATCTGGTCCAAATGTGATCAACGACTTTCTTAATTAGATCCGCCTCCGTCTCCGTCCTGGCATATTTAAGTATGATTATGTACGAAAGAAAAAATTAGTCTTAAATATGCCTTACCAAATCTTAGCACAAATCAAATTGTCACAAGTTTAAACAAAATTATTATTTTATACAGAGTAATGTTATTCATACCATGTGTTTATACCACATTTCTATATCACCTTAAGTGGCATCTAATGTGGACAACCACATCATTTGAAAAATTGCAAAACCCAAGGAAAGGAAGGAGAAAGACTTCTCGTATACAACAATCATCATTTAATTAACTAGTTTTTCTTAATTATTAGTTTATTAAATAATGAACTAAATATAAAAATCTGATTAATTCAAATGATGTGGATGTCCACATCAAATGCCATCTAAGGTGGTATGAAAATGTGGTACAAAAACATGGTATGAATAACATTACTCTTTGGGTGCTTTAGATTTAGCCCCTTACAACTGTTGAACTCTAGACATAAACCCACCTATATTAAAATATCTAAATAAAACCCAAATTTTGAATTTGATGTCATGTAAGATAAAAGATGTCCATATATTTAAATTAATTTACAACACCATGCCACCAACATTAATATGGCTATTACGGTTTTTTTGTAGACTTTTAATTTATTGTCTTTTGTTTGTCAACAACATTCAATTAATTCAATTTTTTTTTGCTTTTAATTTAGAAAAACAAAAAAAAGAAGTTCTTTTCTTCTTTTAAGTGAAATCGCCTAATCCAAATCTAATTAGTTCAATATACATTCTATTGAAAAAGTAGATACATTAACTTGTGAAAATTAAAAAAAAAAAAAAAAAAAAAGGGTAAAATTAAACTTGTAGATACATTGTTTCTTGTAAAAACTAAACAATAGTTACATTATTTTCATAAAAAAAAAATAAACAATGTGTAATTTTTTTAAAAAAAATTACACAATACGTACACAATTTTCGTAAAAATTAAATAATAGGTACTTTATTTTTGAAAAAAAAAAAAAAAAAAGAAGGAAAAACTAGTAGAAACATTGTTTCTTTTTTAAATTAAACAATGAATTTATAAGGTAAATTAGTTTTCATGTATTTTGCATATATGGGTTTGTTATTATGTAGGTAAATTATTTTTCATGTATTTCACATATACTGGGTATATTATTTTTCTTTTTTTTTAAGCAATCTAACATTTTAAAATTTTAATAGTAGGTGCACTATTTGAATCAAATGTGTCACATCCCGACCCAGGACGGATCACTTCCTGGGCCCACTCCACCATCGTAGCACGATATTGTCCGCTTTGGGCTTACCATTCCCTCATGGTTTTGTTTTTGGGAACTCACGAGGAAATTCCCAATGAGTCACCTATTATGGGATTGCTTTAGCCCCCTTCTCGCTTAACTTCGGAGTTCCTACGGAACCCGAAGCCAGTGAGCTCCCAAAAGGCCTTGTTCTAGGTAGAGATGAGAATATACATATAAGGATCACTCCCCTGGGCGATGTGGGATGTCACAATCCACCCCCCTTAGCTCTGATACCAAATTGTCACATCCCGACCCAGGGCGGATCACTTCCTGGGCCCGCTCCACCACCGTAGCACGATATTGTCCGCTTTGGGCTTACCATTCCCTCACGGTTTTGTTTTTGGGAACTCACGAGTAACTTCCCAATGGGTCACCCATCATGGGATTGCTCTAGCCCCCTTCTCGCTTAACTTCGGAGTTCCTACAGAACCCGAAGTTAGTGAGCTCCCAAAAGGCCTTGTGCTAGGTAGAGATGAGAATATACATATAAGGATCACTCTCCTGAGCGATGTGGGATGTCACAAAATGTTTTTTTTTTTTTTGCAGGTAAATTATTTTGCATGAATTTTGCATATATCAAGCATTTATATATATATATATATATATATATATATATGTGTGTGTGTGTGTGTGAGAGAGAGAGAGAGAGGGAGAGAAATAATTTAACTACATTAATATGTAAAATATAATTTTATTGAATTAATTAAGCTTGTATAATAACATATATTAGACATGTTTTATGTTATTATATATTAGGCAATGAATTTATAACATTATTGTTTTATTTTTTATTTTTTATTTTTTTTTGGGTAAAATCATTAATTCTCCCTTACCATCTATCAGCATGACATTAATTATGTACATCAAACATTCAAATAGGGTTTATTAAAAAAAAAAAAAATCAAATAGGGGTATTTTAGGCATCCGAAATTTTTTAATGTGTGAAGTCAAATATAATTAATGAATTTGCTGATGTGGAATCTAGTTAATGGATTTTATTCAAGAAAAAAAACTTATGTCTGGTTTTATGTAGAAAAAATTAAGTTTTAGGAGCTAAAGTTATATTTTCAGTTACTCTTTTATACAAGTTAAATAAATAGTTACCTTAATTTTTCTGAATAAGGAAACCCAGACAGATTGGCTGCAGTGGTCAAAGCATCCCTCCACTTTTGCACCTCGTCGATACTGTCGTTGAAACGTTTTTCAAGTTGAGCAAATGCACGTGCATAACTCCCGCGCTGTCGTCGTACATCAGATGGATTGATGTCATAGAATATGGGTATAACTATCTGGCCAGATTTTTCCTTGCATTTGAGTACATGCACAAGTTCCTTCAAACACCAGGTGGAAGAAGCGTAGTCTTGTGAGAAAATGATCACCGAAAGAGTGGATTTCTCGATTGCCTCTAGAAGGGCAGGTTCGATTTCTTCTCCTCTCTGAAGGTTGCAATCTATGTAGGTTTCAATTTTCCTCTGAACTAAGGCAGCATGAAGATGGCTAGTAATATTAAAGCGGGTGTCCTCACCTCTGAAACTGATGAACACATCATACTTTTCCTGGCGAGGGGTGTTATCAGCATGAATATCATCATCAGCAGCAGCAGCACCAACACTAGCAGCACCAGCAGAAGACGGAGAAGAAAATCTTAACGATCTGCAGCACATGTGCAAGAGAGGCATGATACACTCCATCGCTCTCTGTCTGTCTCTGTCTCTGTCTCTCTGTCTCTCTGTCTTTCTGTCTGTCTGTCTGTCTGGCTGGCTGTCTGTCTCTTTGTCTCTGTCTCCCTCTGAAGCATAGACAGAGAGAGCTAGAAGTTGGGAAGCAAGCAAGGGAGGAGAGAGCAGTTGCCCGCAGAGACCAGATCAGTTTTGAGTTCAGCAATTGTACTTTTTGACTTGACGTGCACAGAGTACCGAAAGTTCGGAGTACTCTATACGGAATCTCCAAGAAAGTCATCAAAGAATGATGACAAAAAACAGTAGAAATGAAAACCCAAGTCAAGCACCTTCCGCGAACAAAAATTCAAACGTTCACACAAATAAAGACAAATAAAGGGCACATCATCATCAGTTCATACATTTCGTTAAAGCTGACAACTCACGCAACTCTTCAATTAAAGATAGAAGCAAACCAAAACATTTGAAATGAACGAGCGAACCTTGAGATAGAAAACGTACACCTCCCAAATTGGCTTTGGTGAATTAGAGTTTAGCCTGATTACTAGAGTTATTAGAAAGACATGTGGTGGATTTGCCCTTATGATTAGAATATTTCTCTTCAACTTACTGTGTGTCACGTTCAAATCCTCTTCTCTCCCTTTAGCATAAATTGGTGTAAAATATTGGTTATAATTAAAAAAAAAAAATTTAAAAAAAAAAAAGCAAGCTCTTTCCCATTCAATTGATGTGTTTACACTTTTTACATTCAAAGTTTGGAATTTTCCCAGTAGTGAAAATGCACATATGCTATGAAAGTGCTCCTTGGTGGAGAATCTCTTAACAAAACATGAGACCCCTTGTATTTTTTGTCTCACCCTAATTTGAGAGTTGCCCTAGAATTAAGATGGGACAATTAGTTAGCGTATTAAACAATACAATCAGTTTGACAAACTCATATGTCCATATCGAAAATGAACAAACTGTAGTAAAATTGATGAGGTTCCAATCCAAGTTTATAGGACCTGGATTAAAGTTAGCTGCAATATATAGGCCATAACCTAGCTATCTCGTACACGTTGTACTTCACTAAGGATTTGGAACATTCCAACCCCAGTTATGAAAAGATTAACTGAAAAAATAAGAAGAAAAAAAAAAAGCGAATGCAAATTATGACGTTGGATCTCTCCCGCTTGAGGAGACCATAGGCAGCAGCACCTGTCCTATGTGCAACAGAGGTTACCAACGGGGCCATGTGCTTTCTTATAAATCATTGACCCATCTATATGTGTTTTTTTTTTTTAAGAAAAATTAATGACAATGATTTCAAAATTTTAAATCTTAATCAAAAGTCATGTAATAATTTTATTTAACGATTATAACAAAGTCTAAAAATAAATCAGTCTAATTTAAATAGCCCAAATATTAAGTTTTCAATTTTGTCCATGACTGCAAACTTTTGTCTGTTTAATATATTTCTTCATTTATGGATGTCCTATTTTGTCTACTTCCCCCATATCTTCCTGACTTTCAAAACCTTTCATTTTTTTTTTAATTTTACATCGCAGCTCCATCTCTGTCACCATGCAAAATCCACAAATCAGATCCCCAAACTTCATTTTGAGCCGTCTCTATCTTGGCGGCGAGGCAATACAAAGTGACTAATATTGATTGTCGGGCTGACAGAAGTCGATATTCAGAGGACATTAGAGTTGGAGAAGGTTGTGTTGTCAAATTATAATCCTGTCTAATCTAGGGCTCGTGGACATCTTCCACCACAAAATTCAAGGAATTCGTCGACAAACACCCAAACCAGACCTCATTTGCGCCATTGCACAACGGTACCGTTTCATAGACCCTCTCCCAACTACTTTATTGAAGCCATTTTCTGTGGTTTTCCTTGCCGACATTAACAAGCTCCAATTGCAGCAAATTTAATTGCTCATCATATTAAATTGTATTATGTTTTTTTTTTGGGGGGGAGTGATTCTTGTTTTGCATAGACAAGGTGTTCGAGCAACACAAATTTTTGTATCCTTTTCTATTTTCCCTCTTTCGTTATGATTAATTAAATTTTACCCGCATGTGATTTTTTTATTTTTTTACTTTTTATTTTTTTTAAATTCGACAATTGGGAAATGCAATCCCATTTGGTGATGTTTGGTTGTTGAAGGTGTTTTCTTGACTTTTATTTAAATTAAAGCTCGGATTTACGGAAGACCATATAAAATTTGGAGAAATAGTGTGATCAGTCTTAGGACTTTGGTTAATCTTAGCTCTGAAGTTCGTGTAAAAGTATAACTTGAATTCATTAAATCATTCAATGTTCTTGTTTTATGACTATGGTTGAAGAAGATGTGGTATATGGACCTAAAAGTTGTAGAGTATGTAGTCCTTTGATCTTGAAAATTGTAGTTGTACACCCATGGATGTATATCGTATGGGTCAATTCTACTTCCATTGACACTGCTAAATATAATCTCGCTTTTCACATTCGGTAAAATTGAATGATGGAATAATCACTATATTGTCTTTATCTTGACACACACATGGGATGATTACATGATCACCATATTAAGATGCTTGTAAAATGATAGAGATTGAAAAAAATAATTCTCATGGTCTTGCCGAATATTGCTTGTTTATGTGGGGTTTTCACATTTTTTTTGTCTGCTGCGCCACGTGTAATGTAACATACCTTTTCAAAAAGGATGAGAAGCATCTCTATATATAAAGCCAAACCTAAAGTTAATAGTGTTTTTGGATACACAAGTTTCACAAAAAAGAAGTGGATAAAAATGCCCCCAAAACCAAAAAATTCAAAAGCAACCCAAAATAATGCATCAAATGTGGTAGGGGTATTTTCATCATTTTAACAGTGTTTTTCTAATAATTAATTTTTTTGTACAGTTTTTTCTTTCAAATAATTAGTACCTCATAATAGACTAGCAATAATGTGATTCAATTAGTTGTTCATTAAATATTATTTTCTCTATTTTAAAATACATTCAAAATATCTTAAGAGGCTGCAATGCCGGTTATAAGAAAGGTCTTTCGCACGCGGATAATAATGTAATTAAATTAGTTGTCAAATGATTGTTTGTTTTAACAAACGATATTATCTACACTAAGGGGACCAGGGGTGGGCTTAGCCTCACAATGGGTTAGCAATAATGTGATTCAATCAGTTGTTTATTAAATATTATTTTCTCTATTTTGTATGATTAGTACCTCAAAATAGGATAGCAATAATGTGATTCAATCAGTTGTTCATTAAATGTCTCACAATGGGATAACAATAATGTTATTCAATCTGTTTTTTGTTTTTTTTGTTTTTTTTATTTTTTTTTTGAACAAACGATATTATCTACACTAAGGGGATGGGGTGTGCTTAGCCTCATAATGGGCTAGCAATAATACGATTCAATAAGCTATGTATTAAACATTATTTTCTCTATTCTTAATATAAATTCAATAGAGACTAATTTTATTATGTGGATTTAGCTACTTTAATTGATTTATGAGGGGTTTCTTCTAGTATGATCTAATATCAAGTTCTAAAAAACGCTAGGCGCTAGTCCTGTGGCGGGCAGAGGCCTAGCGCCTAGGCGGATTTATGCAAATTTATTATATATCTTGTAAATAAGTGTCTATTTACACCTAAAAAAAAACTATATTTCTATAGATAATAAAAGAATGATAAAATGCAAAAATAAAAGTAGCAAACTACACAAAGTATATACATCCAAAAAGACATAACCCAAAAATACCTTGTATGTGTAGTTATTTACAAAGAAAACCCTAACCTAGGATGATAAAAGATTCGACAACAACTTCTAGATATTTTGTTTAATTTATTATATATATTAATCCATTATTCTATTAAACAAGTATTTTTCTTTATGCCGTCAATTCCAAAGTCTCCGTCCCTTATCTTCACTTCTCCATCAAACTCCAGATCCCTTGGTTTAAACAACCCAGTTACCCTCTTCCTACGGTGTCGACGTGTCATCAAGCAAACAAGCCTTCATCTCCATCAAACTGCAGATCCCAACCAACCCAACCCAAAAATCAACTGAATTGTGTGGGTCAGTGTAGTGGTCATCCCTGACGGCTCTCTCTCTTTTCTTTCAACAACAAAATTGCAAATCTGTCTCTCCTTGCTTAACAGATCACAGTATAAAGAGTTTTTATTTTTTTATTTATTTTTTGGTTACAAAACCAAGAGGTTGTCGAGGCCGCATTGCCCACCCAGCGGCCGCCTAGACACCAATTAATAGCCTTTCCAATTTTTGAACGATTTCATAATAATCGTGGCAGAGGCCGGCCGTCCAGCGCCTAGTCCGCGTTTTAGAACAATGTCTAAGATTATTCATTTACTTCAAATATTTGATTTGTTTTTTTTTTTTTTACGCATATAAAGACATTTAAATCGTGTAAGTCACGCATAGCATGTCGTGATTTAAAAAAAAAAAAACCTTATGCATGATCGTGAACATGTGCATGAAGGCTAGTGAATCATAAACTAAACACAATAGTTTGGGATGTAGTTGGACATGCGTGGGTACTTGGTGAATCAAGAAACTTCATGGATCTGGGATACCCAACAATCAACACGCATACAATATAAGTTTGGAATGAATACTGTCATATCAGTTAGCTATACCAAAAGATTTTTTGGCATCCGGAGGATTATTCTTCCATAGAAATTTCAAAAGATGATAAAGTTGAACTAATCAAATTTCAACAAGTTTGAAAAATCAACTACTTATATATGTGAGGATCCGGATTGATATGTTATGTTGATTTGAAGAACGGTGTTGAAGTTATGGAATGAGACATTCATTTAAAATTAACAAAAAAAATGAAATAATTAGAAAAAAGGTTGTCTAAATGGTGGGATACTCATTGACACATGACCTAAAATAGAGGAAAAATCATACAGTTTATTTTTTAAGTCTTTAAGGAACAAGAGTGGCAGGTTCCAAGTTGGAATAATGCAATTTTCATCTTAAGAGGCTGTAATCTGGTTATAAAAAAGGTATTTCACACGTGGATAATAATGTAATTAAATTAGTTGTCAAATGATTTTTTTTTTAACAAACAATATTATCCACACTAAGAGGAGGGATGGACTTAGCCTCACAATAGGCTAGCAATAATGTGATTCAATCAGTTGTTTTTTTGTTTTTTTTTTTTTTTTAACAAACTATATTATCTACATTAAGGGGGAGGGGGGTGGGCTTAGCCTCACAATAGACTAGTAATAATGTGATTCAATCAGTTGTTTATTAAATATTATTTTCTCTATTCTTAATATAAGTTCAATAGATGCCGATTTTGTTATGTAGATTTAGCTGCTTTAATTGATTTATGAGGGGTTTCTTTTAGCATGATCTAAGATTAATCATTTACTTCAAATATTTGATTTTTTTTTTTTTGTCATTTTACGCATATAAATATTAAAACGTATAAATCATGCGTAACATGTAGTGATTAAAAAAAAAACATATATATATATTTATATATATGTATATATGCAAAGTTGCAAACAAAATTGCAACTTGGTCTGCTAAGTTATAGCCTTAAACCAAATCGATGACTGTTTGTGGATCTAACATGTTTTTCTTGAGGTCTTATGTATTTTCTAACTAATTTAATCTTGTTAAGGGATCCGAAATATTATCCATATTTATATTATTCAAAAATTCAATGTTTTTATATTAAGGGCAGAGTATGAAGCACTGTTCACCAAACTTGGGGCAGCAATGAAACTCCAAGTCAAAGAACTGTCAATCAATGAAATTCGATCATCAACTAAGTCGAGGGAGATTACATTGATCATCATGTGACTATGGAGATCTAATGCATGTACGAATGAGGCATCCAGACTAGGAATTCTCAAAAGGAACTTTATTCTTGTGAAGCTCTAATAGGCAGAAGTTCCTTAGCAAGACAGCTAAGTGTATTCTGATCGGAAACAATTAGTTCCAACGCATAGGGTTTGACAAAAAGATTCTGAAAGTGTTTCTGGCCAACACACAAAAGACCAAACCCCTAACAAACTTTCCTTTAAGATCCACTAAGGACGGACACACAAGTTAGACTTAGGGGGAAGCCTCTTCTTAGTGACACATTGCGACTATTAAAATCTTCAAACCCGGAATGGAGCAAGGTGAACCAACAAATCGAGATACTCATGCTTTTAAGAATTGGAGACCAATCCAGATAAGACTCATCACTTTCTCATCCTGCATCTAACCAATGCACCAAAGCAAGTCCAGAGTAAAAGATTTTTTTATAGGTTTTTGAACCTGGTGTTGGAATAAGGTGGTATTCCAATTATCGCAGTGAAAATCATTAGGAACACTATGTTTAAGAGATTTTTCCAACTCAATGTTACCGAGGGGGCTTAAAGCTCTGTCTCGGGCTTACAAACTTGTTCGTGTTTCAATTTGTTACATAGTACTCCGAAGTTGGTTTACTTCGGAAAGATTTGTCGGATTAAAACTTTATTTAATATGTGAATAGGAAGCAAGGGAAGAAAATTTTTAAGTGTTTTACTCTAACAGGATTAACGATTTGAGTAAAGTAGTATTTAACAAAATATGTAAACACATGTTTGTTGTCAAAGTCCCATAAAAATAGTAAAAAGATTACAATTATTAGGGGAGACACGCAGTCACCCCTAGCACATAATTTGACTAAAAAAAAAAGTGTTTTCTTCCAGTGGTGATGCTTGTTATTCTTGCTCACTCAGCTCACTTTAGTAGGATGTCGAAAGGGCTCCAATGAAGAATAACCATTGAAGAATCTCAATACTTTACTCAAGTTGAACCCATATGCAAAGACTACAAGAAGGATGTTGCTTTTGGCTATGGAGCAGAATATAAAGACTAAGGAACCCGATAAAGGAGAAAACTTATTGAAAGCTTATGGTTCATTCCTACTTCATCTAATAATTCTTGATAACACCGAATGGGAGTGTTGCAAATTTCTTGCCTAAATATATTAATCATCAAAGGCTCAAAGTGAGGAATAGGTGAGAGAAGTGGAGCAGGAATGGGGGAGAGCCATACTTTGGTTCGAAATTTGAAAGAAATGAGTCAGAAAAAAAGGAAAGAATACCAACTTTATTTACAAAGGAATCTCTGGATGATCTCTCCATTGAATTTGAAACCCCTCACCTTGAGATCGCGTGTCCAAAAGCTGAAGTCACTCGATAACGTAAAAAGCCACTTCTTGTTTATTGTGCACACGCAACATGACATCCCTCATCGTTGATTTCTTCATGCCATAACTTTCGAGACCGCACCTTTGGATCCAGAACGTCATAGTTTGTGGGTTACGAAGTTCAAATTTCCACATGCTAGAAGAATTAAAAAGGGTATGTATTTCAATTTACTTCGAAAGGCTAGTCTTTAGATAACTATATATCCTCAAGGGAAACAACCATTTCAGATACATAGTTATGGACAATTATGGGACCATGTTTTTTTAAGGCCAAAGTAAGACGAATCGGAATACAAATACCTTAGAAGTCCGTCATGGTTCAACAACTTCCACCTTGGAGCTACATAAACGGATTTGCAATACCACTATCATCCTGCTCCAAAGTAGTAGGCGAAGTTCGTCTACTTCGCTGTGATTCACCATGCTTGTTCTGCAAGATACAGAAACTTGATCCAGTATGGAATCAGTCAGGTTTCTTATATTCTAGGAGATTCCTTCAATATAGAATTTGGTGTGTGCCGCAAGTAATCATACTTTGAAAATAATGCAATATCTACTCCTAGATATCCTCTGAGATTCTCTCGGATTAATACGAATTATATTTCCTAAAAGGACTTTATCTCACTTGTATAAATCCACACTTCTAGGGGTCATTTTGACAGACTGAGCTGCATGGTATACAACTGCTATTGTTTTGTTCTAGGCCTAAGAGGCTTGGGCCTTAGTTCCAACGTGGACTGCCTGCTCCTAGGCCTCATGTCTTAGTGTTACTGGGTCTTCACGGTGCAAAGGCTGCTGGGCAGCGCCTTGTGTCGTCACCTGGTGGCCTTGTAATGGCTTCTAGGTAGTGGTCATGATGGTGGTAGTAGTGGTAGTGTTCCGCGGCGGTTGCGCTCCAACTGTCGTGTTGAGCTTTGAGGATCATCGACGTAGGTTGCATCTCGGGCCATATCCTTCGATGTAGGCTGTTTCGTTCGTCGTAGCTTCAGAATTTTCTACCATTGTGTTCTCTCTCCAAGGATTGATCAGAGAACGTTTCTGAAAAAATTTCGATGATACTGCGTTTGAGAAATTTAGTGTAACAAACAATCTTGAAAGCAAATGCAATAGCCTTTTTCGAGAATATTAAATCAGGTTTTCAATGAAAGCACCAATTTATGGTAGAAAAAACCTGTCATCTTTAGTCTTGATGAATTTGTACCTACAATACAATAAACACATTGATTTGATCAAGGCCAAAGCTTTATGTGCCCGTGAAGTGGGGAGCTTTAACCAATGAATCTCTAATACCTATGTTAGTTTCTCATAAAATGGAGAAAGTTTAGGGCTTAAAGGCACATCAAAACTATACCAAAAACTGGTGTAGATGAAGTATTTATAGGGAGGTGGCTGGCCACAGTAGGGTTTTGCCTTACACGTGGCAGTTTACGATTGGCCAAGGTGAGTCATATGTAGGATGGATGATGAAAGAATTATTCCGAAGATATTAATTAGGAAATAATAGCTTGGGATTATCAGGCAAGTATCCTTGATTGATTCTAATAAGGATTCCTTACATGTGCTTATGGGGCCCACTTAGTAGCTTGGGATTATCACATATATACACATATGGCAGATCCAGGGCACCAAGTTTTTACACAACTTTTGACACATGTGTTTGTGGGGCCCACTTAGTAATGTATTTTAAAGATCCAAATCGTCAATCTTTTAGAACATTCATAGATCATCCTTGCAAAAAATTAGACAAATCCAAAATCATCGAAACTTTCATTTGCTGTTAAGAAAATCGATGAATATAGTTCTAAAAAGAAACCAAAAACTCGTAATCCAATAGTCCTATGGTTTCTTTTAAACCGGATTGAAATCCTCGACAAGGTTTTTATCGAGGCCCATTATGCACCCTATTCCCAAGTTTTGTGTACGTTTTCAATTCCATTAATGACTATCGTATCTTTTCCTCGAAAAAAAAAATAATCATATGGTTTCAAATTTGGGTATTTTTGGTAGACATGCTTTTTGAGGGATGACCTAAAAGATAGATTGTTTGGATCGTTGAACATTACGAAGTAGGGCCCACAAAAACGTATGTCCAAAGTGTAAAAAAAGTGGTGTTACGCATTTGTCCCCATTATATTATATGAAAATAAATTACTTAGGGAATTATTATTGGTACTCTAAAAATCTCATTTTATACTCCAAACTTTCTATAATTAGGAAGAAATATACACCTATAAGAAGTGTAAAATAAGATTTGGGGAGTGTTAATAACAGTTCTCATTACATATATATTAGCAACAGTTCCCATTATTTATATCATGTAATGTTGTTATTAATATGCAATAAAATCATGACATTATATATATATTTTTTTTTGTCAACTTGCGTAATTTATCTCACAAGGTACATCAATTATATGGATTGATCTGTAAATGTTGACAACAGGTAACCAACCAAAAGTCAAATGTTATTAGGAGTATTTTAGGCATAAAAATACAAATTCTACGAACAACGAAAAATAATTAAATAAGGGTGCATAAAATAATATATACATAAGAGGATGGGAAATATATTGTGCAAACAACGAACCCATAGAGAGGAGGAGAAGAAAGAACAAAGAAGATGATATTAACGATATATTTAAGTAAAGAGATGAGAAATATATTAGTTGTGAATTCACTGCTTTTGAAATTCGAATATAAAACTTGTTATTTACAAATATATAAAAAATCACTAAACTGTTCACAAAAAACTAAATTACCATCAATGGGGTTTTAGTGGAAGTGATGAAAATTCCCTTCTCGTGAGGGCTCTCTCTACTCTCGCTTCTAGCAGCAACTAGGATTTCTGAATTTCAGAGTGCATGTTTTCTGGATTCCAAATAGCGTGGGGCGGCCTGAAATGGGTCTTCAATTTGCTACGATACATGGATGAGATGCTCCATTCCTTTGCGTCTCGTTCTGGGTTGACAGAGGAGGAGGAACGCAAAGTTGTAGTCTCGGCCTATGGGGATTGTCGTATTTCCCAGTATCTTCTTGTAGGCAAACTTCTTGCACACAAGAATTATAATAAGGAGGCTTTTATGTCTTTCTTAGTGGAGATTGTTTCCTTTTTGATTTTCGTTGGACGAGGACCGTAAAATAGTTCTTCATGGGGTTCCTTGGACGTTCAAGAAGATGCTGCTCCTTCTTGCTCTTGTGCAGGACAATGGTATCCCCCAACATATTCCCCTACAACGTCAAACATTCTGGGTTCAGGCATTCGTTATCCCGTTGGTCTTTATGACCATGGAGATGGGTAAAGTTATTGGACAAAGCCTTGTTTCTCTGGTGAAGGTGGACCAGAATCGAAATGGAGATTGTCTAGGGGATTTTTTTCGTATTAAAGTGGAGATTGATGTGTTCCAGCCATTGCGAAGAGTTCTTAAAGTTTGTCTTCCGACGGGTGATGGTGTGGCAGTTGCTTTATTATATGAAAGACTTCCAGCATATTGTTTCTTATGTGGTTGTTTTGATCATACTAGTTTGGGGTGACAACGTTATACTGGGGGTCACATTAACCTTCATTGTTTTGAGGAACCACCGGATTATATCCATAGTATCCTCTTGGATGATTGTTTATTTTTTCCTTGACATTAATAAAACTGCTATCATTTCTCTCAAAAAAAAAAAAAGAAGTAAATTTCTATCCAAACTCTTCAAAAACTTTTCTCAGTTTAAAGGAGAAACGTTAGATTTTGATCTATTCGCTAAGAGACTTGGATGCTATGGGCCCTACTGATGACAGACCCACTTGCTGCAAGATCCTAATCTAGCGGCCATAAACGTATCAGTAGTGCTGGAATTTGCACATCATTTGCAGTAATACTATAAACGTTGAGTATTAATTGGGTCTTAATAAATTAATTAGGTAATTGTTAGGAAATGACCTAGCCAGGTAAAGGCAAATCATATTTTAATATGGCATTCTTTCCTCCCTTTAATTTTTCTTTTATTTTAATGTGACAACTGTGTGCTTTCCTTTTTTCCAGCTCCATTTTCTACCGTATGATATAAATAATCAAACCCGTTTTTCTTTTTCATCACCATCATTTGGCACAGTAGCAAAGTTAGATTGGAGTCAATGAACGAAAATGACCCCAATAAGCTGTCATTTTCCAACACCAGTACCGGTCAGCCAAGCATAACCCCTGTTACCAAGATTTCTTGAACTTACAGCCTCTAATGTCCCTACTGTGAATTAATTAGGGCTCCGCCACTAATTCGAAAAATTATCATCATCTGATAATTTCATAACAAACTATTTTTTTAGACAAATAAGTCCGCCAACTTACTAAAAATTGTTATTCTACTCTTTTAAGTGTGCCACTTCCCATGACTTAAATTGACAAAAATGAAATAGAATGGCTTTGAATCTTGTAATAGAGAAGAAATTGATAGTTTTTAAAGAGTTTAAGGACTTAATTTAAAATATATATAATTTAAGGAATTATTTTTTACTTGGATAATAATTCTAAAACCAAATCAGCATATTACAATATACCAAGTACACTGCTAGATTTACCAAATCAGCAAATTTAAGGAATTAATTTTGTTATTATTTAAAAAAAAATATTAGGAACATCACATGCATGTGTACTAGAATATATCACTTTTATAATAATAGAGGTATGAACTATTTGTATTGATGAATCATATGATTTTATCTTTATTATATAAGTGGTGCAATGTGATACAAATAAAATGTAATCTCCCAAGTAATAGACTTTTTATGATTGAAGCACTCTAATGGGCTCCCTCAATAAGTTCCTAACTAAAATTTAGAGAGGATCTGAAAATTTTGACCTTCAATAACTCCCTATCATACTTCGAGAATAGCAAAAGAAAAATCTCTAGGAGCTCAGCGTAAATTACTATTTTTAACAACAACAAAAAAAACTATTTTTGAATAACTTTTAAATAAATAAATAAAACTCTATTTATATTGGTTCATAATTTTTCTCCCTCCCTAAATTAGAGAGTATGGTTGAAGTAGAATTTTTTTAGGGAGTTTCTAAAATAATTTTCTAACATTTTAAGCTATTTAACTTAAAAATAAGCAGTATTTAACGACTTGAGTAAAGCAGCATTTAACAAAATATGTAAACACATGTTTGTTATCAAAGTTCCATGAATAGAGTAAAAAGAGTACAATTCTTAGGGGAGACACGTTTTCACCCCCAGTGCAGAATTTCTCTAAAAAAAGGTGTGTTTTTATACATTACCCATCATAATATAAATAGTAAATACTACACTTGTCATGAGGTGGGTGATGTATGCAAGTTACCATCACCTAATTACTTGGATGGTATAAATTTTTTGAGTGAAGTGTAGCTTAGGATATTCAGGAACAACTCTGTCAGATTCATCTGCAAGTTCGTTGATCGGGAGAATTAGAGAAGACGAACCCATGACACAGAGGAGGAGAAGAAAGAATGAAGAAGATGATATTAACGATAAATTTATGTAAGGGAATGAGAAATATATTGGTTGTGAATTCACCGCTTTGGAAATTCGAACGTAACTTTTTGGGTAAATTACACATAACTACCTCAACTATTGAGTCATTAACAGTTTCATACCTCGTCTTTAAAAAGTTTCAATGTCATACGTCGTCTACGAATTTGTTACAATTTTATACCTTCCGTCAATTGTCTGTCAATTCCTTCGTTAAAATGTTGACGTGGCTTGAGGCAGGAATCATTTTCTATTAAAAAATAATTAAATATTAAAAATTTATAAATAAATAAATAAAACCCCAAAAATCCCAAACCCAGATCCCCTTCCCCCGGAAACCCCCCATTCCTTTCCCATCTTCCCTGTCGGCCCCCATCTCCCCCGCAACCCCCCACCCCTTTTCTCCCTCATGAGCCTCCCAACAACCTCCCTCTCCTCCACTCTCTTTACCTTTCCTCCCATTCAAACAAAACAAAACAAAACAAAACAAAAAAAAAAAAAAAAAAAAAAACAAACAAACAAACTAGTTGAGGTGGTCCGACTTCGACAAGAAGGAAGGGTTGGGTAAGGTGCGATGATCTGGACAATCTGGGTTCATATTCGTTGTTTTTTAAGTTTTGAATGGAATGGAAGGTGAAGAGAGTGGAGGAGAGGGAGGTGGTTGGGAGGCTCGAGAGGGAGAAGAGGGGTGGGTTGCGAAGGAGGGGTTCTGGGCTTGGAAGGAAGGTTTTGAGGGCCAAGGGGGCAGGATCAACAGGGAAGATGGGAAGGGAAGGGGATCTGGGTTTGGGATTTTTGGGTTTTTTTTTAATATTTAATTTTTTTTTTTTTTTTAAAGAAAATGGGTCATGCCTCAAGCCACATTAGCATTTTAACGGAGGAATTAACAAACAACTGACGGAAGGTATGAAATTGAAACAAATTCGTAAATGAGGTATGACATTGAAAATTTTTTAAAACGAGGTATGAAACTGTTAATGACCTAATAATTGAGCTAGTTCTGTGTAATTTACCTTAACATTTGATTTACAAATAAAAGGAAATACTACTAAATTGTTCATGCAAAACTCAATTACTATCCAAACTCTTTAAAAACTTTTCTCTAGTTTAAAGGAGAAACGTTAGATTTTGATCTAATCGTTAAGGCCATCTCCAATCGAAGGGTCCAGAGGGTCGAAAGTAACCCGAAAACCGTTTCCAACCGAGAGTTAGGCTAGAGGGCTCGTGGAATCTAAGAGGGGCCCATGGAATTTGAAAGGGTCAAAGGGCTGGAGAGCTGGTTGCATGCAGCCAGCCAGCCTGGGGCTGGCCAAAAAAAACATTAATCCTGTCGGTTATAACTAATAGGAATGCTTAAGCTAAAATTTAAATGCAACGGCTAGCTGACGTCAGCTAGCCGTTGCATTTTATTTTTCTTTTTTTTTTTTATAGTTTTATTATTATTTTTTATTTACAAAATTTTTCCTATAACTTCTATTTTTGATATTTTTTTTTAAATTCTATTTTTTTTTTCTATAACTTTTATTTTACAAAATTTGTTTCATTTTTTTTTTTAAATTCCATTTTTCCCTATAACTTCTATTTCACAAAATTTGTTTCATATTTTTTTTTCTATAACTTCTATTTCACAAAATTTGTTTCATATTTTTTTTAAATTATATTTTTTTTCCTATAACTTCTATTTCACAAAATTTGTTTCATATTTAAAAAAAAAAATTCCTATAACTTCCTAAGCCATTATACAACATTAAATTAAATTAAGTAACATGAAACAACATTAAACAATATGAAACAACATTAAAAACATTAACCAACATACAAATTATACAACATAAAAAAAAACATTTAACAACATAAAACTTAAAAAACATTTAACAACATTTTTAAAAACATTTAACAACATAAAACTTAAACGCCTACTCCATGCTTCTTTTGGCCTAAAGATGTGCAACAAGATCCTATTGTAGGTACTTATTTGTGGCACAAGAACGTATCATTCTATAGCACCTCATGTACTCATTTACAGAGATACTACCAGTTCTTGGATTGAAAGGCAAATTAAGCCCATCATATATTTTTGCACGAGCCCTTCTTGACTTATTTGGATCTTTTTGGTCGTCATCGGACTCTTAATCAATATATCTATCTCGCTTATCCTCCACTATCATATTGTGTAATATGATGCAAGACATCATGATGACGTCCAAATTTTCTCGACTCCACCCTCTTACCGATTTGCTGATGATCTTCCACCGTGCTTGTAAAATACCGAAAGCTCTCTCAACATCTTTCCGATATGCCTCTTGGTGTAAGGTAAACAACTTTTATGTGTCATTCCTAGGGTTTGGAATTACTTGGACAAGTGTCGCCCACTTTGGGTAAATGTCATCTACCAAGTAATACCTCATATTGTATTGACGGCTGTTGATGTAGTAGTCAAGTTGAGGTGCTTTACCTTCCTTCAAGTTATTAAAGATGGGTGAACGCCCAAGAACTGTAATGTCATTTTGGGATCCAGGGACTCCAAAGAAAGCATGCCAGATCCATGTGTCATATGAAGCAACTGCCTCTAACACAACAGTTGGCTTTCTGGACCTTTCGCCAAAGCCTCATTGCCATCCTATGGGACAGCTCTTCCAATCCCAATGCATGCAGTCTAATGACCCTATCATGCCCGGAAACCCACGGTCTTCAGCTTTGCGAATGAGCCAATTTAGATCTTCTTGATTTGGCTCGTGGAGGTACTCGTCTTTGTAAACCTGAACAATTATGTCACAGAATTGTTCAAGAGTATAAAGGCATGTAAACTTTAGACATACCATGGTTTTCATCCATCGAATCAGCTGGGGAGTCATAGGCCATCATTCGGAGTGCAACAGTAACCTTCTGATAAGTTAAGAAATCAGGGCGGCCTACTTTGTCCCATTTCTGTCGAAAGTATGGATTGACCTGCTGGATATCACGAAGTAAACGCTCAAAAACATGACGCCTCATCCGGAAGCAACATCTGAAATCCTCTTCTATGTACACCGAGTTGGGGTTGAAGTAGTTGTTCATCAGATTGGCATGCGCCATCACTCTGTTTCGTGGTTTGTAAGAGCGACCAGTAATAGAGCCACCCCATTGAGGTTGTTCCTTAGTTGGCTGACACACCATGGCCGCAGCCATGGCTGCTGCTCTGTTTTGTTTGTTGCGCCTTACTTGAACTTTTTCATCAGACCCCTCATCTTCTCGTCTTATTTGCGCCCATTTTGCTTCCAATTTGGAATTGGATGAGGAACCCCAGTTGGAATCCGAAGAGGATCCAAAGTTGGAATTCATTGCAAACTTGAATTGAAAGAGATTGAATTGAAATAGATTGAATTCAAAGTTGTGTGAATTATAGCCCAATATCCACCCTATTTATAGCAAAAAAAAAAAATTCAAATCCAACGGCTAGCTGACGTTACTTAGCTGTTAGATTTGAATTTAAGTTGTAGTTTTTAAATAATAAATTATGTTTGGCCCAATGGCCCTTTAGCCCTCGATTGGAGACGGTATTTTGTGATAGGGCTAAAACGAGCCCTATGACCCTCGGTTGGAGATGGAGGCAAATATGACCTTGTACTGTTCATTAAAATATTAATATCTTGGAGGGTCAGATGGCTAAAACGAACCATCTGGCCAGCCCTCAGTTGGAGATGGCCTAAGACTTGGATGCTAGGGGCCATACCGATGACAGACCAACCTGTTACAAGATCCTAATCCAGCGGCAATAAACGTAACAATAGTGCTACAATTTGCACATTATTTACAATAATACTATAAACGTTGAGTATGAACTGGGTCTTAATAAATTAATTAGGTAATTATTAGGAAATGACCTAGCTTGGTAAAGGCAAATCATATTTTAGGGTAATTACATTTTGTACCCTCAAATTTAGATGCAATTGCAACCTCATACAATATTTTTAAAATATTTCAATCTCACACACTTACTTATCATTTCATTTCAATGCCATACATCCATTAAATATTCTGTTAAGTAATCTGTTAAATGATAATGTAGCTAATGCAGAACCCTCACTTTGATTAATTAGTGCCATGTGGAAAAGAAGAAAAGGGAACCTAATTGTTTAAAATATTTAAAAAACTACAAAAACAATTTAAAATAAAAATCTAAATCCTCCAGCACCACGACCAAACCACCCCCGAAACCCTTTGCCGTAAAGAGAAACTTCCACAGCTTCCATCTACGATCAGCCATGGGTAAAGTTCACGGATCATTCGCACATGCCTTCATCCCTTCACGCAAGGACCTGCAAACAGATCTCGACCCACCGCCGCACCACGAATCTGTTCTGAACCACCACCATGATATCAGGCCCGATGAACCACAAAGACCTACCCCAGACCCGCTACATCCACGGGCACGGCCTGCTTGCCTCGAGCAGATGTAACCAAAAGGCTCGGTACCCTTACCCTATGTGCACTGCATCCCACACCAGACTACCACCGTGTAGCGCCTGCCTGAAGCCAAAACCTCCGTTTTTTTTTTTTTTTTTTTTTTTTTTTCTATTTTCGTGCTGAAAGGGGGCTTCAAGCCCAGATCCTACTTCATCAATTTTAAATGGAGTTGAAATGAAATTTTCAAAATCTTTTCAATTTTTTCAAAGTTGCAAATCAAAGCAATTCATAGAATGAACACAATTTCATCAATTTGGAGCTTTTGAAGTTGTTAATGGATGAAAGAGGAGGAGAGGGTGAGTTTGGAGAAAGAAAGACGGTAGGTTGCTCGAGAAAATGCAGGTGGGCCCTTTTTATTATTTTTAATATTTATGTGGATAAATTTAACTGTCACGTCATCATTTAACAGAAAATTTAACGAAATATTTAACAATTGTATGATATTAAAATGAAATGATAGGTAAGGTATAAAATTAAAATGTTTTAAGGATGTTGTATGATGCAAACTGTAATTTACCCTATATTTTAATATGGTATTCTTTCGTCCTTTTTATTTTTCTTATATTTTAATGTGATTAACTGTGGACTTTCCTTTTTTCCAGCTCTCTTTTCTCTTCAACGTGATAATTTCACCATATAATATAAATAATTAAAATCGGTTTTCCTCTTCATTGTCATCATTTGAAACAATAACAGAGTTAGATTGGGGTCAATGAATGCAAATGACCCCCAATACGCTTTTATTTTTTCGAGAAAAACTAATAAAAAAAATTTGAAAATTTTGAGTTTTAATGATAAGGACAAAATAAAGGGTAAAATAAATAGTACCAAGATTGATTTTTTAGTATAAAATTGTGGTTTTTCTTTAAAGTGAACAATATCGTGAGTTTTTCATTAAAACTCTCATTTTCTAACACTAATAATAGTCAGCAACCTAAAATCCCTTACCGATCAGCCAAGCATAACCCCTATTACCAAGATTTCTTGAATTTAGAGGTTCTAAAATGTCCTATTGTGAATTAATTGTGGCTCAGCCACTGATTTGGAAAATTAGCATCATCTGATAATTTCATGACAAACTATTTTTTCAGACAAGCAAGTCCGCCAACTTACTGAAAATTGTCAATTTACTCTTTTAAGTGTGTCACTTCACGTGACTTAATTAAATTTACAAAAAATGAAAATAGAATAGCTTTGAATATTGTAGAAGAAAAGAAATTGGTAGTTTTTAGACCTACTTCAATCTTTGAAGTAAAACTCAAATTTTAGGTTCTAAATTTACCCCAACTTGCTCCAACCCTTGAGGCAAATATGAGTCAAAATTCAAAACTCATTTTTGGGCAAAATTTAGCCTAGGATTACCCTATGAGTTAGTGGGGTTAGCCCACCATATATGTATATTTTTTTTAGTTTTATATTTATAAATTTATTGAATTCAACGGTTAAGATCTAATTTAATAAAATCTAACAGTAAAAAATATATCCAACGGTCCAAATTTAAATTCAACGGCTAAAGTAATTAAAATGAATTCTTTTATGTGTTTCATATGCTTTCATAATATTTCACGAGTTTCATGGTGTCGGCTAGTGATTTTTCAATATTTGTCAGAATCTAAATACTTTAAGGTTAAAATGTTCATAAAATTAAATTAGGATAGTCTACATAGTTTTATCTTTTAAAAAAGTTACTTTAAGAAGAAAAAAAAAATTAGCCTAAATTCATTCTCTAATAATTTGGAGCTAAAATTTTAACTCATAAGGGTTGAAGCAAAAAAAGTTGTTTCTAGGTTAAAACCTAAATTTTTTGGGATAAAAATTTTAGGTTTTAACCCAAGAGTTGAAGATGGTCTTAAAGAATTTAAGAACTTAATTTAATAAAAATATATATAATTTAAAGAATTAATTTTTACTCATATAAAAATACTAAAACCAAATCAGCATATTACAATATACCATGTATACTGCTAGATTAATTTATTATTTAAAACTAAATATTAGGAACATCACATGTATGTGTGCTACAATATATCATTTTTCTAATAGAGGTAGAAACTACTTATATTGATGAATTGTATGATTTTATCTCTACTACATAAGTGGTACAAATGTGATACAAATAGAATGTAATCTCTCAAGTAAGACATTTTATGATTGAAGCACTCTAATGGGCTCCCTCAATGAGTTCCTAGGGAGGATCTGAAAATTTTGACCTTCAATGACTCCCTATCATACTTCGAGAATAGCGAAAAAATCTCTAGGAGCTCCTAAATCTAGGGAGCGAGAAAGGATTCCTTAAGAGCATCTTCAAAGAAGATGTCAAAATGTCTAAATTAGGAATACCAGTAAAAAAGACAACAGTAATGTTTTCCAACTGAGAAGCCAAATCTGATGTAGCATGACATGAAATGACATCTCTCCCCATTGCTGCCAAATTTGATAGCACCTTCAAATTTTTTTTTTTTTGATTAATTATTAAATACTTTTTATTAAATTTTTATTAGTTTAAAGCATTGTCTTTCTGTTTCTTTCCATTACCAATGCAATATTTAAATATTTTTATACCTTTTTATTCATTTTCTTTCATTCCCAATGCAAAGAAAATAAATATGAATTTTTATTTTATGTTTAAAATTTGGTAGATCGGGTGGAGAGTAAAACTTTAAAAAATGTCAAAGTGTCACATAAGCCTTCAAATTTTAAGTTTAAAATTTGGCATCCCCTTTGGAGATGGTCTAAATGATCTTAGCATAAATTACTATTTTTGAATAAATTTTCAAATAAAAAAACTCTATTTATATTGGTTCATAATTTTTATCTGTCCCTAAATTAGAGAGTATGGTTGAAGTAAAAGGTTTTTAGGGAGTTTCTAAAATAATTTTTTAACATTTTAAGCTAAAATTTAACTTAAAAATAAAGTAGTATTTAACGACTTGAGTAGAGCAGTATTTAACAAAATATGTAAACACATGTTGTTATCAATGTCCCATAAATAGAGTAAAAAGAGTACAATTCTTAGGGGAGACACGCCTTCACCCCTAAAAAAGGTGCTTTCTTCCATAGGTGGTGCTTGTTATTCCAGCTCACTCCTTTAGGAGGATGCTGAGAGGGCTCCAATGAAGAAGAACTATTGAAGAATCTCGACACTCTACTCAAGTTGAATCCGTATGCAAAGATTGCAAGAAGGATGTTGCTTTTGGCTATGGAGCAGAATATGGAGACTAAGGAACCCAATAAAGGAGAAAAGTTTAGTATTAAAAGCTTATGGCTCATTCCTACTTCATCTAATAATTCTTGATAACAATAAATGAGAATGTTGCGAATTTCTTGGCTACATATATTAATCATCAAAGGCTCAAAGTGAGGAATGGGTGGGAGAAGTGGAGCATAAGAATGGGGGAGAGTCATACTTTGGTTCGAATTTGAAAGAAATGAGTTGGAAAAAAAAAAGAAAAAAGGGAAATAATATCAACGTTATTTAAAAAGGAGTCTCTGGATGATCTCGCCGTTGAATTACGAATGCCTCACCTAGAGATCGTGTATCCAAAAGCTGAAGTCACACAATAACGTAAAGAGCCACTTTTTGTTTATTGTGCACACGCAATATGACATCCCTCATCGCTGTTGTCTTGATGCCATAACTTTCGAAACCACACCTCTAAATCTGGATGTCACGGTTCGATGTTACGAAGTTGAAATTGCCACATGCTATAAGATAAAAACTGTATGCATTTCGATTTACTTTGAAATGCATGGTCTTTGAATAACTATACATCCCCAAGAGAAACAACCATTTTAGATACATGGTTAGGCCCATTGTGGGACCATGTTTTTATAGGGCTGGAGTAAGGCTGATCAGAATACAAATACCTCGGAAGCCCAGTCATGGACTTAACAGTTTCCATCTCAAAGCTGCACAAATGGATCAGCGATGCCACCATCATCTTCCTTCAAAGCAATGGGCGAAGTCTTATACTTTGCTGAGATTCATCATGATTGTTCCACAAAATACAGAAACATGATCCGATATGGAATCAACCAGGTTTCCTATATTCTCGGAGATTTTTACAATCTAGGGATTTTGTGTGCGCAGTAAGTAATCATACTCTTGAGATTATGCAATATCTACTCCTAGATATCCTCTGAGGTTCTCCCAATTTAATATGAATTATATTTCCTAAAATGACTATATCTCGACTTGTATAAATATGCCTTTTTAGGGTTCATCTGGGCCACCTGAACTGCATGGCTTGCAGTTATTGCTGCTTTGGTCTGGGCCTCGGTTCCAACTTAGGCATCCTGATCCTAGGCCTCATGCCTTGGTGTTGTTAGGTTTTCACGCCATAAAGGGCAATTGGGCAGCTCCTTGTGCCATCGCCTGATGGCCTTGTGGTGGCTTCTAGATAATGGTCACAGTGGTGGTATTGCTACACAGCGATAGGGCTCATGCCGTCGCGTTGAGCCTTGAGGATCGTCGGCGTGAACTGCATCTGGATCTGTATCATTTGACGTAGGGTGTTTTGTTCATCGTAGCTTTAGAATTTTCTACAAATGTATCATTTCTCTAGGGACTGATCAAGAACTTTTCTAGGAAAAATCCAATGATACTAAGTGTGAAAAATTCAATGTTACAGAAAATCCTAAAAGCAAATGCCAAAGCCTTTTTTGACAATATTAAATCGAGTTCTCAATGAAAGCACCAATTTGTGATAGAAAAACTCTATCATCTTTAGTCTTGACGAATTTGTACCTACAATACAACAAACACCTTTGATCAAGGTCAAAGCCTCATGCGCCCTTAAGGTGGAGAAGTTTGGCCAATAAATCATTGATGCCTAAGTCAGTTTCTCTGAAAATGCAGAGAGTTTATTGCTTTAGTGAGTAGCAAAAGCTTACTAGAAAATGGCATAGATAAAGTATCTATAGGGAGGTAGCCAGCCACGGTAGGGTTCTGCTTTGCATGTGGCAATTTTTGATTTGCCAAGGTGAGACATCCTCAAGATGGATGAGGAAAAAATTATCCTGAAGATATTAATTAGGAGATAATAGCTTGGACTAATGAGGTAAGTATCCTTGATTGATTGTGATGAGGATTCCTCACTTGTTTGAGTTGATCTTCAATTAGGAATGTATTAAATATAGGATTTGATGATTAATCCTATCTTTAATGCCCTTGAGTTTATCTAGGAATGTTAAACTGCACGTGAGAATATTTGTGTGCCCTCCCCTTTTATGAAGCCATTGTTGTCTTCTTAGGGAAAATGTCCACATGTTGTATTCTGGTTTTTTGGAATTATTTTTGCTCCATAGTGATCTTTGAGGGAACATTTAAAAGATAGACGGTTTAAATTGTTATAATACATTGCGGAGTGGCCCCAGAGAAAACTTGTATCAAAATGTGTGTCAAAAACGTGTGTCTTTGAATCTTAACTCAAACATATATATGGGGCGGATCTAGAGCACCAATTTTTTTTTCACAACTTTTGACACATGTGTTTTAGGGACCCACTCAATAATGTATTTTAACGATCCGAACCATCTATCTTTTAGAACATTCATAGACCATCCTTGCAAAAAATTAGACAAATCCAAAACCATTAATACATTCATTTGTAGTGAAGAAAATGAACGAATACGGTTCTACAAAAACGATAAACTCTTATTCCAACAGTCATATAGTTTCAAATTTTGGTATTTTTGGTAGACATGACCCTTGAGAGAAGACTTAAAAGATAGACTGTTAGGATCGTTGAACATTACGAAGTAATGTCTACAAAAACATGTCAAAAGTTATGTAAAAAAAATGGTGTCACGGATTCGTCCCCATATATATTATATGAAAATAGTCTACTTATAGGGAATGCTATTGGCACTCCAAAATTATCAATTTACACTCCAAACAAAGGTTTGAAAAGATGTTATGCGCTAATCGGGCGACGAAAACGGACCTAGCGCCTAGGTAGATTTAAGTTAATTTAATATAAAATTTAAATTTATTATATAAATAATATGTTTTTTTTTAAATAATATATATGTAATTAATAACCCTTAGATACTTTTGAAATGGTCCAGATTAATTATCTGGTACAGGATCCTAATCCAGGGGACATGCATGTGTAGGCGTGTGTTTTTATACATTACCCAGCATATTATAAATAGTAAATACTGCACTTGCCATGAAGTAGGTGATGTATGCAAGCCCCCATCAGCTAATTAATTGGATATTATAAATTTTTTGAGTGAAGTGTAGCTTAGGGTATTCAAGAACAACTTCGTCGGATTCATCTGCAAGTTCGTTGATCGAGAGAATCGGAGAAAATGAACCCGCCATGACAAAGAGGAGGAGAAGAAGGAACGAAGAAGATGATATTAACGATATATTTACGTAAGGAGATGAGAAATCATTTTTGAAATTCAAACATAAAACTTCTTATTTACCAGTAAAAAAAATACTACTAAATTGGCCACACAAAACTAAATTACTATCCACACTCTTCAAAAACTTCGCTCTAGTTTAAAGGAGAAACGTTAGATTTGCACATTATTTGCAGTAATACTATAAACGTTGAGTATTATCTGGGTCTTAATAAATTAATTAGGTAATTATTAGGATATAACTTAGCCCGGTAAAGGCAAATCATATTTTAATATGGTATTCTTTCGTCCTTTTTATTTTTCTTATATTTTAATGTGATTAACTGTGTACTTTCCTTTCTTTCGGCTCTCTTTTCTCATTAACGTGATCATTTTTACCGTATAATATAAATAATCATTTGGAGACATTAAGCTCCAATATTCCTCCAATATATATATGCGATTATATATGTATAGATATATATATATATTTATGTATAGATATAATTATGCAAATAAGTATTGGTATAAATATACAAACAAGAACCGAACTGGTAGGAATATCATAAATAGATACTGGGTTTTGTGCTAAGCATCTCAGAAATCTAGATGCTGCAGAAATCTATGTGCTTGGGAACAAGAGCAGAACCGTTTGATTGGGAATGCATTCCATATGCAATTTTTTTTTTTTTTTTCAAATTCTGCATAACATATCAACTTAAAAGCAAGCACACATATATGTATATCTGTATACGTATGCCACATGGATATGAACCGATTGCACTGCAAGAACTCATCCATTAATCCAAAATAGATTCCAGTACGAAACGATGCGACTAAGAGAAGAGCCGCATACAGTTTCTGCATTGAGTAACCAAATAACGGACAGATTGAAAAGTCATAAAAATGTAATCGCATAAGAATGTTATAAAGGTAGAGTTATGAAAGCAAGTAGATTGTTATATTCCTGGTCGCTGTGTGCATTTGTAAATTTTATAGGACGGAGAGTTGGATGGAGATCTCAACCATAGAACACAAGCTATATGGATGAAGTGGAAGAGTGCATCCGGCGTGTTGTGTGACCGTGGTATGCCATTGAAGCTCAAGAAAATTTTTTATAGGACGGCAATAAGGCCAACAATGCTTTATGACACAGAATGTTGAGTAGTGAATCATCAGCACATACATAAAATGGGTGTACCGAGATGAGAATGCTTTGTTGGATGTGTGGGCACACGAGAAAGGATAAGATTAGGAATGAGGATATCCAAGGTAAAGTAGGAGTAGCCGAAATTGAAGGAAAGATGAGAGATAATCGGTTATGGTGGTTTGGACATGTGAAATGACGGCAGAGGTTCAGGGCCGAAGGGGTAGAGGAAGACTTTGGAAGAGACTCTAAGAAAAGACTTAGAGTACTTGGATCTAACGGAAGACGTGGCACAGAATCAAGCGGCATGGCGTTCTAGGATTCATACAGCCGACCCCACTTAGTAGGAAAAGACTTTGTTGTTGTTGTTTGTGTGCATTTGTAAATTACTTGCTTACAGGAAACAAACTTTGTAGTTTCAACTTTCAACACAATCACGTGTGGTCATTCAGAAACTAAGTAGTTCAATTTGAAATGAGCATAAACAAAGTCGACAATAAGTATCATATATTTTTACCTAACATACCAGGTTTCTCAAAGTCATGTCAATAAAATGAAGCAAGAGAGAAATATATGTGCATAGCAAGATGAAGATCTTAACAACTTGAAAAATGAATCAATTTAAGCAAAATTCCCAGGACGCAAACGTACCCTTTTAATCAACTTAAAAATATCGATTTTCATGTTTTTATTCAATCATAATGTCACATTCCGGCCCGGGACGGATCACTTCCCGGGCCCGCTCCACCACCGTAGCACGATATTATCCGCTTTGGGCTTACCATTCCCTCACGATTTTGTTTTTGGGAACTCACGAGCAACTTCCCAGTGGGTCACCCATCATGGGATTGCTCTAACCCCCTTCTCGCTTAACTTCGGAGTTCCTACGGAACCCGAAGCCAGTGAGCTCCCAAAAGGCCTCGTGCTAAGTAGATATGGGAATATACATATAAGGATCACTCCCCTGGATGATGTGGGATGTCACACATAAAGTATACTAAATAAACCATGTAAACTTGTCTTAAGATTGTTGGACAAATAGAGTCTAATTGCTATATAAAATCACATTGAAAATCAAAAAATAATTCATGCAATTACATGAACAATTTAATGCACAGAACAAGAACAAATAATGTTAAATGCACATGATTAGAAAAACTTGAAAATTGGTCAAGGAAAATATTAGATATTATGTCCTTAAGACAAGTTTACATCTCATTACAGTAATCATGGGTTATTGGCGCTTGTCTCTCAAGATACAACAACCATGTCCTTATAATAGCGGCACTTCAAATCACAAGGCTCCAATAAACCATCATTGTGTTGAAAACTCTCTCATATGAACTCAATGAGACTCTTTAGGGTGTGTTTGTTTACCTTCACTAAGCCTCACTAGACTGGACTGGACTAATAATTAGTCCAAGTCCATGTTTGTTAGCAACAAGGACTACGTTTAATGGTATTAACCGGGACTCGCGTCGACTAAAACCTTCGCTAGAAGGTCTTAGCAAGAACCCTCCAGAACGAGCGGATTGCTAGTCCTGCTCTCTCCCTTCTCCTTCGCACCTTCGCCCCTTCGCCCTTTCGTCTTCTTCTTCCTCGTCGCACCTTCACCCTCTCGTCTTCTGCTCCCTTGTGGGTTTCCAGCCACGTACTCTGCGTTCGCCACCAAAAGCCTACTCAAGTGGGCGAATAAGCACTGCGTTCGCCGCCAAAGGCCCCCCTCAACGACCCATTCTCCAACCCCAACAGCCTATTAATTAGGTTTGTGTTAATGGTGTTTGATGAATTTATGTCAGTTTAGGTTAAATTTTGTTAATTTGGATGAATCTCGTTAATGGGGTTTAATAAATTTATGTTAATTTGGATAAATCTTATTGGATATTAAAATTCCATTATTGTTCTTTATTTTTTATTTTATTTTTTTGTCTACAGATTCTTGAAGCAGTAGAGAAAAATGGGAGTTTCAATGTTTTTGGAATCATCGGTTTTGGCATTGGAAGTCTGAGGGGTTTCTTGTTGGGTTTCTATGTTTTCGTCATTTCAGAGCATAAGGAAGTGAGGGTAAATCTTTTATTATCTTTCAGTGGAAATTATCCCTCTGTTTTTTGTTGTTGCTCATGGTGTTTGCTCAATCGATTGGGTATTTTTGTGTTTAGAGATTTTGGATTAAGCAATTGGTTGAACTTGACAGTCTTGCATGTAATTGATTGCATTCAGTATCACCTACATCCTATGAACCGTTGATTTTGCAGGGACACTGTTTTGCAGCTCTGTGAGAGGTACAATTGCTTGTGTATGATTCTTAGAATTGATGCTCTGTATGTAATTTAGAATCTTAGAATTGATTTAAATTTGAATGATGTAGGTAGATGTGAAGTGGGTTAATTTAATGGTTGAATTGGTGGCGGTGGTGGGTGCAGGTAGGGGTGGACATGGTGGCAGAGCTGGTTGGAGTTACATTGGGTTCAAAGGGAAGGAATGTGGTGCTGCAAAATAAGTATGGACCTCCAAGATTGTCAATGACGGTGAAACTCTCCTCAAATAGGTAATTGGTTCCACATTTGAATTAGCCAATTGCTGTTTTAGTATTTTAGAATCTTCGAATTGATTTAAATTTTAATACCGACATAAATTGAGTTGTCCTTGGTGGCATTAGTTTAACTTTAGTGTTAATAAACAACACTCAAAATGTTTTCTACCAAATTATCGTTCATTGCTCATGTGTTCTAGTTGACATTTGTATCTAGAAGTCTGCATGAGCATCTCTTTATGGTTCCCCTTGTATTGCACACTGACTGCCCACAAAAGTTTGATCTTCCAGCTCCATTTGTATTGCACTCTGCGGGACCATAGACAATTGTTGCATTCTATTTATGATGATGCAATCTGTGCATTTGGAGCGATGTAATCTGTGCATTTGGAAGGCTTGGATGCATGTATAGTAGTGACAAATACAACATTAAACTAGACCTTGTATCTGTGGCAAAGGCTCTTCTTCTGAATATATGCCAATCAGCATTCTTGTGAGCCCAGAAGTTTCAGATGTCATATCCTCTCAGAGCAGCAAGCTTGGTTCTTTTTCTCATGGGATTACATATTCTGGACACCCCGTAGCCTGTGCGGTTGCAATTGAAACACTCAAGATCTACATAATTAGTTGAAGGGCATTGAAGAATATGTGAATGAACTCAAGTTTAAGCACAAGTAGTTGCAACTTGTATATGTATTGATAGCTCATGATGGTGAAAAAAATATGTAGACTTTCATGTAAAAGCAAAGTCATTTCCCAATTTTGTTTGTGAGATGAATGATATTTTCAATAAAGCATCTTTTATCTCTTAAAAAAAATGTTTTTTAGACAAGAAAGTGGAAGTTTTCATAATTAAATATAAAAAATAAAAAATAAAAATTTAGTACTGGCTAGTCCGTTACTGCACCAAACGCTTCACAATTTTAGTACTACTTAGTCCAAGCCAAGCCAATCCAGCTTAGTCCCTGAAGTTAGTCCAGTCCAAGATAGTCCGGTGTAACAAACACACCCTTAATGTTTAGTGCACTCTATATATGATTATCTAAAACTACATTAATTACACCCTCTTTGTCAACCAAAAGAGGGTAAAAAGACTATTTAGTCTTCTCTCACATAAAAAAATGATGGGTAATATTGTAATTTCAAATGTCTAAATTTTACTGTTTTTTATTAAAGCATCACCTAGCGGTGAAGTTAAAATATCTCTAATATTTAAAATTCAAAAAACCTCTCACTTCCCTCACATTCTCTCTCTCCCTCTCTCCTTTCCATTTTTCTAAAAAAATGTGTTCATACACACAAAATATGTAGGCAAATGCTAGTGTAAACAATGAAAAGTTCTTTAATTACTGTAGGGGTTTTCCCTATTTATAGAAGTTGAGATGTTTTTTTTGAAAAGCATGTGACTATTGATGAAGCGTTAAAAGTTGTAATTCATTTTAATTAAGATAGGCACATCTTTTCATCAGAATGCACCACTTCTAATTTCCATTTAATTAATAAATTTAATACAATAATAATATTAAATTTTCCAACCAGCTCTGCCACCTGCAAATGCCGTTGTTTTCGACCTTCGTGGTAAAGACTCGAATAGCGTCACTAGTTTCTAGGATCCGAATCGCAACCAAACTACCTTGGTAAAACATTTGCAACCGAAAGTCAAATTGGACTCGAAAACTCGATCAACACTAAGTTTTCAAAATGTGGGTTGTGAGGGTTTTATGAGTCATGGGCGTTATGAGGGGGATTCATCGATTGACCGGGATGTCGGCTTAATGGTGCACTCGGGAGAGGATGAGTGGTTTCGTTGAGAGGAGTGGGTGCGTGTGAGGTGCTTAAGAAGTTGCAATCACTTCCAGTTGTCTACACCGAACACCAGACAAGTATCTCGATGTTAGTTATCACTCAACTTGTCACCTCTCCTCGCCTAACCAATTCAAAATACAAAGCTTTAGTCCATGCCAACCCACCAAATGAAACCCAGTTTGGTGTTCCTAACGGAATGTTAGCTATAACTAGGATATCTCTCTTCCTCTTTCTAGAGCACTGGCTACGGGGATGACATTTCTCTAATGCACAACAAAACTGCATAATTGAATACGGAGGTCTCATTAAGTAAAAAGTGTTTTTAGATTTTTTTTTTTTAGTACAAGCGATATTCTACACTAGAATGAGAGGGGAGAGGGTTTAAATTTCAGATGCAGCAAGTTGAAAAGAAATGTCTTGACCGCTAGGGCAATTTACTACTCGTAAGAAGTGTGTAAAACAACCCAAACACTATTTTAAAGAGCCAATCTAAAAAAACATATCTCCAACAGACTCTATGAAAAAGTCTCTATTATAGTATAATGAACAGTTGCTCTTTAATTTTACAGAGCAACGGTTCATCAGCTGAATATTAAAAAAATAAATAAAACTCAAGGGTGGGCCTTTTTTTTTAAGAGCAACGATAGCAAATTCATTCAATACAAAAAAAGGTTGATTACAATACAAACCACAAAGAGGGGACAACAGAGCAGCCCCTCACAAAACAACCAACCATTACATTCAAGCACAAAAAGATCAAACAACAGGTCAGGAGGTTCCTCGAATCAAGACTGAAAATCCTCACGATGCAATGAGGGTTGTTTTAAAAAAAATGAGTAAGTTGAATTTGAATGTTTTCAAAGTTTGTTAGAATAAAGAGTGTTCTTGAAGATGAAAATTAAACTAATAGCTAAATTAATTTTTAACATTGTTCACTTGCTAATTTAAAAAAAATTAAAAATTCCTTGGAGATGCTCTTTTGATTTGTGCAAATTATTTCGCACTTTCTTGTTGTGCATGGTAGGAAAATCTTGACGGGCCAAAAGCCTCTGCTTGGACACAAAAGATTAAACACGTACTGTCACACTGCTTGGACATAAAGGCTCGTTTGGTAGGTATAATGGGATGAGTTATTTTCAATCAAATTGGATCTGTAACTCAGCAAATGTTTGTCTAGAAAAATTGTAACAAATAAGAAAAACCTTCGATCTTCTTTTCAGTTTTGCAGCGATCTGCTTCTTCGATCTGCCGGTGTTCATCGTTTTTGTTTTAGCTAGCGTTCTTCTTCGTCTCGTTGCGAGCAACACCGACGACGTTGCAAGCAATGTCGTATGGTGGGCGTGGCGGGTTGCGAGAGATGTGGGTCGATGACTCGATGCTTACCTATTAGCTAAGGGTAGGCCCAGGCCCAGTGCAGGCAAGGCGACCGTTTGGAGCCCAAAAAAATTAGAGGCACCAAAATTATTATTGTGGGATATTTATATACGTTTTCATAAAAGTATAAATTTATAAAATTTGGTTTAATGACAAAGAAATTTAACTAGAACAAATGATTATGTTGGTTGAAATTAATGAGAAGGTTTTGGGTTCAAAACACAATGTGTGCTTATTTAAATTTAAATTTTTACAAATTTCTTTTTATAACAATATAAATTTATAAAATTTGGCTAAATGATTAGAAGTTTAATTAGAAGCAATGGTTTTTGTATTTAAAATTAGCAAGAGATCCTAAGTTCGAAATGTTATGTGCATGTTTATTTTTTATGAATTTTTGTTTGGTTGTTAATTTATTTTTAATTAGTAGCTAGTAATTATGTGAGTTGATATTTTTAAACATTCATTCCAATTCAAGTCTAATCTTCAACAAAAGGTAATGCGTAAACTAAATTTTTAGACCAAATTTGCAAATCATATGACGTGTCATCCAAAGGTTTTATTTGGTGCCCTTTCATTAATTATACATATCCCTAAAGACTTGAAAATATCGTTATTTTTTTTAGTCTTATATTGACAAGGTTAGTAAATAAGAAAAAACACCTCACAATTTACAAAAACACTTTAAAAGTTCAGATGGAAGACAAAACTCATAATCTATCTACTTGTAAGCCTGAAGTTTTTTTTGTTTCCTTCTCTCGATACAAAATAAATTAGTTTTTCCGTGTTTCAAAATTACTAAGTTTGAAGTGCTTTTCTAAATATAATTTTATCAATATCTTACGTGTAAAAAAAAATAATTTTTTTATATGAAGTGAGGCATATTTTTTGACTTCACCCCGAACCTCAAAAATCTCTGGACCAGTCTTGAGCTAAGCTAGCTGTCCCACATCCCAAGAGACAGAGGAGAGAGATGTTTGTATGGTGGATGTTAGAGTAAAAAAGCTGCTATTATGCGTTTAGCTATACCAAGCTATCCAACTTGAGCTGTCTATACCAAACGTTATCTATCAACCTATCCATTCCAATCCTAACTTAACCAATCTAAAATACAATATCCCATCACTTACAGTCCGCCAAACGGACCCCAAAGGACTCTACTACTTGATACGCAACGCAATTCTCTCCAGTCCAATCCAGTATAGTCCACGTCCAGTCCAGTCTCCACCACCTTATCATCCAAAATACTGAGACAGGTCAGACGAGGACCACCACCCACTTCAACCACCACCAGTCCCTATCCCATCTCCCTCCCCACCGCCTCATGAGCCGCTTTTATTATAAATGCAACCTTGTATCCCTACTTGTCCTTTTGCTTTGAGCAAAACCCCAGCACTCGGTGTATAAAGAGAAAAACCAAACATTATTCTCAATCCTCACGCCTTTCACTGTCTTGACAAAAGCACCAAAGTATCAAAGGAAAAGTGCCCTTACATTACAGCTCATATATCCCCCGCAGCTCCTTTTATTCAGCACAATTTACATAAAACAAACACCTTATCGTTGGGTGTATGATACGAAGTCATATGAAAAAAGAAAAAAAAAACTTACACCTGCTGCGGCAACATCGACACGGAAAACCAGAATGATGGTGTAAAGGACTTAAATTTTAAGCATCACATAAAAGCATCTCACATGGGAGTAGATTTAGAACCTTTTTTTTTACAGCCCATGCCCCATTGACTCTAAAGCTACTTTGCCCAAAAAGAAGAGAGATCTAGCTTGTCACCAAACGAGAAGGAAAACCAAGTCCATAGACAACCAAGAAATATAATAATTTAGAAATCTTGTCACTCCCAATAATGATAAACCACTATTCAAGGAACAATGGCATTATTATATGAACTGTGCAACAAGGGGAAAAGTGAAATCTCTCTCTCTCTCTCTCTAAATGTTACCACCTAACTCCAAAGTAAGTTGCTTTGACCTTTTGAGTGACATTTTATATTTGAGAAATGAGAGTCAGAAGTACCTTTTGAATAAGAGTCAACCACTTTACAACAAGACATAAGGAATCCAACGAGATTTTGAAACCTAATAACGACACTTGACAGTAAATTCGTTTCATGCAAGTTGTTCTCTTACCTCCGGAGTTTTTCTAGTATCAATCAAGTATGTAATACATATCTCAAACTGAATGACTTAATTTGAATGTTTTAGATGAAGCCATCATGTCAGAGAGAGAGAGAGAGACTGAAACCCATCTCATGACAGTAAAAAGGAAGATTTTGAAACCCTAGTTACAGAAAAGGGGAACCCCATTCGAACAGCCTGACCCAAAAACCCAACTCCATATCTCAGGATTAGCTCCACCAACAACCAGGACCGCACCTAATGTTACACCATTCCCTTTTGCAAAATAAATGATTGCTCCTTTCTTTTTACTTTTCAGATGTACGAAAAAAAAAAAGGAATTCCTTTTACCTCACCCGCCAACAAGTTTACATCATTTGAAATTCAAACCACCTGAAAATTTACCCCTTGCTTTTCTGCTTGGCATTGGTGTCTACGAGCTGCCAGCTGCGGTGGTATCGAAAGGTGCTCTGGATTGGATTATAACCCGAGCTCCTGAAGCAAGCCTGTTTTGGAGGAAAACAAACAAAATGTCAACCAACATTGACAAGAACAAAACCGGATTACGGTAATAAATTTGAACAAGGTGAAAACAGAGAGGACTCGGCACTCAACTTTCTTCGATTTTGATCACCTTCTCCTTCTCTTCTCTAAATGAATCTAACCTTTTTGATTGCTTTTTAAGAGATGAAGTGTCTTTGATTCGTTTACTAACTCCATTGGATATGCAGTGGGTATTGATATGTGCACCATCAACTCCATCTGAGGAGTTCCTTGGTTTATCGGAAATGGGGGATCTCATAGATTCGCTTCGCAGTTGCTTGTTCAGCGAAGCTTTGATTGATATTGGGATGCATTTCAAACGTCCTGACGTAGACTCCTCTTTGTCCTCTTCTGAATCCAGCTTCTTGCAACTCCTGCAAGTTGACAAGTTTAGCATTTGAACCATAAAAAGTAGTTATGCTGGTACAGCAGTATCAGAAATATGGATGGTTAGCATTTAACTGATGACCGCCCAGTACCAACCAGATACAATTAAAACTCAATCAACAAATTAACCAGAGGCTAATCCTTTCTTATAAGTACCCACATAACTTTTTAAGACAAGAACTCCAGAATACTCGACAAACTTATCCCCAAATGAGAGGAACTCCCAAAGATGGCGACTAGGTGGACCTGAGACATGTAGCCCCTTGAATTTGTTTTCAGCTAGCATGTAACATGCATCGGCTCATAATGTCAAAAGAAAGAAATGAATCTGCTTCATTACTTGTTCAGGATCAATGCAAAATCTCATGATTTGACATGATTTTTTATTTTAGTGTCAAACTTTTATAAGAGTTGCACATTTGTAATATTACCACAGCTAAATTCTTAACAAAGAAAGGCATTCTTTTCTACCCTAGTAAACCCGAAAAAGTTATTAAATACAAACCCTGTAATTGACCGAGCTAACTTAGGAATTTGAGACATCACACCTAAAACAATTCAACATTCTTTTGTACCATTTTATTTATTACTTATGAGTTACCATCTAACAGGTATTGTCCCTGCCTAACTCAGACATCACACCTAAAACGATTCAACATTCCAATTGCTTGAACCGGCCTAGCTGAGATGTTCAGAAGCCTAACTGAATTGATCATGGTCTTGATAAAGCTTAAACTTGCTAAGCAACCAAACCTTTTGAGTTCAAAATGCACTTGTGTCGCCAAGAATGAAAAAGCATCCAAGGGACCCAAGCTCAAGTTGATCAACTTCTAACATAATTTGGAATGTTTAACCGCACTAGACTCAAGAATCTTCATCGGTAAGGTTTCATTTTCTAGCATTCAAATTCTACAACTGATTAATCGGATTTAAAAATTAAAAATCTTAATTCTTGTAGGTTGTAAGAAACTTCAAAACTCGGATAGAATCCCTGGCTTTCACCATTCCACCTCAATTTTATCATCCTACGTATGCTTTTGACTAAAATTTGGTAAGACCTTACTAAAACATGCTAGGAGATGACCCTCACATACTTGTGGTTTAATGCAAAAGCTGTCTAAATTTCTAAAAGAATTGAAGGATAAGTTTAGAAACTAGGTTAACCTGTCAGCATTGTATGATGATGATCGTTTTAGAGCTGTACGTCCATCTTCCTCCTTGAGCATTTTAGTCTCAATCAAGCTCCCACTAAAATATTCTTTATCTTCCAATCTCAAACCCATGAGCCTTGGATTCTCTGAAAGGCAGTCTAGCTCTCCTAGCATTACTTTAGTAGAGAATAATGGGGAGTGGAAATTCGAATGGCAATACCGGGGCTTGTAGCTTGGAATAAGACCAAAATTGTGATCCTTCACTGATAATGAACCACATGATATAAGTTGCATAAGTGCATTGGTAGCCTTAACCCTTGGATTGTTTTGCATTCGAATGTCTTCCTCTTCAGCTATTCTAAAACTGTTGAGTTTACTAACATCAGCCCTAATAAGTGATTCCAAAGTTTCAGTCTTCCCACCTGACGAAGATGGGCTGGGGGATGACAGAGGAGGAGAAACTGAATAACTGCGAATCTCAGAGTTCTCTTTCACACACGGCACTCGATCATGATAATAACTGGAATCCGGTTCTAATGACCCACCATCTGTGGAAACACCTCTTGTACAAGTTTCTGATGCTTTAGGTTTGTTCCCATTTTCTTCAGTCTGCGTGGAAGCATCAGCTAAACCGTCACTCTTGTAAATCTTGTAATCTGTCAAGCTCAGTGAACCCCCCCAAGTAGAATTCTTTCCGACTGTAGACTCTGGAGAAGCGCTAGAAGAGCCTTCGTGACGTTGAACTGGAGGAGAGAGCTCATCTTCTTGAGAATGCTTTGTTTCCTTCCCATTCAAACTTGACGACGATGAAGAATCATCTTGGCTCCTAGAAGATGCTGGTTCTGGTAATTGTTTCAAGTTCTGGATTTTAATTTCTGCCACTGGGCTAAACCGATCTGGACAGAAACAACAGATGAATAAACAAAGTATAATAAACAAAGTATCTACATTAGGATCTTAAACTTCTTAGCTATGGAATCGAAAATTATGGTGAATACTAAATGAGAAAATAAATGGCAAGTTTGAAATCAGTAACTTGAATTCCTATCAACCAAACAATGAGAAAATAAATCATGTATGCCATTTACCCGAATTCGATTCATCAAAGAGCTCAGAACCTTTAAGGACGTACTCATTTCCATGAGCCGGAGGAATCAGATCACCTTCACAGAGATCATGCCAAACATAACCACCTTTATAGTTTCTGCACTCATTCAATCAAACCAATGCAATTACAAAACTGTCTTAAAAAATACAATTTTAAAAATTTAGGGATTTTAGAAAAGGGACTAAAATTCACCTCTTAGAAGACCATGAATACATGGAAGCCATGCCTCTGCCCCTCAGGGAATGAAGCCTATTAATCACATCTGCACCAAACAAAATTGAAATTCACAAATAAATACTCAACAAATTCAGAAAAAAAAATAAACAAATAAAAAATACCCCACTAAGAAAAACCCCAGAAATTCATGTTTTTACTATTTGAATTTTCAATACCTTTGAGGTAGAGCCCTTGGGGAGAGGTTACAGGAACCTCCATGAAATGGGGGTGTTCAAGTTGCCGGTTTCGTGAGAGATAGTAAACCACCGGGACTTTTCGATTCTGATGGTACTTGGGCGACTTCTCAGTCCACACTTTCGCCCTCTCCGGACTCACTTGGCTGTACTTCTTCATCCTACCCTCCATTGCTTCCTTCGTTCTCAGCTCACTTCCGCCGCTTTCTGAGAAACTTGAAAGCTTTTGGGTTCAGGGTCGTCGCCAAAATCTGCTAAACGGAGCTCTCTGAGCTCCAGTGGGGGATTTGCTGCTGAGATCAGTGAGAAAACAGCTGAAAAAAATGGTGGGTTTTAGAAATGGCGGAGCAAATCGGATCGGAGAGGGAGTTTGAGAGAGTTGGAACCTTTGAAAGCAATCAGGAATTTGAATTTGGTATGGTGGTGGCGAGACAAAGAGACAAGAAAACACAGACAGAGAGATACAACGAGAGGAAGCTGATAAAAAATGGAGGAAGTGGAAGTGGAGCCGGAATTTAATGCATTTGCAGAGTTTGGCGGAAACACTGTGCAGCGTGCGGTATATATATGTGTGTTGTATATATGTTGTATTTTCGACTGCGAGTTTAAGTGTTCGAGGAAAGAGAGATTCTAGCTTCAGCTTTCACTCGGACTGCTCTCTCTCTCTCTCGCGCTCTGTTTGCTTTTGTTTTTGGGGCTTTTCTACTGTTTTGGTTGGCATTTGCTTTCTTTTGGGTGGTGCTACACAACCATTTTACCTCGGGAATTGAATCCGCTCCGACTTTTAGTGTTCAAAGTTTAAGAATCAACTTATTTGAGCCGCATATATTGAATTCAACGGTCTTCATCAACTCATTTCGATGGTCCATCACACACAAATCAACAGTTCTAAATTCTTTTACACATCAATCAGATGTTCAGATGAATTAATCTTTAAGCTCTGGACACTAAGGTCCGAAGCAATCCAATCCTTTACCTTGTATACTCTTCATAATTTTTGGCCATCAATTGAACGAACTAAAAAAAATTAATGTGTTAAAACTACTAAAGGTGTGTGAAAGTTAAAAAAGATATGTGAATAACATTATCTTTAATTTATATAAAGATGATGTAAAAATCTTTATACAAAATGAAAATATGCCAAAAATCATTCACCCATTGATTAATTGATAGAAAACAAAAAAACAAACAGTGTATAATAATTTTTTATCAAACAATTTATTAAGGGTTTCATTTTAGGACTTTGGCTGAAATGATATAATCTCAGCTTATTGTTGTTAAAATTATTATTTTTTAGTAAGTCGTCGATATACTCGATCGATACATTGTGTCAATATTTGATTTTGATTAGTTCACAAATTGAAATTTGATTTTAAATTACTTCTACCAAGATTTATATCATTCGTACATTACTTTACAAATTTTATCATTTTTTAATGCGTTTAAGGTTAATCAAGATTTCCATAGTACGGACGTTAGTTTACGAACTTTATATAAATCCGTTGAAAGGAATCGGCCACCCTTAAAAATCTTCATCCCATATGCTGGTTAGTTGGTCAGTCATATTTTTGGGTGCGCATCGTCACTTGCTTCGACTGGAAATAATCTTCATCCCATCTTTGAGAAAGTTAAAATTCTTTTGAGGTATTAATAAGAGCAGTGATTTTCATACTTTTAATTCAGCTTTCGACATTTCCACAATGAGTGTAGATAAATTATGAAGCAGTCGACCGGAGTGTTATAAGTTAAAGTGAGATTGTCAATCTACAAGCTTTAGATGTCATTGGATTGATGTTGACACCCTTACGAAATATCAGACATTAACGTTCAAATAATTGACAAAATGTTAAATTAATACTTCACAAATGAAAGATTGCCGCACACTTATTTTCTTCTTCTGTATACTCGTATTTATTTGTCTCTTAATTTATTCAATTCAAACTTTAAAAATATTTAGTAGTGCATACAGTGGCGAAACTAGGAATTTAAGATAATGGGGTTAAAAAATAGCTTTCAGAAATCTAGCATAATTTCATTTATAATTGTCCACGACGTGTTCTCATATTTTGGAGACGTTGTATTACAACATCATTATCAATAAAATCAAATACCTCTTTCTTAATGTACACAACCAAACTATCATTCAATCATTGATCACCCATCCTATTACGTTGTGGATTCTTCACAATTTTCACCATCGAAAAAGCTCTTTCAACTAAAACAGGTGTAACAGGTAAAATCAATACTAATTTTACTAGCAAGTACACCAACTTAGGTCACTGGGCTCACATGTTCCATGTTGGGTGACCCAACTTGGGTCAATATTTGTTGGCCATTGTGGCCCACGCAACCAAGGTTACAACAGCAATGTTCTGTTACTAGTGATGTTGCAGTGCTGCTGCTGTAGTGCAATTAGAGCATTTCCAAAGGAGATGTTAAAATTGTCATGTAAGCATACAACAGTAAAAAATAGCAGCAAACTCTCTCCAACTGAGCCTTCAATTTCTTAGATGATGTTGAGTCATTTGAAGGCAAAGCCTTTTGCTGTCAAATTTGACAGCATATGTCTTTATTAAATGATATTTTAATAGATTAATATAATATTTAATAAATGTTGTTATGTTTTTTAAATATTTGATTGGTTGCCTTAATCATTGGACTCCACAAAAAGATAAAAAGTTTATTAAATAACATTATTATTTAATATATCGGGTGGAGCAAAATATTGTACAAAATGTCAAATTGCCACATAAGCTATTAACTATCATTTTGATGTTTAAAATTTGACATCTCCTTTGGAGATGCTAAAAAAAGAACAATATTTGGCTACTCAAAGATGAGTAGGAACTCCTACTCAAAATTTCTCAAAATTTTTCATTGTCAATTTACAGAACATTCGTGTTTATATTCAAAATCGCTCATGTTATAAATCACCCTATAAAGATGATGTTGATGTAGTGCTATTATAGGGGTCAGAAAAGAACAATACTTGGCTACTCAAAGATGAGTAGGAACTCCTACTCAAAATTTCTCAAAATTGTTCGTTGTCAATTTACAAAATATTTGTGTTTATATTCAAAATCGTTCATGTTATAAATCACTCTATAAAGATGCTGCTACTATAGTGTTATTATAGGGGTCCAAAAAGAACAATACTTGGCTACTCAAAGATGAGTAAGAACTCCTACTCAAAATTTCTCAAAATTGTTCGTTGTCAATTCATAGAACATTTGTGTTTATATTTAAAATCGTTCATATTATAAATCACCCTATAAAGATAGCGTCTGCAAAAAATCAATTAAAACTAATATTGTGACAGCCCGTCCCGGACTTTTCTTACTGTATGGGTGAAATGACGATTTTGCCCCTAGTATGTTTGTTTCGTTGTGTGGTCATTTTTGGGCTTTGGTTAGTTGATTTTGGACCACACACATACCCACACTCATTTCCCTCTCTCTGCCCTGTCCTGAGACCCTTTCTCTCTCCCTTTCCTATCCTTTTTGTACGGACAACACCACAAACCCTTGAAATCGTCACGGATCGAGGAAACAAACTACATAGTTGTGCTCGTGAGGTCCTTAGGAGTTCAACCATACCCATTTCAGGTAAGGATACCTTTGTTTTCATGTCGAACTCGGGATTCCCCGATTTGGTCACTGTTCATGCACACGTTAATTCTTGTGTTTTGGGAATTTCAAGCTTGTAGGAAGCTTGGTGAGGTTCTTAGGAGGCTCGGGGTGGTTCGTTTGAAGGTTTTGGACGTCGGGATCTTGAGTTACAGGGTTGGCCGGAGTTGGTGGTGTTTTCCCGGCGAGATTCTGTGGGTTTTAGTGCTTGAAAGTGGTATGGATTTGTTCCTCTTATTGTAAGCTTCATTTTGGTACCAATTTTGTGAAATTTGGTTGAAAAACGAAGAAGATATCAAGCTTTGAAATTTTCCCGATTTTCCGGCGCCAGCGACGGTGCCAGAGTTTGGCCGGAGAAGATGGCGGAATATTCCGTCATTTTGGACGGAATATTCCTAACGGCGGTAACGGAATCGTCAGAGTTAACGGAATATTCCTGACAGCGTTAACTGACGCCGTCAGTGTGCCAGGCACATGCCTGCGCGTGGGCAGCGCGTGTGGCCGTGCCTTGGCCGGCGCGTGGGGGCGCGTGCGGCATCGGAAAATTATTTTAAAAATATGGGGATGTTCATGAGATTGAGTAGATCACGTTGGTGTATTCATACACCCCATTTGAGCTTTGTATGAGAAGTTATTTCATAATGTTGGTTATGTGCTTTAAAATTTACGTTTTTATAGTTATTTCGCATATAGGTGAGACCTATCCCGAGGACGAGCGTGGTCACTCGAGGTAAGGGGGTTATGACCCTTCTACATGAAGGAAAATTTGTGAAAAACAAGTTCATTTGAGCAACATCAACAACATGCAATTAACAATTAAAAGGCGGAATCATGTTTATATGCACTCAAAAGCAAAACTTAACCCATGAACTTCAAAGCCTAGTAGATAGGTGAACCAAGACTCAACTCAAAACAAAGTGAGTTGAGAAATCAATACCTTTGTAGATTCCTCTTTGCATAAGCAAAGGCTAATCACCCAAAGAGAGGGCCTTCATTCCTTGCATCTTAGATCCATGGATTTGGATGGATGAAAAGGTTTCTCCAAGTTCCCAAAATTGAAAACCTCTAAGTCTCCACACCAAGGCATATTGTAGAAGAAATGAGTGACCTTGGAGGAGTTTGATTGCTAGATGATCCCTCCAAGGTGGCTGAAATTTTAGAGAGAAAGGAGAGCTTGTGTTCTCATCCTTTCCCCAAAAATTACCCTTAATGAATTTTGGCTATAAAGTCATACTTATTCCTTAATTCATTTGAGTGGCAAACTTGTAAATAAGTCCAAAACCACTCCTTCTTTAACATGGGATTTATTGGGCTATTTGGGCCTTTGTGAATCATTATTCATTAAGTTGTCACACAACTTAAGTCAATGGACTTGACGTTCGAAGCCCATTGGGCCTTAAGGTCCAAAACTATCCCATGGTCTTTTAACGAACTTATTCGTTTGATTAATAATCATATTAATTAATCCTTGCCATAAATAATTAAACCATTTAATTATTCTTACTCATCTCCGTTGAATCTTCAATCTCTACCTTACACGGTGTACGATCCATTAGGTTCCTTTTAGCGAGGCAGTGGGCGATTCAAACTCTTTCAAATCGATTGTGAATTGAAACTTACTTTCAATTCTCCCGTTAGTGATAATACACTTTTAGGGCTTCCACAAACCATGGTTGACGCCTAGCAGCATGTCATGGTTACCCAAGCTAATCAGAAGAGGTGGAGAACCTATTCAGTTTTAGGATTACAAATGCAATACGGTCTTTCTCTAATACAATACTCTTGACCACATTGTTTGGTTTGATAGTTTATTCATGTCTACTATCCAATGTGAGTCTTGTGCTTATATGATTACCTTGAATGTGATTTGGAACACATTCCTAAATCTCATTCATACTCTGACCAGAGATTCTAAATCATATCATAGAGTATTCTCCCTCAAACAGTTTGAAGGTTAGAGATCCCTTGTTGCGCATTCACTTGTCTCCATGGCTAAGTGGCTTAACCCCAACGATGCCGTGGACACCCTCCTGATGGAGTGACTTTGACATAATCAAAGATTAAGGACCTAACCACAAGACAACTGTGATGCCTCAGGTCAAAAGACTAATTTGCATTATCCCAACCATGACTTCTCATGTGACATGAATATGAGAACTCTTCGTTGATCGTGTTCAGTGAACTCATTCTCTATTGAGCACCTACGTACTTATCTTGATGTCACACACACCAATGACTCGAGACTAGTCACTCTCCCTGAGAGAAGACATAACACGTACTGATCTTAACGGACTGTCAATGCCCAATTGACAATCCTATGATTAGGAACGTTTAGGATGTGTCAACGAAAGAATGGTCTCATGAATCTAACTACTTTAGATCGCATTCTTCCAATCACATATTCCTTGGACTTATCGTTTAAGCATATAACATTTATATGAGACGGCTCAAACAATAATCTTTGCCCTTTACATTAAACTAGATTAGTTTAACATGTGAAATGTCCATAAAGTATCATCATATGATTGGTTTTAGGGCACATTTCCAACACTACATACCAATGAGTGGGCTTTTGGTTTTCCATATATACCTATATACTTATGTTTTTCCCAGAAAGTGAAATGAAACGTTTATACGTTTATATGCCATGCATTATGTTTGCCCATTTAATTATGCATTATTAGTTGCATATATATATATATATATATATATATATATATGTATATGTGTGTGTGTTGGTGCTGCGGACGCACATGTAAGTGCCAGGTAAGTTATGGTTTATGTTTATGTTTAGTAGTGATTTGAGATGTATAGAGAGCTCATAACCTGCACCCCTGGTGTTAGTGATCCCGTCCAGAGTTGGGTACAGTCCTTCACGTGATGTTCACCTCCCGCACCACACGCTCATCTTGGATCCAAGTTAGGTGCACAGTCCTGTCGTACGGACCACTTTAGGTGGTTCCGACTCGTAGGTGATCCGCGATTATTCACTCAGTCTTCACGTGATCGTAGCACTGAGCGTACTTATTATACACCCAGTCCTGTTGTACAAACCACTTTAGGTGGTTCCGATTCGTGTGCATGTATAGTTAGTGAGTTGGAGATTTGAGCTCTAGTTTTAGCCGTACAGGTCACGTTAGGTGACTCCGACTGACAGATTACATGGCATTGTTTGGCATTACCTGAGTACTTGCATTTTATTTCGAGACATTTGCATGACATATTTCCGAGTATGATTTATATATATATGTATATATTCTATTTTTCTGGGAAGTATACAGGTTTTACGGCGAGGGGTTAGAACTTTGTTTATGAAATGGTTTTTGAAAAGCTTTGTTTTTGCCCACTCACACTTTCTGTTTTGCGCCTCTCCAGGTTCTAGTTTGGCTAGCGCTTTTGGTGGCTCCCCAGAGGATTTTCCCGGCTTATCTGACAGATTATCACCAGTGTAGGACCACCTTTGGGTGTGTTTATTTAGTGTTGTTTCTCCCAGACTGCACTAGGTCTTTCGTGCTCTGAACTTTGTTATTTACTTTGTGTATAGCTAAGGTTGTTTTTATTCGTACTTTTATTATTATTTCTTAGTTTCCGCACTGTGCACATGGTTACGTCACTTCCACGTGACGGCCAGCATGCCCTGATCTCGGTCGGGGTGTGTCAAATATCGTTTAGTCATCAAACTGTTTAAAAACAAATGAACGGTATTAATATAAGCATTACAAACCCTCTATGTATTTGCTACAATATATTGACTAAACAACTTTAGTTTTAATTTATTTTTTGCAAAGATAATCTTTACAGTGTAATTCATAATATGAACGGTTCTAATCATAAGCACAAACTCTATGATTTAAACACTAAGAGTTCTGAGTAGGAGCTCCTACTCATATTTGAGTAGCTAAGTATTGTTCGTCAAAAAAAATTTAAAAGGAAAAATTCACAAAGTTATTGGGGTCAAGGGAGCCCAATACCCTTGCATTGACTTTGCTAGTGAGTGCATATGAGGAAATCACTTCCCACTCACCCTATAAAACTATAGGTTTACCATACGTGGTAGTAAATTTTTTTTGTCCTAATTGGATTAAAGCCCCATGATAGTTGGTAGATAGCCCATGTGGTGAAAAAAACTAGGATTTAGGCTTCAATGGTAAAGTCTGTTAGGATTTATGTTCAAAATTGAAAATTTCGTCAATTTTCTGTTAATTATTACACGTGAGCCGCACATATTAAGCTAAAACGAAACTCTTCATACACATATTAGGCTAAAACAAACCTCTTCGTTAATTGTTAACACGTGGGCCTGGCTCATGTGTTAATAATTAACAAAAATTTGACAGAATTTTCAATTTTGGGCATAAATCCTAATAGATTTTACCACAGGAGCTTAAATTCTAGTTTTTTTTTTTTTTTTTTTTTTATCACATAAGTTATCTTCCAACTACCCTATCACGACATAGACTATTAATCTAATTAAGCCTTTTTTTTGGTTCTATGAACTGCACTACAATATTATTATTTCATTGTACGAAATAATGCAGTAAAAGTCAAAATCATTGTTCTTTGTCAATTTTAATAATATTTTGGCATAATAATGTTTGTAACGTTGGTCAACTCCCAAATTAATTAATGCTCATCAACCAACACGAGGTGGCTTAGCGATTGAAAACAAATTCCAAACTCATATTTAATATTGCACATCCTAAATTCGATTTTTTATGTTGGTGAACCAAATAATAGTGGTTAGAATGTGACTAAAATATCTTTATAAGTCTTCTTGATCCTCCAAAATAATGAACTACTGTAATGAAGTCACCAGCTGATCTCCTTTTTTAAAATAAAAAAATAAAAAAATATATTGACATTAGAAAATTCACAATCCACAAGACATGGCACTGATTAGTTTTGTTAGTAAGGGCATTGCCGTATTATCATTTATCATGTGTCATAGATTGGGACCTTCAAACATTCTATTCAGTACTTGTAGGCCTCATTTTGTTTCTAAAATTTGGAACCGGATCCCTTTCGGACCCAAATAAACTAAGCCTAAGTATCAAATAATCCGGGTCATTAAAATTTTATTAAACGACTACAATTATTATAACTTTTAGGAGGCCTGTTTGTAGTCGTTAGATCAAATTTCAACAGCCCGGATCCTTTGCTCAGGAGGCTCAATTTATTTGGATCCGGAGAGGATCCGGTTTCCTAAAATTTGATATAGATAATTTTTAAATAGAATTTTGTTTTAAATTTAGGTCATTTGATAAGGACATGAAGAATGTTCTTGAATTCTAAAATTTGATTTTTTTTCTTTTTTCCTCAAGTGAATTAAACATGAGAAAGTTGTCCCAAACTAATAAGTAGCTCATTTTCATCACTTAGTATTATGGTATAGTAGTATTCTTCTTCACTAATAAATAAGAGGTCTTAGACTCGAATGTCGTGGATAGCTTCTAAAACCAATTTGTTTCCCCACCCCATTAGTGTAATATAAAAACCAATTTGCTTCCCTACCCTATATGACGACTTCTAAAATCTTAATATTAAAACCACAAATTCAAGTGAATGAGTAAAGCTCTGGCAATATGTTGACAAATATGGAATGATATGAATGATATTATTTTCAGAAATGAAAAGCCTATTCATAGTAGATCTTTTATTCGTGCAATGACTACTGTTAATAATTATTCTTAAGGAAAATATAAGTACTCTAGGCAGAGCAAAAATGCCAGCTTCAAGTATTTGATTAAGTGGAATTGCCCCGTGTCTCCTTCTGTAAAAATCAACTTCGATGGCTCGGTGTCCAACTCGATGGCTGCTGGAGGTTTTGTCATTAGGAACATGCATTGCAGCCATATCATTGTCGGGGCTATGAACTTGGGGGTCTTCCACCATCAACGTTGATGAAGCTCTTTCATTACGCGAGGCTTTGATCTGGGCTAAAAGGAGAAATTTGACGCATGTGATGGTGAAAGGAGATTCTAAATTAATTATTGATGTCATTCGGGGGACCTGTGAAGTGCCGTGGAATTTGAAGCTATTATTGAGGACATCAGGTGGTGTGCTACTTTTTTTTTTTCAAGAAATCAAGTGGAGTCATGTTTTTAGGGAAGCAAATTTTGTTTCCGATGTGGTTGCGTCCGTTAGGCTAAAGATAGATAACCTTTGTATTTGAGATGCTTGTCTTCTTGTGAGAGCTAATATGGTTTCCAGTTTGATTGTATTGGAACTGATTGTGTAAGAGGTTTCTTCCTTTAATGAAGTTCTTTTCCATAAAATAAAAAAAGGGATAATCTCAGTTTACTAGTATGAAGTTTCTTGGTTTTCAACATTTAGTATATGAAATTTTTTTCATCCCAGAGTGGTACCTAAAGTCATATCTATCCGTTAACGTGTGTGTGTGTGTGTACGTTTCATGGATAAAAGTCATATATTTAACAGCAACCTTAACGGATGTATGAAAGTGTCTTAAAATTATGACTTTAGGTACCACTCTAGGATGAAAAAAACTTCATGTACCAAATGTTGAAAACCAAGAAACTTCAGAAGTAGTAAACTGAGATTAACCTTTTTTTTTATTATTATTATTATTTTTTTTTTATGGAAAAGAACTTCATTAAAGGAAGAAACCTCTTACAAAGTCAGTTCCAATACAATCAAACTGGAAGCCATATTAGCTTTCACAAGAAGATAGGCATCTCAAATACGAAGGTTATCTATCTTTAACCTAACGGATGCCACCACATCCGCAACAAAATTTGCTTCCCTAAAAACATGACTCCACTTGATTTCTTGAAAGAAAAAAAAAAGCAGCACACCACCTGATGTCCTCAATAATAGATCTCAAATTCCACGGCGTTTCACAAGTCCCCCGAACTGCATCAATGATTAACTTAGAATCTCCTTCCACCATCACATGCATCAAATTTCTCCTTTTAGCCTAGATCAAAGCCTCACGTAATGCAAGAGCTTCATCAACGTTGATGGTGGAAGTCCCCAAGTTTATAGCCCCCGCGATGTAGGGCTGCAATGCATGTTCCTAATGCCATCTCCAACCAAATGTCGCTGTTTAGCAAGCAAAAGCTGGGTCTGGATCATGGCCTCAATTTTCTTTTAGTCTCGCTTAATACCAAGCGAAAGTATGGGACTAGATAACGGGGTTTAGCGAAGCAAGAAGGGCCTCGTAGTCGAGGCGAGTCCCATTTATTGTAGTCCAAGACCTTATCAAACGTAGGATAATAATCCCGGTTAAGGCAGTCCAAGCCAATCCCTCTTAAGGAGGTGAAACAAACGCACCCTAAATATTATTTAGGTTTCTATGAATTGTAATGGCAGATGGACTTTGTAGCTTGTGCCACGTATTAAAAGAAAACAAACTAAAAGGCCGAAACACTAGAACGAAGTCGTTGAAATACTGGAAATGCATTATCGCAGCTTGTAGGCCTTCTTCTTTCTTTAGCAGTTACATACTTTTAACTTGCAATTGGCCAATTTTTAAAACATGTTCATTGCAAATCCATTGAGGTCTGAACCCCTTTGTATGACCACTTGCCCAGACCATTAGGGGTCCTTAAGGGACCTTCAGGTCATCTCCAATCGTCAAAGGTCATAGGCCAAAACTTAACCCTTTTTGACACAAAACTAATCTCCAAATGAGGGATGGCCAAAAAGACTGAAGACTCTTCGGGCCAAAATCTAGCCAAATGGCTAGCGGGCTGGCCAAACATAGCCAGCCACCTAGCCCGAAAAGTTGGGCCCAACTGTGTTGCTAGCTGACGTCGTGTAGTTTTTTTTTTTTAAAGGCGAAATTTAAAAAATTAAAATGTCTATTTTTTTTCCTAGAAATACCTAATCCATTTCTACACAATTTATCACATCCTTTTTCACCCTTTCATAGGATGTTACCAGTGACATCCCACATCGTCCAGAGGAGTGATCCTTATATGTATATTCTCATCTCTACCCAGCATGAGGCCTTTTGGGATCTCACTGGCTTCGGGTTCCATGGAACTCCGAAGTTAAGCGAGTAGCGCGCGAGAGCACTCCTAGGATGGGTGACCCATTGGGAAGTTCTCGTGTGAGTTCCCAGAAACAAAACCGTGAGGGCGTGGTCGAGGCCTAAAGCGGACAATATCATGCTACGGTGGTGGAGCGGGCTCGGGAAGTGGTCCCACCCGGGTCGGGATGTGACATTACCTCATTTTAATGTCTATGTTAACATGCAAGTAAAATTAAAATGTTTAATAACATGAAACTTAAAACGTTTAGCGACAAGTGGCACTCACGGAAACCTTATTTTAATATAGTAGTTTAATTCATTTAACCAATAAAATTAAAGAACAAACTTAAAATAATAAATTATTGGGGGGCTAAAAAATAGCCCTCTTTGGTTGGAAATGATATATAAATATAGTCTAACACTGTTCAGTAAAAAAGTAATTTCTTGAAGGTTGTAATATGGACAGAAATTAAACATAGCCCTTCAGTTGGTGACAGTCTCGCAAACACTTTTCCGACCTCTGGAGGGTTTTGGAACCACCTGGGTTCCTATGTGGATCCGCTCCTGTTTCATGAGGCGTATACAATTATTTTCATTATAGTGCTTCCAGTAAAACATTAGTTAGAATAAAAGCCTTTCACGTCACGAAAGTTAGTTGACATTTGCAAGTGTGCTTTACTGAGATTTTCCTACTTCAATCAACTCTGTCATATTGTTGTAGACTTATTTTCGTAAACTATTGCTTTGAGAAATTGTTAATTGTTGCAAAATTAAGAGTGTGTTCCTTTATCTACTAAAGCATTCGCAGCCCTAGTTTTTGGTTTGATGGCTTGATCACACTGATGTATTCATTGAGGATTGCACTTATTTATAGCTGGACATTTTATTTTGCAACATTGTAGAAAAGGTAAATTGGATATTGCATGTGAAAAAATTAACGGTTTTTTTTGTTTTATTGGGTGTTCTTGTATATAATACAAATTTTAACAATTGTCCAAACAATGATATTTGTAATAATCGTCATTTCATAATTTATGCATTCGACATCCAAACAATGAAATTTTAATTGACGGAATTTTAGTTACTGTAAATTATAGTTCACGTTATTTCTATAAAAATTTGGAAATTCTCCGTTAAAAACATAACATGTGTAAAAATACATCTTTGTTCTTGATCTTCACTTGGAGCGCCTCAATCAATCCTTCCCGCCATTTCTCTCGAGTCTCACACCCTCACTCCCCCAAATCCTCTCCATTTGATGCTCTCACGATCACTCTGTTCATGCCATTGTCTACGCCTCCCCTCTCTCCTCCGTCTCCATTACCCCATCGCCCTCTTCCGCCCTAAACCCTCTTCTCTCCCTCTCATTTCCCTCTCCCCCCAAAACCCTAATCTTCGCGCCATGTCCTCCCGCCCCTCCGCCTTCGACGCCCTCATGTCCGGCGCCCGCGCCGCCGCCGCCAAGAAAAAGTCCCAGCCTTCTCCCTCCAAGAAGCGCAAAGCCCTAGACTCCACTGACCCTATCAAAAAACCCCAATTGCTGCCTACGCCCGAAAGCGTCGGCGCAACCCAAGACCCAGAATCCGTGGAAGTCAAAGCTCCGGAATCCAAGGAAATTAAAGAAGCTCAAGAAAGTTCTGGCAATGGCGGTGAGGTGGTTCCGGCAGGGAAGAAAGTGTGCGTGGTGGCGGGTGCTAAGAAGCGGACTGAGGAATTGAAGAGCCGAATGCCGCTACTGAAGAAGAAAGCCGGGGAATTTGACCCAAAATTGGTGGCGAATTGGGGCCAGGGCGAGAGGGTTCCTTTTGTGTTTGTTTGTTTAGTTTTCAATTTGATTGACAAAGAGACGGGTCGGATTGTGATCACGGATATTGTTTGTAACATGTTGAGGACTGTAATGTACACCACGCCTGAGGATTTGGTGCCTGTGATTTATCTTGCGGCGAATAGGATTGCTCCGGCGCATGAGGGTTTGGAGCTTGGAATTGGGGATGCTTCGATTGTTAAGGCCCTTGCAGAGGCTTTTGGGACGACTGAAGCGCATGTGAAGAAGCAATACAAGGTATTATTACTGTGGGTTTTGTGTTTTCATTTAATCTTGAATACGTGTATCGATTTTGTTTCATCAAGTTTTGAGTTTTTATGATTAATTGGGTTGTTTCATCTAGTTCATGATATAATGAAGGAAGATTAAAGAACAGAAAGTCATAAATCTTTGCTCCACATAGTTGATTTCTTTCATTTTGTCGAGGCTGAGTTGCGTGGGAATTTTTTGATGTTTAAATCTTTGTTACTTCATGCTACCAGTGCTCCTATCTGAGTTAGCTGTCACATTAAATGCATTTTGTCTTTTAAATCTTCTAGGAACTTCACTTTCATGTATGCAGTTTATTTTTCTTTCCTTTACTGATAAGTGAGGTTGAAATTTATAGGAGCTGGGAGATCTTGGTTGTGTTGCAAAGGAAAGCCGTTCTTCACAATCTATGATGCGCAAGCCTGATGCATTAACTGTCACCAAGGTTTTTAGTACATTTCGTCAACTAGCTAAGGTGATCTATCTTCATATTTCCGAACTTAGACTCTGAAATTTTAGTACTTTGATGTATTGATTTTGATGCCTCTTCTTGTCTTGCCGTGGGTTGCTTTATGTAGGGACCTGGTGTTGATAAGTACAATTTTGTTTTCTCAATTGATGTTTCTTTTTTTTGCTTTTCTAGTACTATAACCTTATATGCATTCTGTTGAGAAGTTGTCACATTTTCAAAACAATGTGGGAGTGTAAAATTTTGTGGTGATCAAAGTCCACTTCCCTTGACACGTTATGTTTCTTGTCAAAGGATCTTTTTTTTGGAAATTTTCTTTTTACGTAGAACTAGAACAGAAGGACGATTATTGTAAATTATGAATTATGAAAGCTAAAAAGGGTTTTTGGTAGGTCCATTAAATTATGTTTCTTTATGTTGTTTATCAAGGAGAATTTCCTGTAGTTTTGATGCACTGAGTTATTGTAAACTATTTAGGGAAAATAACTATTATGTAGATGGTTGGATTATACCATATTTAATTAAGCGAAAAAAGATTACACTGTATGGAATGTAGTTAGGTGGTGAACATTTTTCTCTTTAGTAATTTTACCTTAAATTTACTGGTGGATAAGATATGAAGATTTTGTGGAGGGGTTCAATTTTTTTTACTATAGGATATTGTTCTTGTAATTAACTTGCCCTTGCTTGTAAAATTTAATAGGAATCTGGGAAGGATAGTCAGGAGAAGAAAAAGAACCATATCAAGGCACTTCTTGTTGCTGCCACTGATTGTGAACCTCTATATCTGATCCGTTTGCTTCAGGTTGTAATTTGCTTATATAGTAAATTTCAGTTGTTAACACCTTTTAGCCTATTGTAAGGTTTAAGGGTTTTGTTTTGTAGACAAAGTTGCGAATTGGATTGGCAGAGCAGACTCTATTAACTGCATTGGGACAAGCTGCAGTGTATACTGAAAAACATTCGACACCACCTTCTCATATTCAGAGTCCTCTAGAAGAGGTGAGTTTAGGTTCGTTAGGTCAAATGATGTAGTTCTAGAGAAATCTTCATGCCATCAAATTTTGTTGATACTGAGTTTATAATCTGCTACTGAATTGGTAATTGCTAAGAGTTATGGGTCTTGTAGGGTTATTTAGTAGATAACAATAATTTTGGCTATTAGACCATTATACTTGATCTTTATGACAATATAAGTAGTTCTAATTAGCTACAAGCTGAATTGATCTTTTGTTGATGGTCTTTTGTTCTATCTTGTAATACGTTCTCTATAACTTTGATTTCTCAGGCAGCAAAGATTGTTAAGCAAGTGTACTCTCTGCTTCCTGATTACGATAAAATCATCCCTGCCCTTTTAAGTGGAGGTGTATGGAATCTTCCAGAGATATGCAACTTTACTTTGGGCGTCCCAGTTGGGCCTATGCTAGCAAAACCAACTAAGGGGGTATCTGAGATTGTACAGAAGTTTCAGGATACAGAATACACGTGTGAATACAAGTACGATGGAGAACGTGCCCAGGTGATACCATCTTGTTAATTCCAACATGTAACATTTTTCGGTTCATGATATGTTGTGTGCCATAGCATGCTTCATTCCTTTTTGTTTTCTGGTTACAATAACGTTCCCATTTCTTACAGATACATTTCATGGAGAATGGTTCTGTTGAGATATACAGTCGAAATGCTGAACGAAACACTGGAAAGTATCCTGATGTGGTTGCTGCAGTGTCGAGGTTGGGCTTCTATCTTGGTTGTATGGTATTTCATATGGAACTTAGGGGTGATAATACGTGAGGGAGTTTGGTACTCTGGAATAAAAATTCGAAGGTTTCACATCTCCTATAATATAAACTGAATCAATCTGTAGTGCATTTCTCCATGTGCGATGGGTTAAAGAGTTGGTTGGTTACTGAATATTTTCAAAATTCTTTTGGGATCTTTCTTCTACTACTACATCCCCACTAATGAAACTAATGTCATAAACTATACACTGCACTGAGTAAATTTAGGTGATTGATATTTCTGAAAAGTTAGACTTGATAAATGGGTGATGAGGCATTTGTTTTTGTAAACAAATTAATGCCTGTAATGTTTGTGGTCTGGTGATGTGTTTAGAATTTTTCCAACCTGTATTTGACTAGTTTATTTGTTAAAGTATGGTTGCAACTTCATGTTATCCAGAATGTTAATTATGCTGTGACAAAAGAAAAAAAAATGCTTATTGTGCTCTCAAATTTTCAGTTGCTAATGTTTTCTGTCAGCTTGCAGGTTAAAGAAGTCATCTGTAACATCATTCGTTTTGGATTGTGAAATTGTTGGTTATGACCGTGAAAAACAAAAAATTCTGCCCTTCCAGGTAAATTATTTCCCCATCGTATTCCAGTTTTATTCTTGGTGCTCTTCATGGTGATTTGCTACCCACCTATTGGAGTTGGGGTCACTCCATATTTGTTTTCGTTCACAAAGCTTCTCAAACATTTTTTTTATTTGAATATTAGATATACTTATATATAAAAATGTAAATCAAAACATGTTGAGAAAAGCACTTACGGAAGGGCAGGTATCCTCAAATGGTGTACCAAAAATAATTTTATGGATATGCTATTGTGTATTCTTCTTGTGGAAGAATAGTTACCAAAGTTTGACCTTTGGCTTACCCTTCCTTTGCATAATGATAACGCATATATATGGGTATATACTTCGCGGTTACACCATCTATTCCGGCTTCACTAATGATGGTGCATGAATATCATAATATTTTCTGAATGCTTTTTGACTTTTTTCTCTGTAAAAATATTGTTTTATGGCTTTTTACACCCGGGACAGTATTTAATTTTGAATATTGTTGAGTTAAGATTTGAAAGCCTTTACAAGATATTATTGTTGCAGGTACTCAGCACTAGAGCGCGTAAAAATGTGAGCTTGAGTGAGATCAAGGTTGAAGTCTGCATATTTGCTTTTGATATGTTGTATCTTAATGGCCGACCACTTATTCAGGAACAACTGAAAGTTCGTAGAGAGGTATAACTTTGTTCTTTCTTCCCAATTAAGTTTACAACTTACTGTTATTGCTCTTATGGATGGGAGCAATTGTGTTTCTCTAAAAATTAATAACTAATATCCAAGTCATGCATATTGTATGACCAGGATATCTTATTGATTAATTTATTTAGTAGAATAAAATGAATTGGTGTCGAAATTTACTATTTCTAGTCTTTTTTGTTCTTTCTTTTCTTGGTGTTATTAATTTTTTTTTGTTCTTTCATTGTTTTTTTATTGAGAATCTATCTTTGCCATTCCTATTCATGTTTTGAATTTATTTTTATGTTCGCATTTGTATCAAAATTGTTGATAGGTTCCCTTTTTGAATCAGGAAAATGTTTGTGTTGGTATCTAACTAGTGTGATTAAACAGCCTGCTATGGCATCTCTAATTGCCTTTAGGAACAAATACTGCCGGAAGGTTTATAATAGAAGTTAATTATTAATTGGAAAAGGTTATATTCTAGGTACAGGTAGCAAAGTAGCGGGCAGTAGTATCATTCAAGATTACACCTGTTGACACTTTACTTCTTGTTATTCAATGCCTTTGCATTAGTTTCATGTGTTTAGAGTGGGGAGTGCAAGAAGTTTAAAGTGCCAACTGTGCTGCTTCTTTTCGTCCTTTTTTCTAGTAGTTTATTAGTCTTCGTTGATGATGCCTTGGGGCATCAACAGTATTATTTCATAGGAAAATTTGAACATTAATGAAAACAAAAGTGCAAGAAAAGACGGAACAAGGTGTCGTGTCTTCTTAATAGTACCATAAGTCTATGTTGATTACAGTGAGATTACGAGAAGGGTGCCCCATTGACTAATTCATTTTAGGTGCCACAATTATTGTTGAAGGTTCTGCTTTATAAGAAATTCTGGGTTTTTAATGTCTTCTGACCATTCTTCTTATTCTGCTTTTACACCAGAAAGTAATATTTATATTCTTACATGTGAGACTGTTGTTGCATTGTGCAGTGTCTGTATGACTCTTTTGTGGAAGAAGCTGGGTTTTTTCAGTTTGCCACAGCCTTAACATCAAATGATATTGATGAAATACAAAAGTTTCTTGATGCTGCTGTCGGTTCAAGGTATTCACTCCATTCTTTTGACTTTTCAGGGGGCAAATGGATATGAACATTAGATAAAGTAATTCGAATTTCATAAATGTGCTGTCATTGGATCACTAGGATTTCAAGTTTTGCACAAATACATTTCATGAAGGTGGAAAAATGTACTAATTAATTGTGTTGAACTTCTGCCTTAGAATTTAATTTATTTGTGGTTTGGTCTTTCACTTGCATCCCAGTTTATTTTTATCTGTATAAGTTTGTCCTCTTTGAGCTATGGCCTTCTTTTGTTATTCCTTCATCCTGGATTGCAGTTCTGAGGGTTTAATTATTAAAACATTGACCAAAGATGCTACATACGAGCCTTCAAAGCGATCACTTAACTGGCTGAAATTGAAGAAAGATTACATGGACAGGTAAGAATTAGTGTTTTCCATTTTAGTAATCCTGATAAAGCTTTGTGAATTTTATGTTTATTCGTTTGCTATGCCCTTCAGTATTGGGGACTCACTAGACTTGGTGCCTATTGCTGCTTTCCATGGCCGGGGAAAACGTACAGGTAACTGTAATGAAACAGCATTTTCAGTTGAATGAAGGGGCACTTTCTGTTGAAATGTTTGTCTTTCTGGATTTAATAATTAAAAATTCTCCCATTTTTCTTCAACGTAAAAGTGACGCTCTTTAAAGGTTTCCAGTCATTTACATCTTTTAGTTTTATCTTCAATGTCTCAATGATGCAATATTCTTCTTCTTTAAACTGTCACTATCTTATTCTTAAATTGAAATACAAGGTGGAGGTGATAATCATAATCTGGTCTTCCTTAGGTGTCTATGGTGCTTTCCTCCTTGCTTGTTATGATAGCAATAATGAAGAGTTTCAAAGCATTTGTAAAGTAGGTCAGTGCAATTTTTTTATGTATGTGTTGGCAACCTTTTCAGTGATTTCCAATATGTTTTACCTATTACTGATTGGTCGGCCATGTATCTTTATTTTTTACAGGCACTGGACTCACTGAAGCAATGCTTGAAGAACGTTCTGCCAGTCTCCGTACTAAAGTGATACCCAAACCTAAGGTCTGTGATTCCTTCTTTCTGTCTGAATTTTATGTACATTGTTCTTCTGATTCTCTTGCTAATTTTGCTTTCTTGTCAATTGCAGTCATACTATAGGTATCATGATACAATGAATCCAGATGTATGGTTTGAACCCTCAGAGGTAATAACCATTGCCTTTTTGTTTTCTTTGCATATAGCTTTTTGATAGAACTCCCTCTGCACTTCTATTGTGTTGCCCAGTTCATTTTGCACATTAAGGGTGCGTTTGATATACAGGAGTCGCTTGGCTAGGACTAATTATAGGAATTAGTGTGGATTGGCTTGGATTTATTTTTGTCTCATGTTTGGGGTCTTCACTAAAAGGCAAGATAGTGCCCGCAAAACTGTAAACAAACATATAGTATGATTTATATAATTCCCAGACCTGACACCACTCCCAATTATCACTTAATACTACACACCTTTACACCTCCATCAGCTACAAGGGGGAGGAGAAACCAGTAGCGCTCATATCTTTAGAGTTGACAAAGTGAGAAATAGGGCTTATTTTTGGGCCCCATTTTCAACTTGTATAAAATCAGGATAGAGCCTACATAGCCCTATTTGGGATGCCAGTCCGGAGGAGCAAATGTACCCAAAGAGTTAGAAGTCATTGGTCCTGATTCCTAAATAGGAAAGGGAAAAAGCAAAACCCTTTTTTTTTTTTTTTGTGGGGGTGGGGGGAAGGGTTATGCTGGAAGTCTTCCTAATCCCTAGGAATCTTACATTTTTGTTGAAGCACATCTTGGACTTTGCATTTGATGTGTCCGGTAGTTTGGATTCTTAAGCTGTACAGAGAGATCTTTGAGCAAATCAATATTATAGACGAGATTGGGTCCTGTTTTTGATACAAGAAAAGTTACTATCAAAATTCATGGAATGATGCTCTTCTTAAATTATTTTCCTCATGGGTTTTAGTTTTTTTTTTTTACACTTCCACGGGTTGAGCTACTATAAGTCTCAGCTTGTTTGGAGAATTTAAAGAAATTATTGAAGTGGTAAAATACAATTTTCTCGAAAATGCTGAATTTTTCATCTTGAACAAGAATATTAAAAAGGTGGAATGTGAACAAATTTGTTCAAATTTACAAGGATTGCCATTTTTTTCCCCCTTATACTCAAGTGACGGAAGTTTTCTAGACTATAAAGTTAGATGGCGAATGAGTTTTAAGTACTTCCGGTCATCTGTTGTTTAGTTTTCAAAACAATGCAGTTTAGCTGAATTGCGTGAATATAGCTGAGTTTTGCTTTCTAAGTGCTAGACTTGGTGGAGTGGAGTACAGCTTCTTCTTGTGATACCCATGGTATTTTTTTTTTCTTTCAGGTTTGGGAGGTGAAAGCTGCGGACCTGACTATTAGCCCTGTTCATCGTGCTGCAGTTGGCATAGTGGATACTAATAAGGTTCACTGGAATTTTTTTTTTTTTTACTTGTCAATATTTGCTATTACCTTGTGAATGTGGATTAGATGATGTGTTTTCTTCATCTAATTCTATGTGCACGTGTGATCAGGGTATTTCTCTCCGGTTTCCACGTCTTATTCGAGTTCGGGAAGACAAACCTCCGGAGCAAGCCACATCATCTGAGCAGGTGAAGAAAGTTAATTTGAAACACTATTGTACAGTTTATATGTATTCTCACACACTTCTTCTAAGTTCAGGTAGCCGAGTTGTATAATGCTCAAGCGATCAACCATTCAAACAATCAAAATGACAACGAAGATGATTAGGGAACAGAATCTTCATCATTTTACTCATTTCTGGAGATGTCCTTCTGTGTAAAGAAATCAGCACTCATGTTGATACAGCTCATGTGAGTATCTCAATGTGCTTTCCCCAATAGTCTGGTGCCAGAGGCAACATATAGAGGAGTCAAAACATTGAGAATTTTATCCTGGGCTGCTAATATTCATCCTGTGCCGTTGCTCATTTAGGATTTAGGGCTTTGTTTTTTGTTGTTGTTGATCAAATATTGGGAAAACTGTACTTTGTATCAAAGCATTATCAACTCAAAATTTTCTCCTTTTTAATTGAAGTACTAATTTGTTTAGAAGATGGAGCATATCTCAATCATTTGTTTACGGAACTCTAGTTCATGTTGAGGAATTCTTGGGGACAATCGACCCGTGCACACACATTTGTTGACTCAGGTCATTGACGCGGTTGGGCCCACGCTTACATCAATGACCGGAAGTCGTTCACACAAACGCCTTGGCGAATGCCCCTAGCATATTTCTTTCATATTATCATGAACACAGTTGTCTTGTTTACTTGTCTACATCATTTTCAGCACGGTGCGCCTGATAACGTGATTCCGCCATGTTACTTGATTACATGGCTGCATCAAACCTTCAAACCCCAAAAGAAGGATAATGTAATGTATAGAATGGTTTAAAAGTCTTGTTCTCAGTTGTAATAATAACAAAGGAGAAGAAAGGATGTGACAACGACGTTTCCACTTTGAAGGAAGAAATTTAGGTCTTGTCTTAATCATTTGAACCATGAGCTGTTGGTCAAGAGGATCACATTCGAACCAGTGAATATTTCCATCCTTCGAGCTTCTGCCGTGTTGAAAAATCAATTGATTTTAGCAGCCACCGTTTCAGGATTTGGATGTTATCTTTTGGTCCAAATATTCTGATTTCTCACTAGTTCTGGGTTTAAACTAGTTATTGGTAGGGTTGGGCATAGTTCGGCCCGGTCGGTGAAAGTTTCCGAGTCCCTTAACCTATGGCACCCATCCACGGTGAAAATTTCAAGTCCATTATCGATGTTGAAGTGTTTGTTCCTTAAGTCAAAGTCCCTGTTACACGAAATGTTAGCTTTAGTTTTCGACTTTTGTTCTAAATGTGGCTGATTGTCGACTGTTAATGTATGTGAGATTGATTATAGGATCTACGCACATGAATCCTTGATGTAGATTTGAAAAGCCTGCGGAGTTAAGAAAAAACATTGGATTATGATTCGAACGATGGACTATAAAATCGCAAGTCACAGTGGCTTGTGAGGAACCTTCTTGTTGTAGTTGTAAGCCACTACTATAATATGATATGATTTAATCCCGTGTTCTATATAGTTTTAAATTGTATATCTAAACTCATAACTCACCGTCCAAGTAAAGAACTCCTAATTAACAAAAGTATAATGTGTAAGTTATCCCATCTCTAGAAAGGTGGATTATTGTGGCTTGGCCACCAGCTGGTTCTTTTTAAGAAAAAAGAAAAAAGAAAAAAGAAAATAGTAAATAAAAGTATAATCATAAGCACTCAATTTGCATGTTATGGGCCAAGAACACAAGCCACTGATGTATATTCCACGTTTATAATAAGAGTAGACGATATGGTTGAAATGTCTAACTTTTAAGGTATATTGATAAAAAAACAAATCCACAAGTTGCATTTTTGAGTAGAATAGTAGCGTCACATGGTCATCTTCTAAGTGAGAGGGCTTGCAAATGGTCATCTTCTAGCGTCACAAAATGGATTAAAAATACCCTGCATGAGCATTACAAAACATATGTGAGAGGGCTTGCAAATCCGGACTTGAAAGTAGTCAATTGCAAATCTCTCTCACATAGCTTTGTAATGCTCATGAACGATATTTCTAATCTCCTCTGTCTATCATTTTGTATTCCATTCACTCATAACTCGACTTAAGAAATGAAAATCTCTCGCCCAAACACGACCTAGCTGAAATGTAAATCATTTTAACAAAAAACATACTTTACTAGGGAATAGAATGACACTTAGAGAGCTTTGGAAGGTCACATGTCTCCATGTGCAAGTACAGTTGTTTTGTTAACCTGTATCCTTGTTGAAAACCATATGTCTTGTCAATTGTAGCTTAAGTTTGAAGAACACAAGGCCTGCAACTGTTTGAATTTGATGGTGCCAAAACATGACTTCTTCCATCTGCCAAAACATGCCTAATAGCATTTGAATTTGATGGTGCCGTAATTGATGGAATATATTGCACTTAAAAATATCAATTCAGCCTTAGTGTTGGTCCTCAATTTTCACTTGGAATAGTAAAACGATGTAACAACTTAGCTGCACTAGATGTATGCTCGTTTATTGTTATCTCTTTATCCTAGAAGTGAGAAGGCAGAAACATAAAATAGCTTATATACCCCGTTGCAGGTGAGTTTTTGTTATCATTTGAGGGAGAACTAAATTGTGCCTCCATTGCTCATTGCCAATGAATTAGAAACTGCAAAGTCAACTGAGTAAGTTTTAGTAATGAAATGTTATTGGTAAGTAGGATTAACCTGCAATAATTTGCTCCACTTTTGAGAGATAAAGGTTTAAGCTAAATTTAAGTATAAACAAGTGGGGGCAGATTAGATAAAAAGATGCCTTAGTTAATTTAGAATTAAGAATTAAACTAGAGATTAGGGAAAACAAATATTGATGTTGGGAGAATTCTACATGGGGATTGGACTTAAACAATCATGCTTCCCCCAAATATATATTTATATGTGTGTGTGTATATAATCATACATCACACCAGTACCAGATCCTGATTCTGATTTTTGGGTTCCACTCAAACCGACAAACAAGGCTCTTAACCTTTCTGGTTGTTGGCCACACCACCCATCTTCTAATAAACTTCAACAACTCCACACCTACAATCTTACTAGAGAAATCCTGGGCAAAGCTCTCGATTCACGTCATCCGTTCGACCAAGACAGAATCAGATTCACGTCATCCGTTCGACCAAGACAGAATCAGAATGAACATGAACTTCGTGAACTAGAATCAGAGTTACATTTTACATCCCACAACAATTTGGAAAAAAATTCAAGACCCCTTTCACATTACCAAAATAGAATATGAAGGGCCAAAAAGAAAATAGGCAAATTAAAACCCCCACTAAACAAACAAAGCTCTCTGATTTTTTTACTGCCTTCTTCTCACTGAGTTAACCTGGAAGCAAACCTCTCTCTCTGTACAAATCTAGATAGTTCAGTCACAAAAACCCAATTGAAATCTGGAAATTTCATGGGTTTTTTTTTTCTCCTCACTAACCTTTTAGTTGTATTAAAAATATCAAACAGTAAATTAAGGGGTAGATTAATAATCATAATCTGAAGCAGCGGCTGCAGAGTCAGTGGAGGGCAACCCTTTGGAACTTGGTCTCTGGAGGAGAGGCAGAGCCCTCACAGAGGGCTCTTTTTCTGTTAACTATGCCACAGTTAATGTTGACCAATGAGGGGTCTTGGTGCTGGAGCTGGCTTTGCAGCTGGGTCTGCAATGGTGGTTGTGGTGGTGGTGAAGGAATGGTCACAGGGGGGATCTCAAACGACTCCAGCGGCGGTGGCGGGTGTCTCCACTGCGGCAGAGGGCCGGCCAGAAGAAGGGTCTGAAGCAATGGGCCAGCTTTCATCACAGCCTGCAAAAGCTTTCCCTTTTCAGGCAATGGCTTCTCAGGCAGCAGCCCCACTGCTGGGTGTGGCATGGATGGTGCTGGTGGCAGCTGCTGGGTTTGCTGAATTGGGTCAATAACCGGGGAAGATACAATGCTTTCTTCACAATCTGAGGAGGAGAAGCCATTGTTGGAGTCGATTCCTCTTCTGGGTTCGTCTTCAATGCTTGAAATACCAGAGAGAGGAGCTGTTTGCTGCTTCTGCTGGGTTTGCTGCTGGGTTTGTTGGAGGAGGAGTTTCTCAAGGAGAAGTCTTCGGCATTTGTCTTGGGCTTCATCTCTTTCTCTGATGGCTTTTTGGAGCAGATCTTTGAGATGAGACATCTGATCGTCTCTTTTTCTTAGCTCCTCTTGAACTGCAACTCTTGTTTGCTCAAGCTCCACTGTTGTGTACAAAAGAGAATTCCTCAACTCTTCCACGCTCTGTGTGATCATAAAAAATTTGTAAACTTCAGCAAAAAATGATCCAAAAAAGTCTCAAAATTTGAGGTTTTGGGCTCAAATTATTAGAAGTAGAAACCCCATCATGCAAGTTTAAGCTCGCCCTGAACCTGACACTCATTCGAGGGCCCAGGGCGATACTTAAAAGCACACAATGAGATGCTCACCAAAAACAAAGTAAAGTTGTAAAATTGAAAGTTGGGTATGAAATTGTGGAGAAGATAAACCCCATTGTGCAAATTCAAGGACCAAATTAGACTAGAAATTCAGAAAGCTCCTAAGCATCTGAAAATTTTGAGAAATTTGTGGTTACCTTTCCTTGGCAGTAGTAAGCCCAGCTGCTAAGAAGAGGGCTGCTGCTTTGGTGGCTGTTCATGCTGGTGTGAAGAAATGGAACCCAAGCTGAAGTGTTTTAGAGAGAGAGAGAGAGAGAGAGAGAGAGAGAGAGGAGAGGTGGGGTTTTCGAGTGGTTGTCCTTGGTCTTATAAAAAGAGCTCAAGTCACTGTTTTCCCCTGTTGTCTGCTGCTTTTTTTTTTTCTAACTGGAGGAGGTTGGACAAAAGTGCGAAGGGCCAAAAGCCTACCCAACCCAAAGGCCACTCCCTCTCCCTCTCTGTGAGTCAGTCAGTCAGTCCTAATGCCTAATACGGCTATGTCACTGTTGCACATATAAGCGCGGGGAATCGTAAATCAGCGATAAAAGCGGGAGTAAGAAAACGAGTCTAACCAGGTTTTACTTTTTCCACCAACTTGCACAACATGAGAAGGAAATTCTGCAGAAAATGTGACATCCAAATTTCTGACAAAGCCTTTAGTATCTTAAAGGTAATTATAAATAAAAATAAAAACACACAAATGATTGATAAGACACCTTACTTTATAAATTATGGTTACGCTTTTCCTTTATTTTTGGTAAATGGCTTATGTATGACAAGTAAATTTGGAGCAAACCGTGATCATTTTTTTATTTTATTTTATGTTTGTATTCACTTTCACATCTTTTATTTTATTTATTTTTTAAATTTTTTGAAACAAAGGTAAAAAAATTTCATTATTAACAGAATTATTACACAACAAAGGCCCAAACCAAGCACAAAAAGCGAAAGAGGACCAACCAAACAAAACAACAAACACCCAAATAGGAGATTAGGTTAAAAAAACAGAAGCAAACCAAAAGCAACCCCTAGCCTTCTGCTATTATCGCCACCGCAGCACCTAGCAACAATATGAACCAGCGACCGCAATGAACGCCATAAATTGTACCAAACAACGCCTCAGGGATGGAAGAAAGGAAGACTCCCCATACATCAAAGAATCCTTCTCCGATTGCATCCACCAAGTAGAAGAAATCAAAGAGTCCAATGGGATTCCCATAAGCAACATTGCCAACAAAAGAAGACCGAGAAAAAGGTGGTATGCGAACACCCTAGCCGGTGGGATTCACATCTTAGTAAGGTTTTAAAAATCGAACCGAATTTGTACATATTGGTAGGTCCTTCGAATTGTGACAATGTGACCTAAGAGAAGAAATTACATAGGATAAGTTAATCGGGACCATGACGTCTCGGATAACTAATAGTCTAATACAATGCAATGTGTAAGACTCTCTTCACTTGACCTTGTATGAGTGGCCCAAGATGCGATGGTGGTTGTAAACGTGTTCTATGAAAGTTTCTCTCTTTGAGGCAATGATGCAGCCAGATTTTCAATTTGGTTTTACTCTTCCAAAAGATTAGTCAAACACCTATGCAACTCCATTTTACTGCACCATGTTAGCAAAAATCTCCTTTTATGGAGAGCAATTTATCGCCATCATGATTTGCAATGTTAATGATACAATGCCGAGTAGAAAGATTATTACCTGTGTCGTTGGATCATTGGCACGAAACGCCATAATTACGGTAAGTTCATGTCATGTAAGCTTTTATCCTTCCACTTGGACTAGGGACTCCGTAATATCTTAGACCATTTTCAATCATGGAGGGCAAACGTAACCCTTGACTATATTTTAGCCCTTCCTAAATAAATATTATTTAAAAAATATGGGATGGTTAATTTTTTTTTTTATCTCCAATCATGTAGGGATAAATCTTTCCATCTTGAATTAGGATGCATATGTTGGGGCCCGTTGAGGGTGCTTGAGGGCTTGTTATATGTACATGGAAAGGGATTCTCTTTGAATCCCTTCCACCTAATCCTCCTCATCAAACAATCCGGACCCTTGAAATTTGATCCAACGACTAAAAACATGGGCCCACTTTAAAAGTTATAATAACTTTAGTCGTTGGATTAAATTTCAAGGGTATGGATTGTTTGATGAGGATGATTAAGTGGAAGGGATATGGAGAGGATCCATTTCCATATGTACACAACCCTAGGCTAAATTTATGCAAAATCATTTTGGTCCTTGATTGGAGACGAGTTTTGCAAATTCAGGCTAAAAGTATAGCCTTTGGTTGGAGATGGTCTTATGGGATTTGCTGAGATATTTTACCTTGTTGAAAAGTTAAGGAAAATTGGGTCTCACTATCCTTTTTTTTTTTCTTTTTTTTTTTTTTTTAAATTTTTTTTATTTTTATTTAAGAAAATGACATGACACATGTACAAACAATTAATAAAGTAGTACTCTCTATGTATTGTCTAATTAATTTCTTCATTTACAAGTGGATTGCCTTGATAGTTAGGACATTCCTTTTCAACACACTGTCCGGAGTCAAACCAAGTCCCTCTCTTTTAGTGTATATTAGTGTATAATATCACATATTATAAATTGTTTAACAATTCAATTCAAGTTGTAATAGTTTCAACATTCAACTTAAAAATTGTGGTTCATCTATTTATCGAATAACAATCAGATGACTAAACGATTTTGGATTTAGTTGATTTTTTATAGGGATGACCTTAAAAAGTAAATTGAAAAATAAACGATTCAAATCATCACGCAAGATTGTAGGACGAACAAGGGAACAAAAAGATTACCAACATTCCTCCTCTATAATAGGCCTATACAAAAGGAGGTTCGTTAATGTTTTAACCAAGACCTAAAAACAAGCCCCCAAAAAAAGAAAATTAGGAAAAGGGTAAGACTCGAGGGTTTTGCTTTTTTTTTTTTTAGAAAAAAAATAAAAGAAATCTTTTTCTACATATTTTATAACTTTTTATATTCTTAGTTAGACAAAGAGTTGACAAATTATGGAACCAATAAAGTCGACAATTTTAGTGTAACACATACATGATATTGCACTATAACGATACATCAACTTCGTATGTGTTGTAGGCATAATTTACTGAACAATTATGGAGGCCATATAGAGAGAGAAGGTGCGGCATAGAGAGAAGAAGATAGATGTATAATTGTGAGGTGTGTGTTATTCCACCTCATTATGCCTTTATTTATAGTAGTAGGGAAAATTAATTCCTTACCCTTTAGGATTACAACATTTAATAGGTAATCTACTCCTAATAGGAATATAAGATACATTCCCATATCTACTAGGATTTACACAATCACATTCTTATTCCAATAGGACTGCAACACTCCCCCTTGAGTGTGTAAATACTCAAGTAAATGGTGCATCAAGTCTTCAGTGATGACGCAAGTATAGTTGATGAAGTCATCGGCACAATGAGCGAATGCGAGTCTCAAATCAACGGAAGAATGCATAAAAAGTAAAAACTCACAAAACCTCGCTATGTTAAAACCCAAGATGGGAGAAAAACCCATAAGCTAAGGAGAAAAGTGAGAAGTTGCATTAAGTCAAAACTATATGTCTTTTGGATGTAAGTAGAAGAGTTCTCAACGGTATGAGTAGCCCAGGATGAGTGCCTTGTTAAAACCTAGTTAAGTAGCAAAAACCAGTGGGAAAAATGCTCCTAATCGTAGGGAAAAAGAGTACATTAAGATCAAGTGATTATACTTCTGGATACTCCCCCTGAGTTTGACATAACTTCCAAATGAGAACTACAAGCATTGCATATGAATAGTTAGGCATACCAAATCCTCGGACAAGCTTCTGGAAGGTTGACTTCGGCAGTGACGTCGTGTAGAGGTCGGCAAGGTTGTCTAGGATCGGCTTGCATGACTTCAATCTCCTAATGCTTTGCTAATGTAGATGTGAACGCAATATGTCTTGGCATTGACTTTGTTGATGGCTTGGTCGGGTTGATACATGCGGCATAATCTTCATGGATCGTCGTTGGGACTCAACGATGGATGCAAACATAGCAAGTACTTCGAATATGCTCAATAAGAACTTCTAACCATGTTTCACTTAGGGCATAGTGAAGTGAGGTGAGTCTTGGAATGATTCGAAGATTTCGCAACTAAGGTCATATCGTAGACTTCCAAGATATTGCGATATCCCTAACGGTAAAGACATAACCATTTGGGGATTTTACTTTGTACGGGTTTGATAAGTAACCTGCGTCAGCATAACAAACAAGGCAAGTATCATTTTGAGGATCAGGGGGGTTGGATCCGCTCGAGATGCGTTGGGATTTGCCCTCATAGTACCTTCAGGGTACGTCTTTAATACCAAATCAGTGGTTACATGTAGGCATGGTGCTGCATCTTTACCAAGATTAATAGCGAATGAGATGTCCTGTCTAAATACAATGAGCTAAGTACAACGAAGTGCAAAGTTGAACTTATATATGAAATTTCAAATGCCATAGCCTATTCAAGAGTCTCATTTGCATATAACGTATAGACGATCAAAGGTATACTTAAAGGTGACACATTCGAAGTGTAGTTCAACTAATAGACCAAAATACCATCAGAACAATGCTTCAACTTCAGGTTAAGGCATAAACAAGTTTTCCCAAGATCCTTCATCTAAAATTCCATCTTCAAGTGTGAGGTAGTTTTCTCAAGCTCTTCTGGAGTCTTAGTGAGATATGTGTCAACGACATAAATTGTAACTCTAGCAATTTGGAATAAGACTTCATAGTTTAACATACAAGGGCATAATTCATCCATGACTGATCAAATAATCACCCAAACGGGTATACCACATTCGTCGGATTTTTCAATCCATAAGTGAACGCCTCAAAATAAGTTAAGAGGGTGTTCCGTGGTTTTGGAGCTATTTGAAACAGTCTATGTAATTCTTCGAGAACTTACATGTAAATCTCCGTATCTATATCCCCATGGAGAAAACACTAACCACATTCATAATGCTGCTATCAATCACAGGAAATTTGAGAGAAACCTTGCGCCGTAAGGGGTGCATCATATTGCACTATTTCATTCATCTTATAACGCTTCATTTCCCACTTGTAACACAACAGTGTTACCTTGGGCAGTATAGGAACGACAGGTCCAATACATATTTTGGTAAAGAATTTAACCTGGATTGCAACTTTAGTTGTCCAATCAGTTCTACGTTGTCACTTAATCAACGGAACACAGTTCGATATCGTCGCTTTTCATTTATGTTGGTAGTTTCCATATAAGTGAAAACATCATCGATGATAATCTCATTTCAATTCCATTTAGCTCATTCAAACTAGTGTACTGGACTAAGAACTTTAAGTCTTTGGAGAAATCCGGATTAATCTCATGAGATGGAAATGATTTGAGACAGCGATCGAGTTTAGATTCATTTTGTGTCGTGCCTTCCTCTTTTAGGGAAGTGAATCCTACGAACCGAGTGATCTGTCGTGCTCCAGGCCAAGACAGATTGATTGGCTATCCGCTGGTGTACCAGACCGTCCAACAGGGGTGTCTAAACTGTCTAACAATGGCGGCACACCCTTCAGGGATGTTGGCTCGATGTCCGTTAAGTACGTCAATCTTTGCAGGCATGTTTGCAGCTAGTATATGATCTCGTCACTTTAGCTAGATCAGAGGAATGTGTCTGGAGCAACATTCTGAAAACTAGAATTCATCACACTTGCTTATCACACTTGTGCGGTATGGGGATTGAGATGAGACATAGTGGGTAATGTCCACAAAACTTCTTGCCGTTTTACAGGAACGTTGACGTTCTTATCTCCCCCTAATGACGGGAAGACTGTCTCATTAAAGTGACAACCAGCAAATAAACGGTAAAGATATCGCATGCAAGAGCTTGAAACGAGCTAGTGTGAAAGAGAATCATGATCGACAAAAGATATACATCATTCTTTGAGGACCCATGGTGGTACGTTGCGACGGCGCAACTTGGCACATGGAATACACACCTAAATGCGTACATACGAAAATCGTCAGCTTCATACAAGATTGCATAGCCCTAGGCAAAAACCGAAAACTTGATACGTTTACGAAAATTCGGGTGATCATTTAAATTACGCTTTATGATTGTTAGGCGAGGCTATTTGGAGTAAATATGGGAATTCGATGTTCAAATTATAAACCCAAAATGACATGCAATACTTTATTGAAATCGTCGATATAAACTCTCCAGCATTATCCAATCTCCCAGACCTTAAGGGATAAGTAGGGTGGTGAGCCCTTAATTGGCCATGAGGTTTAGCAGCAATGTGTGTGGACAAACATATGACCAGTTTGTCGATTCATCAACCAAAACCATAAGTATTTATATGGTTTGTATTTTGGTTGGATTAGTCCACATATATTCCCTTGAATCCATTGTGAAAAGAGAGTCGTGTCGTATCTTTGCGAGGAATGATATAGAAAATCGATTTCCCTAATGAGCATGCTTGGCAAAGTGTGCTTGTAGGCAGAATAACCTTACTTTAGATAAGGAGATGCGTTGTAGCATCATTGTTCGACCTAAGTGTCCCAAATAGTCGTGCCAAAGCAAGTAAACTGCTCAATGTCTTTCAGCAACTTCAAAACCCAGGCCGTGGCCTAGCCCAAAAAATTTCCCATTCTTTTTTTTTTTTTTCGAAATTTCAAGGATTTGAAAAACCCTAATTGCTTCTAATTTCTTTCAATTCTTTGACTCACAAATTTCACATAGCATAATTGCGTAATGCATGAAACAAATATATATATATATATATATTGACAAATATATGAACATATACAATATATATATATATATCTATATATATATATGTATATATATCGGAAGGAAAATATAAACATAGGGGGTTCATGCATCATGGGGAATGTTTTCATGCTTCACAGTCGTTTCAAATATCTTACTTTATTTTAAGCGTACCTGATTGGCAGAAAACGATAAAAGCCTTTGAATTTGTAGAAGTTCCTTCTCGGAAAGCTGGAATTGCATCTCCAATGCGTTGTATTACATTCAACAAAGAAAAAATAAATTGAATCAATAGCATGTAGATCAATTCAATAAAATAATAAATTAATCATAAAAAGAATGATTAAAACGTAATACTCCCCTGATTGAAGAATAAACTCTCTTTAGCGCAGCGTCAAGAGCGTGCTGATAACGTGTTGTAGGCATAATTTACTGAACAATTATGGAGGTCATATAGAGCAAGAAGGTGCGGCATAGAGAGAAGAAGAGAGATGTGTAATTGTGAGGTGTGTTATTCTACCCCATTGTGCCTTTATTTATAGTAGTAGGGAAAGTTAATTCCTTACCCTTTATGATTACAACATTTAATAGGTAATCTACTCCTAATAGGAATATAAGATACATTCTCATATCTATTAGAATTTACACAATCACATTCCTATTCCAATATGACTGCAACAGTATGTGTATTATTGTTGTTTTCTTAGAAGAACAAAAAAATCCTACGTGCGTGCGTCAAATATTTGAGTGCTTTTCTATTGAGAACCTTTAATTAAGGGAATATATTTAGTTTATAAGCTATAATATGGGAATGGGTTGTTATGAACTAATGTTCTATTTTCATACGTTTTGACACATTATAGTGTCATTTATGTTAATTAATTAACTCAAATTATGTTTTTAATCGTGCAATTTAGTAATCATCTCTTATCATATATTTTGACATGTTGTATAAGTTATGTTAATTAATTAAGTCATTGCTTTGGTTGAATATCTCATAACATTATATATAAACTTCCTATGTGTTTCTTTATTTATTTTTTGTTAATATATTTATATTTAGAAGAGGTACGTGCCCGCATCAATTGTGAGTGCTTTACTAGAAAAAAAAAAAAAACAGACATTAAAGGGAGTATACTTCAATCAATGAAATAATGTATGGCATGGTCAGAAGTAACCCCCTTTTTCTGTTAAACTAATCTTTTGCCCAGTCCAAGCGTAGTTTAAGTTTCTTTCCTTCGAAATATTAAGACAAGTCAACAACTAACTTTTAGTCTAGTAGTATTTGTATCTTCTTAAATATGTCACAACTTCAACTCACATGAATGATTAGATGATATAACTGTTTGACAAGTTTCATACCTAGTTGCACCGTTGTGATTGTGCCAAACTCAAAATAGACTAAATAAATTAAGTCCTTGTAGAGCCAAATTTTAGTGGTGAACTATCTTGCATGATGGGTGTAAAATATCTACTCTTTCTTATACCGATTCCCAAACGTACCTCAAACCTTTTGTTTCGGCACCCGACCTGCTTAATTTTAAAACCATGTTCCCTATCATGCACTAACTGATCATTTAGGCCTTGTATGACAATATAGAGCAAACGGTGACAAAAACAAAGTAACATTCTCTCATATATAATTCAACCTGCTATAGTATTAATGGACGTCGAATTATATCTTGAACAATTTTCATTGACAATCTCATAACATGGTATATTGAGACTTTTGTTGTAAAAAGGAAACATCTAACTTGGTTAAAATTTTCATCATTTTCTTGCACGAGGGCTGCCTAACCTGTCCTCCAATTCTTTCCACTCTTTAATCGATTGCATTTGAATATGCCTTGGCATTGAAATTTCCTCTTTTTCTGTGAGTATTCGACAAATTAAGGTATAACTATGGGTACAACCGTACAAGCACTAAGAAAATTGTGGTTTCGTTTTCCATGCTCCAATTGTTTACCACGTGGAAGCAGTTGATTTGGCATGAGGCTAGAAAGTCTTACTAGCATTTACCCACACACTTTATGTGTATGAACACATTTTTTTAGAAAATGAGAATGAGAGAGGGAGAGAGAAAGAACGTGAGGGGAGTAGGAGGTTTTTGTTTTTGGTTTTTGGTTTGTATTTTATTTTAATTTTTAATTTTTTATATTGAAGGTATTTTAACATCATCTGTACGTGAGGTTTTAATAAAAAAAAAATAGTAAAATTTGAACCTATAAAATTACATTATTGCCCATCATTTTTTTTGTGTGATAGAAGACTAAGTAATCTTTTCACTATCTTTTAGTTGACAAAGAAGGTTTTAATTAGTATAGATTATGTTTTTTCAAATGAAAGAAAGTTTAATTAAATTTTAATAGAAACGCGTACATCAAAGACTATAATATCAAATAGTCACTTCGGCTCAAAACGGTATCATTTATAAAGGTCATCCCTTTCTTGAAACAAAAGAAACCACTAAATGTATTGTCCTATTACAATCACGGGGAGCTAAAAAGAATTTATACTAACTTTAATTGCTGTTGTAAACACTGTATATCATATAAGAGACCTTCAAAAATAGCGTCAGGTTACATTTCACCAGTAATCATCTCCACAAGCCATTTAGAACATGATTAGGTTAATATTGCAAAGCGATAGGTTTTGTCTGAATAGTCTCAGCAAAAGAATCTAGAAACTGACTATACTTCGTTATAAGTTTGGTTCTATTAATTAGTATTTTAATATGAAGTCGTATTGAAGTAGTTGTTTTTAAAGCTAATATTAGGTAGGAAGGATTCTTTAACTTTTACTTGGAAATTCGAGAGAATTTTTGTTTTCATGAGTTGAACAGTTTACTTGAGGTCGTCTCATGCGCAACATCTGTTTTCTTTTGTCATCCGAATAGATTCTTTCCCTTCGTGGAATAATGCTTTAGATCTCCAACTTAATAAGTTCGCAGTTTGTCAATTCTAGAATCTGTAAAGTTTAGGGTTTGAAGCTGTTATGCATACTTTGAAAAGTTTTCATACCCTTCTTTGTATTTGAAGAAAGTGTTGAGTTTTGTTGTAAAATTAATTGGCAATATATGAAGTAATCAAATTACTTATAAGCATATGTAATGTTCATTCTTTCCTCGATGTGAGATCCACTGAACACACTCATCACGTGGAGAATTTTCAAGCTTAACACATAGACAATGCAAATCAAGTAAAGTGGAGCATGTATGACCATTATGCTTTATATGTGGGGCAACCTGGAAGCTTATTTTCTCGTTTAAACCTGATGGCGTTTTTGTGTAAAATGTTTAATTATGTTTGAAACTATGTTTAATAATGTCTAAAACACATTTTGCACGTGTTTAATTGAATTTACCCTATATTTAGTTACGTCTGAAACTATCTCATTTTGCCTTTCTTCTTAGTTATGAAAATTCGCAAGGAAGAAATAATAAATTACATTAGTTAACAACTGTTCAATTGGAGTTTTACCAGTCTTAATCACTTGCTATAATATAACTAGGTGGAGAAGCATTGAAGCAGCATGCATGTCTATTGTCTAACCAAAAAAGAAAAAGAAAGAAGAAGTAGCAGCATGTCTTATTTGACAAAACCCAAATAACTATGTGATGGCTAGGAATCATGCATGTTGGGTTGAACATCGTGTGGCTCTCGTGTTTGACTTTGAAGGTTCTCCAAGCAACCAAAGCATGTGCATGTCTTGCTAAGCATAGTGAACCCTAAAGCCTAAACACATATACATATATGCTTGGAATTTTTCTTAAATATGTTCCCAACTTATGACACGGTGTCTTATGTTGGTTTTACATATATAAGTATATAGTCAAGGGAGCTGCTTTCATTCATTGGCTAGAAAAAAGGAGCTGGTAACCAAACTTTCCCACCAATATTTGGCATTTGCCGAAAGAAAGGTAAACGACCCCTTTGTGCACGATTATAAAGTCCTTGGAAGAAAGGAGAGAGGCTTCCATTTGACTAATTCTAGACTCTTGCTTGGAACTATCTTATGCAATTACCTCTTCATTGTCTTTTGCGTTTGAAAAAGACTACCACGTGATGTTATCATTTCACATGTTATGATATTGGTAGACGATAAAGTTGATTTGTCTAACTTATAAGATATACTAATAAAACGTATATGTATGCATGTTTATAATTTAGTGATAAACACAATGTTATGATAGTAAATAAAATTAGTCTACCCATAAAATCTCCTTGACATTAGATTTTGCTCACCATCCTAAAGTGATTGTAATACTCACTACCCTACTTATCACTGTTAGATGAGTTTAAATTTCAAGATTTGTGGAGTGAATAGATATAAATCTCAAAATTTAAACTCATTCAATAGTAACAAGTAGGTTGACGCCCATTACCACTATTTAGGAGTGGTAAGAAAAAATGCTCCTGTTTTTATATGTTAATTGTGGTTTTTGTGGGTTATTAGATTCGATTAATTTATATAAGTAGGTTAGGGAATATTAATTTTTTTTTTTTAATTTTGGTAAGGGGAGGCGAAAACATCCATGTTTCAAAAAAGACCCAAAATTTCAAACAGAATATAGATGGGGCGCCGAACCTTTATGTCCCATCTGTGGTGCCATTATCCTTGGCACTATGTTTCAGCTGCATGTATACGTACGATTCCCCAGGAAGCTGCAAACTTAAGCATCAGACCAACTACACGAAATGACCACGACACATCCAACTTTTTCACTCTTTTGCAGCTCGAAAGAGGACACCTAGCTACGAGACTAAGATTAAGAGGTTTAGAGATATATTGATCAATACATGTAGTTTACCATTTTATGTTGTTAGATTATGAATTATAGTTATTTGTTAAGTATCATATATGAATGTGCGATCCTAAATATTCACATTTTAGCAAAATATGACGTGTCATGTCCTTGACAAAAATATTGTTTTTCTATATGACTTTCAACAATTATTATACTATTTCTTTATTATTTTGAGTAGCTAAAGTATAACAATTTCTAATTTTTGTTATGATTTTTTTTTTTTTTTTGGAAACTATTTTTGTTATGAACCATATATGAGCATAGACGATGTGCATAACTTACCAAATTAAAAAAGGAAAAATTAGTATCCATCCCTAGTTATTAATGTTCATTGGCTGAGACCTTATTAGTTTTCAAATTTTGATTGGAGTCTCTAGCATTAATGTGATAATAAATTTACATGTTTATTACATATTTTTTAAAATAAAAATTAGTAATTGATTTAGAGTTTTAATACTCACACCTTTATTAAACTCCAAATTAATTTTCAATTCAAACATTTCCAAAATAAATAAAAAATTAGAATAAGTTTGTACCCATTAGTTTTTTTTTTTATAAAAAGATTCTCAATTTTTTAATCTTAAATGCACCCATTCATATAATTTTCAATTTTTGTAATCTTAAATGTACCCATTATTAAATATACCAATTTGTTATATGTAAAATGTAACATTTTTTAAATATAAAATGTACAAATTATTTATATAAAAAGTACCCAAATTTTTAATATAAAACCCATTAAAAAAAAATTAATCCATTTTTAAACTCATATGGGTATTCTTTTTTTGTTGATTTGATAATGTATCTATTTCAACTTTAATCAAAGAAATTTACTAATGTTTTATTAAGCCTAATATCTTCTTCTTTTTTTTTTTGTTTTTTTTTGTTTTTTTTGTGTTTTGAAGAATGTATCCATGTTTTGGTACAATAATTTTTTTTTTTGTTAATTTTGATGAATGTACCCATATTTACACACACACAAAATATAATAGGGAGTATAATTTATATTTTATTATTTTTAATCCCTCAATGTCACATCCTGGCCCGGGGGGACCACTTCTCGGGCCCACTCCACCACCATAGCATGATATTGTCCGCTTTGAGCCCCGACCACGCCCTCACGGTTTTGTTTCTGGGAACTCACATGAGAACTTCCCGATGTGCGCTACTCGCTTAACTTCGGAGTTCCCATGGAACCCAAAGTCAGTGAGCTCCCAAAAGGCCTCGTGCTAGGTAGGGATGAGAATATACATATAAGGATCACTCCCCTGGGCGATGTGGGATGTCACAATCCACCCCCCTTAGGGGCCCGACGTCCTCGTCGGCACACAGGCGGCCAGGGTTAGGCTCTGATACCAAATTGTCACATCCCCGCCCAGGGGGGGGACCACTTCCCGGGCCCACTCCACCACCGTAGCACGATATTGTCCTCTTTGGGCCCCGACCATGCCCTCACGGTTTTGTTTCTGGGGAACTCACACTAGAACTTCCCGATGGGTCACCCATCTTGGGAATGCTCTCGCGCGTTACTCACTTAACTTCGGAGTTCTCATGGAACCCGAAGCCAGTGAGCTCCCAAAAGGCCTCGTGCTAAGTAGGGATGAGAATATACATATAAGGATCACTCCCCTGGGCGATGTGGGATGTCACACTCAAATTATGGGTTATATTTAAAATCTCATTACTATAAACAAATACAAATTTCAATTTTTTTTTTAATTTTAAAAATATAGTAACTTACACTATTACATTAATGTCAAGGACTTCGATAAAAACTAAAAACATACAAGATTTCAGTAAAAAAAATATTGATTGTTAGGGATCACATCCAAAGTGTTCCATTAAAAAATCACACATAAAATATAACCAAAGAAAGGGTGTCAAGGCCACAAGCTTGAGTGTTGTTTTTTCTTTGTCTCTCACGCAGGCATGTTATGAAATAATAATAACAATGATCAAGATGCCATAATACTAATAATTAAATTAATTATGCCAATTAGCGAATGTAGTATCAGGAGATATATATTTCAAGTAGCTTGAGAACTTAGACCCAATTATAATTGCTCTCTCTCTCTCTCTCTCTCTCTTTGCAGAATGTAGAAATCTTTAAGGAAAGTCTTTTCTCACATAAAAAAGAGGGGACATGAAATATCACTCCAACATTACTTTTATCAACATAAACATGCATTATACGAGAATCCATCGGGTGTATTTTTGCTCGAAGGTAATGCTTACCAATTCATCATTATTAGATGAGTTTTAATATTGAATTTATGTCTACCCACTACATATATTTCGAAACTTAAACTCATCGTACGATAATAAATAAAATTATTATCTTACAGTGATAAATAAAATGACGAACATTATGGTCACTTGATTTCTCAATCCATCAACACATTTGTATATTATTTATAAGTTATACTACAGTAACAGCACTAACTCCAACAGAATTTTTTGTAGGACCCATCTTCCAGATTTTACACTTGGACCCCACATTATCTTACTTGTAATGCCTTGTAAATTAAACAAGCATTTGGCTTGAGCCAAAGACTATGATCTGGTTGGCAACATGGAGAGCACAATTCTAGTGTTATAGATAGTGGCTGCTAATGAGTTTGAAACCCTAATAAGCCTACAAGGCGCGCAGTATGCTTGCAATTTCCAAACAACAAAAGACATATGTAGTGGAGATTCGCATTCAGATTAGAAATTTAAGCTACAATTTTGCAATAATTCTTGGACCAAAATACTTGAATTTATTATTGAATGGTTTATTTGGAATGTATAACAAGATATACATATATTTACACACAACTACTAATAATTAAATAATATTATATAAATTTCCTCTAGAGCGATTAATTCTGTTGGAGCTAATTATAACCAACAATCCTCACATACGTATTATATATATGCTAATTAAAAGTGTTTTATCAATTTGACAAAACAAGATATGTTTATGCATGAATGTATAATCAATGGCGGATGTACATTGGGCTCAAGGTGGATCAAGGAGTTTGAAAAATATACATGTGAATATCTTTCGAATGTTTGGTGTGAGACTCTTTTGTGCTAACCAAGTGTTTGATGTAATATCTGCTAGGTAGCACTCGGCAGGTTGCCTTGAGAGCACTCGACAAATTCTCTGATATCACTCATCAAAATGCTTCGGTATATGTCGATGTCCATTGACATATGTGTAACATGATTCGGATGACGACAACAATCCCACCAAGTGTTCGACAAAATGTATTGGTGACTAAATTAAAAAATTTTTGCACACTTTGCGCTCTATCTAAAAAACTTAGATCTTAAATAATGGGACCCTCAATGTTCAAATCCTGAATCCGCAATTGTGAGTAACTCAAATTTTTGTAACAATTTGACAAATCATCACACACTAGTTTTCTCCTTCTACACACCTATCTTTAATTTTTTTCATCAGATTGAATAAATTAAACAAAAACACGAACATAATTAAAAAAAGGTAAGGAGAGAAAAAAAAATGATGTGTCGTTATCATTTTCCCGCAAATAATCTAGTACCAGAACAATTTTTATTAAAAACAATAACATATATTAAGAGCTAAGGTTGTCTCTTTGAAAAGTGGTATTCCATTATACACTTGAGAGGGGGAAAGCAACTAACTGTGAAGTGGAGAATCATGGTACAATATTGCAGGCAAATGTATCAAAGTGATTCTAAAGCTTCATAAAGAACTAACGAATTTCTTTTTTGACAGTTAATGGAATTATGTGTTTGTTAAAAGGCAAAAATTAGGATACTACAAATATATACCTTGTAAACACACCTAGGTGATTTTTCTGACACTCACTTTTCTCATACATGCAAAAAGAATTTATAGATTCATCCTTGTATCACACGAAATTGACTGCTTAGGAAGCTCTAGTACACAATCTGAGTTAATAATTCTTGTTAAATTTGCTACACTCAAAGTACACAAAATTAACGTTGTCGTCCAAATGTGACTGCTATCAAAGAAAATTATATCGTACGAATAATGTCTGAACCGTTATATGTAAACCAATAACGTAATCACATAATGCTCATATAGTTAGGGGTTACATCAACGAATTAAGCTCGAATTACCTGAATTGAGTTTGAATTTAATTGCCTTAACAGTTTAGAGACAGTAATTAATTGGGCTAAGAAAGTTTAAGTCACCATGAGTGGGGTCATAACGGCTAATACCTGTCGGCATGAAACCCCAAAAAAATGATGGATGCCAACTTTGTTTAAGCGTGTGGGTCCATTAATACAAAGAAAATTTAAAGATTAAAATTGGGTCATTGGTAATCCTCTTTTAGTCTTTAGGTGGGTCGTCAATTCCATCTCAAATCATATCATGTTTTGTTTCTAGATCTTTGGAATCCCAAGCGGTCGTTAAGCAAAAGTTAAAGCGGCTTCAACTAAGTTCATAGTATATTATTATGTTTAATGTCTGAGATGCTAATGCTAAACCCTAACCCTAAACCCTAATGATTGTTGCAGGTGAAGAAATTGCTGATGTTCCACAGCCATGCTATACGGAGAAGATGAAGCGTATGCACCCATAGTTTTCTGGGAGGGCAAATTGATCTTATTTCAAACTGATTTATCGCTTTAGATTTAGAGTTTCGCTCTTGGACTTAAACTCTGAACTCTAAAAGGATACAGACAACCCCTACACCACAAAGTATTGAATATATTTAAAATGAGATAAAAACACTTCAAAAAGTAAGCATAAAATCTATTGAATGATTCGATTTATATTTTTATCCGAAATTTATTCTTACCGATTGATAGACGCTTTGTAACATGTCTATTCTATATTGTTTGATATATGAAAGTCTCATATGTTAAGTTGTCTGAATTATCAACCCAAATTAACCACTGAAAATAATTAACTTCTGTTTAAATGTATATTTAGTCAAATTATTCTGCAAATTATAGTGCGTATACAAAGTTAAAAAGGGATGTACGACTTAGTAATATACAATGGAGGGTGTAAAGAGTGAAGAGGTTGAGTGCTCAATTACTTTATGAAGAAAAAAGGCGTAGAATTTTGGGTGCAATTTTTTTATTAATTAATTAATTTTGCAAATATTTTAAACCCTAATTAAACAGTAGTCCGTGATCTAACGCGGTTTTGAGGTCTCGAAATCTGATAAATACGACGGCCCCATTTGTCCTCTTCTCTTGCAAATCTTTTGCTTGCATGTGAGCGGAAAAGCATCCTTGCCGGATTTTTTTTCTAGAAATCTTAGGAATTTTGTAATTGTGATCTTTTATCGTATATTATGTGGTCTGTTTTCGTTAGATACTATTTATATTTAATTTTAAATTTTAAATATTATAATAATTTCTAATCACACAATATATGATAATAATCATAATCACAGGATCTTTAAGATCTCTAAGAAAAGAATCCAACGAGGATGCCTTTCCCATGTGAGCCTCTTTGATTCGCAAGTTATAGTTAGTTGGATTACGCCACGGGGGGGCCCATGCAATTTTCTTCTAAATTATTCAGGAGAAATTGCAATTAAAAAAAACAAAAAAACAAGTTGGATGTTTGTGCATTAGGATTCGTGGAGCCCATGCATGATCCATGTCCATACATACATGCGTATACTTCTTGGCTTACGATCATGGCTACTAAATTTGAGCTCTTTTTATAATGCGGGAGAGATCTAAATCAAGATACACTTGTCCATCATACAGATTGATTACGTAGGGGCTTTAACGAAAGAGTTGTGCTACGGTCAATCGTCTGTGTGTTTTATATCGTTGCCCTTTAGAACAAGTTCATCAGTTTTAGGAGGATAAGGGTAAGGTCAGTAAAATTTCTTTACTACGTACTCTAAAGTAATTATTAGTATGCAAGTCCACCATTTTGAGAAGAGGAAGGGTAAAAATAAAGACGATTACTATTCACAAATATATTTCTTATTTTTTGGTAAGCATAAATTTTTTATTTTGTATGCCTTATAAGTGTGTAATTAGTAAGTTTGTTCTTTGAAACTGGCCAAGAGCTTAGCCTTTCTCAACCACATGTGCTCCAACTTGGACACCAAGTGTGTCCGATTCTCAAGCGGGGCCATTCTCAGTTTGCTCATTATAAGTTTCTTTTTTCTCCCTTTTTTTTATTTGTCAAACAATAGATTTTTGTTAGATTAGCCATCGACGGAATTCGAACTCCTATTGTTATGCAAAAGTTCAACTCATTTCCACCACTGTGATAAAGTGCCACTTACTTAAGTTTAGCAAATAACCCCACCACCGTTGATCGTGCCGAAAGCTCTGCCGGAACAAAGCGAAGAGTCTCGCGAGTTGCTATAAACGCAACAGGTGTACTTCATTTTGGGCCCAAGTCGATTATTTGGACTACTTTCTTTGACCCCACTCTTTTTCTAAAGATGGGCCAAGCCACCAAGATATCTTATCAAGCTTTGGGCTGGATCAAGAGGTTTTGGGATTAGATCATTACAAACAACAAATATTCTGTATAAATCAATGGAATCTTTTAATATAGGTGCCTCAGTTTTCAATTTTCTAGATTAAACATCCATATCTTTTAGTGATTTGATTAAACTTTTTTTTGTCATAATTTTGGTGCTATATGCATATTATATTGTAACAAATTTCCTATAATCTAGCCTTTTAATTACATTCTCCTCCGTTAGAGATAATTGCAAAAAAAAAAAAAAAAAAAAAAAAATGTTGGTTAGGTTCAATTAATTTTCACAATAATTCTACAATTTAGCAATAATTATCTACGATTTAAGATATTTTCTTTCCAAAATAGTTTAAAATATTTTTAAATCCCAAAATCAAACATACCGAAATAAGTTTTCTTTTAGTACGTTAAGAGAAAATATGATTGTGAATGATATAAACGTACCAATACACAATATGTACAAAATAAAACGTGCCAAAATAAAAATAATGTACCAATCTTAACAATAAGTATGAAATTAAACGTACCAAAATTGCAAATAAACGTACCTGCAGATAATATATATGCAATGTATTGTACCTAATAATAATTCGTCAACAACTATTCTTAAAAAAAAAAAAAACAGCAAAAAAAATATAATTTCACAAAAAAATTGAAAAAATTACACGGAACTTTTATGTTGATCACCAACTATTTGACAAAGAAAAAATCGTTTGGAAAAAAAAAAATATATTAAATGTTTGCATAACAAAAAAAAAAAAAAAAAAGAAAAAACGTGTGATTGAAAAAACATATTTGGATGAAGAGAAAATATAGTTTAATTACTAATATCTCCACTAAATAAGGAAAAGTGCATCATGCAGATAAAAGAATAAATTCCAAAAGTATTTTAATTTTAAAAAATAGAGGTAATTATTGGTCAAAGCAATTTAATCAAATTTTAAAAAGGCACAAATGTTTAATCTAAATGATATAGAAAAACAAGGATTCTAATTTTCCCTAAATCAATATAACTGCTAATCAAAAGCTTCTTTTATTTTTCTTTTTTTCCCTAATGTGGCTTACAATAACGTGGCAAACAAGTCACTACAAACGATATCACAAGTTGAAAAGATACAGAAAGATAAGGATACAACTGTTCTAGTTGTACAATCATCTCTTTTACATTTCTTCTTTTCGTCAACTACGTCACCAGTATTCTCAACATTGAGATGCTGCCCTTCTGTCACTCCGATCTCCGCATTTTGGCTATTATTGGAACTTCTTTGTAGGACTTGACCTTCTCAGCTGCTTTGCGTAGCGGTCTTCCAACTGAAGACCGCCTTGGGGCACAATTATCTTCTTCCCCTTCTTTTCTTGTAGATGAAATCAATGGAGTGGGACCGCTTCTACGCATCGGACTGTCTGGTGTGTGATTGAATGGTAATTGGACATCCTCTATTTCAAACAGGTTCTCTGTCTGGGAAATAAATCTAGCAGATTGCCTCCTCAAACGCCGCCTGCACAAAACAAAAGGAGCATTAAGGGAGAGAAAGAAGGGGGGGGGGGGGGGGGGGAGTAAAATAACTTAGGCACAAAAGTTACAGTTCTTAGATACGGGAAAACAATGTGCATTACCTTGTTTACTTAAATAGTCTAACAGAAACACCCTTGACAGTTGTTAACGTTAGTGAGAAATGCTTAAAGGACCAAATCATGGGTTTAAGGTGTATTTTTTTCAATTCATAGGTTGGGTGATCACCTCTAATTACAAAGTTTTTACGATAAAACCGACACCTGATAGGTTCATGGGGCCGGGTGAAACCCTATATATGTTGGCCAAGGTGACTAATACTGGTGCTGGATCAAGATCAGTAGTGGTCCCACATCGGTCAACCGCTCTATAGGTGGCTCAGAGCCGACAGTTTGGTTGAGCCACATGGAAAATCACCATTTTTCAAAGTGAAGCATTCACATGGTAGACACGACTCAAGTGAAACTCCCTACACAAGCAGCTCAGTCCAAAGTCTTAAAGGTGGTTAGGATTCCTAAACGAAAAAATCTGGTAGGAGATGGGAGTTGCAATAATCATTGTACACTGTTGGATTGTGCAATGAACACAATCAACAATGAGTATAATTTGCCAAGGTGATCTTTTTTGGGGTTATGTTAGCACGATCAGATCCCCAAGGCCTTATGTGTTGGACAAGTAATAAGCTGGGAAAATATTGGTGCTGAATCAAGATTATTGGTGGTCCCACGTTAGTCCCTTGTTCAACACAAAGTGCAGACCCTTAAAACTATCAAAAGCGCACCCTGCAAACATTTCTTTCGGTATGTAGACTGTAGTACACTGTACTATAGGCTCATGGAATATGAATGAGTATCCATATTCAACATGAAGGTGCAGGACCATCTAGAGGGAGCAAAATATGCATAACACCACTCATCTACTAACCTTTTATTTTCAGCCTTCTCTTTATCTTCAACCTTTTGGCATGTAGTAGAAGCGCCAACCGCTGCAAGAAATCATAAGTGCAAATGTTAACATGGTGGGTGCAAAACAAAGGGGGAAAGGAAGAAATATATTTATGAAAAATTAGATCATCCACATCAATTGCCAAAGTAAAAAAGTTTACATCGACTTCTTGTTGCATGTCTTTTGTTGAGATTACATGCTTTGCCATCATTATCAGCTTTATGCAGAGATATCTCCTCTGCTTCCTTGATCTGGAAAAATATATGAGCTTAAATTATAGAAATATAAGGCACCGTGAAGGGCTCTCACTACATACAAATTCATAGCTGAATGATTACCTTAGATACCTGAGTCTGAGAGGCAGAATTTTGACGTTTGAACTCTTCTTTTCCCTGTAAGATGAGGGGTACAACAAGAATATTGGTGAACTGAAACTTCAAACTCACGGCCTGACTAAATATAGAATGGCATCAGAATAAGATTTACTAGAGTACAACAGGTCATTGTTTGTCATCCATGTAGCTTAACACTTGAGGAAAATGGAACTTTGTCGAAGTGTATGTGGAACGATAAAAATATATGCAGAGAAGCAGAAGAAGTTAGTGTAATCGCTCCTAAACCTGCTTTTATGGAACACTTAATGTAATTGCAGGATACAAGGATTAATTCTATTCATCATGAATCATGATGAACTATACCAAATTAGACATTTGAAAAATAAATAGAGGCAACATTCTGTGAAGGTAATAGTTGGATCTATATTTGTGTGGTGACAAACAATCAGACAAGGAACTATAAAAAATAGAGCTAACAATATTTAAGTTGCTAATCCTCTATGTTGCTTATGTTGCTGTTAGTCATCCATCAAAACTGAAGAATACAAATATCAATATGTAACAGCAAAAGAACTTCTGCACCAACAGTTCCAGCGCGTACTGACATGCAACGCAAGATAAGGGCTAACCTCTATTTCTAGATTCTTTGCTTTAAGTAAAGCATTCTTGCATACAAGTTCATGCTGAAGTGTTTTTACCTGGTAAGACCAAGTCAGATATTATTATAAGGGACGATTTCACAAGCCAATGAACTGACCTATATTACTTCGGTTATTGCAAACTTACCTTCTCTCTTCCTAAATTAAGCTCCTGCAAAATGAAGGAAAGAGAGTAAATACCAGAGACGATTAGATAATTACATATTATTTGAAGGAATTAGACACTAATATAAATATGAAGAGAAAACGCACCGCTAACATCCTGCTGTTCGATTGTGCAAGACTCAAGTTTTGTTGCTGCAATTTCTGGAGGCTAATTCGCAGTTTCTGCAACTCAGCTCCACTTAATTCAACGATTTTACTGTTCAAATACAATTAAAGGAAAACACAATATCTCCATTTTATGTAACTTTGATTCTGGTTGTATGTATCCGGGCGAAATCTCACCCAATCATTGTAGTAATTCATTCTTGGGGTGTAAACTCAGTACCCAAATACCAATAACAAAATAAAACTAGAAAGGAAAACAACATTGGATGGTATCGGATACGTCCTTTCGGCGACAAGTCTGATCAAAGTCATCCTTTCCTGGTTCAGAAATTCATAAACACAAACAAAACCCTCTAAGCTCTGGCTAAAAATATCGAAAATTGGAGAAAGAAATGGAAGAGGACCCAAGTGAGATTATACCCTCCTGAGCTGCTCAATGTAATCCTTATCAGTCGGACAATCTTCCAGGGGCTTTTCATCCTCGCTCATCGGTTTCGCAGTCTGCAAGTTGGTGATGTCCGATAGCTTCTTCCTCATTATGCCACCCAAAGACAATCTCTTGGCCATTCTTTCACTTCTCATACAGTTCGAAACCCTAATTTAAACTTCAAGATTCGTAATTGGGCCTTCAAGAAATGCAATTCCAACATAAAAATTAGTGATATTTGGGGGGAAAAGCACTTCGAGTGCTGAGAACCCAGAATTCGAATTGGGAAATTTAAACGAACAAGCAAGTGATTCCGAGAGAACTAAAGAATGAAGACAACCCAAATTTTAAAAGCAAAAATTTGTCTGGATTTTGAAATCTAAGGAGGGAAACTAATCAAATGGATGAAGAGTTAAACCCTAATTTTATTTCTGCTGTCGCTGCAAAACAAAAAAGTTTGGGTTTTGAGCAGCTGAGGGAAAAGAAAGGGGGAAAAGGGAAAGCAAAGCAAATAGGGAAAGCATGTAGGCTTGGAGTGAGGTTCGGGTCCACAACGGCCTTCCGAACCTTAATTTGAATATCTCAACGTTCCAAACCCATTTTTTTTCGTTTTTCATCTTTGTTTTGATCGATTTAAAATTAATCCCTATAATTTATAATTTCAATGTGGTTTAATTTCACATCCAAAGTATTAATTGTTCAAGGCTTGATCAAATTTTTTGGTCAAATATTGTAATAGAATTAGGAGAAAAGGAAATCAAACTACATAAAACAAGTAAAAACTAGAGAATAATAATGCTTTTTTTTATCTATAAATAATAAATATTTTTTTTCTTAAGGAAATTATAATTATAAGTATTGTATCTTGGTTGTTTTGGTGGTAGTCAATACTTAGGTTGTCATCAGTGAGAACACATATTTTTATTCAGTGATATGAATCAATAATAATGCAACATATGTTCTCTTATTTTAAACTTCAACGACTTCAAAAACACATTAATAACATGTGTTTTGTTTTTCAAAATAAAAATAAAGATACAGTGCGAAGGACATCTTAGTATTTTCTGTCATGAATGTCTTCGTTTAGGTTTATTTTCTAGTTAAATAAAAATCAAAAGGCAAATCAAAGTACATAGGGTAGAAGCCTTTGTTACTGTATTCTGATGTCTCCAAATAACCCGAGAGACCACTAGTTCTATAATACGTTGAAATACCAAATATTCCATTAAACAGAAACAAAACGAGGGAGAGGAAAGAAGCATAGAACACAAAGCAAACATTCCTATAGCCAAAGCCTCAATATGCTTCAAACCGTCCTACTTCCGAATTTTCTCTGGTTCATGCTCAAAATAATGCAGGTCGTGACTGAACACGGTCATTACTCATTAGTAATCTACCAACTTTTTATACATATTGCGGCATTTTCTTCCCTCTACTTTCCTACCTTTGTTCTTAATATACAGAATTTCAACTTGCCGATCCTAGTCAGCTTGATGGTGCCTTGCAGAAGATACAAAGCCTTGTTACGAACCTGCAATTCGGAAAATACTTTTAATATGCATACACCAAGGTGAAAGGAGAAAATAGTTAAGTTTGATTCTGTTGGCTCAAAACTCCATACCTTGGAAGACCTCAAGTCTGTACTGGCTATCAGGCAAGAACAGTTTCGTAAGTAGAGGCGCCACATTGCTTTCAAGACTGGCTTGTCTTCTACTAGTTAACTAGACAATAGCCAATTCTCAGCCAATATCAAGTGTACGTACATCTAGAAAAAATCACAGCTTTTGTCCTTCACATTGACTGGGATGAACAGTGTTAGGATCTCTTTATCGTTAGGGGCCTGAGGTGGAGCATTAAGTAAAGCAACAATGCCAAATCAGATTCACGAAATTAGAGGGGAAAAGGAGGGGAAAAGGACTCTAGATGCAGTCATTTAAAATTAACAATAATGTCTTTTGAAGTTGAAAGGAATTAGATTTAGAGAATAAGCGATACATGTTCACTTAATGAACATCAGAAATCAATCATAAGTTATTATGTATACTTCGGGCTGGTTTGGTGTTGCTGTGCTTTAAAAAAAAACTGCTTCTGTTGTGCTGTGAGAATAAGCAGCTGTGAAATAAAGCAGCAGAGTGTTTGGTAAACTTTTTTGTAAAAGTGCTTTTGAAAAAAAAAGCAGTATTATAGTGTTTGGTAAACTTTTATGTAAAACAGATGTGAAAAAAAGCCAGTTTTTCAAAGCTGGGTTCTGCAGCTTCTTGTTTTTGGCTTTTTTTCATCCAAAACTGTGAAAAAAAGCTGAAGCTAAATGTTTACCAAACACAAAAACAGCTCCCAGCTTTTTTTGATATCAGCTTTTTTCAGAATCACCTCAGTACCAAACCAGGCCTTCATGTCATACTGAATCCTAAATGTATTGCCTTAGGGCTGGTTTGGTATTGCTGTGCTTTGAAAAAAAGCTGCTTCTGTTGTGCTGTGAGAATAAGCAGATGTGAAATAAAGCAGCAGAGTGTTTGGTAAACTTTTTTATAAAAGTGCTTTTGAAAAAAAAAAGCAGTATTAGAGTGTTTGGTAAATTTTTATGTAAAACAGATGTGAAAAAAAGCCGGTTTTTCAAAGCTAGGTTTTGCAGCTTCTTGTTTTTGGCTTTTTTTCATCCAAAACTGTGAAAAAAAGCTGAAGCTGAGTGTTTACCAAACACAAAAACAGCTCCCAGCTTTTTTTGATAGCAGCTTTTTTCAGAATCACCTCAGTACCAAACCAGGTCTTAGTTTCACAACTCTCATGCTCATACGAAAACAACTTATTAACAGTCTCTAACACAAAAATATCTAAACCTTACCCACTTATTCAAGAGCTTAAACTATATGCAACTGATTTTAAGTGCCCCTCATACATGGGCTCTAGCAAGCTTAAATACATGAAGAAAAAAAAAAAATTAGGAATTGGATATTAATTAGTGATTACACAATCCGATTATTACGAGCATATAATATTAAAATTCGAGTCATATTACATAGAATATGCTTCTTTATTCTGCTGGAAGCCTGGAACAATTGTTTGATAAAATGGAGAGTGCCTGTATTCAAAAAACTTGAAATCATGTTCAGTACCTTATGATCAAAACCGCTAAGAAGGATTTGATGGGCAACTGCACTTTTAAACAGCTTACTACGAGTATTGACTCTCGAAATGCATTCCACAATTCTTAGGCAGGTAATGTCTTTAGGGACTCTGCTTATTATCATAAATCAGCAATAGTAAGGGAGAGGAATTGAAAAAAAAAAAAAAAAAGTAAACAGCAAAAGGCAACAACAATATTTCTGCATAATTTCGATATATGTTTTTTAAGTCTTATTTTTCTTTTTCGAAAATTCCTGTTATAATGATTTGGGTGGAAATACAGTCATAAATCTGTACGAATATACTTAATTTTTTTGTTACTGTAGAATAACGAGTGATCATCACCATTCCAATTAGAAAGGAAAATCCAAGATCTTCGGCCACAGTGATCATCACTCTAACAGCGTCTAACTTGCCACAGTGATCATCGTGTTTTCTTACGGGGGACAAGTGACACTGCTTTTCACAATCGATCGTTTCCAAGATATTCGGCCTCAAGTACTACTCCACATTGACGAGCTGTGCACAAATTGCAACCTCAATTGGAGTGTATATTCTGAACAACAAACTGACCAAAACGATGTACGATCAGACATGTTATAAAGGTGCAGGTGCTTTTATAGTTGTGACTGCTGTCGTAATTTTGGGAGCTCTATCTTCGTTTGTTTTGGCTAGGCGAACTACCAAGTTTTACAAAAGTGATATGTGTAAGAAATTTAAGGACGCAAGATCTAGGAATTTGAAGAGGGAAAAAAGGCCAGATAGTGAGGGCGGCTTCATCCTCCAATCGAGGAGGGTGGTGAGACTGGTGGCCGGATGCAATGCAATTTGGTGTACATTGCAGGGCCATAACTCTCGCTCTACGCTTTTTTTTTCCCTAAATTTTGACAAGGGGAATCCAATTATCTTGTAGTTTTGACCATGATTAATTTCAATTCCGTTCATGCAGTTCAATTCTTTAGTTAACTAATCCTTACAATTTGATCTAAAATAAAAACTCTCTTCACATATCTTCGTGTTTATAACCATCCACTTGTTTTTGCTCAACCTGCTGTTATGCTAATACAAAAAATGATAGTGAAAACTCAATACGATTGCTCTTTTAAACATGCTTCATGTCACGATAACTAGTAAACCAATCTTGAGAAAAACGATCTCTTCTGTTTATATTTATTTCCGCTTAACTATCAAACTCTCTTATACATGAAAAATAAGAATTATTAACCTTGTTATGTGAATTTATATAAGCTGTTTTCTTTTCATTTGTATAACTATTTAATTAAGTTCATCAGTTCGAATAATGAACAAAAATTGAAGATATTACTCAACTGATTCAAGTATATTAGAATTATTTAGACTTTGTTAAGTACAAGAACCATTTGATCTCCAGCCTCTATCTCATGGATTAATTATTCGTTCATTCTGTACTCCTTCCTAGAATAAAAAATAAAATAAAAAATGATGAATGCAGATGAATTTTTTAGTGTTAACTATTTTCTAATTTTTAATCAGTCTTCTAACACAGGAAACCTAGCTTCAACTGTTTCCCTATATAGCAGCTTCAATGGTTCGCTTTATACAAGCGATAATGGGGGTAGGAGACCTGATCGGATGTTGTGGTAAATATTATCAACCACTTGAGATCAAATCTGCTCGTTTTTGAAATTACATACCTAAATGCAAACGAGGTTGGAAAATACATGTAAATTTTTTCACTAATACATAATTAGAAAATTGGATTGGAAAAAAAATGTAAAAATACAAAATAACAATAAGGAAGTTTACTTATACGTACCTACCATGGATATATCTAAAATCATAAAAATGCTAGAGATACCACATTTTGAAAATAACATTCTATCAATTCTAAAAGAGAGAAACCCTCAGTGACCTACTAAAATATGGTCTCCAATAAATAGATGTACCTAAGGTTCAAGGTACATGCAGTTCAACGTAGCATACGTTTCAAACACAAGGTGATGCGGGTCCCAGCTTCGTACTTAATTTGTCTGGTCTTTGGTTAGGTCAATAGTCTATCAGCATACCTTAGATGAACTACGTATTGAATTTGATGAATTAGTTAAGTTAGGGAGGTGAACCAACCAACGGCTTTTCATGCATCCTGCAACCACAACTCATCAATCTCGCATGTCAAAAATTCCAAGTCCTCGCACTCTTTGCACACTTATTGTCTATAAAACTAATGCAGACCCTTTCCCTCTCCACAAACCAAAAACATTTCAAGTGTGTAACCAAAAGGAAAAAGAAGAAAACATTTCAGAGACTCGATCATGGCCTTTACCAAGCTTTTCTTCATTTTGTCTTTGTCCATGGTGTTGTCACTCTCAAGCACCCATTTCAGCCTTGCAGCTCGAAACCTTTTGGCCACGCCGGGAGCTCCACCACCGGCCTTGACTGTGCCTACAATTCCGTCTCTGCCGAAGCCAACATTGCCCACATTGCCGCCAATGCCCTCAGTACCAATATTGCCCAAGGCCACATTGCCGCCGTTGCCCTCTACCCAATTGCCTACCCTCCCGACTAACCCAACTCTACCACCACTCCCGAGGACCCAAATCCCAACTTTACCACAACCAGCATTGCCTACAATGCCCACAATCCCAAAGGTGATACTACCCCCATTGCCAGCACTCCCCACTTTTCCAACAACAAGCCCTTCAATCTCTAGTGTTCCATCAATTCCGTTCTTCTCCCCACCCCCATCAAAATGAACCACTTGACGGATTTGGCTTGCTAAATGTGCTCCGGAGTGCTGTGGATTTGTTGTTCGAATTCGATGATGGTTTATTCTACTTATACTTTGCATTAGAAGCTTGCGAGGATTCCATTTTTTATTTTGTTTTTGTTTTTTAATGTGTTCGGTTTCACATATCTTGATATCTATTAGCAGCGTTTATTGTTGTTGAATTCCTGTTATTGTTGGTCTATGAATAAGATTTATTATTGTTGGTTTATTGTTGTTGTTATTGTTTTTTCTTATTTTTTTTTTTTTTATTGTTGTTATTCCGGCCATGATTTATATTTGAAATGCATAGTATCAAGTCATTGATCAGCGTATAGCAACTTATACGACTTGATTAGAACGCTTCTTTTTGACAAACAATAGGACATTTACAAAAAGTGATATTGCACCCATAACAAAGCTACACGCCAATTTGGGGATAGCTACAAATAGATATATATCATATTCACATTCATGTAAATCGAAATTGAAACTACCTTGGCTAGGGTGGTGTCTTTGTCATTCACACAGGCGAGCCAACCAGTGAGTCTTTATCGGAGTAGTGTAGTTTTGTCGTCTCACCTAGCGAGTGTTGTGGTTCCGTTTCTGTGATGGCTGGATGTAGTCTTAGCCATTGAGCAATGAGTTATGTGGTCTAGTCTTTCAATGATGATTTTATGTAGTCTCGCACCCCTGCGACGATGACTTTATGTGGTCTCACATTTTAGTGGTGGCCAGTGTGTTGTCAATATAGGCTTGTTGGATCTATTGTTTTTTATGACAAGCCTGTATTGGTGACGGTTTTGTAGGTTTGTGTTTGTGGTGACCATATAGAGGTTTACTCTAAATTGTATGTATGTGCTAATTCACTTCATATCAACTTTAGTCACTGGAAGAATGTAATCAATTGACACCTTTATATTTACTTGTAAAAACACTGAAATACCACTCTATTGTTTGGGTAAAAAAAGAGAGAAAATAGATGTTGGTGGAGCTGATGAAACTAACCTAGATTGGTGGTAAATGGATGGTGATCTGATATGTCCAAAGTTTGATTCGTTTACACGTCAAGTCTATCTATATATATTTTGCGAACTGAAGAATTAGGTGACAAAAGTGTTATGGTTTACTAGCCAAAAGAGAGAGATATATATACATTTACAACCACATCAGTGTGTACTGTAATTAAGAAAACAAAGAAAGGATGGCGTAACATAGTTGAAGGAGGTCAAACTTATGACAAAACTGATGATAATTTACCTATGCAAATCAAATCCTGCTTGGAAAGGCAATACCCACCAACTAGTTGGCAACAAGGTCTCTTTTGGACAATTTTTAGAACTTTCTTTTAATAACAACACGACAAACATAAATTAAGAGAAATGTTCTTTTGTCAAGCAAGACAGGAAAATTTACTACTTAAACGTAAATCTATACGACTGATTACGTTAAATTTTATTAGAACATGTGGTTCAAATTAACAGTAGAAGTATAGAACAGTAATAAACATTTTTCGGGCACCAACTACCCCTGCCTTCGACCGCCAAAACCGGCTACATGGTAAAAGAAATAAAAATAGGCCAATTGTAAGTGAAGAAACCACTAGTGAGAAACCCACATATGAACCACAAAGCAATTGCCATTGGCTTACAAAATACATCTTTTCAATAGTAATTGTAGTACATATATCCTGTCAAACTTTATTGTTCACCAGGAAAATGTCCAAGTTCTTCTTGGCGCGCTTCATGCATCTCAAGATCTCTATTCCAACAATTCTTAGTTGCTAACAGATCAAACTCCATATGTTTACCAATGCAAGAGAAAGAAAAATCTATGAATCCTCTGCTTCGTCTCTAAACTTCTTATAAATATCACCTTTGTAAAACTCTCTTGTCCTCACCACCAAGATCAATGAAACAACTGCACCAAAGAATGTTACAGCAGCCAAAATTGAGAAAGCCAACCTATAACATTGGCTCCCAAGACAAATCAGCTCCTTCACTGAAGACCGATCCCTCCCACTCTTTGCCAGCTCCTTCAATGCCTCTCTGTCATACAGCATTCCTGTGACCTTCACATTCAGAATATAGGACCCGAGGGGGCTGGCAAGCTGTCCACAATTGAACAATGTGGAGTAGTACTTGAGCCCAAAGAGCTCGGAAATGATTGCGAAAAGCAACGGCAATTGGGCACCGAAAGAAAATCTGATGATCACAGATGCCACATAGACCGATCCCGGGGTTGGAAATGCAATGAGGAGGTGGCCGACGCAGGACAGAAGAAGAACAAGAGTCATCTTTAAGGGTCTGGAGACTTTCCATTTTACTATTAGGCTTTCGGAGACAAACCCCGAAAAATACCTCCCAAAGTAGTTCCATATGCTCACTAATGACACAAATGAGCTTATTGTTTTTGTTGGGTATCCAAGAGAGTCACCAATCTGCCCCAAATTGTCTACTGCTGTCAAACTTTGCTGGGTATCCAAGAGACTCACTAATGACACAACTGAGCTTATTGTTTTTGTTGTGATTCTTACGAATTGAGATAATTCTTGTGTATTTCTAATTGATAAAAAGAAGTCTTAATGTGTCTATAAGAGTTAATCCAACTTTGGTTTGGATTGAAACTCTGTTATTGGCTCGAGAGTAGAATTCATACTTGTACAGGGATTGAGTTTTGTAATCCTTGTATGATTGTTATAGGGCAATCCAGGCCTTACAGTATAAAACCACATGCCACTGCTCTCACAAAGATCGCGCTCTTATTGTTCCAATAACCTATAATTTGGAGAGCATTGAGGAGAAGGTTTTGTGTGTCAATTGGTATGGCTTCTTCTTCCACCGGCATGTCTGCAGGTATGTTTTCCTTGCTCAGCTTAGTTTGACAATGTTCTTTCTGGTGCTTGGTTATGAGATTGTGGTTTAGTTGTTCGATCCTTGTGTTTATGGTTTAGAGGTATTAAAACATCATCTTACAGAGGACACCTTAGTATTTTCCTTCATGAATGTCTTCATTTAAGTTACTTTTCAAGACTGCTTATCTAGTTAAATAAAAATCAAAAGGCAAATTTCAGGTATAGTGGGGAAGCCTTTGTTGCTGTATTCTGCATATCTCCAAATAACCCGAGAGATCACTAGGCCCTAGTTATATACCGAATATTTCTCCATTAGACAGAAATGAAACGAGGGGGAAATAAGCATAGAAACACAAAGAAAACATTCCCCACAGCCAAAGACTCAATACGCTTCAAAACGTCTACTCCCGGATTTTCTGGTTCATGCTCAAAATAATGCAGGTCGTGACTGAACAGAGTCATTAGTATTCTATAAACATTATATAAATATTGCGGCATTTTCTTCCTGCTACTTTCCTACCTTCATTCTTAATATAACACCGAAAATGCTTTTAATATGCACACACCAAGGTGAAAGGAGAAAACAGTTAAATTTGATTCTTTTTGCTCAAAAATCCATACCTTCGATGCAAAAGGCCTCAAGTCTGTACTGGCTATCAGGCAAGAACAGTTTCGTAAGTAGAGGCGCCACATTGCTTTCAAGATTGGCTTGTCTTCTACTAGTTAACTAGACGAGAGCCAATTCTCACTCAGCCAATACCAAATGTACGTACATCTTGAAAAAATCACAACTTTTGTCTTTCACATTGACTGGGATAAATAGTTTTCGGATGTCTTCATCGTTAGGGGCCTGAGGTGCAGTATTACGTCAAGCAACAATACCAAATCAGATTCACAAAATTAGAGGCAAAAATGACTCTAGATACAGTCATTTAAAACTAACAACAATGTCTTCTGAATTTTTATTTTATTTTATTTTAAATTTTTATAAAAAAAAAAAAGGATAACTGGTGGCAAGCCATGGTTATCCACCCCTTCCGGGGGCTGGAAAGACTCACAGATGATTTCAGCCCTCCTGGCCACAGTCAAGCAGACTCACAATGTCTTTTGAAGTTGAAAGGAATAAGATTTAGAGAATAAGCGATGCGTATTCACTCAATGAACATAAAAAATCAATCATAAGTTATTATGTATAATACTTTATGTCACGCTGAAAGTATTGCCTTAGTTTCACAACTCTCAAGAGTCACGCTCATACGAACACAACTTATTAACATTCTCATTTATGGTCCTAGCATGCTTAAGTGCATGAAGAAAATAATAATTAGAAATTGGATATTAATTAGTGATTACACAATCCGATTATTACAAGCATATGATATTAAAATTCAAGTCATATTACACAAAGAATGCTTCTTTCTTTCCCATTAGAAGTCTAACTTATCCTCCTGGAACAATTGTTCGAGAAAATGGAGAATGAAAGCACAATTGTGCCTGTATTAAAAAAGCTTGCAATCATGTTCAGTACCTATGATCGAAACAGCTAAGAAGGATTTGATGAGCAACTGCACTTCTAAACAGTTTACTACGAGTATTGACTCCCGAAATGCATTCCACAATTCTTAGGCAGGTCATGTCTTTAGGGACTCTGCTTATCACAAATCAGCAATAATAAGGGAGAGGAATTGAAAAAGTAAACAGCAAAAAGCAACAGCAATATTAGGCATAATTTCAATGTATCTTTTTTTAGTTTTACTTTTCTGTTCCCAAAATTCCTGTTAGAAAGATTTGGGTGGAAATACAGTCACAAATCTGTACGAATATGCTTAATTTTTCGTTACTGTAGAATAAAGGGTGATCATTATAGAATCTGAAGACTTTCCTTTCATTCAATGTAATTAATAATTACAACAGAATTTGTTATATATAGTATTGGGTGTTTTAGCAGATTACACTTATACCCTTAACCAAACTAACCATTTACAAAACAACATAACAAACTATAAGCAATTCTTATCAACACTTTGATGACTGAATTTTAGCTTCTTTACACTCCCTCAAGCTGAACTTGGAAGCATCAAAAGGACCAAGAGAAAGCTTGGATTGAATATATAAGAACCTTTACCGAGACAAGGACTTTGTATGAATGTCTGCCAATTGATCTTGACTACAAACATATTGAATCTTGATAAGTTGAGCAAGAACAAGTTCATGGATGTAATGATAATCAATTTCAACGTGTTTAGTCCGGGCATGGAAAACAGGGTTAAAAGCTAAAGAGATTGCAAAAATATTATCACACTAGAGATGAGGAATCTGAGATAGAGAAAGTCTAATATCTCGGAAAACTTTGCAAATCCATGTTATTTCTGCAGAGGTATGAGCTAACAACCGGTACTCTGCTTAAGTAAAGGATCGTGCAACCGTGGATTGTTTCTTGGCACTCCAACTAACCAAATTAGAACCAAGGAAGACACAATAGCCACTGGTGGACCTTCTGTCAAAGGTACACCTGCCCAATCAGCATCAGAATAAGTAGTAAGAGTCAGAGTTCCTGGTTTGAACCATAAGCCATGCGTGTCGTACCTTTTAAAAATCTGAGAATACGTTTAGCAGCTTGAAGATGGGAGTCCCGTGGAGCATGCATAAATTGACATACTTGATTAACGGCAAAAGATATGTCTGGCCGTGTCCAGGTAAGATATTGTAACGCACCAACTAAGGATCGATACTCTGTAGGGTTGGACAAAAGAGAACTTGTATGATTAAGCTTTATCGGGCCTAAAGGAATCTTAGTTTTCTAAAGAAGATCAAGTAAATATTTTCCTTGATGTAAAAAGATACCTTCAGACGACCTGTGCACCTCAAGTCCCCAAAAATAGTGCAAAGAACCCAAATCTTTGACTGGAAATACATTGCTCAGTTTGTTGATGAAATGTTGACAGAGAGTAGTATTAGGTCCTGTGACTAGAATACCATCAACATATACAAGGATGATAACCAAGGTTGGAGCGTGTAAGACAAAAAGAGAAACATCTGAAGATGATTGCTGAAAGCCAAAAGATCGCAACACTTGAAATAATTTGGCAAACCAAGCCCGTAGAGCCTGTTTAAGGCCATATAGAGACTTTTTAAGCTTGCAGACATGATTAGGAAAGGAAGGATCACTGAACCCAGGAGGCTGCTGCATAAAAACATCTTCTTGTAAATCCCTATGCAAGAATGCATTACTAATATCTAACTGGTTTAAAAACCAGTGAAACTGAACAACAAGAGACAAGAGAATGCGAATTGTAACAGGCTTGGCAACAGGGATGAAGGTTTCCTTATAATCGATGCCCTCTTGTTCATGAAACCCTTTGGCAACAAGCCAAGACTTATATCGATCTATAGAACCATCAGTATGTTTCTTAATCCGAAACACCCATTTGCAACCAACAACATTGTGATGAGGAGAGAAAGGTACAAGAACCTAAGTCCCTGTAGATTGCAGAGCATTAAACTCATCATGCATGGCTGTTCTCTAATAAGCATGCTTGGAAGCTTGCAAATAAGTAGAGGGGACAAAGTTGATGGAATAGGGAAAATGATGCTTAGTTGCTAAGAAGGCTTTTGGTTTGAATATCCCTGCTTTTGAGCGTGCAATCATAGGATAAATATTACGCACAATAGAAGAGACATGAGGAACCGAGATGGGAGTACTAGTAATAACAACAGAAGTAGCATGTGGGTCAACAGTAGCAGCATGGGTATCAACAGTCTCAGCACGTGAAGAAGTATTGATAATACTTTGGATGGGAGACAGTGAGAACAAGTCAACATTGATATCAGTAGATGGGACAGGTGCAACATTAGTAGAAGATCTGGAAGAGTAGGGAACAGTAAATTGCAAATCGACTGAAGATATTACAGTAGACTGAGAAGCAGTCGAGGACAACGGTTGACTCGAGGATAATGGTTGATAGTGATGAAATGGAAAAGTAGATTCATCAAAAACAACATGACGAGATACATATACCCTCTGTGTTAATGGATCCAAGCACCTATATCCCTTATGTTGAAGACTGTAACCCAAGAACACACAATACTTACTTTTGTTGTCCAGTTTGGAAGTTGTATAAGGTTTAAGCCATGGAAAACAACTGCAACCAAATACTTTCAGTCGACTGTAATCGGGTTGAGTATGAAACAATAATTCCCAGGGTGACTGCATTAGGCCAGAGATTGGAAGGCGATTAATCAAGTATATAGCAATGGAAAAAGCCTTTACCCAGAAAACATGAGGCACATTAGAAGCAACCAAAAAGGTTCGAGCAGTCTCCGGTGATGTTTCCTTTCTGCACAACCATTCTGTTCAGGTGTGTACGGACAACTAAATTGGTGTATAATACCATAAGTTTTGAGAAAATTTTGTAGTGCAGAGCTAGTAAATTCACCCCCTGAATCAGAATGAAAGACTTTTATTTTATTGCCAAGAAGATTTTCTACATAACTCTTAAACTCAACAAATACAGAATACACTTTAGATTTTGTCTGTAAAGGAAAGAACCAACTGTATTTACCATAGTCATCCATAAGCAACATATAGTACCTATAACCACTCACAGACATAACAGGAGCTGGACCCCAGAGATCACAATGTACAAGTTCTAAACAAGAAAAAGAAGTAGAACTAACAGGACTAAACGATTGCTTGTGAATTTTTGCAAGAGCACAGTTGGAACAAAAGAAATCCACTGAAGTTCGTCCTTGAAGAGCAAGCTTATTCATGGAAAGAACACGCTTGAAAATTGATGAAGATGGATGGCCAAGTCGACTGTGCCAAACTGGAACAGGTGCTGTGACACTTATAAAGGTAGTGGTTGAAGTAGCAGAGCTTATAGGTGACTGGGATGAACATTACAAGGGATAAAAACCATCTTTAACCGATCCCCGCAAAAGCGTTTTCCCCGTAGAACGATCCTTTACAAAGGATCGTTCAGAATTAAGTGTCAAAGAACAGTAATTATCCTTGAGAAATTGATATGCAAAGAGTAAATTGTGCTTCATTTGTGGAACATAAAGAACATTTTGCAGTTTAAATGTAGCAGAGGGAGTATGTAAAAAGGAAGAACCAATGTTGCTAATTGTCAAACATTTACCATCACCAATGTAGACCTTGTCTTCACCACGATAATGAGTAGGAGATGAAATGCTAGAAATGTCATTTGTAATATGTGAAGTAGCACCCGAATCAATGAGCCAAGAAGAAGAGAGCTTGGATGAAAAATGTGCACACATAGTAGCGAGTTTGGCTGGATGAACTTTGCCAAAAATATCCGAATTCATTCGATCAAAACAGTCAATAGCCTCATGATTGGTTAATCCACAGATTTGACAATTAAGGCCACGAGAGCCTTAAGGGTTTCCACAAAAGCCTTGAGAATTGCCACAGAAATTATTACTTTTGTAATTACCACGATGACCACGAGCAGTTCCTCTATAGTTTCCATGATGACTGTCGCGGTAATGTCCACGACGAGGTTGGGGTTGAACAGCGAATGCTTGGTGCGGTGGTGGTGCAGGCAAGAGAGGAGACTGTGATTGAATGGAAAAGGTGTAACATCTCACATCGCCTAGGGGAGTGGATCCTGTAAGCCTTATATGTATATTCCCATCTCTACCTAACACAAGGCCTTTTGGGAACTTATTAGCTTCGAAGTTCATCGGAACTCCAAAGTTAAGCGAGTTCAGGCGAGAGCATTCCCAGGATGGGTGACCCATTGGGAAGTTCTCGTGTGAGTTCCTAGAAACAAAACCGTAAGGGCGTGGTTGGGGCCCAAAGCGGACAATATCGTGCTACGGTGGAGTCGAACCCGAGATGTAGTGGGGGCCCGGGTCAGCGTGTGTCAAAAGGCATAAAAAGGCTCTGTGGTGCTCGAGGATACAACTTTCTTCCTTCGAGACATTGACAGTTCTTTGGTGAGCAGTAAGCTATGTAATTCATCTAGAGTTATGGTGAAGATGCGAAGAAGAAGTGAGTTAGTAAAAGATTTGAACTTATCAGGTAACTCAGCCAGTGTAGCGGCAATTAGGTCACAATCGGTGACAGAAGCACCAGCCGCCATTAAAGCATCATAAATTTCGTTGATTTGTTGTAGATAATAAGAAATTGACTGTGAACCTTTCTGAATTGACTGGAGACGAGAGCGTAACTGATGAATGTGAGCATCAGAAACTCCTCCAAAGCGCTGCTCAAGCTTAAGCCATAAATCCCAAGACGATGAGACACCGACGGTGAAAGGAATTACTTCTTCAGACAGAGTAGAATTCAACCAGATGAGAAGCTTCTGATCTTTCTCATACCAAATCTTAAGAGTAGGATTAAGAGAGATATCAGGAAGAAAAGGTGATAGACAAACTTCGGTACCATCAATGATGCCAAGAAGCTTATACCTGCGTAGAACTGGGGCAAATAAAGCACGCCAGGGGAGGTAATTTGATCGTTTGAGTTTGATTGGTATCATATTGTCGATGTTTTGGATTGTAGGAGAAGCATACAAATTCGAAGACATTCCAGAATTGGAGAAATTAGGGTTTGGAGCTTGCACCGACTCAACGGGAGAAGACAAATCGGACAGTGATGCCACGACGAAATGCAGAGAAATACACCAGGCAATTACACAGAAGTTGCAATCGAAGAAAAACAGAGAAGAATCACAGAAGAAATTGGAAAGAAAGATCAGAAATTAAGAGCAGAAGCGAAGAAGATCGGGAGAATCGAGAGAGAATAAGCTGTGAGGCAAGAAGGGCGTGATACAATATAGAATCTGAAGACTTTCCCTTCATTCAATGTAATTAATAATTACAGCAGAGTTTGTTATATATAGTATTGGGTATTCTAACAGATTACACTTATACCCTTAACCAAACTAACCATTTACAAAACAGCATAACAAACTATAAGCAATTCTTATCAACACTTTGATGACTGAATTTTAGCTTCTTTAATCATCACTATTCCAATTAGAAAGGAAAATCCAAGATCTTTGGCCACAGTGATCATCACTATAACAGAGTCTAACTTGCCACAGTGATCATCGGGTTTTCTTACCGGGGTCAAGTGACACTGCTTGTCACAATCGTTTCCAAGATCTTCGGCCTCAAGTACTACTCCACATTGATGAGCTATGCACAAATTGCAACCTCAATTGGAGTGTAAGTTCTGAACAACAAACTGACCAGAACGATGTACAATCAGACATGATGTAGAGTTGCTTTTATAGTTGTGAGTGCTGTCGTAATTTTGAGAGCTCTAGCTTCGTTTGTTCTGGCTAGGCGAACTACCAAGTTTTACAAAAGTGATATGCATAAGAAGTTTAAGGACGCAAGATCTAGGAATTTTGAAGAGGGAAAAAAGGCAAGAAAGACAGTGAGGAAGGCTTCATCCTTCAATCGACGACGGTGGTGAGACTGGCGGCCGGATGCAATGCAGTGTGGAGTACATTTCAGGGCCATACCTCTAGCTCTAGGCATCTTTTTTCCTTAAATTTTGACAAGGGGAATCCAATTATCATGTCGTTTTGACCATGATTAATTTCAATTATGTTCATGTAGTTCAATTCTTTCGTTAACTAATCCTTACAATTTGATCCAAAATAAAAACTCTCTTCACATATCTTCGTGTTTCTAAACATCCACTCATTTTTGCTCAACCCACTGTTATGCCAATACCAAAAATAATAGTGAAAACTCAATAGGGTCGCTCTTTTAAGCATGCTTCATGTCACGATAACTAATAAACCAATTTTGGAAAAAACAATCTCTTATGTATATGTTTATTTCCACTTAACTATCCAACTCTCTTATACATAAAAAGTAAGAATTAATCTTGTTTTGTGAATTTATGTAAGCTGTTTTCTTTTCATTTGTATAACTATTTAATTAAGTTCATCAGTTCGAATAATGAATAAAAATTGAAGATATTACTCAATTGATTCAAATATATTAGAATTAAACTCTATTAAGTACAAGAACCATTTGCTCTCCACCCTCTACCTCATGGTTTAATTATTCGTTCATTCTGCGCTCCTTCCTAGTATAAAAAATAATAAAAAAATAAAAATAAAAACGATGAATGCAGATGAATTTTTGAGTGTTAACTATTTTCAAATTTTTAATCAGTCTTATAGCTTTGACACAGGCAACCTAACTGCAACTGTTTCCCTGTATAGCAGCTTCAATGGTTTGTTTTATACAAGCAATATGGGGGGAGGGGACCTGATCAGATGTTGTGGTAAATATTGTCAATCACTTGAGCTACAAATCTCGATGATGTGGTAAATATTTTCAACCATTTGAGCTACAAGTCTCGTTTTTGAATTTACTTACCTAAAATGCAAACTTGGTTGGAAAATACATGTAAATTCTTTCACCAATACATAATAAGAAAATTGGATAACAATAAGAAAGTTTACTTAAACGTACCATGAATATATTTAAAATCATAAAAATGCTACAAAGATCACATTTTAAAAATAACATTCTATCTTAATGATCTACTAATATAGGGTCATGGACTCATGGTACATGTAGTTCAACGTAGCATACGTTTCAAACATAAGTTGATGTGGGTCCCAGCTTCATACTTAATTTGTCTGGTCTTTGGTTAGGTCAATAGTCTGTCAGCATACCTTAGATGAACCAAGTATTGACTTTGATGAACTAGTTAAGTTAGGGAGGTGAACCAACCAATGGCTTTTCATGCTTCCTACAACCACAAATCATCAAACCCCCATGTCAAAAATTCCAAGTCCTCGCACTCTTTGCACACATATTGTCTATAAAACCAATGGAGACCCTTTCCCTCTCCACAAACCAAAAACATTTCAAAGAGTGTAACCAAACGGAAAAAGAAGAAAACATTTCAGAGACTCGATCATGGCCTTTCCCAAGCTTTTCTTCATTTTGTCTTTGTCCATGGTGTTGTCACTCTCAAGCACCCATTTCAGCCTTGCAGCTCGAAACCTTTTGGCCACGCCGGGAGCTCCACCACCGGCCTTGACTGTGCCTACCATTCCGTCTCTGCCGAAGCCAACATTGCCCACATTGCCGCCAATGTCCTCAGTACCAACGCTGCCCAAGGCCACATTGCCGCCGTTGCCCTCTACCCAATTGCCTACCCTCCCGACAAACCCAACTCTACCACCACTCCCGAGGACCCAAATCCCAAATTTACCACAACCAGCATTGCCTACAATGCCCACAATCCCAAAGGTGACACTACCTCCATTGCCAGCACTCCCCACTTTTCCAACAACAATCCCTTCAATCTCTAGTATTCCATCAATTCCGTTCTTCTCCCCACCCCCATCAAAATGAACCACTTGACGGATTTGCCTTGCTAAATGTGCTCCGGAGTGCTGTGGATTTGTCGTTCGAATTCGATGATGGTTTATTCTACTTATACTTTGCATTAGAAGCTTGCGAGGATTCCATTTTTTATTTTGTTTTTGTTTTTTAATTTGTTCGGTTTCACACATCTTGATATCTATTAGCAGTGTTTATTGTTGTTGAATTCCTGTTGTTGTTGGTCTATGAATAAGATTTATTATTGTTGGTTTATTGTTATTGTTATTTTTTTTGTTTATTGTTGTTATTCCGGCCATGATTTATATTTGAAATGTATAGGATCAAGTCGTTGATCAGCGTATAGCAACTTATACGACTTGATTAGAATGTTTTTTTTTTTTTTTTTTTTTTTTTTTTTGACAAACAATAGGACATTTACAAAAAGTGATATTGCACTCATAACAAAGCTACGCGTCAAATTGGGGATATCTACAAATAGATATATATCATATTCACATTCATGTAAATCGCAATTGAGACTACCTTGGCTAGGGTGTCTTTGTCATTCACATAGACGAGCCAACCAGTGAGTCTTTATCGGAGTAGTGTAGTTTTGTCGTCTCACTTAGTGAGTGTTGTGGTCCCGTTTATGTGATGGCTGGATGTAGTCTTCGCTATTGAGCAATGAGTTATGTGGTCTAGTCTTTCAACGATGATTTAGTCTTGCACCCTGCGACGATGACTTTATGTGGCCTCACATTTTAGTGGTGACCAATGTATTGTTGATATAGGATTGTTGGAGCTATCATTTTTTATGACAAGTCTATACTGCTGACGGTTTTGTAGGTTTGTGTTTGCGGTGGCCATATAGGGGTTTACTCTAAATTGTTTGTCTGTGCTAATTCACTGCATATCAACTTTGATTACTGGAAGAATGTAATCAATTGACACCTTTTTATTTACTTGTAAAAATCAATAAAATACCACTCTATTGTTTGGGTAAAAAAAGAGAGAAAATAGATGTTGGTGGAGCTAATGAAATTACCTTCACTAACCTGGATTTGTGGTAAATGGATGGCGATCTGATATGTCCAAAGTTTGATTAGGATTTATCTTATGGGATAAATAAATATCAAAGGATATTCCACCCACATGAGGATATTAACCTCCTAATTATCTATGTGATAATTAGATGAAAATCAAGAGATATTCATATTAGAATATACTTGGGATTTTCATGGGCTTTTCAGTCTTTGTACACTCTTCCCACTATATAAGGAGGCTTTGGGGAAGAGAGAAACAATAAGAAACACAAGCTTTTCCAAAGTTCAAATATTCTAGTTAGGTCTTTAGAGCTATCACTTTCGGCTCTAGGTCATGGGAGGCGAAAACCAAGGGGCAACTCGACATACTGTAGCCAACTCGACGGCCTGTGAGGTTCTAGATGTGCACGGAGAATTAGTCTTCCGACAGTTTACACATCAAGTCTATCTATATATATTTTGCAAACTGAAGAATTAGGTGACAAAAGTGTTGTGGTTTACTAACCAAAAGAGAGAGATATATATATATACATTTACAACCACGTCAATGTGTACCGTAATTAAGAAAACAAAGAAAGGATGGCGTAACATAGTTGAAGGAGATCAAACTTATGACAAAACTGATGATAATTTACCTATGCAAATCAAATCCATGCTTGGAAAGGCAATACCCACCAACTAGTTGGCAATGTATAAGGTCTCTCTTGGACAATTGCAAAACTCTTAGTGTCGACAAACATAAACTAAGAGAAATGTTCTTTTGTCAAGTAAGACAGGAAAATTTACTACTTAAGCGTAAATCTATACGACTGACTACGTTAATTTTTATTAGAACATGCAGTTCAAATTAACAGTAATAAACATTTTTCGGACACCGACTACCCCTGCCCTCGACCGCCAAAACCGGCTACATGGTAAAAGAAATAAAAATGGGCCAATTGTAAGTGAAGAAACCACTGGTGAGAAACCCACATATGAATCACAAAGCAATTGCCATTGGCTTACAAAATACATCTTTTCAGTAGTAGTAGTAGTACATATATCCTGACAAGCTTTATTGTTCACCAGGAAAATGTCCAAGTGCTTCTTGGCCCGCTTCATGCATCTCAAGAATCTCTATTCCAACAATTCTTAGTTCATACCAGATCAAACTCCAAATGTTCACCAATGCAAGAGAAAGCAAAATCTATGAATCCTCTGCTTCGTCTCTAAACTTCTTATAAATATCACCTTTGTAAAACTCTCTTGTCCTCACCACCAAGATCAATGAAACAACTGCACCAAAGAATGTTATAGCGGCCAAAATTGAGAAAGCCAACCTATAACATTGGCTCCCAAGACAAATCAGCTCCTTCACTGAAGACCGATCCCTCCCACTCTTTGCCAGCTCCTTCAATGCCTCTCTGTCATACAGCATTCCTGTGACCTTCACATTCAGAATATAGGACCCGAGGGGGCTGGCAAGCTGTCCACAATTGAACAATGTAGAGTAGTACTTGAGCCCAAAGAGCTCGGAAATGATTGCGAAAAGCAACGGCAATTGGGCACCGAAAGAAAATCCGATGATCACGGATGCCACGTAGACCGATCCCGGGGCTGGAAATGCAATGAGGAGGTGGCCGACGCAGGACAGAAGAAGAACAAGAGTCATCATTAGGGGTCTGGGGACTTTCCATTTTACTAATAGGCTTTCGGAGACAAACCCCGAAAAAACCCTCCCAAAGTAGTTCCATATGCTCACTAATGACACAAATGAGCTTATTGTTTTTGTTGGGTATCCAAGAGACTCACCAATCTGCCCCAAATTGTCTACTGCTGTCAAACTTGACCCGAGTCCACATAGTGTTGCGATGAACAATATGAGCATGTCGACGCTTAGCAATGCTTGTAAGATTGTGTAGTCCTCTCCTCTTTTTGGTTTGTTGAATACATCAGCAAAACAAGAAATATTTGTTTTCTTTTCTTGCTCATCCTTCGCTTCAATTGCTTGTGCCGGAAGTTTCTCAACGGTTAACTCGGTTGGAGGATCAACAGGTTGCTTCATGAGATTCCAGAGGATTAACTCCTCTCTAATTGCAATCCCAAGAGGGACGAAAAGGAAAAAACAAACCACGGAAACACTTCCAGCATAAGCAGCTTGTGAGAAATTAATCTGCTTTTGAAGTATAATCATAGCCATGAGGAAAACAGCAAGACCAATTGAGACATAGAGGAAATGGTAAAACACTCTAAGCTCATTGGGTTGCCTAACAAGCTTCATTGGCCTAATGGTGTACACAAAAACTACCGATAGCGCAGCAGGAAGCCAAGCAATGAGAAGAATCATAGATTTCGAATTGTTTCCGTAAACCGCCAAGTAAATTTGGGTGAACATAGCTCCACTGAGTCCGGTAAACCCCTTTAACAATCCCAGCATAACGCCGCGACTAGCCGGGAAATTCTTGACACATGTGACAAGAGCTCCAGTGTTTGCAAAATTCTGAGAGTTGGCTCCAATGCAGATGTAGAGGCACATATGCCAAACTTTAGGTTTTGGGATTTTGGCAGTGACAGCAAGCCAAATCATGAAGTAGCCCGTAAAGTTCAAGGCTGAGCCAATGAGGAGTACAAACCATGTTGGGGTGACTTCACCAATGAGCCCTGAGAGGACACCAACATTTGCGCCAAGGTCCTTGAAAGACCCTAGCAGGTTGAGGGTGGTTTGGTCATAGCCAAGAGAGGACTTGATCTGCTTGGAGTAGACACCAAAGAGGTAAGTAGCTCCAGCTCCTGCCATGATGAGAAACGAGGCAAAAACTGAGAACCATCTTCCTTGAAGCACGTGGATTGCAAATCGAAATGCTTCACTCCCTCTCTTGGTGCTCATTTTTCGCGGTGTCGGTATAGGGGTGCGCTGTTTTTGGTCGGGATAAACTGCAAAGGAAATTTAGGAGGTGTGGCTAGCAAAAATTTGTGTAACTTTTTGGTGAAGATCCGAGGAAAAGGAAATTTGGAGACTGGTTTTTGGATTGGTTTTGATTCAGATATTGGAAGAGGTTCATTTTCTTTCTAGTTTCTAGTACAAAAGGCCAAAGGGGGTGTAGTATAAATAAAGCCTAGTGAGTGATCTAGTGGGAAGGTTGGCCTTTATTTAAGGATTTATTGTATAATAATCCCGATTAAAGTGTTCTCTAATCAACTATGACTGCTTTGATTAGTGTAATCCAGTTGGCTTTTAATCTTTGGGTTGACTGTTGGACTGACATGGAGTCTATGAGCCAGATAATCTTTATCCTGTAACCACATTTTCTATTCACTGTTGCAATATCTTCATTTGCCCAATGTCACCGACTCACAGATCTAATTAATGAGTTAATTTTAAGGCTGCTCGGTTTCTTTTGACTTTCATGGCCATCGGGTTTTTCATACCCTATATATTTCTACGACACTGATAATACGATTTGTCACGTAATAAATATTGTAAAAAATACAAAAATATGAAACTCATTACATAAAAATTTTTCTCACTAAAAATTTACTTCTTATGTTCAATTTCATGAGTTATACTATAACTCAATGTATTTGGGCACATGATGCTAATCACAATTATTGACGGGTGTGTCATTCACTATAAGCACTACAAACATTAATGGATATTATGCTAACGTCATGCGCTCGCATACGACTAACATTAGCATATTCTCTTATTTCTACAATGTATTTATAGAAGTTGTGTGACAGATCTTTCACATTTGATGAATTAGCTGTAGAGTGCAGCCCATATTCAATTATATTGTTGAGAATGAAACACACATTGATGGGAGGAGGAATTTTGCATGAGCTTATAGGTAGTTGGGTTACTACTCATATTGTCAATTAGTTTTATGGTAGAACCCGAACTTTCTTCATATATCAATAAAAGTTTGGTTTTCAAAATGAGAAATGCTAAGGAGATTTCTCTCAAAAGTAAGATTGTTCATGAACTATTTGCCACCTCACGTTTTTGCATAATATTTTATAATATTAGCATGAAAATTAACGTTAAACAGCAAGATAACAAAGAATTTATAAAAAATTTCACTTTTAAAAAAAACCTCCGTGACGTCTCTCCTTCAAAATTATTAAGCCTTAAATCATGCTATTTTCTTTCTTGAATATTATACTTGTGCTTCTGGCCAGCTGATCGGTTGGCACAAGCACCAAAAAGCTTATTACATACAAAGGATGGCGTCATCTTATCGTATTGAAGAACATCCATGAATGACATGATTGTGATATTGAAACAACATAGGCAAATTACACCAAGTAAAAGCTGGATTGCCGGCCAAATACAAAAAATTAGGGATACCACAAATGTCACCTTTCATAAATTTATTTTAAATTATTAGCAATTTTCACCAATAAGTTTATAGTAACATCTGACACTGCAAATTAACTATTTTGCAACGAAATGAATAACGAATGTTAATGAAAAATCGAAAGTCGCCACCCATGATCCGGCATAAGCATGCATTAAGGATGACATCATATGGAGGATAATTCTTTCCGCATTATATTGGTCGACAAGTAAATTTAATATAATAGTATGCAATCCAATTATGACAAAGCTGAAGCTTTATAAATCCAGGCCAAGGAAAAGGCAATATCCACCTATAAATATAATGTTGACCTGCAATAAGCCACATTTCTTGCGTGTCTCGCCCACCACCATGAAAATCTGTTCCACATTTAGAGTAAGATTCTTCTGCAAATAATGAGTGCAGAAAATGACCAAGTTCCCAACACTGAAATACTTGAACTGAGGGGGACATGAAAGCTTCATCATATGCTACTACTTACCCTTGATACATTCCTTTGTCAGTCATTAGGTTGCAACCATAGAATCCACATAATTTAACCTCTAAAGCAATATTATATTGTATTCAGGACAAGTTTGTAATTTTGAAATCACATAGTCTTTTTAGCGTGTGTGACTTCTTGGTTACGTTTGGCACGTTTGTTCTATATATATTGTTAATGATTTCTTAATATATTTGTATTACCTTATAAAATCCCCCCTTTATTGCATCGTTAACTTTGGATCTTGTACTTCTATTTTCTGTGTTAAATTACATCGATTTTAGTTTACATACAAATTTTTTTAGTAATGTTAGAGAGGTCATATGATCAACATCCAATGAGACCAACTCATTAATTGATATGTCATATACACACCGTTTGCTGATGTATACTACCGTGGTAGTTTCCCTATCATGTAAACATCTATTGCCTTTTCAATGTAATCTATAAACTAAAAATGTTTTAACTCTAAACTCTAAACTAATTTCTATGAAAGGCAAGTACTGCATCATTTTACGCTGGTTTGGGTGTCCAAATAGGACATTTCAAATTCACAATTCATGAATATATTTTATTATACAACCAATATTTAATCTCAATGACGTTACTCTCTAATAACTATTTACCACGAGTTCAAAAAATAATACTATTTATCTAATAAACGATTGAGACGTGATATAAATTTGATGAAATAAAAGTATCCCTCCAGTTCATTGGTTTGTGTAGTTGACTTATTAGGAGCACTATCTCCACCAAAATAATTCTTGGGGTCATTGGCATTGCAAATTGTCCAGCTTGGGTGGTTATTTTGAATCTTCGATGGCAAATCTAAAAAAGTTATCAAAATATTCTTGAGGGCCATCTTTAGCCACTGTAAAGACTCTTGAGTTTCCTTCAAAGATATTCGTTTTCTGAACTGATCTATTTCAAATTAAAATCTCTTGTGAAGAAACACACTATCTCCACCATATCTGGAGCTGATATCAATCCAACTCTCCAGAACAACATAGCCATATAAGATTTTTTATTGCTTAATTAGGTCACAACCCACAACCATGTCAATCATAGGCAACCCTCGTGACTCACAAAATAAAAATCTGTGGAGGAAAAAAGACGCATGAAATGAATCTGAGAAGATTGGGTCATTGGCTTCATCCAAATATATTTTTCATCACGAGGAGTATAGGAGTGTATATCTTTATAACATATCCTAGGAATAATTCGTCACGGGTTTTAATATGAACAAGGAAAGTAGTGTTTGTGGAGACATAAACTAATCATATTTAATAGGAGAATGATATGTGAACTATATGTTTTATATGACGGGTCTACCTTTGACATTGTGAGTATACCACAAATTAGTCCCTAAGGAATATGACGCAATCTACTCTAAAGTAATTGGGTTTTTATGTCACGAACGGATCATGAACTCTTTGGGCCGCCTGCTATTGGGCATGTCTGGTCTAGTGATGGTAGGGCACCAACTCTCCGTAGTCTCTTCTTGAGTGTCCGGTGGAACTGTGTTTTAACCAATAATGACCTTCAGAACTATGACTGGCAAGACTGTAAAGACTAACCTACATCATTAGAGCAATTCCACCCCTAAAGACTTTGCGTCAGCACCCAGCCCATTTATCCACTCAGTGAACAGTAATAGACCCCAATGAATAGTAATAGGCCAAAGCATCTCCACCCCTAAAATAATGCGCTGGCACAAACGATCTCCACCCCTACAAAATGTGCTGGCACCCAGCCCATTTAAAATATTATTAATTTTTTATAAAATAATAAATAATTTTTAAATTTTTTCTGTATTTTAAAAAAAAAATCATAATTTTTAATAAATTTTAATGTTGTTAATTAATTTGGACCGTTGGATTTGAAAAATATTCAAATCCAACAACCAACGAGCTGCCACGTGGCCAACGGTCATAATTCTGACCGTTAGGCCCTTTTTTATTTTATTTTTGGGGGAAAAACGTGGACCATTGATCTGTGATCGGACAGTCCAGCTTAAAAGTGAAATTCAAATTTTTTTTTATCGTTGGAAATCCAACGGTCTAGAAAAACTAGTCATTGGAAATCCAATGGTATAGAGTGGGCCACGTCGCTAAGCCCGAGTGACATTTGAGTGCACCTGCCAGCAGGCCCTGCCTCTGATTTCTTGTCTGCTACTTGCGCCCACGCGCCAAGCTCAAAAAACCAGACGGGCCGGTCCCTTGGTCAGTCGATTTTAGGCTGGCCTGGAGATTGGCTTGGGCTGGGTGCCAGTCTATTCCACGGGCTGGAGTGGATTGGCTAAGTCCGAGCTTGTTTTTTCCACTGGGTGCTGGCCTCTTTTGCTTCCGATGGAAGTGCTCTTAAGGACTGCTTAGTATGCTACGCAACCTCCCCTCCTAGTTGTCTGCTAGGGCTTTTTCCTATAAATAGCTAGGTCAAACTCAAGAAACAATAATCGTTACTTACTACTCAGAACACTATCAAATTCTATTTTTGTCTCTCATCCAAACACGTGTTACTTCAATGAGGCAAACCCTAAGAAAAATATAGACTAGACATCATGAATACATCGTATGGCTTTGATATGTTTTTCCATTCAGTACTAATAACGAGGTTCACTAATATAACTAATTTAATATATATTCTTTTAAGATTTTTTTTATTAACATCCTACAATCTTATGAATACACTTCACTTTTTTTAATTCTCGTCGAACTTTCTCTTTTCCCCTTGTTTAAATCTGAAGGAAAAAAAAAATAAAAAAAATAAAAAATAAAAAATAAAGTGAAACAAACCCAACACCCACCAATGCACCACCATGTTCCCTTCTTGACAGCCAAACAACATGCACCACCATTAACAAAATTCCATTGATCTTAATATTTCAATTGTTACAAGAAGATAGTCTTGATTACTTTGTGCACCCAAACATATGATGACCCAATAATTACAATTAAAGAATGCTTCTATGCATGACGCACTTCCCCATATGTTCCCGTGCCCATAGTCATCAAGTAGACATCCTTGATTTCGGTGTCTGAAATTGCAGTTCCTACAAGCTATTAAAGGCCTCGCAGAACGAGAGGGAGGGAGGGAGGGAGGGAGGGAGGGCTAGGAAGGGAACGAAGTGTCAAGTGTGGATTGACGAAGTGGCGGAGGGTGAGAGAGATATCAGTTAGGTGAAATAATATTTGAGATTTTTAGTGTTTTGAACAGATGAGGTGTCTTCACTGGAAGTAGGATAAAATTAGAATTAAAAATATAAAAAAAATAAAAACACACACACACACACACACACAATTTTAAGTTTGGGATGTAGTCACAATATTATGGAGTGCCAATAAAACAACCCTTCTTTTATCAGTCAATTAATTATTTATGCAACACATAAATATGTTTCCCCATCGGCATCAACTTTATCCATGGGTGGTAGTATGATCATGTTGTTTCATCACATCTTTCCATTCCCGCACAAACAGACATGTCCCCCTTAATTAGGAGTAAGATTCTCTCCCTTTTTATTTTCATCCCCTTTCTTTGGGAAATTCGGAAATGAAACCATTTTCAAAAACACCTAATGAAATATAGCCTATCTTTTTTAATTCTTATAAAACTGAGTGTTACTAGACCTACCATAATATCTTGTCTTTCCATCTAGATTATAATCTCACCCATCTCAAAAAGGTGAAAAATTAAAATATTATTTTCCCACCCACTATTATTTCTAAAATAACCTTTAATGTATTGCTATAATATATCCCTTCCTCCTCTACTTGCACTTGCAAAAAACTGAAATTAAATGATTAAATACCTTCGAAAACGAGTGTGAAATTTGAGAGAGAGAGAGGACATGAACAGAAATGAAATGGTGGTGTTATAGATGGAGGAAGAAAGAAGTGACAGAGAGGTAGAGAGAAGTCCAGGGAGAGAAAATAAATGGGAGGGAAGAAAAGGACCGCCAGCGTGATTAGAGACGAGCCAAAGCGGATTCTCTCACTTCTCTTGTCATTTTGGTTTCAGTTTTTTTCCAAGTTTGAAAATGGAGCATGAGAACGAAATTTTGAGAATATGTTATGTTGGGTCCTTTCCAATCAAAGTTTGTTAAATTATCAAATTCACATTCTCCACAATTGAGGGCGCATTTTTCAAGATAATCCGACCCGACATCTCTCAATTCAACTGAAGGGATGATGAGGAGCGATTCTTTTTCTCTTTTTTGTGCTAGTCCTTGATGTCATTTTATAAAGAAAATTTTAACAAAAAGTTTTTGGTATTATTTACTTTAATGAAAAACCACATTTTTACACTAAAAAGTTAATCTTGTTACTATTCATTTTACCTTTTATTTTATCTTTATCGTTAAAACTTAAAGTTTTCATGTCATTTTTATTAGTTTTTCTTTTTATAAAAGGGTAAAATTGATACTATATTTTTTATTAAAAAATAGGGTGAATTAATAAGACAGTGATATGGGTTTATCACCACTCATAAAACTAACCAAAATTGAAGTTAAAAATACTTAATTACCCTTAATCTAAAACTCTCTTTTCTCTCCTAGTCTGGTCTGGTGTTCGTCTACTATGCTCCATCAGGTTGAAAAAAGAATCATTCATGCCGAAAAATCTCCCAAATCCAATCCAACACAATGCTTTCTCACTTCCTTGTCCTAACACTCGTATTTCCTACCAATTTTTGCTAGAAAATTCCCAACTATTTTCCAGAAAATTCACAAAAAATTTCCAACTATTTTTCCAAGAAAATTAGCCCCAAGTTCCCAAATCTAAAAATTAGAGAAAGACTCCGTCTTTTGTTAATGGTTGTGTGGCGATTAAGAGGAGAAAAGAAAAGATAAATGCTGCCAAGAGGCAAATTGGCGGCAGCAATATTTGCATTTCTGAATAGGTACCACTTCAGCAAGTAAAAGAGTAAAAAAGTAATAATTGGGATAGAAAGGACGTAATATTCATTGGGAAGATTTAATTACTGAAACCCTCCTCCTTTATAAAGTAAAAAAGTAAAAGAGGATGAATCGAGAAGGGGTCGTACAATGTATTACATGTATTTTAACTTTGGGATTGTGTGAGAGCTTCTGCATTTTTGAACAGAAATGAGAGGAATGTGCCTCCACGCCTTTGCAACCCCATGATCAAAGCAACATGTTTTTTACTGAACTTTGTCTAGATTTTGCAAATCTTGCCGTTGATGCAATCATACAAGTTACGAAAGATGGCCGAATGAAACCATGAAAGCAGTGGAATGCAGGTTCCGCTGCATGAGTACGGCTATTCGTTGAAGTAATTCAATATGCCTTAACATAAGGGCAATTAAGTCTTTTTAACTTCAATTTTGGTTAATTTTATCACAATTGGAAAGTGTAGGCTATATATCATTAGTTGGTTCTCAAAATGGCTATATTTCCAAATTTCCTCATTCCCTTCCCTCCTCTTACATATTGCTTTTGTCTTATTGTCTCTATAAAAAAAAATTAATATAAGATGTTGATGTGACTTAACTAACCTTAATCAACCTACTTTCATATATAGTTCTATCTTCACATTCCACACATTGATCGACCAATCATTGTGTTTGTATGAAATCTACATTAATCCATAAACTATTAGCAAGCTAGCCACCACGTTCAAGAGTTGTAAGACAATCACTTATTAATACGGTCAACTACTATTTCTTCGTTTGTAAGTGAGAAATTTTAATTTAAATCTCATAAATGGCGAGTTTCATATCAATTTATTCTTCACAGAAATACCCCTTGATTGAAAATCTGTTTATTAATGGAAAAATTTACCCTTATAATTAATTCCTCAACAAAAGAACAACTTTTATAAATAAATAAGAAAATCAATTCAAATTAAAAGTTACCTTAAACATTAAAAAATCAAAAGTTTTTATTAATGATTAATGTAATTTTTAATTTGATTTTCATTTTCTTTTTTTTTTTATAAAAGTTTTTTTATTCTGTTGAGTAATTAATTACAAGGGTAAATTGATCTTTTTATAGATAGATTTTCGACCAAAGAGTATTTGTGAAAGTGAACTAAAACCTTAAAAAGTGTTATTGTAATATTTCAAATTTAAGGAATTTTGTGAAAAACTAAAAAAACCTCAAGAAAATTAGTGTAATTTACCCCAATTGTAAAGTCGTTCAGACCATTTCAATCTCATGATTCATTGGGCCATCCCTTTTTAATCATTTTCGGCTTGGATTTAGTGCTCGTCACATTAGAATCCAATGCAGGGATAGGCCCAGTTGAATCGAAATCCCAGCCCGGTGGATTTACCTAACAAATCAATGGAGCGAAAAGTTGGAACAGGTTCTTAATGTTCAGAAGTTTCAGATTTTGTTTATACTCAAATTTAGCTTGATTTGTAAATCGGTTATTTATTTGTTTGAAACTGGAAACATAATTGGTTATAAATTCAGACTACGTATCTTAGTGATTGCATTTTACCTGTTATCGTTAAAAAAAGGCGCGTTTATTTGATGGTACTAAATGAGATGATCCATGGCTTCCTCTTTATGATTTGTGGTCTTCTGACTAGAGTTTCCTCTCAAGCTTAGGCAACCTTCGAGCAAGTCCATCCCGCTAAGACAATTATTGTCTGGGCTAGAGCTAAGGCAAATACTGTCTAAGTAAACAGTTAGTGTCCGTGTGCTTCTCCACACCTAAACGCGAATGACGCATGCAATTGGCATTAATTTTTTTATATAAATAAATAAAATTTTTTTTCTTTTTTTTTGGTCTATTGAATCTCGTTTCCTCCATCCTCATCCTCCGCATTTCTCAAAATTCTCAAACGATTTATTTTCCAAATTCTCCAAAAATTTCACTCTTCTAATCTCCCCGAGGAAAACCGGATTTCGAGTTTCCAAAAATCCATGGGAACTGCAATGTCACAAACACACAAAGTCACATATAAGCTAACATGTGCTAGTACAGCTCACACCTTGTGGTAATAGGGCCAATGACCCCAAAACAGTTTCGGCTGTTCCAATTCGGTGTCCTAAAAAGGACCCACTAATTCTTTGTCTGGATGGCTTACAGGGGAAAAGAATCCTCTCTGGATTCTCCTTGTGAGGATTCGGGGAATCCATCAATCACGGTCGTTTATCGTACATTGTACGGTCAGTTTTCGTTAGATACTATTTATATTCAATTTTAAACTATAAATTAAAAATGATTTCTAACTGCAAAATATACGATGAACGACCGTGATTGATTAATCTTCCGGATCCCCACAAGAGGATCCGGAGAGGATCCTTTTCCGCTTCCAGGTAATGGATAGGCCCCACATAACTAGTGAATGGTATGGGACCTCTAACTTTAGGATTAGAATGGGTAAGAGAGATTTATCAATATTATTAAAATGATCATGTGATAAAATAATATAATCCATATAAATTAATTTATATAGCGCCTCAGATGTTGAATGAGTTTAAGAATTCGTTGAAATAGTGAGTTCGATACAAATTTACTATTATATTTGTGACTTAACTCAAATGGGCACCCGTTACCGTGAATACATAGTTGTACGAGCAAAATATACTCACATGAATGGTCGGTCCTGTCCCTCATGACCTAATGAAGCATGGCCCTAACATGATTGAATTCAAACCCAAAATCATATAAGAGCTTCCTTCCATCACTTTGTAATTTGGGCATACGGTCCTGTCGCCACAAGTACTGCACCATGTGCCTTTGTCTTGGCGGTCCATGTTCCTTAATTAGCATATGCGCTTTTTTTTTTTTTTTTTTTTTTTTAAGAAAAACTAATGAAGATAACTTGAAAACTTTGAGTTTTAACGATAAAAATAAAATAAAGGGTAAAGTAAATAGTACCAATATTGACTTTTTAGTGTAAAAATGTAATTTTTCGTTAAAGTGAACAGTACCAAAAGTTTTTCGTTAATGTTTTTTTTTTTTTTTTTTTTTTTTTTCCCTAGGATTAAGTTTGGATATTCCTCGAATGAAAAGAAACCATGCTCAAAATCAAAAGGCTAATTTAGATAATCTATGCGCCACAACATTAGTATCACATCGAACATGAAGAGGGCAAGAACTAGAAAATGAGCTCAACGCGTTATCTCTTAACCGGGTTGATCTTTTCAGCATGCATTGCAACATGGTAGGAAATGCCCTATAAGTTTCTCTTCAATCATATAATTGGACAAACTATATACCTAAGATCCACACCAATTATGAATGAACTACTGACAATAATGAGAGTAAAATTTCTCTTTGTTGTCTTGTCCAATACTAGCTTAAGTAAATGGAGAATTTCAAGTATATTTTTCGCCGTAAAATTCTGGTTAACAATCTAATATCAAGAATTAACGGCTACAAATTCAAGCATATAGAATACACCAGATCATCATAGAATCGAAACCAATGTTTAAAGTTTGTAAACAGATACTTAGCGTCAAGCTAAACTACATTATCCCATTGCTTCTTTTACTCATGAGATATATTTAACTTGGCTACAAGGGCAGCGAGATCTTTGACGCAGTCCAACATCTCATAAATTGGGATAACCTAATAAAAACCACTCTGTCTCTTTATTCTGACTTTGATTCACAATATATAATGGCATTTTCTGATCATTTCTCATGAAATCTTTGTATATTTGCACTCTCACTCCAATAATGCATGCTGTGCGGCCATTTATATAAAGCTAGACAACGATCGATGGTGACAATTTTTGAGATGCTTGAGAGGGGCAATGAATTGAACTTTTGTTTATTTGTCATAACCTAATCCGGTGGTTAGTATGTTTAAGCCGTCGGGCAGTTGATAAATGCAGATTGTTTGTTAAGTGATTAGGAATCAGTCAATTCTCATGTCAAGGACTGAAAGAGTTTTTATATACACAAAGACATTTACAGTAAGGAGCGAGAGAATAAATTTGTATCGAACTCGTTTTACGAGATTCGAATCCAGGACCTCGTACTTACAAGTCTGACTCTCTCACAAACACATACAAACCTATATGTTTGTTTGGTAAATTTGGCTAAAATGACAGCTCATTGGACGGTCATACAAGCCTGACCACGTGATGTTTGTAAAGAAGAGTCATGTTTAATCAAAGATTGAGCTAAAATTATACTACAAACATCAATCAAGGATGCTTAATCTGTGACATTAATTTCGTATTCAATGGGCGGTCGGAAGGAAGAATTTGAAGTCAAAAAAATTTCCAATACTCGAAAAAATAACTTATGATATATCACGTGTTATGTTTTCTAATACAAGAGATTAAAGATATTGGAGTTTTCATGTTGTCCTAGCTAGTATGATGCCTAACATAACAAGATGCAATCTGACCCATATAAAAACTCAACTTATGGTGGTGAAATGTCATAATCCGTATTGAAAGATTGGGACTTAGGATCTGCCGTATAGAGATAAATTTAAATTGACTTAATCAGATGTCTAAACTTAGGTGCCCCTGCAAAAATTGTCATCCTTTTATATCACTGCCATTTTTTTCAGGAAGAAGGGAAAAAAAAAATTTTGCATGGTTGCACTTAAATGGTCATGAGTACATAATTACACCACCATATTAACAATACTCATATCTAAACTCCAAAACAAAACTTAATCATTTATCTCATTATTTTCCAACTAGATTGTTATGCTATCTAACTGGCCAAGAGCATGCAAAAACATTTAGAACTGAGTAATGCTAAGGAGACTAAATTTGTAGATTAAAGTTATAAACTAAATGATGTGTCACCAATAGAAAATGAAAACGTTTATCAACATTTAAGTAATAATCCAATCATCAACTTCCATGTCATTTAGTTTACAAAATTTGGTTTACAAATTTAGTCTCTATAGCATTACTCTTTAGAACTGAAAAGAACTTGTGGGACCAGTAAATGATTTCCTACATATATTTGCAATCTCAAATGTACTCCTATTTGGCCCTAAAATAACAACTTGGGCCGAGATGAGCTGACCTGAGGACTACAGTTCTCACCCCAGTATGTGTCCTTTAAGCCAGTAAGCTTTTGGCCCATAAATAGGATCGACTGAGTTCTTATGAAGAAAGAACTGTATTGATCAAGCGTGGGTGGTTCGGTCGAGTCCTATATGAATTGATTGCTAGAGATCGAATTGATCCATGGACAAATGTGAATTATCCTAAGGATCAAAATACTTGCATATTCATATAAAGATGAATGAATCCCGTAATAGGACTAGGTTCAGATTCATGACGAGAATCAAAGAAGCCGAGATTGGATGAAGATGAGGTTTCGACTAAGAGAGGATAAAGGAGATTTGAGCGAATGCCGAGCCAACACAATCCCATTAGGACTATACCTCGACAAGCTTGTTTATCACAGATGCCTCACTTGTAGAGAGAAGAAACTCTGCAACCTTAAAGTCCCCTGCAATAAACAACTCAAATGCTCTACGCGAAAGCCCTCGCTATGGGAAACCCTTCTCACATTTTCTGAGAAAAATACTAACTATCATAACCACTTACGCCAACACATCTTTAGTTTAGACTAACCAGCGATACCTTCAGTTTGATTAAGTGAACAACACTAGAGTCTTAGAACCAAGCGATTAGGAGCACCTTCAATTTGAACAAGTGAACAACACTGCTTCTAGTTGGTTGGTTATCTATCCAAGGCTAGGCCAGTGAAGAGTTTCCAACTTTGTCACCGAAGAGGTCACTTCATCAACTTCTTAGCGAAGTGAAGTGTTTTATGATTGGTTACTCTCTGGTGCATCTTGCAATTCGGCATTCAGACAGCCGAACTACTTTCATCATCAAAAAGCTCTCCTTTGAGTGCCTATGTCCCTACAACCTGATACCGATTCGGTGTACCTATATTCTCATGAATATAGTCGAGGTAGCCGAACCTAGTGCATGAGATCCTGAACTTCGCAGTGATCTAGGCAACCTTTTCTTCACGTTCTAGAACCCAAAGCTGAGACATGTTCCTTCTTCGAATGTAATCACTTGAGTACAGAAGTCAACAACGCATTTGAGACTACTGCCACCACATTTACTCTACTCGACCTTTCGAGCTTGATTGCGAGTTGGCACGCTCTCATTCACAAGAAAGACGTACTTAGCTCATAATTACTCGGTATCCACAATACGTAGGCATTGTAATTTTTAGGTTCAACAACTCCAACAACAAAAAAAAGATTCCCGCACTTTTTTTCTTCTTTCTAAACACTCGTGTTTATTTATAGTAAAAAGTCCTAGCTCGTAGCTAACAGTAAAATAATGGATTGTAACCAATTTATGGGCATTTATTTGGAAATTGAGAAAATTAAAACATCAATCTCTGAATTTCGATTCAATTGAATCCTTAGTCCCTGAATTTGTTACAATCTGAAGCAATGATCAGTTTGTCCAAAACAAGGGCTTTCAAGGGGAAGTAAGAAATAGAAATTCTAACGAAGTTATTCAAAAAGATCATCATATATTTGAGCAATATGAGCAATAATACTATACTAAGCCTAAAACTCTTATATACATGATGATCCTTTTGTTCATTGCTCACATTATGCCGAGTTTAAGAATCAATACTCACAAATCCTTAATTCAAATATGCCAATATTAAAGAAGAAATACTCCAAACTTCTCTTTAAAAATTATATTAAGCCCAAAGCAAGTATATATGATGAGGAAGCAAGGTAGACGTTTTTCCATCTCATTACTTAACAAAACTAAGTGGACCAGTTGTTTGCTACACGAATGGTTTGTATCCTTTTTTAGCCAAACTTTTGACTAACACAATATCTTTCACTGTTTTGGAAAGCCTCCACCAAATTATGCATTCACAGGCCGAGATTATATTCTATGCTGCCCTCATTTTCGAAGGCCTTTCCTTAATTTAAAAATAAAAAACAAAAGACAGCATCCCATTTTCTTTAACCCAACTTAAGACAGCATCCACTTTCCTTAATTAAAAACAAAAAAACAAAAGACAGCAAACTTTAGACAGTTGCCCAAAAGAACAAAATTATGGGTACAAATGTCATAATTGGAACTGTTCAATCGTTCATTATGATGACATCATGTGACTGTGTAAATAACATAATTGGAATCATCACTATATAAATGTCATACCTGAAGTTATTCATTCTCTTTATAATTCTCCAAAAATCATCTTTAGAAAAATTCATGTGATATAGAGACCAATTAAACAAACTGTCGGTTCGTCACGAGGATGCTACTTATAACTATAACCGAGATTTTTTTTTAACACATATAGATAGTTAAACACACTCCAAATCGAATAAATTTCTATAAATGGTCTCTAGTTGATGATGATAAAGAGAATAATAAATTGTTCTAATTACAATGTTTATACAACGAAGTCACACAACATTAATAAGGAAGGAAGACTTTTGCCCTTGCTGTAAATTTGAGTTATTTTTCCATCGAATGGTAGGTGTCGTGTAAATTCTCCAAAATGTTGTTATGCTGCTTCCTTACGTATGTGGTAAACCCACTAAGCACTTGAATGATAGCAACTTGAAGGCCCCTTGAAACCAATTAGGAGTGTGGTTTGGCAACTCACACAAGTAATATGCATAATTAATGAGTATTATGGCACTAAACTACCAACTTTTTTATTAGGACTTGACCTAATCCTCTATTCAAATATGCCATAATTTTGTTATTGAATATTCTTTAGGATACGATTATGTTGCTGCATTTTTAGTTCGTTTTCATCTATTTTTTTTGTCTTTTCTAACCAAATTTCGGTCCCACAGCTTGGCAGCTTGATGTGCACGAATTTTATTCGTTGTTTTTATTTAATTTATTAAATTTGAAGATAAAAAAGAATGTGTAAAAATGATCTTTCTTTTTTAATTTGTGTCACGTCAGATATTGAAAGTAGGAGATGGAGTGATGTAGTATGTGGGCTATATGTTGCAGTGTAACATTTAATTAAAGATGGTGACGATGGAGAAATTTTGTTATGCAACGGAACATGAAGTGATATACGACTTGTCATTATAAAAGTGGATGAAGTTTTATTTTTAAAATATTTCTGCACTTGTATAATGACATTTAATATATCATATATGTCTGAGACGTTTTGAAAAATATCTTGCGGAGATGGCTTCATATGAAATATGTGAAATAATGAGAAGAATGTATGCATGAATGACCAGCATGCTGGATAGGAGCTTTAGATTTGATTTATTCTTTTTAGCCACAACAAAACTCTATCATATAAATTTATGAATAGGGGTGGGCGCCCTTTGGTTTAGAATTCAAGCAATAACAACTTAGTATTATATTACAGTTTGATTTTCATATGAGCCTGTAGAATTTTCCATTAAAGTAATGCATGGTGTAAACCGGCGTGCTCAAAATTCCAAACAAGCAAAAGAAAAAAAAGGATGTGGCGGGAAGTCTGGGTTCCCAGACCCCCATCTGGTTCATGTCCTTTCCATCGACGGCCTTCCATGTTCTCACTAACGCCTTATGGGGTTTTAGTCCTTTGGGTGGTGAGTCGAGCTTCGCTCTTGGTCTTCATTGTCCAACCTTAGGACCTTGTTCTCTTTGTAGGAGAGTCTTAATTTGCTGTTGGGTTTCTCAAGTCTTGTTTGGGGCCCCTGTCCTTGTTGTATCTTTTTCAATCAAATGGTCTCTGTTCCAAAATTTAAAAAAAAATTAAAAAAGGCCAAGGAAAAGTCGGTTTTAATTTAATGCTTGATCTTAATATGTAGTGCACCAACCATTCCTTCATTCATAAATCATCTTTGGGACTAAAGTTCATCCATGGATTTTTTTTTTTCTCAATAAATATTTTTCCCACCATTACAAGAGCAGGCTTAGCAATTGTTAGTGAGAGATTTTTCAGCGTGTCTGAAACATGGAACAAAACATCACATATCATAATACAATTAGAGGAGCACTTGTAAGAAAAAAAAATTTCCTCAAATTACATAATGACATATGATATCCCGTTTCGTGTTCGGAGCACACTAAAAAATCTCTTCATCCTTAACAAATGCTCATAAAACTTGTGGTTAAAAATATTAACATCACCACCACCAACCTCCTTTGGCTTTGGAATGGTTGATTAATTATGTAAAAATTACATGGTATCCCAATTTTTAATGATTTTTGTGGCACTCTCATATTCCATCCTAGATTTCATATTTAACACATTTGCAAGCCTCCACAACATTGTAAGCTTTCAAAGCTACTTTTTCAAGTGCTCCATTTTGCCCAAAAATGGCTCTTTTTCAATGCGTACACGTTATCAAACTTTTCCAACCTCAACATATTCTCCAAAATTTGACCTTAAAGCATTCCATAATCCGATGCTCTTTAAAAGAAAACTTTACAATAATACTGTATCACCGGATTATAAATAAACTCGTTCGATGTAAATTCTTCTTCTTTAACTGAACGTCCCATCCGTTTGTTTCTCGAGACAATGCACTATAGAGGATGAGCCTAAACTGCTTAACCTAAGGAATAGGGTTGTTGATAACGGTAATTCAACAGATGCTTACAGACTGGATTATCGGATGACACTGGAGAAAAAAAAAAAAAAAAAACAAAACATCCACAACACAGCACAAGTCAAAACTGTGGCGTCCAAGTTTTGAGGACGCAAAACGGAGGGCAATTTCGTCATTTGACCTGGCAACCAAAGAAAGAAATGAAGGATTTCATTACACACCGCGACCATAGCCGAGGTCCATTCTTCTGCTCTTCTTCCACCATGTGAACCCCTGAAAGCCATCTCTTCCTCTCTGATCCCTGTCTCCAACTCCACACACCCCATAATTTGTTCTTTATTTTTATTTTGTTATTTTGAATTTTTATTCCAATTATTCTCAAAGGTTTGAACTTTTCCCTTTATTTTTTTATTTTTCTTCAAGGTCCAATTCCAAAAACGATACGCCAACAAACCCACTATAATCTCCCCATCCCATCATTATTCCTTCGTTTCCACTTCATCACCGGACCAAGAACCGAAAGCCCTCTCCCAACCGCTAAAACCCTTCCATTTGCTCACCATTTTTTCACATCAAAGGTTCCATCTTTTCTGGGTGTTTTAATGCGATGGTGGAGCACCAGCAGCAGCAGAAGATCAAGAGAGCCCCAAGAGCCAACGGCTTCTATGTCAGGATGAAGCTCCTGCCCACCACCAAAAATGGCGGAAGATTAGTCCCCCGATTGGAAAAAAAGAGCTTCTTTTACAGATATTGTAAATGGGTCCTGTGGCTCTCTCTCTCCCTCTACTTCTTCGGCTCCTTCCTCATCAGCAATCACAACGAACAACAAAACAAACCCACCACCTCCCTCTCCACAACCCATTTCTCCACCTTCGCGTCCCGCGCTCTCTTCGAATCCACGGCCATTAACAACACAACACAACAAGGTCCGAGTAACAAAACCCATGATTTAATTTTTCCAATTTTTTTATAAATTTGACTAATTTTTAGTTTCTGATGTGTTCGTGCTATTATTTCAGGGGCATTGTTCGACGGAATGAAGATTTACGTTTACGATTTGCCACCGAAATACAACACGGATTGGCTCAAAAACGAGCGGTGCAGCACCCACCTGTTCGCCTCCGAGGTCGCCATTCACCGGGCCCTGCTCACCAGCGACGCGTTGACCGTTGACCCCTACGAAGCCGACTTCTTCTTCGTCCCCGTCTACGTGTCCTGCAACTTCAGCACCATCAATGGCTTCCCGGCGATAGGCCACGCCCGCTCCCTCATTGCCTCCGCCATTGACTACGTCCGGGTGGAATACCCGTTCTGGGATCGGTCCCACGGCGCCGATCACGTCTTCGTCGCCGCCCACGACTTCGGCTCCTGCTTCCACACCATGGTAATTAATTTCGGAGCCTCCCAAAAAATAAAAAGGAGAATTCAAAAAACGTTTTTGTTTTTGTTTTCTTCTGGTTTCTGGATTTTTTATAACGTTGTCTGGCTTCGCGTTTTCTCAGGAGGACGTGGCGATTTCGGATGGGATACCGGGATTTTTGAAGAACTCGATCTTGTTGCAGACGTTTGGCGTGAAGCATCACCACCCGTGTCAAGAGGTAGAGAACGTGGTCATTCCGCCGTACGTCTCGCCGGAAAAAGTACGGGCGACGCTGGAGAAGTCTCCGATCACCGGCCGGAGGGACATCTTCGCCTTTTTCCGGGGGAAGATGGAGGTCCACCCCAAGAACATCAGCGGCCGATTCTACAGCAAGTAATAATTGTTTAATAATTACAAAAGTAAATCGACTAATCAGAGCATTAATCATTAGTTTTTCTCAAAAATTTACTGATTTGCCCTTGGTTTTGTTTAAGGCGGGTGAGGACGGAGCTGTGGCGGAAGTATAACGGCGACCGGCGGTTTTACCTGCAGAGGCACCGGTTTGCCGGTTACCAATCAGAGATCGCGCGGTCGAAGTTTTGTCTGTGTCCTCTGGGGTGGGCCCCGTGGAGTCCGAGGCTGGTTGAATCAGTCGCTTTGGGCTGCGTGCCGGTGATCATAGCCGACGGGATTCGGTTGCCGTTCGACGACGTCGTTCCGTGGGCGGACATATCGGTGAACGTCGCGGAGAAGGACGTTGGGAAGCTGGCGGAAATACTCGAACATGTGGCGGCGACCAACTTGACTTCCATTCAAAAATACCTGCGGGACCCGCGTGTTCGGGGGGCCCTACTGTTCAGTGACCGGGTTCATGAAGGCGACGCCACGTGGAACGTTCTTTCTGCTTTGACTGCCAAGCTGGCCAGGTCCCACAGGAGGTCGAGGGTTTCGAGCCAATGACACAACGACGCGTGGACTATTGGAATTTAGAGGAGGAGAAATAGTCTGCCGAAGGATGCGCTCGGCATGTTTTGTAGTGGAGAACAGAGAGAAATATTTTTTTAACTGGCGAGGTGGGACCCACGAATCTTACAGGCGAGGTGGTGGTGGTGGAGGAGGAGTTAGAGGATAATTAAGTTTTTTAAATATTACAAGAAACAATACTGTATAAAGTCCAATTTTTAAATAGTGAAATGTACATAAAACACCAATTTTTTAAAATTCTTTTTATTTTTAGTGGTCTAATCTTATGATATTTATGGTAGATTGCAAACATAGGGATGATCCAATCATAATTAAGATAACATATTGCGTGTTATTATTATTTTTTCATTATGTAGTTAATTATACGAATTAAATTAAGCCTCAATAATAGGCTCGGAAACCCAACATCCCCTTCCATAGGGGCAAAAAAAAAAAAAAAAAAAAAAAAAGAAAGAACAGTTGGATGCAGATGGGCTTATACAGTCAAACTAAAGTATCAATTGAACGGTACAAAGTCGGGTTAATAATGAAATTACACACAAAATATGAAATTGATTACCAGGAAACATTTGCTTCAGTTGCTAAAATTAATGCTATTAGAGTTCTTATATCTCATGCTGCAAATTTGGATTGATCGCTCTATTAAATTGATGTGAATAATGCATTCTTGCATGGAGACCTGATAGAAGAAGTTTATATGGATCTCACCAGGATGTAATATGCCTTCTAAGAATCAAGTGTGCAAACTAAACCAGTCCTCTTTTAAGGCCTGAAATAATCTCCTCGAGCATCGTTTGGCAAATTCACGAAGTTAAGGAAGGCGTTTTGGTATAGACAAAGCAATTTTGACTATACATTATTCTTGAATTGTAAGAAAGGTAAAATCACTGCATTGGTTGTTTATGTAAATGACATGATGATGACAATGGATGATCCTCAAGAAAGAGCTTTACTACAAACATACTTGTCCCAAGTGTTTGAGATGAAAGCCCTTGGTCCCCTAAAGTATTTCTTGGGGATCAAAGTGTTCAGATCACCGAAAGTATTTTCCTATCTCAACGAAAATACGTGATGGAAATGCTAATTAAGATTGGAATGCTTGCTTGGAACTTGCTGATACACTTTTAGAGATGAATCACAAGTTGTGTGAGCAAGAAGATCAAACAACCACCAACAAGGAATGGTACCACCGCCTTGTTGGAAGGTTAATATATTTGGCACATACCAGACAGGATATTGCATATATATGCAGTAAGTGTAGATAGTCGGTTCATGCATGCTCTTAGTATTGAGCATTGTAGTGTGTTGTATCATGGTCACTTGGGATGCTTCTGGGTATACAAGTACAAATTGAGCAGGTTGTATCATTGACAGACGTTCAAGTTCAGGTTATTTTACATTTGTTAGAGGCAATCTTATCACCTGACGATGCGAGAAATAGAATATTATTTCAAGAATATTGCGTTGAGACAAAAATAAAGTATGTCTCACAGCATTTGTGAGATGTGGATTTAGAATTTACTTTCAGGTTTAGGCTTTAAACAACGAAAACCAATGAAGTTGCATTGTGATAACAAGGCTTCAATCGACACTATTCACAGTCCAGTTCAACATGATCAAGCTGCACATGTTGAAGTGCTTCAATATTTCATCTAAGAGAAATTGAAAGTTAGACTAACTTTTGTACTACTTGTTAATTCTGAAAATTAACTGGCAAATGTTCACAAATAAATAGTGTCCAACAAAGTGCATCATGGCTCACGTGACAAGTTGAGCATTAATGACATATATACACCAACTTGAAAGTCTACAATCATATAGTTTTATATTCTCTCGTAATTAGCATATATTTTGACTTCATATGAAGCAAAATTTTCAAATATTTTAGCATTTCGTTCGAAAGTCAAGGAATACTCTGCAGTATATTACATGTGTGGAATAAATATGTCTGTTTTTTGAAATTTTTATAATATTTTAAAATTCAAAAGAATATTAGTTTTCTAACCTAAAACACATGAAGTGCAAAAAAAAGCTGAAAATATGAAAAGGTGGGAAAGCTTAAATTATTTTAGGAATAGAATTATTGAAGGGTGAGAAAAGGCGGGAAAATGAACTGTCAGAGGGGAAGGGACAGACAAGTTTAATCGTGACAGCAGGGGGCCAGCCTGCCAGCTGAGGTGTGTCAGAAAGGCTTTAAAGTTTTATTTTTAAGTGAGACGGTGCGTGGGTGTTGTCAGTGTTCGAGATTTTTTAGTGTGATCGACATACGAGATGGTGTACCATATGTCTTTATACAAATAAAGAAATATGCGTTAAAAAGTTAATAACTTAAAAAATAAAATTTTTCAACATTTACATAAAAACATATTAGGGCTTAATTTTAGAACGGGTTTATTGTATGCGAAGAAGTTTTTCTTTTTTTTTTTTGGTTTTTTGATAGAATGTATGGTAAGAAGTTACACACAGTGCATATATTATTTTTACGAAAGTATTAATTACGCATTATTTTTATTTTTTATTTATTTTTATTAATTTTTTTCAATTTAATCAATTTGATAGTTAAAATTTGAGAAAGGCATGTAGATAGCATTACTCTATCTTTAATGGCTCAATTACGAATTTGTAATGGCTTGACGAAGAATTGAATTAAGGAAAAATTGTATTGGAGTGGAGTAGGAATCAAATTTTTGTTAAAGTTATTTACTAAACTGTTTGAAATCAAAGTAAAAATAATGCAGATTACATATAAACTATTTACTATTCCACTTGAATTAGAATAAAATTATGTAGATCATTGAAATGCCCTTGTACTAAATAAATTGTTGAGGAACTAAAAACATTAAATCTAGTCCTTGAACTTGACAAAATATGGTGCATTGGTCATTTCATCCAAATTCTGTCAACTTTTTCTCCTTAGTTTGATGACATGGTGCATGTGAGGTTCATAATAATAAAAAAAAACAAAATTTAGAAATACTAACACAAGTAAACCAAAAAAAATTTACTTCCTTCTCTCTCTCTCGCCCTCTCTCCCTTGTCTTTGTTTGCTGTCGATCCACCCGTTTCTAAGAGCAAGTCCACCGAGAGTGGATAGCATGGCACCCAGCAGCCAAAATGGCTTGACACCTAGCCAATTCCCTCTAGCTGAGTCCAATTGCCTAGCTAACAGCCCAAGCCATCCCATAGGTCGGCCAAGAATGTGCTGAGCCAAGGCCTGACCTATGCGACCTCATGCTGACGCTAGCGTAATGTCACAGGCCATTTTAAAATTTTTTTGCGCCAAGGGCGTGAAAAACACGTGCGCGTGGCTGACAACATCGCATAGGCGGGGCCCATTGTGCAGGCACACTATGGGGTTTCAGTGTGGAGACACGTGGCTCCTTTTTGTCCGTTGGATTTCCAATGGCTAGTTTTCTAGGTCGTTGGATTTCCAACGGTAAAAAAAATTTGAAATTTAAAATTAATGGCTACTGACATGGCACAATGAGGACCGTTCGATTTTTAGATCAACAGTCTAGATTTTTCAACCATAAAAAATTAAAATAAATAAATAAAATTTCAGAAATTAATAATAGTTTTTTATAAAGTCAGAAATTAAAAATAAAATAATTATTATTTATTATATTATAATAAAAAAATATTAATATTTTAATAAAATTAACTAGGTTATTTTTTATTTTTTAGGAATGAAGATACATTTGGTCTATTATTGTTCATTTGGATCTATCACTGTTCATTGAGTGAATTAAATGGGTTGAGTGCTCACTCATTTTTTTCAGGGTAGACTTGCTATAAGATTCCCCACGTATCCAGTAGTTTATTGCAATTCTATTTATTTACCATCTTTCCTGGCAGTGAGACTACCATCTTCCCTGTTGTTGGGTCTTCATCAGAATTGTGAGCTGGGTCAAGTTTATTGTAGTTGGACTTGGATGACGAAGATTCAGTACTCTTGAAATAATCTTTACAAAATAATTCTTAATATAAAAAAAAAGCCAAATATTTTTTGTGTTGAAGTGGAAAAGCTGAAAAGCTGAATCTACTGATATCTTATAACTTTAGCAGGAGGTTTTTAAACGTCAAATTATTTTGAGACGGGCGAAGGAAATTGTCAGACAATGTTGATTGACAAGTTATATGAAACGAGTAAATGTACCAGTGGAGGTGTGTCAGATCTTGAATACTGCACTCAGTGGTGGGATAAAGCATGACAACATTTATTTTATTTTTTGGTTTGTTGGGTATATTGATCCCAAACGGACCGAAAGGCCCAAAAGAAAACAAACCAAAATCCCCTAAACGCCATAGAGAAATAGTAACACCTGATAATAATTCAAGGCCCAAGGTAGGACATCATGTGAGTGACCCTGCAAATCCAGTTCCAACATAACTCCCTAATTATATGTCTATTGTTGGTTCTCCCCTCCCTCCCATATTTGAGATGGATATTATGATAGATTTTTACTTTTTTTTTTAAAAGGGAGACAACTGATAGCAAGTCACAGTTATTCATCATTTTCGGAGGCTGAGAAGACTCACAGAAGCATTTCAACCTCCCCTGACCATAAGTCTGACTTCCACACCAGCAACGATTATCCACCATTGACTTCCATATTTGAGATGTGATAGAGATTTTACCACCTGCAAAAGTAGAGATAAAAACACTTAAAAATACTTGCAAGAGTACAAGGTTGTGGTAGTATAGCAGCTCAAGTAAGGTCGTTCTCCATAGGGATTAAATGAATAATTTATGTTTAAAACCAACTCTTAATTAATTATTGAAAACAAAGTTTGGAAAATGTTGATTCTAGAATTTAATATAATAAAAACGAATTTTAAAATAAAACAATTAAAGAAATTAACTAGAGAACAATTTAAAGAAAGTTAATTTGTAAAACCTAGGGTTCAACCGTCACCCTAACAATTCTATGTAGTTCTTCTAATTCCTTATGAATTACACATGCATATTTCGAAGGTTAGGTTTTCCTAAAGTATGCCCTACTTGGAACCTCCAACATATCTAACATGCAACCCGTCCGTGATGTCCAAATCGAATATGAACATGCAAGACTCATTAAATTTTGTGAAAACTTTTTGAAAAACCATACAACCCTTAAGACGTATCGTCCATCCTAAGAAGTTATACATATTAACCATAAGAAGCCAGCGCCAATTTCAGGGACAGCCATCCGCCAAAATTGCATCAAATTACTTTTCTAAATATCCTAATGGTGGCCAATATCAAGACAAATAGATAGTTTAAAGCACAGTGATTAACAATTCAAAACTTGCATGCATAATATCATAAACAAATTGAAAAGAAACTACATATTCTTGCTAAGGCTCATGGCCTTACTCTAGCAAACGAAACTAGTTACTAACAACCATAAAATAAAATATTATTAAAAACATAGATAGAAAACACCTTGAAAATAAACTTGAATCGTCAATGCTCTTTAAAGCCAAAGTATTGCGCTCTACCCCCTCTCTAACCTAATGGCTAAAAAGCCTTATTTATACTACTACAAAATAAAATCCTTCCTTGAAAATGTCTTAGAATAAAACTAGGAAACATAATAAAATAATAAAACAGAAAATAAAATGTTACCTATTTAAACTAAAATTCGGACTTCTCAGAAAATCACACTTTTGACTGAACAAATCAACTCCGATTTGGTCCCAAAAGGTTTCTTTTTAAAGCTGAAGAGGTCTCCAACAAATTCTCAGAAGGAATCTTCCTCAAAATACGCCATCATGACCTCCAAAATACCAAAAAGTCCAGAAACATCAATCTGGGAAAGCTATACGCTGGGGCTTAATTTTATTGTCACGGTCAAACAACTTGGTAGAAAAATTTGGAATTTTGACACAATCATCTTGAAAGGCACACGAACATCCTCCAATTGGAATCACCCCAAAATTCATCCGTTTGATCATTTTTTGCTTCAGAAGAAATCGAATGTCCTACGTTAAAAATATAATTCAAAGTATCAAAATTCTACCAAAATAACCAATAAATTAATATTAAAATTAGGATAAAATATATGATATAATATGAACTCATCAAGATTAGGCCTGGCAAACAAGTCGTGTCTGTCGTATTCGTGTCGTTTTCGTGTAACACCTGTTATCTTAACGGGTCGTGTCGTGTCACACCCGTTATCTTAACGGGTCCTTAACAGGTCGGGTCACTTTACCCAACAGGTAAAGTGACCCGACCCGTTATGACCCGTTAAGAAAAATGTTTTTTTTTCCTTAAATTTGCACATACCACACATTGCCACATAAATATTACTTCAAAACATTAAAACACATTTGTCGTTTAAGTACTACATCTACACTTGAAAATAAGAGCCTAATAAATAAACATCCATACACTACTAATCTATTACAAAATATTAAATGTGCAAGGATATACAAAATGAAAAAAATTTTGTTTTCAAGGTTGTGAAGCCTTTCTCAAAAGTTTAAACATTGCCAATGGAACTCAGAGCTTGCATGTTATTCCTTTTACAAAATCCTCAATTTTCATCGATCATCATGACATAAGATTTTGTGGTATCAATAGTGTAAATATTTTAAATTGAAGATCGAATTCATCTCTAAATATTTGGTTTTTGCGATTTTTGGCGTATGCGATCTTGAAACATATACAAACAAGTTTGACGATTGGATCATTGAAATTATTTTCATAGAATGCGTATCCCATCAAAACGATAGATTCACTAACACTTGGAGCTTATTTATACTTTAATTAAGTATAACATAAGATTTTGTGGTATCTACTAGGGTAAATATTTTAAATTGAAGATCGAATTCATTCATTGTATTCATATAGGGTCAAAGACTGTAGCTGTAAAAAATCATCAAAATCGGAGTTAAAATAACCGTTAAATCGTGATTTTTCGTTGATAACCGTCGAAACGTTTTGTCCCATTACTTGATCTTTGAATGTTTGTTTTTTGAAAATTTTGGCATATGCGATCTCAAAGTATATACAAACATGTTTGACGGTTGGATCGTTGAAACTAGTTTCATAGAATGCGTATCCATCAAAACAATAGATTCACTAACACTTCAGAATTTATTCATACTTTCATTAAGCATAACATAAGATTTTGTGATATCCACTTGTGTAAATATTTTAAATTGAAGATCGAGTTTAGTCATTGTATTTGTATAGGGTCAAGGAGTGTAGCTGTAAAAAAATCATCAAAATCGGAGTTAAAATAACCGTTAAATCATGATTTTTCATTGATAATCGTCGAAAAGTTTTGTCCCTTTACTTGATCTCTGAATGTTTCTTTTTTGCGATTTTTAGCGTATACGATCTTGAAGCATATACAAACAACTTTGACAGTTGGATCGTTGAAATTAATTTTGTAGAATGCGTATCCCATCAAAATGATAGATTCACTAACACTTAAGAGTTTATTTATACTTTCATTAAGTATAACATAAGATTTTATAGTATCCACTAGTGTAAATATTTTAAATTGAAGATCGAATTCATTCATTGTATTCACATAGGGTCAAGGATTGTGGCTGTAAAAAATCATCAAAATCGGAGTTAAAATATCCGTTAAATCATGATTTTTCAATGATAACCGTCGAAAACTTTTGTCCCGTTACTTGATATTTGAATATTTGTTTTTTTCAATTTTTGGTTTATGTGATCTCGAAGTATATACAAACATGTTTGACGGTTAGATCGTTGAAATTAGTTTCATAGAATGTGTATCCCATTAAAATGATAAATTCACTAACACTTAAAAGTTTATTCATACTTTCATTAAGTATCATATAAGATTTTGTGGTATCCACTAGTTTAAATATTTTAAATTGAAGATCGAGTTCATTCATGATATTCATATAGGGTCAAGGAGTGTAACTGTAAAAAATCATTAAAATCGGAGTTAAAATAACCGTTAAATCGTGATTTTTCGTTGATAACCATCGAAAAGTTTTGTCCCGTTACTTGATCTCTGAATGTTTGTTTTTTAAAATTTTTGGCGTATGCGATCTCGAAGCATATACAAACATGTTTGACGGTTGGATCGTTGAAACTAGTTTCGTAGAATGCGTATCCTATCAAAACAATAGATTCACTAACACTTCGAGTTTATTTATACTTTATTAAACATAACATAAGATTTTGTGGTATCTACTTGTGTAAATATTTTAAATTGAAGATCGAATTCATTCATTGTATTCATATAGGATCAAGGAGTGTAGTTGTAAAAAATCATCAAAATCGGAGTTAAAATAACCGTTAAATCGTGATTTTTCGTTTATAACCGTCGAAATGTTTTGGCCCGTTACTTGATCTCTGAATGTTTGTTTTTTGAAATTTTTGATGTATGCGATCTCGAAGCATATACAAACATGTTTGACGGTTGGATCGTTGAAACTAATTTCATAGAATGCGTATCCTATCAAAACAATAGATTCACTAACACTTAGATTTTATTTATACTTTCGTTAAGTATAACATAAGATTTTGTGGTATCCACTAGTGTAAATATTTTAAATTGAAGATCAAGTTCATTCATTATATTCATATAGGGTCAAGGAGTGTAGCTATAAAAAGTCATCAAAATCGGAGTTAAAATAACCGTTAAATCGTGATTTTTCGTTTATAACCATGAAATTTTTTTGTCCCGTTACTTGATCTCTGAATGTTTGTTTTTTTATGATTTTTTGCTGATGTGATCTTGAAGCATATACAAACAAGTTTAACGGTTATGATCGTTGAAATTAGTTTCGGAGAATTTGTATCCCATCTAAACGATAGATTGACTAACACTTAGAGTTTATTTATACTTTCATTAAGTATAATATAAGATTTGGTGATATCCACTAGTGTAAATATTTTAAATTGAAGATCAAATTCATTCGTTGTATTCATATAGGGTCAAGGAGTGTAGTTGTAAAAAATCATCAAAATCGGAGTTAAAATAACCGTTAAATCGTGATTTTTCGTTTATAACCGTCGAAAAGTTTTGTCATGTTACTTGATCTCTGAATGTTTGTTTTTTGTGATTTTTTGCTGATGTGATCTCGAAGCATATACAAACAAGTTTGGCGGTTGGGATCGTTGAAATTAGTTTCGGATAATTCGTATCCCATCAAAACGATAGATTGACTAACACTAAGAGTTTATTTATACTTTCATTAAGTATAACATAAGATTTTGTGGTATTCACTTGTGTAAATATTTTAAATTGAAGATCGAATTTATTCATTGTATTCATATAGGGTGAAGGAGTGTAGCCGTAAAAAATCATCAAAATCGGAGTTAAAATAACCGTTAAATCGTGATTTTTCGTTTATAACCGTCGAAAAAACTTTGTCCCGTTACTTGATCTCTGAATGTTTGTTTTTTGTGATTTTTTGCTAATGTGATCTCAAAGTATATACAAACAAGTTTGACAGTTGAGATCGTTGAAATTAGTTTCGGAGAATTCGTATCCCATAAAAATAATACATTGACTAACACTTAAAGTTTATTTATACTTTCATCAAGTATAACATAAGATTTTGTGGTATCCACTTGTGTAAATATTTTAAATTGAAGATCAAATTCATTCATTGTATTCATATAGGGTCAATGAGTGTAGCTGTAAAAAATCATCAAAATCGAAGTTAAAATAACCGTTAAATCGTGATTTTTGGTTTATAACTGTCGAAAAGCTTTGTCTCGTTACTTGATATCTGAATGTTTGTTTTTTGCAATTTTTTGCTGATGTGATCTCGAAGCATATACAAACAAGTTTGATGGTTGGGATCGTTGAAATTAGTTTCGGAGAATTTGTATCCCATCAAGTTCAATGGTGTGTGTGTAAATAAATATATATATATATATTTATTAAGTAGATTTAAATCTATTTATTTTGTACATATAATTGATTGGTATACGGAGTAGTACATCACGTGAGTCATTATAAAAATAGTGAGATATGTCATATATGTGATAAAAAGTTAATAACTTAAAAAAAATAAAAAAAAAATCTCACCACTTCTATTAATTTTCATTTTTCCCTCTCTTTTTTGTTTCCTTTTCAATTTTTATTATAATTTTCACTTTTCCCTCTGACAGCCTACGGTGCCTACCCATCTTTCCCTAATTCCCTCTCTTTTTTGTTCCTTTTTAACTTTTCTTATCACTTTCATTTTCCCTCCCTTTTTCTTCAAAAAGGGCGACACTGCAGGGAATGAAATGGAATTATCAATTATGGAATCAAATCAATGAATGCATATTAATTGATAATTATTATAGTTTTTATAAAATTTAATTCAAAATTTAATATATATACATATATAATTATTATAGATAGTTAATATTTTGGGGGTATAATTATTATAGTAAATTTAATATATATATATATATATATATATATATTATAGTTTTTAGAGGTATAAAATTGTTAAATTAATATATATAATGACACACTCCGACCCAGAAAGTCCACTTGGACCCTGAATCGAGCTGTGCTGGCCGACACCTGGACGGTGACGAAGCCATAAAATGTGATAAAGTGTAGAAAAAGTGAATAAATTTGAATCTAAAAGTGTCTAAGTACCAGAGTGCGCTACGAGTGGGAGCGAACCCATATCACACGCGATGTCAGAGCATAGATAAGGTACAGTAGTGCGGGTAAGAATCACACCCTCAGAATTATCCATCAATACTAAGATTCGCCACATATTCTTGTCGATACAAACTCAGCAGCTAAAACCTGGAGGGCACCAAACAGAAGGTGTGAGTAAGCAATAAAACCAAACTTCCCAAAGTTATTACCTCTCTAAAAGTAATGCCCCTAATTGTAAAACTCGTATCGTTTTTCATAAGACAGTACAACATATATACATACATATAAACCATACTCAGAAATGACCAAAACCAAGGTTTGCCATCAACTCCACCATACATTAATAAGTAGGCCAAATGAACTAAATCAATACAAAGTGATATATCAGTCAGAGTCATCTAAAATGACACGTACAACTTATCCATATCTCATCAATCATGGCTAGCATATAAGTCGGAGTCACCTATAGTGACCTGTACGACTTATCCATATCTCATCAATCCTGGCTAGCCAATAAGTCGGAGTCACCTATAGTGACCTGTACGACTCATCCATATCTCATCAATCCTGGCTAGCTAATAGCTCAATAAGTATACCTGCACACGAGTCGGAACCACCTAAAGTGGTCTGTACGACAAGACTGGGTGTAAATAAGTGCTACGATCACGTGAAGACTGGGCGAATAATCGCGGGTCACCTACGAGTCGGAACCACCTAAAGTGGTCTGTACGACAAGATTGGGTGTAAATAAGTGCTACGATCACGTGAAGACTGGGCGAATAATCGCGGGTCACCTACGAGTCGGAACCACCTAAAGTGGTCTGTACGACAGGACTGTGCACCTACCTTGAATCCAAGGTAAGCGTAAGGTGCGGGAGGTGAACATCACGTGAAGGACTGTGCCCTGGCCACGGGCGGGAGCACTAACACCGGGGTGCAGGTTTATGAGCTATACTATATCTCAACACAATCGTACTCACTACCATCACTAACATCAACATGTACTCACCTGAAGCTTACTTGGGTATCATGCGTCCACCTTTGCACTTGAAAGCATTCCCAATAATTATATGCAAGTAGTATACATATGGATATACCATGATGCAATCTAACACCATGTTGTAGCATTTTCAATTATAAACTATATAGTGTGAAATGTACAATCAATAACGCTCTACTCCCAAACTACTTATTTTCAGGGATAATTATCCATGATAACCCAATTAACACTAATTAACTAACTAATTCACAAAACTAAAACTTGTCTTTATCAATTTCCTTCGCATTACTCAATTCCTCAAACAAGGCTTTTGTCTCAAATATTTTATGGCTGCATCTAACGTCTCGTTAGACTGCCTACGTACCCTAGACAGGGATCAAGCCATTCGTAGTTCATATTGTACTTCAAGCATTCACAATAATTATATATGAAAGTAATATGCCTAATGAATTTAAAAGTGTCGATAGAACTCTCAACAATATGTACGATAAAAAGGAAAAGATCCACTCACCTGGAGTCCGCGCTATGATTCTCTAGCGCACGTATCGAGGCGCCCTGAATGATTGGTCCCTGTGACCAATTATCAAATCACATCTCAGAACTCTTATCCGAAGAATACGTAATTCACATAAAACATAACCTCAACGACATTCTAAATAGTTTGAGATCCATTGACCACAAGTCAACTGTCGATCAAAGATCGACGGTAGGGTTTACAACCTTGTATAACTTGACCCGGAAGATCCGCATAACAGATTTCCAATCCGCAACTCCCAACGATCCACAATATGTTTCTAGAATAACATATTAAAATTTCATTACGATCCAACGGTCAGATCTCCGCCAATTGCCTAAAACAAGTGGCCGTGAACATTTATTTTACTAACTTACAAATCCAATTCAAGAAGATCCGTAAGTCGGATTCCCGATCCATAAATTCCTATGATCTTTAAATATTACGTATTATAATGTATCTAATTTTGGTGACGATCCAACGGTCGGATCATCGATTCACATTTTTATCAAGTAACGTATCGTAACGAATTTAGGTTCCAACTATCAACCTACGTTATTCAAATGACAAAACTGAATTCAAGACATTTGACATAGCCTAAAAATAGCATTGGCGGCCCACTGGCCACGCGCTGCCGCACGCGCCGCCGCGGGTGGCGGTCGGCCGCCCCGACTCGCCGGAAAATTCAACTATTTCCAAAAATTCTCAAACTTCACAGAAATGAAGATCTCAGTGAGTGGAGCAACTTTCATACCTGCCACAAAGTCCAAAAGTGGACGGAAGATGGTCAATTTTTCCCACGAAGCCGGTGGGTGCCTAAAACTTCCCGACGTCGATTCGTCGTCTACGGTGGTCCAACGGGGTCAAGGTTGGTTGGGTTTTGCTCCTGGGATGATGGGCTACAAAGCCCAAGTGGTGGCATCGGCCATTGCTTTGCCGATTTGCCGGAAAATCGAAAATGGTGGCTGGAGCACCATTGATTTTCGTCAACTTTCGTGGCCTCAAACCGCCTCATACCATGGTCAATCAAGGTGGTTCTTGGGTGGGTTTTGTAGAGGGGAATGAGAGCTTCAAGATGGTGGTGGTGGTATCGAAAAACTCCACCGGAGTTGGCCGGAATCGGCCTTGGAAGATGGACTCGCGGTGGTGCGGGTATGGGTGCACGGGAAGCTTTCTTCCCTTTTTTTTTTTTTTTTTCTTTTCTTTTCTTCTTTTTTTTTGATTGGCTGCAAGCTTCACTTTTATTTTCTAATTGGTTCCTTGTCCCTTTAATTTAATTGGTCCGCTAATCCCACAAGGTGGGAATTCAAATATTTAAATAACCAATTTCAAACGTCCATAAGTATACCGTTATAATCCGGACTCGCAAACGGATTTCGCCTATACGTTCGTACCAAAGAGTACTACGAGGATATGCTTAAAGAATAAGTCTCACATCTCTCAAGTCGATGGTCAACGGAAGTCAAAGTCCTTGCCTCTAGGGCCATTTCGTAAATTCACGCTTTTCAAATAAAATAAAAACGTAAAATTTGGAACGGGTTGTCACATATAATTATTACAGTATTTTTTTAGGGTTATAAAATTATAAAAATAATATTCTGCTTATCGTGTATCGTGTTACCCACGTGTATACCCGAATCAACCTGTTATCTTAACATGTGCTTATCGGGTTACCCGATAACGACCCGATTCGTTATCGTGTCGATCCGAACACCTGTTAATTTCATGTTGTGTCGTGTCGGGTTATCGGGTCGTGTCAGGAATTGCCAGACCTAATCAAGATGGATCATTATGATAGATGGAGGTAAACTCATAAGCTCTGATATTAATGAACTCGGTAGAAGAATTACACATTGAAAAATTAGTCTTATCGTTTTCTTTTTAACAAGTAATCTACGCCCATAATGTGTTGTAAGAAATTGGTACGCAGAGATGTGAATACGCCTAATAATGGAATCGGCCGACACTCAATGAGGGTTGGTGATAATATTAAAAGCAACGAAAAAGGAACTTTTAATGTGGGGAACGCTTTAAAAGGAATCGGCCTGATGTCCAAGTGTAATTACTATACAATGAATACATAAAGGGAACTTTTAATGATACAGGAAAGAGATTATGGAGAATTTCAGTTAATTAGAAACCAATCATAAGAAATCAGGAGAATATCCGTCAAATATGAGGTTTACAACTCACTGTTATCATTTTTATTCTTTTTATTTTTTTTCCTCTGTGGAAATGAGTTTTTCATTGTGTTAATAGTAATGCCTAATAGCCGAGTCTTGTAGCGCAGATTTGTAATTAAGGAGGACATTACTAGTACAAAAAACAGTTTGCGTGACGTAGGTACCTTCGTTGCGCAAACTCAAAAATCATTGCCTGAAAATTAGCCCAATGAAACCTTAGTCGCGTACCAACCGTCGCGCCAAGGCAGTGAAAGCAAGGTTTGCGCAATGAAGAAGTAACATGCGTCTATCTTTGCGCGACGTATGTCCCTATGTCGCACAAAACTACTTTGCACGACGAATAAGTAACCTGCGCGTAAACCCTTTTTTTTTTTTTGGCAAAAATAATTTTTATTTAATTTTTAATAAATATTGTAATTAAATTCTAAACAATAATTAATAAACCAAGAAAAAGTATTTAATTATTAAATATATGAAAATGTATATACAAGATGTTCAAATATAAAAGAAAAAACTACAACAATTAATCTTCTAGGCTTGATGCATCACGCTACTGGGTATCGGCTGAGCGAAGTGGTTAGGACGTCGAAGGTGGAGCAAGATCAGGTGTTGGCATTGGAATTTGGAGGCCGAACATTTGTAAGGCCCATAAGATCATACTCATCTTCTCATCTTGGGCCGAAAACTGGGCTGCCATCTCAGCTTCTCGAGCTGCTGCCTCGGCCTCCCGTGCTGCTTGTTGGATCGTAGGCTGACCTTTTAGGGTTACCGCTTCCTCCGTCAGGGCGATGACCAGTCTTGTGGTCAATCTAGAAGATGAGGCACCTGTCTCACCAACCCGCGCCTTCCTCATACACCGAACAACCTTGCCATGACGACGACCGAGCTTCTGAGCAATAACAACGAGTCACTAAACTAGGAATGCTAAATAGCCATCAAACTAGGAATGTTATATACCACCATAAATCCACTTGCAAATATGATTCACTAGTCACAACAAAAATATCCAATTTCTGAAAACTGCATTGAACCCAAGTCCTAATATTTCACCAAACACAAAAAATAAAATCCAAGAAATGCCCTCTTAAGCAACAAACCATATATATCCAAACAAATTACCAATGCATATATTTAAAGACAACCGATTAAAACAAATTAACCAACAGAACAACCCATGTAAAAAGATAATACGAAAACACAAAAGCAGCAACAAAGGAATATTTGTACCACTAATTCTCTCAGATAAGCCAACACTAAGCAAAATCCAATGAATGCCAAGATACAAACAGGTTTTCCTGAATCTAATCAGAAGACCAGGTATGCTCAGATTGAGGAACCTAAGGTTAATGCACAAGAAAAATGAAGAGAAATATACTTGGAAGGGAATATTTGCCACAATTTAATCATCGAAAATAATGCAGCTTGTTTTAAAATTTCAACACATGCTTAGAACAAATTGCTGTCATGAACACTAATAAGACTGTCTGCCAAGAGAAACATCAAAATAAGAAATCAACAAAAGATCAACTACTTATATATCAACCGGATTTATAACCCAATTCAAAGGAATTGGGGTTTAACTCCATGACCATGTCCATTTTCGTTTTTGGGAAACGACCCACTAACTGAGCAATCTAATTGAAATCTGAATTCCGATATCAAAAGTCAAACTACAAATGCACAACATGACCATAGAATCCAAGGGAGAAACTGTAGAGAAAGAAATAGAAAGACTTACGTTTATCTCCGATATTGTAACCCCTAGCTTAGCAGACAAATTTTTCTTGAACATAGTAAACTTGGGAGCCAAGTCCTTTGTAGCAGGGCCACCATCAACACCAAATTCATTAAACCTACATATACAGATGTGCCATCAACACAAAGGAACATGATATTGTTTTAATTTTTAAACACATGAAAGTGCAATGAAATATTTGACAATCTCAACAATAACCTAGCAAAGTCATGCATAATTCTTGCAATATAGCATGCAAACATAAACACAGCAAGGCTGTAAATAATATGTAAAAGTTAAAACAATAGCAAAACCAATGGGTAAAGCACTCGAAGATATTGAAACTTAACAATATCAGGGCAGAAAACTTATGCGAGGAGTTACAAACTATAAACTGGAACTGTAACAACTTTTATCTTGCATTCTTTTCTTTGTGAGTTAAACGTTGGCACGTGTTAAAAACCTCTTCACTCTACATTGGTCAGAGCACCTCAATGGCCAATTCCTTGACTTCACATATGTTGATTGGGACCCTATCAAGTATTTCCAAGAGAATAAAAAGAATCATCACTGTGCAAGAAATTTGGTACGTGAAAAATAAGGCACAAACATATGCTTGAAATGATGATCTTGCCAACAAGATTTGGTACAGTTACCACACTATTCATGACTTGAATCACTGACAAATCATTATCAAGATCAAGTACAATTTTTCTTGTGAAGTATGCTTTGTACAAATAAATACATATTCTTTGGAAGAGTCAACTTTACCGGCATGCACTGTGACAAAATTTTTTCATGCATGAAAGAGGAATATGCAGTGATAGAATGGTGTATGCGTCTTTGGAAATGGTAGTGATCAGCTAACTGTGGCAACAATACTGTGACAAAATTTTGTCATGCATGAAAGAGGAATATGCAGTGATAGAATGGTGTATGCGTCTTTGGAAATGGTAGTGATTAGCTAACTGTGGCAACAATTGTGATTGCTCAGACGTTAGCAAAATGGTACTAGTTGCGTCAAGAAAAAGACAATGTAGTGAAGAACAATGCGAGAGAAATGATAGATGAAAAATCACGATTTAACGGTTATTTTAACTCCGATTTTGATTATTTTTTATAGCTACACTCCTTGATCCTATATGAATACAATGAATGAATTCAATCTTCAATTTAAAATATTTACACTAGTGGATACCACAAAATCTTATGTTATACTTAATGAAAGTATAAATAAACTCTAAGTGTTAGTGAATCTATCGTTTTGATGGAATACGCATCCTACGAAACTAATTTCAACGATCCAACTGTCAAACTTGTTTGTATATGCTTTGAGATCGCATACACCAAAAATCGCAAAAAAAAAACATTCAGAGATCTAGTAACGGGACAAAACTTTTTGACAATTATAAAAAAAAAATCACAATTTAACGGTTATTTTAACTCTAATTTTGATGATTTTTTACAGCTACACTCCTTGATCTTCTATGAATACAATGAACTAATTTGATCAACAATTTAAAATATTTACACAAGTGGATACCAAAAAATCTTATGTTATACCACAAAGTCGTTGACTTTGCGCAACGAAGGTGTACATTCGTCGTGCAAAATAGATTTGCGCGACGTATTTGCACCACGTAGTTGTACATTCATCGCGCAAAATAGCTTTGCGCAACGTAGAGGCACCTTCGTCGCGCAAAGGACGTTTACGCAACGCGGCCTGTGCGTCGCGCAAGATTTTGGAGCCAAACCAACACTTTTGCCGCTTTTTTCCCAACATTGTGTGACGGCAATCTTCATCGCGCTAAGTTCCGTTGCGCAAAATACCTTTGCGTGACGTTTTGTTGTCACTATTGCGAAAATATACTTTGCGCAACGTAATTTGCTCAGTCGCGCAAGTTGTTGTCACACAAGTATGTTTTTGTACTGGTGAATTAAAGCGATTGATGGGTGATGAAGCCTTGGTCAAGTGAGGCATGGTTGGTTAAAATCTGTTCACCACTCTTGTTAAGTCACTTTAAGCATGCCCTAAGCCCCTTGGGTTAGTTGGGGCGCCCCACCCTTGTGCATGGGGTAGCAAACAAATAATAAGGTCCAATCCAATTCGTTTTCACTTGGTCATTTGCATTTAGCTTTTTTGTGTCCGTCGTGCTAATACTACAAAGAAAAATCAAATTTGCGACGAAAGTGTTTAGTCACAAAAAGAAAAAGAATTGTCGCTGAAGATCACGATCTTAAGGGTTTCATACTTGCTGAAAGTGCAAATCAATCATATAGTCGTTGATTTTTGGTGGTTCAACTTGAATCACAGTAAATATGCTATGAAAGTGATTTTAAATTGTTAAAATCTTACTGAACAATTCAAACCAAACAAATTGATGTCTTTTTCTTTTCTGGCAAGATCACAATCAGTCTATTTATCCCATTCACTGATGATTTTTTTGTTTGTTTTTGTTTTTGTTCTAGTCCCATTCGATAATTAGCTATACTCTCACACTGTTTAATCACAAGTTTAGACTCGCTAGGATGAATGAAAAAATATTAGACTTTTGATCGTACAAAATATCTTCATCCCTTCTGTCTACTTTGTCTTAATTATTTGAAATCATTCATTTTTATTACTGTGAACTCTAAATTATTGGGGGTTGATATTGCTAGACACTAACTTGTTTACTTACATACAGTAGGAATTAAAATCATTTTGAATACTGAGTTCTATATCTAGTATACTAAAATAAGAGTGAATTTTTCACTTTTATAGTATCAGAAAAGTATGAGTTTCTCGTTAAAATTCACAATTATATACCTAAAAATCATGAAGTAGATCAACTAGGGGACTAGTTGATCCGACTCTCTATTTCTACTCCTATTGTTAAGTTCTTGGATTCATTCTTAATCTCATCTACCAAGTAAATATGCCCAACATTTTAAGGTCTTTTTAAGGGGAAAAGTTTCATGATGTTCTAGTCCAACAATACATATGTTATCTGTAAATCTCTTATCGCTTTCTACAGTACAAATGTTACACATGTAAATCTCGAATCTCTGTCTACGTGCGATTATATTATTAAACCGAAACACAAGAAATGATTCATGTCTTATAAATTGCTCCTGTTGAATGATAACTCGTTTCTGACAGTGGGCAACTAAAAGACAATTGTCACAACTCACAGGTGAGCAACTGTGTGATCCTTTTGCATGAATGGAAAGTGGCGTGAATCAGAACCGTTCCTTTCTGTAGAACAACAAAACAGAATAATGCTTTCACTAGATATTTATCGGTACATTGGTACAATTGAAAGCAATAAATAAACGCCAAAGCAACATACAATAAACTAAATCCGGAGGGCCTTGGACGCACAGCAGCTACTCTTTGACAAGTGGGATCCATCTCAAGGCCCTCCAACATAGTCCATACAAACTGTTTATAACTGAAAAGGACAACAAATATATTAACTTATATTATATGCAGCCAGAAGGAGCCATTCTTCCTGTAACGACACATGTGAACATTAGTTTTTCTTTCTGTGCTCGCGATTTGTAGATACAGAAGAATGATTCAGTACAAACTTTCTTGCAAGTCGAGCTTTAGCACTCGGGTGTTTGAGTATGGTCTCTCTTAGAATCATTGCAATAGTCATAGACCAAGTAGTTCCTCTGCACCCATTCCATGGCCGAGTACTGCTGCTGACTAAGACCCGACACACCAGACGGTGAGGCGGAGGGCGGTTGGCATGAGGTAGGGCTATCGGATTTACACCCACCAAGTTTGAAATTCTTGTACTTGCCAATAAACGGTTGGTACTTGTAGTCGGCTTTGTATTTTCCACCCTCTGTGGCCCATGATGATGCATCCCATATGGATCCATATGCCCACATCGGCCTCAATGGAAATGTTGCATCACTCTTTCTCTGGTACCTTCTTATGGGCACATCATCCACCAGGAATCTGCAAATTGATTATATTATATCATTGGTGTACTTTATAATATGCAAATCTCACCTCACAACCCTTTATAGATTAATAAAGATAAATGTAAAGCGATATTGCATGTATTATATACTGATCATCATATTGTTAAGCACGCTGTATTTGAAGCGTTCGATAATAGGTAAAATGTCATATAAATCTTGCTTCTGTGAAAGATTTAATTAGTAATGTGATAGTTAAAAATGTAGTCTAACTATTGAAATACATCACAAGAAGTAATTATCACGTATATTAACTTAATAATTACTTCAGCTTATAGACAAAGTTAAAAGTTTAGGTTTAGCATTTTCAGATAATAATTTAGGTTTGATATAACAACTCAATTAATATGAAAGATCTTAAGCCAAATGAAAACAAAAACAAAAATAAAAAGGGATCGTGTTTGATTATCATTTAGTTTAATTTTACTTTTCGTGCATGAAATTTAAAAAAAAATGATTAAAGGAGATATGTACAAGAAATGCATGATACACAAAAAGAAAACTAAAAACAAAAAATATCAAATGGTTATCAAAAGAATCCAAGAACTTTTTCTTGATAAGATCAGAAATAATAATTGTGTTTCACGGTTCCCCTACTAAACGGTAGAGGACAAGAAACTAGACAGACGGTTTGGCTTGATATTTACCATACCTAAAAACGTACATGTGACATGCATGTACAAAGGTACAAGATTTTACAACTGTGTGGTACTACGATATACTCACATGATCTCAGTAGGGTTCCATACTATAGCGTAGTTATGAAAGTCTTGTGCTGGATCAAACCAGAGATGGAATTGCTTCTCTCTTCCAATTATTGTTCCATCTCCACTGCCTCTAATGTACACATTGGTTTGCAGAGTATAGGGCTTATCAGGAGTTGTTCCAAGGAACTCAATATCAATTTCATCATGGTTGCCCGGAAGTTCTTCATTGTTAGAGAGCTTTAAAAACCAATAAAAAAAAAATTAGACATAACCCAATTTTCACTTTTTTATTGAATTCAGGAATTTAACAATAAAATTTCAAAGTTTGCAAGAGAAGTGATATCGGCACACGCCTTTTCTCCTCTATATACATGTTTATTCTACCTTTGAATAATATAAATGAGAGAAAAATTAAGAGACAAATATATAAATAAGGTTGTACAGAAGAAAACAAAATGTGTGTAGAAGTCGTTTTGCTAGTGCAATTATCCAAGCAGAGTCTCACATAAAATGAAGTAATCACTCCAGCAGTGTAACCAGGTTGTAGCTTAATGGCTGCACCAAAATATCCAGAACGGTACGGATGAAGTGACTTGAACCCACTTCCTGAAACATGTAAAAAATGCAGCAGATGATAAAACAATCTGAGAAATCCGACCAAAAAAGATAAAACAATCTGAGAAAATAAGCACAAAAAAGCACTTAACTGAAGTACACAAAAAGCAAGAAAATATGCCGAAAAACCAATGAGAAAAGAAGTGAATCTTGCAGGATTGAGTACCTGAGCTAGAGTCAAGCCAGATTGTTAAAGCACCATGGTCTAAATTTTGATGCTGAGGACCCCAGAGGTTTCTGAAAACCTGATCAAACCCTAGTGTACTAATTTTGGAACTAGGGTTATAGCCGGGTGAGGGGGGGCCCTGAGAAATGCTTGAAGAAATCATTAGGAAGAGAAAAATGAAGAAGATGAGAGGAGCCATGAAGACTGAACTGAGAAAAGGAATTCGAGAAGGAAATGCAGCAAAAAACAGAGGGGTGGGGCAAGAGAATTATAAAGGCAGGTATGCATACGGAAAGAGTAAGGTTTTACGGTTTGGTATAAATAGAGTGATCTGTAGGCCCCACATTGCAAAGGTGGAAAGTTGGTTGATTGGGAAGTTATGCATGTAGACAAAAAATTTACTATAAAAGAATAATAATATGAATAAAAAATGGTTCAACTTGTGGAATAGGGTTTTTGACTTTTTTTCCTTTTCCCTTAGATTTAGTGAAAAAGCTTCCATATAATACCGGAAATATTGTTAGTTGTAAGTTATGGTTGCTTACTGAGAGAAGCAAAGGTTAACTGTTTAATTTGTTTGCTTCATGACAGGTCTGCTTACCTTGTAGTTATGTCACAGATTTCAGAGAGAAAATGGCCAAAACAGCTTAAATCTTGGATGTGTACATATATGTACGTTCTTTGTGATCCTGACAAGCATGAAGGAGCTTGTGGATATGTATAAAAGGTAAAGAGCGGGAAGTTATGTAGCCCCATGTTTTGGAAACTATGTACATTTTCAGGAAAAAAGTATCGGCCAAGTTAATGAAATCTTGGTTGATCTTACTTTTGGTTTAAACCCTTTTTCTTTTGAGTTCTCCAAAAATGGATAATACATTCTAAATTCCTTTGGAGTAAGAAATGTTACATTTCACAGTTTGATGACGTATGCAATTACAATTTGATGTAGTATTGTGCTCTAAAAATTTGATTGGATTATACAAATAGAATGCAATGACTTGTAGCTTAATTGATTAACCACATTTACCTCGTAGTAGAGGTATGTATATCGTTTGTATAAAAAGAAAGAGAAATTGTTTTTAGTAGCCCTCTTGTAAACCAAAACCCTGATCGCAAACACTAATCGAGACTAGCCCTCTCCTTATATCACCATATTGATATACCGCTTACAATATATTGCTACACATCTATTTTTACTTTTTATATACCTTTGTTCATTTTTTATCATTATTTTTTTTTTAATTTATTCGTTTTAACAGTAAAAAATTAAAAAAATATATATATAAAAAATAAAAATAAGTATATAAATAGCACTATTAAAAACAATTACTTGAAATTAATTACTTATGAAATAGCATGCTTGTGGATATAGGTCTTGTTCTCTGCTCAAGTTGTCATGATGTTGATGTGAAACATTGGATACCGTAAGATATACCTACTCCAAATTCTAAAGACTATTATTTTATAGTTTTTACTGCTAATCATGTTTAAGTTTTCATAAATTCATCTACAACAGAAACGAGTGCAATACACATAGCCAACAGGATCCTCTCCGGATCATTTTGGTGAGAATTTTTGGAATTCGTAAATCGTGTTCGTTTATTATACATTGTACGATTTTTGTCGGATACTGTTTGCGTTTAATTTTAAATAAAAATATTTAAAATGATTTCTAATCGTACGATGTACGATGAACAGACACAATTCACGAATTTCTTAGATCTTCACAAAGAGAATTCAATGAACATCTGGATTCATACACATAGCAGTCACAGTCACGTAGTACACAGAAAATCCTGCAAACCCTTCACTATTTTGCTCTAAATTACAAAACTAAACAGTCAAAAGACAAAGGAATCATAATACCATTGGAATTCTTTTTAAAATCTTACCGTCGGGCTTGTGTAATTTTCAATAAGCAGGCAAAGTAATCACTTTTACAATTTTACAGAGCCTACTCTAAACCCTAAATCAGTATATGTATATACACACACAAAAAACTAATGTCATTATATTGATGTAATGGACTTGTGGGGAGCTTGCAGAAGCCAAAGCAGTTCATAAATTGCTGAGGTAGGTAATGTGAATCAATATTTGATGAACAACCTGCGCAGGACCAACGGCCACACCTCACATATGTATTTTTTTCTTTAACTTTTTCCAACCTTACTTTTGACTAATCATCTCCATATTACCCAAAAAAGAGAGCTTCCTTTTAGCTATGCTCCTGAAACTCGATTTTAATCTCACTTTATATCCTGCAACTTAAAAGTTGTCACTTTACTCCCAGAAACTCAAAGTTTTCTTACGTTACCCTCTGGAACTCAATTTTAATCCTATTTTACCCCCTGAAACTTGAAAGTTGTCTTTATAAAACTCAAAATTCACTCCACGCTGCCTTAGGTTTGTTAATTTCTTATGTGGGTTTGATTTGGGTGCGTCAGGCTACTCAATTTCGTTTTTATTTTTTTCATCTCTTCAATTTCTTTTAAACTTAATATTCGTTTATTATTGAATGTTAACGCATAAGGAAGATTTATAATCAAATATATTGCACATGTGGAATAGTCTTATTGAATGTTAGGTCCCATAGATGTTTTAGGAGGCAAATTATAAGTTTAGGGAGAAAAGAGAGTCCGCAAGTCAAAGTAGATCGAATTTTGAGTTTTAAAAAGTAAAGTGGTTCCTTTTAAATTACAAGAGGTAAAGTAAGATTCAAATGAAATTCTAAAAGGCGTAACTGAAAATAGGCCGAAAACATACAATAAATCTTTCTTTGGGTTTTCAAAACTATTTTGGGCTGAGGCATATGGGCAGACGGACCCTACTAATATCAAAGGCATATGGGCTTTAAACGAAACATGTTCAATCAGTGTCTGTAAACTCGTCCTCAAAGGCTAAAAGCCCAGACAAGTTTTGCCTTCCTCTTTTTCACAAATATAATCTTAATATTGGGTTTGAAATCGTTTGATCATCGCCCTCCTCGGTACAAAATCAAGCAATTCAACGCAGAATTTAGTTCCTTGATCGAAAAAATACAAAAAAAAAGAAAGATGGAGAGGGTGATGAACATAATAAAACCAAAGGCAAATCCACAGCAGCAATTGAGAGATTGGCAGCGCAAGCTTCGCCAAGAGTGCCGCAACATCGAACGACAAATTCGAGGTAAATTTCACCATAATTTTCATTTTTCTTAAAAAATTTGGATTGTGGGTTAATTTCTGTGATAGTTTAGGTTCATGGGTCGTGAAATTGGATTAATGGGTAATTTTAATTTTGGTTGTTTTGCAATGGGCTTTCTTCAGATATACAAAGAGAAGAGAAAAGCGTGCAGAAGGCAATCAGAGAGGCTTCCAAGAGAAATGACATGGGTTCTGCAAAGGTACCATTTTTTTCCCTTTTCAATTTGGTTTGGCCAATGTTTTGTTCTTCAAATTCTCCAATTTTATGCATTTTGTTTTAGCTCTGTTAATTTTGATGACTTTCTTGTCTCTGAAGTTTCCTTTGATTTACCCCAAATCATAGTAGGCTCTGCAGAATACATGGTTCGGTTAATTCGAAAGAAATGGGATAGTAAAATGTCCAGCCATCGTGATATTGCTGTTTTTCCAGGGGAAAGAAATTAACCCAGATAATTTTTTACATGATGGTAATTTATCTTTCGTACTTGGAATTGGAACTTATAAATGATGTATTTTCGGAACCTGAGTTTTTCTATCGATACTATTGTGATTGTGCCTATTAAATGTTAAAAGTAGGGATTATGATCACTGCGATCGGATTCTGTGTTGTGTTATAGTTTATGAAATTGAGAGAATATATTTCTGATTAGTTTGTTAGTTTAGTTGCCGGCTGTTGTTTGACTTACTCCCTGTGGTCATCCTTCTTCCCTTCTGTATATTCAGTTATCTACTTTGTGTTAATTATTTCAGTCACTTGCTAAAGAAATTGTGAGATCTAGAAGGACGGTGAACCGTCTTCATGAAAATAGGGCACAACTGAATTCAATATCAATGCACCTTGGGGAGAGTGTTGGTAAGTCTGTAATACCTAAAGGTTATGGCTCGATATGCTTGTATAAATTCCATCACCAGCTCATTTCGTAATAACCTTAGATTCCCATTATTGCATGTTTACATGTTTAAGTAGACTAGTTTCTTTTAGATTTTGAAACTGGAATATTATGTGTTATTGAGTTCTAATGTCATTGCATGTCTTAAACTAGAAATCTCTTTTGGTTGTTTTACGTGTAAAGGCAGCTTTATAGTGGATTGAAATGACAACTGATCCCTTCTTAGAGAAGATGATTCTTAGACTAGCACAACCTTGCAAGACAATGGGAAGTTAGACCTCTATAGAAGGTGATTCTTAGACTAGCACAACCTTGCAAGACAATGGGAAGTTAGACCTCTTTATAGAAGGTGATTCTTAGACTAGCAGTGGTGAAAAACAATGTGAAGTTAACGTATAACAAAATTGAAGACGAACTATTATTTAAATAGGAAAATTTAAATGTTCTGCTAGGGCATTGCATTGGTAAAACTAGTGAGTTTGGAAACTTGATTTTTCATTTTTGTGGTTATGATTACCAATCATTTACTCCTGTTTCTTGTTTTTTAAGGACTAACTCAGTTTATGGGTTTTGATAATATATCCTTGGGGTCTTTTCTCTTTTCCTTTTTTTCTGCGTTTGCTAATATGCTTAATTAATAATCACCTTTCGGAACTCTGGCCTGTTAATGTGAGTATTGGTGGTTGGTTTAATCATTTTCATTGTTCGTCTTTGATTCTGCAGCTATTGCCCGCACGGTGGGGCATTTATCCAAGAGTTCTGAGGTTATGAAGCTTGTCAATAACCTCATGAAGGCTCCAGAAGTGGCTGTTACGATGCAAGAATTTAGCAAGGAGATGACCAAGGTACTCCGTTATTTGTCATTCACTTACACAGAAGCACAAAGGTGACAGTCTTTCACTTTGGTAGTCACAGTTTTATTATACTCATAGAATATGCATTTGCAGCAACATTATTCTCCATCAAGTGTAGATAGAATCCGAATACTCTTAGTCCCCCCTTTTTGTCCCAAATGAAAGGTTTTTGGAAAATGTAACCGCAAATAAAATAGGTTTTGGGAGAATAGTTTTCTGACATTATGGCCTCTGTTAGATCTATTTGTTTGTGAGCTGTATATAGATGTTTCCTGCTTGAAGATTTAAATATTATCATCACTTTATGTTTGTGAGCTGTATATAGTTTATTGAACCTCGTAACTTGTAAGTTCTTCTGGTCAATAAACAAATGGTGTTTTTTTGGTCAAGTAATAAGCAATGGTTATATTTTTTATTTGTAGGCAGGGGTAATTGAAGAGATGGTGAATGATAGTCTTGACACAGCACTAGACTCCGAGGACATCGAAGAAGAGATAGAAGAAGAAGTTGACAAGGTTTTGACTTCTATAGCTGGTGAGACAGCTGCCCAGCTTCCAGAAGCGGTCAGGAAGGAGAGGTTGAAGCAACCTGCTACTGCACAAGCCGGAAAGGAGGTATGTATGACTGCGACATGACTATTATGTAATAAGTCCCATTTCCAGTCGTAACTTTCTAAGGAAGCCGGACAACATGATACATCATTTTACTTCTGCGCAGGAAGAGGCAATAGCTGAGGGTGTCGATGATGAGGAAGAGTTGGAAGAAATAAGGGCCCGACTTGCAAATGTTAGGTCATAAGTGTACGTTGAAGCCTTTCAGCCACTGTTTTATCCTCCCCCAGAATTATAACATGAGGCAGTGAACGTGTTGGACTTGCATGTAGATATGACCGGGTTGAGATTGCTGCAGTAAGGGCCGCGTTTACCACAGACCAAGAACACCAGAGATGTACTGTCTACTGTATATTATATTAAAGCAGCTTCCGAAAGAGTTTACAAGTAAGCTGTTATTGTGCAATATTCAAATGCAAATATATCTGTGTGCCAATCTCTTACTTAATTCCTGCACGGAGGTCAGTGTTGCACCAATGGTTTGTTACTGGCATTTGCTCTATAGACCATAACAGTGAAAAAACTCATTTCATGAAACTGCAAGCAAATTAGTATCACTGTGTATCGCGTTGTGTGTGTGTTTCTATTTTTGGTAACCGAGACTGGAGCTTCGACCTACTTTCTATGTGTATTTACGCTCAATATTTGCACTCAAAACAGATTTCAATTTATGTATGAAAACTATCACACTCATGCATCATAAGTTCTTTTTACATGTCATCTGTTCTTTATTAAAGGGCGGACTGTTGATGTGGTGGCAATAATGTGTCGATAACACGTGAATAACAAAACATATCGACATTGTTATCGGTTCGTTATCTGCAATTTAGCTTTAGGAAATGGGGGTTGCATCAGATTTCACCTATCATTACCAAACTCTCTTTCTCAGATTGCTCTAGGACCATTTTAGGTTGTGGTATAAAAGCACATGGGTAAGAAATTTGGTTGGGCAAGTGCTTTGATAGAACTGCTTATTCTAAAAGCCGGGGGATTCTTGGCTGTCACAAGAAGCTGGATCCAGATTCTAGAGTCAAACCTAGTCTATTAAAATAGAAAATCATGTTCTCCTTAACACATGTTTGAGTGCCACAGCTGGAAATGAATCTTAATAGTCAATGCCTCATGTTAAGCTATCATGCGCCAAACTAAACTCATTGATTTTTGTTCGACTCAACTTATAAATAATTAAGTTCCATGGATGATGCAATGTTCGAAACTATTCTAATATTCAGGGGGGTGGAATTTGAAATTTGTTGAAAGAAGGCAGTCATATTGTCTTAGCTAACTGGCTTAACTCACATTCGTTTTATTCTATTGGAGGGGGAAGGGAAGAGAATTTGAGCTAAGTTACATAATGAGTCAGTCATAACGTATTAATTCAACACAAATATTAAACTGTCTTCGTCATCTACATAAATCGAACCTTACCTCTAACTTACAATGATAATAAATGCTAATATTGAGTAGCTATTAATTAGGAAGGAGGATGGCTCCTTCCAAGAACTGAGCCAACCAAATAAAGGTTATAGGTGGCTCCATAGATTACCATTATTTTTTCTTGGTCTTCAAAGTCACTCCAACATTTGGGATGACTTTCTTCAAAGCATGGTCCTTCTATTTTTAAGGCTCTTTTTTTTTTTTTATTGGAATTTTCTTCTTTATTGTTATGAAAACACATTTTTGGCGTGTTATCCGAAGGCAAACAGTGCCTTACACGCAAATACAACATTTTCAAGATTTCTTTGGATTTTTACCTGAAAAGTTGTTGTCCTATAATTTTAATCTTTTTAGAGAACAATACTAGTAAAGGAAAAACTTTCCCAACAAACCCAATAACTTTTGGCTTAGATCCGCACCAGAAACCTATTTGATAAAAAGCCACTTTTATTTTAAGAGATTTAGTTTACGATTTAATTATGTGTTAAGTTTATCACATATTTGTAAAAGTAGAATTATTTGAAAATATATTTGTGAAAAAATAAAGTATAAAGTGGTTAACTGCCTTAACTGTATCATCTCACATCGTCTAGGAGAATGATCCTTATATGTATATTCTCATCCCTACCTAGCACAAGACCTTTTGAGAGCTCACTGGTTTCGGGTTCCATCGGAATATTGCCCAGGGGAGTGATCCTTATATGTATATTCTTATCTCTACCTAGCATGAAGCCTTTTGGGAGCTCACTGGCTTCGGGTTCTATGGGAACTCCGAAGTTAAGCGAGTAGAGCGCGAGAACACTCCTATGATGGATGACCCATTAGGAAGTTCTTGTGTGAGTTTCCAGAAACAAAACCGTGAGGGCGTGGTCCGGGCCTAAAGCGGACAATATCGTACTGCGGTGGAGTCGAGCCCAAAATGTAATGGGGACTCGGGCCGGGATGTAACATTAACTTATTTATTTATTTATTTATTTTTATCTTAAACGTGTGAGAGATGGGACCTTAGTTCCTCTTTTATTTGTTTTTGTCTCTCTTTTTCTTAAATCCCCTTCTTTTTCTCTCATTTTTTGTTGGTGGGGTATGATGATTTCTCAAATTTCATTTATTAAATTTCCAAATATTACAATATACTCACACAAATACAAGTATGATATGCATTTCTAATAAGGTCAATTCTACGTTGTAGCTCATTATGGCTTATTCTGATAAGTTTCAAATGATAAGTATATGTTGTATAACTAATTTTTGTAAAAATTTTTTGGTCAAAATTGTTCATGAGATTGATATAACTCATCATTGATCCATGCCATTGAAAATAATAGAAGTGATCCCTGAGTTTGTCGCAATAAATCATTTTCGTCATTTCATGAAAAATCTGTCAATATCATCGTTACATTGTAATGTAACGACCACGTGACCACCTTTTAAGGGTATTTTTGTCAAACCAACAACTCCACTTAACAAGGATATTAATAGATGCGTAAGAACCCACAAATTCAGAGACTACTTTATCGATTTTCAATGTCAAAGACCAAGATGAAGAGTTACAATAATCTCATAAACCATTTTGGCTAAAATTTCTTTTTGTAAATATCTCACCATTTGTCAATTAAAAAAATAATGTTTCTCAAATATCATCCATTCAATATCAATTAAACATGATCCAATGAAAAACAAAGAAGAGAATACTAGAGGATTAATTGAGAAGTTTGAAAGTTTCTTCCCTTTCAAGCAATAATCTTTTGATTAAAAAATAACAAATGATGGTTTCATAGCTCAAAGCAAACAAAATAATGATCCTTTTTTCTGGTCAATGAAAATAATGAGCTGTTGATCCTTGTTTAAAGGCGATTCAATGCCTAAGATTTATATTTTGGAAAAAAGCACGAAGACAATAAGTAAAGAACAAAAAGTTAACAAGAAATAAGAATTACCAGCCAAATTAATTAATTAATTATTTTTTAAAAGCCAAAAATAATTTTAAAAAATAAAATAAAAACGAAGACGGTTACCTCAATCTTTCCTCCACCTCCACCACATTGGGTTGGACATCTCATACTCCAATGTCCATTCTTTTAAGCCTTATCACCCAACTCTGTTTGCATCCAACACTATATATATTCCCTCCAAACTCCACACTTTTCTTCCCATACAAGCAAAAAAACACCAGCAACAATGGCATCTCCTTCTACTTTCTCTCCCATTTCCCTCTCTTCTCTTTTCCTTTTCCTTCTCCTCCTTCCACTTTCATCATCTGCATTGAACCCCGCCAGCGGCCGCCTTCCCTCGTCTTCCCCCGCCTTCTCCGCTAAAGGCCAAGCTGAGAAGTTCATCAGAGCCCTCAACTTGTTCCCAAAGGATGATGTTAACATTTTGTCCCGCAAACCTTCGCTGGATGCTGAGGCAGATGCTGGTGTTGAGATTGTGGAGAAGCAGTTCAAAATGCCTTTTCTTGACGCCGCTTCCGGTCCTTCTGCTAAAGATCTTGGTCACCACGCCGGCTACCACCGCCTTCCCCATTCGGAAGGTGCAAGGTAAGAGCAAAAGGGTTGGTCTTGAATTGCACTAGGAATCAAATTTGAGTTGGGAAATCGAAAACTCGGAAATTCTTGGACTGCATTATATTTGAATCCGATTACTTTTTGCAGGTTGTTCTACTTATTTTTCGAATCAAGGGTTAACAAGAACGACCCTGTTGTGATATGGTTGACCGGAGGGCCGGGATGTAGCAGTGAACTGGCTCTGTTTTATGAAAATGGTCCTTTTCACATTCAAAACAACTTGTCACTCACTTGGAATAACTATGGCTGGGACAAGGTGCTGATGGTTTGGACAAGGTGTTTTTTCTTATCGGTTTTCGCTTCTTTGTGTTTCTGAACAAGTTCTTGTTTGGCAGGCATCAAACATTCTTTACGTCGACCAACCTGTCGGAACTGGTTTCAGCTACACTACAAATTCGAGTGACATTCCTCATGATGAAGCAGGCGTCAGCAACGACTTATATGATTTTCTGCAGGTCCTAATGATTATCTCATGTTACATACAATCGTCGTTGATGTATATGAAATCATCCATCATGTGTATCACGAATGATAACTGTTTGCGCACGAGTGAACTATTGTTGCTAAACTGACCTTAAATTTACCAGTTTCTGTTCATGATGACAGGGATTTTTCGCTCTACATCCCGAATTTGCGAAAAATGACTTCTACATCACCGGAGAGTCATATGCTGGGCACTACGTTCCTGCGCTTGCTTCTCGTGTTAACAAAGGAAATAAAGCGAAGGAAGGGAATCACATAAACCTCAAGGTATCCCTAATAGTTACAATGGACTGACTGCATTTGATTGCTTCGTCATGGTCGTTCTGATCTGATCTGTTTATCTCCTACGGTTGAACAGGGTTTCGCCATAGGTAATGGGTTGACCAATCCGGGAATCCAGTACAAGGCATACACTGATTATGCACTGCAAATGAAGTTGATTACAAAAGCAGACTACGACACTATATCGCAGACAATTCCAGAATGTGAAGAGTCGGTGAAGGCTTGCGGTATTTTCCTCTTCATTTCCTCTGTTCTTCACATACCTGTTGATTACATTCTCGTATGAGATTTAATGGTCATTGTACAAGATTATCTGACTTTTGAATTTTCTGATGTCTGAAACTATCAGACGCCTCTAAGAGTGGAGACGCTTGTGAGGAGTCGTTAAGTATTTGCAACAGCATATTTAACCAGATAATGCAAAGAAATAGTGGTATAAATGTAAGCAAAGCTGAAAAACCTTTATCATTGTCACAGCTATAAGTTCTACGAAACAAATCCAAGTATGCTAAGAATCTACTTGTTTTGGGTATGTGCAGTACTATGATATTAGGAAGCAATGTGAGGGGAACTTGTGCTATGACTTCTCAAACGTGGTGACATTCTTGAACAAACAAACGGTTAGGGATGCCCTAGGAGTTGGGGACATCGAATTTGTGTCATGCAGCTCTACGGTATATTATGCTATGCTGAATGACTGGATGAGAAATCTGGAAGTGGGAATTCCTGCCCTCCTTGAAGATGGAATAAAGTTGCTTGTGTATGCCGGGGAGTATGATCTCATCTGCAATTGGCTTGGTGAGCTTCTTTGTTTCGGCAAAAAACTCATGTTGCATGTATTAGCGAGGTTAATGTACTTTCGGTAATTTTCATATTATGATGTCTCTCTATTTCGTAGGGAATTCAAATTGGGCTCATGCCATGGAATGGTCCGGTCAGAAAGCATTCGTAGCAGCACAAACTGTTCCATTCAAGGTTGCGGGTGCAGAAGCAGGACTGCTAAAAAGCTATGGACCTCTAGCTTTCCTCAAGGTTCATAATGCTGGTCATATGGTTCCAATGGATCAACCGGAAGCTGCATTACAGATGCTTACAAACTGGATGCAAGGAAATCTCGCCGTGGCTGAGTCAGCCAAAAGAGTTGCTCCCAACTGATAGCCTCAGATCCTAGCCTGAAAACACTTGGTTTTCAAAATGGTGTCTGTTGGGCAGGAATACTTATGATATACTTGTCCATAGCTATAGTTACCATGCTTGCTTTGACAGGCAAAAAATTTCCCAATATAGAGTGGATTTATACGAAAAACGGTTCACTATACTATTTCATCCTTTTTAACGGTGTTCCTTGTCTTTTGGAAATTTCACAAAAACCTGCTTATTCTTTTAAAAGTTGACAACCACACATCAAAATTGGGTAGATGATTCTTTGGAGAACTGCGCAAAAGGCCATGACTTTCTGCGTCGTTGCCAACTTGCTACACAAACACACATAAATTGGTACCATTGGCTTAATTTTTCCTAGTATATAGGCAGGCAACTAAAATGCCATCACAGATGTATCATGATTGGGCATTAACGCGTGCTATGTGCTTTGAGAATGCAGTGCAATTCAATATCGATGAAAATAACAAAAGTCAATCAGTAGTATTTGCAAGCACATAGCATACAGTAGATGAAAAACAACAGTCAAGAGCTTCTTACACCATACAATTGCCTCAAGCTCACTTGCTGGCTGAAAACCAGATCTCAATGGAATAACTTGGATCACTTGCATTAACAGCTGCACGAAACATCCCAAAAACAGAAATATAAGGTAGGTAGAAATGGAGCAACCCAACGAAGTAAATCATTACTCGAAAACGATAATTGTAGAAGTTGAAAATCAAAGCAAGTTTCAAAAAATGACCAATAAGAAATTTCTTGAAGATGAACATAAAAAGCCGGTCATGGGAGAATACGAAAGACCTAAAAAAAGCATATGGCTGCTAATAAAAAGTTGCTTTAATATTATATCTCCGAAGTATACCACATTGCAGTTGACTACAAAAGCATCAAAAGATGAGTCAGAGTGGGAACATTAAGATTAAATTTTGTATCCGCACCATTGGACCTGAGCTCAAAATCCACCTAATTAGAGTAGCTTAAAATAGAATATCGCACTGTCAAAACAAAAGATTAAAATTTGAATGGTGTTTATTCCTGCACAGTGAAAAGTTACAAACACGTAAACATTCACAGTTTCTGATGTAAATGGATTGGGGGTGTGGTGAAATTTTGAGGCGTAAAAGGTGGTTTTACCAGCAAAAGGGTTCAACTTGTACTAAAAGATATGTAGGCTGAAAAGTCTATTTCATTGATACGTGAATAAGATTATATACAATTATATTCCTTGCATAGCAAGGCAATATCCCTACAAGTTAGGAATACAACTACAATTAGGATTACAATTATACATAGACTCCAACTATATTTCTACTTGTCTAACAAAACTTGGCGAAGTCAAAAAACTCATCAGCAGAGCAACCAAACAGAACCTTGGCAGCCCTATCAAAGCATATCACATTAAGCACTTTTGTATCCGAAGCTATTGACATCTGCCAAAACAACCCAATGAGAATCACATAATTAAAAAGCAGTTCTTGGAAAGCACTTTGGAAATGAGCAAACAGCTGTCCAAGAAAAGGGTAGAGAGTTACAAGAAGGCGAAAGAGGCGTTTGGTGCGAGGCAAGCGGGTTTTGAAGGCATTGAGGCTGCAGAATTTGCAGAGGGAAGAAGGGTTGTCGGGGAGAGTCCGCTCGCAGACGGAGCAGACTCTGTAGGAGAAGCCGGTGGTGTTGTCTATTGCTAGCAATGTGCAGATCATCGTCGTTGGCTTATCAGCTTCCATGGCTCTCAGAAATCAATCGCTCACGGCTTCACCTACTTCACTGCTTTTCTTAAAATAAAGTCGTGGGGAAAATGAAAATTTTGGAAGCGGGAAGGAAAACTTTTTAAAAGTGGAAAAATCAATATCTATCTAATGTTTGCCCTAAAACCATGAGTCGTGTAAGAGTTCCATTGTGTCGTGATGAATTGGAATGGTTTGATGTATTGGAAAGATTTGATATAACTCTCCTAAGAATTAAGGTTTTTGGTAAACTTAAATAATGGGCGGTAAAGACGATTTTATGTGAGGAACGACTTGGCTATCGAGAAAAGGATGTGTTGTGATTTGAGAGAACAATGATAAGTGAATGAATGTGTACCATGGATGATAATTTACATAACGAGACATTTGAGGCCAAAACATGGTATGAGACATGTTTGGGTTAATATTTGAATATTGGGCTTGAATGAGGGAAGGTCCAAGGATACCAATTTAAATGAGGACTTGCCCGAAGCTCAACATTGAGCCCAGAGACAAACTAAAGCCCTCTCAGCCAAGGCATAGGTCATGTGCCTATGACTGAAGTGACAATTGACAGAGACGAGCTCACTACCAGCCAAAAAGCAATTTCTAATGGCATAAATGTGTAAATACATGATGACTCACTTCCCCTGAGAGCCTTCGCCTAAGAACAATGCTCTAATAGTCAGGCCAAATCGCCTATAAAATGAAGAAGAGACAATAGAGACAATGACACTCAACCAACGAAACAAACAAGCATACAAACTCTACCCTCAAGCCAGATTTGCATCCAGAAAAGCTGAAACCAACCTAGATTCATTCTTTTTAGTCATAGTCTCCTCAGAAAAGCTATTTTTGTCTAGTTTAAAAGCTCTGCTACCTTCCCTAGTGTTGTAGTATCAATTCCCTCGTATGAAACCTGTTTACCATCCATCACTTTTAGCATACAACCCCTGTAAACTCAAAGCAAGCAGGAACTGGAACTGGAACTACTCCTTATGCTTTAACCTTCGGGCAGGATGCTGTGCTTTCTATGGAAATCAATGTTAGTTGTATCAGACTCCAAAGCCAATTTGGTCTACACAATGAGGAATACCTTTAAGCTATATGTCAAAAGTTGAAGATTTAGATGTAGCCCAAATTGAAGCCTTGAACAAAATCTAAGAAGGGAAGATAGTTGTTGCCTGAGCCTATAACAAAAAAGTGAAGTTGAAAACCTTCAAGGAATGAGACTTAGTATGGAAGGCAATTCTGCCCTTAGGAGCTTAACTTAGAGGTTTTAGGAAGTGGAGTCCCACTTGGGAAAGACTTTTCAATATCAGCAGAGTGTTGGAAAAAAAGGGTTACTACTTGGCAGATTTGGAAGGAACCTTGCAAAGGCATCCAATCAATGCTAAGTTTTTGAAGAAATATCACCTAACCGTGTGGGATGTTAGAGATTGTTATATTGAGAAAGTCTAAGCATTTTAAGAAAGTCAAAGTTAGTTCTTGGATTTACCACAGTTAAAGCTTCAAATAACCAAAATGACAAGTTGATGGGAAGAAGGAAGTCATTTCATTTCAATAAGAGAAGGAAGTTACAAAAAATTTAGCTCAACAGTTTTAAATCTTTGGCCAAGGCAGATATTCTAGAGTAATATGTTTGCATAATAGTTAAAATCTTGCCAGGTTCTTCTGGATACATATTGTTATTGGCTAGTTGGGCTTCAAAGTCTTCAACTTCCTGGTTCACCTTCTTCACTTATTATATTTTCTTGTAAAGTTGACTTGCCAAAGTCATCTTCTCAGCCTTTAAAGTAGAAAGCTGCTCCTCCAACCTTTGAATCTCAGACTCTACCACCATGATCCTATCTTCCATGGCTGATCCCTCATCTACCAGCTGTTGAAGTGTGGCCGAAGTCGAAATGTGTTTTCCTTTATAACACTTCACTCTGTTGGATGCCCGTTCTACCTGCTGATGTTGATCCCTCAACTCCCGTAGATTCTCAAAGAAATTTAGAAAAGACTTGTATTGAGCCATTGACATTCACTGAGCCTTGTAGAGCTCAATTAAAGCCTTTTCAGCATCATGGAGAGCCTTGAGGCTGAAATAAGTTGTGATATCTCTTCTCATCCATTCCCTGAAGACTTGGTGCTCATCTAGAGAAGTTGAGGCTCAGAATGACGCCTTGGAGATCTTAGGCTTGTCTTAATTTGCCCGAACTCTCTGACAAGCTCGGACAAAGAAGCTGTTGCAGGGATAAATGCAAGAGGTGGCGGGAGCATCACTCTACCCCCTCCGGAGGCAGAATTAGTAGAAGCAAGTTCGGTCGAAAGAGGGAGAAGAGACCTAGAAATAGGATTGGAAGTGGTAGCATCAATCTTCTTCTTCTTTGGCCAAGGAATAGGGATCTCCGTAACCCTAGAAGCCAAGGAAGGCCTAGGAAAAGCTGTTTTATGCACTAAGGGTGGATGAGATTGGCCTGAGCCTTCGCCAGAACCCTGTTGCAATCCAAGGAAAAGTAAATTAGGAAAATAGTCTACAAACGAAATTAAAATAAGGAAAAAGAAAGAAGTAGAGTTTGTATACTTGGGTTGGGCTTTAAGCCTTGAAAGAAAGAGGAGGAGTTGCTGTTGCCTTTAATGGTTGAGGAGGATCAGCCTCGCTTGCTGAAGAAGGAGAAGTGTTGCCCAAGCCCACACCAGAAACCTGAAACACCAAGAGAAAAGACAAGTGTTAACAAGCTAACTTGTGCAATGAAGAAAATAGAATTAGAAACACTTGTATACTTGAGCGAGACCTTGAACAAAAGGATGAGGCATCTTTGTGGTGGTTGTGGCCTTAGGAGAAACCGAGGGGTTGGCCCGAAAAGCAGCCTAGGGAGCCATCGGGCTAGTCACTTCTGAGACCATTGAGTTCTCAGGGACTATTGGTTCCCCAAAAATGGTTAGTGGTGGTTAATAGGCCTCATACACTGGAGATGACTAGAAAAAGAGCAAAATAAAGTATGAATATCAGATAAGAAGAACTTCAAAAAGGAATTCAGGAAGATTTGATGGGAAGGATACTTACTGAAGTGCTATCGTCCTCCACGTAGTGTAGCATCTCCCTAGTCCTTGGATCGAACTGAGAAGTTGGAGTCACCACAAGTGTTGGAGAAAAAGTCGAATAAGTGGAAACAGAGCTCTGCCCGACTGAAGATGCATGTTCTCCAACCTTAGCCTATGAAGGAATGGAAATTGGTCATTAACTTCAAAATTTGTAAAGTCACAAGCCTTATCCAAGAAAGAAAAGAAGTATACCTTTAAAGGTTTAGCCTGAGAGAAGGAAGCATACACCACTCGAGTCAAATGAGAAGAAGCTTCGAGCTAAGAAATCCCTTCTTCCTTGGTGTCCTGTTTCAAGCAATTAGGCAAATGATTAATACAATGGTTAAAGAAGGAAAGATTTCAAATAGGTGACTTAGTGCTCAAAAGAATAAAGGCCATACTTTCAGCTCCTCAAAGATAGTGTCAAGAAGCCCCTTGTGCCTTTGATGCATTTCTGCACCAAATGGTTCATATCTTGCAGCAAGAGTAGGTCTTTTGGTTGCTTGAGGCCCTAGTTAAAAGAGAGAATGAGGTATTAGCTCATGCCCTAAAGGAAACTGAAACTATAACCAAGAAAAGAAGTTTACTTACTGGAAAACTTCTATTTTTTCCTGCCCGCTTTAACTGAAGGGGTAGGGAAGGATTTGAAGGATTTGGAAGCTTTAGAGGTTTGAGTTCTAGTCCTCTTCCTTGTTGGAGTTGCCCACGAAACAGGCAAGGTAAGTCAAGGCTCCGGCTGTTCTTCAGGCTCAAACTCCGAAGTTTCCACCACAACTGCCCTTGTTTGCCGGGGTGCCGGAGTCTCTACTTTAGCCCGTCTTTATCCTCAAATTCCTTGAATAGCTCAGCAGCGTGACTGGACCCAGCTTCTTTAGCAGCGTGACTGGACCCAGCTTCCTGTCTGGCAGCCTCAGTCGCAGCCTCCTGAACGACCAAGGCATCTGCAGCTTCTTCATCCAGCCTGACATCCATTTCTCCAGTGTTGCCTTGGGTTGCAGGTTCAAAATAACCAAGAGAAAGGTTAGTGGAGGATAGATTATAAAAGCATCATAAAGTACAAGTTAAGGTAATAGAGGCTACCTATTAGAAGAAGCTAGTTCTTCTGGTGGATCATCTCCTTCCAATTCTTAAGCTCATTTGGCTTAGGATAGGATTTGATGGAGAGTTACTCGAAAAGACGATCATGGGACTCCCTGATGTCCCTTCCATACTTCCTGGACCACTTAGCCTACTACCAAGTAGAGAATAAAGGAGTGTACTCGAAGTTTAGGGCCACAGGCTTGTGGGCAATCATGCTCAACACCTCTAAGCTACACTAAAATGCCCGAAATGTGACCTCCTGAGGAGAACAGAGGCGGTAGGAAGTTTCTCAGTGCACATAGTCGAAAAAAAAGGATTGGAATGACTTGTATGAACCCCAACTGCCTAGCATAAAAGTTGGGGTGGTAGACTTCCAGCCCGCGCTCATATCCTGTGCGGTCACTTTGCATTCCCCAAGCTAAGTCTCGTTGCTGGATGCAGTTCACGAACTTTTCCTTACAGACCGGGCCCGAAGACGTCTTAAAAGATTTGGTCTGAGAACCATGGGTATCTTCGCATAACAAGAGTACCCCACTCCAAGTCTGCCTGATTCCTGCAAACTCGGAAGAAATAGAGATAGTAGAATGTTGAATGATTGGTTAGGGATGCCTCAGCCAGAATACGGCCAGGAGCCACTCCTTTGGGGAACTCCAGGTTGGCGCCCGAAGCTCGGGGAAATACCATTACAGCCACAATTGGACCATCCAGGTTGGCCTGTTAAGGTTAGTCTCAAAGGACTCACCCTTGGTCATCTTGTACAAGAGATGATAGAGGTGGGCAATGAGGAAGAGCCCCGTGGCCACATTATCGAAGGAGTGCAGTGCCTCCACCAAATGAATCCACTCTAACTTCACTCCTTTGGATTTATTGGGGAAGGCATGCTTGTTGAGCCAGTACAAGAGAAAGTACATATGCTCATGGTCCTTATTTTCCGTGGCAGAAGGCGGGCTAAAGGTGTTCTTGGCAAAAGGGATGAAGCCTACAAATGAAGTCACATAGCTCTTAAACGTTGAATGGGTGTACTCCAGCCGACTGATGGAGTCAGAGTCGCCTGAACCTTCAACAGTCGGGTGAGATGAGGAAGACCAATCGTGGGTCACATCCACGCACCGGCTCGAGGGCCTTAGCCTGAAGACTTAGCTCATGTCAAGGACGGTCGGAGACTTGGGGCCCATTCGAAAATCAAATGTGTTGGTCTGCGCGTTCCAAAAAAGGAGAGTTGTGGTCAGAAGCTCGGGCTTGGTAATCACCGTGACCTTGGAGAGCATAATGAGCTCGTAGATGCCATTGTTCATCCACTTCTTTTTGAAAATAGGCTCAAGCTCATTTACCCATTGCGCACAGGCCTCATCCTTAATAAAGGAAAACCTCTTCGATGAGTAGACTATTTGGAGGAGAAAATGCCAACTTCGATGGAATATGGGTTGGGGGTGAACCAATTTGCTTTAGGCATGTTGTTCTCCACATCAATTGGGGCCTTGGAAGTCCAGGCAGGCCCCAGGGCGTGTACTCCTCCTTCTTTGAAGAAAATTGAAGTGTTTAGGCCAGCCCGATGGCGATGAAGGCCGTTGAGAAGACGACAAATGTTGACGATACCTTCTCCAGACTCGTATGCAAGACGAGTAGTTTTAGGTGCCATTGGATGAGTTTTGAAAATATGGAAGAAAATTGAGGGCAGAAAGCAAGAAAGAGGTTGAAGGCAAGTGAGATCTAGGAAATTTAGAAATTTTGGAAATTCGGAGGATTATAATTGCTAAGGTATTTGGCCGAAGAATTTAAGTGAAGATTATATAAGCAACAATTAGTTAACGTTGGAGATCGTGGGTTAGTGCAAAAGTTTGGTTAAAAACGACTGTTTAAAATGGTGCAAGACCCGAGTTAAAGCATGCAGTTCGTTTTAATCATCATTAAGGCCTCGGTTTGCAGACTTAACAATGATTAAAGGGGGCACTGTTTGGGTTAATATTCGAATATTGGGCTTGAATGAAGGAAGGCCTAATGATGGCCTAATGATGCCAAATTAAATGAGGACTTGCCCGAAGCTTAGCATCGAGCCTAGAGACAAACTAAAGTCTTCCCGGCCAAGGCATAAGCCACATGTCTATGACTGAAGTGACAAGTGACAGAGACTAGCTCACTACCAGCCAAAAAGCACTTTCTAATGGCATAAAGGTGTAAATACATGATGACTCACTGCCCCTGAGAGCCCTTGGCCAAGAACAAAGCTCTAACAATCGGGCCAAATCGTTTATAAAAGGAAGAAGAGACAACAGAGACAAGGACACTTAACCAATCAAACAAACAACCATACAAACTTTGTTCTCAGGCCAGATTTGCACAAGAAAAGCTGAAACCAACCTAGATTCAGTCTTTTTAGTCATAGTTACCAACCTAGATTCAGTCTTTTTAGTCATAGTCTCCTTAGAAAAGCTATCTTTTGTCTAGTTTAAAAGCTCTGCTACCTTCCCTAGTGTTGTAGTATCGATTCCCTCGCATAAAACCTATTTACCATCCATCTCTTTTAGCATACAACCCCTGTAAACTCAAAAGAGAAATGGTTGCAAGATGTTCAACCTTGCCCGATAAGGTGAAATCTTGCTAGAGTTTCTTTGTTTGTCCCCTAAATTAGTAGATTTGTTGCTTAATGTACCTTTCAACATGTATTCAAGTTATTTCCATCTATTTTCTACTTAAGAGTCTTATTTGCATCCGGATCTGATTAACTTAATAGATATGTTTTCATTAAGCATAACCCGAAATCAAGGAAATGGTCTAAAATGGCTCCTGACTCCCTTCATTCAAACATACAAGATTATGAATTAAAAGTCCTTATTTACAAGGCAAAAAAAAAAAAGAACTTAATGCAGACTTAACCCATCTGTGACAATCATTTGATAACAAGAAGTTTGAGTAACTTAGAGCGCAAGTAACCACCCAAAACACATCTATTTCAATATATGTTATACTAAGATAGCAGAGACACGCCTAGCAGTTTTTAGTTTTGATTGTGAGCCTCAAAGCCTACACCTAAGGCCCCAAAAAGGCATATTTCAAACTAACTTCAAACTTATCTTGCAGCATACCAAGCAGCAAGAGATCACCCGACAACCAACACCAACCAAAGGTGCCATTCACCCTTGGGGAGCTATGCGAGGGGCCATCCACCTTTTCCCTCAAATAGGACGTGTGAGACCTCTATGTTTTTAGTATGGATTAATGAGAGTAGAGGTGGGAATAAGGGAACATTCATGCATCATCATGGAATCATTGTTTCTAATTTCTCATGACTAAAATCTATGATTTTGTGTGACTTTCTCTAGTTTGATCTATTATTAACGATGAGGTTTATGTCCCTATTGAGTTGTGGTTTTGCTCACACCTTTATAGATATTGCAGGTATTGAACTGGAAACTTAAGGTCTTGGTACAACAGTTGGAAACTAGAAGTTACCATTAGAGTTTTCATATGTAATAAAAAGGTTTTAGACAAAAGAACAAGGAAGCTTTGTTGTATAGTTTGTGAGTTGTAAATCTTTATGTAAATTTCTCGTATCACTAGACTTCCGCTCTAGAATTTAACGTTTAATAAATGCTCTGATTTCATTTTATCTGTTTATGTAATTTTATGGCATCTTGATTATAGTTCCTATTTTTATAATTGGGATGTGATTCACACCTCACTCAAGGGAAAAAAATTATTATCCCGGGTCAGGGGCGTGGCACGTTCACCTAGCCCACCTAGACCCGCTTAGGTACCCGTCTAGACTGTCTAGGTCACAACTTTCATTTAGATAGAAAATAGATAACTTGCATTTTTTATTTTGATTTTTCATTAAATTTTAAAAGGCTTACTGGATACTTGGATGAACAATCCTATGTTTTCAATATGTTCTAATGTTTTATAATTTATATGTCATTTCAATCTGTAAATTTTATATTGCAATACAATTATTATTTTTTTCAAGTATAGGTAGACATTTATTTATGTTAGATAATAAATTTAATAAAAAATTTAAGAACTGCGTAGACCCTCGTTGAAATGCCTAGATGCTAGATTCATGTCTACTGACTAACTAGCGCCTAACTTATTTTAAAACTGTGCTTTGAAGTAGGAAACTTTTGCCTACACCATTGGAGCAAGTGTGTGTCTGCACGGCTCGTCAAAACGAACTTGCTACTCAATTCCTACACAACTGAAAATGCTAAAAGACGACAATATCTTACACAACACGTTACACGAGTTACCGACCATTTGCAATCTTAAGCACAAACCCAAAAGTTTGACGAAAAATGAATCCAAGCCCATCACGGTCTTGAAAAATGTCACCTCAAATTTGTCCAGGACTAGGAGTCCAACCCGTATTTTTGGGCTTTTAACCTTCGGTTCGCCTTTCCTTAAACTCCATCTTCCAAAAACTCAGGTAATATCAGTTCGGTTCGGTCCGTTTTATTCAGAGTTTCAGGAAATTTCTTCACTTCGACATTGAGTTTGATTTTCTTTTTCTGATTCCTGAGGTTCAAAATACAAAAAGAGTTTAAGAGTAATCTAATTGGAACTAAAACTGATAATATATTTGTTCTTTTTTGTTTAATGTAAGGGAAGTTTTTTGCTTAATTACACTAAAAAGCTCGATGTTTTTTCATGCATATTTTGGTAGGGTGGCACTTCAGATATCTTATTGGGGTTGGATTTTATTGGTGAAGATTATATTAATCAAATGGAGCTTGACAGGTATTATGGGCAATCTTTACTGTTTAATTGTTTTTACTTGTTTGTTGAAGCTGGTGAGATTTTGTGTTGCAGATTAAACTCGCCCACCACGTTTACTATGACTTTGGAAGTTTTGGGCAATGAGTTACAGTTTGCTCAGGCATGTTGTCTTCTCCTCCTTATCGCGTTTGTGTTTTTCGGATTATTGTTACGTGCCAAGAAAGATCTTTGGAATCAGAAATTTTTAAGGTTAGCGCTTTTGTTAAAAGATATTTTCCGAATGTTTACAAAGCAAGGAGAACTAACAATGCAGTGTATGGTAATTGTAGAGGGACCATAATGTACTTTCTGTGTAGCGACTGCTTTCGCTCTTTACTTTTCTGTATGATTATTTTCGCCAATCCTCCTTAGACATGTTTACTCTCTAGTCTCTACCATGGCTTGTAGGTATACTATGTTCTGTTGCATGAGTTATCCGTTATCAACTTTAACACTGGCTTTGTAATCGTATCTGTTCTAATAACTTCTTCCCTGACCGTGGAATGTTTTATCTTTTCCGTAGGATCCCAATTCAAAGCATTTGGGAACTACAGTTTGGGATGCCTCATTGGTGTTTGTCAAGTTTCTGGTAATGACTGTTACCCCCCTAGACACTCTTGTTCAACTTCCGCTCATTGGTATTTTTAATTTTTTAAGTTTAATTTTAAACTTGTTAAAGTTTGGGGCCCTTGCACCTAGTTGAATGCAACATTTGGTTATTTTAGGTACAGCAGGGATGCTTATACTTAAAATAGATGTGCTTATGCACTCATGATTTGAATTTGATCGAAAGAAAGGAAACAAAAAACGACCAACTTGTTTAGGTATTGATATTCCCATTATCATTCTAAATAATTCTGTAAATATGAAAAATTGAAGAAGTGATAAAAACTACAACTAACATATTATTGAGCAGCTGCTATTTAACTTCATTTTGGTTCCTTGGAATAACAAAGGATTATTCAACTCATTCATTTGGGGTCAAAGGCATTCTACGATTAAGATTAACTTTTTGAATCAAAAGAGGCTTTAGATGCCCCAGCTGCTCCATTGCCTAAGAAGGGGGAGCAACTACATGGGCCCTTCGTTATGTTGTTGCCATTGTTTCCCTGGGCAGAGCTGGACTTTTATTTCTCAAAAGAGCCGGCAGTCCCTAAGGCTGCTACTATGCTTTGTTTATGTCCAGTCTGTTCCGTGTAGGAAGTATTAGTGTTTCAACATTAGAACTGCACCAATTGTTTCTGGTTTTAAGTTTACGAAACTGAACTTAACCAAACCGATCGTTTAAATTGGTTTAGTCAGTTTAGTTTCACTTTTCTGGTTTTTGCTCGCAACTCAGGTAAGCTATTTTTTTTTTCTAGACTCATTTGGGTCAATCCAGGCAGCAGAGTTGAGCTGGGGAAATGAGGATCATATAAGAGCTGTTGGTCCACCATTTGACTACATCATTGGAACTGATGTTGTACGTTCGCTTAATTTCCGGTGAAAACTGAAACTTTGAATTTCTTCAGTTGTTTATTGATCTACAATGGCAAATAGTTATATCTATGGTATTTATTGTGACACGATAGTTTTGGATTTCATTGGTATTCAGTGTGAAGGATTGTAACGAATTACATCTGGGTAAGGCTGGAGTCCCCGGATGTACAGAAGGTTTTAAACAGAAATGAGCCATTAATTGGTCGACCACGGTCCAAACCATGTCCTTTCACCAAGATGAAGAGTTGAATCTTTTTGTTCTTTTAGCGTTCATTTCCCAAGGGTACTGGAAATGGAGCATCATGCCTGGATATTCAGATTGAACTTCTATCTTTAGAGATTTAAGTAATTGCTTCTTTTTAAAGAGGACAATAAAACTTTCATATGCGGGTAACTCAGTCGCACTCACTCTTGCTATTGCTTCTCCAACTCAATTTACGTACTTCCTTTAGGATCACCCGTCTTCTTTCCTCCTCCCATTTCTGATTTTCCTTTTGTTTGTTTCAGGATTCCATAATAATATCAGTCTTTCAAATGTCATATGTATGATGTTTAGTCCCTTTTTAACATTGTTAATCAGTATTAATTAAACTGTGCTGATCTATTTTCAACTTTTTTGGATTTCATGTTTATAAAGAAAATCTCTTGGAACCACTGTTGTAGACAATACATGAATTATCAGGGCCCCAGACTACAAGTTATGTATGGTACTTCAGAGATTTTAGTTTTTATTTTTATTTTCTAATCATTGTTACTGATGCACGGGTTTGTTTCAATTTTGGGAAGATGGGGTATGAGAATCGATCGACAAGCGTCCATGAGCAAATGCTTCAAATGTGGAAAAGAAACTTCCAAGTGAAAACTGTTCCAAATTCGAAGGTACAGCTTAGTTTTTGTAATACAGTATATAGAATCATAGATCCAAATACTTGTCAGTATTAACATTTCCTGCATGTGGTTTGCAAGTAAAACTCCTGGTTCCTGTGACGTGTAATCAATATCCGAATATGAGCTATGGCGTTGATTGCATGTGGTGTTAGTATATGGATTGAATTATTGATATTCTTAGGGGACAACGTATTGCAGGGTCTTGTGTCATTCATGAGGGACCACGTATGAGATTGAGCTTGGGAGAGAAGGTTCACTCTGACCTTTGATTTTCCCACATACGATGTTTTTTTTTCTTGTCAAACTCCTGCAGATGGACAGTACCTACCAACATCCAGATATTCAACTTTACGTTATGATATTAAAGCCTCCTGATGAGTTTGCAGAAACCGTAGTTGAGGTGATTGATCCGAATGAGGGTGAAGTGGAGACTGGTGCAGAAGAAGCGGCTAATGCGATGAATCAGAAAGTTGATGAAGTGGATACAGGTGCAGAAAACGCAGTTAATGTGATCGATCAGAAAGTTGATGAAGCCGAGAGTTGTAAGGAAAAAGGAGACGGTGGTTCCCTCGATGAAAAGGTTGAGGAAGACTGAGCCAGCGACAGGACTTCAGAACGGTAAACTTACTGATTGGGAAGCTAGAAGATATGGTTCGATGGCTGCACGGCTTCTTCACGACATCAAAATTACCTAATAACGAGGTTCGGTCTTTGTGATTTTTTCTGCTGCCTTGCTGCATGCGTTGTTGGGCTCAAGTACTCATCTAGTTTCTTGCTTTAGTTTTAGTTATTTAGACGTCGATATATACATACTGTTTATTAGTTCGATCGCTTCCTTCTTTTTTGTGGAATGCCATTCTCCAAAAGGAGTCTTGACGTGTACGTAATGTGTTGTGTTTTATATAGAAATTAGAATGCAATGCTATCACCAATGATCTTGATGACTTCTTACATTTGATCTTATAACACTTTATTTGGGCTGCAGAGATGTTATTTGTGTGCAAAATCAACAACTTTTAATGGTCATAAAGTTTGAATATAAGAATTGGAGGACGTGATAAACTCATTCCACTATCTTATACGTTCACCATTTCTTTGCGACTATCTTAATTCTTCAAAAAATTATTTTCTTCATTTTCTATTCCTCTAGCTTAATCATATATAGTAGTTGGTAAAAAAATTTATTAATGAAATAATTATTTTAGAAAAAAATAAAAAAACGAAATGGAAGACTAGATGAATTGGGTTCGGAGGGGTGGGATTGAGTTATCGCGAATTTGGAAATCGGGCATGAGGATGAAATTTTGGGAATGGGGCAGAAGCAACAAAACGAAAATGAAGAATTCATATCAGAAGTATCTTGACAATGAATTTTATTCCATGAGAACAAAAAAGTAGAAAAACTGATGAAGGTGTATTTACATGCAATGCAAAATATACAAACACTATATTGCAGCAATCTGAGAATGGTTGGATTCAATATGGTAATGAAGAATTTGACTGCCATTTCTGCTTGCGTGTGAGGTTGTACGAGATAAGTTGCTCAAAATCGAATATCGATCGATATATAAACCCAGGTACGAGATAAGCGGGTCTGCCCGGGACTTGTCAATAACAAACCTCAAGTACTGAGATTTTACGGTTGGAAACTGCAGAAGCCTCTGATATCCGATTGTGGTTCCGTTGACGACTTTATTCAACTTCCCCTCCTCATTGAGGACCTCAAGATGGAACTCGATAACTCGCTGTCCCATTTGAATCGGCTCTTGAACTTGCAGAACGTTGAATGACACTAATTTTTTAAGGTTCAAGGATAGAACCCATTTCGACTGGTTTCCCTCAGGAGCCCAATATGAATCAATACCTTCTTGAACGACATTACCGGGGGTGAACCAAGAATGGTTACTGCCTCCTCGTGTGCTGCTCGCGTTGATAAGGGCCGTTTTGGCCAGATTATAAGAGAATATCGACTTCCGGAGGTCATTGAATTCTTGAAGCACTTGAATATCTTCTGCAGATATGAGACCTGAAGAGTTTGGAGGTACATTGAGTAACAAGAGACAGTTTCTTCCAATCGATTTGTAGTATAGGTCAAGAAGGGTCCTGGCAGATTTTGGAACTTCCAATGAATGCCAAAACCAACCAGGCCTGATTGAAACATCGCACTCAGGTGGTACCCAATCATGCCCAAAGGGATCTCCTCCACTTGAGTATCTGTTATATAGGCCACCGTATTAACTCATAGCTTCGATACTTTGGAGAAGATAATAAAGTGCATAGAGAGAAAGGTGCTGGTTGCAGCCTCACGGGTTCTCTTACTGATCCACGCAGGATCTTTTAAGCATATATAACCAGTGCAGGTAAGTAGATGTGTGTTGTCTGATTGCATTGCATACATTTAGGGGTGTGATATCCACACACCCCTTTTTACTTCTCTCACACCCTTTTAATTTTCGGTCGTCGGATCAGATGAATTGAAGAAGATCAAAGGACATAAATTAACAAGGGGTGTAGGAGAAGTAAAAAGGGGTGTGTGGATAGCACACCCCTACATTTAAATGCATATATACATATATTGATCCAACCGCTAGAACAACAAAGAAAAGATAATGGAAGTTAGAAGAGTGAACTCACTGGTAATCAGTGTCACCAATCTTGGCATCGCTCCGATTGAAAAGGGACCAACAAGTAGACCCAGCAACACCAGCTTCATCCCCAACCCACCTGGTGTCAGGACCGGCATCAGAAAAAATGACAGCCCCAGGCTGGTGTTGGTGAATGAGACTGAACCAAGAATCAAAGAAATATTCCATGTCCTTCTCCCCTTCCCCCTTTGCACCATCCAACCAAACCTCCTTAATCTCTCCATACCTGTTCCAAAATTTATAAAAAGTTCAAAAAACAACGCCAAGTCTTTGAATATTTGTCCTAGTAATTCATCATAAATCAAACAAGAAGAAATTCAAACGACTTCTTGGAATGGCAGCATCAGCCAAGTTTTTTTTTTTTTTTTTTTTTTTTTTTTTGTTTTTGGGCCAAAGCAGAATCAGCCAAGTTGAACAACCACAGATGAATTAGAACATAAACCTTGATAAGGAATCCAAGCCCCAACAACAACAACCAGTTAAAACAAACATCGCAAATATCAAGTTGTAGCCAATAATATTGAGACAAAATACAGATCAATTCCATTTACGAGAGCACGTACAGACTGAATTGCACAGAACATGAAATTATAAACCGAAACCCATTCTTTTTACCAAAAAAAGGGCTCAGGTTGTAAATGGTAAAAACTGAGACTTCTAGTCCTAGTGTGGATAATTCTGACTTGGTTCCTCCTCTAACACTTGGAGAGGTACCCCTTTTTGCTAAAAGTGGTGTTTTTTCAGAAAATTCTGCTTATTTGTATTTGTTCGAGGAGTTGTTAGAGTGGAAATGGAGTTTCGTTTAGAAGCTTCAGGTTCCTCCTAGAATAAGAACTTGGCATGGAAAGCTTCTCACCCACTATGCAGAGGTTTAAAAGAAGATTAACTACTAGTCCTTGTTGTCCTAGAAGTCCTTCAAGTTCTGAAACTTTGGAACACTTGCTGTGCAGTTATCAATATGGTCTTAAAAGTATGGAAATGTCATGCAAAATCCTTAAGAGGTCATGCACTTTTATTCTATGCCTTCGTGATTGGATTTTATTTAATCTGAAAAGCAAGTGTACTTTACATAAGTTGCCTTGGAAGGTGGTGTTTGATAATTTTTTTGGCATTGTCAGAATGGAGGTGTAATCGTGTGTTTAATCCTAGTTTGAGCCTCCTAATGTCAGTTTCAATATCATTCTGCAATGTTCAAGGGAATGGTACGAGGGAAATCAATCATTGGGAGGTAAACCTGTTAGGGCTGTGGTCAAAATGCATTGGGGTCCTCATACTTCTGGAAGGTGTAAGCTAAACATTGATGGAAGTTTTCCGAAAGAGCCTTTTGTTTGGTTTTACTGTTACTATCAGTGTTGGAAGCATAATTGAGGCGGAGCTGTGGGGCTTATGTTATGGTCTGCAACTAACTTGGGACAAAGGACTCATAACTATTGATGTTGAAAGTGACTCTCTAGCAACTATGACTAGGGTGACTAAGGAAATTGATGTAAACCATCTCTTACTCAAATCGATCGATAAGTGCAAGAGAACCATGCTACTCATCACCTTGCTTCTATCAGAAGCTCTCTTCCTTCGGGCATTCATGTTGTTAAAGACGTTCCTCCTTTACTTTGCATTCTAGAAGATGACAGTTTCTTTGCTTTTGTTGGGGCTTAGGCTTGCCACTTCACCAAACAAAACAAAAAACACATCATGCTGAATACCGAGAATCCAGTTTACATTACACATGATTAACTCATAAAAGCACACAACTTTTAGAGCCTGTTTAGTGTCCTTCTTGGATCCAATTTTTTCGTTTTCAAAAACGATGAATGTAGCTAAATTACTTTGTACTCATTAGTTTCAGAGACAAACAATTGGATCCCAGAAGGATACGAAACAATCCTTTAGACTTCAAAATTGCTGAACACAATTCCAGAACCACACGCTAAGACAAGAGGCAAGATTGCTTAATAAAAAAAATGAAAACAAAATTCAATAAAATAACAAAAATTGCAGACAATTTAAATTACCCAATGCAGACCATTATTCGCAGATTCAAACTTACAACAAAATCACAAAACCAAGAGAAAATAATCGATCAAGAAAATCAAACAAACCCAATTCACAAAAACTCTAAATACCCCCAAAATTCAAGAAATAAATAAAAGTTACCTTGTGAGCAATTCTGTCATTTGACCCATATAGAACTCATTGTACTCCAAAGTCTTCCCATAGCACGGTTCGTGCCGATCCCACGGCGAAAGGTAAAGCCCCAATCCAATACCTGCGTCCCTGGCCGCCGCCGCCAGCTCACCAACGACGTCACCGCGGCCACTCCTCCATGGGCTGGAGCTCACGGAGTAGTTGGTGTACTCAGTTGGCCACAAGCAGAACCCGTCGTGGTGTTTGGCGGTGAGAATTACGCGCGAAAAGCCCGAGTCTTTGGCGACTCGGACCCACTGAGCGGCGTTGAGCTTGGCGGGGTTGAAGACCGAGGGGTCGACGTGGCCGGTACCCCACTCGGAATCCGTGAAGGTGTTGGGTCCGAAGTGGAGGAACATTGCCATGTGGCCGAGCTGCCATTGGAGCTGCGGGGAAGAGGGGAGGGGCAAAATGGGAAGAGGAGGTGGCTTTCTGGGTGTTTGGGAAGAAGAAAAGGAGGAAGTGAGAGAGAGTGAGAGGAAGATGAAAAGGGTAAGTTGGGAAGTTGACTTCTTCTTGTTCATGGTGGGTGGGAGAAACTGGGGGAGTTTCTCAGTTGCAGACTAGTCTTTTGTTTTGTTTCTTTTGTTTTTTTTTTTAAATATTTATTTGGATCTAAAGAGTGGCTAGTTGGGTTATGAGATGATGTTGTCGCAAAGCAAAGCAAAGAGGGGGTGGTTGTTACTTGTTAGACAATGATTAAAGGAGAAGGCATGGGAATAGAACGGGCTGACTTGAAAAATCTTGCATCACGTTTGATGGTCGCACTGAAAAAAATTTCTTCCAAATGGTATGATTACAGTAGAAAAAATGTAGCTGGAGAGTTGTATGTGTGATAGTAGTGTAACTTGTGTCATGTGGTGGGAGGGATGTTAACACAATTGATTTATATAATTATAATAGTTATATGTCGATTGATAATCAAGTATATTATGAATCGAATTGGAATCAGTGCGCAGGCCAGAGTTCATGGCCAAAGAGTTTCGTTTTCATTTTTTATGAAAATTGAATACTCATTGGCAACTAGTCTAGTTATAGGGAAAAAAAATTGAAAAATGAAAAATACAAGTTTTAAGTTTTTAGTTGTTAAAAAAAAAAAATTATTGGCACTTAAAAAAACTCATTATGCATTCTTTGTAAGTGTATTTTTTTTTTTCTATATCTAGAATGCTTGGAGTGCACAACAACACTCAAACTAAAAACAGAATTTTTTTTTTTGTTGCATAAACTAAAAACAGAATATTAAAAATGAAGTGATTATCAAACCACCATAAATTCTTCTCGATTAAAATGGGTTGGAGTCAGTAATGACAATGAGACAATGAATGAATTTACAAAACAAGTGAATTGGTTTGGTCCGACATGGCCTGTTTAGTTGGCTGATTGGTATAAGTTGTGACTATTTAAAATGGAATTAAGTCCAATCCATTGTTTGTTATGTTATAATATGAGATGAACATGATTGGACATGATAAGTTATGAATTCACAAATCATATCTTACATATCTTTACCAATCTCTATAGTCCAATTTCATCCAGTCCACCAAATTAGCCGGAAGTGTTTCATCCTTCAAATAGAGATTGTATGAGTACCGTGAGAGAGATGGGCACGGACTTGGGGGGGGGGAACTGCTGTGGTATAGCAACCGTGAGGACAAGAGTGCACCACAAAATTATTAGTAGTTTTGCTTCCATTTTGGTTTCGAGCTCATGGAGACAAAAGCCATTATTTCACCACAAAGAATTCGGCTGTATGGTTTATACAACCAAAAAAAAAAGAAAAAGAAAAAAAAAGAATTGGCTGTATGGTTTAATCAACTGTAATTGCTGCAAGTTGTGGATTGTTCAAGTGGTTAGGATATTCTTTTTCAACCCTATTCAAACTGTCCCCCTCTCCCTGATTGCTCGCATCAACTCAGAATTTGCTTCTTTTTTGTTACTTTTTGTGTCGGGTCATATTGTAGAATGTACGAACTAAAATGGCCCAAGCTTTCGACCCAAAAGAATAACAAGGCCAATATTTTGACCCACAATAAATAATAATGAGGCCCAAGCTTTAGACCCACAACTTTAATGAATGCAAGCACCCTTTTTTTTCTTTTTTTTTCTTTTTTTTTTAAAGGGTTTTGTTTAGTATAAGTAATATTCTAGACAAGAAGAGAGGAGGGTTTGAACTTGGAATCGAGTGGGTTGAAAAAGAATGCCCTAATTCCAGAGAAATTCACCAATTACTTTGTTTTAAAAGCTTTAGCGTGAAAAACTTCTCTAGGCTTTAGAGACTAGAGAGAATGAAAATTCTCGAATACATATTAAATTTGCACATCTAAGTTACACAATGAAACAAGAGTCGTTGGAGCACTGTTTGGCCAATTAATCTCATGGTTTTTATTCCATTGTGTAAGTTAAATGTACAAACTTGATGTGCACTAGAGAAAACCCCATGGCCTAGAGAGAATATAAGAATCATGTTTTAAAAGGAAGGTTGAAGGTGAAGGATCGATGGTGCCATGAAACATATTCTTTGGAGGTGGGCCTTAAACCTAGAGGAAATTTACCCCCAAATCAAGTCGGGGACGAGTGTGAGGAGACACTACTTTTGCTCAAAGATCTTGGATACTGCCATGCATGACCTAGTGTATGTAGCCTACCCACGACTCTTGTCCGACGGTACATATACAAATCGTCAAATCCTTCTGATAAAGTGTTGCTGTTAGCATGCTTGCAATATGTACCTGCTGGTATAGATTTGGAGGCATAAATCGATTTTGTTGAGCAAGGATAGCTTAAGATCGTAGTCAAGAGTATTTAAACATTGACACAAGGTTCTTTATTGTTACTCTTCTTATTCTCTAAAGTTTCTTGTATATAAAAAAAAATCAACATATTGAGGACAAAGTTTATATGAAATTTCTGGATTATTATATGATGATATTTTAACTTTCCGTATACACACACACACTCTAAAAACAACATGTCTTATTTTTTATATTTTTTGAACAAATTATTTCTCATTAATTACAAGAAAAGTTAACAATAGTGCCACTAACATTCGTTGTACAGAATGAGGTGGGTATAGCGTGAATAAGCTATTGATAAAGTCTTACGCACCTTATTATGTACAACTAATATAGTGGCTTGTCAACTTTTCTTGTAGCGATTACACCGTTGGCTTTACTTCTGTCTGACTCGCAGAAAGAAAGAGTACGCTAGCTAGCACGCTAGAACTAAATGGAGTGCCTTCAAATTTAGGAATTGACATGAAATTATAATAAAGCTACTATTGTTTGTTTAGACTATCACACTCCAAACATGTATACCAATACTTGAGTTGAATAAGAATTGAGAAATGTAAGAGAGACCATCTATTTAAATCATATATATATTGTAAACCATATAACGTGATTGTTGATAATTAGATTATTGTTAAAGTATTGATTAATGTGCTTATTTCATATTGATAACAAATCACATGGTTTATAATTTTGGTCTAAGAAATTAATCTACCTAGCATTACTTATAAGAATGAATGGAAACAAATAAAATAAATGGATTTCAAACCATATTCATTGCAATTTGCACAGAGTTTCTAATCCTTTATAGTAAATTTATCCTTCTCGGCAAATTTAAAAAATTCCCAACCAAATGAAATCTAAAAGTTTACTGAAAATACATTGATCCAAAAACATGGTGTAGTTGGTCAAATTAATAAGTTCATGATTCAGTACATATTCATACTTAACTAATGAACACAATCAAATGAGTTGCTTCTTTAACAGCTTCAAGCTTACAACAACGCATATTCGGTCACTACTAAAATTTGAGGAATTCATAGTTATAGCTTTTCAAGTACGAATTCCTACTATAGAAAAAATTCAAATTAACCTTCTTTCCTACCACAATGTCAAACTCCCTAACTATATATACACCAACCTCAACAACCCCACAAAAGGGTGTAAAAGATGTACTTAAACTTGTTTAATAAATTGAACAACATGTTGACCAATTGAAAATGATGTAGCACAACTTGGTAGTTCATTTGTTTTTGGTATTTCTTGATAAAAAAAAATGTTACGTTCTCAAAGTTATAATAGAATACTTCAAACTTTTTAACAGTTCAATTTAATAAAAAATTTAATGGTTAAAAAACTCAAAATATTTGAGACTCCTCATGAAAATCCCTTCATTGACATACAAATTCTAGCTCCCTAAAGAACACAGATCCTCTCCGGATCTGTGCAACCGGAGCCTAGCGATCAATAGATCCGGATCATTGAAATTTGATCTAATGGTTATAATTATTATAATTTTTAGAGAAGCTTCCTGTTTATAACTGTTTGATCAAATTTTAATAATCTGGATCCATTGATCCCAGGGCTCTGGTTGCACAGATCCGGAGAGGATCTGTGTTCCTCCCTAAGTGCCACGGAGAGATTGACTGATTGATTGCTTTTTCTTCCTCTTCCCAAACTCTGTAATCCATGAAAGTGAGAACCAAATCTCAATTCTCAGCAAACCAACCAACCCCAAATACTGCCATGAAATTCTACAGCCAAATCCCACTGCCTCCTTCCCTCCTTCCGTCGCTCTCCGAGCCTGGCTCCCTCATACCGTCATACGACCTCATTAAAAAAAAATGAGAGATTGAATATCACGTACAAGTAACGACCGCAGTAACAAGAAATGCTAGAAAACTACAGCCACGGGGGACACGAAGACCGATGCACCAAATAAAGACACGTTTCGTGCGGTGAGGCCGCAGAGCGAATCTTGAAAAAGATACTTCCCGCCATGGCTGTCGCAACTTGTGACGTCACTAACCAGACAGCGAGGTTGCTGATAGGATCCCTGGAGCGGAAAATCCCAGTTAAATACAATATAGGAGAAGAACTCCTTTTGACTTTTATTGTCTACCCTTCTTCCGTGTTCTATAAGCTGAATAAGTTGCTAGAATACAGTAACATATCCTATCTTGCCTCAACGGGAATATTACCAACTATCAATTCGTTTTTTATATAAATTTTTGTCTAAATTTAAGGAGTTGTTAAAGAAGGCAATCTAGTTCACGTTCGGTTCTGCAAATATGACCCTGCAATCTTTGCTTTAAAGTTTTATGGAAATGTTTTTGTGATGGATTATACATATTTTCAATAAACGCATGAGTTTTATGGAAATATTTTTGTGATGGTAAGAGCTAGTACTATTTATCTATTATACTAAATGACATGCTAAAACGGTATTACGATTCCAAATCAATGATAATTAAAGTTATGAAACCAACTCGAGCTTATTAGTCACTGCATGAGAAATTGTTACGTGTTATAATAGAAGTAAATTTGATATGCTACGTGAGTCATGCTGTTCGTATGAAAAACCAGCAGTTTTAGTTTGGATTGATTTTTAATTATGTGGGTTATATCTTAAGGAACTTGAACTGTTAACTTAGTGCGTAAAAGCAAACCCTAGTTAGAACAAACTAACACTAGTGTCATCTCCTATACATACATCTTTTTTCTCCCCAGCCACACACAAGGACGATGCCCATCAATCTTTGCTCCATTCTATTCTTCAATGGACGCAGAAAAAATACTTATCTTTCATTTGAGATCTCCGATATATGCTTTCTCGGGTACTGTATATCTTGATTATGCATTGGTAAATTTAAGGAAATGATAAATACACATTTTTTTCTTCTTCTACACACTTCCATTGGATTATATATGTCCATTATTTTGGCTTAATTTATTCAAATTGATGGGCAAAAATAAATAAATGTGTGAGCATATACTCCATTACTTAAGCTTAGAGTTTAAAATCCTTATTCGATAGTCACTCAGTACTACGGTCTGGTGATATTTTTTTTTATTGTAAGTGAAAGGTCTTAGGTTCAAATCTTGTAGATAGGGAATTTGATATCAAATTAGGTTGCCCATTGGTGTGGCTTAGCCGAACTCTTCCTCCCCTTAGTATAAAATATATCATTGTACTAAAAAAAATTCCTATTCGATATTTTGGCCCCCTAATTTTGTATTCAATTTTTTTGCAAAAAAAAAAAATTGTATTGAAATTATATAAAGAAAAGTAATAGAATTATTATTAACACTTCAAAATATTCATCATGCGCTTCTTTCTTCTTTATTTTTCTTACTAAATTTGAGTGCATAATGACTTTATAGAATGAAAATAATAGCCCTGAAAAATAAAACTCATTTCAATTCCTAGTAATGCAATGATGATTGCAATACCTCCCACAGTTACGACGGGTAGGGATAACTTCCTAAATTAGTGTTATGGGTCGCACAATAGAAGGTTTTAGAGACAACTCAAAAACTTATGACCGCTAAAAGCTTCAAGTATTATCAAATGGCAGCCCCTATAAAGGAAGAAATCTTAAAAAAAAAAAATTAAATGTGGATTTGTTGTAGGACTCATTTCACATTGAACTTCAACAATCTCAGCCGGCTATTTTGTAAGTCTCGATTCATAGATTACAATTAAATTTCAATGTTTATTCAAATATAGTATTCGTCAATTTCTTTAAATTCAATTAGATGCCTAAAATATTTCTAATTTGGCTAATATTTTGCAAGAATGATCTATGAGATACAACTTAAAAAAATAAATAATTCCAGATCGTTGAAATTCGATGGAGATCCCTTCCTTAAAGAATCTATATATCTAAATGAACCTAACATTTTAGAAGGACTCTTCACTTGTTATTAAATTTATAATTGTTAAGCATGCAACATTTGTCTAACTTAGTTTACCAGCCGTTGAGAAAGTGATGAAGACAGAAAGCATGCACGTCCAAGACTAAGAGTCGGTCAATGTAGATAATGACACTTGTCTCAATAATTTTTTAATGTTGGTGGGCGAATCGTTAAGAGTCTGTTGATTTAGACTCAATCAACACTCAACACTCAACAACATAAATTAAATGTTTTGGTAATGTCTATTGAATTTATTATGTTAGAGTTGAATGGTTTTTAAGTAACGAAATTGGCCATTAAATAAATAACGAAAACAATTTTAAAAATTTTGATTAAGTGCATTATTTGATTAAATTATACATTTTGAATTTGAAATATTCTTGCTCACTACCCTCAAGTGATGGTGATGTTCAATATCCTATTTATGATCGTTAAATGAGTTTAAATTTTGACATCCGTCTAGTTGATAGACACAAATCACAAAATTTAAACTCATCTAACGATAATAAGTAGAGTAGTGAGTAAAAATAAAATTTTGAATTTTGAAAGCATGCAATTGCTACCATAAAAATTTGAATCCATAAGAAACAATGTGTCAGACATAAACCTTTTTTTTTTTTTTTTTTTTTTTTTTTTTAACAAACGATGTCATCACTAAGGGGGGAGGGTGGACTTAGCCTTACAATGGGCACTTAGACTATCTTTAACCTAAGGGTGAAAATTTCCAAAAATTTCGTCCCTTATTTTTAACTATTCATCTATATATATGAGGTTAGTGATAACTCTCAATGATATGTCGGTGACAAACAATGAAGAAGAAAGGAAGAGCAGGAAAAACTTAGAGAGAAAGAAATGTGAAAGATTTGTTATATTGCAAGATAAGATTCTTCTATGAGTTGTACAAGGGGTTTATATAGGAACCATACAATGACTTATTACAAAACTACCCTTAACAACCTTTAACCAACTAGACGAATACAAATATGACAAGTGTATGTATATAGCTATTACTCCCCCCTCAAACGAAGTTGGGAATGTCATTGCTGAGTTTGCAGTCATGCAAAGAGAAACCATGGAAAAACGGCTCCTCAGAAACTTCATAAAGTTGAAGTAATAAGTGAAGAAGGAATGGCAACTGAGGGCGATGAAGACTGAGCAACAGACCCCAAACCAAGAGCATGATAGTGCTTGACAAACACAGGACCATGCAATCCTTTAGTAAATATATCAGCAACTTGTTCATCGGTTAGGATTACTGAACTTTGATATCACCTTTTTGAACTTTCTCCCTAACAAGTGGTAGTCAGTATCTAAATATTTAATCTTGGAATGAAACACAAGATTTGAACAAATTGCAAGAGCAAAAATATCATCACACTATAAGCTAGGAGGAGAAGACAAAAGTTGATGAATGTCTTTAAGGAGTGATCTAATCCAGAACACATCAGTTGCACAATAAGCTAGGGCTTTATATTCTGCTTCAGTGGAGATTTTGGACACAGTAGATTGTTTCTTAGATTGCCACGATATTGGATTTGTCCTTAAGAACACCACATAACTTGTAATAGACTTCATTGTTTTAATATCAGCAGCCCAATCAGAATCTAAGAAACCATTAATAGAGATATCTTCACTCTTTGTGTACCTCAGACCACAATCCAGAGTCATTTTCAAATATCTTAGTGTGCACTTTACCAAGTGAAAATGTAAATAAATGGGATTTGTCATAAATTGACATACCATATTGACTGAATGAGCAATATCTAGGCGAGTAAATGTTAAATATTGCAGAGCACCTACTTGACTTCTGTAATGACTTGGATCAGATAATAGTGTACCTTCTGCAACAAAAAGTTGGGTGTGTGGTTTAGATGGTGTTGAAGTAGGCTTACAATGCTCCATTCCTGCTTTAACCAACAACTCTTCAGCATATTTAGATTGACTAATGAACAGAGAACCAGATGTAGTGCCAAAAATCTTCATTGTTTTCAATTCTGGATATTTCTTATACAACACACTATACGGAGATGACATCATCAAAGACTTACAGGGTATTCGATTAATGAGAAACATAGAATAAGCACATGAAAAGTACCAAAACTCCAAAGATAAACCAGCTTCAGTTAGCAAGGTGATAATAGTTTCAACAATATGTTTATGCTTCCTCTCAACAATTCTATTTTGCTGAGGAGTGTAAGGACATGACAACATTGGAACAATTCCTTTAGCAGCAAGAAATTCTTTAAACATTATACTGACGTATTCTCCTTCACCATCAACTTGTAAGCACTTTATACATATCCCAAATTAAGTCAGCACATATTGATAAAATTTGACAAAAATTACAAACACATCAGATTTATTACACATTGAAAATACCCAAGTGTATCTTGTATATTCATCCACAAAGAGTACATAATACCTAAATCCATCTAAAGACTTGACAGGAGAAGGTCCTTAAACATCTGAGTGAACCTTTTTAAATGCAAACAAACACTTCTCAGTCCTAGTTGGAAATGGTATTCTTGACATTTTTCCTTGAATACAAGAACTACACATACTATGCAAATCATCTATACTACTGAAAATACTAGATTGGTGAAGCATTGAAAACAAAATTTTAGTGGAAGGGTGCCCCAACCTTTGATGCCACAGATTAGACTTCACCACTTTTCCCAGCAAAGCAACAGAACTGGATGTAGTTGACTGGATTCCTTCAGCTTGGTGAAACACAGGAATTTGAAATAACTTTCTTGGCCTACTCTTTCCTTGATACAGTATCTCATTTGTCTTCTTGTCCTGCATAAAGAAATTACATTCATCACATATGAACCAACTCTTGTTATCTACACAAAGTTGTTTAACAGACATTAAGCTTCTAGCAATATGAAGCACAAGAACAACATTATTAAGAATTAGAGAATGATCCTTTGTCTGAAGTGTAGTACACCCAACACTCTTGATTGGTAAATGTGTACCATTGCCAATAGTGATCTTGTCATCGCCTTCAAATGGTATTGCTTGTGTAAGCCCACTAACATCAACAATCATATGGTATGAAGCTCCAGAATCTACAATCCAAGCGTCATTTGGAAATAACTGAGAACTTTGTTGAATAGTCATGGCATTCATAGATGATGGTGGTGGTTGACCTTGATACACATAGTTCCCTCGATAATAGCAATCAAGAGTCAAGTGACCTCTCCATGGAAACAATTGGCAGTAGTATGTCCCATTATGTTACAGATATGACACTCAATGACAGTATTCACCCTTGTATCAGTGCTACCATATCAATTTTACCAAACTAGCCTGCATTATTTAAAGTTTGTCTAAATCCACCATAATTGAAATTTCTCCCTTTGTAACCACTATTGTTTTTGGAACTATTTGAGCCTTTGAAAATGTTACCATTTGGAGGCCTAGAACCATTATTGAACCCAAAATTAGAAGACTGATTTCGAAGACCAAAGTTAGGACCAGCATTACCAACAAAACCATATCCATATGGAGGCAAAGGAAAATATGGAGATGGTGCAGAGGGCATGGGGAAAAATGGTGGTGAAACAATAGGATAATCTGCCTAAAAAGTAGAGGCTCCAGGATTTTGTGGTGTTAGTGGCAACTGTTGAGGTGTACCAAATGGAATTTGAGTTAAGACTCCCCTAGTTGTTGCAAGAAGATGACTATGATACTGTGGATTTGAAGAGGAACCAGATACCATAGAAAAACCAGAGCTAGACCCCTGAACATACATTGCAGACATGTTGTGTAACAGTGTATTAATCTCCCCTTCTATCTCCTTCTCAACTAGGGATGGGCAAATACCCATTGGTTACGGGTAACTGCGGTTACCCGCCCATTTAAATTAAATGGTTACGGTTATGGGTAACCGTTTAGATAAATAAACGGTTATGGGTATAACCGTTTACCCGCGAAATTTAAATGGGCGGTTATGGGTATTAACCGCGGTTATAAACGGATCATCGTTTACCCATTTATTTTATATATGTAAAATTAACACAAACTATGTTCTCGATCCAATAATACTTAGCACCCAATAAATTAGCAAGGAATTCATCGGTCCTTCTCTCAATAACACTGCTACAGTAATGATGATTCTCATCATCAAGGAATTCGCCAAATTAATTTAAATTCCTTGCGAGTAACTGTGAAATTGACAGAAATGCTTTGACAAAAATGTCTTCTAAACAATTTTTGTAACCCAATAATACTTAGCAAATATTATATTTACCTTCATTGGTAATAGTTAAAAATATCGTCCGTAAACTATTATTTCAATTATTGGAATGGTATAAGCACTTAAAAAATTAAAATACGGAAATGTATGATGAATGTACCTATAACGGTGTTTAATTGTCAAAAAAAAAAAAAAAATTATGACAATATTTTTTTAATTTTCAAGTTGTTAAAAAGCATGTAGATGGGTGAAAATGGGGTAATGGTAAAAAAAGAAAGAAAAGATAAACGGGTTAAAAAGGTTAAATGGGTAAACGGGTATTAAACGGTTACGGTTAAATGGGTATGCGGTTATGGGTATGGTTAACTATTTATAAACGGTTATGGGTATGGGTATAACCGTTTAGGCAATTACCCAATGGGTAAACGGTTATGCGGGTATGAGCATAAACGGTTATGGGTAAATAATCGCGGTTACCCGCCTGCCATAACCGTTGCCCATCCCTATTCTCAGCCCCAAGTAGAGCTATGCACGAAATTCTTTCAAAGTAAATGAAGATTCCCTAGCTAGAATCACAGTTTTTATAATAGCATACTATTTTGGCAGACCAGCTAAACCAACAATCATCACATCATTATCAGAAATCGTTTCCCTTGCAGCACTCAACTGATCCCTTATATTCTTTAGTTGAAGCAAATGCTTATCAATTGAATCAGCACCCTTTTGAATCGTATGTAACTCAGTCTTAAGATGATTAACCCTGGATTTAGAAACAAAAGCAAACCAAATTAGCCCATGCTTCACTAGCAGTTCTACAGCCAAGATCATATTCCATTGCTTCATCAAACAATGCAGCAAGTAACAAACTAAGCAAAGCCATATTTGTTTACTCCCACTCAATATAGGCAGTAGTTAATTCTTTGGTGATACCTAACTTTGTAGTGATGACAAATTTAGGTGGATAGACAGTAGTCCCATCAAAATGGCCAAAGAGTTTGTAACCTTTCAACATAGATTGAAACTGAAAAGCCCATTTGGCAAAATTATCCTCTTTCAACTTTATAGTAATCATCCCTAACAAACCATCCACTTTCACAGTTGAAGAATTCATGATGAATTTGACAAATCAACACTTCAATACAAGAAACAGCAATTGATATGCTGAACAAACTGTGGCACAAAACCAAACAATTCACAAGTACAGAAAGATTGACACTTTCATACCCTAGAAGAGAGAATGACACTTTCGTATCTGGCAAGAAAGAATGACACTTTCTTGAATATGATTTCACTTATCTGTGAGAATGACACTCACAACAACATAATTCGCATTCAGAAATTAGAAAACCCCCAAATTATATACTGAAAAACCTATCACCACCATACAAAACTTCTAATTAAGTGTGAAAATAACTCCCAACAAGGTAATAAAAGACTGAACAGAAACAAAGAAACGAGAGCACATGCACCGATTCCACGATTGAAGATTGGAAATCCAAGAAATCAAGATCGAACCCAGATTAAGAAACCGTAGGAAGAACCATTTTCTCCAACAACCCCAATCGGACTTGTAACGAAAAAGTTACGCTTAGTTAAAGTGAGTTAACAATAGGTAGATTTTGTATACATGCGTGTTAATTATTCAGCGTTTGAAAACGATTATTTTTTATAAGGCACGTTAGATATCGCGTGATTTCTGCTGTACAAAAACCCTATCATTTTTCTCTTTAAAAATCTGACTCGTGCCTTGCTTTTTCTCACCAACCAATTAGCTTTTCTTCTCCAATCAGACTCACTCTCTCTCTTATTTTTTCACCAATCAGAAAACCTCATATCTCTCATCTTCTCATTCTCTCTCCTTCACCATGACTCTCTCTTCTCTGCAACAACAAAGAGCAAACATCAAACCTCACAAATCGAGCTTAAAATTACCACCATCGTATTCCTCTCATCCTCATGAACCCATATGTACCAACCAATCACGAAATGGACGAGTTTTGAGTGTCCAACTCGAAGCTCTGACTTGAGTGGAATTTTTCCAATGTGTTTCCATGTGGGTTACAAAGTTTTGGGAGTTTTGGAAGTATCTAGGCAACTCCCCGTGGCCACTAATCTAAGTTGGGAAATGAGCCAATGTCAAAACACACGGTTTCAAGGAGTTGGAATTTGACCCGAGAGCTTCAAGCAATTTTCGGATAATTTCCGTCCACTTTTTGGACTCTTGAAAGGTATAGATTTGTTTTACTTCTCATGGGCTTCAATTCCATATAAATTTTGTTGAAAATGGTTAAGAATTAACAAAGTTTTGAATTTTTTTTTCCAGAAATCGGCAAACCAGATGGCAGCACCGGTGCACGGCGAAGGACTACCGAAGAAGAAGATCAAATATTCCATCTAAGTTGAAGGAACATTCTAACCCTGTTAGGTAGCGTTTTTAACTAACGTCGTTACTGTTTAGCGAAATATTCCGTCAAGTGAGACGGAATATTCCCTAGGTCTGTCAGCTTTTGACTTGCACGTGTGGTCGTGGGCTAGGCAATGTATGAAGGCGCGTCCGGCCTCTGGTCACTATGTGGTCGACGTGTACAGGTCCGTGACTTCGTGTAGAATGTTTTCGTATATTTAAACCCTCCGTTTAAGCAAATTATAGGGGTTTTTCCTAGCCTTTTTGTTTATGTCCTTATTAATTAATTAGTTTAGTTATTTCCCACATAGGTGAGATTATCCCAAAGACGTATGAGGTCAAGCAAGGCTAGGAGGCTACGATCCGATCAATGAGTGGGCATGTATATATATATATATATAAACTTGATAGTTTCCACAAATGCTTTTGGATTGATTTATGCCTATCATGCCATGCTTTATTTAATTTTAGAAATGTTATTACGTGGTTGAGATTTATATATTGTCATGGCATGTTCATATGCATTTTACCTGATCATCATACATTTCTACACCCGGTGTTAGTGCTTGCCCATGGCCAGTCTTTCACGTGTATGTTTAGATCCACACCGCACGCCCGCCTTGGATCCAAGTAGGTGCCATTCCTGTCGTACAAGTTACAATCGACAACTCCGACTTGTACGTGACCTTGAATAGCTCTAGTCTTCAAGTGATTGTAACACTAGAGCGTATATTATGATTACACCCAATCCTGTTCATGTTAGAAGTCCTCTACATGAACTCGTGTGTTAGCATAGATTGATGAGCACCTAATTTTATTATGTTACTATTGAGATATTGTGATTTGGCGTATTTCTAGATTTATTGTTGATTTACAGTTGTTTTTATACTTATACGTAATATGATTTTCTGGAAACTACACATGTTTTACGGTGAGGGATTAGTATGTTCAGAAAATAAATGTGTTTTATAAACCTTTGTTTTTGCCCACTCACCCTTTTGTTTTTCACCCCTCCAGGTCCTAGTTAGCTAATTTATTATGTGGCGTATAAGGAATATCCGACGGTTTTGACATATTCATAAATAATGTAGGGACTTTTCCCGATTGTGTAGTAAGCACTTAAACTAGTTTCGACTGCACACTTTTATGTCATCTATGCTCTGAACACTTGTGTTTATGGGTTCTGCCCACTACTACGCACTCACTACTTTAGAATAATTAATTGTTAGTTTTGGTTTAAATTTACTCTTATTTTCATGCTTCACATTCCTATTTGGTTACGTCACCTTCGGGTGATGGCCAACATGCCTCGATTCTGGTCAGGATGTGTCGGTTAAAAGTGCCACTGTTCTCATTTTCCACTTCATGATTACTCTCGGATATAAGCGACAGTAATGCTTTGTCATCCGACATCATTTAAAAAGGTTCTCAAAAATTTCTTATCCGACAATATATTGTATAAAAGCGCCACCAGTCTCCAGCACATTAAGCCAATTTTGCAGTAGTGTGGAGGAGTGGGTTAAGCCTCACAATGGGCTAGCAATAATGTGATTCAAATTCGTCTTTGGTGAAAATCAAACCTAAAGTCTCTCACTTACAAATGAAAAAAAATATCTCTAGACCGTAGTACTAAGTGACTATAGCATGCTTCTTTATTATATGTAAGTATGTGCACTATTGATATAATTGTTGGCCCTCTAATCTCTGTTTTGCCTTTTTGTTTTTTTTTTTTCGTTTTTTTTTTTTTAATTTTGAGTGCATGTGAAGACTTGAAAACTATGCCCTAAATTAAAAAAAAAAAAAAATTATGAGCTTGTATCATGCCCATATAAACCCATTCAGAAGGTTATTAGGAAACAAAGATATATGCTACACAAGACTGCATTTAATTAATTACAGGGCATTTTGAGCCAAGCCCAAAAAATATCATCTAATTTCAGATCAAGTTCAATTTCATTTGATTTTTTAGAATGCCCCTTTTGTACCTTAAAGTAAAAATAAAAATAAATTTAATTTCTTAAATTTGAATTTTAAAATTCCTTAATCTACTTTCTAATAAAAAAAAATTAAAAGCCCCATAGAACAAATAGGATCAGTTAATTAAAAAAAAAACATTGTGAAGATAAAAAGTTAAAAACCTGTGATCTATAATATTTAATTAATATGTAATAGATATATAAAATACAAAAACATGTGATGTATACTAAGAACAAAAATCTATGTTATAAGTAGACAAACAAAAGTATTGCCAAAAACCTCCAGATATACCTACTATATATACAGGAAGACAAATACTTTATACCTATGAAGCATATATACTCTACTTACTATATAAACAAACAAAATAAACGTAATATGATGAATACACCTAGCAAAAAGTTTCTTAAAAAACGTCATGAATACACGAGAATCATGGGAGTCTGCAATTCGTGGAAGAAAGAAGAAAATTTTGTGGAGGAGGAGGAGGAGGACAAAAAAGATGGAACGAAAAGAAGAAGAAGAAGACATAAGAAAAAAGATGGAAGAAAAGAGGAAGAGAAATGCTAAGGAGATCTTTTAAAAATGGAATTTTTTATAAACTATCTGTCATCTCATATTTTTACTACGATATTTAATAATATTGTTAGGTTGCATAAAATCCATAGAAAGTCTCAATCTCCTTAGCCTTTCTCTAATAGGAAATGAATCTGTACAAGATTCAATAACGAAGAAGTAGCCCTTTCTCTCCCTGACTACACAAAGGGTGAAATTCTCTCTTGTTTAGTTCACAAACTCGAGAGAAGTACATCAATGAATTTTTATGATTGTTATTTTGATTATCATCTGGTCATGCAGATCACCGGTATTAATTTCGAACAAACAAAGTTAATTAATTATTACACCCAAAATGACCCTAATGTACACAAAAAAAAAAAATTAAATAAATAAATAAAAGCCTATTCTATGGGATTTTTTAATTTAGGGGATCAAAATTAATTCACATATAATTTATATTTATCTTAATTAACACAGGAGGTCAATGAAATTTATAACACTAGTGCCCCAAACCAAACAAAATTATAAACTAACGGGTGGATACAGTATTGAGTTTCTACCCATGCGTCCTGGGTTCGAAACTCCCAATTCTCCTAAATTATTGTAATAGTTTCGAACTCTCCCATTCCCCGTAATAATAGTGAAGCTATATATATAATAATAAAAAAATATTTAAAAAAAAAGCAGCTAGTGCCCTTACTGTAACCTTCTTTAAACTTTCTTAAACTTTCTATCATCAAGTAGAATTACAACTCTTTATATTTATGTATGAAAAAAATTGCAATATAATAGGGTTACATTAATCTCTATTTGGAGTTGGAATCCGACATTCATTACAATTCGAAATTACATTCCCATAGTACATACTACAATTACGAAGTGGATTATGAATTAATTAAGCATAGTTTGTGGAGCCAAAAATAATCTTAAAAATCATGGAGGCGACGCGTGGAATTTATCCTGAAGAAGACAAAATTGCCCTCATTAAATGGTCAGGCACGCAAATATTCACATGTGCAACTTAGCATCCCTGAAAGTTCAAGTATCAAACTACGACTGCTCAAAGCTCATCTCATGGAAAAGTCAAAGGCAATAAAGATATGATTAATTACTAAATCCTATCTTTAATACATTCTAATCAACTCAATCAAGTACGGAAGCGTTATCATAACCAATCAAGGATATTTCCACCATCATCCTAATATATTATCTCCTAATTATGATATTGGGAATATTACTTCCTCATTCATCCTATATATGGATGACATGACATTGACCAATGGGAAGTCGCCATGTGTAGGGAAAGACCTTACACTTAGGCCGGCCACCTCCCTACAAATAGCTTATCTCCACCATACTTTGGTAAGCTTTTGCTACGCATAAACACTCACTTTTTTCAGAGACATTGACTTAGGAATCAAAGATCCATTGACCAAACCCCTAGCTCGTGGGCACGTGTGTTTTGGTTCTTGATCAAATGTGTTATTTGTTTTGTAGGTACAAATTCGTCGAGATTGAAGACGACAAATTTTTACAACCACAAAGTCTAACGCTTACATTTATAGTTGGCAGCACATCTTTCAAAATTTAAATATTTTTTCAATAGGTTATAGTTTCAGACTCTGCATTGCAGTTTTCGTTATACAGTTGTGCAGATTCAGACTTTACATTGCAGTTTATGTTTATTGTAGCCAAGTTATTCACATCTTAGTTATAATGGGCATAACAAAATGTGAGTCCGCGTGTGTGTAATGTATATGTGCTCAAACGTCAGACTCACACATTTATCAATCTAATGAGTGCTCAACGTCAAGCATTAGTAACTTAATTTACACGTCACATTTATACAAAAACTAGTCCCATAGCATTTTTAATGGGCTCCTTAAATGAACTCCTAACTAAATTTAGCGAGAATATGAAAAAATTCATCTTCAATCACACATTCATCTTCTAAGATAGGGATTCTCCTAAAAGCTCCTAACATTAATTACTGATATTCTAATAATACTTTAAATAAAAACTCTATTCCTACTAGTTATTAACTACCTAAACTAGAGTGTATGATTGGAGTATATTTTTAAGGGGAGCTCCTAAACTAACTTTATGGTATTTTTAGCTAAAATTTAATTAAAAAATAGAGAGCATGATTGAAGATGCTTTCATATATGAACCGTTCATTTTTTAGGTCCTCATTCATAGATCAACTAGTAAAAATCGAAAATTCAGTTAACCCTTTAATTATTATTATGATTGTTTCATTATTTATTGTCAACATTGTGTTTGTATGTATATTACGTCGTCATTAGATGACTGAATGATTTCTGATTTCAATAAATATTTATACGAATAATCTTTCAACAGTAATCTAAAAAATGATATCGGTTTAGAATATGAGAAATTTCGGAGAGTGGGCCCATTTTAGTGGTTAGTGTCGTATTAAATTATTAATTGATTAGTGCTTGAGCGTTATTACTAGTCAACTATAAACTATTGATAATGATATTTATTTGAAGTATTTGCATTAAAAAAAATGCAATTTTTTTGTCAATGGTCTGAAAAATTGTCAATAATTAAAATTGAACATAAAAGATCTAACAGTTGTGAAAATTAAATCTAAATTATAAACAAGCCGTAGCACTAAGTGCTACCTAGCAATGAAGATGTTATACATATAAAATCACTATTTTTTCTTCTTTTATAAACATGTAGAGTAGTCATCATTCCTGTGCCAAACAATTTTTATTTTTTTGGCTTGCAAAATCATGTATCTAGCTGGCTAGGTAGGGTCCCTGACTCCCTCGTCCAAGTGATCCATTATTAGGCCTCTATTCCTATGGGTCACTCAGAAACCCAAATAGCGAGCCTACGTATACCCCAACTAAACTATGGTCGATGCATCCCATTGAGGAAATGCTACAATGTACGAGAACTATCTCTGAAGATTGTTTGCCTTTTTAAAACTAGTTGTGTCAATAGCTATGATGCATTGTCAATCCAAGGAGGTGGCATTGATTAGTGTCTACGGTCCGGGCACCTGGTCAGATGAATTTAAGGGTAAAGAATCTGATTGATGGGTCCAAACTATATCATCACTCTCATTAGTTACTATGTGCATCTCAGGCACTGTACTCTAGCTACTAGATAACAATGATCATGATTATTGTGTAATGATTCTTTGATATGGATACATTTAATAAGAATTGCTAAAAAAAGCGTAAAAAGGCATAATCTCATCTTTTCATTACTTTGGCCATCTCCAACCGAAAGCTCCCTCTAAGAAATTAATATTTTAATGAACAGTGCAGAGTCATATTTCTTACCATCTCCAACTGAGGGCCAAACATATTATTTAAATTTAAAAACTACAACAACTTAAATTAAATGCACATTTACCATCTCTAATAGAAAGCTTATATTTGGGGCACCCATTATATTTGTCCCACATCGGGAGAGAATTGAGCAAGCAAAAGCTTGCATGTGTGGCACCCATTATATTTGTCTCACATCGACTATGGGAGAGGTTTGAGCAATCAAACATGCTTATAAAAGCAACGCCCTCATATAGAACCAATCACCTTTTTGGGCCTTAATTAAATATTCTTTTTAAATTTGTGGCCCAAAAAACAAACTGTAAAAAAATATATATAATGGCTAGCTGACGTTAACTAGCTATTGAGATTTAAATTTTTTTAGCCTGATCGGGGCTAGCTGGTTGGCTCATTTGAGTCGGCCGATTGGCCCTTTGGCCATTTTTTGTCCAGTGGGGCCCACGAGCCTTTGGCTTGGCCCTCATTTGGAGACGGTTTTAGGCTATTTTCGGCCCTATGGATCCTTCGGTTGGAGATGGCCTTAAGCTTCCTAAGTTTTTCTAATTATTAACCCTTTTTAGAGCAAGTCCACCCCTCCCAATTGTTAGGGGGATTGGGTGATTCAATCCACCAAAATCAACAAAATGAGCTCCAGCCCAAGCCCCAACCGGTCGGGCTAATTAGGCCTATCGCCCAACCCATCGCCTAAGGCCGTATGCGTAGGGGTGATGTCAATCGTGTTCTCTCTCCCTCAGTCCCCCAAAAATGGAATTGGAGGCGATGAGCAAGCTCTAGAATCTGCAGTGCAATGCGGTGTTTCTAATGGCAGTGGCAATGTCAAATATGTATTGACACCCACCTTTTAATTATCGGCCATTGAATCAAATGAATTATAGAAGATGGAAAGACAAAAATTAAAAGGGTGTGTGTGAAAAGTAAAAAGAGATATGGATGGCATCACCCTATTGTATAATGATAAACGCATCATGACCTATGGGACAAAACAATATCTTGATACGAAAATTGTGATATTGTGATGTGTGAAGATAATATGTACTGCTCTTAACATAATTGTATATGGACCTTGCATTATTGATGAAATATGAAGGAATTAAAAAAAAAAAAAAAAAAAAAAAACGCAATGAAGGAAGACTACATTTAGTCAGCGACTGACGAACAAGGCGGCACATAGGTTGGTAAGGTTGGGTTTAATCTTAGATACTCATGTAATTTGTTCGAGGAACCCCTGATGTAATCTCTGATCTTCTCGTTGAGGATAGTACTTCTTTATAATCTTTAATGGTGTGGGATGCTCTTTTTCTCTTCGTCCGAGTTGAAATTCTGGCAATATTTTTATCGAGGCCCATTATATACACCCTATCCTCAACGTTGTACGTATTCAACTTCTTCATCAATGAATATCGTACTTTCATTAAAAAAAAAACGCAGTGAAGGATTATGAAGAACATCTTTCATTATTTTGAATGGGAATTGTTATTTGCACTCCAAAAATCTCATTTTGCACTCCAAACTTTCTATAATTAGAAAGAAAAATACACTCGTGAGGAGTGTAGAATGAGATTTTTAGAGTGCTAATAACAGTTCCCTTTTGAATAAGAAAATCAAACCTATATGTGTATCATAAACTGTGTTAAATTTAACTGCACTTTTCTAGTTTAGTTTATATATAAGTCAGAGCCACATATCGTCAACCATACAAATTAGTGGCAGATTTAGGATTCTAACATTGAGTGGTCCTAGTATAAAAGTTAAAAAATAAAGAAAGAAAGTAACATTGGAAAATTAAATGATAAACTACAAACTTTTCATTCATAATATTTGTACAAACTACAAAAACTTAAATTTGTCCACGACAAGGTTTCCTACTCTGAAAATGTGTCATAATAGTTTCATTGTCAATACAAGAAAAAATAGATCAATGATGATTTTGAACTAGCTAAAATTGGAGTTGAGCTATCCGGAATAGGATTGGAACTATCCAAAATTAGAGTTGAACTAATTGAAATAGGATTGTCCAAGCTAATCGTTGATGATTTTTGCTTATAATCTCATTCCATACTTCTAATTTCTACACATATCAATTAACCAAAACAAAAAAACTATATCAATTGATGAATCCATCCAATACACATCAATTTTAACATCTTATATGATTAATTTAGACTAAAATATAAAACTTACTTAAATTCATAAATTAGGGGATTAAGTGGTGGAGTGAACCATATGATAGTCATGGAGAGGAAACAGAGGGAGGCGTAAAGCAGCCGGTGGCTTGGGGATCGGTTAGGTGGGGTTAGAGGAAAAAGGAAATTGGAAATGAGAATTACCCAATTAGAGAAAATGAATGCAAAATGGGATTGGGTGGAGATCTCTGGCAGGAGGAAAGAGAAAAGACTCTCTTTATTTATTTATAATTAAAAAGGGTCTCATTCACATGGCTTAATAAGAAGACTTGCTTTTAATTATTTGTTTTAAATAGCTTGGCTCAAAAAGACGTTATTTTAGCCAAGTCTTTTAAAAAACAGAATAATCTTCTTCTCCTTCATTAGTCATTTGCTAAACCTGCAACAACCGGTCCGCTGGTACACTTTTCTCCACTACATGCCCAACTTGGGTGATCCCCGGAGGTCCTCACAGCCACATTCCGGCTTCCGAGTGGTCTGGGATCACCTGGGTTCCTTAATTCATCCGCCATTGATTCCAACAACTTAAGTCGAGCTATTGACAATATCAATATATCAATCACATGTTCGCATATTTAAAATACAATTAAGCAGAGAAAAATTAGAGCTAAACATATTTTACATCATCCACTCGCCTTGAGTAATTTTCAAAATAGGCCAAATTAAAGGTTCCGATTTTATCATCTTACCAATTTATGTTTGTTGTTTATTCCACCATACGATCCTCTTTTTAGTGGATGAACTAGAAGATGTGGGATCCTTTTCTATGCATGGAAGTCATACTTACACAAATCTAAGGAGAAAACTGTGTAATTAGTTATGTATAATGAAGCATTGACTTTAAGAGAAGCCGAAGCTCCACGATGCTAGTTTTGGTCCATACGCTGCAAGTATATGGTTTTCACACCTACTCAGATATGAGTCTTATTTCATAGAGTAATGTGCGGAAATTAAAAACTTGATTTGTCTTTTAAATTATTCCAAACTTGAATTAGGTGTTAAATGTTAGACAATCTCCAAATGAAATGTTAAATTATAAGAATCAAAATACAATTGATGACTAATGTAGCAATCTGAAGCCTTATGTTAAATTTTATTCTTCTCCAACCAAATTGTTAAATGTTATATAGTTATTTAAATAGAGTTTTAAATACTTGTAGTAATTAAAAAAAAAAATTTTATTGGTTGAAATGTTAGTAAAATAAGAGATCAACATTAAAATGAATTAAAAATAAATTTGACAATGATGTCAAATTTGACTTTAAATTACAAAACTTTCAAATCGAGTCAGCAAAAAACATTTCGCTTAGAGACTTTTGATGTCAAATATGCACAATAGCATTTCACTTATGATTTTGACATCTCTTTTGAAGATGATCTTATTAAGTTGAAAAATTATATCATGTTGATTTTCTTTAAAAAAGGTTATTAATTTAAAAGTTCCATACAAAGTTAATGTATATCTAGGTAGTAGCTATTACTTTGGGATTATGATTTGGAAAAATGTCAAAATGTCGGAGGCCTCTAGCTATCACTTCAATTGCCTATATATTTTGTTTCTACTTGGTAGAAAACTTTGGATACTTTCTTTGGGAAAAGACGTATGAGAGTGAGGTTGATGATGATAAATGATGATTTGTGGGGTGCCAACATATATGAGATGGAAAGTTAGAAAGTTCGATTAGCTAAGCTAATTGGCATAGGGAGTTAGAAATCTGATGATTGAACATTGTCTCTCGTTTTGACTTAAAAGCCTATCACTGAATAAAATAATAATTTTTCCTAGTGTGCTACGCTGTCCAAACCCTTCTATACCACTATTATTAAGGCATATCATCGCCCAAACGCAAAATCCATTTCAAAAGGTGAGACCTTTGGTTCCTCAATAGAGTTTAGGTCATACCCAAGAGATCTAAAGCGAGACTTCTCTCCCAGAGAGAGAGAGAGAGAGAGAGAGAGAGAGAGAGAGAGAGAGAGAGATGGGGAGGGCTCCTTGTTGTGACAAAGCAAATGTGAAGAAGGGACCATGGTCACCAGAAGAAGATTCAAAGCTAAAAGAATACATAGAAAAGTATGGGACTGGTGGGAATTGGATTGCTCTCCCACAGAAAGCTGGTAAGGGTTCAATTCTTCTCTCTCTCTTTTATTATTTATGTTTGAGTTAATTAAATTGGGTGTTTGGATCAGGTCTGAAGAGATGTGGGAAAAGCTGCAGATTGAGATGGCTTAACTATCTGAGGCCAAACATCAAACATGGAGAATTCTCTGATGAGGAAGACAGGATAATATGCAGCCTCTTTGTTAGTATTGGAAGCAGGTACTTTCTACTCGAACTATATATTAATTCATTTATCTTTTTACCTAATTTCAAATTCAATAACTATAACATCGAGTCTACTTTTCTGTTTTCCTTAATTATCAACTGCAGTCATGAAAGATGTTGATGAAACCTATCCAAAATCAGTAACAAAGAAAAGGAAAAAGAGGAAAGAGAAAAGACAAAGATTAGTTTCATGTTTTTTTTCCATATTTTATCTTGTTTATAAAAACTGCATTTATCAAGAATCTGGTATTTTTGGATATTTTCACTGCATGCATGCCAAGTTTGGATCTAGCATCAACAGCTGTTAAGGGAAAGCCAGAATAAATTTTTGGTTCATCTGGAACTTAATGAACAATTATATATGTAATTAACAATTAATTAATTATAACTAAATTAAACAGGTGGTCAGTTATAGCTGCTCAGCTGCCAGGCAGGACTGACAACGATATCAAGAACTACTGGAACACCAAGCTCAAGAAGAAGCTCATGGGGATGCATATGGGTCCTCCTCGACCTCACAACCACCATAAAAATTTACTAAAGCCTCCCCCATTTCCTTCTTCCTCTCATCACAATTACCAAAACCAACCATTAATTCCATCTGAACCTTTATCATCGCCGTACAAAGACCTAAGCAATTACAACAGATCTTTCTTCGGGTTTGAAGTGCCAGTGCCATTGCCACCACAAGTTTCGCTGACGTCCAATAATTTCTCGAACATTTCCACCAACTCCTCCTCTTCTTTTTTTCAAACCCTAAATTACCCAGCTGGAGTGAAGAAAAATAACAATATTAATAACCTCCTCGTGTTTGGAAGTGAAGGGAGTTGCAGTACTTCATCTGATGGAAGCTGTAATAATCAGATCAGCTATGACTACTGCAGCAGATCAGAGATTAATAACATCAAACAAGAAGAAATGGGTTTTGATCATCAGAGCTTCATGATGCTTAACTATGGCAACCAATGGACCGAAAGGCCAAATGGGTTTTATTTTGGATCAGAAAACAACACAGTAGAATTTACTGATCTGGACGAAGATGTTAAGCAGCAGCTGATTAGTACTAGAAGTAAAATTAATTATAATAATAATAATACTATTATTAACGAGTCCTCTAAGTCTAACAGCTTATTATTCAATGTTGATGAAAGCAAGACAGAAGATGATGAGAAGGTCATGTATTTCTACTGAAGTTACTGAATGCTAGTAGCTGCTGAATGCTGAAGAGTTACTGAGTCTACTGACTGACTGTTGTAAGTAAAAATGATCAGAAGGATTTGATGGGGTATGGTGTGGTGGTGGGGGAGATATTCAGAAAGATTGACTCAGTGGACCTCTATTCTATATGTTTCTGAACTCTGAATCTGATGATATATGAAATGAAGCATTTCTTTTTTTGACAGTACATGGTAAAGCCCTTTTTAATTATTTTGTTTGTGCATTTCTTTTCGGGAGGATGTGAATGGTGATGATGATTATGATGTTTATGTTGTTGTACGGGTCCTTCGCTGCAACTTCATTTCAGCAATAAAAATGTGTTATGAAAGCTACAAAGAACAGGAATCTTATGCAAACACGAACTAATTCAACCAAGGCGTGCTATGTTATCTTATTGTTTTTCATTTTTTAAAGCTTCATTTGTATAATTGATAATGGTGATTTTTGAGAATCATGAAGTTTATGTGTTAGCAAGTGTGTTAATTTTATATATCTAAATAATATCACTAAAACTATACATTTCTAGTCAAATAACAAAACTACTACTAAGTAAAACTTGTTCTTGAACATGAAATAAAGGAATTTATTTTTTGTTGTTGGTATGTGGAGGGGGTGCATTACTGTTGTTTGGTAGTAAGGTCTTTTTTTAGGCGACGGTAGTAAGGTTAATCACTCAGAATCTTTTATTTAAGATTGGAAGTGGGAACTTGCTTACTTCCAGATACTTAAAGACAAAAAGATGATGCTGGAAATTTTGGAGTTTTGCAAAAGGCTCGAGCTCTAAAATATGGTTTATTATTAATAAAATCATAATCTCAGTAGTCTCAATAAACGACATATCTCATATTATATTTTGTGTAATAGTTAAAACCCTAGGGCCATGAAGTTATTATATGTGTTAATGTGTGTCTTGATCAGTCCACAACCGATTGTATGTAAGGCGGCATGCCATGGTGATAAGAACTAAGAAGGGGTTGCCAGGAGCAGTAGTACTGTTAATGACACTTCAAATAAAATTGGTTTCAGCAAGAAACAAGGTAATGAGTACTATTGATTAGACGATACATTTGGAGAGGCAGAATTCATTCATGAGGTAAAAAATACTTCTCAAAAAGTGAAATTTTTATTAACTATATGTTCTTTTATATTTTTAGCATAATATTTTATAATATTAACACGAAAATTCACATTAAATTTTGAAGTGGCAAATAATTTATGGGCAATCCCACTTTTAGAAAATCTTCTTAACATTTCTCTTCATGAGGTTCTTTGAAATAAGTTGTATTTTTATAGGAAAATATTATTGGCACTCCAAAAATCTCATTCTACACTCTTCACAAGTGTATTTTTCTTTCTAAATATAGAAAGTTTGGAGTTCCCTTTTTATAAACATAAAGAAATAAAATACTGTCCATTGAAACGAAACACTGTTTGAGCTCAAAAATTAACCAGGAAAAGAAAAAGCAAAAGAAGGTTTCTACAATATTTAGCCAATGGTAGAGTCATCAAACTTATGCTACAATAATTTTCATATGTCAATTTATGCCTCACTATATATTTTGTCAATAACAACGCTTAATTCAAGTCTAAATCAATCAAATATTGTCACATTAAAAATATGGCCCTATCATTTGGTAAATAAAATTTCTTGAACAAATTTAGTGTCCCAGGCATATGAACCTTAATTACGTTAACTCTAAACTAAAAAGCGATTAGTCATAACATAAATAGAGGATCATATGTTTATGAATGCTTACTTCATGACTTAAATCTTTACTTTTTTTCTCTTCTTTTTCAAGTTTATATTTTCATTCAAAACCCTATACAATAATAACCCAAACGGTGCACACTCATTTTTACTTCTAACACATCCCTCTCAATTTTTTGCCGTTAGATTGAATGAATTGAAGAAGATCAATGGACATAATTAACAAGGATGTGTGGAAGGTAAAAATAAATGTGTAAATAGCACAACCCTTACCCAAACCCCTCTAACAATTGTTAAACACTTTTAAGAATCAAACTATAGGGAAAAGAAACTAGCTCACCTATAGTAGGGTCAAAGGTTTTCTTCTTCAAAATGTATATTTGATGAGATATTTACAAGTACTAAGAAATTTAGAATAAATTAGTTTAAAAATAAAGTATCATTAAAATGCACATAAACATTACAAAGCTATGAATTTAAGGATTAACAAATGGTTCATTTTAAGTAGTCATTTGTAAACCCTTTCAATGTGTTGTATCAAGTACATTTCAAATTTCTTCAACAATTTTTTTTTGTAGTGCATTTTTAGTTAAATTAGTTTAAGTTTCCTAATGCATGCAAATCCCTCATCAAAATGTTTTTGTATATTAAAGAAAGTTTGGGACAGCTTATTTTTTAACAGCCCCAAATACATCCAAATTGTTTTAAAATTCTTTAAGCGATTGGACTTATCATATATGCATGTGGAAAATGTTCTTTTGTGGAAAAACATGCACTACAGCAAATAACTTGTACAGAAGATCAATCACAATCAAACTAACCACAACATCATCTGGAAGGAGGCCAAAGAGGACCGTGGGGTGCCATGTTTCATGCCAAAAAAAAATGCACAGTTTCCATCACCAATTATATGCCTAAAGAAATACCTAAATTTTGTCCCTAAACTTTACTTTTTCCAATTCCATGAACAAACACTAAACTAGAGTAAAGGATCAATGGACCAAAGCAAAACCAAGGCCCCGTCATAAAATTGGCTTTAAAATTAATCCAGTCCTCCCAAATACGATTGAGCTTTTTGATGAAAACTAGTATATAAGACAAACAGAAAGCAGAAGAAGAATACGCAACACTCGCCAACAAACTTGAAGCTTCTCAAAATGTTTTTGTGTATCAAAGAAAGTTTTGAAGAGCTTCTTTTTTAATAGCCCCAAATACATTCAAAATATTTTAAAATTATTTAAGCTATTGGGCTTAACATGCGTGTGAAAAATGTTCTTTTGTGAAGATGTTAAATTCCAATGGGAAAAACATGCGCCCACTTCTCATTCTTCAAAAGAAATTAAATAAAGAATTCATGATTAGGGGTGACAATTCATATTATTAAGTCGTGTTTGGATCTTTTGAAGATAGTGTGTTAATTTACGTTTGGGGACTAAACACAATGTCTGCAATAAATATGGCTTGTTTAATTCATTTAGTTAACCGATCAGATGTAACACAACATGATTCTTCTAACCTGGTTTTTGTAATGCAAAACTTATCCATCAAAGTTTTGTTCTTTTGCTTTCTTTTTGCCAAATGATAGGATTTCATTTTAAGAAAATAGAAACACTTACGTCTTCTGCCAAAATACTTAAAATCCAACTAAACTAAAAGTAAATTCAACAAAGCAAAAGAGGCAAGTGAGCATGATATCTTATTGCATGAGCAAGCGGAACAAAGAAATCACCATGGTCCTTAGTTATATATTGACCTAAAGTCCGTATATCAAACACAAGTCCCTGGGGAATTGCTCTCGTCTACATAGATCAGCTATCATATCTTGTTACCCCTTTATTATCTTCCCCAGCACCTATCGACGCAGTTTCCACCTTGTACATGCATGGAGCCTTCCTCAGAAGAAAAATAAAGCAAAAAAAAAAGGAGGGGGTGGTGTTCATATTGTAGCCAGCAGAGTTCAATTTAGACATGTATTTTATTGAAGTGACAGGGAATCCCTATCGGGAAGCAGTCCAAAGCTCTCCAAATTTGCATGATGCAACACAATATCTCTGTCAGTCATATGCCCCAGACCAGATTTATTAAAGTGGGAGCAGTTGACGAGTGGCCTATGATCGCTGCAGCCTTGAAAATTTGTTTCATGTAATATATTCAATAATTTGTCATTTTCTAGTGAAAATTTCAATAATCCCAATAAAATCTCACTACTTATTAATATTATAACTCAAATATGATTTCTCCACTATTTCACTGCATTATATGTCCATCTGCATCTAACTTAGAGCTTCAATTTGATTAAACAAATTGCCTCTTGCCAGTTAGGGTTAGGGTTTTGTTTTATTAATTGATTTTCCAACTTGATTAATTTTAAAACAGTGGGGGAAAGCTTGTCTGGGAATGTCTTTTCTAGTGAAAATGTAAGGTCAAAAGGTGTGGAACCGACTGACTGTCTGACACTCCCAAATATTTTAATTTCCATTATTTAAAAGCTTTTAATGATTTAAAGGATAGTGATCTGTCGTCAATAAACGAAGAGGATTAACCGATAGCGTTTGAAGTAAGAGGATTAACATAACAGAAAAGAGCTAATATATTAAAGTATGAATAATTTGTAGCCTTTTTCCACTAATTGGAGAAATTTATTGACTATTGTCCGTGACCTTGATTTCCTGGTTATAAAACTTTAGCTATTTATGTCACACATTTATCAATGAAATCGATGATCTTTGAGTACAGACATACCTAGCTACTCTATATATGTTACAATATCTTCCCCAGTGAAATTATTGTCATCATCTCCCTTGATAAAGCATTACATAAAAGATATACTTTAGCCAGAACTTGACTTGATCAAAATGATATAAACAACAATTGTTCCACTTTAATCATGTTGTGCTTATGAGTAGATTTGGACTTAGTTAAGTTAGCTAGAGCAGTGTGCTATCTCTTTTCACTCAAGTTTAAATCTTACTCTCCATAATTTAAGTAAATTTAATGTACATTACTAAAAAAAAAATATTATACTGCTTCCACATATTTATTCATGGTAAATTATTTTTTTGTAAAAAAATAATAATAATAATAATTCAAGCATCATATTATTCTATATACAAAACAGTACTCTTTGCAAAATATAGAATCTAACAAATTTCATGATCAACTACAAAATTAGAATGTTAAAATCAGAAACCTAAATGCATTACTTTTTGCAAAACATAGTTAACGGTTGGTTGGAATCTAATTCACTATCTATGGAGAGGGCACACTAATCACTTTTCACTTAAATCTATTGAAATTTTGGCTAAACTTACATGGCAAAAGTCTGTGCAAGTTTACAGAGAGCTCTCCAATGGATAACATGAAAGATGTCTGTTATCAACAAAAAAAGGAGATACAAATTCCGTGGTAAATTTCATCCTTCATCAAAGATGTCTGTTATCAACTGAAGCAAATTCCACATTACACGCGATTGATCATATGTTTAGAGAAGACAACATTTATGCTAATAGCTTTGCCAAAAGTGGCACATAACTATAGCTAATCTTGTGTTTGGTATAATAATTTTCGTCATGTGATAGTTCCTAAGTTACTCTTTGACATGTTTAGTAATAGGATCCGTCGAGAATCTCTTTGTACGTTTGTTTTTCCCTCCAAAAAAGGAACAAAAAAGATGTGTACATCTTTGAGCTAAGAATACACTTTGATGATCTAATTTAGGGATGGATCTATGTGGGTATGGAAGACATTGTTATATGATGTATTTCCAAAACGTTGCTGATTGCAGCACGCAAATTAAAAATTGCATGAAGGACCACAAGCTTTTGGACTACAAAGTCGCAATTCTTTTGCTCAGAGTAACTACCTTTCAAACTATTAATCCATTTAGGTTCATGTCTCTAGCATTTTGTTGTATTTGACCAACGGCATCAATTTTATGCATGACTAGTGAAACTATATGCTTTCTTCTCAAACAAATGAAAATCCCATTCGTTCTGTGACGGATCGGCTGGCAGATTTGTGTCGTGCTCAGTGACCGTGACTGCTATGCAGTAATTTTTTTTTTCCCGATACAAGCAAGATAGCAGGCGAGGGGAGAATCGAAATTAGAACTATAAATGTAGAAGCATAGATAAATGCTCTTAAGTACTCGAGCTGGACGCCCTTGGATTGCTATACGGTGTTAATAACTAATGATTGGTTACGTTGGGGAAAAGTTAGTATAGTTGGTGCCAATACAAAGAAACCCGATACTTGCAAAAGTTGCACTTGATCTGTGAAAGGTTTAAATAAACATATTAAGATCATCAGGATTAAGTTCGTACAATCGAGTAGACAAAACAAAAACTCCAGACACAAACGAGAAACAAAACAAACACAAGAACAAATGCCAATATATCAGGACAAACAGAGAAACCATGTAGCGTGTAAGTTGTCACCTCCGCTCACCTGCATTAAAGTTCTGAAAAGCAACTAAGTTAGTATCTAACCTTCAAGAAATGCCTGAAATTTCTTTGCATAAAGAAGAAAACCCACCACAGTAAGAAAAACAGAAGGGTACAGTAGTTAATGTAACCGGTTCATGTCTGATATATACAAGCTACGACACCTAATTAACACCTGGTAAACATACACGGATACACCCGCAGGGCCAAAGGCAAGTAGTAGCATCTATAAAGTTACAAACTGGTTCATGACATTGCCATACAAGCAGCAAACTGGTCAACGCTAAAAGAACATTTTCGGTTTTAGATATACCTGGAATGCAGGAAACAGATGCCTGAAATTTCACACTTCCAGTGTAAGCACCCACACACCAATGTACATAGCTGAGAAATCCAAAGGTTCCTACATCCTTTCTATGAATGAAATTTTCTATGCTTACTGCTGACCTATAAAATCAAAATATGAAACCCATTATGCATACCATATGCAACTACACATGCTGCTGGCCAGATCTCAGATAAGCTACGATATACCAGCTGGTCCCCTTTTTCTGGAGATTCCAGGTTTTTGTAAAAAGCAAGCATTCAAATTTCAGAACCACCATAAGTGTTATTGGCCAAATCCTATCACAGGATAAATGTATTCGCATTCTGGTGCACTAGAATTTCTTTTCCTATCAAATCAGATAAACCTAAGGATACATCTGCACCATACTCAATGTAAATACCCCTCTTGCACTATCCTACACAGGCACGGACCCGGCTAAGGCTGGGCTGTGCTATAGCCTAACCTATGACAGAGACAAAGAAGAAAAAAGTTATGTATGCAGCCAATCCCAGCCCACCCCAGCTCCCAGTTGACCCTCTCACTCTTTAACATTAGCCAGTGCTCACAGCTATTGCTGCCTTCTGTAGACGGCGGTGGAATATGATTAGGGTTTTAGACGTGTATTTTCCTAACGAAGAAGATGACCTGTAATTCTTAGAGCATCTCTAAGGCTGCAACTATAGCCAAAACACTTTTTTTTCTTTTTTTTTTTTTTTAGTTTATTGGTTTTTATTGACAGTCACTGGATCAAGAATCGTGCTTGGTTTGTGTAAATTGCTTTTGACACGTTGCTTTCCAAGTTCCAAATGTAAACTGAGCAGTCCACTGGTAAAATAGTAATAATAATCTAGATTATTGTAATTATTTTAATTTCCTTAATGACATGTCCTATATAGATGTTATGAAATGACATATCCTATGCTTCTTAGGTTATGTAAATTTTGTAAAATGTCACAAAAACAAAAGAGACTAGGTCAAAAATGTGATTGAGAAAAAAAATTATCTTAGAAGTTCAGCCCACCCCGTTTTTCAATCCCGCATCCGTGCCTGATCCTACGTCTGCACAATGTAGTCATCCATGCATGCAAAAATGCATAAACACTTGAAGACAAGCACTTTGAATGGCTCAAATACCATGAATCAGTGCAACGTCTGATCATGTTTCTGAGGGAAGGTAGGGAATATAATAATAAAAGAGAATGCTTAACACAGTGGTTAGCAGATGAGCATCGTTAAGCTTCCAATACACAAGATGCGGTAGGCCAGTAAACCAAATGTTTTGAAATCCAATCCTGTAGAGATTCGAATAGAAGAATTTGGTCACAATCAGTTAAAAGCATGAATAAGAAGATTGAAATTAACCTGAAAATAAAGTTCCATGAATTCAAGAAGCATCAGCTGTCACTGTTCCTATAGTTTTAAGGTCAAAGATCTCAATCCAATAACCATCAGGATCTTTAATGAATGCTATACCTTTCATCTTTCCTGCAATCAACATCACAAAACTTAGGAATCAGAAATCAGTATATACATCCCCATCATTTACTTCTTCAAATATAACGGTGAAAAATAGAAAATGCACCATGACAATGACCCCCATCATATTTTTGTTGCTTCACACATGCACATATGAGCACACACCTAGATATGCATATACATCCTTAAAAACCATAATGCTTCTCAAAGTGTTTTGGTACAAACTTAGAAGTACTGCTGCTTTCAATTCAGGAAAAGTGATGATCTTTTGGTTAACTCAAACCATCTGCCTGATACTGAAATGTATCAATGTATGCACACAAAAAGGATCTACAGTGTCCCAATGAATGCCTGCCAATAATCTCTGCTAATGTTCAGTGAGGATACATATCACAATTCCTAATATGTTCTACAAGATGAATGTTCTTACCATCATCAGGCTTTTTCACAAATTCCACCCCCAGACTTTCAAATCTCTCACACACCTTGTATGTATCATCAACAGTGATGCCAATGTGTCCTGAGAAACAAAATAAAACAATTAGGCCAATCACTGTGAATGCCAGAAAGAAGAATTGATTTAAAGCACACGAGTCTGCCCGAATCACTATGTACAAACTAGGAAAAGTACATGTAACATGTTTGAACGACCATTACCAACGCTTTAGAATTTAATTATTCCCCTAAATGCAGAAAACCACATCCTGTATGAATTTCAGTGGTTGCTGATCCTGTCTTGTAGTTTTATGATGCTATAGTAAACAAAAGGATTCCTGTTCACAAATCAAGCCTTCTTGATAATAAGGTCAACTGAGGATGGGAAGCCCTCATATATTTTATTAATAACATGGAAACCTTTTACTCACACTACACAACGAATCCAACAAATGAGTTCACTCTTATAATTTTCTTTATTCTTGAAAAATTGTAGCCTAACTTTTTTTACGGACAGAACTAAGCATTAGGAATGTATTTAAATTCATGGTTCAGAGAAAGTTCAAATGCATGCATTTCTTAGAAGTTAGAACCATCAGTACTTGCGGCATAAGAAGACATGATATAATACGTGGCACTTGACATCAATTAGTTAATCAAAGTCTAACTAAGAGAAGAAACAACTGTGTTGTAATACATAAAAATAAAAACTTATGTTTTAACACATTCATAGGACAAGTAACATACCAAAGCACCGAGGTTCTGAATTCCCATTGTGATATCCTTTAAATTCTGGATCACTTTCAGTACCCCAATTACTGGAAATGTAAGTGATTGTCAGATATTACTGAAAACATTATACAAAAATTGTGCAGAAAATAAGACCATGTAGGAAACATTAGAGAATCTCACTGTGTCAACTCAATTGTAGCTTTCCGACCAAAGGTCCAAACTGTTCTATCAACCGAGTTAGTTGGAGCTGACGCAGGATCCTATGCCAGAAAAGATCAAATAAAATTAAACGTCTCTGGAAATATCAGGAAATTTTTTAGAAACATACTATCACACTTTTATTGCATATAGGGGTTCCACAGATTAAAATGTGAAAGGCCAAATTGCTCCTTTAAGAAAAAACATTAAATGGGACGTCGGAGATGTGTCATATGATTGAGGGAATGGAAATACAGTAATCCAATTACCACAGTAAAACCTACAAGAGCACCTACTATAAAATTCTGTTACAGCAGATGGGACGTTATGAATTTTACGTCATAGCCCAAAAAGTACAAACTAAACTTCATTTCTGGAAAATCAAGCCTCTTAAGTAGCCTGAACAACGGTATAAATCACCATCAATTTCCACTTAAAGAGTCAATTTTTTGAAAAAAAACATCCAGTTACAGAATCTCCAGCCACAGGAAAGTGCATATATACAGATTCACAGACACAATCCTACACAAAACCATCAAGGAGGCAGACATCTCATGATAACACAAAACAAACCAACTGAAATCCTGCTATCATATCGCGATAAATCCAAAGAAACAACCAATGCGCCCAAAGTATGAAGCACTAGAAAACAGAACAATTCTGAAAAATTCTTCAACTTAAACAAAGAAAATGCAAATCTTATCTCATACTCAACATAAAAAAGCATAAAAAAACATAGAGAATTCAAACAAGACGCCGTAAAACGATAACAAACATTCCCAACACACGCGAATAAAAGTCGAGACTCGCTTTCGGGTCCTTAATTCGGAACATCTGCAATCAAAGTCCATAATAAAAAAATCATTTCTAAAGCAAAATTAAATACATAGAAAATGTCAGAAAAACAAAAATACAAGATTTTTATATATTCATTCAACGGGACGTGGTTGCATACAGTTTGCTGCATGATGTAACCCCTAGTGGCTTCATCTGGGGTGACCTGGAGGCCCGGATTGTTGGCCGGAGAATCTTTCGGTTCGGACGCCATTGAAGAAGACAATCGGAATCGGTATTTCGGACCCTGGAAGCAAGACACATAAAAGTATGCGAGCAACCGGACTATCGAATCCCGAAGGTTAATATGTGGGATGAATTTGGACCTTGGGATTGGGGGAACAGAATGGGATTGTGTAAGGAGATGACGGGGAGGGTGATGGTGCCAAAAGGATTAGGGAGAGGCGGGAAAGGGTGTTGTGATTGCAGAAGCAGAAGAAGCCATGGAGGCTTCTTGTGAGTGAGAAAGTGAGAGAGAGTGTAAATTTTACCTAGTGTGAGAAAGGAAACCAGAGGTGCGGGGGATTTTGGAGGTCTCTTGCGCCTCAGGATGTTTATTTATTATTATTTGTTTTTTGGCTTTTTAGCCAAAATGGTTATGAGATTTACATAATACATCACTTTAGTTTCCGAGATTGAAAATCAATAGATATGATTCATGAGATTGTCCACCATCCATTATTTTGGTCATTCCGTTAAAAACTTCGTTAAGTGTCCCAGAGCTCTTGGCCAAAAGTTTGGACAATTTTCAAAACTTCGTAACTCCTGTTTCTTTACTAAATTCGACCCATAATATATCAAAATGAAGATAGGAAAATGTAGAATAAGATTATATTTGTTTGGAAGCCCAATGGTTGCCAGAGATGGTCAGAAAATAGCCTAAAAGGTGACTGGTCAGCGGGAAAACTATAAAACTCGCCGGAAACTAGGTAAACTTTAAATGTTCATAATTTCTTCAATACTCAACGAAATCGAGTGACTCAAAAATAAAAATCATACTTATCAACAAGTCAAAGAGAATGGTACCTTTCTTGACGGCTAATTTGTCGTGGTTTGGTTGGAAAACGGCTCAAAAGTGGCTAACTCGAGACCAAGATAGCCACTTTCGAGCCGTTTTCCGGCCAAACCACGGCGAACTAACTGTCGAGAAAGTACCATTCTCTTTGTCTCATTGATAAGTATTGTTTTTAATTCACTCGATTTCGTTAAGTATTGAAGAAGTTATGAATGTTTAAAATTTACCCAATTCCGATGAGTTTTCCAGTTTTTCCGTGGACTAATCACCTTTCAGACTATTTTTCGGCCATTTTCAGTAACCATTGGGATTCCAAATAGATATAATCTTATTCTACACTTTCATATCTTCATTTTGATATATTATGGGTTGAATTTGGTTAAGAAACGATTGAGTTACGAAGTTTTGAAAATTGACCAAACTTCCGGCCAAGAGCTCCGGGACACTTAACAGAGATTTAACAGAATGACCAAAATAATGAATGGTGGACAATCTCAGGGACCATTTCTATTGATTTTCAATCTCATTAACCAAAGTTATGTGTTATGTAAATCTTAGGGACCATTTTGGCTAAAAAGCCTTTTTTTTTCTTTTTTTTTTTTTTTTGTGGAAACCTCATGGATGATTTTTTGTCTTTAAGAGAAATGATGGGTAGAACAAATTTGCATACTAAATGTCACTAATACAATGATAATTTTAGGGGTAGACATGGTTTGGTTCTGTGCAATTTTGGGGTAAAATTAAGATATAACTTTTTGCAGTTCAGTTTGGTGGTTTTGAAGCCTGAATGGAAATGGATCAAATCGTTTGGTTGCGGTTCGGTTTGGTTTCAGTCAGTTTTAGTCTGATTTTAGATCATTTGTAACTAAATGCTTTATGCCTTTAATAGAGCGCAATTGAAGAAAATTCATGATCAACACACTAAATTCAATTTGAAATAAAGTTCAACGTCAAAACCGCTTATGGCATTACTTTAGTACAACCCAATTGAAAAATTAATTTTACCATTCTAGAACTTAAGTTCAAACAAACTTCAGTGTCAAAATGTCTTATGGCATTAATAGTACAACTTGAAAAAACAAATTATTCATGCAACTCAACAAAACAGTTTTGGTGTTTTAACTTTCAAGTGACTACGCCGAGATGCATAGAGCAGGATGACTATGTCGGGTTTTTTGTTTGATTAAAGATAAGTCAATTGGTGGTGGTGGATGACGTTGAGATATATGGAGTAAAACGATTGTGGCAACGAAAATTTGGGAAAAAGGTGAACTCGTATCGCCTCGAAATCGTGACCAAACAGGGAGAACTTAAGGTGGGTCTTGTTTAAAGGGATGAGAGGAGATAGATGGTGGTGTTGGCAAGCTGATTTGAGGCCGATAATGGCCGGAAAATCGGCTTAATAATGCTGCCAGTAATAGGGTCAGCCCAAGAGTCGGACATGGGATCCGGGTTCTGACCAGACCAGCCTTCTTTCGTTACAACTCTAATTCGGCAACAGTTTTTGCCTACCCGTGTGGGATTGAGCTCTATCCAACCAACTCAAGAGTTACCCAAAAGGTTGAGTAAATTGGAAATGAAAAAAATACCTCTCAATACACTTTTCTCAAAAAGTAGTGTTACACTTACTATCTATTTGTTCCATTATTTAAACCATGTTTCTAATAGAGCTAGATCCTATCAGCACATGTAGGATCCATCTCTATAGAGAGATGGTACAAATGATGGCCCAAATAGATGGTAAGAATTACATTTTTGTTTCTTAAAATAAGAGAATCTAACGAACTAGCTTTAATTTAAACCTCCGAAAAACTTCAAAAGTGAAATCAAATACTAAAATATGGGATGAAAATCACAACCTCACCGTTTTCTACTGTGGATTCATCTTTTATTCTAGTCATTTGGAAGTTGCCAATGGTTGGGCGGCTTAAGGTTAATATTGATGGGTCTTGAGCCAACGCACGTGTTGGATTTGGGAGATGTTTTTCGCTCATTGGAGAGCGGGGCACTTGGTGTTTTTGCATTTAAGGTAGATTCTAAACATATAGTCAAGAAAGTGTCTACCTTGCTTATTGATGAAGGTAACGATGGTAAGGCTTGAAAGGTTTCTACATATGTTACGAAAAATACATGGATAATCGATTTTAGTGCTACTAAACATATGACTTGTGATTATAGACAAGTACGAGCCTTAAAACCATCTATCAAAATTGTCGTGAGTGTTGCCAATAGTAATGTTGCCCTCACTATCAGGGAATGCTCTGTTTCCCTTTCTGATACCCTTGATCTTGATACCATACTTGTTGTTCCTTTTTTTTATTATTATAATTTATTATTTGTTGCGCAAATAAATGTCGCCCTATATTGTCTTGTGATTTTTTGGCCTTATTTTTGTGCTTTTAATGACATTCGAACTCACGAGACAATTGGTATGGTATTAGAAAGTGAAAGATCTACTACTTGGACTTGACATCGAACAATACTTCAATCTTGACTCAAGTTCTTGCTATGAAATGATCTCAGAGGGGAGAGGAACAGAGCTTCGGAGGTTTGGTTGTGGTATCGTTGACTTGGACATGCATCTTTCGGTTGTTTACCGAGGTTGTTTCCTAGCCTGTTTATTAAGGATGATGCTTCTAGCTTTAAATGTAGTGTTTATGAACTGGCTAAGGTTCATCGTACTTTGTTCCTGTCCAATTTAAATAAAAGTTCCGTTCAATTTATGATAATTCATTTTGATGTTTAGGGACCATTTAAGATTGCTACATTTGGTGGTGCTCATTAGTTCATTACTTGTATTGATGATTGCACATGTATGACTTGGGTTTGCTTGAAGTCAAAAAGTGAAGTTACTTCTTTGTTTCAGTAGTTTCAAAAGGAAGTTTTACTAGTTGGATAATGTTATTTATTAAAAGTGAATGAAGACATTGGGATAAAGTCTTTAAAGTTAAGGACTGAAAAAAAAAAAAAAAAAAAAAAAAAAAAAAAAAAAAAAAAAAAAAAAAAAAAGACATTCATGGTACTATAGGATGCAAGAAAGAGGATATTTTTTGCTCTTGTCATCTATTTGAATATAATGGATTTCTTTGTTGACATGCTATGGGTATACTCCAATCTTTGGGAATTTTTCATATCCCACCTCAATATATTTTAGAAGATATAAGAGTGTGAGAAGCATGTATACCACCAGAAAGTCTACTCCAAAGGATGTTCAGTAAAAAAAATGCATTTCAAGGAATTGTTCCAATAAGCTACTAAGTTGAGTGAGGAAAGGTCATTATCACAAAAGAGTTGAAATTGCATATATTGCATTACAAGAAGCCTTGGCAAGATGTACAATGACAAATCAATCTCTAAAAAGCTAGGGAGAAGTATCTCAACGTGATATACATGACATTGATGATGAGAATATGCACAACATGTATGCAATGTCAGTGCTTAACCCACAAGTATTGACACGCCCCGATCCCGATATCCCCTCTAATACCAGGATGAGCACGTGCTGGCTGACACCCGGGAATGACGAAGCCATTTTAAACATGTCTATAACTAAAACATACAATTAGAAAGAGATTCACAAATGCATAATCGTGTTCAAAGCATACAACTAATCTAGAATTAAGTGAAAGAATTATGATATAAACCAGAACCCAGGAATAGGTCATACACAAAGGAGGCTCGAGATGCCTAAGCAGAAGTGTCTTGACTTCGGGATTGTGTGCCTTGAATCTAAATCCTGAGGGGGCGCAAAAACATAAAAAAGTAAGTGGACCAAAGTTTATAATAATACTAATAATAGGAAAACCATTTTATTTCTGAACATACAAACCCTCTGTTTTGAAAACATATATAATACTACATATAGTAAGTTTTCTGAAAACTCTAGCATGCCATGCAATTATTTGTAAAACAAGTACGCATAAAACAATTCTCAATAATGGTGATATCGCCTCCCGAAGGCAAATCTGTAAATCTCAACCATAGTGTACTCTCTAGGGGTATCATAGTCGCTTGAAGGCAGCACCAGTCTATCACCAAAGGTAAAGCTGTATGACATTGGGATACGCCAGTGAAGAAACCATGGTTCATCATCCAAAGGTGAAGTTGTACGACTCCAGGTTACGCGCGCATAAGAGGATATATAACATCACACACCGACACTAGCCCTGGGCTAGTGAAGCTGGGGGTATATCATCAATATCAACAACTCTTTATTCACCCAAAAGCAGTACATGTCCATCACCCAAAGGTGAAGCTATACGACACTGGGTTACGCCAGTGAAGAAAACCATGGTCCATCACCCGAAGGTGAAGCTGTATAACTCCGGGTTACACCGGAGAAGAGGTATATACATAAATCTCCTCAACTATGTCCTATGGCCATAGATGTCTACATACCCGTGTTGTGTGGATGTGTTGTATGATAACCCACTAGATAAGCACAAAAAACATATCTCAAAATCTCATATCAAATCCGAAGTTCAAAAGCTCAAAGCCTTATCTCATCAATCCATGATAGCACATATTCATAAATTCGTAAAATAAATCATATTCGCAAATCCATAGAATTTCATATACGAAAATTCAACCATTCATAATCTTTCATAAAACATAAGTTCGATAAATCATAAATATTCCGTAAAAGCAATTTAAATAAATCATAAGTATGAAAATCTGTAAAACATATTATAAATCATGCTCATTTCATGAAATATGCAATGCATGCAAGCCTAAGAGTTTATAAATATATACAATTTAAGAAGGGGTCCACTCACAAATATTTTATTGTCCGGAAGTCGCTCGAACTAGCGAGGATGGTGTCACTTCCCACAAACGCACCTAACCACATATAGAGGCCATTTAGTAAAACTCTACCAAAACGATAAAATTTAGGAAAATGGATAGCAGAATTGGAATTAGGACATCGAAATTAGCCTAGGAGGGGTCCTGGCCGAAATCCGAAAAAGTCAACCCAAAAGTCAATGTTGACCGGTCAACGATCAACGAAAGTCAACGAGTCGGGTCAACGGGTCGTCGGGTTGGGTCGAGATGCAGGGTTGGATCCAGTTTGGATATGGGTTCTAAGCTTAAAGGAATAGACCGGATTAGGCTAAAAGGCCAATGGTTGGGCCGAGTTTAAGGATTGGGCTTGGGCTAAGGTTAATGAATTAGGCCTGGGTAAATGGGTTTGTGGATTGGGCCGGATACAAATTAAATTTGGGTATGGTTTAAAGGTGCAACCCGAATTAGCTCGCGGGTCACCGGACCCATCGAAGAAGAAAACCAGACTTTTGGCCGAGGAAATTTCCCAAGCTCTGGTGGAGTTCGATTCCTAACTATTTTTTCAGAGATTTTATGTCAAAATGAAGCTAAGGCAAAGAGAAGTAAGGATTTACCAATTCCATGACTAGCCGTAGCCGGAAAGTGGCTCGGAATACCCTACAAGAATCCTTAAAACTTCTAAAAATTCATCCTACAACGCAATCCACAAAGGCTTAAGGTGATCTATGAACTTACCTTTGTCAGAGGTGGTGAGAACTCACCGGAGTAGGATTCAAAACAGTAGGGGTACCGTTGTGCAGTGAGGGAATGGGAAGAAGAGACCTTTGTTGATTAGAGATTCTGATGAAGAGGTCTCGAGGGTGGTGGGGTCGCTGGAGTGTGACCCACGATGAGGATGGTCTAGTCGTCACTGCGATGCTCATGTGCATGTGTGTGTGTTCACAGAGAATAAAAGAGAGAGAGAGAGTGAGAGAGAGAGTTGAGATGAGAGATGAGAGCTGAAGCAGTTTAAGGGAATAAGGGTGATGGTGGTGAGGTAGTTGCTATTGTTGTATGTTTGTATGTGTGTGTGTGATGCTCGGGAGTGGAAAAGAGAGTGAAGGAATAGCTGAGAAAGTTCTAAAGATAGTGAATGGAGAGAGAAAGAAGCTTACAGGATAAAAAGAAGAATGAGAGAGTTCTAGAGAGAGAGATAGAGATGTCACAAGACTTAAAGAAACACCCTAGAAAATGGGGGAAGACATTGCCACATGTCACCATCCCAATGGTCCATGATAGGGAAGTATCTTCCATTGTAAAATTACCAAAATATCTGTATCCTTCCTAGTCCCATAAAACCTTCATTTTAGCTCCAATTTCGATTCCACAAGCGTCCACACGTTCGTAGCGACGAGTGTTACAAGGGTACGCCAAGGGAATGAATCTCACGTGACATGGCAAGGCGATCACCAAAGTCAATGTTTTGCCTCGAAAGGCATTTTCGTAATTTCATGTTTTAAAATTATAAAAACCGTGATAATTGGGGACGGGTCGTTACAAGTATCAAAGAAAAAAGGAGCACTTAAGGTAATTTCCAACCGAAAGAGCTAAAACATAGCCTCATCTAGAATTATAACCTTGTAAAAAAATAATTTTTTAAATAAATAGTGTCAGGTCAGACTCATGTACCATCTCCAACCGAATGGGCTAAACATAACCCCTTAATAATGTATTAGTTAATTTAATTAAACTATTGTTGGATGTTTACAAATCTAACCGTTGAATTTCTATCAATTATTGCAACTGAGAAGCTGGGTCTTGTAAAAAGGATAAGAAGAGGGCTCCATTTGGCCAACCTGATGTCCCTTTGGCCAAATAATGGCCTAGAGGGTTTTGTAAAATTATAACCCAGTCACTCGATTGGAGATGAGTTTTTCGGCAAATCAGGCTTTTTTTGTTTTTTTGTTTTCATTTTTTTAACTTTAGCCCCTTTATTGGAGATGGCCCCGCTATTGGAGAATACAAAAAGGAATAGAAAGATATGGCCATTTTGATCACATTACACCAACAAAACAAGATCAATGTACCATTTAGAACTTTATTGTTTTCTTTTATCATTTATTAATATTATTTTTGATCTAGTTATAATTTCCATTAACATAATTCTTCTTTCTTTTATTTATTGAGCTTAGCTAGAGGTGGATATGTGCTTGACAACTCACAAAGATCTGTGCTTGATAACTCACAAACATCTTACAGAGATTTCACATATTTTTAAATTGTATTTTACCTTATAATTATGGATGGTAACTAATTACATGAAAATTTAATGTATTTATTTACCATCCATAATTATAAGGTAAAATGCAAGGTAATGGCATGAAAATATCATTTAATTATTTAAATTATTATCGTCTCACTCTTCATTTGACGTTTGAGTTCTCTATGACAATTTCTAATTGTTTTTGTTTTTTAAGAAATGGGTCCCATCTTGTATTGAAGTCCTCTACAATTTGAGGTTTTCATGTGGGCTTCATCTTGTATTGAAGTCTTCTACCATTTGAGTTTTTTCATGAACACATTTATTTCTTTTTTATTTTTTAATGAAGTAGGCCTCAGCTTATATTGAAGATGGGATGAAAACACAACATGTCTAGCGAGTCCTGCTAGACTTGCTTTGCTAGTGAGTCCAGCTAGCAATTCCCATTGTTTAAAGATAAATGCTAAGGAGACTGCATTTTAGACAACTTTCCAAAGTCTCTCCCTCTTCTCTCCCTCGCCAAGGTCTATACACACAAAATCTGGTTCTAGTCGCCAGCCCCTTCTTGGTTGGGGTTGGTAGCAACCTTTAAATTTACATTTCCTGCAACTCTAGACTTTCCTTACTTTCCTTGCTTTACTTTTGGTCCTTGTATCTGGTGATTTTGCATCTAAGGTCAATCTCAATTTCCTTGAGCTCTGTCTTAGTTTCCTTGGGCTGTGTCTCAGTTTGTGGTGGTTCTCGTCTCAGATTCGAGATTCATGCTTTTTTCCACTCCAGTGGTTGTTCCTAGCTGCGAGTCACCTTCTCAGCCTCAGCCACTTAACTCATCTTGTGTTTCCTCCATCGATGTCATTAGGAGACATACTTTGGGTTTGGGTGGCTCTTAGGTATGGTTTGGCATTGAGGTGCTTAAAAAAAAAAAAAAGATGCTTATTTTCAAAGTTTTTATGTTGAAGGTGTTTGGTAAACTAAAAAAAAAAAGGATATTTTGGAAGCTACTGTGAGAATAAGCTGAAATCATCAGAAAAGCTGAAATAGCTAAATGCTGCTTTGGAAAACTGGCTTTTTTTCAAAGCACGCAGAGCTACAGTGCTCCCTTAATGAAACTTTCTAAAGTCCAATAACACCCTTAAACCAGAAACGGTGCTCCTTCGCCGATCTCCACAAAACCCAGAAACCCACCAGAAACGGATTTGCCGATCTACACAAGAAATGGAAACATAGAAACCCACCAGACTACTACAGCCAAAACCGATAATCGCAAAAAAAAAGAAGCATAAAACTCTCATTTTTCCTCTGTTACTTCAAGAATCTGTAGACAAAAAGAACAACAACAATTCAATTTCTCCTTCTCCAAAGTTTACAACTTTGAATTTGTTTCAAATCAGAAAAAAGAAAATGAGGAGGAGGTGGAAGAGATAACGTTGAGTCGCTGCTTGCAGAAGGAAGAGAGGCTAGATTGGAGACATCGGGAAGAAGAGGATTGAGTCATTGCCTCCTTTATCCATCTTCAATTTCTTCTTCTTTAAAGTTTACAACTTGGAGACAACGAGAGGAAGAGAGGCTGGATTGGAGACAGCGAGAAGCGAAGCGAGGCTGGACTTGAGTCGCTGCCTCTATTATCCATCGCTCGCAGAGGATTGGATGGGTGAAGCAAAGCGGTCTTGCTCCAATGGTAGTTACCATGTCGGCTAGATGAAGAAGAATGAGGAAAACAAAAAAGATGAAGAAGAAGCAGAAGCAGAGAAAAAAAAATAAAGATAAAAAATTGGGGAGTAGGGGAGAGTCGGGAGACTTCTACGTAGATTATTAACAAATGAAGATGGATAAAAGAAAGATAGGAGACTTCTAGAGAGACTATTAATAAATAAAAGACATGGATTATTAATAAATGAAGATGGATAAAAGAAAGATAGGGCTGGTTTATTATTTTACATTTAACATTATACTCATTTTATACCTTTTTTGGTCATTTCATACAATCACAGCTGTTTTACATAAAAGTTTACCAAACACTATCATACTGCTTTTTTTTTTTTTTTTTTTTTCCAAAAGCACTTTTACAAAAAAAGTTTACCAAACACTCTGTTGCTTTATTTCACAATTGCTTATTCTCACAGCACAGCAGAAGCAGTTTTTTTTCCAAAGCACAGCAATACCAAACCAACCTTTAAAGTGTTTTTAGCACTATTTGGTATGACTATGGGAGCGCTCATAGCACGAGTGGTTTTCCACCCCTATTTTCTGTTTCATCTAGTTGGTTTGTTAGGCTTTCTTCTCAATGACAGCAACTTTGCGATGGTGGTGTGGCTACTTGGGTGGCAGCGGCTGGTCCCTCTTTCCAGATCTAGGTTTTATGTTTTAGTGTGTTATAGGCTCTCTTGTTGGGTTTTTTCCCTTGTACTTTATTTGTTTGTACTTTTGCTTGCTTGGTTGTTTTGGTCTGTGTACGGACTTTCCTAACCTTGTATTAGCCTTTGTTTAATGAATTTCACTTATTTTGATAAAAAAAAAATGTTAAGGAGACTGTCTCAAAGTGAAACTCTCGGACTCTCGCCATCTCATGTTTTTAGTATAATATTTTATAATGTTGACACAAGAATTGTGCCCAAACATAAGGTAGTGGAGAGTCTATGGAGAGTTCCACTTTTGATAAAGTCTTGTTAGCATTTCTCCTATTTAAAAATGGGAAAAATATAGTAATGAATCTATATTTATCATAATTCATTACTCTACTACCACTCACTTCAAAGTTTTCACTTGTAGTATATTTTTGTCTTAACAAGAAATAATAAGGAGACTTTCTCAAAAGTGGAATTCTTCATAGATTCTTTGTCACCCCATATTTTTGGCACAATGTTTTATAATGATGGCATGAAAATTGTTATTAAATTATGAAGTAGCAGAGAATCTATGGAAAATCCACTTTGAGAAAGTCTCCTTAGCATTTCTCTTTGTCTTAAAATAAATATGCAAGAGAGTCTTATTAACATTTCTCTCTGCCTTAAGATTCTCTTTATTCTCCTTCTATTTAAACAGACACGAATAAGCCATATAAAAATAGGAAAACTAATGAAAAGTGCTTGAAAACTTTGAGTTTTAACTATAAGGACAAAATAAAGGGTAAAGTGAATAGTATCAGGATTGACTTTTTATTGTAAAAATATGATTTTTTGTTAATATAAACAGTACCGTCGACATTTCGTTAAAACTCTTTATAAAAATACTTTATATAAGACAAAATGAATAGTGTGGAAAGAGAAGAAGGAAATCATAAGAGGGAGAATTCTATCATTTTCTATTTACCGCTGCACAGATCCCTTCAGTTTCCCCGCCCATCTGCTATTTTCCCGATCACTTTTGAAAGCAAAAGATCAAAAAATAAAAAATTTAAAAAATATAAAAATTTAAAATCCATCATCATATTGGATAATGTTAAGAGATTAAATTTACAAACTAAATGATATGTCATTAATAGGTATAAACATGTTTATCAACGTTTCTAAAACTTATCTATAAATTTATTCTTCCTCGTATTATCTTTTATTTTATTAGAAAAAGAAAACAGAAAGTTCCCGATCATGCATGTCGATACAAACCAAGTAACTTCTATCCCACACACGTCGCCATTTCTCCATTCCTCTTTTGGCTCGTGGTCAAATTGTTGTAAGTCGACTCGAAACAACTCAAACTTACCCATTTGGAACTTCTCCACCGTAACCCCAATGGAGAAATCTGGGTACGGCAGAGATGGCATTTTCCGGTCACTCCGGCCGCCGCTTGTCCTGCCCAGAGACCCAAATCTCTCAATGGCCTCCTTCCTCTTCAGAAACTCCTCCTCTTACTCCCACAAGCCAGCCCTCATCGAAGGCGAGTCCTCCGAAACCCTTTCCTTCTCACAGTTCAAGTCCAAAGTTATCCAGGTCTCCCATGGCTTAATCCATCTGGGAATCAAGAAAAACGACGTGGTCCTCATTCTCGCCCCCAACTCAATCCAATTCCCCATTTGTTTCCTCGGGATTATTGCGTCCGGCGGTATTGCCACCACCTCGAATCCCCTCTACACTGTTTCAGAGCTGTCCAAGCAAGTCCGGGACTCTAATCCTAAGCTGGTTATAACACTCCCGGAGCTCTGGGATAAAGTCAAGGGCTTTAATCTCCCAACAGTGTTCTTAGTGTCAAAGGGCTTATCGGGGAAATCCCACGTTGGATCAACCTCAAAGATTCTAACTTTCCATGACTTGATCGAATCTGCTCGGTCTCTGTCCGATTTTCCATCGGTTAACATTAAGCAGACCGACACAGCTGCCCTGTTGTACTCTTCAGGTACAACAGGGCACAGCAAAGGGGTAGTTTTGACACATAAAAATTTCATTGCCTCGTCTCTAATGATCACAATGGATCAAGAACTTGCTGGGGAGATGCACCATGTGTTTCTCTGTGTTCTGCCAATGTTCCATGTGTTTGGGCTGGCAATTATCACCTGTGCGCAGCTGCAGAAGGGCAATGCTGTGGTGTCGATGGCGAGATTTGATCTCGAGAAGACTTTGATGGCTATTGAGAAGTATAAGGTGACACACTTTTGGGTTGTGCCTCCTATAGTGCTTGCCCTGGCGAAAAACAGTATGGTTAAGAAGTTTAACCTTTCGTCGTTGAAGCATATCTGTTCAGGGGCAGCTCCCTTGGGGAAAGAGTTGATGGAGGAGTGTGCAAAAAAATTTCCTCAAGGTGTAGTAGCTCAGGTACTTAATTATCATGCTTGTTTTGATTGTTTTTAACTTGTAAGTGTGATTAATTCGAATGGTTCGGTTATTTGATGATATCGACATTGTGTTTAGAGTTTGGTATTTGATTGAACCAAATGGCTATAGGCTACATTTTCTTGAACTAAATGCAAATTTTCAAGCAGTCATGGGTTAGGCGAGTTGGCTAAGGCACAAACCTTTCTGCACCCAAGTTCGAATCCCCCTTTCATAGATTATAGTAGTTTAGAATATGGTTTGTCAACGATGAAAAAGGTGCAAGTTTCTAATGTGTGTGAAATATTGGAAAAATTCAAGTTAGAAGTAATTGAAAGTGGACGGCTACTTAACCCAAAATTCAATTCATGTGAGCTGAGAAAATTGGGTGCGGTAGAGGTTTTGAACCGAGTTTTGCTAAGTTAAGGTTTTTTCGTGCAGTAGCTAGGAGGATAAAACTTCCTCACTGATTTGGAAGTTTCCTTGTTTTTCAGGGATATGGTATGACAGAAAGCTGTGGAACTATTTCGGTGGAGTGTACGCTGGCAGGGACTCGACATACTGGTTCAACTGGTATGCTTGTTTCGGGAGTTGAATGTCAGATAGTCAGTGTAGATACACAGAAGCCTCAACCTCCTAAACAGTTGGGAGAGATATGGGTTAGGGGCCCTAGTATGATGGCTGGTAAGTGTGTTTGTCAACATTCAAAAATGGTCCTGCACACATGACCATATTAACCGTCTCACAGAAAGAAAATATTCTGCATTTTTATCAGAGAAGTCACATTACTAACGACGGTCCTGCAATTTAATTTGACAGTTCATGGTATCTGAGGTATATGATTATGATTTTCAGCATCCTCGTTAATTATTAAGATGCAAAGCTCTAGTGATGATGCTTTGTTCATCCCAAGCAGGGCATTGCATTTGCCATATAATAGCATACATCAGCACTGGAGACTCTTCTCCATAAGGATCACGTTCTCTTCCCGCAAAATGTTCACTCTTTTACTCGCCGAAGAGTTGATGCGCAATGCTTCCAAATGTTTCCATCGTGTAAATTTAAGTTGGGTCTGCTGGCTTTAACTAAATACAATGCAATAATAACAATAACAATAACAGAACCATGCAGTAATTTATTTTCGATCTGAATTTCAGTTACCTCGTCGCTTATCTTGTTTAGCTTTGGAAAGTTCTTCCTTTCTGTTTCATTGAGAACTGTCAGTTAAGGATGCCTCGGGTCGGTATAATCTTCAAATATAACAAGCCTGCAAACCTTTGCTGCCTATTTGGTTAAGTCTAATTGGTTTGCCTCTTGTGCAGAACTAGTAGGATATTTGTTCAAGTTTATTTAGCGTTTCGTAGGTTTTTGCTATAATCATTCATATGATAACACCATGATTGTTAAACTCATTTCAGGGTATTTCAACATGCCGGAGGCCACCAACGAGACTATAGATAAAAATGGTTGGGTACATACAGGAGATATTGGATACATTGATGAAAACGGACTACTTTATGTAGTTGATCGAATCAAAGAGCTTATTAAGTATAAAGGTTTCCAGGTAAATTATTTTGCTAGAGTTTATACAATTGCTACATGAAATTTCTGCTGGTTGTCCCTGCAAATTTTGTAGCTATTTTTTATGCATTACAAAACACTGCCATGCTAGTTTTCCTTTAACGTAATTGTCTCTGCAACTAGAAGTTAATTAATATCTTTCTGTTTGCTTTTTTTCGGAATGGATACATACGCTCTCCGCATATGTAATTCTATTCAACCATCCTTTCTTTGTTCTCTTGGTCCTTGGTCCTCTGCTAGGTGGCACCAGCTGAACTTGAAGGGCTGCTAGTTTCTCACCCAGAAATATTAGATTCAGTTGTCATCCCGTAAGTTTGACACATACAAAATTTGTCCTGACCGCCTCATGTTGAACTTAATTTTACGATGGGTTTATTTTCGTCCTGCAGGCTTCCTGATGCTGAAGCTGGTGAGGTCCCCGTTGCTTATTGCGTACGCACGCCAAATAGTTCTCTGACTGAAGAAGATGTCAAGAGCTTTATTGCTAATCAGGTAAGTAGGAAATTTCAAAGAAGGACCATTTGGAATCCAAATCGATTTCCTTGATAACGAAATTGCTCTTGTGGCAGGTTGCATCTTTCAAACGACCACGAAGAGTAACATTCATAAAGAGTGTCCCCAAGTCAGCATCAGGCAAAATCCTCAGAAGAGAGCTCATCGAGAAAGTGCGGTCGAAAATATGAAATTGTATCATGGACCTCCTCATTGATCTAATTTTTCCTTCTATCTGGAAGACTAGTTTGTAGAGGAACACTACATGTTCCATAACGAGTATACATACTTTTCGGTGATCCCATCTCCAACACCTGTGTCTGCAAGCGTGCGCTGTCCGATGCAACAAACGCACACTAAAAGAGTAACTTTACAATGGATCTATGTAAGGAAAAAAACATGCTGTATATTTCCATTCATGATAAAAATAAAAATACAACCAAAAAATTGTTCAATTTAGTCGCAGCAGAAATATTCTTTTTTACAGTAAATTTGACGGAAAGAATCAATTTTTTTTTTTTTTTTAATCCTAACTCATTTCAATCGTCAGTTGAAGCACAGTTATTACTACTAACTAATTTTCCCAAACTGCCAATCAATGTTACAAATAATTTAAGATCATTGTTTATACGTTGGTAACACTATTCTGTTAAGAGATATTAGCCAATTTTTCTCATGAACTCTTATACTTAGTGAATTCTCCCTTATTGTTAAGTTTTTTGAATTTTCCATCCAACATTCCATTAACTTTTGCCGCCTTTACAGCTTCAAAGAGTAGAAAAATCATTTTTCTCAATTCATATATATTTTTTTCCTTTCTTTAAATTTTTACTCTCTCTCTCTCTAAAACTCTCTTCCACGGTCAGGCCATGGACGAGACCTTTATCATTTCCAAACTTGAACGCCCCTCCTCAAACAATCAACCAGATCGGTGAAATCGGATCCCAAATTTGTGTTACGTGTGAAAAAAAGAGGGTGTTGATCGAGAATTTGGGTCTCTGGTGGGAGAAATTGTGAGTTCGTGAAATGTGCGGCCATGGATTTAAGGCTAGTGGAGGAGGAGCCTTTGTCAACCAAATACGTAGGGTAAAATCGCAAGATGATAAATCTTTATTTTTCCATTGTTATCAGTGTGGAAATGATGGAAGTCTCCTCCATGGCCTGGTCGTTGATGAGTGGAGAGAGAGAGAGAGACAGACAGTAAACGTTTAAATTTAGAAAAACAAAACTCTGCTAAAATAAGCAAATTGACGTTTTACCCTCTGGAGCAGCAAAGGGTGATAGAGGCTAGCAAAATGTAGGATGGAAAATTCAGAAACTCAACAATAGGGGAAAATTGACTAATTATAAGAGTTTATGGGATAATTAGTGGAAATAAAGTGTATGGGACACGTGGATTAATTAAGTTCATATTTTGTATATGTGGTACAAGAGTCATAGTTCTATTACTTGTCTTGGTCCTATAGAGAGGTCAAATGTAAGGCTGAGGTTGTACAAAATGAGAGAGTGAGATTTCTCTTTATGTACTCGTTGCTGAGCTCATTAGCTCATTGGTGAGAAATGCAATAGACATTCTCCAAAATTCTCTATGTCCTTCTTCATTCTTCCTAGAAATCCAAAAGGGGAAATTTCTCCAAGCTTTATTCTATCTTTATGAAAAATAAAATACAAACACACAAATAATATACACTTTAGTATGGCCTCAGAGCCAGGTTCCATCGGTTAACTGGGCATGGAATCTATGCGATTTCTGATTGAAACAAAGAAGTGAATCGAACCTAGTAAAGCTCGTGTTTCTTTAGATATGTGTCTCACATGGCAAGATCTAGCAGTAGCGAGTTGCGTACACTAACTAATTATGGCGAAACTATGAATTTTGGAGGATTATGATGAGAACAATACTCAAATGTCATGGGCTATGGGATCTTGTTGAAAAAAGGCTTGAAATTCCAAAATCTAAAAAAAAGTGAAGGATGAACTCATTGTTGAAATTACAGAAAACAAAGACGGATAATGAATAAATTGTAGTTGCAGTGAAAACTTCTTTGAGTGAAAGATTGATGAAGGATGCAAAGGCGTTAGGCCTGATTCAAGGGCTCTCTTAGACGAAATCTTCCTCAGAATCTCCAATGAATAGACTTTGAATGGAGCTTGGGACATCCTACAACAAGAGTTCAAAGGAGATAAGCAGGCTAGAGGTGTAAAATTGCAAGGTTTGTGTTTAGATTTTGAATAAACCCATATGTGTGATGATGAAGCCTTATCTATTTATTTTACTCGATTATTGATCTCATAAACCAAATGAAAAGCTATATTAAAGAGATTCCTAGAGAGGAATGTACAAAAATTGTTAATTAGTTTGCCCATATCTTATGATTCAATATGCTCAGTGATTGAACATTCAAAGAACCTAGATACTATAGAGGTACAAGAGGTTGTTGCCTCATTGAAAGATTTTGAATAGAGGATAGATATGCACACTGAAAATCACACCGAGAGAGCATTTTCAAGCCTCAGTGTGACTCCCAAACATAATAAGTTTGGTAACCGTCCAAGTCAATACAAGGCATAGAAGAACTAAAAGACAAAAATGATGAAATGGGAGAACAAACCTATTCAACAACAGAAGAAAAATATTGCAACCGATGCAGCTAAAAACCCTTGCAAATATTGTGATAAGTTACACTTTGCAGAACGTCGGTTTAAAAGAAAATATATGTCAAAATTGTGACTGAAAAAATCGAAAGTGTAGGCTTAAGAATCAGATTGCATAAGCTCAACTCAATTGATTTGAGTGAGGCTTTGACTTCATTTTTATAGAGTTTCAATACAAGAGGTTGTTACATATTTGTTATCCATACAAATATTCATACTACAAAACCTATAACAGATTACAAGAGATAAAGATATGCTATAATCTCTGAGGTTGTGATAAGCTTGGACTGGTATTCAAAGGGCTAGAACAGTTTGAAGTGGCAGGAGTTTGAGTTTCAAATTGAGACGAGTCGACTTGCTGAGTTGGCATGATTTGTGACTTAGATTGCTGACTAGGTTTATCACTCCCCCACAAGCTTAATGGGCGTTGTCAAATAAGGAGCTTGGAGAGAAGGAATGAAAAATGAGAAAATGATAACCCTTTGGTTAATAAGTTTGCAAGTTGATCAGCTGTGGTAACATACCCAACTTCGATCTCTTTGCGAACTACTTTTTCCCTAATGTAAGGATAATCAACTTTAATGTGACGCATACGTGCTTGATAGATAGGATTGGAGGCAACAACTAAGGCACTGATGTTATCACACCATAAATGTGGAGGAGCAACTGAAAAGTGAAGATCATGGAAGAGATGTTGAATCCATGACAATGTCGTTGAGGTATAAACCATTTGATGATATTCGGCCTTGGTACTAGATCGAGAGACACTTCGCTGCTTCTTAAAACTCCAGGAGATGAGATTGGCACCTAGAAAAATGCAATATCCACTGATGAAACGACGATCATCTAGATCACCAACATAATCAGCATCGACGAAAGTTGTTAGAGCTAAGGAACTAAGCTTGTAAACAAGATTATGATCATGAGTTCCTTTTAAATAACGAAGTATACGCTTGACTGATGCCCAATAAACTGTAGTAGGAAAGTGCGTTTACTGGCAAAATATAATTAACTGCAAATGCAATGTCGGGACAGGTGAACATTGATAGGAGCATATTTGGGCGACTTAGTTAGCTTGTTTTCTTACATTTATGTTGTTAGTTCATAGTTATTTTAGTATTTTAAGCTATTTTCGTGTGTTTATAGGTCCGTATGGCTAAAGTAGCAAGAAGGTGCATTTTGGAGCAAAATTGGACTTGGAATGGATAGCATATGCTTAGAGCAAAAGGAATGGACGAAAATGAAGGATTCCTAATCAAAGAAGGTTTCCTACTTGAAGTAGGAAAGTTAAGCCAAGGTTTCCTATTTTGGTTTGACCTTTCCTAATCCTAAATGTCCTTAAGTTCCAGTAACATTGAAGGTCTCTTATGCATTTTGGGACACAAACTAAACCTTCCTTGCACCATTCTAGCCCTTTCCGTACCCACCTTACCATTTCCTCTTTTTGCCGTGCAAGGGGATTGTTTCTTCCCTATTTTGTGTACCAAGATCACATTCCCTTTTTATCCTAGTCAATGATGCACCTTACATTCCTATTCTATTCTAAATCCTTGCCTAATTTCAGCCTTAAAACACATTCCCTTTCCTTTTCTTCCTTGCCGTGGGTTTCCTTCCCTTTTCCCTTGGGATTCTGACTTTAAGTCTCATTTTCCTTGTGGATTTGGAGTCTAATTCTTTCCTAAACCATTTAATAAAAGTTAAGATATTTTCCCTCAAATATATAACCCTATGCCGCACCCATATACAACCCTATTCACTCATATACACAACCAGCCACCATTCACCCTTATACGCCTTAATCCGCAGCCTTCATCTCCTTCCTTAGACCATTCCGTGCTCTTCCATTCATCATACCTTCAACCACACATCCATACACCATTCCTTTACTTTGCCGCACTCCCTTACCAACCCAAATCCACTCCTAACCCAGAAACACATCCAAAATCATCCCTAAAAACTTTTGTACCGTAGCATAGCAAGGAAGAAGAAGAGAAGAAGAAGCCTTGGATGTTTTTGCATTCAAGTTGGATTGTTGGAACATTTTTAGGCATAATCTATCTTTTGTTTTCAATGTTTAATTCACGTTTTCTTTGTTTTGTTGTGAACATGAGAGGCTAAACCCGTTTTAGCTAGGGGAGGCTTGGAAACCATGATTATGTTTGTGATATGAATTTATTAATTCCAGTTGTGATTTCATAAATTATGAATGCAATTTACTTAACCGTTTGATTGAGAACTTATTCTTGTATGTTGATTGAGGAGGCCTACTTAGTTTGCATGCTTGAATTTGATGCTAGAATATAAGGGAATTTGACATAATCGTTACAAACTTATATTCACAAGTAGTTAAGGTTGTTTATCACAATCATGTTAAGTTAAATTCCTGGCATGAGTATCATGATGTCATAGTTACGAATGCTTTGTCAATGCTTATGATTTTCATAGAATGTAATGATCTTTGATTGTATCTCTATTATGATGTCATGTAGGGAACTTTTGAAGAATGCTTTGGGTTGTCGAATGATGTCATCCAATCCAATAACTAAAGGAGAATCTGAGGGTTAATTGGTGATGTCACGATTAATCTGGGTTGTTGAGGTTCATGGTTTATTGAGAAAGCAACTGGAAATCAATTTGTGTTCAAATGTATCATGTGTGGAAAAGAATCCTCTAGCTAGCTAATCATCCATATTTTTCCCCCAAATTTGTCCAAACTATGTTTAAGTCTTTAAGTTACTTGTTTTACTTTAAATTCGTCCAAAAACCCAATCCCCTTTACTTTGTTGTGTCTAAATAGCTAGAATCTGTCCAATTTGTGTTTTTAAGTATTTTGAGTCAAAACCAATTCTATTTTCGTCCAAATTAAGTCCTAGAGTCTAGTTTGAGTCTATTTGATTGTTTTGTGTTGTTTTGAGTTTTTTTAGTTTGTTTTGAGTTTTATAAGTCTAGTTAAGAGTCTTTGAGTCTATTTGATTGTTTTTAAGTTTAGTTTTATGTTTTTGAGTCAGTTTTTATTAGATTAGCAATCCCTCCTAATCCCCAACCTAGAACGATCCCTACTTACATCTTTACTACAATTGTCAATAAGATGGTTTAATTTGAGTGCTATTATTTATCACATCAAACATGAGGTATTGAAGAGCACCGACCACACTTTGAAAATTTGTACCATCTGAGAGAGGTTCACCCTCATGTAAACTAAGTTTGCATCTCGGAGCTGCAGGTGTGGTCAGAAACTTTGCATTAGCCATGTTGGTTTTCTTAAGAAGATCGAGAATGTACTTGGATTGAGACAAATACATGGCATGAGGAGTACGCTTGATTTCAATGCTGAGGAAATAATTTAAAGGTCCCAAATCCTTCATGGAGAACATGTTGCCGAGTTGAGTAATGAGAGATGAAATATGTAAGCCATTGTTGCCTGTGATGAGAATGTTGTCAACATACATTAATAAATAAACCACAGTTTTACCATTGAAGTAGGTAAAAAGAGATAAGTCAGCAACGGAAGAAATGAATCCCAGGACTTTAAGATGATGGGAGAAACACTAGAAACAGGCACGGGGTGCCTGTTTTAACCCATAAAGTGATTTACGTAATTGACAAACATGCGAAGGAAACTAAGGATCAACAAAACCTCCAGGCTGACGCATGTAAACTTCCTCAGCTAATGTGCCATGAAAAAAGGCATTTTGTACGTCCAGTTGTCAAATTGGCCACTAGAAATGAAGAGCAATGGACAAGATGATGTGAATAGTATGTCTCGCTGTAATCAAGTCATTCTTGCTGATGAAAACCATTTGCAACAAGGCGAGCTTTAAATCTCTCAATGGAACCATCAGATTTTCATTTAATTTTATACACCCATTTATTTGGTAGTACATTCATTGAAGGATGATAGGGAACTAAGGTCCATGTTCTAGTGCGTTGTAATGCATTGAATTCATCTGCCACAGCTGCCCTTCATTCTGGGAATTATTTTACCTAAGAAAAACAGGTAGGCTCAACATTATCATGAGACAAAATAGTTCGAAATGCAAACTTAGGGTTTGGTTTCCGTATGCCATCCATTGCTCGAGTTATCATACGATGACCATAAGTGGTAGGGTCAGAAGAGGAAGAATCCGAGGATAAACTTGCATCCACAGGTGAAGGTTCTAGAGTGGCAGGCGCTATGGGACGGGATGAAGGAAGAGTTGGGTGAGATATAGGCTCTTGGGGCATGAGGTTGGTGGAGGATAGGGTTATAGAGGGTGTTGATGTCACATCCCGACCTGAGCTCCACCACATCTTGAGCTCGACTCCACCATAGCACGATATTGTCTGCTTTAGGCCCCGACCACGCCCTTACGGTTTTGTTTATGGGAACTCACACAAGAACTTCCCAGTGGGTCACCCATCTTGGGATTGCTCTCGCGCGAACTCACTTAACTTCGGAGTTCTTACGGAATCCGAAGCTAGTGAGCTCCCAAAAGGCTTCGTGCTAAGTAGAGATGGGAATATACATATAAGGCTTATAAGATTCACTCCCCTGGGCGATGTGGGATGTTACAATCCACCCCCCTTAGGGGCCCGATGTCCTCATCGGCACACGTCCGGCCAGGGATTGGCTCTGATACCAAATTGTCACATCCCAACCCGGGCTCCACCACATCCCAAGCTCGACTCTACCGTAGCACGATATTGTCCACTTTGGGCCCCGACCACGCCCTCACGGTTTTGTTTTTGGGAACTAACAGGAGAACTTAACAGTGTGTCACCCATCTTGGGATTGCTCTCATGTGAACTTGCTTAACTTTGGAGTTCCTACGAAATTCGAAGCCAGTGAGGTCCTAAAAAGCCTCGTGCTAGGTAAAGATGGGAATATACATATAAAGCTTACATGATCCACTCCCTTGGGCAATGTGGGATGTTACAGTTGATGGGCGAGGGGATAATGGTGGTGAGGATAAGACGGGTAAGGTATGGGAAGTTTGTGTGGGATTAGGAGACTGTGGCTGCTACGATGGGTGATAAAGAGGCAGTGGGTCAATGTTTTGAATAAGAGAGGACTCGGGAAGAGTCATAAGTGGAGCGGGAATGGATTCTTTAAATGGCAAACATTTCTCATCAAATAGTACATGGCGTGAATGGAAAATACAACTTGTAGACATATCTAGATAGCGATACCCTTGTTGGTTTACAGAATATCCTATGAAAACATATTTTTTGGATCGAAATTGAAACTTGTTTGTGTTATAAGGATGAAGATATGGGAAGCAGGCACACCCAAAAACCTTTAAAAAAACATATTGAGGAGGTTTGGAAAATAATTTTTGAAAAGAAATCTCATCACCTAAAACTTTGGTGGGTAATCCATTAATTAAATAGTTGGTTGTGTGAAAAGCCTTGTCCCATAAGGACGTTGGTATAGAAGTGTGAGCAAGGAGAGTTAATCCTATTTCGACTATATGACGATGCTTTCTTTCAGAAATTCCATTTTGTTCAGGGTGATGAAGACAAGTGAGCCTATGATTAATTCCATGGTGAGCAAAAAATTGTTTAAAATTATTGTTAACAAATTCACCTCCTCCATCAGATTGAAGTGATTTGATGGTTGTGCTAAACGTGTTTTAAACAAGTTTTTTAAAATCCAAAAATTTAGCAAAGACATCAGACTTCAATTTTAAAGGAAATAACCATGAATAACGTGAGTAATCGTCAATAAAAACAACATAATATTTAAATCCATTCATTGAATATGTGGGAGAAGTCCATACATCTGAATGACTGAGTTCCAACGAAAAGGAAGAAATAGATGATGACAAATTGCAAGGTAACTTATGGCTTTTGCCCATGGGACATGAATGGAAAAATTCATTAGTTATAGTACCACTAATTGGTAATTTATTCTTATTAACTAAAAACTTTAAAACATGAGATGATGGATGACCTAGCCTAGAGTGTCAAATGGTATTAATCACTCTAGTTCCAACAAAAGCATGAACACCAATATTATTTGATGAGGGACTCGAAAAATGGTATAATCCATTCCTACTCCACCCTTGGAAAATGGTCTTCCCTGTTTGTAGGTCCTGAACACAAGAGGAATTAGGGTAAAGAGTGAGTGAATAGTTATTATCAAACAACCAGTTTTGCAATGGAGGGGCTGTAGTATAAGAAGATGATGCTACAAAAGCTTGAAGTTTAGGGGCTAGTACACGTCCCTCATAAGCCATATTCAAACGATTGAAGCAGTCTATCGCTGAATGTCCAGGGCGAGAGCAGATTTGGCAATGTATACGAGGATGAGGGTTACCTTGAGATGGATGTGCACCGAGAACGCCATCATTAACTACACGGAAGTGACCTTCAGAATGATGATTGGGATTGGATGGGTGATACTAGTTGCGCATGGGAGGTTGAGGACCACGAACTCCATGATAGGGACTTCCACAACCATGTCCACAACCCCCTCGTGTCTCAACAGGGGCTGTGAGGCCAATGTCAACACCAAACGAGCAATGCAGCTTTTGCCGACGTTCAGCCCCCAAGAGTAGGGCTTTAAGAACATTATAAGGGATTGCTTCATCACATGCCTGAGCAGAGGCAATAATATTCTTCTAGGCGAGACCAACATTGTTAAGAATAATAGCAATTAATTCCGATTCGAAGACCGGAGCACCAGAGAGAGATAAGGTATCAACCAAACAATTGATTTTATCCAAAAATTCTGAAATAGTAGAATCACCTCAGGTATTCGTTAACTCACTATAGAGTTGAATGAGGCGTCCCGTAGATTGGGAGGCATAACGATAATGGAGTATAATCCAGGAAGAGTGGGAAATGTTCTTCCCAATCAAGGCAGCTAACACTATGGGATGAACAGAAGAGTTGATCCATGACATCACCATGGCATCCTGCTGGATCCATGCATCATACTCATGATTGATAGTATCGGTAAGATTACCACCTGCATCCTTTAAAAATGCAGGTGGGCACTTGCTTGTTCCTTCGACAAAGGAAACAAGATTCCTACTTCAAAGCAGGGGTAGCATCTGAGCTTGCTGGAGAGGATAGTTAGTATGATTTAATTTGATCGTCAAAAAATTAGAGGCATTGGAAAGAACAAGAATGAAAGATTAGGATTGGGAGACCATTTGAGTGATGGAGGAAAGAAAAAAAAATTAGGGTTGTCGTTTGACGTTAGCTCTTGGATACCATGAAAGAATCGAAAGTATAGGTTTAAGAATCAAATTGCATAAGGTCAACTCAATTAATTTGAGTGAGGCTTTGACTTCATTTATACAGAGTTTGAGTTTCAATACAGGAGGTTGTTACAGATTTGTTATCCATAGAAATATTCAAAACACAAAACCTATATCAGATTACAATAGATAAAGATATGTTATAATCTCTGAGATTGTGATAAGCTTGGATTGATATTCAAAGGGCTAGAACAGTTTGAAGTGGCGGGAGTTTGAGTTTCAAATGGAGATAAGTCGACTTACTGAGTTGGCAGGATCCGTGACTTGGATTGCTGACTAGGTTTATGTTGAAGTTCCTTTCGAGTGCAAATATAAGGATAGTATAGTGGCACAAGTAAGGGTGTCGAACCACATGGACTGATAAACAACGTAGTGAAACCTTTTACTCTTACATTTTAGCATTAGTTAATGACTCCTATGATTTAAAATTGGGGGGGTTTAAGTAATTTTGGAAAAGAAATAAAGACAGAAAGAAAAGGGAAAAAAATTAGAACTTCCTAAAACAAACCTCAGACATGAAATAGGTTAGAAACGTTTTTAGGACATAAATCTAACTTAAAATGAGCTAAGGCCTTCCCTTAAACATTCATGAATCAATGAGATGATCTTTTAACTTATCAATTTCAAATGCACAACTAAGATGTTCACATATCTAGCATAACATATAACTAGATTGTGTGAATCCTCACTTTCTTTGCATGTGAGATGCATGACATATACATCAAACTTATATTTGTAGGTGCAACCTAGCGTGGCATATACTCAGATTTAGCACCTATAAACTCATTAAGAACGAAGAGGATTATGAACATCACATGAACCCTAGAACATGGCATTTATCCTAGATTTTCATGGAATTAGTTTACAAGATTAGTTTTGAACATAACCATATGTTGCTAATGAATGAAAGAAGATATGGCAGTCATCCTTATCATTCTTAACAAAAAGCAAACATAAACAAGGTAGCTAAGCTTGGAAATATGTGCTAGAAACAATTGAAGATAGAAAACTGATTCTAGCTTGCAAATGAAATTGATAAACTCAAAATTGCATCATAACATTAATTCAATCATGTCTAGGGCTTCAAAGCAGCCCTAAGTATCCATAACCTAAATTAAAAACATAACAAAATACATAAAAAGTTAGGAAAGCTAGAACCGAGAAACGGCTCAAGGTGGAGGACTCCTCATCCTCTTTGATGTTGTGTATCTCCTCCTTTTCCTCATTCATATTCTATGTATTTTTCTCCTATTAAAGGGCTCAGGAGTTTTCTAACATCTGACACATTTACATTCTTAAATTGACTCTCATTTATAGCTTACTACAATCAGCTTTTAGTATAGGAGTAACTGAAAACTAGCTGTTATCATAATTTGTAACTGAACAGCTCCTCTTTATTCTATCATAATTTCTTGTAGAAATCTCCAAATTACAAGCTGTAAATACCATGAGAAATAAGACTTCCCGGGCTTTCCAACCATATATGGCCCATTTTCTAATTCTATTTGAGCACTTCGGGGCAAAGCTCACAAGTTGGCTGTTCTACAAGGACCTTTTTTGGCGGATCTTAGGCCACTTGTGGGCTATGGTCTGGTCTTGGGCAAGTTGAGCTTCAAACTATCCATTCTAGGCTCTTAAAATATTCAAAATAAGATGATTTCTTCAAGCTCTTAGTTTCATCCTGAAATACAATACAAACAACAAAATACCTTGTGATGCATAGAGATTTTAAGTTAAAAACCTAAATAAAAGAGGGCATAAAAGTATAACTTTATACACTCAACAATTTATCAGTGACAAGTTTTGTCATATAGTCAAGGACTACAATAAAAAGAAGATTGTTCAACATATAAATTATGATAATCATGTTAGTGAGATTGCAACCATGTTTTATGCTTGTAATGCTGCAACTGTGAAAATAATTGAGGTTGCTTCGTATGTAGACGGTGATTATAGTAACCACATGGTATGCAGAGAAAAATTTTTGATTGGCATTGATAGAAACATGACTATCAAAGTCGAATGGGAACATGACAACCTATGGATGTAAAGGTTGAAACTGATAAGAAGATGTGATGCTTGTACCTGGACTGAAAGAAAACTTGCACAGTATTGCACAAATGATGAAGCATGGTTATTTTCTAACTTTTGGAGACTACAAAGTTAAAATTTACGATGATAGGTCATTCTCTAATCTTGTTGCAAAGGTACCTAGCTATGAAAGGAAATAGAATTTTTCCTTTGAAACTGCAGCCTGGAATGCAGATTGCCTTGAAAAACTGTGAGTCAGTCTACAATGATATGGTACATGAGATTTCGGCATTTGAATGTTAGGAGTTTGAAGTTGTTGCAAGAACATGAAATAGTACTAAGATTTCGTGAAATAAAGGTAACTGAGGGAGTTTGTGACGACTGAGCACTTGGAAAACACAATAGAGATGCATTTCCAAGGGAAACAATATGGAGATTTTTTCCCAATAGAGCTAGTGCATTCAGATGTGTGTGTGGTCCTATGCAAATAAATACAAAGTCAGTTGTGAAAGTATTGGTATGGAAAGGTAGTTGACTGTGGCATACTCACCACAACAAAATGAAGTTGCAGAAAGAAAGAACATGACCATAGTGGAGATGGCAAAGTGCATGAAGTTGCAGAAAAAAGTTGTGAACACTGATGTCTACCTCTAGAACAGGTGTCCCACCAAAGATCTAAACAAGAAAACTCCATTTGAGGACTATAGTGAAAAAAAAAGCCTAGTATTAGATACTTAAAAGTGTTTCGTTCTCTATGCTATTCTCACATCCAAGTCAAGAGAGACCCAAACTTGAGGAAACAAGTAATAGATGTCTTTTCTTGGGTTATGGAACTTGTTAAAAAGGGTTATAGACTTTACAATTTGAAAACTGAGAAGATTGTGATCTCTAAAGATGTGGTATTCAATGAAAATGCTTGCTGAGTTTGGAAGACAAACACTGAGAGAAGTATCAGTGTACTTATTCTAGAGGAAGCAAGAGAAGTTCATGAATATGAAGAAAAGTCAGTTGAACCAGAAGAAGTGCAAATTGCTCCTCAATCTCCATAAACTTCACAGAGAGTTGAAGAGCAAGGATCAAGTATATATGTAGTAAGTACTAGTATACATTTGTTTTCTAAAACTGGGGGTTAGTATGTTAATAGGACGAAATCAGCAGCTTGTGACGACATGTGGGCTTGGCACTAGTACATCTCTACTATGAAGTAGGGTGATCATACTCTTTGTCTTTCCTTTTAGTTTCATTAATAAATTATCAAACTTACAGTTACACCTGCACATCGAATGACTATTGTGTATATTATTGTTTTACTACTTCTGTCATATAGACTTATGTGACATGTAATAAAAAGGTTGAACACTCCGGTGTGCCCTTCAAGCCTTTGGGGAAGTTGAGTTTTAATTGTGTTTACGTGTATGGTTTATTTTGGGAATTATTGTATTTGTAGGGAAGATTATGCGGAGTTTTTAGTAGAATTAAGCCTGAAAATTTTGATTGTCACATGTGAACTACTTTATTTATGGCTTCATCACCACATGGTGTCGGTCAACACAATTTGATATAGAAATCCTTTCATTCTAATACCATGAAATCACTTAGTAAGAATATTTGGTCACCTGTAAAGAAGACTAAGGAAAACTAATGAAAATGGCTTGAAAACTTTGAGTTTTAACGATAAGGACAAAATAAAGGGTAAAGTGAATAGTACTAGGATTGATTTTTTAGTGTAAAAATATGATTTTTCGTTAAAGTGGATAGTACCAGAAGTTTTTTGTTAAAGTTCCCGAAGACTATCGTTGGCTCAATTACCATGAAACCACTTATATACATAAGAGCACTTCCATCGTGTGCTCCAGCCCGAGGGATAGGCGCAGGAACAGGGCCAAAGAGCCCGAGTGATGAAGTCCAGCGTGTGTTGGCGAGCGAGCCCGAGCAGGCCCGAGCGAGAGGCCAGGCAAGAATCGATAGCCCGAGAGCCTGAGGGCTGTGTGACGTGTGGCTGATGTGTGGCATCAGTGCATGCGCCGACCTTGACATCTCCTCATCCTCCTTCCCCTCATTTGACTTGGATCTACACACCCAAACCCTCAATTCAAACGAAAAACATCAACTATGCAAAATCAATTTCAAAAAATTAAATTAAACTAAATTTTCCAATAAAACTACGGTTCTAAAACCACCGCATATAGGATCAAATTCGATCGGCAGCAAATAAATCGAACAAGAAATTAAAAAAAAAAATTCAACGAATTGAACTCACTATTCGGGATTCATGGTTGGGACTTAGAACGAGTCGCGAAAAATTAGGGAGAAATTCTAGTCCCAGCAAGCAGTTGCCGCTATGTGTAGAGAGAAGGGAAGTGGAAGAGGAAGGGAAGGGAATGAAAGCAGAGAAGAGGAGAGGAAGACAAAGATTGGGGAAGAAGGAGAAACTGAGGAGGGAGGGAATGAAAGCAGAGAAGATGAGAGATGATGATGGTGGAATGAGGGAAAAAGGTAAATGAGGGGAAAAAGGGAAAGAGAGATAGAAATAAAAGAGAGAGAGAGAGAGAGAGAGAGAGAGAGAGAGAGAGAGAGAGAGAGAGAGAGAGAGGAAGAAGAACCGGTCAAAAAAAAAAAGGAAAGGGTGATGGGGATGTTTGATGGATTGGGTGAGAAAAAAAAAATTATTGCCTATTGTCAAAGCAATTCAAGTGCAACGGTGGAGATGCAAAAGACGATTACTGTTCATTAAGGGCAGTTACTGTTCACTAGGTGGATTAAATAGTGTATTGCCTGGGAGGAGGGTTCCCACGCTGGAACTGCTCTAATGGACCCCAGTCCATTTAGATGGAAAAGAAACTAAAAGAAAGAATTTGGATTACAACAGTAGGGCTACTTAGTTGAAATGAACTACGAAACACTAGATGGAAAATTGAAATGGATTAGAAACAAATTATATGAAAATAATTGAAATGGATAGGAAATTAACCATACACAAGGAATTGTTTGAAATTCCTGGTTTTCTTCTTTTTTCTTGTAAAATCTAATACTTATTCATATATCAAATTTAGGAGCAAACAGTATATATATTTGGTCCAATCAAGTAGCAATTTTACTGTATTTATAAACATTAACTGAACTAATCTCACCCATTTCAGATAATCAAATGACAATATAAACTGTCTACCGTTTATCAACTTTGAGGCATGATTCTTCGGTTTTGGTAAACCTAATTCCGCAACGAACAGAAGCTGAAATGGAAAATCCTAATATATATTCGAAACTAAAGCACATATGCATATGCATATTATATCTTAGGAAAACTAACGAAAAATTCAAAAAAAACTTTAATTTTAATGAAAAATGACAAATAAAGGTATAGCAAATAGTACCAAAAAAAGGTAAAAATGTGATTTTTCGTTAAAATACTATAATTATGTATAATTAATCAAGAGACAAATTAGTGGGTTTACAAGATATAATGATTATAGTATATTAGTATTCACCTGCACTGGCGCGCACACACACATATGCATGTTATCAAGAAACAAATTAGCGGGTTTGTTTTTAATGAACCAAAATGGCATTCACCTGCACTGGCACCTGCACCTCTTGCTTGTTCCTCCTCTTCCTTCTGATTTCCATTTTCCTTCGTTTCCCTTATTCCTTTCCTCTTGTCTTTGTTGCTCTCATATATCTAAAACCCTTTCCATTCTCTGAAGCTTTGGTTTTAGGGTTTTTCAAGGAAGGAAGAAACATGAACGAGCACAAGTGCAGGTGCAAATGCAGATAAAAGCAACATTTTGGCATCTGCGCTGTGTTAGCTCCTTCCCTTTTACAAACTTTTTCAGAGGCTGCGATATTTTCTAACCGGTACAATGAAACTTCCCCAAGCAATACGAGGATTTATAAGCAGATATTGTCTGGAGAGAGAATGTATGCGTCCGTGCAGGCTTTTTATTTAAATCAAAATAATTATTAAAGCAGATATTGACACATATCGAATAACTATGAGTTGTGTAATTAGATTACATTATGTGACATTATGGGTGGGGTAACGATTTGATGCCCTCCATTATTTTGGTATTATCCAAAACAATGGATAGCAAGAGAGTAAGACAGACAGAGATGCAGAGCTTCTCGAACGAGGATATTCGGATTCTCTTTGCGAGGATTTTGGAAATCTTCTAATTATGCTTCTTCATCGTATATCGTGCGATCAAAATTATTTTAAATTTTATATTTAAAATTGAATACAGACAATATCTGACGAAAACTGATTACATAATTTACGATGAACGAACACGATTAAAAGAACTCATAAACCCTGATTTGTGAGGATTTGAAGAAGATCCTCATTCGAGCTTTTGTAGCATGAATCCTCTACCTATGTATGTCCTATATTAACCGGGAAAGAGGACCACGTGATGCAAGCCCCCAAGCACGTGGGATTTGATGTACTGAGTAATCAGAGGCTGCCACGTGTCGTCCTGACCTTAAAAAAACAAGTGGACGTGGACAGTCACATGGCCTCCTACTTTTTGCCTGGGCGTCGAGGTGGACTGGTGAGTGAGGTGTTGGGTGTTGTCCAACTACAAGTCTCTCGCAGTCTCACGTTTGGCATTTGGATTAAATGACTATTCTGTGCTTTTCATGGCTTTTGGTATATCGTAGGGTCGACTAAACAAGGCCAAGTTAGCTAGGCTATCTCTGTGGACCCAAAACTCCATATTCTATCTGGCCCTTGCAATCAGACAGAGGTGGGATATGTATCTCCCAAATAGAGAGATATGCAGTGCTATCGAGGGTACACTAAAGATTCCCATGTGCACAAGCAGTGACAAAGCTAGGAATAGTCAAGGGGAGGGGCAGAATGTAGACGACCAAATCATTGTAGATAGTAGATAATATTAATGTAGTTAATAATCAAGGTTCTAACAAATGTAAGATGCTAATTAGGAGGCGAATTGGGACTTAGCGCCTAGACGAAGGTTTAATTGAATTTAAGTAAATTCATTATATACCATATAAACAAGTGTCTTACACCTTAAAAGGACTATACTTGTATTAGAGATTCAAATTTATTTTTTCCTGTTTATTATTTAACATATAAAATACAAGAATTTTAGAAATTTCACTTTACTATTTTAATGAATATGATAGTATGAGATGAAAGGTATTACTAGAATAGATTATACATTTCTAACATATGTGTGATACTTTCTAATTTTTATAAAACTCTAACCATAGATTAATTAATAAAAAACAATACTTTGAAATCTTTTGATAATATTGACAAAAATTAAAAAAATGAAGAAAAAAATCAAAAGTGGCTTCGAGCTGTACTTCCATTCGTAGCCACAACAAATAAAAAATGTGTGTTGCAAGTTAAATAAGAAGCCACCTTCTTCTTCCTCGCGACTCATTTGAACCGCCGCTTCTGCAATAGTCGTGGCTCCGGCTAGCACTGGAAAGGCCCATATTTCGACTGAATCTTCGATATTCACTGATAATACCTGGGCCTCTTTTCCGGCGAGACGTGCAATAGTAGAACCAGAACCGGAGAGCAACAGCAGCAGAACCAGTCAGGTTTTCCGGCGAGGGGAGGGGCTGAACCAATGCTCCAGTTGTGTTTTTCCGACGAGGGGAGTGGCGGCCACCCCTCCTCGCCCTCACGTGGCTTCGCCACTGTGCACAAGGGTGTGCCAAAACAAGGAGGGAGATTCTCTCCCCTCCTATCTCTTTCCCCTTCCCTCTCCTCCTATTTGAATGGTTACGGTTTAGCTACGTCAACATCTTATATTGATTTTTTTATAGAGACCAGCATTTGCCTATACGCTTTATGTGTATGAACACATTTTTTTAGAAAATAAGAAGGAGAAAAGGAGAGATATAACGTGGGGGGAGTGGAAGGTTTTTGTTTATGGGCTTTTTTTTCTTTTTCTTTTTTTAATATTAAGGGTATTTTAACATCATCTGTAGGTGAGGTTTCAATAAAAATAGTAAAATTTGGACATGTGAAATTACATTATTGTCCAACAGTTTTTTTGTGTGATAGAAGACTAATTTGCCTTGTCACCCTCTTTTGGTTGACAAAGAGGGTTTCATTAATTAGTAGAGATAATAAAACAAAAAATAACATGTGAGAAAAGGAGAAGGGAGAGGATGGAAATAGGATGGGAGAGAATCTTCCTCCCCAAAACAAAGGATTTCTGTTGGGCTGCTTGAAGCTGAATTCTCCTAGCTCCTCGGCTCAGATGTGTCAACGTGTGCATTAGCAGCCCAGCTCAATTGGTTTCTTAGTTGACTTTGTAATAGGGTTTCCAATGATTGCATAATTACCATGTAGTCTCTTGTAAATCATATATATATTTGCTTCCATAATGGAGTAGAATAATATGCAAAATTCCCAAATATTTAGCATGGTATCGAGAGCAGGACGATTCTAGGATTTATTTACATATATCCATCCGCTCTGTTTACTTGTTGGGCCGATCTAGCTAAGTCTGACATAATTTTTGGGCCAAGGGTGGTCTTACACATTTCACACATACCTCTTATGAAAAACGTCGTGAATTCAAATGTCAGTGTTATCCACACACTCATTTTTACTTTACACACACACCTCTTGGTAATTTTTATCATTTGATTTTCTTCAACTCGTTTAATTTGATGGTCGGAAATTGAGAGAGGTGTGTGGATAGCACCACGCAATTCACATACAATGCAAAACAAGTGACCATCTACCACAATGGTAAAGAGAAATGTTGCCCTTACACCACAGCGTGAGTTGAAACCAAGTTGGCTCCGTAATCTAACATATAATCTAAAATATATCATTAGACGAAAAATAAAATAAACAATGCAAAGACCTTCACATGGAGAAATTTCTTTACATATACCACATAAAATTGATAGTTTTTGGCATTTCTAATTCGGCCAAATTATGATACATAATGTACAACAAGAACATAACTTTTTTTAATTTAATTAATTAATTAATTAATTTTTATTTTTGCAAATGACAAGATAGTTCATGCTAAAATCATTTAAACTACACGATGGAGGATTTGGACACAAAAGCTCAATGCAAAAAACGAACGCACCAAACCACGAAGGATGTGTTAAAATTATGAAATTTTTTAATATAACGGTCGCATGGTGACCAAATTACCTATCAACGTGATTATTCTTGGAAAATATTTGGTGAAACACATTCCTAATTGGAATTTAGCAGGAGGCGGGGGGTGGGGGTGTGGAAAATTTTTGGAAATGTCCTCTCGAATGACTTTTATGGTCCACAAATGTTTAAGACCAAGAGAAAAGCAGCCAAAAATAAAACTTTATGACCACTTAGTATTACGATCTAATAGTATTTATCTTTCTTTGTAAGTGAGAAAACTTATATTTGATTCTCGACAATGACATATTTAAATTACATTATTGTTAATCTATTATGAAGCTTAGCCCACCCCCTCCTTTTTAGTGCAAATAATATCGTTTGTTAAAAGGGATGTGATATCCACACACCTCATTTTACTTCTCACACACCTTTTTAATTTTTGGCCTTGAGATCGGATGAATGAAAGAAAATTAACAGATAAAAATTATCAAGCAATATGTGAGAAATAAAATACGATATGTAGATGTTAAAAAAATAATAATAATAAAAATAAACCCCAGAGAAGACCAAAAGTCTATGGGGCTATGGGCTGTTTCCACACAATCCCTGACAGCCCACCTCCAAAACCCACCTCAACTTCACCAAAATTACAAGGAAGTTTCATTCCTTGGTCGCCACGCGTAAAACGAAACCCAACTCACATGCCCACAAGCCTGACGCACATGACATGTACGTGGAAATAAAGAAATTTTTAGTTGTAACGGGAAAACAAGTGGTACATCACGTATTTTAATAGAAATTGTGAGAAATCTTTTTTTTTTTAATTTATTAACATTTTAGCGCATATATTCTACCATTTTTATAGTGACACATAGTGTACCATTCCGTGTATCGATCACACTGAAAAATCTCTCGTGGAAATGCCACATTGACATCCATGCATATATACATGCACATCATACATACAAATACCGTCCATCCTACAACTGACGCGCAACTCTCTCTGCCTTTAAATACCCACTACCCTCCCCACCCTCTCACACTTACAACGTCTGCTTGCTCTCCCACTCATCAATTTCTGAAAAACCAGAGAGAAAAAAAATAACCGACTAATTTCTCAGAGAAAAACCAACCCACCATGGCCAAGGTCGCACTCCATTCCTCTCTCTCCCCCCCTTTCTCTCTCTATGCTTTTGGGTTTTGTGGTGTTTGGATTAATGGGTTTGTGTTTTGTTCTTGGATTAATGCAGAAGAAGAACGGCGGCGGCAACAACAATGCCGGCGACAACGCGGCCAGCAACGAAGGTGGTGAGAAGAAGAAGGGCGACGGAGGTGAGAAGAAGGAGGAAACCCCCATCACTGTCATCCTCAAGGTTGACATGCACTGTGAGGGCTGCGCTACTAAGATTGTCAAATGCGTCAAATCTTTTGGAGGTACATAAGAAATCCTTCAAACCCACGCCTCACATTTCCTTCAAATTCCAGATTTCCATTTATTTTTTACACGATTTCCTCCAAATTTTTCACACAAATGTTCATTTACTGCTTTCTGCGTCTGGGTTTTTATTTTTTACTTCCCACAAATTTCAGATTCACTCGTCAAAACCCATTTTCTCTGTTTTGATTCTTTTTTCTGGGTTTTTGGGTTTAATCCAGATTTTATTTTTTTTCAAAAAAAATCCGAAGAAATTTGATTCCGAATATGCTCTGTTTCCTGCTTTAAGGGTTAGTCCAAAGTTCAGATTCGAACAAATTTTTTGATTTTTTTGTAACGGTGTCGTTTGGTTACAGACGTGGAGACAGTGAAGTCAGAGAGCGAGGCGAACAAGCTGACGGTGGTCGGGAAAGTGGACCCCACCAAACTCCGGGACAAGGTCGCCGCCAAGACCAAGAAGAAGGTCGACCTCGTCTCCCCCCAGCCCAAAAAGGACACCAACAAAGACGACGGCGGCGACGCCAAGAAAAAGCAGCCGGAGAAATCCAACGACGACAAAAAACCCAAAGAGGTACGTGCGTACTGCGCACTGGAGCACTACGCCCTGTTAACGTGCGCCTGCCTAAATATTTTCAATGATTAAATTTTTTAATTAAATGGGTTTGTATATGGGTGCGTGCAGCCTCCGGTGACGACGGCGGTTCTGAAGCTGAACCTCCACTGCCAGGGATGCATCAAGAAGATCCACAAGATTGTCACCAAGACTAAAGGTGACATTATCCTTCCCCACTAACTAACTGCTACTTTGTTTTCTCAACGCCGCGGTTTTGTGACGGTGAATGTTTTGGTTTGGATTTTTAACGTGGGTGACGCGGCAGGGTACAACGACATGAGCGTCGACAAGGAGAAGGAGCTGGTGACAGTGAAGGGCTCGATGGACATGAAGGTGTTGGCGGAGAGCTTGAAGGAGAAGCTGAAGAGGTCGGTCGACATTGTCCCGCCGAAGAAAGAGAAGGAGAAGGGCGACAATGGCGGCGGTGGCGGCGGTGGCGGCGGAGATAAGAAGAAAAAGGAGGGGGACGAAGGAAGTGGTGGTGGGAAGCTTGAGGGAAACAAGATGGATTTTCCAGCGGGTCAGACCGGGTACGGGCAGCAGATTCCATACGAGATGGCATACGGGCCTGGATACGGAGCACCCGGAAACCCGATTCCGCCTCCACCGATGTACATGGGCTACCCGCCAGAGATGTTCAGCGATGAGAACCCTAATGCCTGCTCAATTATGTGAAGAAAATGCTGAATTAAGAAGCGATTAGAGTTTAATCAGAAGTTGATACGATGAAGAAGAAAGGGGAAGTGTAAATAAGTGAATAGACAGGGGTAGATATATGAGAGAAATTTTGGTGGGTCGGGTTCGTCTCTGAACCGGGTTAGCTAATAGAAAATAGAACATGCTACTTTTGGGTTCCCTTCCGATGTTAGTTTTGGAACGCTACGATTTGTTTTCTTGTTATTAACCTACGGTTGTGATCTGATTTATTGATGCTAATGTTACTATGTTGGTTACAATTTCAAGTATTTACTTTTTGGAAATGTTGTTTGGAATTTGAAAAATCAAATGTTAGGACTATTTAGATATCAAATATCAAATTTTCTATACAGTAAATACTTTTAATATTTTTACTTGGAGGTTTGGAAATGGAGTCACTTGAGGTCCCCTCGAGCAATGCTCAAACTCTTCTCGTGTAAGATTTTATCTCAAGAATATGATTTTGGATTTGTTTGAAACTACTTTTATAAAAAACATTTCTGCTTAGAAGTATTTTCAATAAAAGTACTTCTATTAAAAGCATGTTGAACTTTTTTAAAAATTTCAAGTAATTTTAAAAATACTTCAAAACAGACACTCTGTCTTCTCGAGGTTAATAATTCTAGAAGTTGAGTTAACGGAAACATTGAATAATTCTAGAAGTTGAGTTAACGGAAACATTGAATACTTCGCAAAAACGAATTTGGCTGCTTGTTTTTTTTTTTTTTTTTTTGACACACAGTGTGGGCAATGTGTGTGTCCAAGTGGATTTGCTGGTGCAGTTTAATTATAAATAAAGTGGTATTAGCAGTTAACCACTCTGCATCCGTTGAGATCGAAGCACTAAAAAAGGGAAGAAAATGTTGGTAGTGTGCGGTTTGGTTTAGTGATATACAACCACTTGATCTAGAAGATGCTTAATTTCGAAATCTTAATATAAAATTAGCTTAATCCTAATTATAATATATAGTTTTTTTTCGGTTGTTGAATATTCTATTTATAGTTGGGAGGACGAAGATGTGAACACATTGGTTTAACATTATTTATCACTTTGTTAAGGCATTGTATTCTTAATTTGTTAGGGTTTTTAGTTATAACAAACAATGAGTTTGGTCCTATGCAACATCCCCAGCATAATTTTAGGAGATGAATAGGGTGTCCAACTTTCTTTGTATACATCCCACATGTGCACCTAAGTCATCCCTTCTAATTATTTTTAGTTGTATGTTTACGTGCTTGGAATCGAAACTAAACATAAACTACCAACGAGGGTTGGTTCAATGGTAAGAGTGTGCTTGTGGTTAATCTTTTATCTAAGTTCGATCTTCGCTGCCAACAGTTCTCGTTGGCACGAAATTTGTGAATTTTTATGTAAATTCATACTACTGACAGTTATTAAGTATGTACCATGCGTAAGTCTTTTTGTCTTGAGATTGCGGTGCCACGTGTAAATTCATTTGAAATTTGTATATTTGTTTATAGAGCTGAATTATCAATAAATCAGCACTTAAACAGCATGTGGGCACTCATTCTTTTCTTAATTAAATATGTAAACAATGTCTCAATAGACAATATTGTAAGTTTCAGTGGGCGTACGACGATACTGTCACAACATTCCTGCGTCCAATTAATGTCGTCCAATTTTGCCGATTTCCAAAGCAGAAGTGCGACTGTGCGAGTGGGACTGGCTCTGTCGATACCATAGACACAATTCACTGTGAGTCTGTGACTATGAGCAGTACCGTGGGAGGGAGGCTGCACAGCACAATAATTGTTCATCAATTTCAAGTTCGAAATTTGAGAGGGTAACGACTCAATTATTCCTTTCTTTTCTTTTTTTTCTTTTTTCTTTTTTTGGACCCAAGAAGAAATAGTTAAATGATTAGTATAATGTTTGATTGGGTTCGGGTTGGATTTTAAATTGCAACAGAACTAATGTTAATACTATAGTTTAGTTTAGTTTGTTGTTGGCGCTAAACTAATAGCATAAGCAAATCAAACCAAACTAATTATTTAGTGACCGATTTGGTTCGTAATCTCTCTGTAACAAATCAAACCAAAGTTTATATTGTAAATTGATAATTAGTGGAGGAAACTTCTTATTCTTGAAAATCAAAATATTTCGAACAGGAATTTGATGTCAAATTAGAATGGTTACAGAATTTAGTTCTTAGTAGAAGATAAAGACTATCAATGTATAAGTTTGAACATACTAGTAAAAAGGTGATAAACATTAAGAAAATATCAAGTATTACAAAATATATCCGATTTAATTGTATATCTAGCTTTCTTTTTATTGAAACACTTGTATATCTGGCTTTTAAATGAGTTAAATCAAACCAAACTAATTACAATTACATTGACTTCAATTCAAAATTATATTGTTATATCGTGAAAACTGAATCAACTTATTCACATTAGTTTTCGCATCTTATAATTCTTATTGCATTTCATTAAAGGTTTCATATAAGTTTTTTTTTTTTTTTTTTAAAACCTATCCAAAAAGCGTTAAAGTTTTTACTAAACAGTTAAACGTGTTTACAATAAAAGCATTTTTATCATAAACATTGAAATGGTACATCCAAAATTATTTGATGGGATTGTGAACGACCATGAGAGTCAATTCATTAGCCTGATTTTGCAAGAAGGAATCTCGGGAACGAATTAAAACAAGCCTTACTTTCTCAGTTTTCAGCCAAGCAAATTATCTATAGCCAACGGGCATGTTTGTCCAGAATCCAATATCCTCGCCAAATTTTCTTTATGAGGATTCCAAAGATTCGTGAATCATATCCGTTCATCGTACATCGTACGATTATAAATTATTTTAAATATTTTTATTTAAAATCAAATACAAATAGTACTTAACAAAAACTGACCACACGATATACGATGAATTCATGATTCTTACCAAAAGAAACCGGTGAGAATCCTGTTGGGTTTGTCTATATGTGATGCGTCCCATTGGGCGTCGCTTGGCTACGACTGAGCTGGCTGGACTTTTGTGCGGGAGAACATACAAAGTCTGAGGAAAGTGCCCTTCACCCTCCCTAGTCCCTCCTCCCCTGCTGTGCCGTGTCCTATATAGTACCTCCGTATAGGACCAGGTCATTAGCCATACACCATGAGCCATGGTATAAACGACATTTCCTCGTAGGTACGTACATCCGTAGTGGTAGGTTATGAGCGGTTTTTTAGTTTGTCAGACACACGATTTTGGTATATTAAATATAATAGCATAATTAGTTAAAAAAAAATTCAAGTTTTCAACCAATTTTATTATTACACTTAATTCACTGAACCGCATTTCCAGTACATTAAGTTTTTTTTTCTTCGTAAATTACCCTTTAAATCCAGTGGGGAGGGCTCTAGAAACACAATCGGACGCCCACACACAAAACAAAATCAAATTAATTTTGTTTTGGACTAAGTTAATTACTCTTACAACCCAAACTTACCCACAAAGCATGCCCTCTTTTTGCTCCAAAAGAAAGTTAGCCACCCTTTTTTCTTTTTCCCTTATTTTTCACTCTTTCCCTCTCCCTTCAAAGTTATAAAGTTACAACGTACAACTAAAGGTTGAAGCTACACCAAGCACTTACCCAGAAAGGAAAAAGATTGAATTCTCAAATACCTAGGCCAATAATAAAGATTTCTTTTCATAGAAAATTGTGTAAATTATAGCCAAAATTAATTATTAACCGCGTGATCAACTGATAATTAATGATTAACTCATCTAAAGAGGGTGTATAAGGATCATGTTTTGGTCAAATTTCTCAACTTTTTTCTCTTGATGTCTATTTTAATTAAGGATTGAATAAATTTGTTTTTCGGTTTCTTACGTCTTTTTTTGTTGGATTCAGTTTTCTACATCTACATGCTTTCGACTTTTTGTGGTTGAAAAGTTCGATACCAAATATTATGAGAGACTAACCTATTTTATATTTATGAACTAACTCAAAATTCTCACCCCTTGGTTAAATATATTAATTTCGTATTCAACAAAAAAATTATAAACAACATTAAATAGGAATTCTTGATTAAATTATACTCATAAGAAAAATCATAAATTGAGTTCAAGGCACACTCAAGTTAATGTGATTATTAAGCTAGTATTAATAATCACATTTGCTAATTACTATCTCAGCTAGTATTAATAATTTCAATTACAAAATGAGCCTCGAAAAAGAACACTTCATATAACATCACGAGGTTCCTCGAACCAAACTGTATATAAAAGTATAAACTGAAAACCAAACTTAGCTAAGCGGGAGAGCGACACAGTTACAAAACGTAGGGATGATCGAAGGATATTTCATACCATTCTTGCAAGTGTAAATTAAGGAGACACACGAGCTTGCATTACAAGGTCATGTGGTGTGCGGTCCATCATGAGTCACGACCCTGTAAAAATTCTTAAAAGGACGACTGGAATATTCATATTCATGGGTTATGTGTCATGCAACATACTACATCATGCATCCACATTATCGATTTTCATGCCACATACCATGCCATGGCCCATGTCAAGTGACAACGATGGCCTCGCTTTTTGTCTGCCTCTGAGAAGGAGACGAACTTTCGCGAAAGGTAAGTGGGCTAAAGGGAAAACTAGGAGAAAGAGGAAAGAGATTATCTCTGAATTTCTTTCATCTAATCTATCAAGTTCGAGAATTTGGATCATTGAAATTTAATCCAACGGTTAAATTTATTATAATTTTTAAAATTGGCCCCTGTTTGTAATCGTTTGATCAAATTTCAATAGCCCGGATCTCTATACTTGATGGATTAGGAAGAAGGGATTCGGAGAGCATCAAAATTAATTTTGCCAACATTATTGTGATTGCTACCAATTTTAAATTTTCTTTCATGAATTAACATATTATCTATTATTCACTATTACCTAGTCCATTTATAAGAATCATCTCAATTTTAATTCTGCCACTAAGTATTACGGTCTAGTAGTATTCATCTTCACTTGGAAGTGAGAGGTCTTAGGTTCGAATCTTGTGAATGGCGAATTCGATACCAAATTAGGCTGACCATTGTGGCTTAGCCGAACTCTATCTCCCCTTAGTGTAAAAATATTGATGCATTAAAAAACCTTAGTGTAAAAATATCGATGTACCAAAAAATCTCAGTTTTAATTCTTAATTTTTATTTTTTTTAAATTGAAATTTGTTTGGTAATTATTTTAATTTTTATTTAAAAAAATGAAAAACTTAAACCAGAATTTTAAAACACCAAACAGTAAATCTAAAGGTAATTACCAAAAGATTTTTTAGTTTTCAGAAGAAAAAAAAGTGAAAATAAAAACTACAACGAGAAATGCCAAGACAAGCCTTTTCTATGGGTTAACGGACTGGAGCAACAAAGTTGTTTATATATGTGAGGTATTATACGAGTTTTAAAAGTTTTACAAGTTTGAGACTAATTTGATAACCACTCAAGATTTTGAATAAATTTATGTAATTTATTATTTTACATCAAAGAGTAATGCTGGGTAGAGAGCCAAATATATAATTGAAGGAAATACAGTAAGAGAATTAATTGTATGAATAATCTACCTAGGCAACAACCTCACAAGTAGTCAACTTCACGGAGAAAATATTTTCTTGTATGTATGCATACTAGTATTTAAAAAATAAAAATAAAGTTAAAGAAATGGACGTGTAGTGCCTTTTTCCCCCTTTTTTTTTCTTCCATTTTTGTATTATTCAAAATATACCGAGCATATAATTTAATTATATTATTTTGGGGGTGTTGAGATTCCAGTTTCCAAATGCATGTGATCAAAGGGTTCCCTTTGATAATTGGAATCTTCTTTCTTTGACGCGATCAAGCATGAGCTCAAACCCATGTGTGAGAGTGAGCATTTTGTAGGCCGTGTCAAAATTCAAAAGTAATGTTAGGGAGACTAAATTTGTAAATTAAATGATGTATCACCAATATGATATGAGCACTCTTATCAATGTTTAAGTAATAATCCAATTATCCACTTCCATGTCATTTAATTTACAAAATTTAGTCTACAAATTTAATTTCTATAGCATTATTCAGACTCAAAAGGTTAAAGGTCGATGAAATAAAATATGACCAATTGCGATGGAGAAGTCTCTTTCACTTTCATGGTGTGTTTGGAGAAAGATTTAGGCTTTGTTTAAAAAAGTTTTTAAATGATGAAGCCTTTGGTGAAAATGTTTGGAATCAATTATTAGTAAAAGGTTTTTCAGCCAAAATGATCCATGATATTTGCATAATTTATCATAGAAGTAGTTCCCAAATTTGTTCACCATCAATTATTTTGATCTTTTTGTGAAAAATTCTGTTAAATAAGGACCAAGCTGACAAAAATATCCTAAATTTAATAAGCAATGTGCCAAAATGATTTGGCAAAAGTTGAGGGTGTTTTGTCATTTTATCCTTATTTAATAGAGATTTTCCACATAATGACCAAAATGATTGATAGTGGACAAACTTAGAGATCACTTCTATCAATTTCAAATTTCAGAGACCAAAGTGAGAAATTATGTCAATCTCAAGAACCATTTTTGATAAAATGCAAGTAGATCTTGGAAAAACACTTGAAGTGCTTTATGCAAAAAGCACAAGTTGCAGAAAGCACTTCCAGTGCTTTTAGAACCCAAAAACTTTTTCTTCAAAAACGCTTTTAATCATTTTAAAAGTACTTCTAAACAAACTCATATATAGCATATGCCAAGGCCAAAGGCATGCAGCTATTCAAGTGCTCCATGCAGCTATGCAAGCACTCTTTCTTCTTATTTCTACAAATGTTAGAACATATAGATAAATTACACTGGGTAAATTTATTACATCTTTTTAGAGACGTGGCAAGTGAATATCTGAATGCCAAGTATGGCTCATAACAATCTATCATCCGGCGGATAGAACGATACTTTTGCCGTATGAAGAGTTAATTTGCCAAGCCAAAATTTTCACTTTTTGGGAAATCCTGCCGATTAATATGTTTTTTGGTAAAATTTGAAAATGTACTCATCAGATAGGATTCAATTTTATAAAGCGAAACAACATTTTGGTTAAGTTTTTCAGTTGGTTATTGGGTTTTTAACTGGGAGATGGATTGTCTGCCCTTCCATTTTCATACTTTCTTCATACCCTCCTGTGATGTGTGGTTACGATTAAGCAACGTCAACATTTTTTTTTTTATAGAAATAATAAAACAAAAAATAATAAGAATATAAAATATTTACATGGCTTAATTGTAATCACATGAACAAAAAGGTATGGAAAAAGTATAGAAATTAGAACGCAGACAATCCATCTCTTTTAACTGATGTTTTAAAAGGAGTCTTATGTCTTGTAATTTGGGTGAATTCGATTGGACATTATAAAAGTTTAAGTTTTGGTTAGAATTGCGATGCAAATAATTTATTGTTTTTTAATTGCTGAGATCACCTAAAAGCAGGTTGAATTTTCATTGGTTGGATCAATTACCAATCAAATGTTTGAGAAAATTGGGAAAGGCATTGTAGATAAAGGAAAAAGATCCGGCGATGATCATTTTCTCAAGGATTTTAGGGATTTCGTGATCGTGATCGTTTATCATATATCGTGCAGTTAATTTTCGTTAAGAACTATTTATATTTAATTTTAAATTTTAAATTTTAAAATAATTTTTGATCGTCTAATATACAATAAACGATCATGATCACGAAATCCTTAGGATTCATAAGAAAATAATCTGGCGAGGATCCTTTTCCGTGGATAAATATTCAGTTTATCAATGGAATCATGCATACGTTGCTCATGATGATGAAGGGTTGAGGGCAAAGAAACTCCCAAAAGTTAGCCACATGCATGCAAAAAAGAAAAGCAAAATGACCTTCATCATTTCGTCACCATCAAAACTTTATCAACAATACTTGACTATTCAAGGATGAGCAGTGATAGGATTTTTACCACCTGCGTAAAAGGGTTAAAAACACCTAAAATACTTGCAAGAGAAACAAGGTTATTGTAGTATAATTGGCTCAAGCAAGGTCGTTCTCCACAAGGATTAATTTAAAGAGATCAAAGCAAAATCAATTCTCAACTAATTAATTAAAACAAAGTTTTTCTTTTGAAAGAGGTGATTTAATGACCTAAACTAAGAAAAACGAATTTAATTAAAAAGATTACTTAAAAACCACAACTTTAAAGAAAGATACGGGGAACAATTTTTAGGATTCAAAGAGAGAAAGTATTAGGGTTCCGCCGTCACCCTAACAATCCTATGTAGCTTTTCTAAATTACTTACGAACCATACATGTATGTTTTGAAAGTTAGGTTTTCCTAGAGTATATCCTACTTGGAACCTCCAACATAGAACGTATATCTAACATGCAACCCGTCCGTGGTGTTCAGATCGAATGTGAACATGCAAGACTCATCAAGTTTTATGAAAACCTTTTTTAAAAAAACCATATAACCCTTAAAACGTGTCGTTCATCCTAAGAGGTTACACATATTAACCACAAGAAGCTTTAGTCAATTTTAGGGACAATCCTCCGCCAAAATTGCATCAAATAACTTTTCCAAATATCCTGATGGTCGCGAATCACTAAGACAAATAGATAGTTTAAAGCACAGTGATTAACATTCCAAAACCTGCATGCATAAATTCATAAGCAAAGTAAAAAGAGACTACATATTCTTGCTAAGGATCATGGCCTCGCCCTAGCAAAAAGAATTAGTTACGCATATTCATACTAAAAATCATAGTTTTTATTGAAATAGAAAAAGAATGAAAACACCTTGTAGAATAAAACCTGAAAAGCTCTAAACTTTTTCCCAAAATCTTCTCTCCAAAAGTTGCATATAAGAAAAGCCACCCAAATTTAGAACGGCCGACCCTTTTAATATCTCTCCCTCAAGCAAAAACAAAAACCCTAACCATCCAGTCTTTTATTCCCACTAAGAAACTAAATAATAATAAAATAAAATAGAAAATAAATTCCTAATTAAACTAGGAAAAGCTACACAGAAACTGTTCATCCACGTTTTATCCTCAAATCTTCTTCAAATCCGGCCCAAGATAGCTTGTTTTAAAGATAAGAACGTTCTGAACACATCTCCAGAAGGTCACGAACCCATCCGAGGTCATCTTGGGCTCCAAAAACGCAAGTTAAGCCCAAAACGTCACTATTCCAGCACTGCACATGACTCCTTTATTTTATTGCCAGAAAATATTCGCTTGGTAGAAAAATCTGATATTTTGGCACGATCAAACTAAGTGACTCACGAACGTCCTCCAATTGGAATTACTCCAAAATTCGTCCATTTGACCATGTTTTGCTCCAGAGGAAGTCGAAAATCCTATATTGGAAATATAATTCAAAGTATCAAAATTCTTTCAAATTATTAACCAAAATATACTAAGAATAGGGTTAAATATATAATATAAAATATACTCATCAAAATACCCCCAAACTTAGCTTTTTGCTTGTCCTCAAGCAAAACAAAACTAGAAAACAACAATAAACACTAACAAACTAGAACTTAACTAAAACTAAGTGACAAAAATTTTCACCTTCAAAGTTGCAATCCATAGAACATGTTAAAAATCAGAACATCTTTTCAAAAGTTCCAACCAATCCCACCATAGAGTCTAAGCCATTTAGAATCAATTAGAAAAGAATTCATGAACTTCCTTTGGTGAAAAGTGAACCAACATGGTTAAGGAGACTCGACTAAAACCTCTACCTTTTGTCCTTCTTTATTTCACTCATACTAACTTTAAAAATAGCTATTTTTTTTTATAACTATTTCTTTTTTTTTTTTTTTTTTTTTTTTTTTTTCAGTAACAGTAGTGGTCGCATAGTTCAGCTGTGCATCATTGAGAGTTCTGCTAGCATAATAAATGACTTGAGGAATCTTGTCTTTTCGCTGTCCAAGAACTGCCCCAACTGCATAATCTGATGCATCACACATTAGTTCAAAAGGTAAGTTCCAGTCCGGAGCTGCAATAATCGGTGCTGAAGTTAAGAGTGTTTTCAACTTGTAGAAAGCCTCCAAGCATGCATTATCAAAAACAAACTGTGCATCCTTAGCCAATAAGTTACACAAAGGTCGGCTAATCTTGGAGAAATCCTTGATAAACCGTCTGTAAAACCCAGCATGTCCAAGAAACGAACGAATGCTCTTCACAGTAGTAGGAGAGGGCAACTTAGCAATAACATCAATCTTAGCTTTATCAACCTCAATACCCTTGCTAGATACTAAGTGCCCTAAAACAATTCCTTGTTTAACCATAAAATGACACTTCTCCCAATTCAATACGAGATTAGTTTCTTTGCAACGCTCAAGAACCAAAGATAAATTTTGTAAACAATGATCAAACGAATCACCGAAAACAGAAAAATCATCCATAAATACTTCAACAACTCGTTCAACCAAACCTGAGAATATACTCATCATGCATCGTTGGAATGTGGCAGGTGCATTGCATAATCCGAAAGGCATTCTTCTGTAAGCAAATGTACCAAAAGGGCAGGTGAATGTGGTCTTTTCCTGATCCTCTGGTGCAACTGGAATTTGATTGTACCCTGAATACCCATCTAGAAAACAATAGAAAGCCCGACCAGCCAATCTTTCCAACATTTGATCAGTAAAGGGTAGCGGAAAGTGATCCTTTCTAGTACCTGTATTGATCTTCCTGTAATCAACGCACATTCGCCACCCAGTAGTTAAACGTGTAGGCACAAGCTCGTTATTGTCATTTGTCACAACTGTAATTCCAGTGCGTTTAGGTACCACTTGAGTAGGACTTACCCATTTACTATCTGAAATTGGATAAATCATTCCAGCGTCTAAAAGCTTCATAACCTCATTTCGAACAACTTCCTTCATGATCGGATTCAATCGGCGTTGAGCATCAATGGTGGGTTTGACACCCTCCTCCATCAAAATTCTGTGCATACAGAGCGTTGGGCTGATCCCCTTAATATCTGCAATTGTCCACCCAATGGCATCTTGAAAATTTCTCAAAATACGCAGCAATTTGTCTTCCTCAATTGGAGATAAATCTGCAGAAACAATAACTGGCAGTGAAGAATTAGCACCCAAATAAGCATATTTTAAGTGTGCTGGTAATGGCTTCAATTCCAGCTTAGGTGGCTGTATTTTTGAAGGCTGTAATGGCGTTTTTGGTTCTCCCAAACTCTCAAAAACGTGCCTCCACTTTGGTTGGTGTAAAGGGACACTTTCCAAAGCTGTAACATACTCAAAAGCTTCTTCATCTTCAGTTTTGGCGTCTTCAAAACCATGTAAAACTTTTAACAGTGGATCTGCTGTCAAACTGGGCATAATATCTGCATGCATGATGCCTTCTAACACGTCAACTCTCATACAGTCTTGCATATCACTAGGCCTCTTAATTGCTTCAAATAAATTAAACACAACAGATTGTTCTTGTACTCTAAGCATCAATGTGCCAGCTTCCACATCTATCAAAGTTCTAGCAGTTGCCATGAATGGCCGCCCCAAAATAATTGGTGTTTGCATATCTTCATCCATATCCAAAACCACAAAATCTGCTGAAAGGTAGAGATTATCCACTTTAATAATAAGATCTTCAATAATACCCCTAGGATAAGCAACCGAACGATCTGCTAACTGTAAAATAACAGATGTTGGTTTGATTTCTCCTTGTCCCAGTCGCTGAAAAACAGAGAAAGGCATTAAATTAATACTAGCACCCAAATCAATTAAAGCACATTTAAACTCAGAATTTCCAATCGTGCATGAAATTGTAAAACTCCCTGGATCTTTTTTCTTTGGTGGTAGCTTTTGTAATAGAACTGCACTGCACTGCTCTGTGAGAATCACTTTTTCGAAGTCCACAAGCTTCTTTTTATTTGTGCACACATCTTTCAAAAACTTGGCATATGAGGGAATGTTCTTGATTGCATCAATTAATGGTAGATTAATCTGAACTTTAGCCAATGTCTTCATGAAATCTGTTAATTGTTGATCTTTTGCATGTGGCTTCAATCTTTCGGGATATGGCATAGGTGGAACATAAACACATTTTGACTTTTCTGCATTTTCTGCAGTAGGCACTGTAGTATTTTTGGATCTGTCCAGTGGTTGGGCAGATTCTGCAGAACTTTCAGAACCTGTTTGTGGCTGCACAGGTGCTACCCGTGAAGCTCCAGCACCATTTTCTTTATTTTCTGCATCACGGTTGTCATAACTTTTACCACAACGCAATATTCTAACAGCATTACAATCTGCATTTCCACGTGGATTTGGGATAGTTTGGCTGGGAAATTTTCCTGGTTCTCTGCCCGAAAACTGGAGTGAAAGCTGCCCCATTTGCTGCTGTAGATCTTTCATTGTTGCTTGTATGTTCTGAATGTTTTGGTTGGTTTTTTGAATTTCTTGTTTTGTTGCATCAAAACTTGCCTTAGTATGATCTGCCAATTTTTCAATTGCGACTTCCCAAGAAGGTTTAGCTTGAGCATCAGGTTGCTGTATTTGTTGTTGAAACTGTGGTTTAACTTGTTGATCTCTATTCCACTTGAAATTTGGGTGATCTCTCCACCCGGGGTTGTAAAAATTTGAGTACGGATCATTTCTAGGCCTTTGATAATTATTGAATGCATTAATCTGCTCTGTAACATGCTCTGGGTATGCGTCCCTATGTGGGCAACCCATAAAATCATGTGTTGTAATGCCACAAATGGTACAGGCGGCTGCAGTAGGCTGTTGGACAGCAACCTGCTGCATAGGTGCTGCCATTCTTTGTAAAAGCATGTCAAATTTTGCATCAAAATTTTCTAACTTCTTCTCCATCTTTTCTATTTGTGCAGATACATGAGGTGAACCACTAGACATCTCAAAAACACCCCTGGTCTGAGGTATATCAATTGCCCATTGTTGAGATTCTGTCGCCATGTTCTCAAACAATTGATACGCTTGCAGTGCATTTTTGTCTGAATACGTTCCTCCACAAGAAGCATTAACAAGAGTCTTAGTAGTCAAATTCAGCCCTCTGTAAAATAAATTCATTTGAGTGTCACCATTAATGCCTGAATGTGGACATTTCCTGAGTAGATCCTTGTAACGTTCCCATGCTTCATGAATTGCTTCATTAGGTTTCTGAGCAAATGTTAAAATTTGAGTACTCATATCAAGTGTTTTTGAAGCTGGGTAGTATTTGCTTAAAAATGCAGCACTAAGTTGGTTCCACGAAGTAATGCTTCCAGATGGAAGTGTGAGTAACCATCTCCTTGCAACATCCTTCAAAGTGTACGGAAAAAGTCTGAGTTTGATAGATTCTGCTGAAAATCCTCTCACCAAAATGTTTTTGCATCCCATTAGAAATTCAGTTAGATGCATGTTAGGATCATCTGTTGATAAACCATGAAATGAAGGTAGAATCTCCAACATATGATGTCGTATCTCAAACGTAGACCCATCTTCAACTTCAGGATAGGTAATGCAGCTTGGCACCTCTGTGGCATGAGCAGCCAGAGATTCCCTCAGCGGTTGTCCCGCTGTTGGTAGAACAAATGCCATAGCTTCCTCGCTGTCCAAAACCCCAGTAAACCGATTATGCAAAACTGTTCCCTGCAGTGAAGGTTCACACTGTAGATTCTGCTTTCTAAGTCTTTGTCTGGCAGTACGTTCAGGTTCTGGATCAAAATCTGCAATTTGCTGTTTGTGTGATCTGGTACAGACCATGCAAAATCTGCAGATAATAATAAAAAAAAAAATGAAAATTAAATTTTTTTTTTTTAATTATATACGGGAATAATTAATTGAGAATATGATAGACAAAAATCTATTTAAAATCAATCCCCGGCAGCGGCGCCAATTTCTTGATAGGATTTTTACCACCTGCGTAAAAGGGTTAAAAACACCTAAAATACTTGCAAGAGAAACAAGGTTATTGTAGTATAATTGGCTCAAGCAAGGTCGTTCTCCACAAGGATTAATTTAAAGAGATCAAAGCAAAATCAATTCTCAACTAATTAATTAAAACAAAGTTTTTCTTTTGAAAGAGGTGATTTAATGACCTAAACTAAGAAAAACGAATTTAATTAAAAAGATTACTTAAAAACCACAACTTTAAAGAAAGATACGGGGAATAATTTTTAGGATTCAAAGAGAGAAAGTACTAGGGTTCCGCCGTCACCCTAACAATCTTATGTAGCTTTTCTAAATTACTTACGAACCATACATGTATGTTTTGAAAGTTAGGTTTTCCTAGAGTATATCCTACTTGGAACCTCCAACATAGAACGTATATCTAACATGCAACCCGTCCGTGGTGTTCAGATCGAATGTGAACATGCAAGACTCATCAAGTTTTATGAAAACCTTTTTTAAAAAAACCATATAACCCTTAAAACGTGTCGTTCATCCTAAGAGGTTACACATATTAACCACAAGAAGCTTTAGTCAATTTTAGGGACAATCCTCCGCCAAAATTGCATCAAATAACTTTTCCAAATATCCTGATGGTCGCGAATCACTAAGACAAATAGATAGTTTAAAGCACAGTGATTAACATTCCAAAACCTGCATGCATAAATTCATAAGCAAAGTAAAAAGAGACTACATATTCTTGCTAAGGATCATGGCCTCGCCCTAGCAAAAAGAATTAGTTACGCATATTCATACTAAAAATCATAGTTTTTATTGAAATAGAAAAAGAATGAAAACACCTTGTAGAATAAAATCTGAAAAGCTCTAAACTTTTTCCCAAAATCTTCTCTCCAAAAGTTGCATATAAGAAAAGCCACCCAAATTTAGAACGGCTGACCCTTTTAATATCTCTCCCTCAAGCAAAAACAAAAACCCTAACCATCCAGTCTTTTATTCCCACTAAGAAACTAAATAATAATAAAATAAAATAGAAAATAAATTCCTAATTAAACTAGGAAAAGCTACACAGAAACTGTTCATCCACGTTTTATCCTCAAATCTTCTTCAAATCCGGCCCAAGATAGCTTGTTTTAAAGATAAGAACGTTCTGAACACATCTCCAGAAGGTCACGAACCCATCCGAGGTCATCTTGGGCTCCAAAAACGCAAGTTAAGCCCAAAACGTCACTATTCCAGCACTGTGCATGACTCCTTTATTTTATTGCCAGAAAATATTCGCTTGGTAGAAAAATCTGATATTTTGGCACGATCAAACTAAGTGACTCACGAACGTCCTCCAATTGGAATTACTCCAAAATTCGTCCATTTGACCATGTTTTGCTCCAGAGGAAGTCGAAAATCCTATATTGGAAATATAATTCAAAGTATCAAAATTCTTTCAAATTATTAACCAAAATATACTAAGAATAGGGTTAAATATATAATATAAAATATACTCATCAAGCAGCTACTCAAAGTTCTTCGTATTTGAATCACAGAGTTTTGTGCTTATGATCATAACTGTTCATATTATTAATCATTTTGTAAATATCATCTCTGCAAAAAAGAAATGAATTAAAACTAAAATTGTTTAGTCAATCTATTGTAGCAAATACAATTGACGATTCATAATGCTTTTACCAATTCTGTTCATCTGTTTTTATACAGTTCGATGATTAAATGACCTTAGTTTTAATTTATTTATTGTTTAACCTTGTGAACGTTGACCGAGCTGAGAAGAAGCACTAGCAGTTCTTGTCAAATAACCGATTTATGAACTGTTCTAATCATAACACGAAGTTCTATGAATCAACAATGAACAATTTTGAGTGGGAACTCTTATTCATCTTTGAGTAGCCAAGTATTATTCAAACCTTATTAACCACGTTTATAATTACATAAATAGTGCTCAAATTTTGACCTCCTTTATTTTTTTACGCAATCCTTCGAAGATCCTCATCTCTGTAAAGAATTAACTAATTCTAAGATCGTTTAGTCATCCAACAATTATCTAATAAACAAACAAATTGTGTTCCTCACTTAAACCCTAAATTTTAACAAGGTTAATCGAACACTTAAAACGATTTCTAATTGAGTTATATTTTACAACATTGATCTTTTTTAAAGTGACTTGAAAAATAAATAGTTCTTATCGTCAAACAACATTACAGGAAAATAAAAAAGGCGAGAAAACTTGAGTACGAAGGTAAGCTTGATCATCACATCATTTTAAAGACAGAACGTAGGCTTAAAGAATAAACTAGCTCTTTGTACATAATTTAGGGTATATGGATATGTGCATAATAACTTGTTCTAGGGTCTGTGAATGAAATGTGAACCACCTCATCGGAACGCCGGAGGGGCACGGCAGACCGTCTCTGGATAGAGCATGGACCAAAGAAACTAGCAACCGCATCTCCTGCCTGATTCGCTTCTTGACACAGCGGAAGTTATAGGTTAGGGATCATGAACGGTCACCATTAGATGGAATTCTAGAATGCCGGCAATTGTGAGAGAAACTTGTTTTTTGAATTCTTATTGAATGAAAGATGATAAATTACAACCCTAAATGTTGTTTAAATAGTCTTAACAAACCCGAACTCCAAATAGGAAATAAATTAAACAAATAACAAAATATATAAAAGATTCTGAAATATTAAAACCCGAATTAAACACGTTAAACGACATAATTAGCCCAAATTTCGACTGGGCTCATTGAAAATCAACGAGTCTTGTAGGCCTCGTCGTTTTCTCGAATCCATATGTTATAGGCCCAAAACCGACACGCCAACCTGAAAATTCCAAAGCATTCATTTTCGGGATTTGGGCAAATAATATTTTAAAACCTGAATTATTATTTCTCCAATCACTTTTCTTAATTAAATGTCACTTTCTTCTTTCAACTCTCCCGCATCTAAAATAACACCAACTCGGTTCTCCGTCACTTCTCTCGGGACCCAGTTCCATAAAAATGGAATGGAGACCTCTAGCTAGCTTGGTAATCCTGTCAATCGATGAGGAGAGGCGCCAATTGGGTCCTTTGGGAGGATCACGGATTAAATGATGAGAACTTGGGAGTCAGACTCGCAAATAATATCAAAAGACTGATTTTCAATAGCAAGGGAGACAGCCATAACCGCTGCTCGAGCTTCAGCTTCAAGCGGGGAGGAGACACGACAACATGAAGTTCTGCCTGCGATCACACCTTCATGGGTGTCTCTGGCAATTGCACCAATGCCATCCTTGCTATACGTCGACATTCAGCTACAATCAAAGTTAATTTTCACTATACCAGATGGCAGGGCGACCCACGAACCTTTATCTCGAACATGGCCACTCCGGGCTGCCGTGGAGAACGAAGAGAGACTCTCTCGGAATTGAAGTTGAACAGGGAGAGAAGGGGGCTCGTGGTTCCGATCAGAGCACACTCTCTCGGCCAACACCGGATTCTCACCAGAGACATCGACTGACTTAAAACCTCAACTTGATTTGTATGGCGAGGGATACTCATGTCTGGCATGAGATAACTTTGGTGGAGGCAACTAGGAATTTCCTAGCATACCTCTACACCGCTCTAGCCACTTCGATAGGGGAAACATAAGTAGTAGAAGAGTTCAGAAGAAGAAAGCGGTTCACTGTACAAAACAAGGATTCATACTCCTGTATTTGCGGATTCTATACAATCGGCGCAAATCCTTCCTTTCTGTCACTAACAATTAGACGTAAACATTCAGCATATAGACACACACAAGGAATGCAAACAAGCGAATTCTTATTACTTACTTGGTTGAGAAGTATTTTCATCACTACCGTCAAGAATGAGTATGACTCCATTGTCCTTAAGAGCATTGACAATAGCCCAAATCTTGGCGCGGTTCTTAAAACCCTTTTTCTCAACTTCGTTATTTACATTGACATGAATCCCTCGTCCCTGTCCCTCGTCAAGACCTTCCAACTTGAGTCGCCTAGCCAACACATCTCCAACAACTGCTGCTGCCTTTGGGTTGCAAGACCTTCCACATTCGAGTGAGCCCTTGATTGAATGTTCAACTGTAGATGCTGACACAACAATCCGACCATTATTTCTGTCCACTACGTTTGCTGTAATGTACTTCAGTGATATGAACAGCCGTAGCACATATTGCTTCACAACCGTCATTCTGGGGCAGTCCTGCTGTTTTTCATTTAATAAAAGCAATTTCAACATTAGCAAAAGAATATTAGATATGGAACTATATCTACACGGCGAAGAATTGGAAGACTAACAGTTATCTAGCAAAGAAAGATACTAAACTCCTTCGTCGTTAATTCTCTTCAAGGGGAGTAGAGAGATACTCTCAATTATCACCCACAGCCACTGGTTAAGTTCTAGCCCAGTTCATTTAAGCAGCTAACAACATGTTGAGAACGCACCTGAATCAAACTAGTTGCACCTTCAACCCACTCTTTATCAAACATGTAGAACCAGAGACTAATTGCTTCTACACTTCTAAATAATCTCAAACAAATTCCTTCAAATACATACTGCTAACATCGTGTAGGCCTGTCTTGCAGGTTCCGAAAATTATCAGTTCAAATGCATCTTAATAGAAAGTCGGTAACATTTTGAGTCACACTTGGGCACACAAATTTAATTTGACTCACTCCCACCAAGAAAACCATCTGAGAAACTGAAACCTTGAGAGGATTGTGCATACTCTAGTTGCTCCCCCGCCTCAACAGCATCACACAAACACTGCTTTATTAGTCCTTAGTGGTTGTAAGACTAGTTTTTTTAGCAGGCTGATGATTGTAGAAAGGGAAATCTAACACTATCAGTTACTTTAGAGTTCCCCTTCTCCACAAAGTGAAGGAGAAAAAGAATCGAACACTGTCATCAAAATATAAACATATTTGATTCGACTCAACTCACAACACAATGATAGAAATATCTGATTAGTTTAGCCGTAGCTTGAACCCTAAGTAACACATGATTTTAAATTGAGCTTCTGTAACATTAGTACTAACGGTAAGAAACACCAAACCCAGACTAACGCGCGATTTAAGTTATAGCATTATTAAGTTGTTACAGAAAGAAGAAAGCTACAAAATTGCAGGAAACACATAAACCAGATGCAAGAACAACAACCCATCTTATGCTCTATTAGGCCGTCATTTGGTGTTTGGGACTGGAGTGGATTGGATAACTCGGTAAATTCAATTGAATGTTGAAGAAGGGAGAAGTAGGTTGCCATCCACTAATTCATTGAACATCGATTGTATTTACGGAGTTATCCAATCCCTTCCAATCCTAAACACCAAATGAGGGCTTAATAGGCAAGCTTCAATGAAGGACAACTAAAATTAAAAGTAACCCTTTCGTATGAAGAACCCATTGTTTGCCTAATCCTGTATTATTACTTGTTTATGAAGTGGAGGCAATAAAAACAAATTCACAACATGAAATAATTAATCATACAAATCCATTCTTGAAACATGATTAAACTTTTCTACTCATTCTAAAGGAACAAATATGAACAGACAATAGAGAGAGGGAGAGAGAGAGAGAGAGAGAGAGAGAGAGAGAGAGAGCAGTTCATGTACCTGTCGGGAACAAAGATGAAAGCTTGGCCGTGTGGAAGCGTAGGAGTGAGTGTTACTGTGATAGCCGAACCAGGAAAGGAGGAGGAGGAAAGCCAACAGGTGGGCTGGTGTGGGTAACGGGCTCTTGCAGGGCTCTGGTGGTTACTGGGCTACTGCGTTCAATTTTGACAAGTAATGGACACCCAAATATTGTCTTTGGAGCCCAAACTCTCCTTGGTCTAAAATTCAAAAAAAGTTGCAAAAGGCGATATTTTAAATAGAAAACTTCATTCTAATCCTTGACAAGGCTGATTTTTAGATTAAAACCATGAGTAAGATCAAAATATAATTTTAGTCAATTGATACATTAATAACCTCATTTATTAACTACATTTTCATTTTTTTAATTATTTTTCTTTTTCTTCCTAATTTTAATGTATTAATTTCATCATAATTATAATTTCATTTCATTTATCGTAATATGTTTTGTTGTAAACATTTAGATAAAATAATTTTTGTTATACAATATATTTCAATATACTTTGTCTTCTTCACTTAGGTACATTACATTCATTATAATACATTTTGGTGCATATATTTAGGTACACACATTTTAGTACATACATTTCGATACAAACATTAAGGTACATTAATTCAATATAATACATTTTAGTGCATACATTTCAGTACACACATTTAGGTACATTAATTTATATAATACATTTTGGTGCATATATTTCAGTACGTACATTTTGGTACTAACATTTAAATACATTATTTTAATATAATACATTTCGGTACATACACATTCTTTCAAGTTTGAAGAATGTTAAATAAAATTAATAAATCAAAAAACTTTTTTTGGTCAAAAAATAAATTAAAATTTGTATATTAATAAATTTAAATATTTAATGGGAGATATTAAATAAAATACACATTAATTATTTTGAATTAAGGACACATCAAGGGACTATAATCAATATGTAATTTAGCATCAGGTTTATTTTAAAATTCAATCTTCTTGAAGGATTAAAGTTAAAAAACCCCTATTTTAAACTATCTAATCCACGAAGAGGATATGATTCAAAAAAATCTTAGCATTAAACAAAAATGAAAAGAGCGAACACACGATCACCTTAATCAACTAACTTAACCTGTACACGCTTTTAGATATAACCTTTAAACACCTTTTTAAGATTCTATCTAAAATATTCACCATTATTTCGCCTAAAAAATTTAAACCGGTTGCACTTTTTTAGTCACTAAACACTCTCCCCCTTCTCTCCTGTTGCAGCACGACGGTCGGAATGAAGTGACTAATGACATCATCAAACCACATATTTGAAGATGACTATGGGCCATGGGCATGTTTGAGAATATTTTTAAAACCACTTAGAGTGTTTTGAACAACAAAAATTACCTATAACTATATTAGGCATAAAACGCAAAATTATTTATGAGTCATATAAGTATTTTTTGGAAAATCACATGCAATTCAGAAGTACTTTCAAATGCTTTTTTATTAAAAAAAAAATAAATGGAATTCTCTTCAAAATTTGAACGTCAAGTACTTATAACAAATAAACTTGTGAGCACACGTATTTCTTACAAAAACAGTATCAAATAAACTCTAAACGTTAGGATACCATATTTCACATTGGAGATAATTAACATTATTGAAATCATGCATTGTTCTCTACCACGCATCATTTTTTTTTTAAAATAAACAGTTGAGATTTAACTAAATAACGTTTTTATTTTTGTTTCTTTTGATGCTTTGGAGAGCAGATCGTTTCCTTCCTAGCCAGTTTTGTTGGGTTTTGGTACCTCAATTAGATTAAATCGAAATCCCTGAACCTGATGTGTCCAATAGGCCCATCCCCATCAACCCAAGCCCCTTTGGTCTCCACCCTAAACGACACCGTCCAGCCTGCTACAAAAAGTGGATTTGGATCCTCTCTCTGAGCTAATGAAGAGGATCCAGTTGACCAATCATCATGGGCCGTTGGATTTTTATCCAACGGCTACAATCATTATAACTTTAAAGAGACCCCTTGTTTGTAACCGTTGAATAAAAATCCAACGGTCCACGATGATTGGTCATGAGGATCCTCTCCATTAGCTCAGGAGAGGATCCAAATCCACAAAAAATCAGAACACCAAAAGGGAAGTCCCATCCGCATTCCTGCCTACCCAACTCATATGATGGGAGTTACTTATAAATACGATTTGGTAATATTTATTTTATTTGGAAGTATAAATTTGTAGGGTCGAATCTCGTATATATAGAATTTGATATTAAATTATATGATTTTGTCTAACTCATTTTATTTTTAGTGTAAAAATATCGATATGCTCAGAAGAATTAAAAAAAAAAAAAAAAACCCATAGTGTGGAAGGCCTATAAGCAACGAACGACACGTGGAAAGCCACCCCAACCCTAACCTCCCCCTTCCCTTATAAATTCTCAAATCCTCCACCTTCCGTTCCAGAAAACCTCCCCAACCCGACCGAACGGGTTTTCGCTCCTCTTACCTAACATACCGCAAAATATCTGTACACCCCCACCTGAGACACAATCCCAGATCTGACCTCCCCACCGCCCTCCCTTTCTTCCCCGATCGTCTTCTCTTCTCCAAGGTCCCTCTCAAATCTCAGTCCCTAATTCCCTATTTCATATAATATATATACGTGTATATATAGATAAGCACATGTCTCTGTGTTTGGTTGGTTGCAAGTTTTTATTTTGATGATGATTGTGCGATGTGCAGGTTGATCTTTGAAAACGATGGTGTCGGACGCGAGCAAGAAGAAGGCGGCGCAGAAGAAGGCGGCGGCGGCGGCCAAGAGAGGTGGGAAGGCGGTGGCGGCAGCTGCTTCGTCCAAGTCGGCTGCGGCCGAGAACGGAGCCGATAAGCTTGCCAATGGAGTCGGGGCGATGCATATTTCGGATCGGAACTGCACCGGCGTGCTCTGCTCTCATCCACTTTCTAGAGATATTCGCGTATGTGTTTCAATACGATGTCGTCTTCATCTCTTCCATCTTATTAGCATATATATGGTCTTTGACATAGTATATTTAATATCATATTTAACAAAATATAACAGGGCATCTTCAGGAATTTTTCCTTCCTTTTCAGAAATTTAGATCATTTATGTGAATTGTTTTTACTCAGGTGATAGATGTTCGATGTTCCATTTAAGTTTATATATTTATATACTTAATTTTTTTAATACAGAAAGGTAATGTAAGATGCGATTGTCGTTGAATGTGGTAGGAGAAAATGCAATAGTACCACGGGAAAAATTGGTTAGTTTTTGTAAGCTGGGAATAGGGTTGAATGTTGTAGGAGAAGTGTGATAGAGCAAGAAGAATTAGATTTAGTGTTTTCCTTTTATATGCGTTGTAATTTTATTTATTAAAGTTTAATTCTTTAAGGTTTTGTAAAGAATACTTGATTTCCTAATTTTTTAAAAGTTTTAATCGATTTTCGTTTTTATATGGTTGGTTTTAGAATGGTGTCATGTTTTGAAAACTTTTTAGTTATTTTAATTAATGAATCTCATTTGCGCTCTATTTTTCAAACATCGGTTTTAGTTGATTTCCTAACTGGAATGGTTGGTGATAGCGTGAAATGACATTTCTGTGACCATTGCAGATTGAGTCTCTGTCAGTTACCTTCCATGGACATGATCTGATAGTCGATTCTGAACTGGAGCTTAATTATGGAAGGTTGGTTATACATGTTTAATTCAAGTATATGTGTGTGTGTGTGTGTATATTTTATGAATGGAGTATTTGTTATTCATATAGATGTGCTAAATTTGTGTATTCATGCTCCCTGTCAGACGCTATGGTTTGCTTGGGTTGAATGGGTGTGGTAAATCCACCCTCCTAACTGCAATAGGGCTCCGAGAGCTTCCAATTCCGGATCACATGGATATCTATCATCTCAGTAGGGAGATTGAAGCTTCAGACATGTCTTCACTTGAGGCTGTCATTAGCTGCGATGAGGAGAGGATAAGGTTGGAGAAAGAAGTTGAAGAACTGGCAGCTCAGGTGAGCTGTAGTAATATGAGAGTTAGATTTTGGAGTAATTTGGTATTAATTATTAAAAAATCGGGAAGTACAAAATGTAGAGTTTGGTTAGTTAAGTGATGTGAATAATATAGGACCCAATAGTGGAATTTCAATGGTTGCTTTGTTTTAGGCAGCTTTCTACCTCACAGTTCTTATGACTTATTTTACTTATTTTCAGGATGATGGCGGTGGAGAGCAGCTTGAACGCATTTATGAGCGCCTTGAAGCATTGGATGCAGCAACTGCTGAGAAGCGTGCTGCTGAAATTCTTTATGGTCTTGGGTTTGACAAGAAGATGCAAGCAAAGAAAACTCGGGATTTTTCTGGTGGGTGGAGAATGAGGATTGCACTTGCACGTGCTCTCTTTATAAACCCAACCATCCTGTTGCTGGATGAGCCCACCAATCATCTTGGTAAGTTTAACTGGTTAGAAATTTTAGTTTTTGTGTTAGATTTTTCTTCGTAATATGTGTGTCTTTCTAGTTTTATTCTACTGAATAAATTGATTTGCATGAATGAAAATGAGAAAAGGTTTGGGCTTCTACACAATAAGAGAAATAGAGTCTTGATTTATGGGTTATATTTCTTTTCTTTTTAAATTGTTTTAACTTTGCATGCCATCGTGTAAAGAATCTTTATAGTGTTGTGTGACAAAGTGGGATGGAGAAGGAAAGGAGAGACCTAAAAGAGAAAGTACTTGGCCATGGTCGTGCTGGCTTTAGTTTTCTGATTTTGAGATTTGAGTTGTTTTCTATGTTCTAGATCGTCTGTTGTATGGCCTGTGAAATCACATAACCTACCACTTTATTGGCCTAACCTTTTAGGTTCTATTTTTTTGCTCATTATATGAGCAGGATAGTTCTCATTACAACTAGAGTTTCGTTGTAGCATCATGTTTGGCGGTGTAGTGGGTTCCATGTTTTTTATCTAGTAATAAAATGTATAGCCAATTTCCAAGATTGGTTTTATTGGCCCACTTATCATTGGTTCAGATTGTACATAGAGGCTGAAAGTCATGTCGGGAATTTGATAATAGAAACATGTCCCTTTTTCTTTAAGTTTAAGGTTAATTGGGGGGATTGAATGGTAATTTTTATGGGTGTTATGTCATTCCTGAGCTGGCAAAGGGAGTTATCTGTGGCCCATCTCCTTTCCATTGTCTTGTTAATACAGATTTGTCTAGGATTTTTGGGACTATTTCATTTTAGTTTTCCGTGTTATCATGAAAAAGTGAAGAGAGATTGGATGCATTTTTCCAAATAGTACAACTTTGCGTAACGAAATTCTGACTCACCACCACCCCCAACGTTTTTCCTCTTGTTTAGGTTTACTTCTGATCGGTATTAGTTTGGAGAACTTAGTTCACTCTGGTGCTACTCAGTGTCTGTGCAGCTGTTTGACTCCCTTAATATGTTATTATGTTCGTCTTTTGTTTATGTGAAGATACATATTTTATAACTTCAGTTGCTCATGGTTAGTTGTCTTCCCTTGGTAACAGATCTAGAAGCTTGTGTGTGGTTGGAGGAGATGTTGAAGAATTTTGAGCGCATCCTGGTTGTTATTTCACACTCCCAGGATTTTTTGAACGGTGTCTGCACAAACATCATTCACATGCAGAACAAGAAACTGAAGATGTACACTGGAAACTATGATCAGTATGTTCAGACCCGTTCAGAACTGGAGGAGAACCAGATGAAACAGTATAAGTGGGAGCAGGAACAGATTGCTAACATGAAGGAATATATCGCTCGGTTTGGACACGGGTCAGCAAAACTAGCTCGCCAGGCACAAAGCAAAGAGAAAACCCTAGCAAAAATGGAGCGTGGTGGGCTTACAGAGAAGGTGGCAAGAGACAAGATTTTAATCTTCCGTTTTGTCGATGTGGGAAAGCTGCCGCCACCAGTGCTTCAGTTTGTTGAAGTCTCATTTGGTTACACTCCTGATAATTTGATCTACAAGAACATTGACTTTGGTGTTGATCTGGACTCACGTATAGCTCTGGTTGGGCCGAATGGAGCTGGAAAGAGTACTCTCTTGAAGCTGATGACGGGGGAGTTGTTTCCTTCTGATGGCATGGTCCGGCGGCACAATCACCTTAGAATCGCCCAGTTCCATCAGCACTTGGCTGAGAAGCTTGATGTGGAACTGTCTGCCCTAGCGTACATGATCAAAGAGTACCCGGGAAATGAGGAAGAGAAGATGAGGGCTGCAATTGGTAAGTTTGGATTATCGGGTAAGGCACAGGTAATGCCAATGAAGAACTTATCTGACGGGCAGAGGAGCCGTGTGATCTTTGCTTGGTTGGCGTTTAGGCAGCCCCAGTTACTGTTGTTGGATGAGCCGACCAATCATTTAGATATTGAGACAATCGACTCACTGGCGGAGGCGTTGAATGAGTGGGACGGGGGCCTGGTTCTTGTTAGCCACGATTTCAGGCTCATTAACCAGGTAGCTCAGGAGATATGGGTATGTGAAAATCAAGCCGTGACCCGGTTGGGTGGCGATATTATGGACTTCAAGCAGCACCTGAAGATAAAGGCTGGTTTAGCCGATTGAGACCGATATTGAAGTTCCATCTCGAGCTTGTTGTAGTTGATTTGTTGGCCTTGCTTACACTTGTACGAGACAGTACAGCGAGGAGGGTGTTTACCGTTTCTGAGACGTCTTCTCAGACTCTCCGACTACTATGACGGAAGACGAGATCGGAAATGGGCAAAGGCTTGGTTATTGTTTCAAGCCGGCGGCAGCTTCTATGGCCGTTTGCCCGGTTTGTAGGTGGTATTTTTGTTTACGTTCCCGCATGTTATTAGTATTATGCTTGGTTAGCAGCCGAGTCGTCGATTAAGATTATTATATAGTTTGTTATTTTTAGCTAGACAATATTTCCCCTATTGTATGTTCTCTTCTTCCCTGAAACTGAAAGGATATGTTGGACTGGCTTGGTTACTAGTCAGATCCAAATTTTATTTTGAGTACATTTTCTATAAGTTAAGTATTTGTTTCGAATGTTTTAAAAATTTGAGACCAATTTGGAATGACACTAACAAATTACCATCTTTCTGGCCTTATTTCAAAACTAGCCCCTCGCACACAGGATATTTGAGGGTGTGTATCAGTTGAAGGAATTAAACAAGCCTTTATTTTTAATTCCGATACTCTTAAATTCATTCATTTTATTTTATTTTATTTTGAACAAGCGACAATATGAGTTAATTATACTAACACTTTTTGAAGTTTATCGAGTTTTCATAAAACTCTCTTCACGTTTAAGGTATTACACAAACATCCCCTCATTTAATTCTCTTTCATATAACCCCTCAGTCAAAATTTTGTTTGTAAATTTACTAATTTACCCTTATTAACTACTTAAAATTAATAAAGAATTATTTTTTATGATTACATAAAAAAGTTATAAAACATTAAATACTTCAAAAAAAAAAAAAAAAAAAAAAAGACCATGTAGACAAATCTCCCCTACCTTCCATTTCCAATCCCCCTCCAAAGTCATCCAATCACCCGACTTCCCCCGCACAAATCCTTCTCTGCTGGTTCTATAATTTCTTCCTCCTAAATTAGTGCGGAATCAAATAGTAGGAATTTGACATTAATTACAAATTATTATTTCATTAAACAGAGATCCTTTTTTGGTTGTTGAAAGTTTGAATGGGTGGTGGTGATGGAGGAAGAATGAGGATATGAAGATGGAGGTGGTTGCTCGATTGGGTGGGAGGGAAAGTAGCAGATGAGCAACTTCTTTTTTAATAAAATATTATTTTCAACGTAAAATTTTTTTTTTTCTTCTTAATTTGTTTTGTTCACGTGGTTCTTTTTGTTTTTTAAGTGTTCTTTTGTCAAACGAAATTTTTTGTTAGATTAGTTACTGATGAGGTTTGAACCCACATCATCATGCAAAAGCTCTACACTTTTCTACCATTGTGCTAAATGATCACTTACTTTTTCTAAGTATTTAATATTTTATATAATTATAAAGTTTTTTTTATTAGTTTCAAGTAATTAGTAAATTTATAAGCCAAATTTTGACTCAAGGTGTTATATAAAAAAGAACTAAAATCTGAAAGGGTGTTTGTGTAATGTGTCAAACGTAATAGAGTTTTGTGAATACTTGATAAATCTCAAGGCGCATTTGTGTAGTTAACCTGTAATAGTATCTACATTAAGGGGGAGAGGATGACTTAACTTCACAACGGGCTAGCAATAATGTTGTTCAAATTCGCTTTTGGGAAGAATTGAATCTAAGACCTCTCACTTACAAGTGAAAAGAAATACTATTAGATCGTAGACAAACGATATCATCTACACTAAAGCGTTAGAGAAGTAGGCTAAACTTCACAATGAACTACCAATAATATGTTTCAAATTCGTTTTTGCAAGAATCCAAAACCGTTTAAAGGGAAACACCATTGTCATAGGATATCCTATGGACTGGCGGTGAGGGTGATTGAGAGGGTTTACAGGGTTTTGGTCGAAGAAGCAGATTGTTGTCAAGAAGAGAGAGCAACAGCACACGCGTGTCAACATGGTTTTCGTCTAGATGACTTACACGTGTCCACATGGGCGTTTACCTCATTTTACAATTGAAAAATTGTGGAAGAAAAACATTAAAACAAGGGCAATTTTTTTTTTTTTTTTAACTAACGATATTTTTTTATACTAAAAGGGTAAAAAGTAATTTGAAAATCACAATGAACTAGCAATAATATGATTTAAATTTTTCTTTGATAAGAATTGAACTTAAAATCATTCACTTACAAATGAAAATAAATACCACTAGACAGTGATTTATAAAATTTTCTGGCTTCTTCTTAATAGACTAGAGAAATATTAAAAATGTAAACAATGGCAAAAGACCTCTGGCTCTGCCGGTGGATAAATACACAGATATTGAAAAAGGAATAAAAGGAAAAGCCAAAAACTCAACGTAAAAGATGGCAGAAAGACTAACTTATTATATACCATCATCCAAAATTAAGAAAGCCAATCTTGCTCAAGATCATCAGTAACTCCGCACCATAGATTCACAAGAACCCCAGTTAACATCACTAGATGAGCCTCTCTCTTCCTCCTGCCATTTCCGATCGTCTAATATCTTCTCGAGCTCGCTTGGCTGGCAAGGAATGGTTAGGGCACCTTCATGATCAAAGCCATACTCCTCAGCTGCTTGCTCCAATAGCTTCAAGAAAGTTGGGTGTGTCAAGTAACTCAATGACACCACAAATCTCTTTGGTTCGTCTCCATCCACCGCAATCACGGAAAAGTGACCCTCCATAACATCGTCGGGCACATTCGTCGAGTTAGCATCGGAATAATTTGACGGTTTTGATCTTCCCAAAGATAGGCTTCTTTGTAGCTTTTCTACTACAAGTTTGAGCTTCACAATGCTCTTATTCTTCTTGCAAGTGCTTGTAGTTCTGGACTTAGCCATTTTTGTGCTTATAACAATTTCTTTTGGTTTATATGTTGGATTGATGGTATATTTGGTACGTTGGCTCACTTTGTTATATATAGGGTTAGGAGGATAAGATTGTACAGTTACTATGTACAATATGTGACATAGCAAGGAGTCAGAAAACCGACAAGTTGTTGCTGACTGGGTGGAGTTCAATCTGGGGGAGACCGTCCCATGTGAGTGTGGGTGACTTGTAGCTTCCAACTTATTACCATGAGACGTCCCTTTTCAATTGTCATGTCAGCCTCTTCCTTACCAAAATCATTAAACGGCACTTCTACTCTAGTGAACTACCACTCATCTTTTTCCATGCCTTCCTGACTTTCTACTTATACATCTCCTTAAGAATTTTAGCTGTTGTTTTATGGTTTTGTGAGAGGCATAGCCTAATGCTTTACGGGGTAGAATGTGGGTGGTTCTACTGAATCAACTCTATATCTTAATTACCTCATGTTTGACAAAACATTTTTTTTGGCGATGTGGAGTGTGTTGTTCCACGGTGGAAAATTAAGTGACTTTGCATGTATTTAGCTACTCTCTATATAGTCAATTAGTTTCAGAATAGGACCTCAACTTCCTTAATGGTCGAGTGTTGTTTCACGTCGAAAAGTCAAAAGAATTCACATGATCTTATAAAGAGTTGATTACTTCCCCACTATAAAGGGAACGGGTTTTTACAAATGGATTAGAGATGATATAGTAGCTCACTAGATTTCATGTTTGTTAATGAGATAATGGAGGCTAGCTTTGAAATTTTTTGTCCAAGTTAAGTTAGAAGATGGTTAGTAGTGATGAAGGAAACTAATCTTTAGCAATAACTAATACATCTAATTTCTTCAACGTGGACAAAATTTGGAAGATTGCCCTCATTTCTTACTTTAACATATGAATTTGGAAGTTAATATATGATATATCCAATCCAATCAATTCTAGCAGTCAGGATCGTGATCTACAATACTGTTCAGTTAGGTCATTTGCTCCTTATGTATTTTGATTAATGCATGACACATATGATCTTTCACTTTCCTTGCATAAAATGATAGCATCTCTGCAGATCCATGAAGGACCTGGAGGCCATACGTGTGCTTATAACGAAGCACATGGAGTACCCAGATTTTGGCACGGATTCAGCTTCCATCACACAAATTTTTTGACGTGTGAAATGCGTGTCGATCGATATACTTTGTATTGCATTAAACCTTGGTTCTGTGGTTCTTGTGAATTTCTTCATGCATGCATGCATTCCACCAGTTCCTCGTGTATATTAAGTAAATGTTTTCTTTTCAACGTGCAGAAGTTTTTCCATGTCCATGAAAGGCATCCTCGATCAGTTAACAGTTCAGGATTTGGCTTTTATGAGGAAGCATTTCTTATTTTCTGACTCTTATGATCTCTGTGGTGGATTCATAGAATGGAAAGGCAACTTGTCAGCCTTTGATTGTTCTAACACTGTTTTTTCATGTTGTTTTATAGTGTCAAAATATCGTTTCTTTTAAAGTTTTAATTGATACTTTCTCAACTTGGTTTTCCCACATAGTTTTTGTTTCCGTTTTTTCTACAACATTGGGAATAATATCCGGAGCATTCATTTTAAAATAGAAGGCTAACTTGATCGATCAATACGCCGTGGAATTATACGTTAAATTTGGCTTCCCATATAGCGCCTTTTTTTTTTTTTTTTTTTTTTTTTTCTCTTGATCTATTAAATTTTTTCGAAATTTCAACTTGTTAAGAATTTTATTTTCCACTTGTCATAAGGTAAAACATTGAGTGCGCGTGTCATTAGTAGTGCCCTAGAAAATTCAAGAGATGGTAATGGAGCCGTACTTATCCAGGGACATAATCTGTGGTGTACCAAAAATAGTGCCAAGGACTTGAACCTTTGCTCTTACTCCGTCCTTTTTGTCCTGCCATCTCAAAATATAAGTATTGTTAGGTAGATCAATTTTTTAGATTTAAGAATCATGTGATATGTCATCAATGAAAAATAAACATGTTAATCAATAATTTTTTAATAATTTAATTATTAACCGTCACATCATATAATTTAAATAAATGATCCGTAATATTATCCTCCGAATACATAGATAAGTGGTCAATTCTAATTCTTTAAATGATTGGGCTGTACAAAAAGGGCCAGAGCTTTCTCTACGTGTGTCAAAATCAAGATGCCTCTCACAGTAGTGCAACAATTTAAATGCATCCCAAAATTTGAGGGTTATCTCAGAAACTAGCATAACCAATGTATATACCAAATTAAATAGAGAAAATATCATCTCGTAAACTAGCATATTTTGATACATAAGCTATGTCGTCATTCATGGTATGAACGATTCAACATTACAAACATCTAAATTTTCAATTCCGACAGTAGAAAGTTGATCACAGACTCTTTAATCTTTAAAAGATATACTGATTAATGGACTCGGAACCTTTTTGAATAGTCTGTAAATCAAGCTTCATCTTAAAGATACTCGTTTAAGAGATATTAGCAAATCTTTCCCGCGGATTAAGCCACATTTTCCTTGAACTAGAACTAAATCACACACCATATGGAATGCAACATCCCACATCGTCCAAGGGAGTGGATCCTGTAAGTCTTATATGTATATTCTCATCTCTACCTAGCACGAGACTTTTTGGGAGTTTACTGGCTTCGAGTTCTGTAGGAACTCTGAAGTTAAGCAAGTTTGCACAAGAGCAATCCCATGATGGGTGACCCACTAGGAAGTTCTTGTGTGAGTTCTCAGAAACAAAATCGTGAGGGCGTGGTCGGGGTCCAAAATGGGCATGATTGGAGTCGAGCCTGAGATGTGGTGGGGTGCAGGATGGGAGTTACCAGAAACAAAACCGTGAGGGCGTGGTCGGGGTCCAAAACAGGCATGATTGGAGTCGAGCCTGAGATGTGGTGAGGCGCAGGCTGGGATGTGACATGGCAGATGATAAAGTTGACGTATTTCTCAATAATCATCAACCATTTTGTTTAGTGACATTACGTTATAGTCTTGAGTTTGAACCATTGTATTTATAAGTTTGGGGCATTGCATCACCCCAAAAGCCACCATTAGGTCATCTTATAAATATGGTTTTAGTGTAAGGGCCTCAAATGCTTGAATTTTGCACACATAATTACTCACTCCCTCGTCTAGTCTTAATATGCCCTTTCAATCTCAAGGTCCACCATTTTTGTCGATGACATGTAATCAAAGAGAAAAAGCTCAGAAGGTATTGTGATATCAAGGAAAAAGGTGAGTTTTGTGGGATCAAATCTAGCTGTCCAGCCAGATATTTTGCTATAGAAAGACCATGCAATGTAGGTTCGATAAATAGTGACACATCGTGCCATCAATTAATTTCAAGATTGATTCATTATTGAAAAAGGCCTTGACATAGGCTCCATGTGTTTTCTAAGCAACTAAATTAGTTAACAAGGTTGCCACAGAAGGGAAAAACAAAAAGGACGGTACTACTTGAGTGAAAAACCAATCAATCAAGAGACACATAAAAAAACTGCTAATGTACGTGGTTGTAAATTCATTTTCGGCATATTCTGATAATGGAATTGACGTTACTGGCTAGTATTGACATCCAATTTATAGTATCTAGCACATTGCCGATGTTGTTGTTATCAAATATATCTGACTGGTACATTTGGTAGTTGGTGTGTATTTTCCCTTGCAAAGTATTTTCGTCCAATTTTAGTGGTAGGAAAAAGTTACGTGGGACATATGAAACTTTCATTTAAAAATTATGTTAAGGGTAATGTAACTTATAACAATTCTACAAGAAGAAAAATCCTAGCCGCCGACCTCTTGCCTCTAGTCTTGGGGTTGGTGGGAATCTTTCTTGATCTCTTCCCTTTCTTTCCCTCTATGTTTCAGTTGTGGTCACTCTCTTGCACTTTCGAGGAGAGTCTTTATGGTTGTGATCTCTCTCTCCCACTTCGTCTATGAGAGTTTTCGTGGTTGTGGTCGTGGTCACGATTTTGGTGTTTGTTGTTCCACTTTTAGCAGTGATGATTGTTGTGGTTTATGCAATTAGCATATGACTACGAGGAGGACACTCAATATTTTTGGAGGTAAATTATAGTAGAGTTTCTTTGCCGACATTTGCAAAATCATCAGAGGGCAATGCAGTCCTTCCTCATGGTGCCCTTAATTAAATTGCAAAGTTTAGTCTTCGTGATTAGAGTTTTGAGTTTAGGACTAACAGTCCGTTTTCTTTGGGGAACTGTATTCTCCTTTGATGAGTTTGCAATTATAGGGTTCAGATATTTTTGGCATGGCTTTTGCTATCAAAGGATTTTTAATTAGTGAGAGGAAATCGAACTTTGGACGTACCTAACCTAAAGGCTGCTAGTCATACAACTTGTATGCATTATACTTATAGAATTTTCAAATACAAACTAGAAGGTTCAAATAAAATAAACAGCAAGGTCCTACCTACTCTACATATGCACGGAAAAGTCGTCAGATTTAAGCGTGCTGTCACGCTATTACAACACAATGCTAAATTGCTAATTAAGGTCATATCAGGGAGTTAGTCCTTTTTATCGCTCCGTACAGAAATGAAGTAGCTTACTTATAGTTTATGGCTAATTCAGGGATCTTAGTTCTTTCTTTCCGCTTTGTGCGAGTTTAGAGGATAAGGTTTCTACTATTATAGTCCAACGACCAAGCTTTATCCGTAATTTAACTCGCATAATCCACTATCATCCTTTAAAAATAAATAAATAAATAAAGGATCATATAACTGGCAATGTCCAATCCCTTCAAAACCCCATCCCGTGAACCCCTCGACCAGATACATATATACACATATACATATTGACATTGCGCAGCTAGTAAGATATTTATATTGCAGAATTTCTCACCATGATTGGTTAAGTAAAGCGATTCAATTGTATCAGATGAACTAGTGTATTCTAGAAACTATAATTTATAAATTATGCTTAATATAACATGTCAGTTCAAGTGGTGAATTGGCTTAGTGTTAGTGGTCAGAATCTTTCTCTTTATTCATTACGTCGTACTCACTCTCTTTTTCTTCGGAAGTCCTCACACTCACTCGAACGTGGCATTTTTGTTCTATATTCCTTAACTCCATCCACTTTTCTATAACTCCCTCTACTTGTATGCAACTTTAAGGGCACATTTGAAAACTCATCCCAATACCTCAAAAGTTAAGCGAAATAATCAAATAAAACGAACAAAAGTGCAACGGAGGAGATATCTTGAACTTGATCCACCCTATTGTAGTTAAGAAGTTAGAAATTTTTGTTTGATTAATTTTTTTAATTGCCTTATTTGCCCTTAACTTGTATAGAAAAATGGATAAAGCAAACAAACACACATCACACGAGAGTGAGTTTGAGAATCACTAAAACAAAAGATAAAAAATTAGGGATGAAAAAAATATGATGCCAAGATCGAGGACTATTGCTATAATTAAGCTTCAGATATTTGAGCTTCCAAATTTCTTTTGGTCTAATAAAAAACCATTTTACATAACGAAAACACCATGTGGCGGTCATGATTCTCTTACAATGATAGGCACTACAACAATTCAAGAGGCTAACTCATAATTTATGAATGAATGAGAAAGAACATGAGCAGTCGATCAACAATCATGACCGCCACATGCCAAGAAAGAGGCTAACTCATAATATTGTGACCGCCACATGCCAAATGAAAGATCAAGAAATGTTGTAGAACCTCATAACAGAAATAAATATCATACGGATCCAGTAGGCACACAAAGATAATCTCTTAAGTGGTTCTGAAAAAATAAATGAAAGTACCCTGCCAAAAGAAAAAAGAGATTTGATGCCGACATAAGACAACCATCGGACAGAATAAACTAGAGAGTTTTAACAAAAAAAAGCCTATAGTACTATTCACTTTAACAAAAAATTATATTTTTACACTAAAAAGTCAATTCTGATACTATTCATTTCACCTTTTATTTTGTCCTTATCATTAAAACTCAAAGTTTTCAAATCATTTTCATTAATTTTTTTGATAAACTAATCTTTTGTAAACAGAATCAAAACTATAATCGCTCACAGCAAATAGCCTACTTATTTAACAAAACAAAACAAAACAAAAAAAAAATAAAAAATTAAGGAACCTTGTACAAGTCATAAGCCATGCAAGGTTCACCGAACCACAATCCAGATCAATTACCACAATTCATGGGTCTCTGGCAGTCCGGTTCCTTGAAATTCCAGTGTACCATGATATATTGGGAATAAAAAGTAGATTAAATGTCAAAAATAAATAAAACTTAAAAAACTGAAAATTCTGTTGTACCATGATATATACAATCCATTGATTTTACGGACTCTAATTTAAGTATTTATGAATTCTTTTAGCACATGGATGGATGTAGTCAAGTTGTGTGCACAAGGAACCAAAGTCATATGTGTAACATTGCAAACTTACAACTCTATATTAGGTAACCATGCACCAGGGCCAAGAGCACGTCAAATCCGATGCCAGTACGGCAGTACCGCAAACCCAACATAAAAAAGATCCTAATAACTCTGGTTTTGGTAGACCCTACCATTCAAACTATGTGAAAATTTTTCTATTAACAAGGGTGGTAGATGTGTTTTAGTAAAGTTGTAAACACACAGAAAATGTAACATAAAGAAAGTCTCAGTAACTGCAATTCTGGGTGATCACAACCAATGGAAAGCCGCTTTGCTGTTATTACTAATTTCAAATTCTTGACTAAGTCATGCTATGCAACTGTGCACACCAATACGAAGCGAGACTTAATTCAGAGGTTAGTTTGTTATCTAGGTTTTTTATATCAGTTGAATCGGTGCCAATGCACGATATCAACTAGCATGCAGACCCTTTGATGTTTTGTTCCCAGACTGCAGCAGTGATTTTCTATTAAATACCATTGAAAGCTTGCATTCCACACGTTTGTGAACTTCAGAACCAGTTACGTGAGATATAAAACCAACCGTAACCACCAAATAGAACCTAATAACCACGTCGTAGAGACGATAATAAAAAATCCAGTTGAAGTAATAAGAATCGAACAAATTACTGGAAAAGGTTGTACCATAAGAAGGGATGCATATGAAAATCCTGAACCAACCGCATCCATGATGGAATGATCACAATCATGATAAATCCAAGTGAGGAAAAGTAGATAACAGATCTCCGAATCCCGTTGTTTGTCCTCACTTCGCATTCGGAGAACAAATTTAAAGGCCATTGGGAAAAGAAGGCCAAGCAGCAACCCCTGCATAAAATAGAATGACGGGTTTCAAGCCAGACCACTTGCAATCAATTTCATCTATTAAGAAAGCGTACCTGCATAATAACACTAATCTCACTTCATTTACTTCCATAGTGTAACACCTCTGATTTCATAAAAAAACCCAGACACCTGTGTGAGAAATGTCATAACCAATAGGATGAGTACATATAAGCAGTTTGACCAGAGAAAAAAAAAAACTAATTTGAGCAGAAAAGAAATAACCTTTTCAATGGTATATGCCAATATGTCACCAAAATAGAGAACAAGACCTGAAGTCACTAAACACGCTTCCCCTAGAGAGAAACAAAAGACATGCAACATCAACATCTACTGAGAAAAAAACCAGAGAAATACCCCAAAATAATAATCATCAGAGAGAGGTATAAATACAAAGAAAAATAAAGTGAGAGAGAGAGAGAGAGAGATCTGCACATTAGCTGACTAATGGTATAGCACTTCAATTTGAAGTGTTCAATATGAATTAATTAATGTCATACTATTATGTATAAATAACTCAAATGTCCAGACGAACATATCGACTGGGCAAATGCAGATTCGTGTTTTTTTTGTTGTGTAACCACTGGAAGCCACTAAAACATGAGGGGAACATGAACAAGCAGTGAATAGTCAATCTATTCCTAAGAAGCTACAGCAACCATTTCAATTTAGCAGTTACGTTTTGTCCCCTTCAATCAATAAGAAAAATTCCATTGCATATACCAATGGAAGAACAAGATGGGAAAGTTCTAAGAACATGCTGAATTAATTTTACAGCTGCCAATCCATGAAGAGCATCCATAATAACTTCAATGCAGTCTCAAAGCCTGTACGGAATGAGCAAATCAAGTTTCAGTTTTCCATTTACTATTGGCTTAAGCATAAGTAGAGAACACTTTCCATGTTATCAATTCAGAAAAGAGGATTCAAAGACGTGCAGAAAACTTACTAGTAAGAGATACTGTACCAAGAGTCGGGCAGCACACTGCATTGTGCAATATTATGCAACTTAAGCTAAACTTTGCATGCCTAATACTACGTGAAGGTGGAGCAATATTCCCAGATGCACACAATACTGTTATGCAGAAAAAAATCAGCACACACAGGCAGCTGGCAGAAGCAGCCCAGTATTGCATCGTCAAAGATTCAAGTTCTGGATGGTAACATTGAACATATCATCAGCATAATAGAGAGGAACCATATCAGACAAAGGTGGGACGAAACAGTTGGAAGCATGGAACCCTATCAGATTGTAAAAACAATTAAAGGCATCATATGAAAAGTTTACTAGTTAACACAAAACGTTTCAAAAGTTTACATAGAGAGAGAGAGAGAGAGAGAGAGAGAGAGAGAGAGAGAGGCAGAACAGGAGAAAAGGAAGGTTATGATCTTCAAGAGAGAGGAAACATTATTCTATGAGGACCTATGGACCAAGTTAAAGAAATGTCTCTACCATAACAACTTTTCCTGTATCCCATGTGACTTGGATCTGGGGGCCTGGGACTAATACTGTTTCTAATTTCAGCTGCAAAGTAACAACATTATCTTATTAAACCCAGTACTCCGATAAATAGCACAGGCTTCCAAGATCCCAAATGGCACAAGGTTCAATAGCCCACAGAATTTAAAACCAGAGCATGTTCACATGATCAACAGAATCCAGTCACATTCAATCGTGGACTCCACAAGGGAATCCCACCAGTAACGAAAAGTTCATGTGTATTACTCAAACATAATCGTAAAGGTTTGAACTTTTCCAGCTCTTCTGTACAGTGATGGAACTAAAGATGATACATTTACTAATTTGATGCTAATTATGATTAGGAGCCGCGGATAACGGTGAATTGAAAACTACACAGTGAATTGAAAACTACACAGTGAATTGAAAACTACACAAAGTACCTTCAATGGAAACTTGGTGCAATGAAACCGCCCACGAAAGCTGTATCGTTTTGGATATGAAAAAAGTGGGCAATGTGACAGCCCCTAACAGTATACCCGACGAAGCACCCGGCCTGAAACATTAAAATTACAGTCAATGCCCACATTCAACACTGGACGAACCCTAACAAAAGCAATTGAAGAAACTGAAAGAGAAGAGTAGGAGTAGTACCTGGTGCTAAAGTGGGAGAGGGAGGTGGAAGAATCAGTGAGGATGTCGAGGGAGAGGGCGGAGAGGGCGAGGAGAGAGAGAGAGCGATGCCGCGGGAGAGGAGAGAGCTGGGGAGAGAGGACGCGATAAATGAATAGCAACACCACAGCTCTCTCTCTCCGTTCATCATTCCGGCCATAGCAAACGCCATGGCCGCCATTCGAATTGGCGATCCTAAGCTTGTTCCAGCTTCGAGACGACGGAATTGGAATCGATCGAAGGATCAGAGAGAGAGGAGTCTTTGGGCTTTTTTTTCGCGGGAATACAATGCGAACACAATTTGAAAAGAATCTATAATTAATTTTGGGGTATATTATCAATTTCCCCCCTGAACTTGTGACCATTGGCCAATTTCCCCCCTGAACTTTAATTTTGGCCAATTTCCCCCCTCAACTCTCATAATTAGTCAATTCCCCCCCTGAACTTTAATTTGGCCAATTTTCCCCCTCAACTCTCAAAATTAGTCAATTTGCACCCTACTGTTAATTTTTTTTTTTTTTTTTTTTAATTTTCCATCTATTCTTTTCTTAATTTTCAATCTTTCTAATAGCTTCCAACAAAGTACTAAAATTAACATAAACTCACCTGCATAATATAGGGTAAAATGTACAAAAACAGAATACAGTTAGTATGTGACATGGGTTGATTATAAGAAAAAGTTATGAATCGGGTTTAAAGCATGTAGAAGAAGAAATAATAACAAAAAGAAATAATAATCCTAAACTCATGGATCAAACCTATTTCAATAAAATGGGTTATTCTTAATAAGGAGTCGAAAATTATGAATAGACTAGCTGTTTTTTTACTAAAGCTCGATTCTCCGCAATTTACTTGAACTTAGCTTTCACTTTTATAAAGAAAATTGTATTCACATACAAAAATTTACACATCAATCCTTTTTGTTATCAATTTTGTATAGTCAAAAATCAAATAAAATTACTCCATGATAAATTGTAAAATTCTAAATTTTAATCTATTTGTAATAGGATAAAGATATAGGAACATGATTAACATACATCTTATTTAGTTTCTTACACACACTTGTTTAATTATGATCAAATTAAAAATTTAACAGTAGGGTGCAAATTGACTAATTATAAGAGTTGAGGGGGGAAATTGGCTAAATTAAAGTTGAGGGGGGAAATTGACTAATCATGAGAGTTCATGGGGGAAATTGGCCAAAATTAAAGTTGAGGGGGGAAATTGGCTAATGGTCACAAGTTCAGGGGGGAAATTGATAATATACCCTTAATTTTGGGACATCCCTAATAATTTTTCTACCTTGATTTTTTTCAATTCATATGATCCGACGTCCGAAAATTAAAAAGGTGTGTGAGAAGTAAAATGGGGTGTGTGGATATTACCAATTTTTTAGTGTTATTCTAAATTGATCTCAACATTTTTAAACACTCCAAACAAATACCCAACTTATTAAAATGTTACATTTGGTAAGCCTCAATTAATTTTTCAAACATGAATTATATTCAAACTCTCCAACTGGTTATAGTATGGACAATATTAACATTGATTGCCTCAAAATCTAAATTTCAAATATAAATCATACAAAATAGAAACCATTCAAATATGTATTGAATTGAATCGAAAATGGACCCAAATTGATATTACATCAGTAGGCCAATCTCTTAAGAGAGAAGAGGTTTAAGATTTCAGTCCTCATTGTGCTGATTCTTGATTCGTACAGCTTCCAGTTCTTCTTTGTGGGCGATGAAGATGGTGGTCGCCACATCATGGCAGTTTATACCATTTCAGCAACCTTCATGAGCTTCTTGATGTTGGTGGCCTAAGTTGTAGGGTGAAGTTAGTGATTTTGCATTAAGTTTGGAGGTGATAGCATAATGCGGGTGGTGGTAACTGTTAGTTGGTGGAGGCTATGCTTCCATCACCTTCTATTGATTTTGGAGACAAAGTAAGCTGAGTTAAGTTAATAGATTTTTAACTGGGGTTAAACGGATGTGACATATTCAATAGGTTAGGTGCTTATTTGGAATGTTAAAAAGGTTTAGACTAATTTAAAGTAACACTAAAAGGTTGGGACTTCTAAGCACTTAATCCTTTATTTTATTGTGGTCTAATTCGACCAACTATGTCTTTCAAACATAAATAAATAACCCTATATATAAAAAATAAATAAAAATTGAAAAAGTAGTGCTATCTACAAACTATTTTTACTTCTCATACACCTCTCTCAATTTTCAACCGTCGAATAGAATAAGCTGAAGAAAATTAAAAGCTAGAAATAACAAGTGTTTGAAAAGTAAAATAGATGTGTGAATATCAAATTGATTTCCACGGTAGATTTTAATTAAAATTGTTGTTTATTAAAGTGCTTGAAACATAAAACCAAACCCTACAAAAATAAGACAAACTTGAGATTATAAGATTTAACTTATGATTTAATCTTATAGGAAATTTTGGTTTCTTCAGTTGTTCGACAAACCAAAATGGGATGCAGCACAAATATTCAAGTGGTCCGATCGAACATCAACCGATCAAACACGACCAAAGACGTTTGGCAGCCACTTCGGCAGGCACCGACCGACCAAGTTCAGCCCAAGTCGTTCGGCAGCAAGCGCCTACGCCAGAATCAACTTCAAGTGTCATGTCCAGAAGAGACAACGGCACGCCTAGAATAGTAACCAACACACACAGCGCAACAACCATATAACAGAAACAAAATTAGAACATTTCCACTCCAATGCATCTAAATATCATTGTACATAAACATATAACATCTGTAAGCAAAGTCGGTGAAAAAACATTTCAACACGATGCATTTAAAGTCGAATGCAACGCCATTCATCTCGATATCAGTTTTAAGTCCAACTATGTCTTATCCTCTAAGCAGCTCACATTACTGACTCCTAGCCCTTAGATTTTTACTTTTTGAGCAAACTCCTCGTTCTTTAACTGCGTCCAGGCTCCTTTCTCTTCTCCACTGTAGGTGATGTTAAGAAATCCGTCGTCATCCTTATTTTCCTTATCGATCACATACATCGAGGTACCTGTGTGTAACAACAATGGACGAAATTAGAGTTATTACCACAATTTGGGAACAAGATGGATGGATATCCTTCCTTGTGCCGATTGTCGCTTTAAAACAAAATATTTTTGCAGCTCTGCCTACCAGCGGGAGGATCAGTGTTCTTGAAATAGAGAAACAAAGGCTTTGTCCATTTCCATCCTTCTTTCCACTCGATCCGAATCCTAATAAACTCAATAAATTCGCTCAGAGGCAAATCGAAATGCACTTGGAACCTGCAGTCCCAAACACAGCATAGGCGATAAATCTGTGTGCGAACCCCATCATCATAGACAAGCAATATAAATTACTTATTTCTCTTCCCTCTTTTTTCTGACCAACTTCGTAACGAATGACATAACAAAAGCAAAGAAAAAACAAAGCATACGTATAAAAGGGGACAATCTTGTTCCCAAATCAAGAAAATAAAGCAAAAAAGATATCGGGAACTAACTTCTTCATGCAAATGTCAGGAATTTTACTGCTTGGATCCTTCTTCACATTCACCTGCACAGCACAAAGACTCAAATTACAAGAAGGTATTAATTCATAGAGAGAATTAACACATTTGACGTAGTCAAATTCTTACTGGTATATGATCTGGTTTTTTCTTCCTCAACAGCCAAGGATTTATCTCGCGCTCTTGGCATAACTCCCATAAACTGAACATAAATCAAAACCATACATGTAAAATTAACTAACCCATCAGTTTCAATTTAGAACTACAAATCAAGAGAATTAAAGCACAAGGGAGCTGGAAACTAACTGCTCTCCGATAAAAGTGGATGATTCAGCAGCAGATTTTCCCTTGAGCGCAGCCTTCTCCTCAAGCTGAGCCTACTCCGCCATCACATGCATAGCAAACTCAAATTAGAATGGTGTATCCCTGGAATGTGTAGAACGTAAACATAGTCGATACAAGTTTAAATTCTTACCATATGCTTCTTGTTAACATGATCATTCCAAGTGTCTAACATAACAATGCCTTTTGACAAAATAAAATCCCCTTTTATCCTACAAGCATAAGTGAAGGGAATAATCTTATTCCATAGTAGCAAATACAAATTGAGATATTTAAAGCACAGTGAATTGAATTGAAGACTAACTTCCTCTCCTTCTTCTTGACGACCTTGCCAAGAATTAAGTCACATATTTGAGCGTCATACTCAACAATCTACATAAAACATTCAAATTAGAACAGGAGTATGTTCATTGAATGACTAAGAAATAAACATGTGTGAACTACAATTCTTAATGAACTTATCAATGCATCTACTGAGTACCCCTTTCTCTTCTCCCCCGCTATAGGTCATGTGAAGAAATCCATCTTCACCCTTATTTGCATCATCAATTTCAGACATCAAGGCCCCTGTAACAGAGCAAGAAGAAGATAGTTATTAAAACCGCAGTTGATGCGGAATCAGGATGAATAGTATTATGCCTTCAGCAAAAATGGATTGCAGCCATACTCACCCCTGTGAGGTTCACTGTTGTTGAAATAGACAAACATAGGTTGGCCTGCTAGAATTCGAACACAATTTCGAATATAATTAACAAATTTTTTGAGAGGCACATCATGACGGACGTGGTACCTGCAGTCAGAGACAACAATAGGCCATAAAACCATGTACGAGCCCCTTCATCTAAGATAAGATATAAACACAAATTAGGTTGGAGTTTGCCCATGCAATATCAAGCACATTTTCTTTTTTGCATGCAAATGTTATGTAATTACATGGAGTATGAAAATTGTTTGGTTGGGCAAGTAGTACCGGCCTTTCAAGATGGATTTTGGAACAATGATATACCGAAAGTATACATAAAACAAGGGACAATCCCATTCCATTATAGTGATAAACATAAAGATAGCCAAAGCAAAAGAGGAATCCGAGACTAACTTTGTCATCTCCAAGCCAGGAATGTTACTCCCTGCAAGTTTCTCAACGCTAACCTGCACGGAAGCTCAAATTAGAACAGGGACAGGTTATTACCTCCATTGAATGCATAGGAGGAAAAGAAAACGAAGAAAAACCAAACAACATAATGGATGCAGTCAAAAACTTACTGGGACAAGATCTGGTTGGCTATCCCTCAATTTCCAAGCATTTATAGTGTATTCATTGTACTCCTCCAAAAATGAACTGAACATACATCAAAAGCATAGATGAGAAAAATAACAATCCCGTTATTCCATTTCCATTGCATCAAAGCAAAAGAAGACGGGTAAAGCACAAGGAGCTGGAAACGCACATTGCCTCTTTGTACGAGTTAGAGGAGAGATGTATGTCTGTGAGCCTAGATTTGTCTGCGTGCATAGCCTTGTCCGGAATCATGTGCATAGGGGATCAAATTAGAACATGGTATCCATACACACATAATGCATAAGTAGGGAGTAGGACGGGTGTAAACATATATATATATATATATATATATTAGATTCAGCTCAATTCTTACCATGCCAACCTTGTAAAATGAAGAGTTCCAATGGTCCAATGGTTCAATGGGTCTCGGAATAACAGTAACTCCTGGTATCTCGCGTCTGCAGAGAATGTTCTCTGAAAATTTCAAACAACAAAACATGATCATCATCAGAAGAAGTTGTCTTCCAAAATAAAATTACAGAGTACAGAAGGCATCATATCACAAAGAGTAAAAATAATTCGCTACGTTTATATTTTTGAACGAAAAATAAAACAACAAAAGATTCAGCCTTGCCAAACAAAGTGTATGTCACGTTTTGAACCCGGCAATTCAAATTCCTTCGTTTGACATAGAAGCACATAAAAAATACACAATTTGAATCCAATCCCAGATGGGCCAAAACTCATTGAACTCAGGGTTGAAGAATTAAAACATCGAAAAACTCACCACAACCACTACCATCACATATTAAAACATGGTATTAATATTGCGTTTTAATAATTGCAAAAATATACAAATAACCACCCAAAAAAGTAAACAAACACACCTAGACGAAATGGAAGCAAAGTGCTTTCTTCTCGTCCACTACCGAGCATGTGAAAAATTTCATCGTCGCTCATATTTGCAAGGTCAATTTCAGACATCAAGGCCCCTGTAACAGAGCAAGAGGGAGGAAGATCGTTATCAAAACCGCAGTTGATTTCAAATCAAGATGAATAGTATTATGCCTTAAAACTACAAATTCCTTCCTTCGAGATAGAGGCATAAAAAATCCGCTATTTGAATGCAATCCCAGAAGTGCCAAAACTCATTGAACTCGTCAGGGTTGAAGAATTAAAAACATCGAAAAGTTGACAACACAACTATCACCACATATTAAAACATGGGTATTAATAATTGCATACAATATACAATAACAACCCAAAAAAGTAAACAAACACACCGTGTCGAAAAGCGCTTCCATTCTCGAAAGTTCTCTCTACTTCCATGGCTACAATCCCACTCTTGTCTGCAAAATTTTCAAACAACACAACAACATATATAAGCATTTACTAACGTTCTAGGATGAAAAAGAATTCACTGATGGAAGAACAAAGTCGAAAATTAGGGTTTTGGTAAGTTGACGAATAAATCAATTATTTTATCTACACAATTATCCATCCCTATACAAATTTATCCATCCATCCATCCATCCATATGCAAATTACATTACAATTTTACAGACATACCTGTTCGGCTCATCCGGTTTTGCTTTGCCATTCTCTACTTTTCTCCTCTCCGACTCCCAAGTCGAATTCTTTCTCCGCTCTGCTCTGTGCGTCCTTGTATGTTCGGACCCGTCTTTTTAATGGAGCATGGTCTCCCTCTTATTTTCCCTCTCATTCTCTCTCCTCTTATTTGAACGGTCCCGATTAAACTATGTCAACATCTTATATTAATATCCTATTTGAACGGTCCCGATTAAAATATGTCAACATCTTATATTAATTTTTTATAACAAGAGAAAAACAAAATAAGAGAATATGAGAGGAGATGAGAGAATCATAATCCTTTTTTAATTCCCCATCTATTTATTTTATTCCACTAAGAAGCGACATCTGCTTTAAGCCTTTCCTTTTCAATTAGGATGGGCACGGTTCAATTTGATGCGGTTTTAAGTGAAATCAAAACTGAAGTTGAAATCTTTTTGCGGTTGGATTTGATGCAGTTTTGAAGTCAAAACAAAAATAAAGCTAAATTATTTGGTTCGGTTTGGTTTGATTTTAATACATACAATCGTCCATTTAAATTTCACAAATAAATATTTATACCCTTAATCATTTAATAATCTAAACGGTTATTTATAACCGTAACTGTAAAATTTCAATAAATAAGTAACCGCTGTTACTCATAATCAATAGGTATTTGTCCATTCCTACCAGCGGCAGCCCTCGCAGGTCGACTCGCACCCTAGACCGATTACCTCACCCAGCTCTCGCCTTCAAACCTGCCCTTTGAAACCGGTTTTGGGACATGTGTTAACCTCATCTAACGGTGGTGATCTTTTCAATCATATACAAAATATAATTAAAAAAATTCGATTCGGGTTTGACATCACCGAACTGAACAACTATGTGATACTAACCTCAACACCGAAAGTTTCGGGGCCCTAAATGTTTTTGGGTATATAGGGGCATCGGATCGGGATTAATATTTCTCAATTTGGAATTGAAATCTCGGAAGAAAGAATAATGTTATTGAGATTAAATTTAAATTTACAAACTAGATGATGTATTCTTAATAGAAATGAGTACATTTAACAATAGTTAAGTAATAATCAAACCATTAACTTTTATGTTATTTAATTTACAAAATTTTATATACAAATTTAGTCTCCAACATTACCCTGAAAGAAAATACCCCATCCATTGAATACCAACAAAAGAGTTGAAATGTGTCGCCTCAAAATTCACCCTTGGACTTGGGCTTCCTAACTCTCCCTTATTTTCCCTAAACTTTAAACTTTATTATTTGATTATAATACTTACATGTATTTAATACAATTATTATTTCGACGATCACATAATAACTACATTAAATACATATATTCACAACGATCAGATAATAACTTTATTAAATACGTATATTCATATGAACTTTTTTTTTTTTTAGCAATCGATTGTATCTACATTACGAGGATGATGCTAAGCCTTACAATGAGTTTGTTATAATAATTTGGTTCAAATTTACCTTTGACAATAATTGAATTTAAGACATTTTACTTACAAGTGAAGAGGAACAGACAGTAATACTAAGTGGCATTCACATGAATTGCATTTAATCGTAAATGATAAATGTATTAAATACATATAAGTATTATAGCCCATCCTTTAAATATCATTTTTTAGTTTTTTATTTTTTCATAGTCAATCACACTTCCTAAACCGCAATGAGGGGTGCAAGTCGGATATAAAATTCCAATCCAAAACCGAAAAACTTTCTTTTAGAGTCCAAACATTTTTCATCCGAAATTTTTCAAAAAATTTGGATGGCAATTGGAATGTATGCATCCAATACGAAAGTCCGAGCTAAAAATTTTCAAACTTAAATCTATAGAAATGCATATTTTTATTGTATCATGTTTATTGTTATATTTAGATATGCTTTATTTTGTACTTAGTATATTTATCATACTATTATATATTAAATGTGAGGAATCATACGCACTATTTTATCTTGTTGAAGATTTTATTTATGTCATACATATGTAATGGCGTACAAATATCACATAAATTAATAGAAAAATAAATAAATTGTTGACATATAAACATTTGAAATCTTTTAAAGGTGGTGCAAGATTTAGTAAATATGAATTATGTTCCGAAAATTTTAAAATAAATCTGACTTCAAAATTTACAGTATATTCGAATTAAAATTAATATTTATTTTATTTATTTTATTTTTTTTTTGAACCGAGCGATAGCGGTAGAACCCCTTCATCACTGTGGTAAAAGGGCAACGTTAGAATGTGAATTTCCAATCCGTACTCCTTTTGAGTCGTATCCCTTTTGCATGCGTAGTGTGCATAGCAAACTAGGGAATGGTTACGTGACCTCTCAGGCGCCACGTGACCTGCACAAGCTCGTAGTTGTGGGGGCATCACATGCAAAGGTGGGGCAAAAGCTAGCGGAGGCGAAGTTTGCGTGCTGGTGTACGGATATACATACATATTCATTTATTTAATTTGTGTTGCTGCTACAGTCTATGTAATGGTTGGATGGTCAATTGTTTACATATTAAACAAAAATATGTAAGAGTTTTCGAATACTCTAACCTGGTAAGCTTACTTGATTATAATTACGAACATAGTAAAATTTTCTATAACCTCTTTAAACCCGAAAGAGAGATAAATTAACCACTAGTTGTTCTCCTAAGTGCTGTTGTCGGTATTGAAAACATGTTCAGTTCTTTGATCCATTCCAAGGCCTGAAAATCTATCATTAGCTAAACAATCATTTGATTATACCATTTTGGGCTTTGCTCTAACCAAAGATATCAGATCCCCAATAATGACTTTTTTGATCTCATATGTATTCCGATCGAAATTAAACTTTTATTCTTACAATTATCTTTTTGAAATAAATAGTTCACAGTGCTCATTTTATAGATATGTACAATCTTTTGGCCCAGAACCAATACCTTGCATTGCGCTCCAAGTCTCATATTTGTGGCACGATGGTAGCATCGTAATTTAGAGGTGGTGCTTTCTTAACTCTCTACCCTTTGACTGAGCTGTAATTCTTGTCCTCTTTGCAGCGCTGGAAAGACGGTGAGGATTCGGGGCCCACCAAAAGATTTCGACAAATAAAAAAGGAAAAATCTGATCCGGTGGGGACGAGGGAAAACAAACCAAAAATACGAGGACATGATGATGGCCTGCGGCCTGCGACAGCGACTGCGGACGTCCTCGTCACAATAAGAGTCGCAGCATACATGTCGACGAGGGGCCTATGCTTTTCTCAGACTTGCTATAGCTGCTGCGGACGCATTCAATTCCAGTGTTCAGCGATTTTAAGAAATTTTCAACACATAAAACAATTCATATTTAATTATTTATGAGCTTTGATTTTGAAAAAATTTGATTATTGTCATTGACAAGAGAAAATGAAAGTATGGGATCAACTCTAATTGTTAAGTTAAAATTTAAAATTTAAGTTTTAAGTCCACCGAAATCGTCTCTAATCATTGGAATTTAAATAAGTTTTGGGTTAAAACCTAAAACTTGAGAACATTTCGTCCAAACATATTTTTCTAGGCTACCATTGTGTGTGTACATGTACAAGGTAGCTCGATAGAAAATTTTGGTAGAGATATCGACCCTCAGTAATTGTCCTATATTAATCCAGGCGTGAAAATGTAAGAGTTTCTGACTTGTTAATGAATTTTTCAATAGATTGGATGAAATTGAAAACGCCATTGATCTCATATTGACTTTGGAGTAACAATTAATTGCTATTTTTTAGTATCAAATTAATAATTACATGGCAAAATTCTTTAAACCAAATGAAATCTTGATCCAAAATGAATGCAAGTTGAAGGTCAATTTTCTAGATGAGAATGAGGATTATCCTCGCGAGTTTGGCTCAAACATGAAGCAATTCATGAAGTGAATAATTGCAACGACAATAACGGAAGCTAATGATTGAGATATTTGCCGTGCCCAATGCAGCCCTCCAGTTTCAACTCTCATTTGACATGGAAAACATGAACATTTTCCTTCCTATTTTTTTTTTGTTTTTCAATTAGTGAGTAAAATAGAAAGAAAAATGTTAGTTTTTCTCATGGAGTCTTAGTCTTACCCATTAATCAAAAAAAGTAAGAGGGAAAATTTTAAGAGATCTAGATTCATAAAATGTAAGAGTAACAAATAAAAATAGCTATATCAGTAAATATGTAAGAGTAACAAATAAAAATAGCTATATCAGTAAATTAGTGTGTTTACAGTTTTTTCCCTTTTAAGTCAAATTCTATTTAAAAAAAAATAAAAATAAAAATAAAAATAAAATAAAATAAAAGTGGTCATTTACAAGGGGTCTGAAAATAGTGAGAGGGCAAAATCGTCATCTAACAGTTCTCTTCAGCTCTATATCAACCCAAAGCCTTCTCTCCACGTTTTCAGGTTATTACACACAGAGCATGCAAACCGACCCACTACCACTCCTACACACTGAACCAGTACTCTCCCTCTCTCTCTCTCTCTCTAAAAATACCCTCTCTAAAAACCCCTCTCTGTTGGTTTTGATAATACCAGAACTCAAGAACCCTAGTTAACTTTTATAAGAAGTCTCCTGAAACATAAACTGTTCTTCTCATATATTATCAATCTGAAGATTACAGTTTTTTAAAGGGAATAAAACTCAAAACAAATGACAGCAACTCTCCCACGATCTTATGCAGATTTCGTGGAGAGTATAACCTTAAACAACGGAAGCAATCCTAACAGTGGTGAACATGCTCAACCACGTCTCCTACTTACTAGGGATTGTGCATGACTTGGTCTCTGCATGGCCAGTCAGCTTTTATTTAATTTAAAATTAATTAAACTTAACTAAACAACTCTTAACACCCTCCCTTAAACTGATTTCTACTAAAAACAGTTTAGGGTTTTGGTTACCAACACAAACTCATCATCAGCTCATTTAACCTTCATGCATCCTGCTTGATTTTTCTGCCCATTGTTCCTCGAGATTTTTGAGTGAAAGCACTCCAAGTAACTTCCTCAATTTCTCGAACTGGGGCTGTTTGAGTGACTTTGTAAGTATATCCGCCAACTGGTCTCCACTCTTGCAATACTCGAGCTCAATTATACCATCATTGCACAGATTTCGCAGAAAATGAAAACGAACATCAATATGCTTACTTCTTCCATGCAGTACAGGGTTTCTGGATAACTTTATAGCAGAAACATTATCACAGAAAATGGTTGTTGAACCCTCTTGTTTTTCACCGAGTGCTTCAAGCATTCTTCTCAACCAAATAGCTTGGCATGCACTAGAAGTCGCTGCTACAAACTCTGCCTCAGTAGTGGATAAAGTTACGATTTGTTGTTTCTTTGAAGACCATGCAACTGCTCCAGAATTCAGAATAAAAGCATGTCCTGAAGTGCTCTTCCGGTCATCAATGTCCCCTGCATAGTCATTATCGGTGAATCCGACAAAATCTGAACCTCCTTGACTTTTGTAGAGTACTCCATAGTCACTTGTTCCCTTTACATATCTCAGGATCCGTCTTGCTGCATTCATATGCATCTCAGTTGGTCTTTCCATATATCTGCTAATGACACTTACTCCATACATTAAATCAGGTCGTGTGAAAGTCAAGTACATGAGACTTCCCACGAGTTGCTTGTACAAGGAACTGTCTGCTGCTGCTCCATTTACATCCTTGCTTAGCTTTAATCCAGGCTCTAATGGTGTTCCAATCTCCTTGCAATCAGCCATTTTAAACTTCTCAAGAACTTCTAGTGCATATTTCCTTTGACAAATGAATTTTCCAGCAGCCTTCTGAATCACCTCAACTCCCAGGAAATAACTCATTAATCCGAGATCAGTCATCTCAAATTCCTTCATCATAGAATTCTTAAAGTCTTCTATCATTTCAGCTTTATTGCTAGTATAAATTAAATCATCTACATACAAGCAAAGGATTAGCATATCTCCTCCAATCTCACCTTTAACATAAAGTGAATGATCATAGGGACATTTTTGAAACCCTAGCTTTCCAAGGTGAGCATCAATTCGACTATACCAGGCACGAGGCGCTTGTTTCAGTCCATAAAGCGCCTTCTTCAGTTTATACACCTTTCCTTCTTCTCCCTTCTTCTCATAACCTTGTGGCTGATCGACGTACACCTCCTCATGCAATTCTCCATGCAAGAACGCTGATTTTACATCCAATTGATAAATCAACCATGAATGTTTAGCAGCTAGTGAAATAACTAACCTTATTGAATCTTGCTTAGCCACGGGAGCAAACACTTCCTTGTAATCAATGCCGTGCTTTTGCTTGTATCCCTTTACCACCAAACGAGCCTTGTGCTTATCTACTTCTCCTTTCTCATTGATCTTTGTTCGAAACACCCATTTTACACCAATGGTCTTATGTCCCTTTGGCAAAACTGTCAACTCCCATGTGTTGTTCTTTTCAATGGATCTTAGTTCACTATCCATTGCAGCCTTCCACTTTATCTCTTTTGAAGCCTCTTCAAAAGTGATTGGATCACTATCTACAAATAGCGCAAAATGAACACTGTCATCATCTGAGCTAGTGTAGCTTGAATCATAATCCATCATCCAAGCTGGCCTCTTCCTTGAACCTTCACCCCTTAAGTTATATCTCACTTCTTCAACTTGATGTGGTACTACTTCAGTTTGAAGTGGGGTTTGGGCTGTGATGGTTTCTTCATCAGAGTCATCATCAACTTGTATCTGTTGGTTGTTCTTCATGTCTTCAGACCATCTCCATGTTGTATTCTCATCAAATACTACATCCCGACTGATAATGATCTTCTCAGTTTTAGGATTGTACAACCTATAAGCTTTAGACACATCGCTTACACCAAGAAACACACATTTTTCACCCTTGTTATCCAGTTTCTTTCTTCTCTCATCTGGAATGTGTGCATATGCTATGCACCCAAACACCTTGAAATGATCCACAGAGGGCTTTCTCCCATTCCAAGCCTCTTGGGGTGTCATATTTTTAACAGAAAACGTGGGACTTCTGTTAAGAATATGGACTGCCCAAAGAACTGCCTCAGGCCAAAATTGTTTTGGAACTTCTCCCTTTGCTAGAAGGGTTCGAACCATGTTGAGTATGGTTCTATTTTTCCTCTCCGAGACCCCATTTTGCTGCGGTGTATAAGCTGCAGTGAGCTGCCTTTTTATTCCATTTTTGTCACACAAAGCTTCAAACTCCTTCGAACAAAACTCTCCTCCACGGTCAGTGCGCAAACACTTGATTTTCTTTTCAGATTCATTCTCAACAAGAGCCTTGAAACTCTTGAATGCATCAAATGCCTCTGACTTCTCATGCAAGAAATAAACCCATGTTTTTCTACTGAAATCATCAATAAAGGAAATAAAGTACCTTTTCCCTCCATTCGAACTTGGATTAATTGGTCCACATAAGTCCGAGTGGACCAATTCCAAAATTGAGTGAGCTCTCGTTGCTTTTCCAATTGGGAATGCTTCTCTTGGCTGCTTTGCTATGACACACTCCTCACAAACCTTGGTTTGATTTGTGATTTTAGGCAAGCCTGTCACCATCTTCTTCTGGTAGAGAGTTCTTAAGCCATTAAAATGCAAATGACCAAACCTATGATGCCACAGCCATGTTTCATCATCTTCTTTGGCAACCAAGCAAGCATTCACACTCTTAAGCTTCAACGGGAACAACCTGTTTGGTGACATTTTCACCACAGCAATAGAGCCTCTCTTTGGATCATATATTTCGCATTCTCCTTTAAATATAGTGATCTTATATCCTTTATCTTGAAGCTGTCCAGCGCTTAGAAGATTTGTCTTCAAATCAGGAATGAAAAAGACATTTGAAATTGTCTCAATGAAGTCATTTTTGGTCCTGATTTGAATATCTCCTTTTCCCATCACGTTCACTGTTGACTTGTCCCCAAAACTCACAGTAGTACGAAAACTTTCATCCAGGTTAACAAAGGATGCTTTACACCCGCTCATGTGATTGCTACACCCAGTATCCACATACCAAGTCTCTTGGTCAAAGTCCTCCGCCACATGAAATGCCATCAGCAGCGTTTCTTCCTCCTTTGTCTCAATAAAGTTTGACTTATCTCCCTTCTCTTTAGGAAGCTTGGTGTAACACTCATTTCTGTAGTGTCCATAGTTACCACATCTGTAACATTCTATCTGTGATTTGTCAAACTGCTCCTTGCCTTTTCCTTGACGATCATCCTCTTTCTTTGAGACATAAGATGATTTGCTATCATCTTTATTCCCAAACCGTCCATCCACCATCTCGATTTCCACGACCTCCTCTTCCACGACCACGTCCACCTCTTCCACGTCCTCTTCCTCCTCTTGAACTTGAAGATTCAGTGAAGGTGAAAGCCTTCAAAGCTTGCTCCTGGGAGCCTCCTCGGTTGAGCTTCTGCTCATGAACCAGTAAAGAACTTTGTAGCTCATCTATTGACATATCCTCTATGTCATTTGACTCCTCAATTGAGCAGACCACGTAGTCGAACTTAGGAGCCATTGATCTCAAGATTTTCTCCACTACTTCATTATCTTCAATCTTGTGACCATGGATTCTCATCTTGTTAGCCATTGACATAGCCTTTCCAATGTACTCATTCACAGATTCCCCATTCTTCATTTGAAGAGTCTCAAAGTCTCTTCTTATAGCTTGAAGCTGTGCTCGCTTCACCTTTCTGGATCCTTGATACTTCTTCTTCATTGACTCCCATATTTGGTGGGAGGTGTCCTTCTCGAGAATAGTTTCGAGAATGGATCTGTCAATCGCCTGGAATAGGTAATTCTTTACCTTTAAATCTTTCAATTTCTGTTCATCAACCTTCTTTTGTTGTGCCGTTGTCAAAATACCTTCAGGTATCTCAAACCCCATTTCCACAAGGTCAAAGTACTCTTTAGACCTTAAGAAGTTTTCCATCAACATGCTCCAATGGTCGTAATGACCATCGAACTTGGGAATGGCTGGCTGCACAAAGCTTTCTGTTGCCTTTTCACTCGACATTGTTTCTTTCTGAGACCTCTAAAAACTGGCTCGTATACCAAATGTTGGTTTTGATAATACCAGAACTCAAGAACCCTAGTTAACTTTTATAAGAAGTCTCCTGAAACATAAACTGTTCTTCTCATATATTATCAATCTGAAGATTACAGTTTTTTAAAGGGAATAAAACTCAAAACAAATGACAGCAACTCTCCCACGATCTTATGCAGATTTCGTGGAGAGTATAACCTTAAACAACGGAAGCAATCCTAACAGTGGTGAACATGCTCAACCACGTCTCCTACTTACTAGGGATTGTGCATGACTTGGTCTCTGCATGGCCAGTCAGCTTTTATTTAATTTAAAATTAATTAAACTTAACTAAACAACTCTTAACACTCTCTCTCTAGAAAATGGCGGCTCAAACTTACTCGCCTCTACTGATGGTTGAAGCACCGGCTCCTCGCGGGTCGGCGCCGGCTCAGGCATCCTCCATCTCGGCGCCTCCGCCTGATGACGCTGCTCTCATCTCTGAGATGGAGCAGGAACTGACGCTGTCCGCTCCGCCACCGTCGTCGTCGAAGCCCGTCCGGTATCCGGCGAGGCCTGGCTACGGGAAGGTCGGCGAGAAGGTCCAAGTCTGGGGCAACCACTTCCTAGTGGAGGTTAAGCCCTCCTCCTTCCTGTGTTGTTACTAGTATTCGCTCTTGTTTTTCTGCATTATTGTTCATCTGCATTCGACTCTTGAGTGTCCCTCTTGCAATTTTGTTTTTAGATTTCTTTTACGTTTTCCTTTTAATTTTCTGCCCTTGTTTTTGAAAACTTGGCTCGGAACGTCGTTTTGGGACCCAAAAATGATTTGGTGCCCTCAAAACATCTCTGCGACTCCAAAATCTCGTCAACTTTTTACAATTTCCGGCTCCAAAATACCTCTGAGTTGATCTGTTCAGATGCTTGGGACTTTTTGAGCGTACGTCGATCGTCATTGTGTTTTCAATATTATTATTATTTTATTTATTTTTATAATTTTTTGTGGGTCGTCGTCTTGGTTTTTCAAGTCTAGTGCTGTAAATTTGAGTCGCTCATGGCGTTTTGGGATTCCAAAAATCAACAGGATGTATCAACTGGTGGTATGCTCGATTGCATTTTTAAGACGTTGAGTGCTGTTGTTTTTTTTTTTTTTGGAAACTGTTGAGTGCTGTTGTTTTTTTTTTTTGGAAACTGTTGAGTGCTGTTGTTTTGGTTATGTGGTTGTGGGGTGTTTTATAACCTCAATTGGTGGCTGTAGGTGTCGATAACCTCTGAAATTGCATCAAAAAAGATCAACAGGGATGTCATTAAGCAGCTTGTTCGTCTGTACAAGGAGTCTCACCTGGGAAAGAGAATGCCTGCAGCTTACGATGGCATGAAAAGTGTTCATACGGCAGGGCCCTTACCATTTGCCATCAAAGAGTTTGTGGTCAAGTTGGCCGAAACGGATAAGCGGGAGGGTTCTGCTGCTGCTGGTCCCAACAGGTATAATCTGTATGAGAGTTCCGTGCTTGTGTGCTGTTTTATTTACGTATATATTTTGTAGCTGTTGCAGTTTTCTGACTCTTTTCTTCTCTGTATCTGAACGGCTCATTATTTACTTTCGTTTGAGCTATTTTGATTGAATTTGCAATATCATATATCAAAAAGGGTAAATATGAAAAGAAAATCAAATTGAGTTATGACGGTGTTCCATGGTAGCACAACATTAATAGCTTATTATCCATCTTTGCATTTTACGTTCACTCTTGAAGACAAGAGTAGAATTTCAGCAGTACAGTATTTGTTTCCGGTTTTTGAATGTTTTCGTCTTTGTATTTGAATTGCTTTCAGGAGGGACAGAGAGTTCAAGTTCACTCTCAAATTGGCTAGCAAACACGACCTGTATCGGCTGCAACAGTCGCTACAAACCGGGCAACATGAGTCTCCTCAAGACGCAGTTCAAGTTCTGGATGTTGTTCTTAGGGCCACACCTGATGAAAAGTAAAGTCTCTATTTGGTACCATGGCATAAGATTTATTTTGTCCTTGTATACGTTGTTTATTCACTGACGATGGTTTTGATCCTTGTAGTTTCTGTCACAGGTACACTGTTGCAGGGAGGTCTTATTTCACCATTGAGCCTTGGCAGAAAGGTGATCTTGGTGAGGGTCCGGAATACTGGAGAGGCTTCTACCAACCTCTAAGGCCGACTCAATATGGGTTTTGGCTCAATATAGGTTAGGCATTGACCAAAATTTCTTTGTTTTGATAATCATTTGAACTTCAGTAACAAGAGTGTTGTGATGACTAACTTTTGTTGTTCATGTATTTGCAGATGTATCGGTCGGAGCATTTTATGAACCTATTCTGGTAACTCAGTCCGTGAAAATCCTTTTGAACTACAGAGAACTGTCAAGGCCTTTGCCTGATCGTGATCGTTTGAAGGTACACTCCATTTTTGTGTTGATTTGTTTCATGCAGTTTTGATAGGGAACTTATCCAAAAGTAAAGCTATATGAAGAAAAACAAAAAAAAACAATGTGAACATGTTCAATTGATAGTTTGTTGTTATATTTTACCATTCTGAAAAACGAAATACAAGTTCTGTATACAAGGTATAGCTTATATTTACCTGGATTTGCTAGTATTTATGCTCATTCAGTTTTGAAGCTGCATTCTATTTTAGCATGTAATCATTTGCTTCTATTTTGAATTCACTTGTTGATTTCGGATTCACTTCCTTTGGATCAGGTGTAGATATTCACATAGACTAATTTACTCAAAGTTCTATGTATTTATATATTTTTTCGTCCAGAAATGGTTACTTTAAAGTATTTGTGTTGAACAAAACTGAGTGGTATTCTGTTACTTACAGGTGGAAAAGGCCTTAAAGGGGTTCAAGGTAGCACTTTCTTGTCGTGATAATGGATCTTACAAAATCACTGGGGTGTCAGTGGAACCGCTGAGCAAGTTGACGTGAGTATAGTAACCTTTACATTACGTGTTTATGCCTATCTTGCTTATAAGTATGCAGATTGTTGTGGTACTTGATTCACTTGAAATGTAGAACTGGAACTTTCATGCTCATTATCTACTTTCGTCTGAGATATTTTGATTGAATTTGCAATATCATACATCATAACAAGTAAATATGAAAAGAAAATCAAATTGAGTAATGACGGTGTTCCATGGTAACACAACATAACTTATTTTTCATCTTTGCGTCTTAGGTTCACTCTAGAAGATAAGAGTAGAATTTCATTAGTACAGTATTTGTGCAGTCTTTTGAATGTTTTCGTCTTTGTATTTGAATTGCTTTCAGGAGGGACAGAGAGTTCAAGGTCACTCTCAAATTGGCTAGCAAATCCGACCTGTATCAGCTGCAACAGTTGCTACGAACTCAACAACATGAGTCACCTCAAGATGCAATTCAAGTTCTGGATGTTGTTCTTAGGGCCACACCTGATGAAAAGTAAAGTCTCTATTTGGTAGAAGCGCATAAAGTCTTTTTTTTTTTTTTTTTCCTTGTATGCGTTGTTGATTCACTGATGATGATTTTGATCATTGTAATTCTATCACAGGTATACTGTTGTCGGGAGGTCTTATTTCGTCATTGAGCCTCGGCAGAAAGGTGATCTTGGTGAGGGTCTGGAATACTGGAGAGGCTTTTACCAGAGTCTAAGGCCGACTCAGTATGGGATTTCGCTCAAAATAGGTTAGGCATTGACAAAAATTTCTTTGTTCTGATAATCATTTGAACTTAAGTAAAATGTGTGTTGTGACTAACTTTTGTTGTTCATGTATTCGCAGATGTATCAGCCGGAGCATTTTGTGAACCTATTCTGGTAACCGAGTATGTGAAAAAACTTTCGAACTGCAAAGAACTGCCAAGGCCTTTGCCTGATTGTGATCGTTTGAAGGTACACTCCATTTTTGTTTTAATTTGTTTCATGCAGTTTTGATAGGGAACTTATCCAAAAGTAAAGCTATATGAGAAACAAAAAATACAATGTGAATATGTTGAGTTGATAGTTTGTAGTTATATTTTACCAGTCTGAAAAACGAAATACAAGTTCCGTATACTAGGTATAGCTTATATTTACCCGGATTTGCTAGTATTTGTGCTCATTCAGTTTTGAAGCTGCATTCTGTTTTAGCATGTAATCATTTGCTTTTATTTTGTATTGACTTGTTGATTTCGGATTCACTTCCTTTGGATCAGGTGTGGATATTCACGTAGACTAATTTGTTCGGAGTTTTATGTATTTACTTGTATTTTTCCATAAATGGTTACTTAAAAGTATTTGTGTTGAACAAAACTAATTGGTATTCTGTTACTTATAGGTGGAGAAGGCCTTAAAGGGGTTCAAGGTAGCACGTGATAATAGATCTTACAAAATCACTGGGGTCTCAGTGGAGCTGCTGAGCAAGTTGATGTGAGTCTCGTAATGACATTTATTCTTATATCTTGTTTATACGTATGTAGATTGTTGTGGTCTTGATTTGCTTGAAATATAGAACTGGAACTTTCATGCTCATTATCTACTTTCGTTTGTGCTATTTTGATTGAATTCGCAATATCATAGATGTAAATATGAAACGAAAATCAAACTGAGTTATGATGGTGTTCCATGGTAACACAACATTAGTAACTTATTATCCATCCTTGCGTTTTAGGTTCATTCTAGAAGATAAGAGTAGAATTTCAGTAGTACAGTCTTTGTTGGGGTTTTCTGAATGTCGTCGTCCTTGTATTTAAATGGCTTACAGGAGGGACCGAGAGTTTGAGGTCACTCTCAAACTGGCTAGCAAACCAGATGCGCATCAGCTGCAACAGTTCCTGCTAAGCCATCAGCATGAGTCGCCTCAAGATGCAATTCAAGCTCTGGATGTTGTTCTTAGGACCAAACGTGATGAAAAGTAAGGTCTCTCTTTGGTAGAAGGGCGTAAGATTTATTTTTTTCCTTGTATGCGTTGTTTCCTCACTGACGACGGTCTTGATCGTTGTAATTTCTATCACAGGTGCACTGTTGTCGGGAGGTCTTGTTTCGCCATTGAGCCTCGGCAGAAGGTTGATGTTGGTGAGGGTCTGGAATACTGGGGAGGCTTTTACCTGAGCCTAAGGCCGACTCAACTTGGGGTTTCGCTCAATATAGGTAACGCATTAACCAAAATTTCCCTGTTCTGATATTATAATCATATGAAGTTAAGTAACAAGAGTGTTGTGACTAACTTTTGTTCACATATTTGCAGATGTATCAACCGGAGCATTTTATGAACCTATTCTGGTAACTGAGTTTGTGGAAAAACTTTTAAACTACAGAGAAGTGCCAAGGCCTTTGCCTGATTGCAACCGTTTGAAGGTACTCTCCATTTTTGTTTCGATTTGTTTCGTGTTGTTTTGATAGGCAAGGTATCTAAAAGTAAAGCTATATGAAAAAAATACAAGGTGAATATGCTGAGTTGATAGTAATTAACTTTACCTGTCTGAACAACGAAGTGGAAGCTATAGGTTATATTCATGCAGATTTTGCTAGTATTTAGGCTGATCATTCAGTTTTGAAGCTGCATTTTGTGTATATATCTGACTGAGAAAGGTGATTTCACGTTCTGGAAACACTTGAGTCATATATTTCACTGCTTCCCAACTAGTTAAAGTTGACTTAAATGTGTCTGAATAGCAAAACCTCTGTTATCTCTCTGGTTGTTTTTTGGTTGTGTGTTGTATTTCAGTGTAGTTTGGCCTGGCCTGTGTTACTAGTCTCTGTTCCGGCTCTTGTTTGTATTTCATTTTTGTCTTGCTGGCCTCTAGGCCTGGATTTTTTCTGTATTCTGCCTTTTTGGCTTTTTGGAATGAAATGTGCACTTGACCCAAACAAAAAGTTAAAAAACTAGTATTACTTGATAATTTTCAACTTTATGCTGGTTTTGTAGGATCTGGTCACTACTGCCTCTGGCCTGGACCCTAGTGGTGGATGATAGGATTTTTACCATCTGCATAAAAGGGTTAAAAACACCTAAAATACTTGCAAGAGAAACAAGGTTATTGTAGTATAATTGGCTCAAGCAAGGTCGTTCTCCACAAGGATTAATTTAAAGAGATCAAAGCAAAATCAATTCTCAACTAATTAATTAAAACAAAGTTTTTCTTTTGAAAGAGGTGATTTAATGACCTAAACTAAGAAAAACGAATTTAATTAAAAAGATTACTTAAAAACCACAACTTTAAAGAAAGATACGGGGAACAATTTTTAGGATTCAAAGAGAGAAAAGTACTAGGGTTCCGCCGTCACCCTAACAATCCTATGTAGCTTTTCTAAATTACTTATGAACCATACATGTATGTTTTGAAAGTTAGGTTTTCCTAGAGTATATCCTACTTGGAACCTCCAACATAGAACGTATATCTAACATGCAACCCGTCCGTGGTGTTCAGAATGAATGTGAACATGCAAGACTCATTAAGTTTTATGAAAACCTTTTTAAAAAACCATATAACCCTTAAAACGTGTCGTCCATCCTAAGAGGTTACACATATTAACCACAAGAAGCTTTAGTCAATTTTAGGGACAATCCTCCGCCAAAATTGCATCAAATAACTTTTCCAAATATCCTGATGGTCGCGAATCACTAAGACAAATAGATAGTTTAAAGCACAGTGATTAACATTCCAAAACCTGCATGCATAAATTCATAAGCAAAGTAAAAAGAGACTACATATTCTTGCTAAGGATCATGGCCTCGCCCTAGCAAAAAGAATTAGTTACGCATATTCATACTAAAAATCATAGTCTTTATTGAAATAGAAAAAGAATGAAAACACCTTGTAGAATAAAATCTGAAAAGCTCTAAACTTTTCCCAAAATCTTCTCTCCAAAAGTTGCATGCGTTCTCCCCTCTTTTTCCCCCAAAGTTGTATATAAGAAAAGCCCCCCAAATTTAGAACGGCTGACCCCTTTTAATATCTCTCCCTCCAGCCAACACAAAAACCCTAACCATCAAGTATTTTATTCCCACTAAGAAACTAAATAATAATAAAATAAAATAGAAAATAAATTCCTAATTAAACTAGGAAAAGCTGCACAGAAACTGTTCAGCCACGTTTTAGCCTCAAATCTTCTTCAAATCCGACCCAAGATAGCTTGTTTTAAAGATAAGAACGTTCTGAACACATCTCCAGAAGGTCACGAACCCATCCGAGGTCATCTTGGGCTCCAAAAACGCAAGTTAAGCCCAAAACGTCACTATTCCAGCACTGCGCATGACTCCTTTATTTTATTGCCAGAAAATATTCGCTTGGTAGAAAAATCTGATATTTTTACACGATCAAGCTAAGTGACTCACGAACGTCCTCCAATTGGAATTACTCCAAAATTCGTCCATTTGACCATGTTTTGCTCCAGAGGAAGTCGAAAATCCTATATTGAAAATATAATTCAAAGTATCAAAATTCTTCCAAATTATTAACCAAAATATACTAAGAATAGGGTTAAATATATAATATAAAATATACTCATCAGTGGACAAGGACACCACCAAGGTGGCGGCAGCAGTAGTGGTGGTGGCGACGCCCGAGGTGGTAGTTTAGAGAGCGATGCTCGAGGTGGCAGAGATGATGGAGGTGTTGGGAGGTGACACCGGAGGTGGTGAAGGCGGCGATGATGGAGGTGGTGGAGGTGAAGGCGGCAGCAATGGAGGTGGTAGAGGTGACGGCGCGCAGCCTTTAGTAAGAAGACATGTGAATCTATACCAAAATCAGCTTGGTGAAGATGTCTTCGTTGCGATATTGTATCCCGACGAGTATGCAAATTTATGGGCATTCCTTCCAGCAATAGAAGTGCGGTTGGGGGGATGGCGGCCGTTAGACCGGATTAGGTACACTTACCAGGATGGTGTTACCAGAGCTCCGAGGGTAATAGATGGGACTACCGACCTCTCCCTTCTTGGCTGGTCAGCGATCCAGGCTGGTTTGACCAAGATTGTGGTATCCTCACGTGTCCACGGGACGATTCCCGTAAAAATAAGGGCAAGAGTAAGAGTTGATGAGGAGGAGGCTGAGCAGGATCCTGATGGGCCAGTCCGCTACCATATCCACCGGGAGGAGGCAACTACCCTGGAACGGTTCAAGTTTAGTATATTTTGGTCTGCAGTTTATACAGAATATAAGGCCGATCCGGAATGGCTTGATTTCAGTACGGTATACATTATGGGCACTGGTGAGCGACTGAGTTGGAGACAACTTTATGACCACGTCGAGCTCACTAGTTGGGAACATGTCTTAAATGCAGTTCACTGCGTGGTTGTTGTACCTTCCTGATGTATAATTAAGCATTTTCATCCCACCATGACTTATTATTTACCTTTCATCCGATACTTATCAATTGATTCATGAAAACACATTGACCACACAACAACCTGTTCGTTGCCCTATATGTTGTGTATGCATATTTCTGCAAACTAATTTTTTTGGTTTGGTTTGGTTTCCTCTTGATCAACCAATTTGTTACAAAAAATGATTGTCCCCAAAGAAAGGAAAATTCAGTCATCTTATAGTCAATCTCAGGACCAGTTCTATCAATTTTAAATCTCAGATACCAATGTGAGGAATTATGTCAATCTCAGAGACTGTTTTGGGTAAAAAACCAAAATATTATTAATTAACAACTCATTCCACTAAGATGTATGGAAAATCTGAAAGAGAAACGGCATGAATCATGTTAGTCCATTCCCATCACTCATTTTAAACATTTCATTGGTTACACGAAGCATACACCAAATATCTTTTTTCTGTCTCAATTTGGTCATCAAATCAATTAAATGTTGGCTAGACATTCAAAGCATTAAGAACAATAACAAAAACTAACATTAAGAAATTAATTAATAAAACTATAAATTTCGAGGCTATATCTTAGTCATAGCAGAAGAAATTTAATTCATAACAACAATCAAATAATAAAAGACATGATGAATAGTGTCATAGAATACTTATAAAGATTACTCCAAAAGCCTTAGAGCTCGTTTGATACACATGATGGATTGATATGAAGAATTTTCATTTGAAGGCGAAAGTGGATGGTTTTTCATTTGAAGAGAATTAGTTGTGAAAGAAATTCAGCCCGTCTGATCCTACCATTTTAAAGAGAGATTTTAAAATGGACAAGTATGCTTTATGAGTTAATCAACCTCGAGGTGATCATAATTTTATAATTTCTCCTCCAACATACCCTTAATTTATTCATTCCAATACAATCATGTATACCAAATGAGCTGATTTGGACAAGAATCTCAAAGAAATGCATGATATGTATTTGTCAAATCTGGAAGAAATGCACATAGAATGATTATGTTGAAGCACTTATGGGTTTCTAATGAGTTATTATGTGTTATGTTATTGAGGGACGAAGTTGGAACTCTTGTGCAAGTAGGAATGGAATGTACCTATTCGATCTCGAAAATTTCTGTGCTAAGCCCGAACATTTCCGATTTCGCAAAATTTGAATGGCAATTGGAATGTGCCTATCAGATTCGAAATTTCGACTCGAAATTCTCAAACTTTACTTAAAAAAAATCTATGCATAATTCAATATTGTTTTATTTAGATATGTTTTTTTTTCTTGAACATTATATTTAGATATGCTTTATTTCGTCTTTTGTATGTTCAATCATACTATTATATATTAAAATATAGAGTATAATCATAAGTATTACTATATCTTGTCTTATATGATTTATGTCATGCACACACTTCACATCTATAAATATCGCCAAAATTCGAAACAAATTATTGAACGGTGGATACATAAAAATTTGAAAAAATTTACAAGATTCTAAAAATCTGTAAAATGTAAAAGGCATGAATTATGTTCCGCAAATTCCGAGAAAAATCAATTCCGAAGTTTCCAATGATCCAAAATTCTGAAATTTGATTCCAAATCTTTTTTTTTTTTTTTTTAAATTAGCATTAGAATGCTCATTTCCGATTTGATCAAACTGAAAAATGACCCCTACGTGTGACCGTATCCAAATAGTGATGGTTGTGCGGATTTTTATTTTTGGAAGAAGATACTCATGAGCATGGTATTTTATGACAAAAAAGCTAATGGCATCGGTTAAAAAGATCAACAGTGCACATTTAGTAAATCCATATATCTTAATTAACAAGTTTATAATTTCTGAGCAAATCAATCAGAGAGGAATTCTGAATTTCTTTTCTCATGCATAATATCAAGCCATGAATGATTTTCTTGATTGATTTGCAACTGATCCATTTTTTATAAAGACACAAATAACCGCTTGGCGCTTTGGCATGAATTTCTTTTCTCACTCCCTCGTCTAGTCTTATGCCTTTTCAATCTCAAGGTGAACCTGTTTGGGTTAATATCTAACATTGGGTTTTGTGTTAGTGAAAGCCCAAAGGCGCCAACGCAAATGAGACTTGCCCGAGACCTAGTCGATAAGCCTGAAGCAAATTGAAGCCATTTCAGCTAGAGCGTAGCCCATGTGCCTATGATTGAAGTGATGGGTGATGGAGACAAACTCACCACCAGCTAAAAAGCACTTTCTGATTCAATCTTTATCGTAATCGTATAAAGGCCTCGCGTCAAATATTGGTTGCGTTGATCGGCAGCTTGCAACATCACATCTGGAACGATCGATCTATGAATCCATAGCTTTAATTGGTTGAAACGTACCGCTCATAACGGTTATATTGTAGGTTCAAGCCCTACTAAGCCTACCACCACTCGGCCTTAAGACGGATCAAAGAAGAGTGGGAAACCTCTCATTGGTTTTTGGAATTCGACATCAGGAAGTGTTTTCACACCATCGACCGACATCGACTCATCCCAATCTTTAAGGAAGAGATCAACGATCCCAAGTTCTTTTACCCCATTCAGAAAGTCTTTTCCGTTGGACGACTCGTAGGAGGTGAGAAAGGCCCTTATTCCGTCCCACACAGTGTACTATAAAGGAGTAAATAAGAGATGACACACTACCCTCCCAAAGCCATTGGCCAAGAACAAAGCCAAGACAGTCGGACCAAATTGCCTATAAAAGGAGAAAGAGACACCAAAGACAAGGACACTCAACCAATCAAAAGATATACAAACTTTGTTCCCAAGCCAGTTCATACCCAAAAGCTGAAACTTGTCTATATTCAGTCCTTTTAACTATAGTTCCCTTAGAAAAGCCATCTTTTGTCCAGTGTAAAAGCTCTGCTACCATCCCTCAGTGTTGTAGTATCGATTCCCTCATGTAAAACCTATTTACTTTCCATCCCTCTTAGCATACAAACCTCTGTAAGCATAAAGAGAAGTGGCTGCAAGAAGTTCAACCTTACCCGACAAGGTGAAATCTTGCCCGAATCTTTTTTGTTTGTACTCATATGTATTAGATCTATTATTTAATGCATGTTCCCTTGTGTATTTAAGTCATTTTCAACTATTTTACAAATTAAAAGCTTCATTTGCAACTGAATCTAGAGAAGTTAATAAAACCAGTTTCATTAAAATAAACTTTGATCGAAGAAGTGGTTGGAAGAGCCTTGAACTCCCTTCGTTTTGGACATACAAGACTATGAACTAAAAGTCCTTGTTTACAAGGGAAGAAAAAGAACTTAATGTAGACTTAACCTTTCTGTGACAATCATTTGATAAACGAGAAGTTTGAGTAACTTGGAGCGCAAGTAATCAACTTAACTCATATCCATTCAACAATCTATTATACTAAGATAACAGTGACACGCTCATATCTCAGTTAGCTTAGACTGTGAGCCTCAAGGCCTACACCAAAGGCCTCACAAATGCACCCTTCAAACTAACTAGGAACTTATCTTGCAGCATACGATGCAGCAAGAACTTGCCCGACAACCAACAAAGTGCCACCTCCTCGAAAAGCTGTGCGAGGGAAATCCAGCCTGAACACAACCATTTTGTCGATGACATGTAATCAAAGAGAAAAAAGCTCAGAAAGTATTGTGATAGCAAGGAAAAAAGGTTAGTTTTGTGGGATCAAATCTAGCTGTCCAGCCAGATATTTTGCTATAGAAAGACCAAGCAATGTACGTAGGTTCGATAAATAGAGACTCATCGTGCCATCAATTAATTTCAAGATTGATTCATTATTGAAAAAGGCCTCGACATAGGTTCCATGTGTTTTCTATGCAACTAAATTAGTTAACAAGGTTGCCGCATAAGGGAAAAATAAAAAGGACGGTACTACTTGAGTGAAAAACCATTCAATCAAGAGACAAACACACAAAAACTGCTTATATGCGCGGTTGTAAATTTGTTTTCCGGCATATTTTGATAATGAAATTGACGTTATTGGCTGGTATCGACATCCAATTTATAATATCTAGTACATTGACGACGTCGTTATCAAATATATATGACTGGTACATTTGGTACTTGGTGTCTATTTTCCCTTGCAAAGTATTTTTGACCAATTTTAGTGGTAGAAAAAAGTTACTTGGGAGATAAGAAACTTTCATTTAAAAATTATGTTTAGGGTAACATAACTTATAACAACTCTACAAGAAAAATCCTAGCCGCTGACCTCTTGCTCTAGTCTTGGGGTCAGCGGGAATCTTTCTTGATCTCTTCCCTTCTTTCCCTCTATGTTTTTAGTTGTGGTCGCTCTCTCGTACTTTCGAGGAAAGTCTTTATGGTTGTGATCCCTCTCTCCCACTTTGTCAAGGAGAGTTTTCGTGGTAGTGGTCGTGGTCATGACTTTGGTGTTTGTTGTTCAACTCTCAGCAGTGATGATTGTTGTGGTTTATGCGCTTGGCATATGCCTACGAGGACGACCCTCGATATTTGTTGGATGTGACTTATAGTAGAGCTTCTTTGCCGACATGTGCAAGATCATTAGAAGGCAGTGCATCCTTTCCTCATGGTGCCTTTAGTCAAATTACAAGGTTTAGTCCTCGTGACTAGAGTTTTGGGTTTATGACTAATGTCCTTTTTGGTTGAGGAATTGTATTATCTTTTGATGAGTTTGCAATTATAGAGTTCAGAAATTTTTGGCATGGCTTTTGCTATCAAAGAATTTTTAATTAGTGAGAGGAAATCCAACTTTGGATGTACCTAACCTAAAGGCTGCTAGTTATACAACTTGTGTGTGTATTATACTACACAATTTTCAAATACAAACTAGAAGGTTCCAAAAAAAGAAACAGCAAGGTCCTACCTACGCTACATATGCATGGAAAAGTCGTAAGATTTAAGCGCGCTGTCATTCTATTACAACACAATGCCAAAATTGCTAATTAAGGTCATATCTGGGAGTTAGTCTTTTTTTTTATCGTTCTAAAGTATAGTTGATGGCTAATCCAGGAATTTTGGCTCTTTCTTTTCGTTTTGTGAGGGTTTAGAAGGTAAGATTTCTATTATTATAATCCGACGATCAAACTTTATTCGTAGCTCGGTTCGCGTAATCCGCTATCATCCTTTTCACGAAAAAAAAAAAACAAAAAAAAGGATAATATAACGGGCAGATGTCCAATCCCTTCAAAACCCCATCCCATGAACTCCTCGACCATATACATACATACATACATATATATATATATATATATATATATATATATATATATATTGACATTGCGAAGCTAGTATGATATTTATATTGCAGAATTTCTCACCATGATTGGTTAAATAAAGCGATTCAATTGTATCAGATGAACTAATGTATTCTAAAAACTATAATTTATAAATTATGCTTAATATAACATGTCAATTTAAGTGGTGGATTGACTTAGTAGTCAGAATCTTCCTCTTTATTCATTGCGTCGTACTCACTCTCTTTTTGTTCGGAAGTCCTCACACTCACTCCAACGTGGCATTTTGGTTCTATATTGCTTAATTCCATCCCCTTTTCTATAACTCCCTCTACCTCTATGTAACTTTAAGGGCACATTTGAAAACTCACCCCAATACCTCAAAAGTTAAGTGAAATAATCAAATAAAACGAACAAAAGTGCAAGGGAGGAGATATCTTGAACTTGATCCACCCTATTGTAGTTAAGAAGTTGAAATTTTTGTTTGATTAATTTTTTTTAATTGTCGTATTTGCCCTTAAATTGTACAGAAAAAATGGATAAAGCGAACGGACGCACATCACACGAAAGTGAGTTTGAGAATCACTAAAAACAAAAGATAAAAAAATTAGGGATGAAAAAAATATGATGCCAAGATCGAAGACCATTGCTATAATTAAGCTTCAGATATTTGAGCTTCCAAATGTCTTTTGGTCTAATAAAAAACCTTTTTACATAACGGGAACACCATGTGGCAGTCATGATTCTCTTACAATGATAGGCACTACGTACAACAATTCAAGAGGCTAACTCATAATTCATGAATGAATGACAAAGAAGTTGAGCAGTCGATCAACAATAATGAGCCAATCATAACAAAAGAAAAGAATTTATTTGTATTAACACAACGAAATGTATGAATATCCCAACAAAATCTGGATCCCTCGTACCTACAATCTCTATCCCCCTAACCAACCTCACAACCCCCTTTTTCTCTGGGAAAAATAAAGAACAAAAACGACGAAGTAAATTTCTTGTATGCTAATTCGACTTAGTAGGCACGTTTAAGTGAACTGCCCTTTATATGTATTCCTAAATTCTAAAACAAAAATCATTCCAACTTGTGGAGGAATTTGGTACGACAATCTGTATGTATCCTCTCGGTCAGCAGATTATATATGTACAAAAGAAAGTGCTCACGGGAAGCTCATGAACGTAAAAGAAGCTAATTTTGGGAAGCTCTCTTCACTGGCGTATATATTTTTCGTTCAGGACGTTGGAGCACCATTTACAAACACAGAAGGCTGTAGAATATGAGCGTATGAATGCATTATCAAGTTGTGCTGCGTAAGCCTCCAATATACCACTTACGGTCACGGCTAGGAGAAGAGAGCACCAATGCTGCAAAAGTTGCACCAAAAGCATATATAAACCACAAGCATTACCAACCGCACTGCTACTACACGAAGGAAGGCCCATAAATTAGCTTAGTTGTCTGGGTACAACATCGAAATGAAGATATTTTCACCAAGCTGATTTTGGTATAGATCCATAGGTCTTCGTACTAAAATCAGCTTGGTGAAAATATCTTCATTTCGACATTGTAGCCAAACGACTATGCCGATTTATGGGCCTTTCTTTGAGTAGTAGCAGTGCGGTTGACGGGATGGAGGTCATTAGACCATATTAGGTACACCTATAGTGTTACCAGAGCTTTGAGAGAAATAGATGGGACTGCCGACCTCTCTCTGCTTGGCTGGTCAGCGATCCGAGTTGGTTTGACTACTATTGTGGTATACTCAATAGGGGTAAGAGAGAGTTGATGAGGTTGGTGAGGAAGAGGATGAGGTTGCTGAGGAGGATGATGATGGGCCAGTTTGCCACCATATCCACCGAGAGGACACAACCACCCTAGAACGGTTCAGGTCACGCATATTTTGGTCTGCAGTTCTTACAGAATATATGACCGATTTGGAATGGCTTGATTTCAGTACGCTACATCATGGGCACCGGTGAGCGACTGAGTTGGAGACAACTTTGTGACCACGTTAGGGTCACCCCTACTTGGGAACAAGTTTTAAATGAAGTTCGCTGCGTGGTGGTTGTACCTTCCTGATGGATAGTGTAATCTGTCGAATTTCACACAGGAGTTCTGAATTTCTTTCTCATGCACAATATCAAGCCATGAATGCTTATCTTTATTGATTGACACACTCTTTAGAAAAACACTTCTTGTATCTACTTGCCATTTGTATTCTTTACCATTGAATATTGTCATACCATCTCACTACGTGACATCATATGATATTATGCATGCACCCAAATCAACCCAAAACTAACCAAAAAAAAAAAGTTTGTGTATAGTCAATGACTTATACAATCACCATTAACCTTAATTTATAAAAACTAAAACCTAAACTCTAAACCCTGCTCAATCACCAAAACCAAATACATGGTACGTGGTGCACGTAGATAGGGCCGTGTGCCTCCATCTGCACACAATTTCACTTGTCGATTCTCTTTATTTAGATTGCATTAGAACATCACCAAATGAAAAGAAAAAAAATATTCATCGCAGAGTTCTTCAATGAGCAAACATCGAGTTCTTCAATTTAGGTTTTTTGAAGCCTTGTCGTAAGTGTCCAAGTGCTCCGCTACTTACAAAGCACGTGTACATGCTCAAGTTTCATTTGTTATCTCCAAATGACAAAGTAACGTGAGTGGCAAATAATTAAGCATTTCATCCCAACATGACTTATTATTTACCTTTTATCCGATACTTATCAATTGATTCATGAAAAAACATTGACCACACAAGAACCTGTTCGTCGCCCTATATGTTGTGTATGCATATTTCTGCAAACTAATTTTTTGGTTTGGTTTGCTCTTGATCAACCAATTTGCTACAAAAAATGATGGTCCGCAAAGAAAGGCAAATTCAGTCATATTATAGTCAATCTCATAGACCAGTTTTTATCAATTTTAAATCTCATATATCAAAGTGAGGAATTATGCTAATCTTATGAGCTATTTTGGCTAAAAAGCCAAAATATTATTAATTAACAACTCATTCTCTAATGTGCAACGAGATTAGAAAACCAAGAATCCACTAAGATATATGGAAAATCTGCAAGAGAAACGACATGAATCATGTTAGTCCATTCCATAATCATTTAAAACGTGTCATTGGTTACAAGCAGCAGACACCAAATATCTTTTTTCTGTCTCAATTTGGTCATCAAATCAATTAAATGTTGGCTAGACATTCAAAGCATTAAGAACAATAACAAAAACTCACATGAAATAACATTAAGAAATTAATAGAACTATAAATTTCGAGTATTCATGGCTAGGCTATATCTTAGTCATAGCAAAAGAAATTTAATTCATAACAACAATCAAATCATAAAAGACATGATGAATACTGTCATAGAATAAACTCGGACAGACAACTTGATCCCCCCTCTCTTCACCCTCTATTTTTTTATAAGGAGTTAGGGGGTGGTGTGTGTACTGGATGAGTATACTTATAAAGATTACTCCAAAAACCTTAGAGCTCGTTTGACACGCATGATTGAACTGATATGGAGAATTTTCAAATTTAAAGTTATATTAAAGGCAAAAGTGGATGGTTTTTTATTTGGAGAGAATTAGTTATGAAAGAAATTCAGCCCTTCTAATCCTACCATTTTAAAGAGTATTCGAATGGATAAGTATTCTTTATGAGTTAATCAACCTCTAGGTGATCATAATTTTATAATTTCTTCTCCAATATATCCTTAATTTATCTATTCCAATACAATCATGCATACCAAATGAGTGGATTTGGACAAGAATCTCAAAGAAATGCACGATATGTATTTGTCAAATCTCGAAGAAATGCACATATGTATTTGTCAGAATGATTATGTTGAAAGCACTTATTGGTTTCTAATGAGTTATTATATGTTATGTTATTGAGGGACGAAGTTGAACTCTTGTGCAAGTTGGACTGGAATGTACCTATTCGATCTCGAAAATTTCTGTTCTAAGCCCGAACATTTCCGACTTCGAAATTTTGAATGGCAATTGGAATGAACTTATCAAATCCGAAATTTCGATTCGAAATTCTCAAACTTAGTACTTAAAAAAAACCTATGCATAATTCAATATTGTTATACTTAGATATGCTTTTTTTTTTTCTTGAACATTATATTTAGATATGCTTTATTTCGCCTATTGTATGTTCAATCATACTATTATATATTAAAATATAGAGTATAATCATAAATATTATATCTTGTCTTATATGATTTATGTCATACACACACTTCATAGCTACAAATATCGCCAAAATTCAAAACAAAATTATTGAATGGTGGATACATAAAAATTTGAAAAAATTTACAAGATTCTAAAAATCTGTAAAATGTAGAAGGCGTGAATTATGTTCCGAAAATTCCCAGAAAAATCAATTTCGAAATTTCCAATAATCCAAAATTCCGAAATTTGATTCCAAAACTTTTTTAAATTAGCATTAGAATGCTTATTTCCGATCTGATCAAATTGAAAAATGACCCCTACGTGTAACCGTATCCAAATAGTGATGGTGGTGTGGATTTTTATTTTTGGAAGAAGGTACTCATGAGCATGGTATTTTATGACAAAAAAGCTAATGGCATCGGTTAAAAAGATAAATAGTGCACGTTTAGTAAATCCATATACCTTAATTAACAAGTTTATAATTTTTGAGCAAATCAATCAATTCTAAGCTTAGTCGGATTACAGAGAGGAATTCTGAATTTCTTTTCTCATGCACAATATCAAGCCATGAATGCTTATCTTGATTGATTTGCAACTGATCCATTTTTGATAAGGGCACAAATAGCCGCATGGCGCTTTGGCATGCATGTTGTTAAGTGGCTGCCTAAGTTATCCACATTATTGGCATTTTCCACTTTTAGAAAACAATTCTTGTATGTACTTGCCATTTACATTCTTTACCATTGAATATTTTCATAGCATCTCATCATATTGTATTAATCGATACACTACGTAACATACATTCACCAAAATTTATACAAACTAAAACCTAAACTCTAAACCCCACTAAGTCACCAAAACCAAATACAGGGTACGGCATGCACATTGATAGGGCCATGTGTCTCGATCTGCACCCAATTTATATTGTATTATAATATCGTCAAATGAAAAAAAATATGTTATTCATTGTAGAGTTCTTCAATGAGTAATGTGTGAACATTGAGTTCTTCAATTTAGGTTTTCTGAATTCTTTTCGTAAGTGTGAGACTAAGTCCTCAACAACTTACAAAATACGATTACATGATCAAATTTCATTTGTTATCTCCAAATGACAAGGTAACATGTGTGGCAAATAATAAGCGTTTTATCCCACCATGATTTATTATTTACCTTTCATCCGATACCTATCAATTGATTCATGGAAAAACATTGACCACACAACAACCTGTTCGTTGCCCTATATGTTATGTATGCATATTTCTGCAAACTAATATTTTTGGTTTGGTTTGGTTTGCTCTTGATCAACCAATTTGCTACAAAAAATGACTGTCCGCAAAGAAAGGCAAATTCAGCCATATTATAGTCAAGTTAGGTACCGTACAACTTGGGATTTATAAACTGAACATCCAAAAACCTAGCCAGTATCTCTCTCCCTCCCTCCCTCCCTCCCCCTTTTCTCATTTCATAGTTCTTAGCATTAATGGAAGACCAGGGTCATACTAATACCAATCGTCAAAAACGTCCTCACGCTATCTTCATCGCCTACCCTCTCCAAGGCCACGTAATCCCATCCGTCCATCTAGCTATCAAGCTTGCATCACATGGCTTCAAGATCACCTTCATCAACACCCACTTCATCCAACACCATACCTCCAAAGCGCAACCAAAATCCGCCGGGAACCCTTTCGCCTATTTACATGAATCCGGCCTCAACATAGACTACACCACCGTCTCTGATGGCCTACCCGTTGAGTTTGACCGGTCGCTTAATCATGACCAGTTCATGGCTTCTTTGTTGCATGTATTTTCGGCCCACGTAGAGGAGGTGGTGGGAAAGGTTGTGAAGTCTTCGGCTGACACCACACCGGTCACTTGTATAATTGCTGACACGTTTTTCGTGTGGCCCTCGAAGATTGCCAGGAAGTTTGGGATTATTTACGTTTCATTTTGGACAGAACCTGCTTTGGTTTTTTCACTGTATTATCATCTCGATCTTCTTCGAAGGCATGGCCATTTTGCATGTCAGGGTAAGTTTCTGCTATTAATAGGGTAACGAAGTATATGTTATGTTGTCACACTGTTAATTTATTCTTTTAATTAAATAAATTTTATCACGGCTGGCATGACAAACTCGTTTGGCCTCTACTCTCTATATCATTCGTCATGTGAAATTTTGTTTGGCGTAAGAGTTACATACATTGTAGTTTCCTAACCTAACATGTTTGGCAATAGTTCATCGTTCACATTTGTTCTTCTATTAATTTAAATAACATGTTATACAGTTACACTCCCAGTTTAGATCATGCATTTGAAAATAAAGTTACTTAATCAACGGTTTGATTCACAGTTGGGACAATATATATAGTTGTTCTTCACTGGGGTCTAAACGAAGGTATCCTGTTTTATGTAGATGTGCGAGAGGACACCATAGATTACATACCAGGAGTGCGAGCAATTGATCCCAAAGACATGATGTCATATCTTCAGGACACTGATACAACATCTGTGTGCCACCAAATCATTTTCAATGCCTTCAAGGACGCCAGAGGTGCACATTTTCATTTGTGCAACACAGTGCAGGAGATTGAATCCGAGACCATATCAGCCTTGCAAGCCAAGATGAAGTTCTATGCCATAGGACCCATTTTTCCAACCACATTCAGCAAGAACATTGCGGCTACGAGCCTGTGGTCCGAGTCAGACTGCACCCAGTGGCTCAACACCAAGCCCCATGGCTCGGTTTTGTATGTCTCATTTGGTAGCTATGCTCATGTTGCAAAGAAAGACCTATTAGAGATTGCTAACGGGCTTAAGCTTAGCAAAGTGAACTTTGTTTGGGTGCTTCGGCCGGATATCGTCAGCTCAAACGACACCGACCCGTTACCCTCGGGCTTTCGAGATGATGTCAAGGATCGGAGCATTGTCATACCGTGGTGCTCGCAAAAGGCGGTCTTGGCCCACCCGGCCATCGGAGGGTTTTTAACACATTGTGGATGGAACTCAACATTGGAGAGTATTTGGTGTGGTGTCCCATTGTTGTGTTTCCCTTTGCTTACTGATCAGTTCACTAACAGAAAATTAATAGTTGACGATTGGAAGGTCGGGATCAATTTATGCAATCGGAGGGTGGTCAGCAAGGAGGAAGTGTCGGAGAAAATCAACCATCTGATGGATGGAAAATCAGGGGATGAGTATAGGAGAGCAGTTGTCAAGGTTAAGAACACATTGGAGGATGCATTGACACCCAATGGATCATCAGAGAAAAACATGGACAATTTCATCAAGGATCTAAAGGCCAAGATGTGAGAACCCCAAAAGATGAAATATTTTTCCTTCCAAGTGGTACATAATTTTCTTTAATAAATATTTGTTGTATATACTCGTATGTACAATAGACGTTCTCATGACCCAAACCAAGGATAAGACTATGTACTATAGATGTTCATTTCCGATCTTCGCAAAGCAAAGCAGGGAGCCTAGTTGGCTTGAGGCTGACCTTTTATATTCATGTCATTGTTTATAGTGGACTTTGTGATGTACGAAGTTGAATGAATATAGGATGTAACATGAAGTGTTGTCAACAATCACCATGGCGTGGAGTGATGTCACGTGCCTCTCCTGCTTTGATTCAAGCATTATTTTAACCTAATGTAAACTACAGGAAGAGAGATTCGAATTTTAGTGCAAATGAGAGAGACTACATTGCTCTAGGCGACTTGACTACTCCCGTCTGCAAACAATGAGATTACTCTCCCCTCACTCGTAGGTACCGAACTTTTCCGATTGCAATGAAAATCAGGTACAAATGCAGATCTCAGCTCCGTAAGAATTCAAAATAACGAGGAGTTGGCACCAAAAAACCAATCAGCAAAAGCTCTCTAAAACATGCATTTTCTCATTCATAGACGATAAAGGTTTACAAAAGCAAAATTGCACATGCCAAGAACTACTTGAAGTTACAAAAATATGATGGCTGAGATACAACACTCACGGCAGGGAGCAACTTCATTCATCTTGCATTGTTTGAATCCTCATTACACTTCAAAATCTTACGTATACACTTTTTTCCCCCTACGCGAAAGTACAGTAAAACAAGGACAAGAATACGATACCCGACAGCCATTAGAAACAAGATCAATAAATTTTCCCACTTGGCATTGTTGTCAGGGGAGATGTGATATGCGCTACTAAGTGCTTGATACCCAGATATGGTCCTTACCTGCCCAACCGCGAAGGATGTCCCTATGTACTCATTCTCCAACAGCCCCTGTAACAGAAAGGTAATAGTTTTAGAAGCTTCAGTTAGAAAAGAAAATTATTAAAATTAACCAACTAGTTCCAAAATATCACTCTGAAATGCTTTTTTTTAATCCTTCCCAAACTCGAGAAATTTGAAACTAAACCAGGTTGCCCGACAATTGATTTTCAACATTGTTATGCAACAAGGAAGAAAAATACAAAGGATCAAGTAAATCCTCTTGCCTGTATAGAGTACGTATGGAAAGCTATATAGGATACTGGATATGTCCACACGGGTCCAGGCAAAGCATTTCGAATTCTGAAATAGCCCGCAGCTAGCATCATTACCACCTGAAATTCCAAATGCATTCAATGCAAGATTAGGGAAGGATAGGAAACTGATCATAACGTTATAACACTGTCAATCATTGTCAGAAAAGCATAATTGTATCACGGACATTCATTGATATTTTATCGCACAATACCATAAAACACCACAACTGCCAGTCTGCCATGTACTTTATGATTTGGTTTCATCGTTTAGTTTATCCAAGCCCATACCAAATTTAATGATTTTTTACCAGGAAAAAGCAACATGATTAACCAAGCGGAAAAATGTTAAAAGTTCTTGTTCATTCAAAGATGACTCAATGCTGAACTTGGGAAACTTCAAGTACATTATTTCGTTGAGATAGAGGAACTTACTTGTATGCATATCAGAGTGAGGGTGCTCCAGAAAACATCTTGCCATAAAGAAACCACCACCAGCATTATCCCATCATTTACTAAGAGGCACATGAAGAAATTCAGCATGAAGTACATCAACAAGCTGAACTCATCTCGCAGTCCTATAAGGAAATAAAAGACGACACTTGATGGGATGGAGATGAGAAACAGGAACGGGATGCTAGAGAGAAGCTGTCCAAATAAAAAGACTAGTGTCCCCAAATGGTGGTTCGATTCTTCACTGGCATATATCTGCAGTATCCATAATCAGTTTGATTAGAAGAGAAGAATCCCAAAGCAATGAACATAATTAATTACAGTAATTATAAGAATGTCCTATCAACCAGCCACTCAACTGGAAATAATGATATCATTATCATCATTGCAAATTAATGGAATGTCCATAAAACTGCCTAAGTTTAAACTGAGATCAATTTTGGATCCTTCAATCTTGGGTTCTTTCAAGAAAATAGCGTAATACTAGCATAATTCATATAATTAATCCACAAATGTTTGCCACTATATTAATCATAACTTGGCCAACTTTCACACTACTTTAAGTCAATATCTAGGAAATGAATCAATCAAGATTACCTTGATTTCTTTTATAACTGCAGGTACTCCAGAAATGCTTAGTAGTGCGGTAAACGAAACAAATACAAATATTGCTGCAACTTTTGTCTGCATATAAAAGATGGTGGAAAAAGAGATTCAGATGCCACACAAGGAAACAGATATTGTGGATGCATGTAGTGAGGTAAACGAAACAAATATAAATATTGCTGGAACTTTTGTCTGCATATAAAAGGTTTAACATTATTAAGAATATAGCATATGCTCCAGCAGTGTTTGCTAGTACAGTACAGAAACAAAAATAAACACTGCTGCAACTCGTCTTGACTGCATACGAGAGTGAAAATTTTAAAAGAAGTGTTCAATTAAGAAAGTGGTATTCATAAAGTAGAACTGAAAACAATTACGGAAGCATGCAATCGATTTTTATTTTATTTTCTTAGTGATTGACAAAAGGTGATGTTAAGTAACTCACCGCAACTGAAGACAAAGAATGCCCTGAGCCAGAAAATACTGTACCAACGGAGAGTGTAAAAATCATATAAAGAATAAGACGAAGCCAGTAGTATTTCCAATCCCTTGACATTATTAATAACGATCTCCAAGTTAAAACTGCTACCCGTGTAACAGCTCCAGCCTTTCCCTTGCTTTTGAGTACTGGACCTTCCTATAGAAGAATACGCACATCAGAAGTTAACCAAGATTACTGAAGCTAAATATATATGCTAATATGTACACATCACCCAAATTATGGAACACAACATGGAAAACAGGAAACTTTCAATTATAATGCAGAAAACCACAGCTGCATATCAAATATTTACCTTATCTGTGAGTCTCAGTATCATAGTTTCAACTGCAGCAGCATCTGCTGATGATTTATAAGTTGCTTCGAGGGTGCGTATTGCCACAGCAGTATCCATGTTTACCGATGAAAAATCTCCGTTGTCATCCTGTCATCACGTTGCAGTTCATGCAAAGCATATGTTAAACTAAATGAATGTCCTGCTAAAGTCTAAGACATATTGGACTACAATTATTATGGTGAGTTCATAACAAAATATGGTTAGGCATCCTTCCACTTTTAAGTCAAAATAAAAACATACAGTCCAACAATTTTGAAATTTCTCAATAGGATAATTATAACTTACGAATTAAAGGCTTCTACACTTTATGCAACCAGAATTAGGAAAACTGCAGCACCCTGTACTTACCTGCCAATTTTTGCACATTGCAATGATCTTGTCGAAATCTGTATTTATTGCCCGTAAAAAGTGATCTGACGGACTTTGCATAATCGGACAAGGAAATCCAGCGTTTGAGAAGTGCTGGATCAACATAAAGTGTATGTCAGCACTTATCTACAACTCTCCAATTAGCTTCCAAAAATATAAAGAACAAAAAATAATAAAAACAAAAACACGAAATTAAGAATTTTAATTTTTAAAACATACATGATTTCCTGAGTTTCTTCTCTCTTACAATAATCACAGAACACTAATCAGTAAATAGTACCTTGTTTAAAGAGTTAATGACAAATCAGACTTATTTTAGGGTCAGCGAGTCCAGGATTAAAAAGTTAATGACAAAACAGACATTTAAATGTCATTTACCTGCAAACAAGCCAAGGTTTCCCCAAAAAACAAGGTATTTCCATTTGAAAGAAGACATATCCGATCAAAAAGGCCGAATACTTCTGTGCTGCTTTGGTAAATGGTAAATACAACGGTGCAACCCGTACTGGCAAGTTTCTTCAGCGTTACCATCATCAGAAGTGCAGAGACACTGAAAAAACAAAACCACTTCAGTCATGGTACTTCAAGGAATCAAATATATTCAATAGGAAGACTATTGGTCATAAGCATGGAGTCCCCGCGGTAAACTATATATGGATATAGGAGACCTAACAAAACAATTCAATGGTGCTGCCTGATCCCTCAGGAGACAATGCAGCAATAACCTCATATTATATCAGTTCTAGAGTCAGCCAAATTATTCTTGGAAATCATCAAGTAGATTCCTTAGCACACCAACTTTAATATCTCAGACCAGTTGCGATTCCTTCGAAATATATAATGTAACTGAGATACTTCAAAGAAAATTATCCAAACTCATGCTTTAGTTGGAAATGCTTCCATGGAAAATAATTTGGTTGCTTATGGTTATACACAAAATAGTGATACAGGCCACGGATAGGGTTGTGCACCATGGAATAATGTAGAGAGCACGGCGAACAGAATAAAAATTACCTATCAAGATGGTAAAGAGGCTCATCTATGAATAAAATATGTGGCCTCATCACAAGCTCTCGAGCGATGCTAACACGCCTTCTATCGCCATTTGGAAGGCCCTTCATATTACAGTAACCGCCTATCAATTTGTTTGCACAATCACCCAGTGACATGGCATGGATGGCATCCTCTACTACACTCTTTTTCTGACAAAAGAAACCAGGAAGCTGAAGCAGAGCGGAGTAATACAGAAACTCCCGAACAGTGAGGGATCCAATTAGAGTGATTTCCCTCTCAACAAAACCCTGCAAGTTGGATTAACAAACATGAAGCCAGAGTCCACAGACACAGAGTTGAGCCATAGAAAAACAACGTGACCTTTAAGACACAAAACGAAAAAGTAATTAATCGTCAGTAAAGCTAACATTGCAACCACGTAATTTGCAATGAGAAAAATCTATCAACTGCTCCACCTAGGAGATGCCATTATGCCAAACAGGAAAGGGTGTGACAGTTCAAATGGTGCAAATTGAGAAGCCTGAAAAGGTCAAGGTCCAATGGAGTAATGACAACAAGTCTGGCTTTCGACCCACACTAATGCAGGCTTGGCAGCATGGGAACAGAGACTGTTTACGCATTTCTCTATTTTTTTTATCAATCACTTCTTTCATGGTTCGGATTATCAGATTATCCTAATGATGAGACAAATCACATCTCTAACAAAAATAATAGTTGTTTAAAAATGATAACCTATATGTTTCAAATTTGATTTAACTCGTACTCATCTTTTTGAAGAAAGGAAGATGTAAACGGAAACTAATTTGAAAGCAGATGCTAACATTGTCACTTGAGTAACTTTTCTTTAAAGAAAATCACCAAATGTGTGTGCGAGTGTAACAGAAATAATGGAAAAATGATAAGTGGAACAGTCGCAACAGACTCATGACAAACAAAATGTAAGAGAATAAAATTGTCAGTAGAGCCCAAGACTAATTGGGTAAAAGTGGGAAAGCAATTAAGCGAATGTATGAACTGCAAACTGCATAAAAGACTGAAAAGAAAGGTGATGATGAGGTGGAACTTACGTATGAACCATACGGCATGGGTGACTTTGAGCCATTCACAAAAACCTCACCATACATTCTGGCTGAGTGAGGCAATCTTCCTAAGCAAGGTCAACAAACAATTCTTAGAACTCAAGTATGCAAAAATAAGAGAAGGCACAATTCTATGCACAATTAGAAATTTAGAAATAACATGCAAGCTTAAGGACCTGCAAGAGCCCTTAGTAGCGTCGACTTCCCCGACTTAGCAGGACCCATAATTACTGTTATAGTTCCAGGCAAAGCATAACCATTTGAACTCTTCATAACCTTGTCAGAGTACTTTCTTTTCCCCTTAATTGTAACTGTCAAATCTTTCCACACAAGTGAAGCCCCTGCAATCTTTCTTACTACATTTGCACCCTCTGGTAACGGTGGGGATGGCAAGGACCCACTATTAAGCTTCGAAAGAGATGCGGAGACTGGAGTGGTTGCAATGTTGATGGAGTCACCTCCTTCCTCCACCCGAACATCAATATCTGTATCCTCCCATTCAGGTGAATCTTCAAATGAGATGGGTTGTCTGAGTGAGCCAGGTTTGCGCAAGTAGAAAAAGTTACTTGAGGGTACCCGACTTGCTGGACTACTTGCTGAAGACGAGGAAGACCTATAATTATCCGATTGTGATTGTATTTCTTCCATTATCTTCTTCCAGATTACAAAACTTCAAGCCATTCTACAACAACGTATGATCAGCAACAAACTTGAATTACTACATACACATCGACGAGACAATTCAAGTCCTACATCAAGAACCACCACCATAACCACCGTCTGTTAATATCCGAACTGTCAGAAAACAAAGTCACCTTGTAATAACTAGAAAGACAAACCACCACTACCCCCAATCAGTTGATGTTTATATTTAAGGCTGAAAAGGATTATTTTCCGGCTTCATTAGAGGGAATCGAACCCTGGACCTATACTAATTGTAACCCATAACCCCACCCGTCCCTCACCACATGCAGAATATAGGAACTCAAATGCCATCCGGGTTTACAGAATATTGGAAGAACTACAAGTTAATTACTTTAGCAGAACATTTCAACTACTGTTCTTCAAAAATGGCATTTTGTCATCAAATGTTAATCTTGGCAAAAAAATATTTCTCGATTATGTTCATTTATTCTATGAGAAATCTGAAATGGAAACATGAACTTACGCGTCAAAGTTCGAATTTCGAAATCAAACATAAAACTACAACTTGTTTCCTCACCAACTAAACTGAGATCACAAGGAGCTATTTCTGTAGCTTAACCCTTAAAAATATACACATTTTAAATTAAAAAACCCGTAAAAAATAGAAACAACAAAATTAAAAATTAAATACAAAAGAAAAGAAACTTCATTTTTTGAAAAGCAATTAAACCCTTCTTTTATTTTGTAAGAACAATCAAAACTTTAATCTTAAAGAAACAGTAACGTTGAATGTGAAGGAAAATCAATTTACACACACACACACACAAATATCCGTAGCTAAAAACAGAACAATGACTAAGAAAACTATAACCTTGAATCCTAAAATTCGATTTCGTCCTAGAAGACTGAACTAAAACACAAACATTAAACCCCCAGAAAAATGTAAATAGTGTTTTTCTGCTTAGATTTTCTGTCCCATTTCTCAGATGCCAAACAGAAAGTAAAAGCTTGTATCTAAACCTTAACTACTTCAAACAGAGATGTAGTAAAAGCTTGAGAGATTGAAGCAGAGACATACCTTACCTGGATCTGAGTAAGCTCAGAGGAGGGGGAGAGAGAGAGAGAGAGAGAGAGAGAGAGCGAAGGCTTAGACTGTAGCAGTGAGAAAGAGGGAGGAAATTAATTAAATCAGCGGATTATTTGACCCGCTTATTATTCCGGTTTACGTATGCTTTGCAATTTGCATCTTCACTTTATCTTTTCTTTTCTTTTCTTTTTTGGTACTTGTCATTTTTGCTTTTCATTTTTTTTTTCTTCCTATTTTGCATAATTTCCAAAATGTAATTGTTTTTTTAAGGGGCAAATGTGGCATCCAATGCTCATTTTTAGTTACAGTCCACACAAGGGCGGAGCCAAGTACAAGGCTCCCCTTGGCTATAGTATAGGAAGAGTTTGGTTCTTCAAATTTAAAAATATTAATTTTTGGGTTAGTTTATAATTTTTAATTGTCATATTCCACTTAACAAATGAATTTTTTATATTAATAAAGTTGTTTTTAAGAATAATAAGAGCTAATAGATGTTAAATAAACTCATCACTTTAACCAATATTATATATAATAGTAATAAATTAAAACTTACATACCACAAATGGTTTCTTATTTTATTCACTTGAAAGCTTTGAAGGTTAGAAACCTAGAAAACATAGCATAAAATTCTTGCTTCAAAGTACTAGATTCAAGTTTTTACTATTATATAACTTTATGTAGGCAACATAAGATTAAAAATTTGATTTAGTAGTAATAATTTTAATTTAGCCCACCCACTGAATAATTTCTAACTACGCCATTGAGTCCACAATTGGGGTCCCACTCTTTCTAAATTATCCCCGAGCATTTTCTCATTTGGACCCAACTTTGAAAAAAGAAACTTCCACAACTTTCTCTTTTAACTAAATTTCCATACTTACAGTCTTCTATTTTTATTTATTTTCTTTTGGGAATGATATTATTTATTGGAAGAGTGAGTCATGCTTCATAATGTGTAAGTAATAATGTGGTTTAAATTCTTCTTTGATGAGAATTAAACTTATGACATTTCACTTAGAATCAATAGTCTCGAGATGAGACGATAGTTTTTATTATTTTTTGAAAAATAAGTTTGTTGTCAAGGCTATCACCTCATCCATTAATTACAAATGAAAAGATAAAAAAATTCATAGTCATGTAGGTATACAGTGCTACTCACCTAAAAGCATCTCCAAATGACTTTTATATATGCTTTTACTTTAGCTATACTAGCATTCATGCACGCACTCACACGCGCATGTAGAAGACATTTTTTTAATCACGATGTGCTACGCACGATTTACATGTTTTAAATGTATTTATTAATGTAGATGGAAATGAATAATAAATATATTTAATAAAAGCGGTCTTTTAACTAATCAAAGCATCTGAATCTATATTAATAAAAGCGGTCTTTCAAATTCCATCTACATTTTATTGAATTTACATTAAGATTAGAAAAAAATAATATTTAATAAACTAATTGCTAGCACATTGTGAGGCTAAGCCCACTCCCTCCCCTTAGTGTAGATAACATTGTTTGTTAAAAAAAAAAAAGAAGAAGATAATTTTACAACTAATTGAATCATATTATCATGCGCATTCGAGAAACTTTTTTATAACTGGCACTACGCACCTCTTAAGTGTTTAAAAATTGAGAAATAATATTTAATAAACAACCACGTGCAAAAGACATTTTTTTGAATCACAACGAGCTACGCACGACTTAGACATTTTAAATGTATTTACATGCATGAATTGCTTCAATATTTTTTTACTTCGTTATTTTCTTTTTTTATCATCGATGCTACGCATCTCTTAAGATGTTTTGAACACAACATTTATGATTTTTCTTATTTTTTTAATTATATTTTTCTTCCCCATCATGTGGGCACCATCAACTTTGTCATTTGTTTATTCTTTTATCTCCCCATTTATATTTATATTATATTTTATGATGACCAAATTACCAACTTACACTTGCATGATTTGATATACTATGTTGGGTTGGTTTTGAAATTTTTTTAGCTGAGGGGCAGTTTGGTCCAATTATTTTTGTCGAAACCGGTGACACCAAATTGAGCCTATGGCTTTATATATAGATTTAGCACCAAAAAATTTAGCTCAAAAGAGATTAACAGAAATTTTGATAATGCCCTTGTTTTGGAGGCTTAAGAGCATCTCATGTGAAGTCCTTAAATAGGGACATCCACCGTATAAAATGGGTGTAAAACAAATATAGAGACAAAGTCAATCTCTAATAGATCGGAAAGTAAGTCCCTAACGTATAGGATTTCACCGGATACATAGTATATGTCCTTACATATAGGGACAACCTTGAGTGGAAAACAGAGTTCACAATCTTGCTTGTAGCTTTTAATGCCTTTAATTTTAATGTTTTTAATAATTAAAAAAAAATGCACCTTACGTGAAAAACATGACCCACAATTTTAATTGAAGATTTTAAACTTTTAGTGCTTTTAATTTTAATGTTTTTAATTAATTAAAAAAGATTTACATAAACAAAAGAACGGTTTTGCCCCTTTTTCCAAGGCTTTAGATTTTTTGCCTCTTTGGGTGAAAATGACCTCAACCATCTGGGAAATCAAAATATACATGTTTTCTAAAATCTTCTGCAGGTGGTTTCACTTCTCCATCCTCCCCATGATGACAATCGTGTAAAATAGCATGGAAAAGACAATCATTGTCTCCAAGTACCCCTCTACGATATCGAGCATATCTACCATGTGTTCAACATGCGTAACACGAGATGCTAACATTAATATGGTATATACCATATTTTTTAGATAATCAATATTCAGTCGACTTTTTAAACAGTTAGGAATTTAGTTTAAGGACTAAGTGGGCATTAACCTCGTTTAGGACATTATTTCTATACCTTAAATTCTATAGACTTATTCATAGTATATAATCTCTATAATATAAAGCCAAAACTCATGAATGAATAAAACTTGCCATTTTTTAATTAATTAAAATGAAGTTGTTACATAATATTCAATATTACGGTCTTTTAGAGCACAACTCCAACAACAAATATACTTGCATGAAATAATGAAAATGAAGCATTGAGTTGGTACCAGTCCGGAGTTATTTTTTGCCCAAACCAATCTACAGACCGAAATGTATCAAAATCATTACCAAATTGTTCTGTATCAACTCGGTAGATAACTCAGTTTCGGTTCTAGTCACATCAGGGCCGTCTCTGAGATTTCGGGTGCCCTGTGAGAAATTTATAAAAGGGCCCATTTTTAAGATAGTTTTTTTTTTTTTTTTTTTTTGAAGTAGGATAATATATTGGTATTAGAAAATAATAACTTAAATCAAAACAACATTTAGGACGCATTGATTGTAAGTTTACAAATGTCATTAAATAAGTAAAAAGAGTTACAAACTTAACCTTCACTAAATAATAAATAGCAGTTCAATCTTAAGCAACCAAATAAAGGAAAAAAAAAACTTCGAAAACTCTAACTTTAAAGTTTCACTTGAATATATAGCATTATTATATAATAAAATTGAAAAGAAAATCATTTTTTAAGGTGTTGTTATCGGCATTTCTACTATTTCATTGTGCACTTCAAAAAGTACACTATAAGATTTTAAAGTACTAATAAAAGTATATTTTTAATATACAACAATATTACATATAAATATAAGATACCAAAATTTTTTGATAATAAAGATTTCGGGGGCATGTGCGATTGCACCTTTCGCTCCCTCTCAATGCCGCCTCTGAGTCACATACCGTAATTCAGTACCGTTCCCACCTGTAGGCATATGTAATGATCGTTAATGGATTGTCATTTCCGAATTGAAACTAGATGCAGTTTGAATCTAACACTTTGGATTACACTCTTCGCATCTCTGTCTTTGATTTGTAGGTTTCCTTGGACAATTCAAGGACCGTGCAAAGTCATGTTACCACTAGGACATTTTTAAAAGGCTGAGTTCTGACTTCAGAATGAGAATCCTCTTCGAATCCTCTTTTGTGAGGATTCCAGGAATCTTTTGATCACATTTGTTCATCGTAAATCGTGCGGTCAGTTTTTGTTGGGTACTGTTTATATTCAATTTTAAATAAAAAAAATTACAATAATTTCTGACCGTACGATATATAATGAACGGACGTAATTTGAGAATTCTCGAAATCCTCACAAAAAATAATCTGAAGAGAATCCTCATTCCTGGCTTTATATCATACTAGTTTACTAGTCCTCGTCACACACTCTCGTTTGTTAATGGGCCTTTCTTGTTTTTTGTTTTTGTTTTTTTTAAATATATTTGCTGGATTTATATTTTTTTAAAACTAAATGAAAAGACAAATAGAAAGAAAATGGGGTTACAATTACCACATTGAGATTCATCATTATTTTGTAAAATTCTTAAATGAAAAGAAAACTAAAATTTTGATTTTTTTTTTCTTTTTTAATATATGAGATCCCACCACACAACGATAACATACTAATAATGACCTTTCGTAAGAGTTCGAAGCTGAGTTTGTAACTCCAAATATTTACTTGCTTTTAATAGACCATTATGTCGGGTTAAATTTTGAACGTTTAGTCTTAAAAATAACTCTCTGTTTATTTTTTGGGTAAATCATTGAAGATAGGTTCAGTTTGGGTTTTTGGGCTTTGATCGCAATTCGAAGTTTCTAATTTTGTTTGCATTCCAATTCCAAGTCAAATTCGGGTTCTGCCTGTCCATGTAACCAAACAAACCCACTAGTGACAAATATTTTCGTACCAAACAAGAAACAAGCCATAAAAACTCAGAACCTGAAGTATAATCCTCCAACACACTCCAAACACTCCCCCTCTCTCCTCTCTCTCCTCTCTCCTCTGTTTTTCGTCTACCACAGTTCCTGATCTCTGAATTCTCCACCGCCATGGCTCACCAAGCCGAATCGTCCGACTCGTGAGTCAACTCGCCACCGTTAATTTTGTTTTACTCTACACAATTTTTATGTCGGAGTGTTTCCTTTCCGTTTTATTTGCGTAAATATTCAAATTCTGACTGGGGATTTGATTGTTTTGCAGGAAGAAGAAGGACTTCTCGACGGCAATTCTGGAGCGGAAGAAGTCGCCGAACCGTCTTGTCGTTGATGAGGCTGTAAACGATGATAACTCCGTCGTTTCAATGCATCCTGAAACCATGGAAAAGCTCCAGCTTTTCCGTGGCGACACCATCCTCATCAAGGTACTGTTTTTTTTTTTTCTTTTTCAATCTAATCAGAAAATAAAATTGAGGGTGGCTTGTCAAATAAATTGAAAGTTAAAATATCACGCTAGGGTTTTGTTGGGATGAGGTTTTAGGGAATTTTTTTGTTGTTGCATAATTTGTATGTTCTATGAAACAACTTAGTTTAGATTGTGAATTGAGGTTGAAATTGCAATTTTCGTTCGAACCCAGAATTGGGTTGCTATGTACTCATTGGTTTTGATGTTTAAGTTTCAGAATTAATAAAAGAAGGAAAGTTATTTTTGCCAATAAAAAAGAAGGAAAGTTATCACTTTTACTTATGGGGAACCTGTTAGGTACATGGCGTGATGATGAAATAGATATTTGTTACTGGGATTTTATCAACGAAGCAGACCCAAGTGTTTTCGTGTCCTACTTTATTTACTTTACATTGTGTTTTTATTTGCGGAGGTTTTGATTTACGTCTTGTGTTTATTTGATCATCTGTGATTGGGTTTTCAGGGGAAGAAACGAAAAGACACAATCTGCATTGCACTTGCTGATGACACCTGTGAAGAGCCAAGAATAAGGATGAACAAGGTTGTCAGGTCGAATTTAAGGGTTCGACTTGGGGATGTTGTGTCTGTACATCAATGCCCTGATGTTAAGTATGGGAAGCGTGTTCACATTCTGCCTATTGATGACTCTATAGAAGGAGTTACGGGAAATCTCTTTGATGCCTTTTTGAAACGTGAGTTGGTGACATCTTTGGTGGTCATTTGTTTTACTTCTAAAATATTTATCACTGTGGTTTACTTGTTACTTAGGTCCCATCCAAGACCTTCTACAATTTTTACTTTCCCAGGGTCACTGTGATGATTGTTGGTCTAGGAACATATTATTGTGCTTTTCTTGTTTGTTTTTATTTCTCTATGTAGCCTCTTTGTAAGTGTTTATGATACATCTACATTAATTTATTTGGATTGCTTCCTACTCCATTTTAACTGTTCATGCCATTTTGTTGAAAAATGTAAGTTTGATGCAGATGACTTGCACTACCTCAGCATGCTGTCTGCCATTTTGTATCGGATTAAATTTCTTTAGGTTTTTTCTTGAGACTTTGGACACTAAAACTTGGCTTGCTATATCCCTTTGTTTTGTTTGCAGCTTATTTCTTGGAAGCTTACCGCCCTGTGAGGAAAGGAGATCTGTTCCTTGTCAGAGGAGGAATGAGAAGTGTAGAGTTTAAGGTCATTGAAACTGACCCAGGAGAATATTGTGTGGTTGCCCCTGACACTGAGATCTTTTGTGAGGGGGAACCCGTGAGAAGGGAGGATGAGGAAAGGTTGGATGAAGTTGGTTATGATGATGTGGGTGGTGTTAGGAAGCAAATGGCTCAAATCCGTGAACTAGTAGAGCTGCCACTAAGGCATCCTCAACTTTTCAAATCAATTGGTGTGAAACCTCCGAAAGGAATTCTACTTTATGGACCCCCGGGTTCAGGAAAGACATTAATAGCCAGGGCTGTTGCCAATGAAACTGGTGCTTTTTTCTTTTGCATTAATGGGCCAGAGATTATGTCAAAATTGGCTGGAGAGAGTGAGAGCAATCTCAGAAAGGCATTTGAAGAAGCGGAGAAGAATGCCCCATCCATCATCTTTATTGATGAGCTTGATTCAATTGCTCCTAAGCGGGAGAAGACACATGGTGAGGTTGAAAGGCGGATTGTCTCTCAGCTCTTGACTCTGATGGATGGACTGAAATCTCGAGCCCATGTTATTGTTATTGGTGCTACAAATCGTCCAAACAGTATTGATGCGGCTTTGAGAAGGTTTGGTAGGTTTGATAGGGAGATAGACATTGGTGTTCCTGATGAAGTTGGGCGCCTTGAAGTTCTTCGCATACACACAAAGAACATGAAACTCTCTGATGATGTAAGTTGAACCTCTCCTTTCTTTACTAAGGTTTTTTATTAAGGTAAAACATTTGTTGTATCTGGAATACATTATGACTGCTTTGGTTCCCCAAATATAAACTAGATCTGGTTAAACAAGCTAGAAAAACCTTAAGTTATAATTATTAAAAGAAACTTCAAGTGTTACACTGAGCTTACTGAAGCATAGGTTTGATGGTCTATTATGTAAGTACGAAGTATCTGATTTTTGCTCAGAGCTGGCATGACTTTTTGGTCAAAGTTTCTCACTTAAAAATGCCAATTTGGTTTCCACTTCATTATATCCATATGGGTGTTCTAAATGATGTTTCCTGCTGTACAGGTTGATCTAGAGAGGATTTCCAAGGATACTCATGGGTATGTTGGTGCTGACCTTGCTGCTCTCTGCACTGAAGCTGCTCTGCAATGCATTAGGGAGAAGATGGACGTGATTGACTTGGAAGATGAATCCATTGATGCAGAGATACTGAATTCAATGGCGGTTACGAATGAGCACTTCCAAACTGCTCTTGGAACAAGCAATCCATCTGCTTTGCGTGAAACAGTGAGTAATTTTTTTGGTTTGGATCCCTTATAGTGTATATAATTGTTGTTTTATACTTTTGAGATATACAAGTCCTCTCTCTCTCTCTCCCCCTCTTTCCCCACTTTTAAATTTTATTTTTAAAGCTATGTACCAATTCTTTGATGTGTTGCAGGTTGTTGAAGTTCCTAATGTCAGTTGGGAGGATATTGGAGGCCTTGAGAATGTTAAGCGAGAGTTACAAGAGGTAATAATTTTTATTTGTTGCTATTATGTTTATATCTTGTAAATTCTTATGCTACTTAGTGTTTACAGCTAATCTTTCTAACTTCTGCCTTGTTTGCTTAAAAGACCGTTCAATATCCTGTTGAGCACCCGGAGAAGTTTGAGAAATTTGGCATGTCACCTTCTAAAGGGGTGCTGTTCTATGGGCCCCCAGGATGTGGGAAAACTCTTTTGGCCAAGGCAATTGCAAATGAATGTCAAGCTAACTTCATCAGTATTAAAGGCCCCGAACTTCTCACCATGTGGTTTGGTGAGAGTGAAGCCAATGTGCGAGAAATCTTTGACAAGGCTCGTGCATCTGCACCATGTGTCCTTTTCTTTGATGAGCTTGATTCCATTGCTACCCAGGTCTGTTTCCTCATTATTTAATTTAATATTCTGTCCACATAATTTTGCATAAATTAAAGCTATCTGAAGCATGAACTGAAAAGTTGGTTCTATTTGTCTATAAGTTTGAGTCACTGAAAGTTTTTGATTTCATAAAGTTAATTGGCTGATTAATATTAATTTACTTCTTGTCGCGATGTCTTTATTTGCACAGCAGTTTCCTTTTGGTTTGTTAGTCTTACTTCTTTTTACTTTTTACTGATTGTTGCAGAGGGGAAACAGTTCTGGGGATGCAGGTGGTGCTGGTGATCGTGTTCTTAACCAACTCCTGACTGAAATGGATGGCATGACAGCAAAAAAGACTGTTTTCATTATTGGGGCCACAAACCGACCTGATATTATTGACCCGGCACTTCTGCGCCCTGGCCGGCTTGACCAGTTGATCTACATTCCTCTTCCAGATGAAGAATCACGTTTCCAAATCTTTAAATCTTGCTTGAGAAGATCACCTATTTCAAAGGATGTGGATTTGAGAGCACTGGCCAGGTATACACAGGGCTTTAGTGGGGCTGATATCACCGAGATCTGCCAGCGGTCATGCAAGTATGCCATAAGAGAGAATATAGAAAAGGTACGTCCTCATTTGTCATTTTAGTTCTTCAAAGGTTTAATAAGTGTAGCTTCCCATTGATGCACGTTTAGGGTGGTAATGAATTTTGATAACGTAAATTTGCATGATTTCACCATCAAAAGAGGAATAAAAAAAAAAAAAGGGATTGCGTGTAGTCTTCGTTGGGCTTTAAAGATTTAGTGCAAACTTCAGTGTCGTGTGAGTTTAGGAAATTACAAATTTTGCTTATCCAAGTCAGTTCTGGAAATTGCAACCTCTGCTTGTTTGTTAATTTGGTTTGGTTTTCAAATCTGTGCATGTCTGATTTTGTTCTGCTCCTCTTGGGTTGTAGAGGGTAGGGAGCTTTATATGGCAATATTCTCTTTATGCAGACAGGGAATAACTTGAACGTGGTTCCATGTGCCAAAACGTGCAAATCTTTGTTGTTTGCATCCCGAAATTGTGGACCTTGTAGACTTGGCTTGATATTCACTGCATGTAGACATCGTAAAGTTAAGTTCTGCACAAGTTCTATATGTCATTAAAGTTTGGTGCGTTTGCAGGATATCGAGCGGGAGAGGAGGAGGGCAGAGAATCCAGATTCTATGGATGAGGACATTGACGATGAAGTGGCGGAGATTAAAGCTGCTCATTTTGAGGAGTCGATGAAATATGCTCGTAGGAGTGTCAGCGATGCTGATATACGCAAATACCAGGTCTTTGCTCAGACCTTGCAGCAGTCCAGGGGTTTCGGAACTGAGTTTAAGTTTACTGAAAATCCACAAACTGGGACGACCGGCTCTGATGCATTTGCAACTTCTGCCGCTGCTGCAGATGAAGATGATTTGTATAGTTAATATTATCATGTGCATGGTTCCGGAGGCGGTTCCGTCCGCGGATACGCCTTTTGTAGGCTCATGTTATCACCTTTGTGGAAGGCTTTCCTTTTCATGGTTATGACTCTCAAGTCTTTAATGTACTAAAGAGTTTGTGGGGTTTGTAGGATAACATGTTGTTTTTAAGTATATTGTGCTGTTAATCTTATTTGTATCAATCAACTGATGGATTGGAGAAGGCTAGTTACTTTGTTAATGAGATTTGTTCTCTTTAAATACCTACGTTGTTTGTATTGGACGAAAGCTGGTTAAGGTTGGCTGTTTGTGCTCCCTAATTTTACAGTGTTAGGTTTCCATGTCGTTTCTGAGGGGATGGTAAATGGAATATTTCTTTCTCATGTTTGGTAATGTTGGGAAAGTAACTAGAAAACTTCATTTTATGTCTCGTGTAGGAATTATAAACAAATTTACGTACGGCCGGTTTGATAATCATTTTGTTTATGAAGTAAGCCTGTAAACCATTTTTGTTTTTTGAATAAACGATGTTAGCTATAATAATATGGTTCAAATTTATCTTTAGCGAGAATCAAATTTAAGACCTCTCACTTACAAGTAAAGAGAAATACATCTAGATCGTAGTACTAAATAGCGAATGAAAACAAATTTGTTTTTGGTTTTGTTTTTTCCTTTGTCTTTATTACATTTTGCATCTTCCCCATTATCCTCTCACTCTTTCCATATGCCTTATCTCTAGTGTATTTCTCCTATGTTTCTAGCACAAAATGAAAACTACAAATTAAAAGTAAAAAACAAAGTAATTGACGAATAGACCATTAGATTTTTGATTTCATCTCTACATTATAGATCTGGCTACGATACATCCATATACTTAGTACAATCACCTATTTAACCGTTACATATGTCGTAATGAAATCCAACCACCATACCTAATTTCGCATGACATTTTAACTGTTTGTGGGGACATATTGGTCACAAAAATGTAATTAATGCTTACCTTGATTTTCACGGGAAAAGAAACTAACACCCAAATTGAATGGTGAGTTTGGTTTTTCCCTCTCATTTTTTAAAGGGAAGTGTTATTGACACTCCAAAAATTTTATTCTACACTCCTCATAAGTGTATTTTTCTTTCCCAATATAGAAAGTTTGAAGTGTAAAATGAGATTTTTGGAGTGCTAATAACAATTCCTTTTTTCAAAGGCAAGAAACATTTTCCCAAACATCGGAATGGAAGTGATTTTTCCAATCCCAACCCCTTTCCCGCCAACCAAACGCCTGGATTGATTGCAAATTGGATAAATGAGTTATGGACAAATGAAAACTTGATGAAACTCATATGTCGCGATCGCAAGGAGTGTAGTTATTTTGGTTGGTGAATTGCTCTGCACTTTTTAAGCTAGGCCAGGTTCTTACTGCCCTCAAGTTCCAATTTAAATTGGCCTCTATCTTCCTGTACTCTTCATATGAAATAAATTAGGTAAATAGCTAAAATAATTAATTACTTTTTCTTAAAAATTCATATGAAGTATAGTTGAAAATCAGAGTACCAAACGAACGAACAAACAAACTATGAAACTAAGAATATTATTAATGGAAAACAAACAAATAAGAATGCCGAGATGGTTATAAACGAAAGACGACGTAATGACTAAATTAATTTCTCAAACTAAATCACAAGCAATAATTATAGTGATCAAACCTAAAAAACCCTAATACGTAAAATATCAAAATTATTCAAATAATAAAACATCTAAGGAGACCAACAAGTATTTCCATTTGGTATTCCATGATTAAACTAGTCATGTGGGAGATTAGGGAGAGATGTATCTCAAAAGCAAAAGAAAGAATCACATTGGAGAAGCTTTGGTTAAAAAACTTCGTAAGTTGTTAACATATACATAAGACAAATATAACCATCACCTATGTGAAGAAAAACGGCACAAATTAAACTCATACAATGAAGTTTTGAGAAAAATAAATAAATCCACACTTCTCGCATTTTGTCATCATGACACAAAATTATATTTTAAACTCATAACTTTCTTCGTCCATCTCTTTTCAAAAATCATTGTATTCACCGATTATATTCTCACAACATACGATGTAGATCTACTATAAAATAGTAAGACCCACATGCATACTATGAGTGACAATGTTATGTGTATAACCGGCACATACAATGACACTTGTCCCCCATTCAATCCACCACGGATAAATGCCAAAATCATATACAAAGCATCCCTTGAATCCCTCTCCAAACTCTCCGTCATCAAGGTTTCTGGGAACTCTTAGCAGAAGAGCACCCCGAGCCAAGTGCGTGATAGTTCACAAACCGGCTAGGAGCCGAGGCATGCCTAAACCCTTTTGGCAAGCAGCCCTTCACTTCCCTCCCATGAAAAACTTGTTCCATGGGATTCAAGTCCCGAGGTTTCATACTCACATAGCGGTCTCCTCCTTCGGTGACGAGAGGCCTCACTATCGTGCTCGGAGCGCTAGACGGGATGTTTCTCGCAGCCATAGAGATGTCAAAATAAGAAAACAGGAGTAGGGAATGTAAGAGAAGTGCAATGCAAAGAATAGAGGTAGACATATCTGAAATATGTTCTTAGTTTTTTTGGTTCGTGAGGGTTTGAAGTATATAGAAGTTTGGAGGGTTTGAGAGGTTTATTTAAGGAGGGGGAATTGGAAAGGGGTTTTAAATAAGCTCGTGAGTAGCTGAACAATGCAGGAGGTTGCACAGCTCATTGTCATCGAGATATTAGTGTTGGGGTTGTGGTGGGTACATGCTTCTTTAGACAGTGGAGGAAGGAGGATGTCCGTGAGTTTTCTGTCATTGCACGCTTTGCACTCGGCTCCTTAATATCTTCCATTATTTCCCTCCAAAGTAACCTAATGCCCTCCCACCCAAAAACAAAATAAAAAGTGAAAAATTTTGATCGAGAGAGAGGTGCTAAGTGAAACTTCTTTTTAGTGAAAAGGAAACTTCATAGAAGCTCAATAACTTTTGTTCTTTTGTAATTTTGAGCATTATGAAAGATGAATATGAATTTAACAAAATAAGAGAATGAAAATGAATGTGAGATTAACTAACAATTTAGAAGGTGTGTCAAAATCAAATTATCATTGCATATAGTACTTAGGGTATAACATATGCCAGTAAGTTTGAGTCTTAATTCAAACTACATTAAAATGAGTTAGCTTGAAAGTGGTTGATAGTTTAGTTGGTTTAATTATAGCATTTTCCCTTACATCTCATCTGAGGACTCGAATTCAAATTTTCATCCCTCAATATTGTTTGTATAAAAACCACGAGCTGGTGACCCAGTGATAAAAAAGCAGATTACGAGGCTTCCTTAAAACTAAACTGGAGGTCTTGAGTTCGAAACTCGTTGCTGGTGTGGAAGTCGGAATTATGCCCAGGGGGAGGCTGAAATGCCTCCGTGAGTATTCCCGGCCCTTGGAAGGGGTCGATAACGTGGCTTACCACCAGTTGTCCCCCTTTTAGAAGAAAAAAAAAGTTTATATAAAGTGTTTATCTTCTAATGATTAAGAAGTTAAACAGTTTCAATTATGAAATTTGGAAAGTAAAAATGCGTTAATTCCAAGTTTGTGGATAAGATGGCACACCCGTGAGACGGAGAAATTTTTTTCAGCGTGCCAGGAACACCTCCAGTACACCAAGTGTCATAATACAAGTGGTCAGAAGTTTATTTATTTATTTATTTATTTTTTCAAGTATCCAGCAACTTGTATTATAACACTTGGTGTACTAGGCGTGTTCCTAGCACACTAATAATCTCTCTCCATGAGATGGGATGCAAGTAAGAGAAAATTTTTAACGAGAAATTTCAACCACTTGTATTATGATACTTGGTGTATCAAGTTTTGTTCCCAACACACTAAAAATTCTCTCCTCATTAACATCATCTACCCATAAGCAATCAATTATTAAATTGTACAAGGGTAGAGTTAGGGTTGAAAAATAGCCCAACTACTTCTTTGGTGAAGATAATTAGGACGTTTATCCACCACCATATTAAAATTGCCTCCCAACAAACAAAATGCTAATGCCTAAAATTTATATCAGATTTATGAAACAAGTGGGAAGAAATTAATGTATTTTATATCAGTAATAAATTAAGACATTAATGTAATTTATGAAAGAGAATTAATTTGCATGCTGCAATCATCCTTCATCGCAAATCTTTAGCATCATGTGTAACAACTTTTAATTGGACGCCCTATAGTCTCTATGGTAAAATGGCACTCCCTGAGGAAGTTGGGTGGGTTTGGTTTTGCTATTGTTGATCACAAAAGTTGGTTTGATAAGTGTAGATATCAGCAGCTACAATGCACATAAAATGTAAACATCTTAATGATACCAATACGGTAGGACGTACACTCATTCAGTGACAAATTAAAGCTAGGATTTATGTATTATTTGACATCTTTTCTTATCCTCAACTACAAAAGCTTTGACGATAAAATACTAAGTATGAAATGAGTTGTAAACTTGAACATCTAAATTTAAACCCCTACGATCCGTAAAGAACAGGATGAGGCTACGCATGCATGCATGCTGGCTGCTTGCAGATGAGGGCATGCAATCGCAAATAGTGCTGTGGAATGTTCCATGTTGCAGAAGTAGAGACATTTTTGAAATTTAAAAAGTATGAGATTCTTTTTGTTTTTGTTTTTTGTATTTTTGGGTTGAAAACAATCACACATGTCCCATGGTCATAATAACTGCGCAAGTACAAATATTAGATTTGAAGCACAACAAACATGAGGAACGTCGATACGTATTAATACGTTTGCCCATGGTAAGTGGCCTTGGATAGTTTCTCTACCAACAAATGGATCAGACTTAAAAGGAAAATATAAAGATTTGTACATGCTATAACTCTCTATCAAATTTTGAAAATTAAAACTTTTTCGATGAGTAATTCAAGTCTCAGTTAAAAAAAAAAAAATGATATAAGTAAAACTGATTTTAAACTCTTCATAATTAATTTTAGTTTTCAGTTTTTTCTCTTACAATATTTTAGGTCACATGCATGACACTCTAGTTCTAAAATTTGACATATATAATCTTCTGAATTAGACTGAACCGCTTGACTCTTGTTGATTGCAAACCCGTTTGAGGCCTCGAATCCTTCATAACAATGCTACATATATACTGTGTATCACATTCACATACACTTTCATTATGACCTCAAATTCATAATTAGAACCCTAACAAAATTTCATATTTGAATAGTTACCATTTTTTTGTTAAAATCAAAACTAAAAAGTAGAAACTTAAATTAAAATTTTAATATTGAAATAATTAGAATAGGAATCCTTGATGTATGATGGAGTCACAAATGTCCCATCTTCACCAGTTTCCTACCACAAATAAATGCACATTTTGAGATCCAAAAAGAAAATGGCATTTCTGAAATTGTTTGCAAAACGGGTGTTATAAAGACCAGACCCAGTAGCCAAGATAAGGTAGGATAACGGAACTACAATCTTACTCCTAGAAGCCTGGTGTCTTGCCTTACTCACTCGGAGGAGCAGTAAATGATGGAGTTAGTTGTGCACCAAATATCATTTTCTTCCCTTCCTAGGAGTATGATATCCCAATCTTTATTAATTTCAACTATCAAACCTTCATACTTCTAAGCTTTATGTATGTATTTATTGTGCACTTGCATATCTTCTTGTTTTTATGCATGTGCTCATCATGGATGCAAATTTTCACCGTCTTCTTCTTTGATGAAAATGCACCTGCAAAATAATAACACCTAAGATTAAGGCCAAAAACCTCATGGGCCCATGATGAATTTTTTGGGGGGGGGGGGTCTTGGCCGAAGAATCTCCGATGCCAAAGTTTGAATTTGAGAAAGTGATGAGAGAGATTTGAATAAATACCATTTTGATCACCTTTGACTCTTCCTTGATTGAGCCGTTGTTGTCTGTTGCATGTGCGTGGGAATCCCGGTGTGCCTTGATGGTAATTTTGTCATTTTTACCCAAAAGTCAACATGTCACCTCCATAATTTTCTTGATTATTTTTGGTTCCACAAATGCCCCACACTTGTTGGGCTGCTCGCAGGAAAAGGGCTGTGTAAAGATCTTCCCTTACTTTAGGAAACAAGTAGAGATCTTCCATTGCTTTAGCAAACATGTAAAGATCTTCCCTTGCTTTAGGAAACATAATATTGTTTCCTATTTTGATGTAGATTCCCACATTAATTGGAAATTAGATCTTTCAAGGAAAGGGAAATAAATTACTTCTAAAGTCTATTTAAGTCTACCTTAAGTAGATGATTAAATCAACTTTAGAAAACATTTTATTCTACCCTATAAGAAAGAGAAAGCTAGAGGATATTTGTTCCCCCTCCTCTAGCAATCTTCTACACTTACCTGTGCAAAGGACTGTCTTTCATTGCTTTCTTCGTCTTCATGTTGCACGAAGGTAAGAAAAAATTAATTCTCCTTGTCTTCTTAATTTTTGGGAGCCTCAGGGCTTAAAATTTGGCTGGACGGGGTCGAGAATGTGTCAAAAAGTGGCTTAGAGAGGCCATGGCACTGTTGCCATGGGTGGCGTGGTGCAGCGGTGGCTCAGCTTGGGCCGAGGGCTAGAGGTGTGAGCCTAGGGCTCGGCGCATGGTTGGCTTGGGCCAAGGCGCTGGAGCACTTGGGTTTAGCCCGTTGTGCTAGGGCTTGTGTAGGAGAGAGGAAGGGAGGCTCGGGCTTCCTTCTTAGGCTGCCTTACGGAAGGCTGGGCTCCGACTTGTGCTGGTGTGATGGATTGGGCCGAGGAGGCACATGCCTCATTTTTTTTTTTTTTTTGATGGGCTCAAGCTCGTGTGCGAGAGAAAAGAGAGAGGGAGGTGCCGGGGCGCTAGGCCCCCTCCATTTGGATTGGGCCGCAAGGCCATTAAGCCGAGAATGGGAGATCCAGGTCGTGGGGCTTAGCATGGCTGCCCATCAGTTATAGGCCGTGGGGCCTGGCACATTTTTTTTTTTTTTTTGTGCAGTCGTTTAATGATTCTTTTTTTGCGTATTTGTAGAATTTCCTCAAGCATGTCTTCTTCAAGCCACAAGAGTGATGATGATGTGCCGCTATTGTATCATTAAGGTGGGTCTTTGAGTAAGGTGGGTTACTTTAAGGCTACTTACTTCAAAATTAGCTCCGATGACTCGTTTAGAGACTTTCTTGAGGCATACAGGCTCAGAGAGCCATCAAGTTTTACCCCTACTACTTTGTGTTGGGATTTACTTTTTCCATGCTGAGTTTCTTCCAAGAAGTTCTTTGCTCCATGAAGTGCGCCCCTGTTCAATGTCCTTTAAATATGGTTTATATGATGGTGTGGTTCTTCTATCTAAGCCAATTCTTCGACTTGGATTTGATTGTCAACGAATTTTGGTACTTTTTTGACATAGGCCACATTGAAGGAGTTGGGCAGCTGCGATCCCGCCATAGGCTTTTCGATCATTCAAGCAAAGGAGATCATGAATGAGCCAATGAGACTTTGGAGATAAGTGGAGAATGAGAGTCAGATTTTTCCCTTGAGCTGCATGTTTTGACGATTTTCATCACCGGTAAGTAGGCTACTTAGTCTCTAGGCTGCTTTGTACTTTTGCTGAGATGCTCTCTGATTTATTGATTGTCCTCATTTGCTTATGTAAATTCGGAATTCAGTTTAACTTCTAAGACTTCTCCAAATATGAAGAAGGTGTATATCGCTTTGGGTATCTTTATTGTGTACTGTGATTGGGGTCAGTTGGTTAGTCATCTTCGTTGGGAGAAAGATGGGATGCACCCGAGAAAAGGAGATAAAGTGAATCAAGGTGGAGGCATTATCTCGTTCGATCGTCGCCATAGAGCCTGTTGTGAATGAAGGTCAGAAAAAGAGATATTCCCCGCCTACTCAAGAAATGCCTGATGCGACAAACCGAAGACTTCATCCGCTACTTGTGAAGGTTCGCGTGCTGCCCCTAGGCTTATGATTGACACAACTTCTTCCAAATGGAAGAAAGATGAGGCTGCTAGATCTGAGCTAGTGACGCTTGCCATGCCAATGATAGCTAGTTCAATTGCTGATAGGATTGCTCAGCGTAAAGGTTCTGTCGTGCCTCTAGTGTCGAAACCAGTGCCAAGATGTTTGCTAGGAGCTAAGTTCTGGTTCATTTTTGGAGAGGCTCACTACCATGAAGAGTGATAAGGTGGACTCTGCTGCTAAAGTGGCGCCAATGCCTACTCCTTTTGGTATTGAGATCGATTTATCTACTGAGAAAAATGAGACTGCTTGCGTGGGCAGTTGTGAGAAATCCACCAAGCCTGTTTCTAGGGAGGCTGCAGAGATTGGTGCGCTCTTGAAACCAAATATGCTTGAAGATATAGACACGTGTGCCAAGCTTGTTGATGGCATTATAGGAGTTGTTTGCCTAAGTTTCTTTGCGAAGCATATGATTGAGTATACGAGAACTACTCTACTTGTTATGATACAGAAGATGATTATTTTGGTAACCGAGCTTGTGCTCGCAAATGCTATGACAGCTGAGCTTATTCCTTTGCCGAGAAGATCAAGAAGTTGGAGTCTAAGCTCGCCACTTTAAAGGGGTCTAATATCTCTGTCCCTACTTCTCTGCAACATGATATCACTCCCCAAGAGATTCTTGTCTTGAAAACCTTGACGCGATCCAAGTTAAGTATGAAGGTGCAAAGAAGGAGACCAGATGTTACATACCTCAGATTCAAGATCTTGAGCGTGCCATTTCTAAGCTTCATTTCGCTGCTTACGCAAAGGATGAAGAGTTGATTGCTGCTTATAACCAAGTGATCCACTTCAAGAAGATCGTTGATAGGGTCGAACTCCAAGTGTTATAACTCCAATGTGCGCTGAAGATCTACGAGAGTCTGAAGAAGGAAATAGATAATCTGCAGCACGTCTGTGTTGGTATACTGGAGGAGAACGAGCAGCTAAAAGGTTAGAAGGCTAGGCTTGAGGCTTCGCTTGCTTAGAGTTAGGCTGATTTCTAGAAGTTGGGTTATGTAGATCATCTCTTTGGTAGACCGTCTGACTTTGAGTTTACTGGGAAAAACTTCGAGACTTTCTTTATTTCTTTGAAAAACTTGCTTGCCTTTATTTTTGAGGCCTCAATTGGTGAAATAGTTGGAGAAGTTGGTGCCCAGGCTAGAGCAGCCAGGGGTGAAGCACCGGATGATGCTGCTGCTAAAGGTGTGGCACGGTCGAGTAGTCGTGGGATGTCCAAGCTGCTGAAGAGTAGTCTTCTAAGTAGCCTTTAGGATTTTCTTTGTTTTCCTTGTTACTTTTGTTTTGCTTAAACTTCTTTGGCCTTTGTTATTTGTTTATCAATTTTGCTAGAAAATTTAATAAACTTGCTTCCTTCGCTTTTCTCCATCTTCGCTTCTTTTGTTTACGCCCAACCTTTGACTTTTAGGCCAGCGGCATACATGCTACTTTTCTATAAGCAGACATGCCCGTGTAGCCTATGCAACTGTAGGTGTTGGTGTAGAATTTTTGTAAGGTTGTTAACCATAGGGTCAGCAGTCGGATGCCTTACTTACAGAAGCAAACGAGTACGCATGACCACTAGGCTAGTTAACCTTGGCTTTCTTCAATCCTTTGAGCTACGTGGCCTGCATCACAACATACTAAAGATTTTTGGGTCATGAAATTCGCTAACCTTTTGTATCAAAAGTATGTGGTTGTATGGAATTTCGTAGGCAAAGGTCCGAGAGAACTTCTTCTTCTTTATGTAACCAATTCCATGGGTCGCATAACAAGTATCACAACACTTTACGAATTAGTGTAGACCTTAAATGATCATTCCACGCTTGGCAGAGGTGAAGCTTATCGACTGCGTAACATGTCGGCAGTGGATATAGTTTCGCATATGCGCACTAACTTGTTTAACCTTTCACAAAAATGTGTGATTATGGAAGTTTAGCGCGACTTACTGCTCGAAAGGCAAGCTTTAGGCAGTCTTCCGGAAATCGTAGGCTACTTTAGTGCACTCGATAGCAGTTTTAGGGCTCCAGGACAACCGTCCGTAGAGCATACTACATAATGTGTTTCCCCCATCTCTGAGGCCCAGTTCCCTGCGGATTAGGCCAAGAGACCCAAAATCCTTCAGATAGCTAAGCCTTGAAAAAGACCATTGTGGCTACTTCCAGGAATCTCGACGCAAGCCATCGTGCACCTAGTTACACTAGGGTAGCTCGACTCATCTATGTTTGGATATTCGGAGTGTAAAGTTTATCTTCTTGCATTAAAGAGCAGACCCATGTGGGTGTTAGGGAATTGGTTTACTCTCTCACACTGGAGAACATGGTTGGTCCCCAGGGGGGGTGCAATTTTTGCGATAAGTCTCTAAGAAAGGTGCGATCTTCTTTTGAAGTGCAGAAATGATCAGTTATTGTAAGTATGCAGCTGAGCTAGGTTGTAAATTATTTCTGAATTCTTCATTGAAAAACGAGTGAAAAGAACGAAAACTTAGCTGTAAGGTAGAAACTACATAACGACTAGATAATCCTCAGCTTGAGAGGTGGTACTCGTCGAGCCGCTTGAGTCTTCGGGCTTTGATGTAGTGGGAGGTCACACATAGTACTCGTTCAGATTATAAGTTTTCCATTGCTTTTCGATCTCTTTGTCATTCATGGTGGTGAGGGTGTAACTACCTTTACCGCCTACTCTACTGATCTTGTACAGACCTTCCCATATGGAATCCATCTTTTTAGAGCCTTCTCTGTGGGCAGTGATGAAGGATTTTCTTAGGACTAGATCTCCATGCTAGAACTACTAGATTTTGGCCCTTTTGTTGTAGTTGAAGATGAGCTGTTACTGGTAGGCTGCGATACAGGTGATGACCTTATCGTGTTTCTCTTCTGCCGGATCTAAGTTCGTGACCATCTCCTTTTTGTTCTGCTCGATGCTTGGTAGTAGAGTATTGATACTTGGTATGATGATATTGGGATGAATGATTATTTTTGAACTAAATGCCAAAGAGAAAGGAGTATCACCGGTTGCTCGTCGTTTGGTGGTGCAATATACTCATAGACATTCGAGGAGTTCGTCTAGCCATTTTCCCTTCTTGTTGGAGAGGGATTTCTTGATGCAGTCGAGAATCATCTTGTTGGATGCTTCGGCCTGATCATTGCCTTGGGGATATTATAGTGTTGACATGTGCTGCTGGATGAACGACCAAGAACTCGTCTGGTGGTGTAGTTCGCTAACAGGCAATGCTTGTACCGGCTTGTAGCATTTGCAGCGGTCGCACTTTTGTACTAACTTCTTAGAGTCTTGATTCATAGTAAGCCATTTGTAGCCTATGTTACGAGCCTTTTGTGCCAAGGATCGACTTCCAGAGTGATTCCTACAAACGCCTTCGTCGATTGAACTTAAACCTTTAGGTCGTCGGGAGGCGTTAGGTACTGGAGATGTGGTCCGGTGTAGGATCTTAAGAAGAGAAAACTGTTCCACATGTAGTAGCATGCTGCATTTGTTTGGAGTTTTCTAGACTCCAATCTTTCCATAGGGAGTATGCCATTAACTAGGTAGTCTATAATGGAATCTTGCCAGTTTGAAATTGTACTAACCTGTGACACCTCGGCTGCTCGCTCAGACTCTATGCTTGGCTTGTCTAGATACTTCACCAGAATAACGCTTCGAGCTGCTTTCGTACCTTTTCTAGGTATTGTGTCATCTTTGGATGCTTTGCCATGTACTCCCCAGTAGTCTGGCTAGTGATTAGCTAGGAATCAAAATGAATTACAAACTTTTTCACCGCCAAGTCTTTCGCCATTCGGAGGCTTGCTAGAAGGGCTTCGTAGTTTGCTTTGTTGTTAGATCCTTTAAAGCTTAGAGTGATTGCCTGCTCGAGCATCGAACTGTCTGGAGTGACAAAGACCACGCATGCTCCCGAGCCATTGTAGTTGGATACACCGTTGATGTGTAATTTCCAAAGTCTTCATTGGGTGAAGCAGGCGTGGTTAGGGTATTCTTGGTTACCTTTGGGACGTCGTTGAGTCGCTTTGTTGCGTTGCCTAGGCTAGGCGTGAATTCTGCTATGAAGTTCACCAATGCTTGGGCCTTTATCATCGTAGGGAGTTGAAAAACTAAGCCGTATTGGCCAAGTTCCAACACCCACTTCATTACTCGTTAAGAAGCATCCGGACCATTTAGGATTGATCGTAGAGGATACAAAGTCATGATGATGACTGTACGAGCTTGAAAATATGGTTTGAGCGTCCGAGCCGCAACAATTAGCACCAAAGTCAATTTCTCGATCTTCAGATATCTGGTTTCCGTATCGAGAAGAGCTTTAGAAGTGTAAAATACCAGTAGTTGGGCCCCAGTTCCTCTCGTATGAGGGCAGAGCTTACTGCTATTTCTGAGACTGCCTGGTAGATGTATAAGTCATTTGTTGCTTCTGGCTTGGATAGTAAGAGAGGTGATGTGAGATACTTCTTTAGGTCTTGGAAAGCTCATTCGCACTCATCATCCCATTTGTCTCGTTATGCCCTCTTGATTGCTTTGAAAAAAGGCTTGCATCGATCGGTGGACCGCGTGAGGTAGCGGTTGAGCGCGGCTGCTCCTCTGGTCAAGTTTTGGATCTCCTTCAAGGTAGTTGAAGACTTCATCTCTAGGATTGCTTGGATCTGCTTAGGATATGCTTCAATTCCTCGTTGGGTTACTAGATACCCTAAGAATTTTCCTGAAGATACTCTGAATGTGCATTTGGCGGGATTGAGCTTTATCTTGTACTTTTTAAGGATGTCGAAAGTTTCCACCAAATTGCTGATGTGGTCTGCTGGCTGTTTTCCCTTCACCATAATGTCATCGACGTAGACCTCCATGGTTACTCCAGTTTGCTTCTTGAACATCGTGTTTACCAGTTGTCGGTAAGTGGCTTTCGCGTTTTTGAGGCCAAAAGGCATGACCTTATAACAATAGGTTTATCGCTCGATCACGAATGCAGTTTTCTCCTTGTCGGGCTCGTATATAACTATTTGGTTGTAGCCAGATTATGCGTATAAGAAACTAAGCAGCTGGTTCCCGAAAGTTGAATCTACTAGTAGATTAATTTGGGGAACTGGATAAGGATCATTTGGGCATGCTTTGTTAAGGTTGGTGTAATTTACGCAAACCATCCATTTGCCATTCTCTTTTTTCTTTACTAGCATGACGTTGGCAAGCCATACTGAGTGTGCTACCTTTTATATAGATCGCCACTCGTTCGGGTGCGAAATATTTTCTCTTTTGGATCACTGATTTAGCAATAGGGTCAATGTGTAGCTTGTGACAAGGTATCTTGGGTTCGATGTCAGGCATGTCAGAATATGACCATGCAAAGACGTCACAATTTTCTTTGAGGAAAGCCGTAAGTTCCTTTTTTTCTTTCGGGCTCAAGCGTAAGCCGATTTTAGTAGTCTTATCTGGCTACTGGGGATCAAGAATGATGTGCTTGGCATTCTCTTCGGGATTCCATCCCATTTCGTTTGCTGGCACATTGATTTAGACATCATCTTCTTGATCCGACTGCTGTAATTGCTATTTGGTAGCTTTATCGTCCCCTTGGACCTCGGTAGTTTCTACGGGGGTAAAGGTATTCTTTTGTGACTCCTTCATTACTTGCACAGTGCATCGTTGAGATATGGCTTGGTCAGAGTTGATTTCTCGTACTCCTGGATGCGAAATTAGATTTTTTGATACTTAACGGAGGTTACAACTTCAAACTTTATTAGCCAAGGTTTCCCTAGAATCCCATTATAGGGAAACGAGTCGCTTATTATCGTGAACATTTACTTTGAGACAACTGGCGGTGTTCTCAAGTCAAGTGTAATGTTGCTGATGGCAGTAGAGGTATGTCTGTTAAATTCGTTGAGTACCTCCACTCGATGTATGATTGTGCTTTCTAGGTCAATCTTCTGAATTACTGGGAGCTGAAGTAGGTTGACCGCATTTCCATTGTCAACCATCATTCTATCGACTATAGCATGGACTAGTTGGATAGATACCACTAGTGCATCGTGTGGGAAATCGACGCCTTCGGAATCCTGCTTGGTGAGGCCAACGATGGGTCCAGGTTGGGTGTTGACTACCTGGACCTGTGAGACTAGTAAAGACTGCTGGATCATCTTCTTCTTGGAGTTGTTCGTAGCCCCCAAGTGCTCAGATTCAGCAAAAATGCCATTGATTAGAATCGTCTTGGTTAGCGGTTTCTTCGTCGGCGTCTGCGTTCCTTCTAGGCTGCGCAACTAGCTTGTCTAAGTATCTGTCGACCTTGTCTTCTTTCATGAGCTTCTCAAGGTAATTCTTCCAAGTGTAGTAGTAGTAAGTTGTGTGACCGAGACCTTGATGGAATGCGCATTACTTGGTGTGGTTAAACTTGGAAGTATCTCCTTTTGATTGTTTCGGTAGCTTGAACCAAGGTTTGCTCTTGATGTCTCAGAGGATTTGGTGGATCAGGATCGAGAACTTAGAGTAGTTATTGAGTGTCTATCCTTATTTAGTCGTGGATCAATCCCTATGCTTAGCCTCATGCCTGCTTTTGTTGTTGTACTACTTCTTGTCCTATTTCTTGTGAGCTATTGCCGATTCTCTTCAAGGCTGCCTGGGTGCCTTGGTTACTCACCAAGCCTCGTCCCAAAGTGCATGCTTCTTTGCCAAAGCGAAAGAGTCTGCCAAAGTTAGATCTTCTTTCATGATCAATTCACCAAACAGTGAGTGGTCTGCTGGGAGTCCTTTTTGGAAGGCTGCACTAGCTATCGAGTTGTCGCATCCGACTATCTTTGCCTTCTCTGCTTTGAACCTCTTCACATAGTCACGGAGCGATTCTTTTGGGTTCTTCTTGACGTTGAATAAATGATCGGACTTCTTATTGACTGAGCGATTCTTTTCAAGGCTGCCTACTTCGATGTGAAGTGGAGGATGTTCAATGCTGGCCTAGCTGCAAATGAACACTTTGCTTGAAAGGTTGTTTATGTTGATTATTGGATTGTGGCCCCAACCGTGAATGTATGTTTGTCCGTGGGCCTAGCCAAGAATGCACGCTCATCTGCGTGCTAAGACAAAAGTATACGCTATCTTGGGCCCCTATCGGGGGTGTACACTGCCTGAACTCTTGGTCTGTGGCTTGTCGAGGGGCTGTTTACCGGAACGCTATTGGAGGTTCATCGTCTGCTCTTGTCCTACTTTGGCACACCTTATCTAGGGCACGTTGCATCTTAGTACGCTACAAGAGCTGGTTAACCAAGGTTGTCTGCTATGTGAGGATGTTTGTTAGCTCTATGACTTGTCGAGACAAGTGTTGCTCTCCATTTGGGTTAGAAAACTTGGACATTATGCGTAGTGAAGGTGTAATGGACCCCGAGCACGAGTTTTGAGTTGGGATATGTCAAATTTGCAGAGAAATGGGGTGAAAATATCCCTGGGTCAGTCGTCGGTCCAGAAATCTGAAGTCGAGACGGTTGAACCGGTCTTGGACCGGTTTAGACTGCTTAGAAGGCCATGAAAGTGGGCTGCTCCACGTACGGCGTTTGTGGGTGTTAGACTTGGGCTCGGTTCGGAAGCGTGTTGTGTTAGCGCCGGGCCGCCACTCGAGTCGACTCACCTTGGGCTCGGGCCCGCTGGTCTTGGGCTCAGCCTTGGAGAGCACTGGGCTCTCGCTGGCCTTGGGCTCGCGAGGTCTGGGCTGCTCCAATTGCTGCAGCTGCTTGGCTTTGTTGAATCTAGGTTGGCTGCCTTGTGGCACGGCTTGCGCCTGCTGCTGTGAGGTGGCTTTCTCACAGTGGGCAATGGGCTTGCTGAAAGTTGCTGTCGTGGTTGCTATCATGGTGGCTACCACGATGGTGCCTCGTGGGGGTAGTGCCGCTCTATTCGTCATTGCATTGAGCCTCGTGGATCGCCGTGGTCCAAATCCTTGAACGTAGGAAGCTTCATTTGTTATGGTTTCTGAATTTCTAGTCATTGTACTTTTCTTTTGTGTTTATTCAAAACATTCTAGGAACAAGAACGTATGAACTAAAAATGAGCAAGAAACAAGAAACGTTGAATGCGAGAGTCTTCTTTGAGCGTGTGAATCAAGCCTCTCAATGAAAGCACCAATTTGTGAATGCAAATTTCTGTCATCTTTTCCTTTGATGAAAATGCACCTGCAAAATAATAACACCTAAGATTAAGGCCAAAAGCTTCAGGTGCCCACGATTAATGGGGGGCTTTGGTCAAAGAATCTCCTATGCCAAAATTAGAATTTAAGAGAAAATGTGTTTGAGAATTTTTGGGAGAGAATGAACTTAGCATTTTAGTAGGAAAAGTGGTCTATTTATAGGGGTATGGCCGGCCCTATTTGGAGAATAGGGTCCGGACACTTCTAGTGGAATTAGGGATTTAATTGCAAGATATTATGTAGTAATATCTTGCAATTAATCTAGGCGATCAATCCTAATTCAAATAGGAGAGTTACCTTTTGAGGTGGGGATTGGATGAGAAGTGATGATAGAGATTTGACTAAGTACCATTTTGATCACCTTTGACTCTTCCTTGATTGAGCTGTTATTGTCCGTTGCATGCGCGTAGGAATCCCGGTGTGCCTTGAGAGTAATTTCATCATTTTTTCCCAAATGTCCACGTGTCGCCTCTATAATTTTCTTGATTATTTTTGGTTCCACATTCATTATATAGAAAGTGAAGTTGTTGATCATTGATTGTATTGTAGAATTTTAATCTTGGCATGGATGGTTGATAAGGAACCGGCATACCTAGGTTAGATTAGTTGGCCAGGGTAGTGTGCTCGCCCTCATGTAGATCAACATAGTTTAGAATACCGCATTGTTAAAAAAGAAAAAGATGGTAAGCAAGCATTATAGAAATGAGAAAAATGAGATAATTCATGAATGGAGAATGTCCACAAACTTGAATTACTACATACACATCGATCAAATGAATTGAGTTCATTCAATAGCACTAAGCATAGGCACTGATTGATATTGACCTTAGCTTCGAAAAAACTCGAAGGAGATACCTGAAAGCTTTCTCCCTCAAGATTAACTGAGCTTTCTTCAGCCATTACATAAGCTTGAAAAAGAACAGCAGAAACAAAATTGGCAAACACAGGTCAAAGGGTGACACTGCTCTGATACCATGTAGATTTTTAGTTCCAAAGTATTTCTATTTCATGAAAAGTTCTGAATGTACAAGACAATATATGTAGGCAAAGAAAGTAATGATTATAGGCAACTATCTTTTCATGAATCAAGGAAAAGAAAAGAAATGGTGGCCGGCAAGGAAAAGAGAAAGCTGGTGTGAAACAAGGAAAAGAGAGAGCCTTGAAACAAAGCAAAGAGAAATGGTGGTCGACAAGGAAAAAAAGAAAGGAAAACTAATGATAAGACTTGAAAATTTTAAGTTTTAACGAAAATTACAAAATAAAAGGTAAAATGAATAGTATCATAAATGACTTTTTAGTGTAAAAATGTGGTTTTTCGTTAAAGTGAACAATACCGGAAGCTTTCATTAAAGTTCCCAAAAAAGAAAGCTGATTGATTGGAGAAAATTTTCATTGTGATTGAAACACAGGGGTACATTATGTATTTTTATATAAGTTGTGAGAAATTTTATTTTTTAAGTTATTAAATTTTAACACACATATTCCACAATTTGTATAATAACATGTGATGTACCAACGTGTGTATCGGTCATGAAAAATTTCTAGGACTGGTTGCCTGGTTCCAACGAGAAAGCTGACTGGTTCGAACACAAACAAACCCACTAATGAAGTATAATCCTCTTAACACACTCCATAAAAACTCAGAACCTGAAGTATAATCCTCTAACACACTCCAAACACTCCCTCTCTCTCTCTCTCCTCTCTCTCCTCTTTCTGTTCTTCGTTTACCACAGTTTCTGATCTCTGAAATGATCCACCGCCATGGCTCACCAAGCCGAATCGTCCCACTGGTGAGTCAACTCGCCACCATTAATTTTGTGTTACTTTTCACAATTTTTATATGTCGGAGTGTTTCCTTTCCGTTTTATTTGCATAAATATTTAAATTCTGACTGGGGATTTGATTGTTTTGCAGGAAGAAGGAGGACTTGTGGACGGCAATTCTGGAGCGGAAGAAGTCGCCGAACCGTCTCGTCGTTGATGAGGCCGTAAACGACGATAACTCCATCGTTGCAATGCATCCCGAAACCATGGAAAAGCTACAGCTTCACCGTGGCGACACCATCCTCATCAAGGTACGCTTATTTATTTTATTTATTTATTTATTTTTCGAATCTAATGAGAAGATAAAATTTAGGGTAGCTTGTCAAATAAATTGAAAGTTAAAATATCACGCTACGGTTTTGTTGGGATAAGGTTTTAGGGAAATTTTTTGTTGTTGCATAATTTGTATGTTCTATGAAACAACTTCATTTAGATTGAGAATTGGGGTTGAATCGCAAATTTAGTTCGAACCCAGAATTGGGTTGCTTTGTACTCATTGGTGTGGAAGCTTAAGTTTGAGAATTAATAAAAGAAGGAAAGTGATCACTTTTACTTTAGCGGAACCTGTTAGGTACATGGCATTGTCATGTAATAGATATTCGTTAATTGGATTTTGTCAACGAACTAGATCCAAGTGTTTCCACGTCTTACTTTATTTGTATGACATTGTGTTTTTTTAATTTGCGGAGGTTTTGATTTACGGCTCATGTGTTTATTTAATTATCTATGATTGGGTTTTCAGGGGAAGAAACGAAAAGACACAATCTGCATTGCACTTGCTGATGACACCTGTGAAGAGCCAAGAATCAGGATGAACAAGGTTGTCAGGTCGAATTTAAGGGTTCGACTTGGGGATGTTGTGTCTGTACATCAATGCCCTGATGTCAAGTATGGGAAGAGTGTTCACATTCTGCCTATTGATGACTCTATAGGAGTTACGGGAAATCTCTTTGATGCCTTTTTGAAACGTGAGTTGGTGACACCTTTGGTGGTCATTTGTTTTACTTCTAAAATATTTATCACTGTGGTTTACTTGTTACTTAGGCCCCATCCAAGACCTCCTACAATTTTTACTTTCCCTGGGTCACTGTGGTGATTTTTGGTCTAGGAACATATTATTGTGCTTTGCTCGTTTGTTTTTATTTCTCTATGTAGCCTCTTTGTAAGTGTTTATGATACATCTACATTAATTTATTTGGATTTCTTCCTACTCCGTTTTAACTGTTCATGCCATTTAGTTGAAAAATATAAGTTTGATGCAGATGCTTTGCACTTCCTCAGCATACTGTCTGCTATTTTGTATCGGATTAAATTTCTTTAGTTTTTTTTTTTCTTGAGGCTTGGACACTAAAACTTGGCTTGATATATCCCTTTGTTTTGTTTGTAGCCTATTTCTTGGAAGCTTACCGCCCTGTGAGGAAAGGAGATCTGTTCCTTGTTAGAGGAAGAATGAGAAGTGTAGAGTTTAAGGTCATTGAAACTGACCCAGGGGAATATTGTGTGGTTGCCCCTGACACTGAGATCTTCTGTGAGGGGAAACCTGTGAGAAGGGAGGATGAGGAAAGGTTGGATGAAGTTTGTTATGATGACGTGGGTGGTGTTAGGAAGCAAATAGCTCAAATCCTCAGTTGCGTTCTTCTCGAGCCTACTGTTTTTCCTGAAGAGGTTCTTTCTCTTGAGGAGCGAGCTTCAGTTGAAGAATGGGCATCGTGGCATGACGCCCTTGAAAAGCTCAAGCATAGTCTTGCCAATGAAGCCAGGGTGTTAAGTTCGGTTGAGGAATTGATTCCTTCTGGCGAGGCCTTCTCTTCCCGAGTCAACTTTAGGGGAGTGAAGGTTCGTTCTGGATTAGCTGAGGCGTTGGCCAAGTTTTTTGAGCGTACTGATGACGCAGATGTGAGCTTGATAGGTTTGTCTCCCTTTATGCGTGGGATGATCTTTGAAGAGCTTGGGCTTCTGCTTTACGGTATGGAGCATACTTCTCTTGTAGAACTCACAAAGCACAAACTTTTATGTTGGCGTGACATGATCAGCGATGTAGCCGCTTTGGGCATGCCGGTGGGTTCTCTAATTGAGAGGCTGGAAGAGTTTCGCGATGCCATGTTTGGACTTCAACTTGAAAAGAAAGGTGTCTTGGATCAATTCATCAAAGTCAACAAATTGATGTGTGCTCTCGAACTGCAACTTAAGGAACTAGAGGTTGAAAAGCTCAAATTGAAGAAGTTGGTCCGCGGGAGCTCCAAGGAAATAGCAGTGTGCCTTCAGCTTGCAGCAGATCAGTTGGTTGTTGGCACCTCTAGCAGTTCCTCTGAGAGGTGGTGTTCTGAGCTTAACTCCTCACCTTCTTATGACTGCACGCTTTGCCTAACTGTTTGCATTTTTTTGACCCTTGGCTTCTTTTTCTTGGCAGAGCATGAACCTTCAGATGTTGCTGCATCAGGCTATGAAGAAGATTGATTTCCTCACTCCACCTTTACTTTATTTGTAATTTCTGTTTGGACATCTATCTTATTGCTTTTCGAACAATGGTTATAGGGCCGCTTTGCTTTGTATTTTGCTTATTTTCCTTGAACTCTTTCCTTTGGTTTTGAGCTGATGTCGATCGCATCATAATGCTTGCAATGTCTTTACTCTTCTTGCCATGGTATTTGCTTTTTCATGCATGGAAGTGTGTAGGATGGACTTCTATTTAGCCTTTTAGACATAGGTTTAAGTTGTTGCCTGTTTTCCTGGGGGGGAAATAGCTGATCCTGCCGCTTGGTACTTTGCCAGTGAGTTTCCCTGAGGAAAGATGAAAAAAATGTCATTGCTTCCATAAGGAAATAGAGTAAGTCACAAAATCTTGACTTGCTTAGCATTAGGTTTTTCAATGTTAAGTTTGGCGTATTTCGCATCAATAGGCTTAGGCATGTTGCATAAGTATAGCTTTTGGAAAAGCTTTAGTTGCCTGACTCTATGGTTTTGCATGCCGTGTCGGCTTGGCATGTTACATGAGCATTGAATCATTGAGCAGCTTGCATGGCATTGATAGGCTTGGCTTGCATAATTATAGCTTTAGGAAAAGCTTAAGTTGTTTGACTCAATGGTTTGCTTGGCATGTTGGCTTGGCATATTATAAGCATTGAACCATTGAGCAGCTTACTTTGCATTAATAGACTTTGGCATATTGTGTAAGTATAGCTTTTGAAAAAGCTTTAGTTGGTTGACTCAATGGTTTTGCATGGTGTGTTGGCTTGGCATGTTGCATGACCATTGAACCATTGAGCAACTTGCATGGCATTGATAGGCTTGGCATGTTGCAAAAGTATAACTTTAGGAAAAGCTTAAGTTGTCTGACTCAATGGTTTTGCATGGCGTGTTAGCTTAGTATGTTGCATAAGCATTGAACCATTGAGCAGCTTGCATGGCATTGATAGGCTTGGCGTAGGTTTTTTTATAGCCTTGGTATGATTACTGTTATAGCTTGTTTAGAAGAAATCATTCTAGTTACCTTTGCCAATGTAAAGAAACGAATGTACCAAAGATTTTGAGAAAATGCTCATTCATTTCATTAAAATTTGGGGTACATCAATCGTTGCATGGCTTTACAAGGCCTCATAAAGTAAGCAAATTGACCATTACATAAAAGGAGGTTGTTCTTCTAAAATAAGTGTAAGTGTTCTAACAATTTTATGGCTTTAGTCACTTTGCATTGACATGTTTTGTTAGCGTACCTTCCTTGACCGAAGTCAAGTAATAGTAGCCATTTCGATATGTGGTACCTGCATTTTTTAGTCCAAATGGCATGACTCTGTAGTAAAAGTTTCCAAATGGCGTGCGGAAAGCTGCATTCTCAACATCTTTGGCAGACATCTTGATTTGATTGTACATACTGAAGCCATCCGTGAAAGACATCAGGCTTTGTCGTGAGGTTGAATCGATCATGATGTCCATGTTAGGTAGTGGAAACTCGTCTCTTGGGCATGCTGCATTGAGATCTCGATAATTGAAGCAAATCCAGATTTAAACAGTGTTGTTCTTTACAGGGACGATGTAGGCTAGCCAAAGAAGGTGCTTGATAGGCTTGATGTATCTGGTTGCAATGAGCTTTTCTACTTCAACTTTGATTTTAGCTTCTATTTCTGGGTGGAAATTCCTCATTTGTTGCCACATGGGCTTGATTGCAAACTGTGTATTTAGCGCGTGGCACACTAAGTTTGGGTCAAGGCTTGGCATCTCTTCATAGATCTAGGCAAAGAGGTATTTGAACTCCTTTAGCAGGCTGACTAGTTCTTTCTTTTCCTCAATAGTTAAGTACACACTAATAGAAATCAAATTTTGCATAGAGAGATCATCACTTAGGTTTACCTCCTCAAGCTTTTCTGCCACTGCAATGGATTCATCATGCATGCATTTTGGCGTATGCATAATTTTTTGCATGGATTCGTCCTCGGCAACATGTGTAGGCATGTCTTTAACTTCCTTGGGAACTTCATTTTCTTGGTGTGTAGTGTCTACATACTTGAGGCTTTCCCACTCAATGTGGTTAGGCCCCCAACTTGTCATAAGCGGTAAACGACGCGGCCATCGGGAAACACTTGTGAGATCCCGTATTTTTAGAGTTTATTTTAGGTAATATTACTACTGTGATTTTATCCCTATCCAACTCTTAGCTGAGGTGAATTACCATTCATCCTATTTATGTCTACGTGGCTAGCTATCATTTTTACCAATCCAAATTGTTATAGGAAAGAAGGATTATGTGCTTAGAGGGCACATATATATGCTGACTATGTGAAGCTACCTTGTGGATGTGTGCTTTATATTGCCATGCAATTGACACCTCTCAATAGGATAGTTATCAAGTCATTATAGTTTATGCAGTAAGTACTACCAAGGGCAGAATGTTAACGGAGGAACCAGTGTCTACCAAAGCTTGCCTAATGAACACATCATTGATATGTCCTTCCAGGTACAGTGACCTTCAGTGGTCAGGGAAAACCACTTCCATGTCTTTGTCAATGAAGATAATGGCATTGTTATTCTCGAGGAAAGCCCTTTGCGATTGGGCAGCATAACATTGAGAGCCATGATCCTCAGAAACATGCATAAGAGCTTCAGCAATAGCAGTTCTTGCTTCAGAGCCATATTCAAGCTAGTCAAAGAGGGATTTGAACTTCGAGTTTTCCTAAATTACCTGTGCTGCAGTGGGCCCTTGCCCTAGGGAAAGGTAACGCTCAACTGGGTCGGTTGTACAAAGTCACAACCATCATTTCCTGGTTGAATAGATGCTCTTCCGCGGCTTCCTTATTGTATTCTTCTGGGATATCGATGGTGAAGTCATCGTCACTTAGGCTTGGGGCAAAATCCATGAGATTTGCATCCTTATCTCCCCACCCTTTAGCTTGAGGCCATGGTGTATCATAGCTCTGTGGCTTGGAGTATTTGCACCAGTAACTCTTCTCCTGGAAGGTTCCTAAATGGCTTCCGGTGGCTTGGGATCGCAAATCCATGGATGGTAATCATTGTCATCTCCGGAGCGTGTAATGACAGCTACCCACTCCTTCCCTCAGCTTTTCGGTATAAGGTCAATGTCTATGGCTTACGTCTTGCATGACAGCTCTAGCGTTCTTTCACGGATTTTTTAATGGAGAATTTTTCGCAAAGTTTGGCATACAATAGAGGGATGTCCTACATACTGATGGTAACAACGATACCTATGATCATTTTTGTGTTCCCTAGAAGGGGTTTTGTACGGTTAAGGTAGCTTGTTGACCCCATCTGCAAGCATGGTATCAAAGATAGCTTGGAATTGCTCATCCCTACATGCTAGTGGAGGATAGGTTTCCTAATCGCTCTTCGTTTCCTTCCTTTTTCATGGGTTGTAATCAGATTTGTCATCCACGGCTAAGGCATGTTGAGCTTCCTTTTTGTCAATCTTCCAGGATTTCCCTATGGAAGGCTTGATCGACAAGCTGGTCTTCCTTACTGCATCCATGCGCCTCGAGAACTGGGTGATACCAATGTTCTCCAAATAAACTTGTAGTCAGCTACAATGTTGCTGATACAAATCTCTATAAGAGCTTCCTCGTTTTTCTCATCATAGCCATCAAGGGCAGATCTTCCCCATGCCTTTGGCGTGTATTGTTGAGCTGAGTTGTCATGACCCTTTCCTCATGCTGGAAGTACATTTTACAGAACCTTCCCGTTAGTTCTTCCCAGGTCTGGATGGAACCTGATGCAAGGGTCTTGTACCAAGTATAGGCATAATCAGTTAGGCTTTTCGAGAACTCCCTGAGATGGAGGTTGCAGTTACTAGCATAAGGACCTAAAGCATCAATGAAATGGCTTATATGTTCCTTAGGGCTACCCTTCCTCCCGTCAAAGAGAACAAGGTTGGGAGTCTCGTATCCTTTAGGATATGGCATGTGGAGAATGCTGGTTGGATATGGTGGCTCAAGAACATATTTCCAGTCTTCTGAGCTTCTGTGCAGCTCTTTTTCGAGCATGGCTATGGCGTCTTCCTGAGTGATAAAGGATAGTGCTTTCTCAGGACCCTTGCCTACATCAGCAGCTAACTTCTCCTAAGAAACCTTTTCCCTGGGCGTGCAATCCTTGTCATTGGTTTTCTCGCTTGGCTTCGGGGTTAAGTTTTTCAACTCTTTTACAAACGTAACAATTTGTTTTTGGGCTTCACCCAAGGCATGAATGGCTGCAATAATGTCCAGTATGTCGTATTCGTCTAGGTTTTCCTAGCTCTCCTAGCGTTAGCCTTCATGTTGAGACTAATATAGTCGGGAAGCATCCTCGCCTGCGTCTGAGGCATTGCCACTCTTGGTAGTGTTTCTTCTGGATCTGGGAGCCATTGAATGAAGATTACAACTTATCCCCAGCAGAGTCGCCAATTTATGTTGGGGGACTTTTAGGTCGAGGTGGACTTGGGCTTTGAGAAAGTCTTTGCATGACAATTGGACCTTGAGACTTGATTGGCTTGGTGTGTGACACTTTTGGGCCCCAACAGTTATAATCAAAAGGGAATTTGATCTGGTTCATATTTAAACAAACCCATCTCTGCCTCTCTCAGACTCCGCTGATGGATGTCGTCTATCAGTTGGACAACCACCGCAACACGGACTCCTCTCAGATCTGGGAAACTCAACGTCTCCTCAGGGAACCTAGTAAGTGATTCACTTTTTTTCCCACTAATTATTTGGTGCTTGAATTTGAGATTCTGCTTAAATTCGTTTGATTTGTCTATACGTTTGTTTTATAAAGAAAATAAAAAGAAATGTGGGTTTGATAGTTATTATTAGGCTTTAGATGTAATATAAACATGCCAATGTTGTTGGGGTCTAAGTGATGGAACTCTGTAGGAGAGTGTGAAGCCTTTCTCGTCTAATTTGGATTTAAAATTGTTCTACGTTGGAAGACTGCATTTAATTTCTAAAGTGAATAAAGCGGTAATTGCAGGTTACAATGTGTGCACTACCTTTGGGCTTGTTCCAATGATGTCAAGGCCGTGCGTAAATTTTCCCTGTAGTGTGGCATTAAGAAGATTGGCTGAACTAACTCATTTTTTTGATAGACGAATAATTGATGGAATTACAAATGGAGTCTATATTGCGAGTTTTTTCGTAGGAGAGGGTATCAAATATGTAGGGGGCGGTCGAATTTCTTCTTATCTTTTAGTGTATGTATCTTATGTATTCATTTTTTTATTAATTTTTTCTTTTTTTTAATATTTCTAACTTTGAATTTTCTTGTTCTTGATTCCCATCCAGATAATAAGTTTCATAAACGGGTCTTTTTTTATACCGTGTTTCTTTAAAGTGGAATTGATCCTTTGTTTTTTCCTTTCCATTCACTCGGACCTATTTCGTTTCATCAATTTTGTTCTTGGATTTTTTTTTATCTGCGTATGTTTTCAAATGCTTTGGTATTTGTCTTTACATTTATTATTTGATTAGATTGGCAACATTTGTGATAATTATCTTATTTGTACATGAAACTGGAAATTATGTACCTTTTAAATTGATGCGAGGAGAGTAATGAAACCCAAATGTGCATTTGGGTGAAAAAAAAAACCGTTCTGAAATTGAGTCCTTTTGAGTTTTCGGAAAGAGATTGAAAAAGGGCTCATATTTTTGGTCTTGAATGATAATGTGATATTTACCATTTATACCGCTCGACCCACAACAGAAGCTCAGTTGAATAGTTCTCAGGTACAAATGTGTACCTACAATGTTGTAACTTACAAGTACTCTGTGGAATGAGATAAATGGAGTGAAGTTTCTTACAGCTTGCTAATGTTTATACTTGAGATATAAAAGTCCTACATAAGGTATTTCGAGCCTTACATGAAATATAACTAGGTTTTATTCATGATATTTAATTTTCTATCTTTTGTATTAGTATCCTTACAGTGCTTAATAAACACAGTTAATGAAATGATTAAAAGCGTTTTAATATTTTGGAAAGTTTCAGAGTCAAATTTTCAAAAGAAAGAAAAAGATCGAACATTATGCATGTATGAGTTTGGATGTGTTTGGACTTTGGATCATATCCATTACACAACATTTGATGCTTTCTTTTTTCTCAAACTACTGTGTTATGGCCTCTTTTTTTTCTTTCTCTCATGGCTCGTCAAATCGGAAAGATGTTGAACGGGAAAGAACCAAAGTTTTGGAGTTTGATCCACCTTTTCTTTAATAATCAAATTTTTGAGAGTTGCAATTCTTTTAGGACTAAGAATTTGTTATTTTCGTTTGAATGATTATTTTTCTATGTTTCAGACGTAATTTCAAATAAGACTAAACCAATTGATAGATAAAATTAATTTTAAGGTTTCAAGATATTTTTATATATTCTTCTCTCATAGGAGGCAACACATGTATATACTCAATCCTTGTACTACAAGGAATATTAAAGACATAAAAGGAGAGTTATACCCAAACTAGGAAACACAATTACATTCCTATTGTATTATTGTTGACTCACGCCAACACTCTCCCTCAATTTGGTGTATAGATATAACCTAGGCCCAACTTGTCAAGTGAGTCTTGAAACCTTCTTGCAGAAACTGCATGAGTTAGAATATCTACTAAATGTTCTTCTGTCTTCACAAACGGAATGTCAATCAACTTAACATCCAACTTTTCTTTGATAAAATTTATATCCACCTCAACATGTTTGGTCCTATCATGCTGCACCGGATTGTTAGCTATCTCCCGTGCTGCTTGATTATCACAATACAACAACATAGAACCTTTTGGTTTAAACCCTATCTCAATGAGTAGAATTTGAAGCCATAGAAGCTCACAAATACCATGTGGCATTCCTCTGTACTCAGCCTCGACCAAAGACCTTGCCACCACATTTTGCTACTTGCTTCTCCATGTCACAAGATTACCAGCTATAAATGTTAAGTATCCCGACGTAGACCGTCGATCAGTGATATTTCTAGCCTAATTTGCATCGGTATACCCTTTCACCTACATATGCCCATACTTTCTATACATCAACCCTTTTCCTAGAGCTCCTTTTAAGTAACTCATAATCCGCATTACTGCTGCCATATGATCCTCACTAGGAGCATGCATAAATTGACTCACCACACTTACTACGTAACCAATATCTGGCCTTGTAAATGACAAATAAATCAATCACCCTACCAATCTTTGATACCTTTCTTTATTCACTAGGACTTGATCCTGATAAAATGCTAGATGATGATTCTGCACCATAGGTATATCCACTGGTTTACACCCTAACATACCAGTTTCAGACAAAAGGTCCAATACATACTTTCTCTGAGATAAGTATATTCCTTCCTGAGACCTAGCCACTTTAAATCCCAAGAAGTATTAAAGTCCTCCAAGATCTTTCATCCCAAACTCAGAAGACAAATGCCCTTACAGACGTTTGATTTCCATTGTATCATCACTTGTGACAATCATATCATCTACATTTATGATAAGCAGAGTTACCTTGCCATCCTTGCGTTTGATGAACAACTTATGGTCTGTGTTTCCCTGTCTATACCCATACTTCTTCATTGCCTGGGTGAACCATCCAAACCATGCTCTGGGTGACTATTTAAGGCCATACAATGCCTTCCGAAGTTTACACACTTTCCCACTGGAGTTCGCAGCACCATAACCTGGTGGAATATCCATGTACACCTCTTCCTCTAAATCACCATGTAGAAAAGCATTTTTAACATCAAACTGTCTCAAAGGCTAGCCATGGTTCGCAACAAGAGATAATAAAACTCTAATGGTATTCATTTTTGCAACAGGAGCAAAGGTCTCCTCGTAATCAACCCTAAAGGTTTGGGTAAAACCTTTGGCCACTAGCCTCGCCTTGTATCTATCAATTGTTCCATCTGCCTTATGTTTAATAGTGAACACCTACTTGCACCCCACTGATTTCTTTCCTTTAGGAAGTCAGACCACACTCCATGTATTATTCTTTTGTCATGCTACCATTTCAACTTGCATTGCTTTTGTCCATTTCGAATCTTTCAAAGCTTCCTCCACTCTGGTGGGTATTTTGATGGTTTCTATTTGCTAAACAAATGCATAATATTTCGGTGAAAGTCAATGAGTAGAGACATAGTTTGAAATGGAATACCACACATTTCTTTCTGGAGAGTACCTGTCTAGCGGTTTTCCTCGATTTTGTCGAGAGGCAACATATAAGATGGTTCCCGAGTGAGTACTTACCTTGGGAATATCCATTGAAGTGTGAGGGAGTTGTTACTGTCTTCTAACTCACTGGAACTATTACTTAAATTTGGGGTACTCGGACCAACACCAGAATTTCTATTTGGCCCACTTAGGCTGGTAGCTGCATATAGGCAAACAGCAGCAGCATCATAATTTGGGCTAAGACAGCAGCGTTTACATGCGACCCATCATTATTCTCGTTGGGTATAACATGCGGCCCACTTGGGCAAGCATCACAGTCCTAGCCCATTTCCTCTGCCATGGTCAGCACACTCATCAGGGCAGTCACAGTTAGCTTCATCTAGGCCAGTTTCATCAGCAGCATCTAAGCCAATTTGGTCTAAAGGCCCGTTTGGGCTATTTACAGAAATAGTAGGCATAATATCGAACTAGCCATAATCTTCACCAGAGGTTTTCACCCCTTGAGGAGTATGGCTGGGAAGAAAAAATAATTCATCTTTAGAAAAGGTAACATTCATGGTGATGTACGTATGTCGAGTGGATAGATAATAACATCTATAGCCTTTTTGTTAAGGATTAAAGCCAAGCAATACACACCACATCGCACATGGATCAAGTTTACTTCTTTGATTTTTGTGAAGATGAACATATACCACACAACCAAAAACCCAGGGTTCGAGATGAAGAGTGGAAGGGAGCAAAACATGATCAGCAAGCACGGCTAAGGGGGTTTTAAAAGAGAGAACACGCGATGGCATTTAGTTCATGATATAAATAGCATAAGTGACTGCATCAGCCCAATATGTCTTGGGTGCACAACTACCAATAAGAAGATGTGCTGATTTTTTTATTCGGCAACTCCATTTTGTTGTGGGGTCTGAGGACACAGATTTTCATGAAGAATGCCCTTTTTCCGTAAAAAACTGAGAAAGATCCTGATTAAGATACTCACCATCGTTGTCTGACCAAAGCACTATAACAGGGAGTGAATACTGAGCATAGACCATGTGATAAAATGCTTTGAAGATGTCACCCACATCACTTTTATTCTTCATAAGGTCCAACCAAGTCATCCTAGTGCAATCATCAACAAATGTTACAAACCAATGCACACCATGTTGAGTAGTAACCGAAGATGGCCTCCACACATCAGAATGAATTAACTCAAACGGAATTGTTCTTTTATGAAAACTTGGGGGATAAAAAGCTCGATGACTTTTGGCTAATGTGCAAACATTACACTTTAACGAAGAATCTGAAATATTACCAAATAATGACGGAAGTAATTTTTGAAAATAACTGAAGGAAGCATGACCAAGATGACGATGCCACAACTGAATAGTCTTTAACTTTCCACTATCACGACCTTGAACTTGATGAACACAACCTTGTGTAATATCATCAACATAGTACAACCCCCTACTCTTAGTACCACGCCCAATGATCGCCTAAGTTCGGATATCTTGAAGTAAACAGAAAGACGGAAACATTTGCACAACACAGTCTAATTGCTCGGTGACCTGTCCCATAAATAACAAATGGGTAGAGAGTGTGGGAACAAGTAAGCAAATGTGTAAGGGGAGAGTAGGATTGAGTGCAATCGAACCGGCTCTTGTAACTGGGGCAACACCTCCATTAGCAGTGACAATACTATCCCGAGGTTATGGTGTTGTAAAGTTAAATAAAGTATGATCATAAGTCATATGATCAGTGGCTCCGGAGTTAATAATCCAACTTGTATCGACATCAACAGATGCAATCAAAATTGTGCCAGAGTTACCTGGATCATCTGATTGCCCTTAAGAAGCAATCAAATTCAATAGAGACAGTTGTGGGCTCGGATTGTCTGGGTTCGAGCTCCAGTCTTCATGAGTCTTCACTGGTGGGCTAGGCGGGTTCCAATAGAGACTCTATCAATTGCTTGCTGCCCTTTTAGATTTCGGGCACCAGGTTCACATGCTTGCCGCCCAATTAGGTTGTGGATTAGAAGTGGACCTTGTTGTCCAATTATTTTGTGACCTTCATAATCAACCAACCCATGTTTTTTTTCGTTGGAGATTGGAACCAACATTTGGTTGTCAGCCATGGAACCAACTTTGCTTTAGATTTCTAGTTTTTGGTTTTTCCAATAAGTGGTGTCTCTTGCTTCAAGACACACGGTTTGCTAGTTTAGGTTTATATGCTTTGGGAGCTTGGGTTGTAACGAGTCTAGTGGTCTCTTGTTTCGAGACCTGGGTTTGGGATTTTAATAAAGGTCTCTTGTTTCGAGACTTTTGAGCTTGGTTTCAATGGCTGTTACGCAGACAACAAAGTGAAGCACTGAAAACAGTAGTGAACAGGGATAGGATTTAGAGAATGAGATAGGGCGAAACCTATTATGATGCCAAGATAAAATTAATTTTAGGGTTTCAATATATTTCTCTATATTCATCTCTTATAGGAGGCAACACATATATATACATACTCAATCCTTGTACTACAAGGAATATTAAAGACATAAAAGGAGAGTGATAGGAACATATTTATACGACTTTATTAGCTTGTTTCCTTGCATTTAGTGCGTTAGTTTCTATTTATTATAGTGATTTAAGCTATTTTCGTGTGTTTGTAGGTCCAAATGGCAAAGTTAGCAAGAAAAGGCAATTTGGAGCATTTTAGAGTAGTTTTAGGCTTGGAATGGATAGCACATGCATGGAGCAAGGTGGATGGATGTTTTTGAAGATCAAAAGAGGCTAGGAATGTGCTTAACATCTGGAAGATTTGATTCAAGACATTGAAGATAAGGAATCAGCTAAAAAGAATGAACATTATCCAAATCTTATCCAAACCTTATCTTATCTTATCCTATCTTAATCTTTTCCTACCTTTATTCCAGCTACAAAGGGGAATCAATTTCACATTAAATCACCTAAATATTTGGTTCTAGAAGCTCTATTCTCTGCCCTAGATTGGTGTCGCATGCCTTATCCCTTGTCCTTCTAGAAACCTGCCACAACACCCCCTTTCTAAAAGCCCTAGAATCTACCACACCCTCTCCTTATTCTTCCTAGTTTCTGCCATGTAACTAATCATTTTTCCAATACAAATTTGCCTTACCCTATCCCTGTCCTCCAAGGATTTCTGCCGTGAAACCCTAGCCTTATAAATACATAGCATATCTGCCGCACAAAGAGGGAGTTTTGGAGAGAATTCCAGAGAGAAAAATACACATCTATCGCAGCTTTGCAAGGAACGAAGGAGAAGAAGAAGCTTGGAGCCATGCCTGCCATCCAAGGTCATTGGAGTACTGCAGTGTTTCTAGGTGTATTTTATCCTTAGTTTTAGTCCAATGTTTGTTTTAATTTGGTTTTTAATTATGATGGACATGTAGAACTAATTTCATTTTAGTTAGAGGTGAATTCAAAGCCATGAACATATATGTGATATGAATTGATTTCTTCTAGTTATTGTTTCGTAAAACATGAATGCGATTTACTTATCTGTTTGATTGATAACTCATTCTTGTATGTTGATTAAGGGTGCACAGTTAGTTTGCATGCATGAATCTGATGCTAAAATATAAGTGAATTTCACCTAATAGTTATGAACTTATATTTATAAGTAGTGGAAATCACTAGTCATGATTGTGTTAAGTAAATCCATGGCAGGAGTATCATGTAGTTCATAGTTACAAATGCCTTGTCAATGCTTATGATTTTCATAGAACTTAATGATCTTTGATATGTATCTCTATCATGTAGTTCATATAGGGAACTTGATAAGAATAATTTGATTGCGTTGCTGAGTCCAATTCAATGAAATTAGGAAAATCTGAGAGTTAATTTGTGTAGTTCACAATTAATTTGGGGCATTGTCATTCATGGTTTATAGGAATAATAACTGGAAATCGATTTGTGTTGCATATGTGTCATGTGTGGAGAAGAACCCTCTAGCTAGCCTTTCACCTTAATTTCGTGCAACCTTTACTTAGTTCTGGAACTTATTAGTTTTAAGTCAATTTTCATCCAAACAAACCCCCCTTTCATGTTTTGAGTCAACTTAGTTAGATTTTCCTCCAAATCACCCCTTAGTGCTTGTTTTGAGTTATTTGAGTCAGCTTAGTTTGTTTTGTGTCAGTTTAAGTTTAGTTTTCTATTTTTGAGTCTAGTTTAGTGATTTAGAGTTTAATTTGTGTAGATTAGCAGCCCTCCTAATCCCCGACCTATAACGATCTCTACTTTCACATACTACAACTATCAAAAAGTGGGTTTAATTTGTGTGTTATTTTATATCACATCAGAGAGTTATAACCAAACTAGGAAACACAATTACATTCCTATTGTATTATTGTTGACTCACGCCAACAATAATCACATTTCTATTGTATTATTGTGGAATTTTTAGGTAGACGGGCTAAGGGCCCACTCCAACAACACCAATACTGTCCCCACTTTACCACCTGCTCAATCCCTCAGGTGTGGGGTTTTATCACAAAAGGCCTTGACGTTAATTAGAGTGGTGTAATTCTATTTAAAGTACTCTTCTCTTCTCCCTCTATCCGATGTTGGACAAATGGGGGTTCCAACATTGATGATACATGATACTGAGATGAAATTAAGAACTAGATATTCATTGTTACAATCATGAATTCTTATTTTTCATAGTAGGCTTAGGTAATGAATTGATTAAGTTATGCCAGCTGTAAACATTGAACCATGCCGATTTAACACATTATTTTGATGCTAGTACATTATTTTAAGGTTCCAAAGCTATTTGAGCATCTCTGCATGATTTTGGATATCCTTATATAAGTTAGTTGTTATCTGCATTGGTGATTGATGAGATTTCTGTTTTTTGTGAACTGTGCTAGATTGTTAATGGCCCTGAAGTTTTGGCCAAGTTCAGTTGTGAAATTGAGAAAAATGTTAAGGATCTATTGGCTGATGCTGAGAATGATCAAATGGCTCACGGTAAGGGAAATATATATGTCAAGTGCACTTAGGTTGGTTTTTCAATAATTGCTAATGTCATTATGTCCTTAATTCCCTGGAAGATCAAAGTGGTTTGCATGTGATAATCTTGATAAAATGGATGCTATTTGTAATGTATAAATATTTCTTACTCTACACTTTTTACTAAGATTCCTTATAGGCAACAAGGGAATGTGGTTAAAGTTACATTGCATGAAGAACTTGGGTCCAATGATTGCAGTAGAAGAGGATAGGATTCTGAAGAAAAGCTAGTTGTAAATATGTGGGATTTGTGGAAAATAATTGAAATACATGTATATTGTGGGATTTTTTTATTTTATGAAAATTTAGAATTTTTTGTTTTGTTTCAAATTTTTTTTTTTTTCAAATAGAACCAATTGGGCACAATTTGAAAACTGTGCGCATGATTGTCTTTCATTTGACATGCTTGTCAAAATTAAGGCACAAATAGGTTGTTATTGGTGCTTTCTTTAGGAGCACAAAAGCAATCTTGTGCCTTATTACCAAAGGGCACGCCTATAGAGGGCACAAACAATATTATAGTTGTTGCACTGTTGCTATTGGTCTATCGGCACATACGTTGGTGGTCTTTGGCTTCAAAGGGCACAAATAATTTATTAAGCGCAGTGCCCATATTTTTTGTAGTTCTCCCAACAAATAAAATGCTACTGCCTAAAAATTTATATCAGATTTATGAAACAAGTGGGAAGAAATTAATGTATTTTATCAGTAATAAATTAGACAGTAATGTAAATTATGAAAGTAAGGATTAATTTGCATGCTGCCATCAACGCAAATCTTTTGCATCATGTGACACAACAACTTTTAATTGGACTCACTATAGTCTCTATCGTAAAATGGCACACCCTGAAGAAGTTTTTTTATTTTTTATTTTTTATTATTATTTATTTATGGGGGTGGTGGTTTTTTTTGGGGGGTGGTGTTTGTGTTTGGTTTTGCTGTTGTTGGTAACAAAAGTTGGTTTGAGAATAACTATTCGTCTAGTATTAGACACCTTTTCTTATCCCCGCCTACAACAGTTTTGACAATAAAATACTAAGTAGAAAATAAGCTGTAAACTCGAACATCTAAATTTAAGGGGTAAAGTACAAAAAACTACCTCAATTATTGGTGTCACGACATTTTCATACCTTATCTTTTAAAATTGACAATATCATACCTCATCTTTAGAATTTGGTCCAATGTTATACCTTCCGTTACTTGACCGTTTAGTTTTCAGTTAAATGCTGACATGACTTGATTCGAGGCCCACTTTCTATTTAAAAATCATTAAAATATTATTAAAAACTAAAAAAAAGTATTTAATATTTTTTAAATATTAAATTAATAATAAAAAGTTTAAAAAAAAAAATTTAACCCTCTCAGTTCATCCCTCCCCATCCCCCTCCTCTCTCTTCTCCCCATCTTCTTCCCCCAACCTGCAACCCAAAAAAAAAAAAAAAATCCAATTTGTCTTCCCCCGCACCCACTCTCAATTTGTCGTCCTCCCTCCCCATCCCCTCTTCTCCCTCCTGCAACCCAGAAGGAAAAAAAATAAAAAATAAAAAATAAACCAGATCTTGTCGACGGGAAGATGGGTGTGCAGAGAAGGTGGAGGATGGTTGCGAAAGAGGATGTGAAGAATGGATGAGAGTTGTGGATTTGGGGTTGGCAGGGGGTTGGGTTTTGGGAGGGGGGGGGTGGGCGGCGTGGGGACAAAATGGGTTCACTTTGGATTTTTTTTTTTTTTTCTTTTTCTTCTCATTCTTCCTCTTTCTGGGTTGCAAAGGGTACACGAACTGGGTTGGGTTGAATTTTTTTTTTTTTATTCTTCTTCTTCTTCTTCCTTCTTCTTTTTTCTGGGTTGCAGGGGGGCGCGAACTGGGTTGGGTTGGATTTTTTTTTTTTTTCCTTCCTCTGCTTCTTCTTGCTCTTCCACAGGGGGGATCGATGGGTTTTCAAAATAAAAAATTTCTTTCTTCCTCTTCTTCTCCTTCTCCTTCTCCTTCTCCTTCTTCTTCCCCAGAGCGAGTTGATGGGTTTCCAATTTTTATTTTTATTTTTTTTGTTTTTTGGTTGAAGATGAGGAAGGGAAGAAGATAAAGTTGGGGAGAGAGAGAGGGGAGGGGACACAGAGGGATTTTTTTTTTATACTTTTCTTTATTATTTTAAAAAATATTAAAAAATTTTTTTAATTTTTAATAATATTTTTTTAATTTTTTAATAAAAAAATGAGTCACAAATCAAGCCACGTCAACATTTAACTGAAAAGTAAACGGCCAAGTAACGGAAGGTATAACATTGGACCAAATTCTAAATATGAGATATGACATTGTCAATTTTAAAAGATGGTATAAAAGTGTCGTGACACCAATAATTAAGGTAGTTTTTTATACGATCTGGCAAGAACAGATGAGTGCTGTGGAATGTTCCATGTTACACAAGTAGAGACATTTTTGAAATTTAAAATGTATGAGATTCTTTTCGATTGTATTTTTGGGTCGAAGATAATCACACATGTCCCATGGTCATAATAACTGCGCAAGTACAAACATTGGATTTGGAGCACAACAAACATGAGGAACGTCAATACATCATTAATACATTTACTCATGGTAAGTGGCCTTGGATAGTTTCCCCACCAACGAATGGATCAGAATTAAAGGAAAAATATAAAGATTTGTACATGTTAAAAATTAAAACTTTTTCGACGAGTAATTCAACTTCTCAGTCATAATTAATTTTAGTTTTCAGTTTTTCATAATTAGAACCCTAATAAAATTTCATACCTGAATAGTTACCATTTTTTGTTAAAATCAAAACTAAAAAGTAGAAACTTAAATTAAAATTTTAATATTGAAATAATTAGAATACAGATCCTTAATGTATGATTGAGTCACAAATGTCCCATCTTCACCAGTTTCCTACTAGGGCTGGGCACGGGCTCCAAAATAATTTTGGAGGAACCGACCTTACCAGTTTTAAACAGTAACAGGACAGGACGGTCCGGGTAGTTTTGGAATCGGATCTAACCTGGTCTGTTATTTACTGGACCTGTCCCGCCCCGCCCCGCGGGACCAACTTTTTAATTTTTAATTTTTTTTTATATATATAATTTATAAACTGAGAATAGGCAAAAACAAACAGCATCTATCTATCGAAACTTTCGACATAAAAACCGAGAATCTGAACCAAATAAAGTATAAGCATATCCAATCACTGAGGTCCTAGCTAGAAGATCAACGGCATACCCTAGGGGAGACACCGGAGGAGCATCAGCTCAAGAATCCTCAAGCACGTGGTGTCGTCGTCGACCAGTATAACCCTCAAGCCTGCCGGAAACCGATCGGGAATTGCCATTTCAATGGCGGCAGGCGGTGAACAAACACCACCACCACCTTTACACGAACCGTAACTACTCGCAGTAGTGCTCACGCTGGACTGCGCCACTCTCTGCAAAGCAGCCATGGCCACCAAAAACCACCCCCACAACGACGCAAAATACACACACCTGCTGACTATCAAACCCTAATTTCCCATTTCAATGGACTAGAATTTCCATTTGCGGTGACTGCGGAGGGCGAAAGTGGAGCCACATGGAGGGAGATCCGCGAGGGGAAACCTTAGAATTGGGGATTAGGGTTTCGGAAAATGATCAGACAGAACGAATCAGACGAATCTGATGATGATGGTGGCGGCGAGAGAGGAAAGGAGATTCAAGGAGGAGAGATGAAGGGAGGAGAGTTGAGTGAATTGGGTCTGAGGATGGAGTCTTGGGACGAGACAACTCAGTCTCGGATAAGAATAAGAGAGAGAGTGGGTGATAGATGGTTTTATTTACCACCACAAATAAATGCAGATTTTGAGCTCCAAAAAGAAAATGGCATTTCTGAAATTGTCTGCAAAACCAAGGGCGTTATAAAGACGAGACCCAGCAGCCAAGATAAGGTGGTCAGGATAACAGAACTACAATCATACTCCCTAGAAGCCTGGTGTTTTTGCCTTACTCACTCGATCGGAAGCGCAGTAAACGATGGAGTTAGCTGTGCGCCAAATATCATTTTCTTACCTTCCTAAGAGTAAGATATCCCGAACTTTGATTAATTTCAAGCATCAAACCTTCAGATTTCTAAGCTCTATGTATGTATTTATTGTGCACCTGCATGTCTTCCCATTTTATGCATGTGGTTCATTATATAGAAAGTGAAGCTGTTGATCATTGATTTTATTTTAGAATTTTAATCTTGGCGCAGATGGTTGGTAAGGAACCGGCATACCTAGGTTAGATCAGTTGGTCAGAGCAGTGTGCTCTCCCTCATATAGATCAAAATAGTTTAGAATACCTCATTGTTAAAAATGGAAAGGATGGTAAGCAAGCGTTATAGAAATGAGAAAAATGAGATAATCCACGAACGGAGAATGCCCACAAAGATTGACATTATTGTAGAATTTATTCTGCATTTGAGAGTGATTACGAAAGTGGGTTCCAATGATTTGGTTATTCCACCAAAAGCCCTTAAATGTAATCTTTATGGAGGAAGCTGGTTGCTGTTGTCGTGGGTTATCCTAATTAAAACTAACATAAAAGATGATCCTTTTTTCTACTGATTTGTCATTCAAGTTATTGTTGGGCATGCCAATAAATGGGGACACTTAAAAATTAATGTTGGTTAAAGAAAGTGAGTTAATTGATCTTCCTGGGAGGTGCTTCTTGGTTGGTTTGGTGGATGCGAAATTAAGTTATACAGCTTTCTTCTCTGAGAGCATAAGTGCTTTTTATTTCAGTAACTTGCTTTTGATGGGTGTGGGTATTTGCTTCCTGTGCTGATGTGGGTTCAGAGATTCTGCTGAGCAATGCCGTTTTTAAGTAGACGGGAGTTCAAAATGTAAGATGGGGTTGGGGAGAGGCAAGGTGGTGAGATTAGGATTTAGGTTGAACCTTAATATGGCTGGTGGGAAGCAAGGTGGAACCTGAAACATCTGAAAATAATCCATAATTAGATTCTACCATTTGTGTAGGTAATTGGTTTTTCATTCGATGTGGGGTTGATTTCTTCTTGACACTGAAGCACTCACATGTATCATGTCGGCAGCCCTGATCTTGAGTGAAAGTTAAACAAAGGTTCTCTCTATTAATATTGGGTGGATCTGATTGTGTCTACTGTTGATTTTCTTTTTTGGTACATATGGTCACCAAAGGTCCAAAATGAAGAACTTTAATCGACACTAAGAGAGGTTTAGCAACACCTAATAGATCCAATAATCAGCATGCTCACGGCCCCAAGGGGGCATCTAATGCTGTGAGGACCAAACCAAGTGTTAGGCCATCAATCGTGCTAGTTCCTGCCCTGTACACACAACCCAACTGACACTGTCAGATCTTATGCAGAAACTATTGTAGAATCATGTACATTGCTATCTAGTCAGGTGCCATGTTGAACGATTTTTTTACCTAATTTGACATGTGCTTGTTTCTACAGTGTTAAGTAAGCTCTATTGGGATTTGGAACACTGATCTAATCTGTTGCTTGAAGTTAGGGATGTTAAACAATGAATAATCAGACCTATATATAAACAGTTTTACTGTATTTATCCTCTTCTTTTGTCTGGATTTGAGGCTTATAAGCTATAAATTAACACGAAATATGCACAGCAGGAGCTTTTGTAAGAAGTGTAACTGAAAACTACAATCATAACATGATAACATTTCCATTTGTTTGTTCTTTGTCATATTATTAAGGATCAAAATTCTAGTTTCTGATCACTTGCTAGTCCTTTTTTCTCTTGGCTAAAAATATAGTAGTCCATTCGAAGGTTTTATGTATGCTTAAATCATTGAATTCATGCATTTCTTTCTTGTATTCCTTCGACTACAAATAGTTCTGTATATAATGGTAAAGCTTATAGCAAGTTAATGTCTTGAATCTTTTATTTCTTCAACATAGGGTTGGTTGCTTGTTCTTATTGAGAAGTTTATTTCTGTCGAAGTCAACGGTTTATTCATGCTAACTCATACTTGGAAGTTTAGGCCATTTCATATGACGTTTCATGTATATTTTCATTTAGCTTGATGTGCTTCCAGCTCCTTTATTTCATTGTTTTAAACTTAAAATTCCAATATTGTGCTCTGCGTTTTCTACCAGCTGATGTATTTGACTCATCCCAGTAAACAACAGGAATACACCTGAAAATATTTGAGTTATGGTTTCAATTTCTTTCTTTCCTTTAGTTTCTACCACGTGAAGTATAAGTTAATTTATTCCTTAAACTAACGCCTTAACTCTTTCTTTGTATTATTCACAAGCTGCAATGCATACCACTTACTTTGGTACTTAGTGTTGATTGAAGTACAATTGCTAATCAACTTTGTGACAATTCCCTATAAGCAAGCAAGAGCTTTGTTAAATTACTTACCTAGTTCATAACTCTCTTAACTATACAAGGACTATAGTCTATAGTGTTGAACGATTCTCTTCTGATAGTGATCACTTTATTGATTGGACCGTGACTTTTGTTCTTCAGTCAATGTAAAGCCACGAGAGCAAAGAAGAAGACAATCATCATTGGTATCTTCTGCCCTACCTGAAACAGTGGCTTCAATAGCGATTGCTGCTACAGTCGTTGGTACAGCAGCTACGGTTCTTGCAAAGAGAACCAAAGCTGCTGAAGAAGCTGAGGTATGTACATAATTATAAAACAACAAAAATCAACTCAACGAAGCATTATCTCCAGCTAAGTAATAATTTACAAAGACATAAATTCATTTCTTTAATGAATGGAAATTGATAGAACATGTAACAATTCAATGCCAACGGAAAAGGTACTGATAGGGCGATTATGATAACCGTGTCACATCTCTTTTCGTATGCTTGAGCTAGCTATCTATCCAAATGAACTCCTTTTCAGAAGTGCAGGTTCCTATGAAAATATGCGAAGCCTGTCGTGGTTCTGGTATATGTCCTGAATGCAAAGGCGAAGGCTTTGTACTCAAGAAACTCTCTGACGAAAGTGCTGAGAGGGCAAGAATGGCTTCTAAGAATATGGCCACTCGATACACAGCAGGGTATGTACACTTCTTTTGAGTTTCTCTCACATTTCTTCTAGGACCTTTCTCTTTCTCACTCATTTTCATTCGATTAACACTTAAATTCTGTTGGAAAATTTAATTCATAGTTAATTTAACTATTTTATTTGAATGGAAATTATATATGATGGGTTGTCACTGTTGAATTAAAGAGAAGGTGCAACCCTTGCCTTTTAATTGAAGAGATGAGACTACACAACTATTACGAAGAGTCACTTCCACAACTATATAAAGGCCTATCAAATTAAGTCATCTGTCAATTTTTTTTTCAGTTGAGTCATACATGTTCATGTGAGTCATGTCATATTTAGAGATTAAGTGAGTCTGAGAGAGTTCAACACATTCGGGGTTCACTGGAGCCTTGTGATTTGGAATGCCACTATTACAAGGACATGGTCGTTGTATTCTAAAAGACAAGCGTCAATCAACCATGAGCACCGTAGTTGGGTGTAAAATTGTCTGAAGGACAAAGTGTCTAACATCTGCCTCGACCGACTTTTAGATGGTTCTAATCTAATGTAGATGGTTCTAATCTAATGTCATGTGCATTAGCATTGTGTTTTCTTATGAGTATGCATTAAATTGTTTATTTCGTAGCATAAATTATTTGTTGTTTTTATATGTGATTTATACAGCAATTAGACTCCATTTTTTCCAACAAATTCTTCTGAAATGATATCAGGCTTCCAAAGAAATGGAGCTACTGCACAAAATGCTCTTCTGCGCGATCATGCCTTGCCTGCAGTGGCCGTGGAAAGATAGCTTTGCTTTAACCATCTTTGTGCTTTGAATAGAGGAGACTACTTAGTGATGAACATGTAAAAGAAAATTCGTCTTGTAGGGCGCTTGTACTTTGGAAGTGTTCTCTTTTGTTTTGTTTTCTTTAGTTGCAGAAATTTCTTGTATATCAGGTAACGGGTGATGTATATATTCTTTTGTAATATATTTACCCCTTATATTTGTACTGTCACAAACATCCGAATTTTAGTCACTTCCATCGATACCAAAGAAAAAGTCACTTGAATATATTGATGAAGGAAATAATTTATTCTGATGTTTAGTGAACAAGTTACGCTCTATTGTGTTCTTATATACTCTAGTGCAAGAGTGTGTACATGTTTTGCAGATGGGAGGGACATAGAGAGAGAAAGAGATTAGGGTTCTAGCAACATGTGTTTGTTATATACCATCTCCACTGATTATATTGAAAAGGATAATCTATTAGTTTATGTTAAATTCATTTTTTATTAGAGCATCTCCATCCATTAGTGTGGGGTGATGTCAATTTTATTGCCTTGTGCAAGTCCACATGTTGGAAGGAGGAATAGGAAGGGTGATTACTATTCACAAATATATTTTATATATTTTTTAATGTTTTCTTCATCTTATTCCCAAATGTCATTGTCGTTGTAGAATTTTGTTTAATTTTAAATATTTAATTTGCAAGTGTGTTGAACTCTGTAAGAATTTTAAGTCAGAACTTTGCAAGTTTTTTGGATTTTTAAATTTTTTTGGTTTTTTTATGATTCTTTTTGGATTTTTTAAAGTTGTATTAATCCTGATCGTCGAATTTTCAATTTTTTGAAATCAGAGGCTCACAAAGTGCCACGTGGTGGAGCTGCAAAATTTTCATTTTTTAACTGTTGGAAATCCAACAGTCCTAATCAACAAACCGTTGGAAATTTGGCTGTAGTAGCATGAAATTAGAGCGGTTAGGCTCGGTGGGTTCATGTTGGGGGGGGGGGGGGGCGCGGGGGGCGGGACCCCTCCTTGTTTGTTGCAGACATCCCGTGGCCTTCTCCACGCGGGCGCAAGCCCAGTCAGTAGGGTTGCTGCCTTTTGCGAACTGCATCCCAATTTTTCCACCAATGGAGAATCATTTTTGGGTCCAAAGGCAATTGAATCCAATTGCTCTTGCAATTGGGCTCCCATTGGAGATGCTCTTAACGGTAATTGTGTGGTAGAATAAGTTAGATCATTGGAATTATTAGAAAACCTTATTCCAATTCTCGAAAAAGATGAATTTTAGACTTTTTTTTTTTTTGTAATATTAAATTTATTAGAAAACTTTATTCTAATTCTTGAAAGAGAAAATTTTAGACTAAAATCATGTGTAAGATTAAAATCTAAGCCGTTGATACATTTAATCAACTCATTTATCAATCATCTTTAGATGTTTTATTTTTTTTATTCCAAAATTAATATACTAATTACTTTTTATTCTAATTTTCATTTCATTCATGATAATATATTTTGTTGTAGACATTTAGGTGAACTAATTTTTTTACATAATATATTCAGATACACTTTGTATTCTTCATTTATTAGGTGCATTAAATTATTTAATATATTTTGGTATATCTATTTAGTACAGACATTTAAATATATTAATTCAATATAATACATTTCAGTACCTACATGTTGGCACATACATTTCGCTACAAACATATAGGTACATTAATTCATTATAATATAATTCAATATTGATATTTAATTACATGAATTCATTTTAATATATTTTCAATACACTTATGTATTTACATTTTTTTATGTGTCACTATCTTTTTTAATGTTTTATCATTTAGGTATATAACCAGAGGAAGTAAAACAAAATATAGAAAACTTCATTTTAATCCTTAAAAAAGATGAGTTTTAGACTATAACCTTGTCTAAGATTAAAATCCAATTTTAGTCCCTAGTACATTTAATCATATCATTTATTAGTTATATTTTGATGTTTTATTTATCTTTTTATTTTTATTTTAATGTATTAATTACATTTAAATTTAATTTTTATTTCATTCATCATAATATATTTTAATGTCTACATTTAGGGAACTAATTTTTTTATAATATATATTCCGATAACAATTTTTTATTTTCTTCATTTAGGTACATTAATACATTTGAATATTTCGGTATATCCATCGGTACAAACATATAATTACATTGATTCAATATAATGCATTTCGGTCAATATAATGCATTTCGTTAGGTACATTTTGGTACACACATTTGAGGATTGATTTTTAGGTACATTAATTCAATATATTATATTTCGGTACCTACATTTAGGTACGTATATTTTGGTACATACATTTCGGTATTGACATTTAGGTACATACATTTCAATATTGATATTTAGGTATGTACATTTCGATATTGACATTTAGGTACATACATTTCGGTATTGACATTTGGGTACATTAATTCAATATAATACATTTAGGTTCATTATAATATATTTTGTTACAATCATGTAGGTACAAATATTTCGGTACAAAAAAGTCAATTATATATTTTGGCACAATCATTTCTATACACTTATGTATTTATATATTTTTGTATCACAAATTTCTTTTAATATTTTCTCATTTACATTCATTTATAATTAAAAAACTAAATATGTGCATATTAATAAAATAAAATTTTAATGTGGAGAGATTAAATAAAAATACACATTAAATAACAAAAATTGAATGTAAATTTTGATAAAAGTACACTTCAGAGGATTAAATTGAATATGTAATCTAGCACCAGGTTTTTTTTTTAATTTTAATCTTTTATAAGGACTAATGTTCAATTTCTAACAAAAACATTGATGAGCATATTTATATCAATTAATGCTAATTATTTATACATGTGTATGTGTAATAAAATCATAAACTTGAGAGAATTAGTTTTAGACTACTAATTTTGTGACATCCCACATCGCCCAGAGGAGTGATCCTTATATGTATATTTCCATCTCTACCTAGCACGAGGCCTTTTGGGAGCTCACTGGCTTCGGGTTCCGTAGGAACTCCGAAGTTAAGCGAGAAGGGGGCTAGAGCAATCCCATGATGGGTGACCCATTGGGAAGTTGCCCGTGAGTTCCCAAAAACAAAACCGTGAGGGAATGGTAAGCCCAAAGCGGACAATATCGTGCTACGGTGGTGGAGCGGACCCGAGAAGTGATCCGCCCCGGACCGGGATGTGACAAATTTATTTCGTTGATCCAAAATTTTCGGTAATCAATGATTTTTTTTTTTTTCAAAAAATAAATAGAGACCATATTCCAGAATAAATTTCATTCGATAGTTTAGAGAGAATTCAAGCAATTTAAGCGTTTTCGACAAGAGCACATTCAAAACTCATGCAAATTTTCGTAGTGTTTGCAGAAGTTATTATATTACAAGTTGGGTGTTCATAGATTGCATTATTAACCAATCGAAGTGATAGTTTACTACTTGCATATGTATAATTTAGGTTTATGCAGCTAGGGATTACTCCAAGGATTATTAGTCGAAATGCCTCTTGAAACTATCATTGAGTCTCAGTTTATCCCCTAAAATTAGTTTTGTCTCACTTTGCCTCCAGAAACTGACATTTTCAACTCTTTTGTCTCACTTTACCCACTTTTGTTAATGGAATGTTAAATTTAATGGTATTTCAGACATTTCAATTTTTACACATTTATTTACCTTTATCCCACACACTAAACAAGTCTCAATTTTATTTTTGACAACCTTGATTCAAACGCACAAATTCATTACAACAAAATCATTATACCATTAAGCTATCATATCCAAAATACTTCGCAAACCAAAAAAATCATTTAAAGCAAATGTGCACAATTTGAAACAAAAAATTTGTTGAGCACCGATTCCACTATGCATGAGCTTGTTCAAACTATGCACATTTGCTTTAAATGATTTTTTTTGGTTTGGGAAGTATTTTGGGTAGGATAGCTTAATGGTATAATGATTTTTTTTTTTTTTTTTTGTAATGAATATTTTTTAATTGCAAAGTTTCGAGCCAATACATGGATGTCTTGCAAGTGAAATGACTCTACGAACCAATGTAACCCTTGTTTTGTTTGATACAATGATTTTGTTGATCGGAATTTTTATATTGATTGAATAATTTATTTTTAAAAATACCCAACATTTATGCGTTTGAATTAGAGTTGTCAAAAATAAAATTGAGACTTGTTTAGTGTGTAAGCTAGAAGTAAATAAATGTGTAAAAACTGAAATGTCTAAAGTACCATTAAATTTAACAGTCCATTAACATAAGTGGTTAAAGTAAGACAAAATAGTTGAAAATGTCAGTTTTGGGCAAAGTGAGATAAAATCAGTTTTAAGGAATAAACTCAATGGCAGTTTCAGGGGGCATTTCGACTAATAAGCCTTACTCCAATTAAACAAACAATATTAAAATGTAGTTTCCTTTTATGTGTACAAATTCCAGGCCGACTTAATTAATTCGGAGTTCATTGACTTCATTAATACTTGGTTTGGTTGTCCCTAATATGCAAGCTACTTGTTAATTAACCAGCTGGTTGACCAATTCGGAAAGGTTACGGTGGTCCCTTGGGATATATGATGAGACTTTTACTATTCATATCGTCATATGCGGCGAAATGGATCACACAAATGTTGAGAATCTTACTCTTGCCCGTTGGCTCTTCACAACCCTTCACAATGTCAACTCCAAGCCCTATATAAATCCCACAATCCCTTAGTACGTTCCTCACACAACACAACGAGTCCATTTCAGTTCTCTGAGAGCTGTTTCAAAAACCGTTCCGAGTTTCAAAACTCTAAATCCAAACCCCAAAATCCGGAACCCGAAATGGCAGATACCGAAGGTGAACCCGGAAGTTCCATGCATGGAGTGACCGGCAGAGAGCAAACCTTTGCATTCTCAGTAGCATCACCAATTGTCCCAACAGACACGACTGCCAAATTTGACTTGCCAGTCCATTCAGAGCACAAGGCCAAAGTTTTCAAACTCTTCTCATTGGCCAACCCTCACATGAGAACCTTCCACTTGTCTTGGATCTCCTACTTCACTTGCTTTATCTCAACATTTGCAGCTGCTCCTCTCGTCCCTATCATCCGAGACAATCTCAACCTGACCAAGCAAGACATCGGAAATGCGGGGGTTGCCTCCGTCTCCGGCAGCATATTCTCAAGGATTTGATGGGTGCGGTGTGTGATTTGCTAGGGCCACGCTACGGCTGTGCGTTTTTCATAATGCTCAGCGCACCCACAGTGTTTTGCATGTCGTTTGTGTCTGACGCTGGGGGTTACTTAGCAGCAATGTTTTAAAAGACCCGCCTCAAGGCGCGCCCTATGAGGCTGGGCTTGAGGGTTACCGCCTCTGTTTTGAGAGAGTGGGCAGAAGGTGTCGCCGGAGCCGTCTTTTTCTTTTTTTTTAAATACGCCCAAAACCAAATTTTGGGTAGGGTTTTAACTACCGCATACCTCTTCCAATTGCACTATCATCACTCTGCCTTGTTTTCCTGATTTTTATTTTTTATATAAAGGATGTGTGTGCCGTCTACATGCATTGTTATATGTGTGCTCATTGTGTTTTTCATCCTCTATTTTATATATATATATATATATAATATGTATATATATATGTGTGTATATGTATTTATAATATATGTGTGCTCAGGGTAATTATTGATTAATAATCTTTTTTTTTTAATAAAATATATGTGTATGCTTAGTGTATATATTAAAAAATTTAGATCCCGTGAGATTAGGCTATCCCTTGGACGCTTCTCCCGTGCCTCACGCTTTTAATACATTGCTTAGTAGTTAGGTTTATGATCGGTTTTTCTCTTGGAACATTTGTGTCGTGCCAATACTGGATGAGCACAATGTTTAATAGTAAGATTATTGGGCTGGTGAATGGGACTGCTGCTGGGTGGGGTAATATGGGCGGTGGGGCCACCCAGCTCTTGATGCATTGGTGTTTGACATCATCGGCAGATGTGGAGCAACTTCTTTTACTGCCTGGAGAATTGCATTCTTCATTCCTGGGCGGCTTAATATCATTACTGGAAATACGGTGTTGACACTTGGCCAAGACTTGCGTGATGGGAATCTTGGTGCCTTGCAGAAGAAGGGTGAAGTTGCCAAAGATCAATTCTCCAAGGTCAGTTTTTTTTAAAACAAATATTTTTTTTTTATTAATTCAATCACTTTCAAAGACCTAAGAATTTTGTGTAAGTTGCTAATTAATTTTATTGATGTCTAATTGATCAATTTGATTACCACTGTTCAGGTTCTGTGGCATGCTATCACAAACTATAGAACGTGGATTTTCGTTCTTCTCTATGGCTATTCCATGGGTGTTGAGTTGTCCATTGATAATGTCATTGCTGAATAGACAGGTTACTTTTTGTTTATTTAATTACTATTTTTTTATTATAACTATTTTTACCATATGTTTTGATGAGCAATGTAATTGAGTATATATTAGGTAACGTTTTCTAATTATGCATGTATATATGAATAATGTTACACTTATCATATATTTATATCATCTCTCTAATAAAAATAGACTCATATGTGTCAGCTCGCATACAGCCGCATTAATTTCTTTCTTGGACTGTACTAATTATGTTTAATTTTGTCTAATCGAATCAACAGATTTGATCTAAAACTTCACTTAGCCGGCATTATTGCTGCATCATTCAGCATGGCGAACTTTGCGGCGCGTCCTTTGGTGGGTGGGCTTCTGATCTAGTAGGCAGGTACTTTGGCATGAGAGGCAGGTTGTGGACTCTCTGGATTCTCCAAACCCTAGGAGGAGTCTTCTGTATATGGCTCGGCCGAGCCAATTCACTGCCCCATGCAGTCTTTGCCATGATCCTCTTCTCTATAGGAGCCCCGGCTGCATGTGGAGCTACCTTTGGCATCATCCCCTTCATCTCCCGACGTTCCCTCGGCATCATCTCGGGCCTCACCGGAGCAGGTGGGAACTTCGGGTCTGGGTTGACCCAACTAATGTTCCTTTCAACCTCAGCGTTCTCAACTGCCTCAGGATTGTCTTGGATGGGGGTAATGATTGTGTGCTGCACTCTTCCTGTGACTTTGGTGCACTTCCCACAGTGGGGGAGCATGTTCCTTCCAGCTTCCAAAGATGTCGAGAAATCGACAGAAAAGTTTTACTATGCAGCTGAGTGGAGTGAGGCGGAGAAGCAGAAGGGGTTGCACCAACAGAGTCTAAAGTTCGCGGAGAACAGTAGGTCTGAGCGTGGTAGGCGGGTTGCCTCTGCTCCAACTCCACCAAACGCCACACCTTCCCATGTTTAGCCAACAAAGGGAAGGATCAACATGCACCAATTGGTCCAAGTGGAAAACTCGAATTATCAGAAAGAACTGCTTCTACGTGTATGAATGTCAATCTATATAAAGAAGATGGCATACGAATTGGTACAAGTTTTATTCGTATTATCATCCATGATAAATTTTAATGTATTTACTTTTGCTCTGTATGATTACAAAACTCATTATGTGTTTTCAACCCGACCTGAGTCGACGCCTCGAAGGATCGATGGTTCCTGGTCACCATTAGCTGTTAAATATAAGAATCATTTAGACGTTTTATTTGGGGAGTGCTTCCCTCACCCAAGGTGTGTAGGCTAATCTCAGATTCGCTACAATGCTTATATATGATTTGACCATCAAATTAGTGATTGTACCAATACATTGTAAGTATTATAGTCAAATTTTAAGGCCTGACCAATCTAATTGCCACCATATCGGTGAATCTTTTACAATCAAAAGAACTTTAATCCTGACAACTAAAAATTCAATCACTTCATAATCCGCCACATAAGAGACATTTCGCACAAAATCACCAACAAAACAGTTAAGGGGACACTCTTTACATACAAGTAGTGTCGACTCCTCAGATAAATTGCAAAGGAAACAAATATTGTCCACTACAATAGGTACTCCGGGCACAAAGCTACTAGTTACATCATGATAAATCTCAACGATGCCATCATGAGACATGAACAAAAGGCACAAGCCCAAAAGGGTGAATTTAACACAAAAAAACCTTGAAGGGTAGTGGAAAGTTGAAATGTTCAAAATAACCTTGAAAAAAAAAGTTATGTGCAAGCCACATGACTTATTTTGGTGGAAAATTTAATGGAGTTAGGATGAGATCATAAAATGATTTCAAAAATTTGACATGACAAATCGCTCTAAATTTTAGTTCATATGATAAACTGAAAAAGGCGTATAAACTCATATGATATTTCAAGACTTTCCCTTGTGTACAGGGGCAAAATAGTTTCATGCCAAATATTGTGTTAAAATATATTGCTAAACTGTTAATCCAATAAAGCGTAATACTTGTGCAAGCCTTATAATTTGACAAAATAATATGTTAAACAAAGTAAAAACATAAATGTTTATATAGCGCCTGTGTGTATATACATCAATGACACATGACATGTTAATTTATACCAGTAATTTATTGCAACTTGCAAGTTTAAGGTGGCCAAAATGCAGATACGTTAAGCTAAAAAAACATACATGTCCTGCAATTTGCAAGTCAGTCAAGGGCTAACGAGATGGATGACCTTTGACATCCATTACAATTCATCACATATATCTTTTATTAAGTTGCCTTACTCGTTATAAACCATTATCAAATTGTGTATTGTTGAACACTTTGGCGCACGAAACTCCTTATAATTCCCAGATGACAGGTCAAATGTTTCATCTCATCTGATCACAATCTGTAGGCTTTTCTTTTCTCATTTATCGACCGCTTGCTCGACCTGTTTGATGGAGACACATAAAATATGATTTATTATGCAATACTTCACCTTTCAATTGCTCATAGACTTCTTTGAGTATTGTTTTTTGAGGGCTTTCGACAACACGACTTGGTATTTTGTAATTGGAATTTGTTGGCCATGCGTTGGAGGGACCTGTAATTGTGGCCTTTATTGTTTGTTTAAAAGATGCGAAAAAGCAATTGTGTTTGCTGGCCATGCCATATTATAAGAGCTTTTAGTATTTTGGAAAGAACTCTCTATGATAAGTACTCCAGGCATGTATTGGTCAGATCCTACAAGTGAAAGATAAGAATGTCTTGGTTGGTCTTCGATCTAGATAAATCCAATTATTTGTTCCACTTCATCGGAATTGATATGTATTTCTTGAACAATAAAACTACGAAACACATAATGCCATTTCTATCTATATATCTTCAAACATATGAAATGAAAAGCGGATCTAGGTTTAGCCCTTCATATATTATCTTCACTACCCTTTATCTACATCTCTATTATCTTCACTAGCTATGTGACTAAAGCACCTTTGCGAAGGTCACTACGTGACACTATGCGTTGTACCAAAGTCAACCCAATTTTGTGTATTGACAAATTGAATTATCGAGTTCTAGTGGTATTCATAGTGGTGGATAATAGTTTAGGATTTGAATATAAGTAACAGGGAATTATATATAAAGGTTTAGCCTTTGTTATATTCTGTATAATGTTAGGCATACTAAATAAATTTGTTCATCAAATGATGTGGCATCAATCAAATTTGAATCTCATTATGTATAATGTTATAAAGGTTTAGCCTTTGTTATATTCTGTACAATTGCACGCACCCAAATTTGAATCTCATCCTGTAGCTTTTAGTAGTTTAGAATATTATCAAAAAACCCATCCATATTGTATTACAATAATCCTCTTACTTCCCCCATTTGGCAAGGATAAGTAGTGACAGTAGGAGTTGACTACTCACATTACCAAAATAATTGGAGCACAAAATAAAACAAATGAATTATATGCTTGGGAGATAAGCTTCTAGTTTTAGGTCAAATACATATATATTACGAATAATTGAATGCATGTTTCTGCAAGAGTTGCGAACTTCATTCAACCACATGATGTGCATTGGAGAAGGCTTCCTTATCTGTATAAAGCAGGCATTTTATATTCACAAAAGCAATCAAATGATCCCAATCATTTCAAATAAACAATTCTCACATGAGATCATAACCTAACCAGCCAACTCCACGGTATACCAAGTCTACCCTGAAGAATATATCAAGTCTACAAAGAACTCGGCAGAAATCAAACCTAAGTTCATAAGTTTCTGTGAGGAAATAAGTATCTTTCACCACTAATTTAGGTGTATCCTCCTAATGTTCGATTCCTAACTGCTGGTAGTGCCCCTTCTTTGAACTGGTTTGTAAAGCACAACTGTAACAAATTTTGAACGAAAGCGATGAGTGAACCCAAGTGCGACCACAGATTGTGGGGTCTCCCGTTTCTCAATGTAAAGATGGTTGAGTGTCACGTTTTGTGGTAAGGGAAGAGTTCCAGTAGTGTCTGCACTTGCTGGGTAACTAAGTAACGTCTGTTGTAGCTGTGGAGGGACAAGAGGTGGATCCTGGGCCTCGTCTTCATTCCCTGGGTACACATTGTTGTAACTTGCATCGGGTGATCTTAAAACTTCAAATCCTGCAACAGTTGCTTCATCCTGCACACAAAGTGTTAAGGTTGCCCTGTTTTGTTTGTGCTGACAATAAAATCACTAATGTTCTGAAGACTTACATAATCATCACCAAATGAGTTGTTCATGTTGGAACGGGAACTAGCAGGCACAAGATCATCAACAGATGAAGATTATATAACTAATGACCTGAAAGAAAGTGGTATACTTCCATGAGACTCGCAGATAAGCTATCAGTGCATGAACATGCAAACATAGGAGTCTAATTGCAGACCAAGAAGAAAGCCAGAAAATTCTACCATTTACTGCAACATGTTAAAGTCCAGGACAAACAACAGAATGGCTATGGGACCCATGTATATTATTCAATTTTCACTTTCTGATATAGTTGCAAAGAAAACTAGAAATCCTAAATTGCAGAATCAAAATCCTATCAGCTTTATATAATTATTTCACTTTAATGGAACCACACACTTACAGTATAATATCCCTCCCACTTAAGAGTAGAATATCGTTGTATCAAAACCACACCCTTTTTTTCCTGTTACACACCCTTGTTCAATCATGTTCGTTGTTTTCGTTTTATTTAATTATAGATTATTAGTTTTGGGTCAAGCAGTCTAATGGTTTAGGACAGAAAAACTAACGGAAAGGACAAAATGTTGCAACTCGGGATTAGTTTGAGCACCATAGCAACTTTTATGCAAGTTTAGGGACAAAAATGCAACTTAAGGTATAATTCAAATAGCATATCTACAATTTAGCGGTCAACTTTTTTACATAAATCTAAGATATGTTCTAAACTACAATTATAAACAATAATATGTGCATCATTTCTTACATTTAGAAGTGGATATGCCTAAAGTAAACAAATACAAATCACATATCTGCATCATTTGAATAGCATGAATTATGAATCATGGATATGTATATGATTTATATATACACTCCCCAACCACATTGAAATGGCAGTTTGATTGATGCCGGACCTTTTCAAAGTAAGCACCATTAATGATTGCCACACTGATGATGTTGCAGAAAAATTTATGGATGGATAGGGTAGTTTCAGGAAATGGGATAAATGATTTAAAGGAAAAACCCAATAGTTCAATGTATCTCAACAGAATAGTAAAACAAGGATGAAAACAGAATTAGGGAAATATATAAACAAACTTTGGTGATTATACCTATGGTTTACTTGGTTAAAGAAGCCAGGGACAGAGGGGAATTATGCCCCCAGAGGATCTTCTGGAGGAAATTTCTAGGTTGATCTCTAAAACTTGGAAATAGGCCGCTGGCCATAGTAATACAATTTCAAACTTGTGAAATTTTCTTTGACCATATATCTTAATTTATGAAAGAAACAAATTTAAAAACAAATCCGAACTTAAGAAAGAACCCCAAGATCACTATGACATCCCATCCAAGCAAATACCATATAAAAAGAAAAGTGAAGCAACTGCATATTAAAAGTTTCTTTGTGAAAAAACGAAAGCAAAGAACAGTACAATCCCTTTTCAGTAAAGTTTCTCATCACCAGACTTAACCCAAATCAACACTTTAATGTATAGACCAACTATTTCTCACCCTCTAAGATTCTTTCAAGGATGCAGTGATGGACTTCACTCATCACTGACACTGCTTCTGAAATAGTGATGAAGAGCAAAACTTCAGTCTCGTTACATAAAAAATTCAATAAATGAAATCACCAGGAGAGGTCCAGAAGGCGCAAATTATTAGAGCTGATGATCAAAATGTTTACTCAGCTAAAAAGTGTTAAGCAAATCTGTCACAAGCTTCTTACATTGCCCAGGTAAAAGTATTTATCTGTGATGTTTTAGGCAAAAATTCATTGATGCGCAGTAGGCATTGCCTCAAATGTACACTTTAACGAATAACAACACATATTCATTAAAAAATAAGTACAAAAAGGCCTAGTTACAGCATTGAGGAAGCTTCAGTTCAATTAGAAATCTCTTGTGCGGTTAAGAAAGGGAAATTAGTGCCTTTAGTTCAATAAAGTATTTACTTTTTCTTCTTTTTTTTGAGATACAGTAAAGCAATTCTTTATATAATAGATACAGAAGAAACTAGATTAGACATTGGATCAGTGGTTGCCATAGAGCTAACAGGAGCAGATCGCAATAGAAAGAATGAAGGATACAGAAAAAATGATGGTAAGTTTGTAGAGTTATATAGGGATCGTGAAAAAGCACGTACACTCATACACATTACTCAAACAAACACACAAGTACACCAAACCAAACAATATCAATAAGTAATACACTACAAGAAAATCTACACAAAACTTCCATATGCAATCTTCTAGCTAACTGCATCACATTGTATATCCTGCTATTTTCCCCTTCATATTTTATTATAATATTCAGTACCAACAATGAAAGCCTCAACATTAAGAAAGAAAAACCAAACCTATGGAGCTATTGCTCTGAAATATTACCCAAATCCTCCTATTAAATCATCTTTTAGTGTAAATATGGAAACAGTAAGCTCATAACCAACAAGGTATCCACTACGAACTCTAGAATTCTTGGAGCAAACTAAATACTAAAATTCCTAAATTCCTACAACCACAAGGCCTAACATCTAACACAATTTACAACTGGAAGGTCATCTTTGAGCCCAAATGAATTCAGAACAAACAGACACATGCACGCACAACCGTTGAAAATAGAATTCTTTGAACTAAAGCTAACCTATATATCCTCAGGAATAAATGCTATTCTCTAAGAATGTAACCACTTTGATTTGCCTTTTTCAAGGGTATGCATAATGGCATTTCTTATTCTAGTTCTGCCCATACATAGCACTCATCGGCATCCATTTTTATAAATTGAAAGCTCAATCTTATACTCTTGTTTTAATTATTTCAATATCTGGGTCATATATTGTTCTTTTATGAATTGTACAAACGAAAGAAGAATCATCCTGCAGGGAATTATATCCTAACACGATTAAACGGGGAAAATCCATAAGATTAATCAACCTCACCAGATATCAATATGCCGGAAATTGCATTTCAAAGAAGAGACTTACCTGATTGGAGTGAAGCTCCAACCTTTAATCACCAATCAAAAACTTGTCAGTGCCACCTTACTCCTGGAACCAATTAGCAGACCCAACACTTCATCTGGCAAAATCAGGCAAACCCAGATAGAATCAAAGGCAACCCATCAGATATTTTACCAAAACAGAACCACCCAATATTCTAAAGGCTGCAAATTTTATGGTTAAATCACAAAATGAAAAAACTTTACGGCAGAGCAAACCCAGTTTGGGAATAAGTTCAATTCAGTCCCATACAAGAAGACCTACGGTGGGATTTCAAGGTAAAAGCAAACCGGAAAGAATCCAAGAAAATCTTTACCTGATTGAAAATTTATACTGAAAAGAGTTTGAAAGGGGGGCAGGGGATGTTGGTTGGAGGAAATGGCTGCAGGAAATCCAGCTCGAAGGGCTTTCTTCTAGGATATTCCGCCAGGCTTGTCCGCAGCGCTAAGGAAAAACAAAAATTTCAAAAACAAAAAAGAAGCATGCTGTTCTTGGTTTTTTTTTTAACAAAATATATTATATACGCTAAGAAAAAATAGATGGGTTTAGTCTCATAATTACTTAGCAATAATATAATTTAAACTTGTCTTTGATGAGAATCAAATCTAAGACGGAAGACCTCTTACAAGTAAAAAGGAATACCACTAGATCATAGTAATAACTAACTTTTCTTTCAAATTTTTAATATGAAAAGGAAAATTATAACATGGAACTTCTCAGGCAAGAAGGGGCCCTCACCCTAATGATTTGTTAGCCAAAATGACTTCTGAAATTGTTATAATTTTTTACTTTGTCATTGATAATGAAAATCGATTGAAGGGGTCTCTGAATTTGTCAACCGTAATTTTGTATATCATTTTTGTTTCTCAATACCCTCGTTAAGTTGAGGGATTGGTTTGACAAAAATACGCTTTAAAATGTGGTCACATGGTTATTCATGACAATTTAACGAGGATGTTGATAAATTCTCACAAGACCAAAATGATTTACGATGGACAAACTTAAGTACCAGTTCTATTGATTTTTATTGTTATAAACCAAAGTTAAAAGTTATGCGAATCTCAAATATCATTTTAACTAAAAGAGTTGGCCAAGTTTTAAAATAATCAAGAAAATGACATAATGTAGTAGAGCATTTGCAACGAAATTGGCATCTCGAAACATGAGAGGAGTGAACATAATGTTCTCAAAGAATTGAATTACGTTGGAGTGGGTCCGAAAAAACTGAATCGTTTACCAAATTAAAACGAAAAAGGTTAAAACGAAAAAAAAAAAAAAAAAAAAAAAAAAAAACCAAATCGAAACCAAAGAAACCGAACTGAACCGAAAGCTATTGGTCGGTTTCAATTTTAGTGGTTCAGAAATTAAATCGTAATTAAGTGCAAAATGGCGTCGTTTTGGTTTTTACCCTTAACCCGCTATCCCACGTTTATAATTTCTCAGCGCAACAAGACCCAGTCGCCCACACCTCAGTGTCTGGACACTTCCTCACCCTCAGTCCTCACTCCTCAACGTGACAACGCAGGTCGCCCACCTCGACGGACAATTCTTCCTCGTGACTTGTGGTGCTTGCCTGCTCTGCTTTTAAGGTCAGATCATTAAGGTATTCCTCCATCCTCATCTCGCTTGCCTTCTCAGCTTCGAATTCGGATTAGAGCTATACCGGGGTACCTCCTCAAATCATCAAATTTGTCTTCTCGTAAGAAACACAAAAGTTGTTCCAAGTGTTATTGCATTTAAGAGTGTGAAGTCGGTGCATGGTTATTCACTGCTAATGTTGAGTATTTATGTCCATAAATTGAGTTATTGAAGACGTAGCTCGTTTAAAAGCAAGGCCTCAAGCTCAAGCTCAATGAATTCAATTAGTTCTCATACTCGAAGAACGTCATCTACCTCATCACAAGTACGTAGCGATCTATATAAACAATTTAATTCGTAACAAGTATTTCTTAGGACTCAAATTGTTTAATGTAATTGATTTGTTCTTGTAGGCGGACAATGTCGTCAAAACCTATGCCTCAATTCTCCAAGGAGGCACCTCAACAAGTGCCTAGTCCTCTTGGTGGATGCGAAGAACGCTCTTGGGCGACTTGACGAGGAAATAACTCAAATGAGCACGTAAATGAAGATAAGATCTCTTGGTACAAACTACAAAGTAAACAAAGGGTCGGTGGTTTGGGATCGCTTTGATAGGAAAAATGTATAAGCTATAACAAAAGAAATGGTTCATGCATTGCCTAATCCAAGAAGGTGAAGAAATCTATGAAGGGTATGCACTTGAGAAGCTTCAAAAGGATTCATTACACAAGACAAGGCATGGGGAGCTAAAACTCCATTAGAACTAATTCACACTGAATTTTTGCAGACCTATGAAGACCTCTAAACAATTGAAAACATGTATTTCTAAATCTTCGTGGATGACACCCACACCCGAGCCACGCGAAAAGCACTCTTCACAGTAAACACTCCTTTCTTTTCAAAATGCCACACCAACCTGGCGTCTGGCTTCCTAACATTCAAGGGACTGGAACGCGTCAGGTCAACCCCAAAATCTGAGAACAAAGAGCCCATTTAGGACACATTCCATTTTTGAGGCTTGTCTTCGATTAGGTCTCGGTCATAGACGATATTACACACATCCGGCTTAGGTGTGAACACCTTGTAAGAGGAAGCAAAAGGCAGCCACCTATCAGTCCAGGTGTTGATCGAATCAACACTACCCACTTAGCACCTGGATCCTCTTTCGATGATGGTTCTAGCAGCACAAATGCTTTTCCAGCAATAGGAAGCATTGCTTTTCACAGAGGCATCCAAAAACGAAGAAGTGGGGCAATACTTAGCTTTCAAAACTCTCGCTACGAGAGAGGAAGGATCACAGAGCAATCTGGTCAATTGATTTTATTAATTTGAAAATAGAGTTTTTGCTAAAATACACCAAAATTTCGGGTTCAAACCAAATTATCTATTTAATAATTGATATCATACTTGTCATGTTATATTAAAATTATGGTATTAAAAGGCGCTAGCAATAGTCGGGCAGTGAACTCAAGCTTAGCGCCTAGGCGGCTAGACAAGACCTAGGTAGTTTTGGAAATTTTGAGTAGAATTTCAGTGTTCCCCATTGCGCACCACCAAAAGATCCCATCACTTTATAAGGCTTTGTCCCTTATAGAAAGTGATTGGAGTGATAGACCATGAGAAATAAAATTGGGCTCCACCCTTGGAGTTGGGCTTTGGAGTGTATTAATTAATTGATCATTAATATATAATTAATTATCAAAATATAGGCCTTGGGCCTTGGGGCTCTTGGGCTTGGGCTCTAATAATTAAAAGCAAACACCCCTCTGAGAAGATGTCTCCCAACAGATGCATTCATTCTCCATACATGTTGCAAATAGGGATAATCATATTATATATACATCCATCTGCATGACATTTAGAACACATAAAAACATAATTCTTCTTCTACAATCCAAAGCATTATTATTGAGAGAACCATAAACAAATTCGCCATAAGTTAAGTTTTCCGGTGCTGGAATTTTAACTTGATCGTTGAATCCTAGCGAAACAGACATCCGTAGAACTACAAGCACTGAGTAGGGACGAAATATCTGTTTTAAGGACATTGAGGGACGCAAGCCTTGATCTTTAGTTTTTTCTGTTTAATATTATTTCATGTTCATACTCTATTAAGTTAGTTGTTCGCATTCATCATTTATTAGCATATATAAATTTATCACACATTGTTGATATCTATCCAACAATCTTGAAACAGATAATTCATGGATCAACAATCTATGAATGTGAATGGCGCTGTGCCAAAATACTCTGAAAGTCTGAAAAGTTCAAAGGGCTAGATTTTAAGAGATGGCAATAGAAGATGTTGTTTTTCCTAACAACTATTAATCTTGCTCATGTTGTCAAGAAAGAAGCTCCAAAGTCTAATGAGAATCCAATGACAAAAGAGACTGTCTTGGCAATTGAAGTTTGGAATCACTCTGAGTTTTGTTGCAGGAATTATATTCTAAATAGTTTGGATGGCAATCTCTACGACATTTATTCTTTATGCAAGACTGCAAAGGAGTTTTGGGAATCCCTGGACAAAAAGTATAAGATTAATGATGTTGGTTCAAAGAAATTTGTTATCGATAAGTTTGTCAAATATACTATGTTGGATTCAAAATCTGTTGTCTCTCAGGTCGAAGAAATCCAGAAATTAATCTATGAACTGCACTCCGAGGGATGCGAGATCAATGAACATTTCCCAAGTTGGGGTGATAATAGAGAAATTGCCAACTTTCTGGAATGACTTCAAAATTTATCTTAAACACGAGCGTCGTGAGATCAATATGGAGGATTTGATTATGAGGCTAGGAGTGGAAGAAGACCACAAAAAGGCAAACCGTTCTGGTGGGTTTGCTACCATTGAAGCCAATGCGAATTATGTTGAGGAAGGAAACTCTAAGGCCAAGTCGAAAAAGAATAAGGCTCCCAAAACCAAGCAATTTGTACAATCTGCCCTTGCTCCTAAAGGTAAGAATCTAAAGAAGATTAAGGGCGCCTGCTATGTGTGTGGCAAATCTGGTCACAAGGCACAAGATTGTTATCATCGCAAAGATGGAAATCATGCCAACGGAAACAACAACAACCACTCTAACATGGCAATCACCGATGAAGAGTTGGCTGCTGTTGTGTCTGAGGTCAACATGGTCTCAAATGTGAGTGAATGGCTGATGGATACTGTTGCTATCAAGTACATCTGCGCTGACAGAAATCTTTTCGCTGAATACCATCCTGCTGCCCTTGGAGAAAAGTTGTATATGGGCAATTCTACCTCATCTACGATGGCCTCGTGAAAGGGTTATGTGGATTTGTGTCACCGCAGATGTGGCTGATGGCCTCTTTGTAATTACATTGAGTTTCACGAGGCCATCAGCCACATAACCCTTTCCAACAAATGAGGCAGAATTGCCCATATACAAATCCACATAGCCCTTTTTCACAGAATTGCCCATAAAAGTGGTACTCAAACTCAATGTAATTGTCGTTGATGATGGTAATAAAATAAATGCTTCTACTTATTTTGTTGAGTCTTATAATATTTGGCATGCTAGATTAGGATATGTTAATTTTCGTTCCATGCAAAGAATGGTTAAATTAGAATTATTACCTAAATTCGAAATTGATTTTAATAATAAGTGTGAAACATGTACTGAATCGAAATTTGCTAGGCAAATGAGAAAGTCAATTTTGGAAACATCAAATGAATTACTTGGATTAATTCATAGTGATCTTTGTGACTTTAAATCCACACCAACTCGTGGAGGAAAGAATTATTATGTCACTTTTATTGATTATTGCAGTAAGTATTGCTATGTTAATTTGATTCATAGCAAGGACGAAGCTTTGAATATGTTTAAGACATATAATGCTGAAGTTGAAAATCAACTTGAGAGAAAAATCAAAGCACTTAGATCCGATAGAGGAGGAGAGTATGAGTGTACTGCCTTCTCACATTTTTGTGCACAACATGGAATTATACATTAAACAACGGCTCCATACACACCACAACAAAATGGTGTTGCCAAAAGAAAAAATAGAACATTCAAGGGTATGATTAATTCTATGTTAAATAGTTCTGGGCTTCCACACAATTTGCGAGGTGAAGCTTTACTTACTGCAAATGCCATATTAAATAAGGTTCCTCAAAAGAAGATGGATGAGTGACCTTATGAACTATGGAAAGGACATAAACCCACTTATAAAACCCTAAAAGTGTGGGGTTGCTAAGCAAAAGTGCAAGTTCAGTTACAAAAAAGAACGAAACTAGGACCTAAAACTATTGATTGTGTACTCATTGGATATGCAAACCATAGTGCTACTTATAGGTTCCTTGCTGTAAAATATTCAGTTTTTGACATACATGTTAACACTATATTAGAATTGGCAAATGCATAATTCTTTGAGGATATATTTCCTTACAAAGAAAAGGAATCTGGTTCTGATACAAAGAGGATTCATGATCATAGTCATGATGAAGCATCTTCTTCTGGTGTCGAAGAAAATGATGTGGAACCAAGAAGAGGAAAAAAGAACCAAAGTTTCTAAAAACTTTGGATCAGATTTCATTGCTTTCTTGTTCGAGAATGAACCTAGAACTTTTAAAGAAGCAATGTCTTCTTCCGAGGCTCCTTTATGGAAGGAAGCAATTAAAAGTGAAATGGAATCCATTATGGAAAATAACACATGGGAATTGGTTGATTTACCTCCCGTTAGTAAACCAATTGGTCATAAATGGATTTTCAAGAAGAAACTTAAGGCAGATGGAACCATTGACAAGTTCAAGGCACGTTTAGTAGCCAAAGGTTATCACCAAAAGGAAGGGTTGGATTATTTCGACACTTATTCTCCAGTTTCTCGCATAATGTCAATTAGGACATTAATAGCGATTGCGGTTGTGTACAACTTTGATATACATCAAATGGATGTAAAAATATCATTTTTAAATGGAGAACATGATGAAGAAATATACATGGAACAACCTGAAGGGTTCGTGCTTAAAGGACAAGAAAGCAAAGTGTGCAAATTAGTTAAGTCATTATATGGACTTAAACAAGCACCAAAACAATGGCACGAGAAATTTGATCATACTTTGTTGACACATGGGTTCAAAATAAATGAATCTGATAAATGTGTCTACATTAAGAGTAATGATAAAATTTGCTTTATTGTCTACTTGTATGTGGATGATATGCTCATAATGGGAAGCGATAAAGATGTAATAAACAAAACAAAGAAAATGTTGAATTCAAGCTTTGCCATGAAAGACTTAGGTCAAGGCGATGTCATTTTAGGAATTCAAATTAAGGGAAATAGTGAAGGGTATGTCCTTACACGGTCCCATTATGTAGAAAAAATATTACGAAGGTTTGGTCAATTTTACTGCAAACCTACTGCAACTCCTTTTGATGCTAGATGCAAGTTGGATAAAAATAAAGGCAATGCCATATCTCAACTTGAATATTCTCAAGTAATTGGAAGTCTAATGTACTTGATGACTTCAACTAGGCCCGACTTAGCTTATGTAGTAAGCAGGTTTAGTAGATATACAAGTAATCCGGCACAAGAGCACTGGGATGCTTTAGCAAGAGTGTTAAGGTATTTGAAAAATAAACTTGACTATGAATTACACCACACAAAGTATCCACCTGTTGCAGAAGGCTTCAGTGATGCCAATTGGATTTCTAACACTACAAAATCCAAGTCGACAAGTGGATATGTTTTTACCTGGGGAGGTGCAGCAATATCTTAGAAATCCTCTAAACAGAACTGTGTAGCTCATTCCACCATGGAGTAAGAGTTTATAGCTTTAGACTTGATTAGAGAAGAAGCCGAGTAGCTTAAACATTTTCTGGAGGATATTCCAGTGTGGCCAAAGCCTGTAACTGCTATATGTATACATTGTGACAGTATGGCCGCGCAATCAAGGGCCAAAAGTCATGTATACAATGGAAAGTTGCGACACATCAAGCGTTGGCATAATACTCTTAAAAAGTCATGTATAACATGTGCTGATATTTATCCAACAAGCAGATTAAGTAAATTTATTAGATATCGTGTAAATAAGTGCATATTTATACTTACAAAAATACATAATTGTATTGGGATACAAGCATATAATGAATGTTCGTCCAAGTATTTAACAAGTCATTTACAATTTATTGAACAAAAATAAAATCCAAAATGAAAGTTATCGATTTTTTGTCTATGTGAGAGTCTCAACCTAGGTGGGCTAAGCGGGCGCCTAGGCGGGCTAGGTGGACTGCTAAGGAGGTCTAGGCGCCTTGTCTAAATTTTCAAACACCCAGAGATTAATTGGGACAGTGACCAGCAGTCAGCTGCCTAGGCGGCGTTAGGCGAGAATTTTTGGAACGGTAACTAAAATACAAGTGTACCTCCAATCAAAACAAAAGGTGCAAACCTACAACAAAATAGCAATTGCCTAGAGTCAAGAAAACCATCAATTAAAGAAAGTATCATTGTCATTCATATACATGTGGGGGAGGTAAGATGTTTGTTGATTGTCGAGTTTATTTGTTTGAGCATCACACCATCGCCTAATAAATCCGGTAATATACATGTATACCTAACAAGTTAAATAAACTAAGAGGCACAATGCCACCAAATCATTTTCTTCTGAGCGTCGGGTCCCATGTCCTTAGTCCCAAGCTTAAAATTCCAAAAGCCACGCAAGTGCTCATAGCACCAAACACTTGCTAGCTACCCAAGACTTCTGTGTTCAGCACAAGCACACTGCCGTGGCATGCTGGCCCTTCCGTACCATTTCCTTGTGTTTTATCACTTTCAAGTAGTGTGCTTCCCATGTGACACTCTTCCTCTAATCCCCCTCATGGGCCAGATCATCCCCACATCTCTTCACCTATCTCTATAACACGATACTGCAACCAATTAGGGATTTCCCAATTAGCTGCCACCTCGGGACCCCATCTTTAATGGAGTCCGAACAAGGATGACGACACTACCTGCATCTAACTTGCCTTGTTCCGTTTATTACCTGATACATGGAGTGGAGATGGTCGGAGAATGATTAACTCAAATCCTGCTTGGCCTTGTTACCGATCATTGCTCTTTAAGAACAGCAACACTTTGGTTTCTAGTTCGAGTTTTATCCATGGAGTTCACCTATCTCTACCATTGATATTATCGAAACCAGGGCTGAATTTCACGTAGATGAAGCAGCAAATGTTTGTAATCAAATTTACACGTTATTTTATATGAGAGATTAGAGAAACAAATGTTTGTAAAGACACACACACGTCATTTTATGACGACTCATCATATACGTAGTATATTTACATATCATACTGTTGGAGTTATGTATGATCCAAAATCTCTTGATTATTATTCCACTTGCATTAAAGATAATCTCCATGGCTTCCAGGATCCAAATACTTATATTTGAATTCTCTACCTGATTACACGACCCAGTTGCAGTACGTAGTAGAAGAATGTCAATATCTAAAGCATAGATGTGGCCAATTTAGACCCTTTAAATATCTATCATCTGTTTATGGCCAGCAGCATACCAAGTACCAAATTTAAACCCGATAAGAAAATTCAGAACCAGTGAAAATGTAGCTTGTGGCCCTTGGGATAGAAAATATAATATCTAGTTCTATCATTGCAGCGTACACTTTTTCTTTAGGCTGTAAGAGCAATGATATCAAGGGAGAAATTTTATCCTATAAACTCAAAATCTCATGATGGGATGAATCTCAAATTTTGATTTTGAAAAGCACCAAACATAACCATTGATTTCCATTAATCGTGAAGCATTAGTATTGTCAAAGAAAACCATCCCTTGCTTGGACACCATCGGTGGTGTACACTTTCTTATATTCCTTGCTTGATTTAAGCAATGTTCCTGATAGATCTGGCAATTTCTTACACGATCCGTTAACATGACATGAAAATAACGGGTTTCGGATCAACACGATAATTAATTGGGTCATTATCGGATCACACAATAATAACCCGTTAATAACAGGTCCTTAACAGGTTTACACGAGAATGACATGCGGGTAACCTGTTTTGACACAATGAGGAAAAAGTTATTTTGATGATTTTAATATTTTAAACTACTAAAAAAACATACTATAAAATACAATAGATATAATGAATATGTATATATTGTTTATTAATTATTATTCTATATAAATTTTAAAATTCAAGTTTTATTTATTTATTTATTTTTATAATATATTATAGGCAAAGATTGAGATTAAAAATTATAAAACACATTAAAAATAAAATATCAAGTAATTTAAAAATACCAAACACATTAAAAAAATATAATAATTAATTTACATGTGCAAAAAATATGAAAAAATATGCAAACGCTTGTAGTCGCATCCTCTACGCTTCGAGGATGGGTATATGATCTTTTGAATTTTTAAAACCACACAAACTCTAATGAATAGTATTTTTAAAGGAGTTCAAAATAAACAAAATTCAAAATCATTAATGTATAAGTTTGAAAGATGTGAAAGCATAATAAACGTTCACAATTGCATCCTCAACGCTTAGACGATGGTTACATGGTCATTTAGATTTTTAAAACCCTCAAAATCTCATGAATAGTGTTTTTCATTTGAGTGCAAAGTTAATAAAATTAATAATAATTATTGTAGAAGTGTGAAAAATGTAATCACTCGTAATGAAAAGCTTTACAACTTTCATGAAGGGGTCAACTCCGAAATTTAGTATGTATATACTAATTTAGTATTATGTTTTACATTTTTTTGGGTCAAATTATGTTCTTCATTTTCATTTTTATTAATTTAAAATATATTTTTCATAACGGGTAACGGGTCGGGTCATATTACATGATAATATTAACGGGTTGATTTTGGGTCGGGTCATATTACCAAACTTTAATGGGTATCACATGACACGACCCATTAAGCTATCGGGTATGACACAAACACGAGAAACACGACACGAATGCCAAATCTAGTCCTAGGTCTCTTTTCTTAAAATAGTGGCATTATTTGACCAAAAAACATAATAATGGTCACTGTTAAGATAGGCTGTGAAGAATGAAGAAGAAGATAGACAAGAGAGAGAGAGAGAGAACAATCTGTAGACATGTAATTTTCGTTGTATACAAAGAATGCATCGCAAAGCTCCACGTGGCATATGACTCATCACAAATGGACAAGTCATCAATGACATGTGGCACAAATCAAGCAAGGGAATTATAAAATATTCCCATAATTCGGCTAAAGGGAGAAAAATCCTTTAAATTCAGCAAAAGGGCCCAAATTGCTCTCAAAATTGGAAAGAAAGTTAAGGCATCTTCATAAATCAAGCAAGAATTGAATATTGTTCACCAAATAGGCAACAAGGCCTCATAATTTCGGCCAAAGGAGTAAAGTGGCTGAAATTAAGACACAAAACATGCCTAAATTCTCTCGTGGACGAATCAAGACACAACTCAAGGCCAAATCCACCCAAAGGCAAGCCTTGAGAAACCTATAAATACAAAGTCCTCTCATAAGCATAAGGGTCGAAAAATCTCTACATAGAAGAACCTCTGCCAAACCTTTGAAGACTAATACACTGCCAAAGCTCTTTTCGAAAAACATTCAACCAAAGTCGAAGCTTTCTCTCGACCAAAGTCGAAGCATTTCCTTGAAGAATCAACAAGCACTTATGCTGATTCCTTCAAGACTTTGTTGCAAGCTTATAAACTTGTAGCAACGTTCATTTCAAGATCAAGTCGCCAAGACCCTTAAAGCGACAAAATTCCGCATCAAACACCACATTTGCCGCATCCTTGAGGTGAAAATCATCCATGCGTTGTTTTCAAACTCAAAACTTGAAGCAATCGTTCAACCGTTTGTCCGAGATCAAGTCATCGCGACCCTTGGATCAACAATCACGCATCTTCATCAATAAAAATCTACTTTGTACACGTGTTCTTATTTCATTCGATACGGAATTTTGTTGTTTACAAATTTGGCACACCTAATGAGACATCTCTGCCTCTCATCTATGTCTTCAAAACTCGCACAAATGGCATCAAGAAAGGATCAAGCTCTTCCCACTACCAATGCAAAGAACAAGGGCATCCTTGCCACAAGTGGTGGCACTTTGGGCGTCACAGCCCAAAGCAAAGCAGGAACTCTCTCTCTGTCGTGCCTTCCACCTCTTCATCAACTTTGCTGAATGAGTAAGAGCACCTAAGGCACGAACCTGTGATCACCCTGGCCTCATTAAGGGCACCAAGGGAAGAAAGTCCGAGGAAGTACTCTGAGTTTTTAACTTCTGATGCCGACTCAAGCACCTCGTGTCCCGTAGCCATGCAAGTCATGACTACTAGCATAACTTCCATCAAGGAATAGCTAGCTCAAATAAGTGAAGCAATTGCAAGGCTGACAAAAATCATGGAAGATAAGGACTTGCAAATTGCTACGCTTGTCAACCATCTGGAGAAGCATCACGACGACAAAGCTAAGTCGAAGGTTGATCCACCAAAGGAGGAAACCGATGAAAATGAAGAACCTCTGGTGAAAAAAATGGTGGAGAAGCTGGACCAAGCAACAGCGCTCATAGAATCTCTCTTTATCCAGCAGCTACAGGAGATGATCACTAGCACCATTAAGGCGTTGTACCAAGGAAGCTCGCATGACTCCGTACTGTACTCAAAGCCTTACTTCAAGAAGATTGACGCCTTGAGGATGCTAAGGGGTTATCAGCCGCCAAAGTTTATGCAATTCGATGGAAAGGGTAATCTGAAACAACATATTGCTTATTTCATCGAAACTTGCAACAGCGCTGGGACAAATGGAGACTACCTCGTCAAGCAATTCATGCGCTCGCTAAAAGGTAATGCCTTTGACTAGTACACCGACCTCGAGCCCAAATCCATCAACAGCTGGGATCAACTTGAAAAAAAGTTCATTAACCACTTCTACAACACTTGCCGCATCGTAAGCATGCTAGAGCTGACGAGTACGAAGCAATGGAAGGATGAACCGATCATCGACTACATCAAAAGATAGCGTTCATTAAGTCTGGATTGCAAGGATCGGCTTTCTGAAATCTCCTTCATTGAGATGTGTGTTCAAGGCATGCACTGGGGGCTACACTACATTCTCTAAGGCATAAAGCCAAGGACATTTAAGGAACTGGAAACTCGTTCCCACGACATGGAGCTGAGTATCGCCAACCATGGGAAAAATGAGCCAATCACCAACTTCAAGAAGGATAAGGTGCTTACTCCAAAGGTAGATAAGACTGGGAAGAAGCCCGCCAATGAAGCTTTTGCCGTTAACACTGCCCCCATCAAGATCTCTCTTGTGCCCGTCAAGATCTCCTTTAAGAACAAAGCGAATGAGATAAAATGAAGTGAGCCTTCTCATATCCAAGATAGGTACAAAAACACCTTGAGGGAGCTGAAGCAAAAGACCTACCCTTTTCCGGACTCTGATGTGGTCGCAATGCTAGACGACTTGCTAAAGAAGAAAGTGATCAAGTTGCCTGAATGCAAATGCCCCGAAGAGATGAATCGCGTTAACGATCCTAGGTACTGCAAATACCATCGTATCATAAACCATCCTATTGGCAAATGCTTCGTCCTTAATGTAATGACATGTCCTCAAAAATTATAGTTTTTATAATTTTAAAATGTGAATTTATGAAAATGCCATTCAAGGCAAATATGTTGACTTTTGTTGACCACCTTGTCGTGCCACATAAAATCTATTTTCTTGGCAATTTGGGTAGTACTCGTTGCTATGAACACGTGGGCGCAAACAAAATGTAATTCAGAGTTATAACGAAGAAGTTGTGGGCAAGTAAAAAGAGGGATAAAATCGTCATTTGACCATTTTCTAGAAGGCTCCAGATTACTGGAGAAAAGAATGGTCATGCCATATGTGTGGCTGTGATGGAAAGGAAATTAGGAATAAGGAGGGGTGTGGACCAATCAGTGAAAGGAAGAGAGAGAGTGACCAATAGGGAGAGCAGGAAAGGAAAGAAAATGAGGGAGAGGAGAAGCATGGGATCCACAACCTGTTTCTCCTTTTCCGACCAAACCAGAATGGTAGCCATGGAATCCAGCTGTTTTTCATCCGTTTTTCAGCGAATTACATCACTTAACCACCTAAAACCAACTCCACAACCTTCCTTCTTCACATTCCACCCAAAAATCGAAGGAATTGGGCTCTAAATTGTGAAGTTCAAAGTCATTAGCTCCGACGACAACCTGTGAGTCTCTAAGCAGCGATTCGCCATTTCTGAATGCAATCTCATCGATCCCCACCATCAAACAACTCCCCTTGAGCTCAAGAATAATGCCCAATCATTGGTTGGAGCACTGAAATCGATTTGAGGTGAATATAGAAACACCCTTTATAAGGTTTCTGAAGGGTTTTAGTGAAATTGGGGCTTTTCAAAATTGGTCTTAGTCACAGGTATGAAAGTTTTTCATCTCATTGAGATCTTCATTCCTGTAAAATTTGGGAATTCTTGGAGTTGTTAGATTTTTCGGCAAGTCGGGGTGGCAGAATCCGAATCCGCCAACCGTTTTCCAAAATTATAACGTTTTAGTAGAGTTTTGCTAATAGGTTCCTAATTGTGTTTAGGCGCATTGGCAGGAAGTGATCACATTCTCGATAGTTCGAGCTGCTTTCGGGCAATGGAAAACTTGCGAGTGAACCCCTTCATAACTTATATATTTTTATAAAATATTAGCCTAGCATGCATTTCATATTTCATGCATTTAATTTGTTTGATATTATGTTTTACGAATTTATATAATTATGGTTTATATAGAATTCATGATTTAATTAAGTTGCTTTACGAAATATTATGATTTATCGAAAATTATGTTTTTACGAGCGGATATGAATTATTGGATTTGCGTATATGGATTTCGATTATGATTTATATGATGGATTTACGGATATGGATTCATTATGATTTATATTGATGAATTGAGCTAGAAAGTTTCTATGATTTATAAGATTGGACTTTGAGCTTTCGAGCTCCAGATTTGAGTGGGATTTTGAGATATGTTTTTGGTGCTTACTTAGTGGGTTATCATACGGCACATCCGCACACCACGGGTATTATGTCTATGGCCATAGGACATAGATGATGGAGGAGTGAGATATGATATATTATATACCCCTAGCTTCACCGTCGAAAACGGTGTCGGACAACTTCACTAGCCACGATTAGTGTTAGTATGGATGTTATGCTATTTGATTCAATTTCACTTGTGGGTGATGGACAGGTTATTCAGCTTTACCTTCGGGTGATGGACAGGTTATACAGTTTCACCTTTGAGTGATGGACAAGTACTGCCTTCGGGTAACTATGATACCCCTAGTTGAGTACAGCACGGATATGATTTACGATGTTTCACAAATGTTTTACACTGCATGCTAGGGTTTTTCATAAAACCTATATGTAATATTATATGTGTGCGTGTGTGTGTGTGTGTGTGTTTTCAAAACAGGGGGTTAATATGTTCTACAATAAACTGGTTTTCTTACTATTAGTATTATTATAATTTATGGTCCACTCACATTTTCTGTTTTTACGCCCCCTCAGGAATTAGATTCAAGGCATATGATCACAGCGTCAGGACATTCCCATTTAGGCATCTTCGAGCCTCTTCGGTGTGAGTCTCATTCCTTGGTTCGTACCTTTCTATAGTAGTTCTTTCACATTATTTTTACTTAGTTGTATGCTGTAAACACGATTCTGCTTTAGTTTAATCTGTTCTAACCATATATTTTAGTTGTATGCATATTTTAAATGGCTTCGTCACCCTCGGGTGTCGACCAGCACGTGCCTACCCTAATATTTAGGGATATCGAGGTTGGGGCGTGTCACTTAAAGAGCTCATCATAAAGCTAGCATAACAAGGGCAAATTGAACTCGACCTTGAAGACATAGTCGCTTCCATTGCTGTAGGAAACCATGGAATTCAAGTGATTGTTGCGAGGCATCATTTCGGAAATGCAAGTGGGAACTGTGGGATAGCTCCTTGTTCACATAAATAATTCTAGATCCTAGTTGCAATGATTTGTTTGTGATTTTCTACAACTAGAAGATTCACTAACCCTTATAATTTGTGACGTTTTGAACTGAATCAACAACAATGTTTTATTAGGAATTTTTTTTGCTATTGAAAGGGAAAAAAAAAAACCCGAACCGAAATTTCGGTTCAGTTTCGATTTTGGCAAAAAACTGAACCCAGCCCTACATAGCCTTATTACAAAATGACCAAAAAACAAAGACGACTTCTCTAGTAGTCGACAACGCGCCACTCTAAGTCACAGCTTCGCAAGGGATACGATAGCGAAGAAGCTAATTGTCACGAGCATGGTGCAAAGGATTCAAGATAAGAATCCTCAATGTACACGCTTTCTTCTTTGTAGTTGATCGACAAAAATTTGTCACTTCCCAAGACACTTCAGAAGACCACAACTTGATGTGCATCAAGTTGTCTTTTGCAGGAAAAACAAGCTCCTTAGGGCAAGTCAACGACGCACAAAGCTTCAACGTTATTCCCTTATCTTGCGAATCGCTTTCCTTCGCTAGAATGGTAATGGCATTATTCTTAAAGCACTTGAAAAATATCATGGGTGCAACAAAATAAACAAAGCAACGTAAGCACAAAAGTGGGGCGGCAAAGAAAGAAAAATCGCTCTACTAAAGCAAAAGACATGCGAGACAAATCTCGTAAGCGTTGAAGGATGACTTTGATGAAGTCATAATGACGAAAAGAAAATTAGCCACAAAAGCTCGAAAAGCACGGCGAAGAGGGCAGCTATAGGATGGTCCTTCAAAGCATGGTACAGTAGCTAAGAAAACCAAAACGCCACGTAATCTCACTACGCAACCCCGCAACGATTACGCAAGCAATTTCTTGCACTGCACGGCGAAGAGAGCAACTACAAGATAGTCCTTCGAAGTGCGTTACAGTAGCAAAGAAAACCAAAACGCCATGTAATCGCACTACACAACCCCACAGCAATTACGCAAGCAGTTTCTTGCACTGCACGGCGAAAAGGGCAGCTACATAATGGTCCTTCAAAGTGCGCTACAATACCAAGAAAACAAAAATGCTACCTAATGATCACGCAAGCAGTTTCTTGCACTGCACAACAACGTCACCACCGAGGAAAGTTGTGACCAAAAGGCACTACACAGCATAAACTCGCCGTAGTCTTTTGCACAACCCCACACGGTAAAAGTGACTCACTGCAACAAGCTCCAAGCAGCGGCAAGAAGCACAAAAATGTCACCACGGAGGAAAGTTGTGACCAAAAAGCACTACACAACATAAACTCGCTGCAGTCGTTTGCACAACCCCACACGGTAAAAGTGACGCACTGCAACAAGCTCTAAGCGACAAAAAGGGCACGGCAACAGCAGCAAGCCCACGGCAAAAGCTTCAAGGTAGTCCACGACAAGCAATTGTGTGTGTAAAAAAATGCACACCCAATTGTCCTATATATAGGGGTCAATTGCTTCCTAATGCTATAAGGGAAATACATACCTAACTAGCAAAAGGAAAATCAAAACAAGGAAGCACATTCCCACCAAAAGAAGGAAGCAAATTCCAAGCAAAAATGGCAAGTTACAGCCAATATGTGCAAGTAGGACGTTTTTTATGATAATTTAACTTTCCGGAAGGATTTTGATGCAAGGCCAATTGGAGAAGGAAGCTAAGTGGCTGAGGATCATTATATCCAAATTTCATAATTTTCCCTAAAGCCAAACATTCCAGTTTTTTAAATCATTCCCGCAGCAGTTGCTTTCCCGTTAAGATTGCGCAGCTGTAGGAAAGTACAAAGTTGAAGCCTTCCCGATTTTTCCTAGTGGCATGCGATATATTTCTGGAAAGATAAGGGATAAAGCTACATTTCCTATACCTTTTCAGAATTTTCAAAGAGAAATCAACCTCAAACTGGGCGTGCAAGTCAGACAACATGTTCCCAAAACAAAAAACAAAAAAAAGGAAAGCAGGATACCTCCTTGCCATGGGGAATCAAAAGGGGAATAAAAAATATTTCCTCCTTGCTGTAAAAAATCAAAACAAGGAAGAAAGATTGCTTCCATGTCGTGGGAAAACCAAAATAAGGAAGAAAAACTCCTTCCTTGCCGTGGAAAATCAAAACAAGGAAGAAAAAAAGACTTCTTCCTTGTTGTGGAAAACAAAAGAGGAAAGAAAAATACCCTCTTTGCCATGGGAAAGAAAAAGGGAAAGGAAAATGCACATCCTACTCACTCAAGGACAAGCGTTAAAACTTTCCAAGACCTTGAAGGAAATCATTAAAAGCTTTCCAACACTTTGAAGAAAGTCCCCCTCGTTACGAAAATTGAAAGGGATTCCTATCGAAGGAAGGAAAACATTTTTCCTACAACCACAAGGAAAAATTCAAAATGCACCAAATGCATTTTGTCAAAGATTATGGAAAATCAAATACGTACAATAAGTATGTGCCGATTTATCCATTTTCAAAATTTCTTTCAAGATCAAGCCTCTACAGCCCTTGAAGAAAAAAAAAATTCCTTTCTATTCAAGAACAAGCCTTAACGACCCTTGAAGAAATGTTTCGTTCAGGATCAAGTTTCTACGGCCCTTGACGAAATCTATCACTTCCTTCAAGATCAAGCCTCTACGGCCCTTGAAGAAAACTTTCATTTCAATTCAAGATCAAGCCTCAACGGCCCTTGATGAAATCCATCACTTCATTTAGACCTGGCAATTTCTTACATGACCCGTTAACACGACACGTAAATGACACGAAAATAACGAGTTTCGGGCAACACGATAACTAATCGGGTCATTATCGGGTCACACGATAATAACCCGTTAATAACGGGTCCTTAACAGGTTTACACGAGAGTGACACGCAGGTAACCTGTTTCGACACGATAAGAAAAATGCTATTTTGATGATTTTAATTTTTTACACTACTAAAAAAAACTTACTATAAAATGCAATAGATATAATGAATATGTATATATTGTTTATTAATTATTATTCTATTATTATTCTATATAAATTTTAAAATTTAAGTTTTATTTATTTATTTATTTTTATAGTATATTATAGGCAAAGATTGAGATTAAAAATCATAAAACACATTAAAAATAAAAATATCAAGTAATTTAAAAATACCAAACACATAAACAAATTATAATAATTAATTTCCCGCCTAATATTTCAAGAGTTTCATCCATTTCCCGCCTAATGTTTGGGAAATTTTGTAGCCTATATCCATCCATTTCCCGCCTAATATTTAACCCAAAGAAACTCTAAGTGTTAGTTAATGTATTGTTTTGATGGGATACGTATCCTATGAAACTTATTTCAATGATCCAACCGTCAAACTTGTTTATATATGCTTCGAGATCGCATACGCCAAAATTTGCAAAAAAAAAAACATTCAAAGATTAAGTAACGAGACAAAACTTTTCGACGGTTATAAATGAAAAATCACGATTTAACAGTTGTTTTAACTTTGATTTTGATGATTTTTTACAGCTATACTCCTTGACCTTATATAAATACAATGAATGAATTCAATCTTCAATTTAAAATATTTACACCACAAAATCTTATGTTATACTTGATAAAAGTATAAATAAACTCTCAAGTGTTAGTGAATCTATCATTTTGATGGGATACGCATCCTACGAAACTAATTTCAACGATCCAACCGTCAAACTTGTTTATATATGCTTCGAGATCGCATACACCAAAAATTGCAAAAAACAAACATTCAGAGATCAAGTAACGAAACAAAACTTTTTGACGGTTATAAACGAAAAATTACTATTTAACGGTTATTTTAACTCCGATTTTGATGATTTTTTACAGCTACTCTCTTTGATCCTATATGAATACAATGAATGAATTCGATCTTCAATTTAAAATATTTACACTAGTGGATACCACAAAATCTTATGTTATACTTGATGAAAGTATAAATAAACTCTTAAGTGTTAGTGAATCTATCATTTTGATAGGATACGCATCCTACAAAACTAATTTCAACGATCCAACCGTCAAACTTGTTTATATATGCTTCGAGATCGCATACCCCAAAAATTGCAAAATACAAACATTTAGAGATCAAGTAACGAGACAAAACTTTTCAACAGTTATAAACGAAAAATCACGATTTAACAGTTATTTTAACTCTGATTTTGATGATTTTTTACAGCTACACTCCTTGACCCTATATGAATACAATGAATGAATTTGATCTTCAATTTAAAATATTTACACTAGTGGATACCACAAAATCTTATGTTATACTTGATGAAAGTATAAATAAACTCTCGAGTGTTAGTGAATCTATTGTTTTGATGGGATACGCATCCTACGAAACTAATTTCAACGATCCAACCGTCAAACTTGTTTATATATGCTTCGAGATCGCATACACCAAAAATTGCAAAAAACAAACATTCAGAGATCAAGTAACGAAACAAAACTTTTTGACGGTTATAAACGAAAAATTACTATTTAACGGTTATTTTAACTCCGATTTTGATGATTTTTTACAGCTACTCTCCTTGATCCTATATGAATACAATGAATGAATTCGATCTTCAATTTAAAATATTTACACTAGTGGATACCACAAAATCTTATGTTATACTTGATGAAAGTATAAATAAACTCTTAAGTGTTAGTGAATCTATCATTTTGATAGGATACGTATCCTACAAAACTAATTTCAACGATCCAACCGTCAAACTTGTTTATATATGCTTCGAGATCGCATACCCCAAAAATTGCAAAATACAAACATTTAGAGATCAAGTAACGAGACAAAACTTTTCAACAGTTATAAACGAAAAATCACGATTTAACAGTTATTTTAACTCTGATTTTGATGATTTTTTACAGCTACACTCCTTGACCCTATATGAATACAATGAATGAATTTGATCTTCAATTTAAAATATTTACACTAGTGGATACCACAAAATCTTATGTTATACTTGATGAAAGTATAAATAAACTCTCGAGTGTTAGTGAATCTATTGTTTTGATGGGATACGCATCTTATGAAACTAATTTCAACGATCCAACCGTCAAACTTGTTTATATATGCTTTGAGATCGCATACGCCAAAAATTGAAAAAAAACAAACATTCAGAGATCAAGTAATGAGACAAAACTTTTCGATGGTTATAAACGAAAAATCACGATTTAACGGTTATTTTAACTCCGATTTTGATGATTTTTTACAGCTACACTCCTTGACCCTATATGAATACAATGAATGAATTCGATCTTCAATTTAAAATATTTACACTAGTGGATACCACAAAATCTTATGTTATACTTGATGAAAGTATAAATAAAGTTAGTGAATCTATCGTTTTGATGGGATACGCATCCTACAAAACTAATTTCAACGATCCAATCGTCAAACTTGTTTATATATGCTTCGAGATCGCATAGGCCAAAAATTGCAAAAAACAAACATTTAGAGATCAAGTAATGAGACAAAACGTTTCGACGGTTATAAACGAAAAATTACGATTTAACGGTTATTTTAACTCCGATTTTGATGATTTTTTACAGCTACACTCCTTGACCCTATATGAATACCATGAATGAATTCGATCTTCAATTTAAAATATTTACACTAGTGGATACCACAAAGTCTTATGTTATACTTGATAAAAGTATAAATAAACTCTTAAGTTTTAGTGAATCTATTGTTTTGATGGGATACGCATCCTACGAAACTAATTTCAGCAATCCAACCGTCAAACTTGTTTATATATGCTTCGAGATCGTATACACCAATAATTGAAAAAAACAAACATTTAGAGATCAAGTAATGAGACAAAACTTTTCGACGGTTATAAAAAAAAAAATCACGAATTTAACGGTTATTTTAACTCCGATTTTGATGATTTTTTATAGCTACACTCCTTAACCCTATATGAATACAATGAATAAATTAGATCTTCAATTTAAAATATTTACACTAGTGGATACCACAAAATCTTATGTTATACTTAATAAAAGTTAAATAAACTCTAAGTGTTAGTTAATGTATCATTTTGATGGGATACGCATCATATGAAACTAATTTCAATGATCCAACCGTCAAACTTGTTTATATATGCTTCGAGATCGCATATGCCAAAAATTGCACAAAACAAACATTCAGAGATCAAGTAACGAGACAAAACGTTTCGACGATTATAAACGAAAAATCACGATTGAACGGTTATTTTAACTCTAATTTTGATGATTTTTTACAACTACACTCCTTGATCCTATATGAATACAATGAACTAATTTGATCGTCAATTTAAAATATTTACAGAAGTGGATATATACCACAAAATCTTATGTCATGATGATCTATGAAAATTGAGGATTTTGTAAATGGAATAACATGTAAGCTTTGAGTTCCATTAGCAAAGTTACATGGTCGTTTAGATTTTTAAAACCCTCCAAATCTCTTGAACAATGTTATTTATTTAAGTGAAAAATTAATAAAATTAATAATAATTATTGTAGAAGTGTGAAAAATGTAATCACTCATAATGAAAAGCTTTACAACTTTCATTAAGGGGTCAACTTCGAAATTTAGTATGTATATACTAATTTAGTATTATATTTTACATTTTTTTGGGTCAAATTATGTTTTTCATTTTCATTTTTATTGATTTAAAATATATTTTTCTTAAAGGGTAACGGGTCGGGTCATATTACCTGAAAATATTAACGGGTTGATTTCGGGTCGGGTCATATTACCTGTTTACTTCAACAGGTATTACACGACATGACCCGTTAAGCTATCGGGTATGACACGAAAACGACATGAACACGAAAAACACAACACGAATGCCAGGTCTAACTTCATTCAAGATCAAGCCTTTACAGCCCTTGAAGAAACAATGTCATTTCAATTCAAGATCAAGCCTTAACAGCCCTTGACAAAATTCATCGTCTCAATTCAAGAAATACGCCTCCACGACCCTTGAAGAAACAAACTAATTCAAGACCAAGTCTCGATTACCCTTGAGTTAGAACATTCACATTGCGGGACTTCAAAACACGTTTCCTACATGTGACAAGCACATGCCTACAACGTGCCTTGAAGTGGGGCATTTGTAGACATGTAAATTTCGTTGCATACAAAGAATGCATCGCAAAGCTCCACGTGGCATATGACTCCTCACAAATAGACAAGTCATCAATGACATGTGGCACAAATCAAGTAAGCGAAGTATAAAATATTCCCAAAATTTGGCTAAAGGGAGAAAACTCCTTTAAATTGGGCAAAAGGGCCCAAATTGCTCTCAAAATCGGAAAGAAAGTTAAGGCATCTTCATAAAACAAGCAAGAATCGAAGATTGCTCACAAAATAGGCAAAAACGCCTCGTAATTTTGGCCAAAGGAGTAAAGTGGCTGAAATTAAACACAAAACATACCTAAATTCTCTCATGGACGAATCAAGACACAAATCAAGGCCAAATCCACCCAAAGGCAAGCCGTGAGAAGCTTATAAGTACAAGATCCTCCCACAAGCATAAGGGTCGAAAAATCTCTACACAGAAGAACCTCTGCCAAACCTTTGAAGACTAATACACTGCCAAAGCTCTCTTCGAAGAACATTCAACCAAAGCCGAAGCTTTCTCTCAACCAAAGTCGAAGCACTTCCTTGAAGAATCAACAAGCACTCATGCCGATTCCTTCAAGACTTTGTTGCAAGCTTATAAACTTGTAGCAACGTTCGTTGCAAGATCAAGTCACCAAGACCCTTGAAGCGACGAAATCCCGCATCAAACACCACATTTGCCACATTCTTGAGGTGAAGATCATCCATGCGTTGTTTTCAAGCTCAAAACTTGAAGCAATCGTTCAACCGTTCGTCCGAAATCAAGTCATCGCGACCCTTGGATCAACAATCATGCATCTACATCAAATTTGAAGACTGAATCAAAAGAAAATCGTAAACAGAGATTGTAACCTACAAATTCATCAATACAAATCTACTTTTCATGTTTACACATTCTTAAAAATAAAAATATTAAAAAAAATAAATATATATATAACTAATCTCCTATTGTGACAAGTGTCGACAATCCAATACATCACATTCTTTCATTATATTCCTAACAGTCACATTACTCGTATGTGACTTTTTAACGAAAACACGTAAATTTTTAACGAAAATCTTAATGATATTATTGATGGCTATATTTTGGCACAAATAGGAAGAACTTCGGCTATCGTATTAGCAGTAAGTTCTTAACATGAACTTGAAGCATTTTACCCAAGCTCCGTTTATAAGTTATCAGTTTGGCGTACATGCCTACCCAAAACTATCAGTTTGGATGGTCATTGCCCAAAAGAAGAAGGAAAAACAAATATGAATAGTAATGTTAGAGAGATTAAATTTGCAAAATAAATGATGTGTTATCAATAGAAATAAGCACATTTATCAACCCTTAAGTAATGAACCAATTATCGACATCTATATTTTTTAATTTTTAAAATTTAATCTGTAAATTTAATCTTTTTAGCATTACTCGATATAAATAGTAGATGACATCTAACATAATGTTATTGTTTTTTTCTCAAAAGGTGGATAATTGACTATTTAAATGCGATACCAATTAGCTGCTTTTGCAAACAGCTTTTTTATTCTTAGTTTGATGACGTGAAAAGAATAAAAGAAAGGCAAAACCTGTAGCAGCCACATCAGAATGTACGGACACGGCCGCGGCCACGAGGCCTTCAGGTGGGGAGACCTGATGGGGGACAAAATTTGTCACTTTACACGGGATTTATTGTTTTCCTTCTCTTTTTCAGGCATTTGAAACGGTGTTTCGGTTTTCTGTTTTGTTGTGTTGCACAATTTTCTTTTGTTTTTCTGATCAAATTAGTTAAATTAAACAGATGCTCTCATTCATTATACTAAAAGTATACAATGTATGCGTAATGCTAGGTAGAATGATAGATTAATTTTTTAGACCAAATTGTAAATTATGAGATGCATTATCAATGTAAAATAAGTACGTTAATCAACAAATAATTTAATCACGTCATATAGTTTACAAAATATAGTTTGAATAAATGATCTTTCTAGCATTACACATAATGCATGCAGTAGAAAGGCCATGTGATGGAAGGTATCTAAACCCTAAACCCTAAACCCTATACAAGATAGCAGTATACACTATTATCATGGTATGAGACTTTAAGATTCACATACTTCTGGTTTTGTATGAAATCTCAATTTCATTGGTTATAGAGCAGGTTCGCTATGTATAAGGCTCAATGGCCCATGTGCTTAAAGTTCAAAATTATCCACGTAAGTTAGGCTCGAAAAGTTGTGTCACATGAGGGGATGCGTGACAATGTAAAAAAATGTCTCACGTTACATTAGACTATTAAGAAACCTTTCATAAACTTATAAGGAAGTAAGGGCATTTTTACTTAATAGAAATGGAAAACACAACGTAGAGATATGGGAACTAAGCAAAGAGAATTTGATCAGCACTCCCCTCCTCCTCTTTCTCTGATTAAGGATTTCAATGGGAAGCTCACACTTTTTCGACTTCATTTGTGTAAGTAAACAAATGGAAAAGTTAGAGTGAAATGATTGTTCTCATAACCATATTTTAATAAATGCAGGAAACTTAAAAATCAAAATTATTCCATGCCTGATCCTTGCTTCCCTAAGTTACTTCTTACATTGCCAACACTACTAAAAAAATGGCCTTCCAAACGACAATGCCCGCAAAAACTTTCACCATAAAAGGTCAAATTTTGTCGGTATATATCAACTTTCGTCGAGAAAGATGTTGCCAAGAATCAATTTTAGATTGTAACCTCAACTTCCTTCAATTAACATGATTTTATTTAACACAAGTGATTGCCTTCGAAGCCCTTCAATGTAACCAACCAAAAAAATTGGCAATGATTTAAAGAATCATAATGAGTGTGGGTGCATGAATCCATAACAACAAGAAGAGGATGCCCTCATCCTCCCAACACCCAAATCAAAGTTAGGGTTTTTAATGAAGACGACGATGTGTAACTGCGGCCACATTGGCGCAGTACTGTACACTCAGCATCTACCAATCAAAATGCAAAGATTGTAAAAACTTGGAGAACCAATAGAGTCTAGGCTCACCAATGTTCCTTATATAAACCCTACTTTCGCTTTACCATCCGTGTTTCAGAGCTTCCTAACTCTGATACTTCTCACGCGCACACACAAGGGGCCAAACGCATAGGGCCTTCGCTATGGTGTTAGATCTCAAGTATATAAACGCTCTTTTTTCTGGTTTTTTTTCTCTGCTTTTTCACAAATTTAGTATTCTGCTCGTTTTCTCTCTAATCGTAATGTTAATTTGTTCTAATTTTTCCCTCCTTTTCAACCTTATTTTCTGCTTTACACTGGATACCAACTGGATTTTCTTCTGAATATAACCATGTCTATGGCATCTGAAATGGATTTTGCTTTTTATAAAACAAACAAATTTTTTAAATTGTGCTTTTGTGGGAATCGATCGATCCTTTGTAGAAACCTAAGCTGCGTATCAAAACATATGAATTCTCCACAAAATTTTGCATCTGTACCCTTTGTTTTTATTAAATAGTACCTTAAAAGAAGAATAGGGTTTTGTTTTGTTCATGGGTTAGATTCTTCTTGGGTACCCCTCTTTACGTTTTAGCCACTTGCAGCAGTGCAGCATATTGCTCGAGGACTTGGTTCTATTCCTTCACTATTTTCTTCTTTGAATATCCTCAATTTTTTTCTTTCTAAATATAATATTCTGGGTGTCATTTTCTTGTTAGAATTTACAGTATTTGACTCAAATGCATGGAGGAAATGTATAGATTGACAGTCGTTGTTTGCGGGTGTGGCATCATCAAGATTCACACATGCAATTAACTGATAAAGTTCTTTGAAGGTGAGAATCTTGATGATGCTGCATCGGCAATAAACCACTATACAAAAGAGAGGAGAACTCCACAGTCAGTTTCACTTTTCTCACTTCAATGATTTGGTATGCTTTCTGTCTACTGTTTCAGGTAAGGGTATTTCTAAAAAAATTATTTTGCTTCCCTAGTTTTAGGAATTTCTTTATTTTTGTTAATGGAGCTCATATATATATATATATATATATATATATATATATATTATCAGTAGTATTTGTAGGTGTTATTTATGGCCTCATTAACTTGGCTCTGCTTAAATTTTTAGATCTGTGATTATTCTTCTGATAAAAGCTTGATTCGGGTACAAGGGTTACCTGAGCAAAGTCTGTTTATGCAGAGAGAGATGGGACTTTGTCTATGGTACTGGGATGTGAAAGGAGAGTGTTGATCAGCCTTGACGATGCTGCAAAGCCTTTAAAGCATTTTGAAAAGGTAAATATTTTCAAACCATTTATTTATTTTTATTTTTCCTATTTTGTTGCGTTGGTTTTCAGATCTACCCATGGATTGTCCGAATACTTGGCCGTTCGGAATAGAATCCAAAAGCTGATTTCTAATAGTTTCCAAAAATAGGGAATACATTCCAATAACAAAGTTGTTGTTTGGTAGAATGGTTGCTAAAAAACAACAATCTTAAAAATGCAAAAAAAAGAGTCCATCACTAGAACTCGTTATTCATTATTTTGAAAGGGAAGTGATTTCCACACTTTGTTTTGATCTTGATTTTCCTTAATTTTACACTTTGTTGCTTAATTTCGTCTCTTAATTCTTCTTTTATTTATTTAATTCAGTGGTTAGAAAAATATAGGGGAGTGCAATATGTGAAAAGAGTAGTGTATAAATCTCTCCCCCCTTGAAAATACAAAAGCAATTAATATTGTTAGATTTCAAAGTTGAGTTAAGGTCTCTTCAATGTAAAGATGCCTGTTATCAAACATGAAAACCGTAGTCAAAGTTGTTACCAAATAAAATTTTAAATTTTAAAAGTTTAGAATACAATGGAAATCTTCAAATTGTATCCTCATCTTAAAATTTATTACTTTTGAATCGTGAACAAATAACAAGCTTGGTTTTTTCCTGTCTTTCTATTGCTGAGAAATAGATATGTGTGAAAGAAGTTTTAGATCGTCTCTGTGTATGGTTTTTTTCCCCACCTGTTTTGGGTGGTGGGTTGATGCTATTTGATTCAAAGAATTAATTGTTTTTAGAAAAATATTTCAAGTGGTTCGATCTCTAGCTGTGAAATCAGTAGATCATTGAAAATTGGAATCGGTTTGGGAACTTCGATATGCAAAATCTTGATGGGAAATGGTCACACATTGTCACTTTCTCACAGCCATTTTTGTCTTTGCCTTTACAATTGTTTGAGGACCAACCAAAGAGTAAGTCGTCTTCCAACTTGGGACCCTTGAGATGTAACCTCACTCCCGTCTCATTCATCACTCCTCTCAAAGACATAATATTCAGTACTCCAACTATTTTCTCACTTCTTCAGTAATAGTAACATCCGATGCTTCAGTCATTTCAAGATCATGGAGATCTGTGTGCCTCTATCACTATCCATGATACTTTCACATTTTATTGGGTCTCAATTAGGCTACGCAATAAGTACCATCGTAACATGAAGATATATCTTCAGTCATATGCAAATATCTTCCGTACCTATATCTATGAATTTTATATTTTTTATGTTTTGATAATGAGGAAAACCTTATGAACCACCTCTGTCATCAGGTACATCTTTCTGGTTAATCATGCATACATGTTGATATATATCGATCTCCAAACATGCATTGAATAAATTAGAGTGGTCCAAACTCAAGATTTCCAGTTATAACATAGTGAACTACAATGCTAGGACCACTGATTTCCAATTCTCACTGTTAAGATAGGAGTTGATCTTCCCTTAATGCCAAGATCTTTAAAAGTACTTAGGCAGATCATCAAATCGTAAAATTTCGGAATGGAAATATACTTAAATTAACCAAAGCAATCTTATAGCTAAATATGTAGTGTGTATATGAATTAGATAATAAAGTATGAACTATGACTACCTGATCACTCTGGCTTATTTTGAGAACTTGCATGTATAACAAATCTAGAATTTTAATGCACTTTCTTTCAACTATTTTCTCTCTTTCTTCCATTTCGTACAAAACGCATACTTTACATAGATTTCAACACATTCTTTCTTACAATTACATATATATTTACCCCACCTTCATTCACTTATTCTGCTCATGAACCTATATTATCATTACTTTCGGTGTTTAATTAAGACTTGAATCTAGGCGTTGTTGTTAAATTTTGCTTAAGATAATGAGTCATAATTAATTAATAATCATACGCATTCCAATTGTTGACACAACTCCGGTCACTGCTCTTTCTTTTATTTGTGATTTTAATTGTCCATTACACAATTTATTTATTTAAAAAAAAAAAAAGCATGGAGCTGATGTACTTTAGCATCGTCTTCTATATATAGTTGATAATTTATGGTTTATCCTGTGTGATCATGATTTCATTTCGAACTTCTTACCCTTTATCTTGGGATCTTTATAGCTTACTATTGTGTTCTATATCGTTCTAATTGTCCGAGTGTGTCTCCTGACCTCTATACTTCTTATTTATACTTCAGCTATGAATCATGCATGTACTATATCCCATATACGTGCTTTATTCTCTGCTTGACTAGAAGTGTGTTTGGAAGTCCTTGAAAATAATGGTTAACAATTTTAATGAAGGTGCTTGCAGTTAACAGTTTTTAGTAAAAATGCAAGTAAATCTTGAAAAATCATTTAAAGTGCTTCTTGCAAGAAGCACGATCTAATATGCACTTCAAGTGTTTTTAGAACCCAAAAGTGCTTTCACTACATGGGTTTTAGTCATTCTAAAACAATTAAGTTATATTTATAGATGCTTGGGTAAAAAAAATAAAAAAACTCTCAAATGTGTGTATGTAGATGCTCTAAACAATTAAGTTATATATATATATATATATATATATATATCTATTGTTGTCTGGAGAAATATGTTGTGTCACCTTTCTACAACACTTATTTGTGTTTTCAACACTCATCACATGATGAGTTTCGTAGGCACAAAAGAATATTTATATAACCTGTTGTGGAAGATGTACTATATTTGAAGTCAAGAAGTAACATCTTTAAAAGATATATGCATGAGATCACAAAACTAGAATGGTGTTAAAAGAGGCAATGTCATGTATATCTACTGTGTTCAAAAAAAATTTGGGCAAAAATCTCGTCTTCGATTAATTTTTATCTTCTGGAAAATTATTATCTAACCTTTATCTTTGCTAGGCTGCTAGCGAATATAGGGACTGATAGGCAATTTTCTTTGAGATCGTGATTATCTTTAGAAGCGATTTGAAAGGGCTCTTTTCTCATACATTCTATGTTGGTATACTGCATTTATGGTCACAAAAAATAAAAATAAAAATAAAAACATTTTTGTTTTAGTTCTCGATGTTATTTATTTCTCTATTTTAAGTCGATAGTAAAACTAATAAATTTTGGACATGTTTGGTGTATTTTATCTTTATTCGATCTCTTTATTTTCTATGAGAACTAGAGAGATGATACAAGATTTAAACAACAACTGAATAAAAAAACTTTGAGAGATGATGCAAGGTTCGTATGAAAGGTAATCAAATTAGCATGTAGAAGGATTTTAAAAGACTTTCTAAGCGGTAGATTTGATAGGATTTTTAGAATCCAAATGCACTTTTGAGGATTGTGATTGATTTCATTTGTGGAACTTGATGAATTTTTAGAGAATTTTATTCATAAATTTTGATGGATTTTGGAAGATTTTCTAGTCATTTATCTCAATAATTTGATTTTGGAAATAATAAGACATAAAAGAAAAACTGTGTCCCTTCCCCATCCTCCCTACCCAATAACCACCATATCCCCTCCCTCCTATGCTCTTGTTACACCATCACCTGCCCAGAATCCACCTCTCCATCTCTCTTTCTCTCCCGTAAATGAGAAGAAAAAAAAATGGAATATCGGTTTATTTTGTTGACAGCAGACAAATGAAAATTTGGTCCCTGGTGAGTGTGATTAAAATACGTGAGGATTAAAATACGTTTGATAAAAAAAATGGGGCTGAAGATAATGATAAGGAGCCCCATAACAGTGGAATGCAGTCATGTCTTACACATATGGTGCTTTAATTAGGTAGGTCGAATGATTCTGGGATCCTAAGGGAAAGTTATGAAGGACACGAGTGTGAACAACAGAGTTCATGAATTCATTTGCGGGGGAATCCAATAAAATCTTTGGGAAAGGGTGAAATTGTTTAGTGTCCTTGGTATGTATACTGTTTATCCTCAAATCTCGCAACTTAACGAAATTCCATAAAATCTGTAAGCTTCTGAAATATATCTAGATTTGCATGCACTTGCTAAATATCTATTAAAATTCTAGTTTACATATAAATTTACATTAATTTAAAAAAAATATATATTTTTTAAAATCTTGATTGACTACCTTATAATTCTTAAGTCATTCAAAATCCTTATGAATCTTAATTTTTTATTTTTTTTTCCTTTCTTCTTATAAATCTTAATTTGACTGCACTCTCTAAGTTAGTACATATATATTATGCTTGAAACTCTGATATTATAATTCATTTCTATTAGAAATTTAGTTTATAAGTTGATTGATCTTACAATTACAATATTAGTTATATGTATGTGTGTGTGCGCGCACGTGTGTGTGTGCGCGCACACGTGTGTGTATTTTTTCTGTATGAGATTAAAATCAAATTTTACGGATTTACAGTACGTATTTCAGGGAGGAAAGGGCCCAAACGCAGGCAGTAGTGGTCTCCATGGTCGTACATGGTGGTCCAACTGATGCCACCGGGTGGGTGTTAATTTGGCAGACATGCTGGTGAAGGACGATTTTGGGTCGCACGCATGAGATCTCCTTGGACAACAAAACCCAATTATATTTTTGCCCATGACAGTGAATTTGTGTTCCAAATGTTCAGCTTCCTTTCACCCAGATAAGAAGAAAAAAAAAAAAATAAAGAAAATATGCTTTACGATTTAGGAGGAAACAAAAACTAAGGTGAACAACAAAACATGTAAATAATAAATGAAAGAACGCCTGCATTTTAATCCTATTTTAACCTTCAACTTAAATGCAGAAAAGCAAAAACTTAACGAACAAAAAAACCACCATAGTTGTGGTCCAAGATGCAGCACGAGCATACACCACTTTCCCCTCCCTACCTACCAATTACTTGGTTCTCTTCTTAGAATTTTTGTCAAATAACTTACCCTCGTGTGATAGTTGTACTCAAACTGTACCTCCATGAAAATTCTAGAACATCATAAGTAGCAAACGAGCAAGTAGGCGTAATAACCTTCACTTGCACAGTCGACTCTCACTCTTATTCTTTCTCTATTCTCATTTTCCACTTCTTTGTATCTAGAGGCCCGATGTAGTTAGAGAGGGCATGCACCTCTCATCACCACTTGGCCATATCTATATACATGATGAGTTCATGAACATGGTGTTCCTTCAATAACAATGATACAGACGCGTGGACAGATCCGCCATTAATCACTCCATTTTTTTTTCCTAGGTAACTCGGGAGAAACCCTTACAAACATGTCGGCTTTATCTAGTCTAGTATATGAATTGTGTGCGGCAACCTGGTAACTCTACTTTGAAGTTCATGCATTTCTCCATGTAAACTACTATCCAACTATATATATGACCGGTTTGATATTAGCCATGCTTTTGATTAAGATTTAACGTTTTGAAGCATATTTTTTTTATTAATTTTCTAAAAGAAAACAAGCATAAAAATGTAAAGGATAGCAAACGTAAACACAAATGAACCCAATAAAACTAACCTAAACCCAAGCAGCAAGAGGAGAGGCAACGAGAAACAGGACAACCCAGTTCGTAGTTGTACTTATTTGTTTGCATGGTACTCCACCATTGTTTCTTAAATGCAGATGGAGATGAAAAAAATGTATATATAAGATTTTGTTTTTACAACTTTAAGCGAGTTGGATCATTTACGTCTCAAATTTTCAGTCCACTGAAATTCAAGACAATTTGCATTTTTTATTGGAGATGCTTTTATAGAGAGAAAAATGAATGAGATTTAAATTTACGTCTCGTTCATTGAAGTAGAATCCACATTCACATTTTATTGAGATGTAAATCTGGTTTTTACTATCTTAGTTTTCCATCGTTTTAATGATGATGCTCCAAGAGTGCTCCCATACGCATCCAATGAACCTAGTGCTACATTTTATTTTTATTTTTTTTGGGTAAATGATTTATGCCCACCACTTTTTCCTCTTCGCAATTTTTACTTATTTGTCCCTTCGGCTCTTTCTAAATTTGTTCAATCTAAAGGCAAAAAATAAAGCTATATGTTAGAGAAGAAAAATAATGTGTAAAATTGTTTTCTTTTTTCTTCTCAAAATTTCTTTTTTTTTCCTTGGACAAACTATATTCACTCCCTCTAAGTTAGCTTTTAATTTTTAAAATGGGTCACAGAGTTTTAATTTAGGAAAACTAATGAAAAATACTTAAAAACTTTGAGTTTTAACAATAATGATAAAATAAATGATAAAATGAATAGTATCAGAATTGACTTTTTAGTATAAAAATATGGTTTTTCGTTAAAATAAACAGTACCAGAAGCTTTTCGTTAAATTTCCTCACACTACACTATAAGGTTATGAACTTATGAAATCGTATCAAATTATGCTTTTGTGTTGTTTGACCGCTTAGTCCTTCATAAATTAATGAAGTGGTGAGTAGTAGGCATGTTTATAAACTAATGTATAATCCACATTTGCACCTCATGGACATAAAAGAACTCATCTTGCAGCTAAGATTCTCCTAAATCGTTGTTTTGTATCCAAAATGTTGAGTTTTCTCTAATACACTTCAAAAGTGCAGGTTTAAGTTACACATGAGAACAAAAGCTATTAGATCCGTTAGAACAATCAATCTAACAACTCTTGTTATCATGTGTAATATAAATGTGTGTATAACAACTCTTGTTCCTATGTGTAACTTAAATCTGCACTATTGATGTATGTTAGAGAAAACCAATTTTAATATATAACCAATTGCAAAAGAAAAATGATAAACACATCTCCTTCTCACATACTCTTATGTAAAGAAATTTGTTATTTTCGTTTAACTTATTTAATTCAATGGCTAGAATTTAAAAGATGCGTACAAGAAACAAAACATGATACTGGAAATCACTTTCCAAAATAGCCCAAAACCAAAAGGCTAAACGGAGTTGTGAGTTGTGACTGACTTCCAACTTCCGGATCGAAAAAAAATGTCGCTCCAAAACGTCCTCAGAACCCTCAATACTGTGAAAAGAACGCCCGCCAGACCCTATCAAGAATTCACAGAACTCATCTCCACACCCCCAAAACCTCTCAACACCACCACCATCACCCTCCTCTCCAACCTCAACCCCAACTCCCTCCGCTTCATTCTCTCCGACCCCAAATTCAGAACCTCCAAATGTTTGCTTTTCTTCAACTTCCTCCTCAAAAACCAGTCTTTAATCTCCTTCAAGATCGACCTCCATGCCCACTTGACCATCCTCTGCAGGCTTCTCCAGACAAGAAAGTTCGACGATGCCGAGGAAATCCTCAGATATGTCTCCGTTGATGAAAATACCCGGTACCCTTTTCATGTAATTGCTTCTGCTGTTGAAATTTGCTGGCTTGAACCTAGAGTTAGAGCCAAATTGTTCAAGTGCATGCTTAAAGTGTATTCGGATTGCGAAAATTGGGACCGGGTTTTGGAGACTTTTGATCACATGAGGAGTAATGGGATCCGGATTGATGAGAGAACTTGTACTGTGCATTTGGTTACTCTTATTAGATGTGATGAGGTGCAAAAGGGTTTGGGTTTCTTGTATCGGCTGCGCGAATCGGGCACTGAGGTTTCGGTTTATTCTTTGACGGTTGTGGTGGATGGGTTGTGTAGGAGTGGGGAGATTAGAAGGAGTAGAGAGTTGGTGGAGGAGATGGTGAGGAGAGGGACTAAACCCAATATCATTACATTCAATACAATGGTGGATGCTTGTGCTAAGAGATGGAACTTTGTAGAGTTGGATAGGGTTTTGCTTTTGATGGAGAAGGAAGGAGTGGCGCTCGATATCAAGACGTATCAGTTCTTGATTGATGGGTTCACAAGCGCAGGGAAGGTAGAAGAAGCTGAGAGGCTGGTTGGGGAGATGCATGATAAAGGATTGAAAGTGAACACTCATTTGTACAATTTGATAATAAGTGGCTATTGTAGGTTGGGGTCTGTGGATGGTGCGATTTCTTCATTTTGTACAATGGATGAGAGAAGTGTAGTCCCGAACGCTGATACGTACTGGGCTCTAATAAGGGGCCTTTGCAAGGCTGGAGAGACTGGGCTGGCAATGAAGTATGTGCTTGAGATGCAGAGCAAGGGGTTTGAATTGGACAGTGTTATATTGAATAGCTTGATTGATGGACTTCACAACAAAAAGATGATTGATGAAGCTCTTGAGTTGCAACTGTTGATGGAGCAAATAGTTTTGAATGCTGATTCATCTGCGTGGAAAAAAAAGGTAAATGGATCACTTAAGTCGAATCAACCTGATCAGGCTGAGGAACCAAAAGAGGCTGTTGAAAAATGATTAATTACACAGGTGCAACACCTTAAAATAGGGAGCTTCACTAATTTGTGATGTATGAAGAGATCAATGTTTGCAGCTGTTGTGCTCATACAAGAGATTAGATGCCGCAGGGGCGGGCAATCTGGAGAATGAAGCTCTGAAGCTTAGTGAGGGATGATGGAGAAGGATTACATGCTTGATCTGGATCATAATTTTGATGTCTGTTCATTGTAAATTTTTGTGAGGCACATTCCATTTTTGGAAGGGCAGAATCTGTGGTAGAACTACTGTGTCCGAAATTGCTGTTTGTCGATATAGGTGCACAAGGAAAGGAGAATAGATGAAGAATTGGAATTGTATAGAGTTGAGGCCATCACAATATTACGTGCCTTCTACTCGTAAGTCTGCCTGTGATAGCTCTGAGAAAGAAGAGTTCTTAAGACTACTACCTTCTGGGTGATCTCGTTTAGCAGCTGCCATTTCACTCGGTAATATATGGACAAACAAGTATGATTTGCAAAAGAAATGACCCACTGTATGCTTATTGTTGCGATGTGGTCTGCCATTACCCTAAACCCTAAACCCTGGCCTTCGGACCTTCAGCCATTTAATCAGGCTACAAGTTTGGAAGGCTGGAGAGAAAGTGATTCCAACTCGAATTGAATTGTGACGCTGAACTGTGGTCTGCCATTACTTCATGCGACTGCTTTTTACTGTCTAGTGTTGTTAAGATATTCATAGAAGTTCATGGAGTCAGCAACGACTACAACTTGCTGTAACTGGTATTTTCCTGTTCGTCTTCCTTCATTTAATGAAGAACAAAAAGGAGTGACTCCTTGGGAAATTGAAGATTTTTCAGTTGAAGGATTATACTGTGCGCACCTTCAAGATTTGATCCCACGGCCTGCTCACACCAAAGAAAGGATTTCTTCAGAGATCAATTCTTCGGCAGTGTTGTAATATTTACTCAGAATGATTGACTTGAGTCTAGTTTTTAATTAAAGTGATCAACGTTTGCAGCTGTTGCAATGCATAAGTTCATTCTCTGCTAGTATGGAGCACTCCTAGCATCCCTGGTACAAATATTGTGTCAACTTTGATGTCTAAAACCAAAATGATTTCTCGCGCTCGTTTTTCTCGTTGTTGACATACCTGGAGTTTGAACTCAAAACTCTAGCTTATCCGCTGACATACAGAGTAGTGGGAGGCTTTGGAAATCACTTGAGATTTCCCAAATCTCAGATGTTTCATGCTCCATCTCGTCTCTCCCGCAGAAAACCGGTCATCGGGTCTTTCCCGATACACTCTCAGGGCCACTCCTACGTCCTCGGAGAATCAGAGACTCAAAAGCGCACCATTCACCCCTATACTTTTCGGCTTAGCAAGTCCTAAACCCAAATGTAGCCTCATCAATTTAACCCCTCAGGGAAATTCGACAAACCAGCTTCAGTGATATCTAGCCTTCCCCATTTTAAATCCAAATTGTTATTGTCAACTTTTAACCTATGACTTTGTCAACTTTGAGTTTTGACTGAACCCAAATACTGCTACTGGGCTGCCCAATCCCGTATTTGACATAGGCAGGCCATCAAACATCACAGAAATCTAATTACTATTTATTCGGAACTGCTTTTAGAATGACGATAGTATTTTCAAGCAATATTGGGCGAAAAGAATTAAAAGCACTTGAAGTTCTTCAGAAAACACCCCCAATCGGCGAGTTTACGAGAAGCAGATGAATTTTTAAACTTATAACAAAAGGCCGTATGAGCAGAATAACGTTTTAAACACACATTTTCAAACCAAATGTTGGATTTGATTAAAATTCTTGTATTGGAACCAGTTAAAATTAAATTTTACAATCATCTTCCACCTTTTTTTTTTAATATTATAAGGGAAAAAGTAATTGGTGAAAATCGAATTCACACCACAGTGCATAAACATGATTATTTTTCACCACTGCAATAAAAACGTCATTTACAACTCACCTTTCACCCCTATTGTTGTGCTTGGTTTGTAATGACAGCTAAGCCAAACGAAGGACAAGTAGACAGAAGTGGATGGAATATTCCAAGGAATGTCTCTTTTATGTAGCGTGGAACTCAATGTTTTCTGATGAAAGATGTGATGCCCCCCATACACAGAGGATGAAATGACCACGGATTCTCAAGTTTTGTGGACAAAACACAAGGAAGACTGAGCGGCCTCAGAACAAGCATGGTGGTTTGCTTGCTCCTTTTGAGGTATGCATTTCTTACGTCTTTCATTTCTTCCCAAACGTGTCTGCATCTTTTGCTTCAACTCTGTGTCGCTATGTCCATCTCTCGAAACTTATTTCTTTCAAATTTTGGATTAGTTTTGACCTCTCTATAAACTTTTCCAAGTGAGTTGTTAGCTCAGTTTTTTGCTTTCTTTTATTTGTTCAATTCGAAGAAAATACTACAAATTGTCACTTAGTATTTCGGTTTAGTAAGAGGTCTTAAATTCAAATCTCGTATATAATGAGATAAATAACTTAAACGAAAATAACAGACATATTTAAATAGGAGTGTTTAAGAAGATAAAAAAAAATATGGTAGAAGCTAAACCAAGTAAGGCTTATGTATGACCCACCGTATATGAGAGAATTGATCAGTGACAAAACTAGCTTTTGAATGTGGACTGGGCTAGGCTGGAACAATGTTTCCTTCTAAGTTGGGCTGGGCTGAGTCAGAAAAATGAAAAAAATATGGGATGGTTCATAAAGAAAAGTTGGGATTTGAGCTAAATTGTAAACTATAAATGACGTTAGGCTAAGTGAGATACAAGTTGAGTTCAAGAAATTATGTGACAAAAGTTAAGTTACGAATGATTTAGTGAGATTCGAGCTAAAATTCAAGTAGTGTGCTTCTTGAAGTTAATTTCTAGCTCCGCCCACTAATATTCTCTCTCTTTCGCTTTTTGTTTCCCTATAAACAACTTAAAACAATCAAAATATAACAAATTTTTTAATACATCGAACATTTACACTAAAAATGGAGAAATTGAGTTAAGTAACATAATGTGCCAATCATAATAATTTAATTTCTACTTGTCATCCACACAAGTCGAAAGTAAGAAGCAAAACAAAACAATTAATTTTAAAAGTTCCCTATATTATTGAGATGAAGTGGTTCGGAATCATTGGCGAATTTTGTATCCTGTTTTGTAGATGCAACTTGAAAACCCAACAATATGCCTTGCCTTGCTTTCTCCAATGAGGTGCGGCATGGTAACCATGGTTAGCAAAGACAAATTCCGCTATCCAGGCCAGGGCGAGTTTTTGCCCCATCTTCGTATCTCTCTCTTTGCGTGACTAAACTCCGTACTCCCCCCATCCCGACGCCAAAGACCAGACCCAACTTGACGTGGGACTTCAAAACACACACAACTGTACTAAAGCAAATTTGATATCATGATCCCACCCCGGGATTCTACAACCTATAACACAAGCCTGCTACTTCGGACTGAGGAATGCAACATGAGTTGTTGTGAGCCTCACCCATCTTAGTACTATTATTGTCCAAACTCGCTTAAGACCCTCAAATGTTCGAGTTTTCCTGAAATGTGAGCAGAAAATAGAAATCATCTCCCCATGGCCTTTTCTAGTTATGATCAATGGATCTCCATCTAGCTTCTTCAACGAGCTTCAGTTGTTAACAAGCCTCCGTCTAAACCTAGTCATTGAAATATTCAGCCAGCTTTTAAACAGGAGAGGAAGTAAACAACCGAATTGCCTGTTAAAAAGATTTCGTAAATTTTACGTTGCAGATAATTAATTCAGGGTTATGCTAGCATGCTCGATTATGGAGGCAATCTGTCTCTTGCGAAGATCGATGAAACGATATAGAGATATGCAAAAGAATTTGCACATGGGTCTTTATAGATTTGGAAAAAAAGTATGATAAGGTCCCAAGAGAAATTCTTTGGAGGATTCTAGGAGTATGAGTAACACATATCCAAGAAATAAAGGATATGTATGATGGAGCCAAGACTCTAGTAACACCTCACGAGGACAAAGTGAAAGTTTTTCAATAACTATAGGGCTACACCAAGGCTCAACTTAGTCCTTCACTTTTTGCATTAGTAATGGATGAGCTAATGGGATATATTCAAGTAGATATCCCTTGGTGTATCCTTTTCGCAGATGATAGAGCGTTGATAAATGAAACACGAGAGAGTAAATGCCAAGCTTAACCTTTTGCGGGAAGTGTTACAATCTAAATGTTTTTGCTTAAGTAGGTCAAAGGTAGTATACATAGTGCAAGTTCAAAGGAAATAGGGGTCCAAATGAGATAAGGGTGAGATTGGAGATCAAGAAGTACCAAAGAGTGAACGTTTTCATTATCCTAGATCTATCTTGCAAAAGAACAGAAAATTGGATAAAGATCTCAACCATAGAATACAAGCTGACTGAAGTGGAAGAGTGCATCGTGTATGTTGTACGTATGCAATTAAATTTTATAGGACAACAATAAAGCCAACAGTGTTTAATGACACGAAATGTTGGATGGTCAGGTATAAACATGTACAAAAATGAGTGTAGTGAAAATGAGAATGCTTCGTTGGATGCGATGGATGCGTGGCACACGAGGAATGACAAGATTAAAGAGAAGATGAGAGAAAATCGGTGTGAGCATGCGAAACAGACCTGCAAATGCTCAGGTTAAAAAACACGATTATGAGACAAGCTCAGGATAAAAAAAGGTAAAGGAAACCAAGAAAATAGACTTTAAGAAGAAACATAGGGTAGTTGAAGCTGACGCAAAACCAAACACAATAGCATTCTAAGATTTATACAGCCGAGTCTAGTTAGTGGCATAAGCGTTTGTTATTGTTGTTGTACGTTTCAGATAATCAACCGTCGAGGATAACTCTGCAAAATGCATTGCCCATCAACCAAGAGCTGATCGAGTTTCACAGATGGGGAGGTCTTGCGATTAATAAAGCCAAATGTTCGATATCATTCTGCACCACCAATTTTAAGGTTAAACAAAAACACATCCGTTTCATTTATGAGCCAGTGAAGCAATAAAACCAAAACTATCTTTCTTATCTGCCATCGAAAACCGCAAAGGAAACGCTTTTCCACTGAAGCAGGTTGCATTTGTAAGCTGGATCTCTGTATCCGCATTTTCAGTCGGACGCAAATCCTCCCCTTTCTGGCCTCGGCAACTTGGTGAATAGTTGGGCAATACATCTTGAACAGAGATTGAACAAACAACCAACTCGATCCCTGCTAGAAAGAATCACGAAAAACAAAGTAGGTATTCAACCATAGACAGCGCTTAGCATACAACTCGAAAATCTTGAGTTCATTCTATGCATCCCATACTACTCATAAAATCATGTTCTCATTCTACCATAGATTCATAGCTAATGAGTATACTATAACACATTCCGTTGCAACTTCCTAAATAGATTACCGTACAGATACGGGGGACTTAAGTTAACTAAATACGCTAAAAGGGCAGGCTACAAAAAGAAAGGGAGAAAATGACAGGGTGATGAGAGCACTAAGGTCCATATACACTAAGGTGTTAGCACTGAGGGGCTCCCGAAAGTATGGGACCCCCGACTAATGACCCGTGCCTTCCCAAGGCGGGAATGCTAAGGGAGCGGCGTTTTCTAATTCTCATATTGCCAGAGCACGGCATTGAAAGCTCATTCTTCTCAATAAACAAAGAAGAGTTTGAGCACAATGGTTCAGAAAATGACTCTGATCTAGTTCTAAGGAAGAGATCCAGGTTCTGGCGATACTTATCCCCTTCTTTATCGGCTGATTGATCCTCAGAAACGGGGGAAATCTTGTGATTGGCTCCCTGATCATCATTCTCCATCCAGTATCCATTCCCCTGCATGTCCTGCATTGCTAAGTCATCGTACTCTTCATCTGTTTTTGTAGACTCCTCGTCCACCGACCCTATCTGCACAATAGTAAAAAGTTTAAACAATTAATTCTTGCAAAAAGTTGAGTTTCAACCTCTCATCTGATCTAACCAGAATTATATCAGTTTAAACATACAAAGTTCCCCAAATTTATTAGCCTTGATCAGATATAAGCTCATTTAAGATCAGAAGTTCTGTATCATACATGTGTGCGTTTACACACACGCACATGTATGTGTGGACCTTTACCATGACCTAAATATAGCAATGCTCATAATATATATATATATATATATGACCTCAGTAGATAAAGTTCAAGTTATTGTCTAGAATTTCAAACAAACCAATTTGTTATACCTCTTCATACAGTCGTTTGTCACCATCATCACTTAGTTCTTCATCACTGCCTACATCAGCCTCTTCTTCAACCTCTTCGTCGCTTCCATGCACTGAATTGTCCTCCTTCAGCTGAAGGAAAGAAAACAATGAGAAATCCAAGAAGATAAACTAAACTGAACAAATCGTTCAAATCTTATTATATTGTCCATGCAGTTAAATTGTTGGCCTATGCCACTAATTTCTACGATTACTCATCCACGATTTAGATAACTTGTTAAGCAAATCTCAGCTTACACCTACCTAAGAATACTGTCATAGAAGAGGTTCTGGAGAAAATGAAATTGGTGCTATAAAATACCTCTTTGGCAGGTCCCTCAGAGATCCGTGGGGAGCTGCAGCAAGAAGAGGGAATACTTCTTCCAATCTCAGTTCCCTCACCCCTCGACTCATCAACACTTCCAGCACAACTAGGTCCACCATCACTGGGCCAAGCACTGATCCCATAGAGACCAAACTGAAGATTCACTTGCTCTGCGGTTCCAATCTCCATCTCAGTCCCATGGCAAAATATAGGCTTCCCATTACTATTAACTGAATCAATAGGCCAAGCCTTGGCCACAGATCCATCAGTATTTACAAGAGCCATCAAATGCCTAGACGAACCTTTTCTCTGGATCAGCTGAAACATCCCCTTAGAACTCAAAGAATTGGCCGCACACTGGTTCCTATACTCCTCATCCACTACAGTAACTGTGTTTCTTATGGGATCACAAAGTTGCTCCCCTGCTTCACGCCTACGGAGGCAGCTAAAAACTGTTGCATGGATGGCTGCCACACTCTTGTCAACATTAGTATTGTTAATTTTGGGGACAAGATGCTTGTCAGCTCGCTTACAGAGATATTCTTGGATTGTTCTGATGTTACGGATATACTTCACATATTTGTTCTTTGTTGGGTCCAGTGTCATATACTTTGCACGGACAGCAAATCGTTCCATGTGTTTGTCCTCATTTGTAATGTATATCATGAATGGAATGATAGAAGGGTGTTTCTTCATAAGCCCCATCTGGAATTCAAATAATTATTGAGAGAGGGAGAGATGCAACTAAATATAGCAACGAAACAACAAAACAACATACGGAAAGATCATTATAGATACATACCACAAAATTAAGGCTCAAGTGAACACCTTCCACGATAACTGATTCTCTCCGTTCCTCCCACGCAGTGATAAGGCGATCAAGACTGTCAATCACCATCTCACTTTGAGCCTTAAACCCTTCAACAGCCATCTGCTTTGGGCTGATCAATTCAGCAGTACTCGAACCGACATCTGACAATCGGGTATCAGATTTCCCAAAGGCAGAGCCATCAGGCATCCCATCTTTGGGAAGTAAGTGTGGAGTTCCTGACAATTTTTTGGCTTTCTTTTTAGCTTTGGCTTCTGCAACAGCCACTGGATCCAGACACTCCCCTGCATGATAGGTTGAAGCCCATAGCAAAGGGTTTTCCTTTTCATCTACAAAGCTCCTCATCATGTGCCGAATTGAGTCGGTAGATATCACAGTTGTAATTCCCAACCTGCTACCCTGCAAAATTTTATAGATTACATTCAAAACAAATTTACATAACAGAACATAAAACTTACATCATCCAACGCTTAAATAGTACACTACAGGCATTAAAAAGATGTAGTAAAAGCACATCATTACAACACTTAAAGACTACACAAAACCCAAAAGGAAATCATGAAAACAAGGAACTAGTGAACTCAGATACCAGCAAAGAGGACAAAGTAGATTTTCCACAGCCACTAGTGCCACACAACAGTACAGTCACGGATTCCTTCCTTTCCCTGATTCTGCAAGGAAACAATTATCCAAATAAAAATTAGGAAACTAGCAGAAATTATAACTCTAAAGATTGCCAAAAAAACAAAAAAAAACAAAAAAAGATCACAATGTCATACAGTAAGACAGAATATTCCCTTTTAAAATCCCAACATCTACAATGATTTCATCTTCCCATTCTAGCTGCATTACGAAAACCCCTCCATCAATAAACTAGAACTCGATTGATTGGTGCACCACAAAAATAACTAATTATTATGCCACTAGTCCACAGAAACAGTTCAAAAGATCACGGTTACATTACAGGTTTGAAAACATTCCCGATAAGTCATATAGTAATGTTACCATAGACATTTCCACACTGTTATGGCTTATAAAATATGTGTTTCCATATTTCATTCAAATGCATAATGTTGACACGGCATGTGAAATAATTGTCACAATGTAAGCAAAGATTGCCAGGAAAGGGAAACTATTCACAGAATGCAGTTTATATATGAACGCATGTATGTAAGTTCCATTTATTTCAAATAAAGATAAAAGACTCCTCCATACCTGCACGCCAAAGCTAAGTCTGCCCTCTGGTTGGGACCAACATACTTGTACTCAGCCAGAGCATCACAAACAACATCTAAGAAGGTTTTTCTCCTAACCACAACAGTCGTGCGTGCTTTGTACAATTCAAAAGGAACACTCTTGCTTCTATCATCTTTCCCTGAACCCAAATGGTTTCCAGCCTCATCTTTACTAGGAGGAACATTTTCTGTTCCTTCTGGCAGCAAGACATTAGATGAACTCTCATTTCTTATCAATTCGAAAACCCGTTGGCTAATCTGATCAAAGGAAAAATAGGTCAGGCATTAGTGGTTAAATTTCTAAAGTAAAATAAAACATGGGAATCAGTACAGTCCAAAAAAAACATCACAATACACTATCATCAGAAAGATTATTCTAATAATGAACCAAATGACCCACATGAACCCTATTTAAATAAAACTAAAGACCATACCTACACCAAAACACAATAAAGAAATCACTTTATAAAGAACTAAACTAAAGCACCAAAGCTATTGTACAATGCTACAATGGAGTCTTACAAACTAAATACTGGAACCAAAAGCTGATTAGGGGATAAAAGTTTACTGATCCATTCAGTTAATGTAGACATCACTAAAACAATGCACATTCTTGAATGATGTTGAAACATAAAGCTCCTTATACACACAAATCACACATTTCAACGCTTTAAAAAGCATGATCCCTGAGATTACCACAGCAAGAAGAAACAAATTATAAACAGCAAAGAAAAGCATAGATTATATTCAAACCTAAATAGAACATCTTTCAATCAAACCGTTTACCCTCTCACTTGTTCCACAACACTCGGCACATAACAAAAGTTCAAGGGAGTTCTCACACACAACAAACCTAAATGGAACTCCCATTCAGTTAAAACGGTTTCCACTCTCGCTTATTCCACACCACTCAACACGTAAGCAAAGTTCAAGGGATTTCTCGCACAAAACAAACCCCCTTTTACATCCAGATTGAACAAACCCTCAAAACATTGGTCAAACACATGAAACACGGGAGATCTTTCTAAACCAGGAAATTTCAAAATTAAAGTTCTTCTAGAGTTGACAATTAAACACTCTCATAACAATGTACGTCAACAGAGATTATTGGTTAGAGATCCACTAAAAAAGTCAACTGTTAAAATGTAACTTCCCAAAGAACCAAAACTGAAGGAAAAAATAAAAAGTAAAATGGAGAACACGATGATAAGATCACAAGTTAAGATGGTTCAGAAACAATAATAATCAAATCCTCCACCAGAAGAATAGTTTTTAACAGGTCAAGTCGAAGGTAACACAAGAACAATATAACGGTCATAACCCACCTTTTTGAAAAGCAAATTATGAAGAATCTGGACTTAATCTGTGATAATGACTCATAAGGTTGACTCTATAGAAAGCCAATTGTACAACCAAGACTAAGTCACTGACTAAAATACCAGTTCCGATAAGCCTCCGTTGACCCGAAATTTAAAAGAATCCTTTCACCTAAACATGCAACACCACCATGTAACATTCAAGCCTTCAAAATTTGACAAATTTAGAACATTCCCAGAACACATTACATGCAACCACAGATATGTCCCCAAAATTAATGAATTCAACAACAAATCCACACCAAAAACACAACCCAGAAGCCAAAAAGTTCTAAAATTTCATAGAAATTTCAAAACTCAAAACTTTTTCGATACCTTGAAGGCGTGGCGGGGCTTGCAGCCCATGAGTTGCAGAGAACTCTGCAAAACAGGACGCGTATACCGAAAGGAATCCTTCCCTTTCTCTCTCTTGTCCTCTTCGTCAACCACCACGATGTACAGAACCTTCGCTGCCTCAGCCATCTCTGCAAAAACTCAAACAAACATCAGTGTCAAATTACCAAAATCGAAATGCTTAAACCAAAATTCAAAATTTGACACAGTACTAATCATGAACCCGTGACGATGTGATGGTACGAGCACGTAAAAAAAAATGAGAAGGATGGGTAGAGACAGAGAATTCGATGCAATGCCGACGAGAGAGAGAGAGAGAGAGAATTGAAGACAATGTGAGGAAAGAGAGAGGACCTGCAAGTCGGTGATCTGGGAAGAGCAACGAGGAATACGATGAGAGCTGGTTCAGAGTATTGAGGGTTTGGGATGACGATCCGCCATTTTCAAGAGCGCGATCTCGGTGTTTCCCTGTCTGGGCACTCAGCACCTGCCCTCCACGCATCGCACACAGCAACCCTCCACGAGTCTCTCTCTCTCTCTCTCTCTCTCTAAAAACTCATAAACGTTTGTCTCTCTCTTCTCTCACCAGTTTGCGAGCTTGAATGACGATTTTGGGCTCCTGTCGGTACAAGAATCTCAAGTCCTCGGCGTCGAGATTTATAGGGTGGGAGCTGTGGGCCCGGGCGCGGAGGTAAAGGAGGGGTGAAAAAGGTAAATTGGACGTTAAGAATATTTTGATGTGTGGGCACGCGATTTTGATATAAAGTGTCTAATACAATTCATTTGGTTGAAAAGTTGTTTTTTTTCAAGTTTTACTGCCGCAAAATAATAATTATAGTTTAATTATATTACTACCTTTAGCATGAGAGAAAAATTTATGTACATAGTACACAGGTTCACAGGAGGAAAAGGACTTCAGATCAATTAAAATTTTAACGAAAAATTATATTTTTATACTAAAAAATCAATTCTAGTATTATTTATTTTACCCTTTATTTTATCTTTATCATTAAAACTCAAAGTTTTCAAGTATTTTACATTAATTTTTCTTTAATTTAACTTTAAATGTTTTAGGGTAAATATATTTGAACCTTTTTTAAAGAAAAAAAAAAGGAAAAATTCAACTTTTTATTTAATTGGGATTAGACGCTGGAAAAGGACATAACTAATCATAACAGGTATTTAAGGGCTAGTTTGATATTATTGTGCTTTAAAAAAAAAAATTGTTTCTATTATGCTGTGGGAATAAACAGCTGTAAAATAAAGTTGTTGACTGTTTGGTAAACTTTTTTATGTAAAAGTGCTTTTATTAAAATAAAAATAAATAAATAAAAACAGTGTCTAAGTGTTTGATAAATTTTTATATAAATTACTTTGAATATGTTAAATGACTAAAAATGATGTAATAATAATTGTCAAAGATATAATGTAGAGGCAAATATTGTAATTTTGTAAAACATGTGGGGGTATACTTGTCATTTGAAAATTTCATTAAATGAGCATTGATTACAATCTCAAACCAACCCTAAGATCATCTCCAAAAGAGATGTCAATTTTAAACATAAATTTACATTTAACAGCTTAAGTGGCACTTTGATATCTTTTAAAGTTTTACTCTCCACCCAATATGTCAAATTTTAAACATAAAATAAAAATTCACATATCTTTTCTTTGCATTGGTAATGAAAGAAAATGAATTAAAAGGTATAAAAGTATTTACACTTGCTTTGGTAATGAAAAGAAATATAAAGGGCTAAGCTTTAAATCAATAAAAAATTAATAAAAAGCACTTAACAATTAATTAAAAATGTTATGAAGCTGTTGTCAAATTTGGTAAGGGGAGAGATGTCATTCCATGTCATGCCACATCAGATTTGGCTTCTCGATTGGAAAACATTGATGCTGTCTTTTTTTTACCGTTATTACTTATTTAGACATTTTGACATCTCATTTGAAGATGCTCTAATGCATTTAATATTTTCAATAAATAGCAACTAAGTATTAAAACCAAAAAATAAAATTGTGTTTAGGCAAACTGAAAATTGAAGTTGAATAAATTCGAGATGTTTGCTTATTTTCGGTTTCTGTTCATTTTTCTTTTACTAGTAAAAAGAGATGGAAGTAAATAATATGGAACATGTGAGAGCCAGTTTGTAAATTTTTTTTTTATCACAAAAAAGAGTAAAATAAATTTTATTTGAACTCATATAATCTTTTTCTACACCCAATATAAATTTTAAATATGAAATATCAATATTATCCTATTGCATAATTACCATCAAGTACAATATACAATTAACAATAAAAATAAGATTTATCAATAAACTCACACCCATTAACCAAACCCTGACAAAAAATGGCAGCACCCCAATACAAATCATGTTACTAAAACATTGATCCGCATTACGGTTTTTATGTTTATGTTCATGGTTCTTTCTCTCACACAAAAAATGACTATCCAATGCAAATGAACAAGAAGTTTTCTCACCAAATAGAGTTGCTCTCAACTAGATTTTCTATCTTCCTTCGAATTGCTTCTTGACACACCCCGACCTAAATCGAGGCATGTTGGCTGTCACGTGATGGTGACGTAGCCATGTGCGCAGTGTGGAAGTGACAGTGATATAAAGATGTGAGAAATCAAAAACCAATTAACTAATGCACACAAGACAAGTAAATAAGTGCGGGAATAAGTGTTGGAGTGTAGATATACATAGTCAGAGCGTAAGTGCCAAGGTGCAATCCAGGAAGCTAAATTCTAATTATACAAGGTATGAAAAACAAAACCCTACATTGATGGATGTCTGTCAGAACTGCCGTAGAGTCCTCGTGAGCCACCAACTAAATAAGAAATTACATAAGAAATTAAATAAAGTTCTAAAAGTAAATAAGAAATTACATAAGAAATTAAATAAAGTTATAAAAGTAAATATGAAATTACATAAGAAATTAAATAAAGTTCTAAAAGTAAATAAGAAATTACATAAGAAATTAAATAAAGTTCTAAAAATAAATAAGAAATTACATAAGAAATTAAATAAAGTCTGTGGAGTTAGGATATGTGGTGCTAGGATCTTGGTTGCTAGGATTTCTGTAGCTGGAACCCCCTTGACTTGTTTCGGCATCTCTTGCACGCCTCCTTCGCACGACATCTCTTTTTTCTGATGTCCAAAAATATTTTGAATTCGGAGACAGTCCTACTAGAGACTTGTTCATAGTGTCACGATCTGTTTGAGTCATCCTTTCTTCTCTAAGCATCTCATTCTCTCGATGAAGTGCTTCTCTAATCATCTCGTTCTCTCGATTAACTATTTCTCTTTGTCTCTCAGCTGCCGCATCACAAGCCTCAGTAGCTGCAATAATTGCTGCCATAGCAATAGCTTTTTCCTCATCTCTAGCCTTTTCCCATGCCATGTTCAGTTCACCTTGACGAGTAAGTTCCTCCATATATTTAGTGTAGTCATTTTTGGAAGAACTACCTTTTTTCTTTGATGCCTTTTTACCTTGAGGCCTGAGGGACTGACGAGTCGGTTGGGTCTCTGGCACTTGTTCAGGCGTCCCTTCCGTGTCTTCAAATGTGTTGGCTTCTTGTTCGGCTGTGTCTGCTTCTGGTGAACTGTGTAGACCCATACCGTGCATGACAACTTCTGGACCGGTTGCCACAATTTTGTATCTAGGGCAATCTTTGACAATTTGCCAACATTCCCATTTGTTGAATGATTTGTTATGGTTCTTTGCATTGTAGAATGCTTGTGCTTGTAGTGTCTATAAAAATGTGGGATTAGTATTAAAACGGGTGTAACACTAATAAATTAATTAAAATATTGATGGACGTGGAATGCATATAAATTACATAGAAATTACATAAAATATTGATGGGCATGGAATGCATATTACATAAAAATTACATAAGAAATTAAATAAATTAAAATATTGATGTGGGTGGAATGCATATAAATAAATAAAAATATTGTTACCTCATCCGCTAAACTTGTCCCACTACGCAGATTACCAGATGCATGAGAGAGGGCGTTTTTCCAACAAGTAAAGGATGCGTTGAGTTTTTTCCAACGACCTTGAAGACCTTGACTAGATCTGGCATCTTTTCCATGTACATCGCAAAACGATTTCGTAATTTTACTCCACATTTCTCGCTTATCCATCTCATTACCCGTAATCGGGTCATGAGTAGTGTAAACCCAACATTCACACAACGTAACATCTTCACTGAGCTTCCACGAAGTCATTTTTTTCTCTCAAAGTGTACAAAATATTCAAATGTAGAAAGTGTAGAAAATATTGAAATGTGGTGTAAGGTGGAAGATGAGGGTTAGGTATTTATAGAAAAAAAAAATTAATTTTTTAAAATTTTTCTGTATTTTTTAAAAAAATTTTGACAATTTTTAATAAATTTTAATGTTGTAATTAATCTGGACTGTTGGATTTGAAAAATAATCAAATCCAACAGCCAACACGCTGCCACGTGGCCAACGGTCAAATTTCTGACCGTTGGGCCTTTTTTTTTTTTTTTTTTTTTAATTTTTGGTGAAAAAAACGTGGACCGTTGATCTGTGATCGGACGGTCCAATCTAAAAGTAAAATTTAAATTTTTTTTACCGTTGGAAATCCAACGGCCTACAAAAACTAGCTGTTGGAAATCCAACGGCTCTGAGGAGGGCCACGTAGCCCTTTGACAATCGGACGCAACTTGCCCTGCACGCGGGCCCCACCGCCTACAATTGCTATCGACTACTCGCGCCAGGAGCGCGTGTTGTGCACGCGCCAGGGAAATGGACCGGCCTCTGGGTCTGTCCATTTTGGGCTGGGTGCCAGCCTGTTTTGCGGGCTGGAGGTGATGGACATAGTCCCGATCCATTTTCTTCACTTGGTGCCGGTCCATTTTCCTTGGGCTGGAACTGCTCTAAAGGAATCAAAAGCAACTGTTGGAAAAGGAGAGAACATACAAGGAGTTGATTTTGATTTGTTAATTTTTTAATGGGTGCAAATATAATTTACATATTGAATTGGGTTTGTGAGTGTAGTTTAGGTAGTGAATTTGGGTTTAAAGAGATATTAATAGTTTAATTAAAACTAATATGGATGTAAAGAGTAAGTTGGGTGTAGAAATATGTTATATGGGTTCAAATAAATTTTCCCAAAGAGTAATTAGTGGTGTGATGGTAGATGTATATTAAGGGGCGCTTACTATTTATTCAGTTTCTTAATTTTTTAATTTTAAGTTCTAAGATTTTTGAAAAACTCATTTGGTAACTATTTTTAGGGAAAATTAGAATCCCCTGCACTTTTCTAAAGCCCGGTTTGATATTGAGATGATTCTGAAAAAAGCTGGTATAAAAAAAAGCTGGGAGCTGTTTTTGTGTTTGGTAAACATTTAGCTTCAGCTTGTTTTCATAGTTTTGGGTGAAAAAAAGCCAAAAACAAGAAGCTGCAAAACCCAGCTTTAAAAACCGGCTTTTTTTCACATCTATTTTACATAAAAGTTTACCAAACACTTTAATACTGCTTTTTTTTTTTCAAAAGCACTTTTACAAAAAAGTTTACCAAACACTATGTTGCTTTATTTCACAGCTGCTTATTCTCACAACATAGCAGAAGCAGCTTTTTTTCAAAGCACAGCAATACCAAACCAAACCTAATACTCTTTAGATTAAACATTGATTCTATTTTGAAATTTGATTAGGACGCCTAAACAATAGCCATGTCAGCATTTTTATATTTATTTAGATTGCATGTAATTATTGTGTTTTTTTAATTTAAAATGCTAATTATTAAATTTCATATATATCATTTTAGGTTGATATATTTTTGTACGTGGCCTTCTTTTAGGAAGCCAGTTTCTTCTCCCACGTTTGAGCCGTATGGTTTCTTCTCCCACGTTAGAATTCTGTGATCCTCATTTTTGAATTTTGAATGGACTTATCCATTTCAATTAGTGGTTGTTTTCACTATTTTATATTGATATCATGTGAGATAATTAGATGTATTCTCTATTTTCGGAGGCTTGAGGCTGGTACATTCAGATAATATATTTAAACGTACCGAATACGTACCAATAAGATATATAAAGTAACGTACCGAATATGTTTTTTTAAATAGATACGATTATTTGTCTGCACACTTTGTTTGTATAAACACATTTTTTTTAGAAAATGAGAAGGAGAGAGGGGGAGAGAGAGAGAGAGAAAGAGAGAGAGAACGTGGGGGGAGAAGGAGGTTTTTTTTTATTATTATTATTGGAGGTATTTTAACATCACCTGTAAGTGAGGTTTCAATAAAAAAATAATAAAATTTAGACATGTGAAATTACATTATTGCCCATCATTTTTTTTGTGTGATAGAAGACTAATTTGTCTTTTCACTCTCTTTTGGTTGAAAAGAGGGTTTCATTAATTAGTAGAGATAAACGTACCAAAATAATATATAAATGTACCAAATACATACAAAAAAGAAATATGAACTTACCAAATACGTACCAAGAAGATATATAAAGTAACGTACCAAATATGTACCAAGGAGAAATATATGTACCAAATATGTTTTTTTTTTAATAAATATAAACGTACCAAATACATACAAAAAAAAGAAAACAAACATACCAAATATGTACCAAGAAGATATATTAAGTAACGTATCAAATATGTACAAAGAAGAAATCTACGTTTCATGTGTAATTTGAAAGACTTTTTATTAAAATTGAATACTACAATATTTATCTGCAAGATTTTAGAAGTTCTGAGATATTATCTAAGAAAATTAAAAGATATATTAAATATAATGGCAAGTCCCATTCATGGGTCTTTTGAAAGACTTTTTATTGGAATTAAATTCTACAATATTTATCTACAAGATTTTAGGAGTTTTGATGTATTATCTAGGAATTAAAGGGTATATTTATATAATGGCAAGTTGGGGAATTTAAATTATAAAAAATGCTACTTTTAATACATGTGGCACCTAAATTATAGGAAAATGTTTAATCAAAACTCTAAAAGGCATAAATATTTAATGTCAAAATTTTAAAACATAGGCATCTATATCAAAACCCCTCTATTTTTAACTTAAACTTTTAAAAAGCTAAAAATTTAAAGTAAAATTTTGAAAGTCAATGGATTGTTTGATAACCATTTTGTTTTTAAATTTTAATTTTTAAAAATTTAAAAACTCAAAACTCAAGACTAAAATTTGGAAAATTTAAGAGGTCGTTTGAGAACCATTTCATTTTTGGTTTTTTTATTTTTTATTTTTAGTTTTCAATTTTCACTTTTTCAAAAATTGAAATCATGTTTGCTTTTGGTTTTCAAAAAACTGAAAACTGAAACCCAAAAAGTGAAAACTCAAGACCAAATTTTAAAAACTCATTGAAGTAGTTTTCAGTTTTCGAATTTCAAAAAAGTGTAAACAATAATTGAAAATTGAAAATGAAATAGTTATCAAACAGCCCTTAAAAGAGTAGTTTTTTATTTCATTTTTTAAAAACTAAAAGTTGAAAGTAGTTACCAAACAAAATTTTCGTTTCAAAAATGTGAAAATAAACATTGAAAATTTAAAACAAAATAGTTTTCAGACGACTCTTAAATTTTTAATTGAAAAAATAATTTTCACTTTTTAAAAACTGAAAATAATTATGAAATGAAGTCTCAGTTAAAAAAAATAGGTAAAAACTGAAAATAAAAAGTTGAAAATGAAATTTTTATCAAATGACCTCAAAAAATATATTAAAAGTAATTTTAATCAATAGATTTCAGTTTCTCATGAAAGCATTAATGGCTTTTTTAATCAATAGACTAATTAAATATAATAACAGAATAAAAGGTTTACTCTTTTTTAATCATCATTCGGTTAAAGCAACGCAACTGAATACGTGCAATCAAAAACGCTAATTTAACTTAAATGTACATTTTGGCTCAGCATCATGCAAATCCAATCCAATCCAGAACAATGATGGTTTTTTTTTACTTTTTTGAGAATCACAACAATAATTGATGTTTAAATAAAAATAGCTATGAAGGTCGTTTCAATGGGTAAGGGTGTACTTGTGGTTATCCCAATCTAAGTTCAATTCCTGCTGCCGACAGTTCTAGTTGGTGTGCATTGTACGTAGATCTATATCGATAATAACTAACCGTTAAATGTCACGCATAAATCCTCTTAATTAAATTTGTGGGTACACCAAGTGTTCTGGTAGTAAGTGTAGCCAAATTCTCCTTAAACTTTTCCCTACCAATAAAAAGAAAAAAAGCAAAGTACCATATAGGTGGAGCCGTGTGAAAAAAAGGGAGAAGAGCTACAATCGTACAAGCGTGGGTAGAGTGAGCCGACAACTACATCGGGTATGAAGGCGTCAGATCAATTGCTAGTAGGTCACAAAACCTCTTGATTATTTAAAGGAAATTTTTACAAAATACTATTGTTACTGTTTATTTTAACGAAAAATCTTATTTTTATACAAAAAAATCAATTATGATACTATTTACTTTAACCTTTATTTTGTCATTTTCGCTAAAACTCAAAATTTTAAAATCATTTTCATTAGTTTTTCTTTATTTTAAAGAAGATAACTTTATTTGTTACAAAATCATTCATCTATGATGCTTTTTTTTTTTTTTAATTTTTTGGGTAAAGATTCATTCTATGATACTTTGATTGGAAGATCAGCAGTCATTTTATTATCAGAGAGAAAAAAATTGCAAAACAACAGCGTTTTTATTATAGTATTAAGAAAATAATATAGATATTAAAGAGAATATAAAAAAGGACGTTTGAGATAACATTTAAAAGGTCATCAATTTAAAATAAGTTTAATAGAGCATACAAGGCGAACTAGACCAACTCGACCAAATTAATTTTTATCATACTAAAGGATTTGAAAGGGATAAAAGAAGCATAAGCGCGTATGCGAAAAGTATAATACAGTAAAGTAATGATATTCCTTTATGATTCCATTTGTCAGTCGTTGTATAAGAATTTTAAGTTTAACCCAATAAACTAGGAAATCTTAAACCACTATCTTAACGAGAGTCATCTATATCTATATAATAGAAAGCGAGAGCCCCGATTTGCGGTCACGCATTTGACAAAAATATTAGGACAAAATTACCCCTCAACCAAAAAAATTCAAAAACAGCCCAATATAATATATCAAATAATGCAGGGATAATTTGATAATTTGATCATCATAAAATATAATATAAATACAAGTGGAAAGAGAGAAAAGAATAAGAAAAATGAAAGGACAAGTGAAAGTTGATGGTGCCCACGTGAAGGGAAAAGAAAAATATAATAATAAATAAGGAAAATAATGAATATTGTGTTCAAAACATATTAAGAGGAGCGTAGTGTCGATGATAAATTAGTAAATTTTTTTTTAATTAGTACATTCCAATAGGTTAGTAATAATGTAATTCAATCAGTTGTTTATTAAATATTATTTTCTTTATAAAAAATGTATTTCGCACGCGGATAATAATGTGATTAAATTAATTGTCAAATGATTGTTTTTTTTTTTTTAACAAACGATATTATCTACACTAAAGGGGAGGAGGTGGGCTTTACCTTACAATGGGCTAGCAATAATGTGATTCAAGCAATTGTTTATTAAATATTATTTTCTCTATTCTTAATGTAAATTCTATAGAAACCGATTTTAGTATATGAATTCAGTTACTTTAATTGGTTTATGAGGGGTTTCTTCTAGCATGATCTAAAATTATTCATTTACTTTAAATATTTAACTTTCTTTTTGTCAATTTACGCATATAAATACATTTAAAAAATGTAAGTCACGCGTAGCACGCCGTGATTCAAAAAATACATTTTGCACACGCTCCAACGCGTGTGTGAAGGCTAGTATATATAAAGTGAAAGCATCAAAATAGTGAAGCATTTGAAATACCAAAAAACACCCTCCACCAATTAAAAATTCAAATCATTAACATCTAACTAATGAAGGACAATTTTTGTTTTTTTTTTTTTTTGGTAAACCTTGACGGTATGAGGGAAATTTTATTGATAATGAAAAAAGAAGTTACACCTAGTCAAGGGAACATAAACCTAACCCCTTACAGTACAAGAAAAAAAATATATATATACATATAAAAGAAAGGTGAACATAAACCTTACCTTTCTAGAAACGAAAACAATAATGATACATGAAAAAGATGAGGGACATGAAACCTAGCCCCTCTACAGGAAAAAAATAATGATACTCTTTTGTTCCTTATTGAACATAAGGATGTAAATAGACTTTGATGTGGATGTACGATTTTTAATAGGGCTATATCTTTTGTATGCAAAAAGTATATAAGACACGTCAAGAATTATTCTTTGTATGTAAATAGTACTATATACAAATTTTTCGTGCGGTTTTCAATCTTGTAGCATCGTGCGGGGCATTACTTGCTAGTATATTCTAACATAAAAAGAAAATGATTCGACTAAAACCAGTAAAGGCGTAAAATCCCAACCTTAACCAAGGTCAAGCGAAACACGCAGACGCCGTGGCATGCCACATTTTTTATTCTTTTTTATTTTAAGAATTGTTATTAGCACATCAAAATTCTATTTGGCATTTCAAATTTTTATAATTAAAAAGAAAAAAACTTATAAAAAATGTAAAATGAGATTTTTAGAGTATTATAAACAGTTCCTTTTATTTTTAATAAAAGATATATTATGAAAATTAAATAGAGCGATGAGAAAAAAGATTAGTGTATAAACATTAAAAAATAATTAAAAGCAAAAAGGAAGAAAACAACAAAAAAGGAAAGGAAAAAAAGACACGGTCGTGACCGGTAGCACGCTGTTTTTTTTTTTTTTGGGAATTCAAAAACTTCAGCGCCACGTGCGCACCTTGTTTTGTTTTGTGTTCTACTTCCATTCAATTTCAATCTCATTGGTACCGTTGTTAATTTACTTAAACTCAATGAAAAATAGTATGATTGTTTATGATATCCTTGTTTTAACAAATCATTTTATATGTTAATCACCAATAATTGGGAATTTTAAAAATTATGCGAGCGCATAATGAAAAACAATTTTGTATTTTTTATTTCTTCTTTTCTCTCGAATTTGAAATACCACTTTTTGCAAAGGATCCAACTCCACCAATATAAGTAGTTGGATCATTCATGGTTATTGGTAGTACATAAGTCTTAGGCTTGGTTTGGTACTGAGGTGATTCTGAAAAAAGCTGGTATCAGAAAAAGCTGGGAGCTGTTTTTGTGTTTGGTAAACATTCAGCTTCAGCTTTTTTTCACAGTTTTGGGTAAAAAAAAGCCAAAAACAAGAAGCTGCAAAACCCAGCTTTGAAAAACTGGATTTTTTTCACATCTATTTTACATAAAAGTTTACCAAACACTATAATACTGTTTTTTTTTTTTCAAAAGCACTTTTCCAAAAAGTTTACCAAACACTCTGCTGCTTATTCTCACAGCACAACAGAAGCAGTTTTTTTTCAAAGCACAACAATACCAAACCAGCCCTTAATACTTTCGATATTGGAAATTGGGATCCAACTCTTTAGTTTGACTCTACTATGAATTAGTAATAAACAACATCGATCCTTCTACCAAATTTCTTATCGCATGTTACACCAAATATCAAATTGGAATTCTTAATGTGGTTCATCATATCACATGAGATGATTGAGTTTGTTAGATTGACTGTTAAACGATGCTTTGAGATTATAAGGTGATTTTGTATATGCTGTCATAATTTCATAAAAAATAAGTGAGAAGCAACGAAGAGATCTTTTGAAAAATTGAAAGCAATGTTTATAACATTGACATGAGAATTAATTTAAATTGTAGAATCACAAAGAATTCATGAAAAGTCTCATTTTGAGAAAATCTTCGTAGCATTTCTCTTCTTAAAATTTTGCTTTGCCTAGAATAATGGTTCCAAACTTCAAAGGAATTGATAAACCATGATCATTGCAAGACATTCTATTGGCCACTTGTCACAACTTTTTTTTTTTATTTTTTATTTTTAAGGGTAATGCTAGAAAGATTAAATTTGTAGAATAAATTTGCAAACTAAATGATGTGCCACCAATAAGAAATAAGCACATTAATCAACACTTAAGTAATAATCTAATCATCAACTTCTATGTCGTTTAGTTTACACATTTAGTCTCTCGGAAATTACCCTTTTTTTAATGGTGATGATGAACAATAACACGATTAAATGATTACAAGTATGAGTGCATGACAACAGCAACACCACCGCATCTTTGGCAAGACAATATGATTCCTCAAATTTATTAAAACAAAAAAGTGCTATATTATGTACACCACCACATTTTCTGACTACACTCACGTACTTAAGACATTCCACATATATTTTTTAGATTAAAATTTATCTTAATACATCTCACATATTCTAATACTACTGTCACACCCCACGTTCTTTGTCAATTAGGAATTTTAGGGTTTCTTCATATTGAAATTTATTCACTCAACTAATTTGGTTGCTTTACTTCACCTAATTTGGTTGCTTTGAAACAATTGTTGTTATCTTAGATTGATGTTGATGGACTGCCTCATGATAAATATAAGTTTTTTTAACATTTGGATTTTTTTTCTTTTTTAAAAATCTTAAAGGGGTTTAAATAGTTATTTCATAAAAGAGTACAACATTCATTTAATAATAAATTTTTACATCAGGTGTGCTTAACAATTTGTGGAATACTAATAAAAAAATCCAAAAAGGTGTGAATGTTTTCCTCTTAAAAAGGACAATTAAAATTCTGATTAAATACAACTGATAATGATAATAATTTCTAAAACCCCAAATAATGGTTTAAAAATTATAAAAACATTTTAAACTTAATCAATTAGTTTCAACGACCTGTTCTTTATAATATAAAATAAATAATATAACTAAAAAATTCTTTTTATTATTGAGTAAGGGCGATGGAGAAAGTGATAATGGCCTCAATGGGCTTTCCTATAATTTGGATATGCTATTTTGGGGTTAATTATTAGGAATTTAGGAACATGGTTGCATAGTTATGGTTCATTTACGACATTAACATCTAATTGAATAAAAGACTTGACGAATATAAACATAGGTTGCCATACATACATACATACATACATACATACATACATATATATATATATACACGAAAACTTCATTATTTACACTAAAGAGGTGGAGAAGTGGGTTAAGCCTCATAATGGACTAGCAATAGTGTGGTTCAAATTTACCTTTAGCAAGTTAAGAAAAATACTTATAAACCGTAGTATTAAGTTGCATGTTACAAGGCATCGTGAATTTTGGTTTTTCAATGCCTGCCTAATTTGTGTGATGGACCAAAGGAGTCATGGATTTTAGAACAAATCAAAGTCAAATTGCAATAACGGCAGGAATTGCTCGACTGGATGTTCATGTGCATACTAGATCTTAGGAAACATATACTTTATTCCAAGTGCACCATTAAAAAATTTACACTTTGAGGGGTGTATTCCATTGCAATTTGGAGGAATTTCAATGAATTTCTAAATTCATGAATTTAGATATAGTTAATTAATTTTTAGAGATTTTAGGTAAAATTTTAAGTGAATTTCCTCAAATTCTCAGGGGAAGATATTAAATTTGAGAAAATTTAAAATATACTTTGAAATTTCTTCAATTCTCTCGAATTCCCCAGTTTTTTAAAATCCTTTAAAATCAAATTCTAATTGAATACACTTGGAATGTTATAAACTCTTTTAAAATTCTAATTGAATACACCTAGGTTTTCAGAGAATTACTTAAAATCATGATTGAAAACTACTGAATTTATGAAAACAATTAAAATCTATCAAAATCCCAATTGAATATACCCCTAAATTTGGATCGTAAAAATAGCTGAATTTCTCTCTATCTTATTACTAAGTAATATAAATCGAAATTAACAAATTTGAACTTGTAACTTTTTCTTGTAGATGTGGTCAAACAATTATTAACAATCGCATGTGGCGGTGTTCGAAATGTTTTATAAGTGCACTCATGTGAAACTAGTTCAACCACCATCTAGAACAAAACATCTTTATTCTTTCGCTTTTTTTTTCTGTCTTTTCATTTGGTTGGAACAAAATATCTTATTCAAACGTTGAATTTAAAGAAGATGAATCAAAAGTAGTAATGTTCATATCATGTTTCAGCTTCCAAGGTCGATAGGAAAACAAGGAAAGAAAAATCCCATCAATAAAAAAGGAAAGAAAAAGGATGCTCAAGTCCTTGATCTATCAATTACCATATAGAGGCAATCATCGCATTCAGAAGTTCAAATTTAGCCACTTAATACTATGACTTATTGGTATTTCTCTTCATTTGTAAGTGAGAAGTAGTTTGATTCTCACTAAAAACGAATTTGAATCATATTATTACTAGCCCCATCCCCACCATCTTTGTTAAATTTCAGGTAGACGAGCCGAGAGCTCACTCCAACAACACCGATACTGTCCCCACTTAACCACCTGCTCAATCCGTCAGGTGTGAGGTTTTAATCCAAAAGGCATCGGTATTAGTTAGAGCGGGGTAATTCTATTTAAAGGGCTTGTTCTTAAGCCTTCTGGGCGATATGGGACACTCCCCCGCACGTGAGACCCCATTTTATGGGTCACACGTGAAGTTCCACACATCGGTAACCACGTAGAGCCAAGCCGGGGCTCACCCGTTCGCGTGGGGCCAAGGGGGACCCACCCGTTCACGTGGCATCTCTTGGCCTACGTGGACCCAAGTCGAGGCTCACCCATTCGCGCAAGGTCAAAGGGGACCCACCCGTTCACGTGGATGTACAGGCTCATTCCCTGGCTCTGATACCATGTTGAAATTAAGGTTTTATTATAAAACTAATTGGTAATATGAGGAGTAGCCCAAGACCATATAAACACATAGCAAACCTTGTCCCTCACCGATGTGGGACAACTCTCAACACGCCCCCGCACGTGTGGCGGATTTTTAAGCCTACACGTGGACAACAATTGGGTGACGTGGAGCGAGTGTGGCCTTTGGGCTTCACACGTGGACAACCTTGTTCTGATACCATGTTAAATTTCAGGTAGACGGGCCGAGGGCCCACTCCAACAAAACCAATGGTATTGTTGTCCCCACTTAACCATCTGCTCAATCCATCAAATGTGAGGTTTTAATTCAAAAGGCCTCTGTATTAGTTAGAATGGGGTAATTCTATTTAAAGGGCTTGTTCTCAAGCCTTTTGGCCGATGTGGGATAAATGAATTCTAACAATCTTAATGTAGATAACATTTTCTGTAAAAAAAAAAAAAAAATTGAAATCCCCAAAATGACCCTAAATAGGCTGATCCGATGACCACGACAGGCAAGCTTAAATGGATTTTCGACCGTCATATATCTTTTGCTTGGCGACAATGCTTTGTTGCTAATTTCCGATACGAAAGATTTGACTCGTTCACTTAGCTTTCATACGGAAAGGCCTGTTCTTCTCTCCTCCCTCTCCCTCTTAAATATCAGTTAACTTGCACTTCATTTACTTTCACAGCAATTCCTCTCATTTTTATGTTGAATTGGTTTAAAAGTGCTTTTTAAATTACTCAAATATTTTTAATAGAATTATTTTTAGGGAATTGTTATTGGCACTTCAAATATCTCATTCTACACTCTAAACTTTCTATATTTAAAAAGTAAAATATCTCATTCTCAACTTTCTATATTTAAAAAGTAAAATATCTCATGCCGGGAATTGTTATTGGCACTTCAAATATCTCATTTTAGATTTTTGAAGTGCCAATAATATTTTCCTTATTTTTAAAATCAATTATTTATAGATATGCAAGTAAATACTAAAAAAAACTTAAATTACTTTCTAAAAGTAGCATATAATTGCACCTCATTTATGCACCGTTGCATACAAAATTGTTTCCAACACAGGACAAGCAATGTAGAGAGAGAATCCATGTTGGTAAGACAAAAGGCAGCGTCGTACGTGGGGCTGCGTGATAAAGATGTTCCTCGGTGGAGCGGAGAAATTTTTCTGGATACTAGGAACCCTAGCTAAGCTGATGTTCCTCACGAATGAAGGCTTGATACGTGTTTGTTTATTTTTCTTAAATGAAAATATGCCATCTAGATTTTTTTGAACTAAAATTCCTAATTTACCCCTAACCTAATGTAAGAGAAAATTTAGAAATTGCTAGCCCCCCCCCACCCCTCGCCATTGATGCCGAGCTCCCATCACAGAGCAACCATCCACCTTCATCGTCGGTCGGCGAGTTCACCGACGACTTTATTTTACTATTCTTGCTCATCTTCCCTCTGTGCATCCCACTCTTACTTCGACATCGGCGTGAGCGATGGTCGGTGGCAACTCAAGAGCTTACACAGACTTGCCGGTGTTCATTTTTGTCCTTTCTCGGCTTAATAGAGGAGGAGAAAGAAAAAGCGGAAGAGAGAGAAAGAAAGAGAAGGTGAGAGAGAGAGTGGTGAGGAAGAAGGAAGGGAGGGTTGGGCGCGGTGGCGGAGGTGGTGGCTTGTGGGAGAGAAATCTGGGGTTTTATTTATTTTTTCTTTAATCAAATAAAATATAGAGAGATAAATTAGAGTATCATTTCCTTCGACAAGAAAGCAATTTGTTATTATTACCAGAAGGCAATGATCGTCTAATTTTTCTCTCGATCTCTCTCTCGTTTCTCTATGATTTTCTCTTTCTCTATATTTTATTTCTAACATGCACTCTTTGCTCTATTTTTTTCCTACTCTTTTTCTAACAGCAGAGAATAAGGAACAAACAAAAGGAACGAGAAAACATTTCCCTGAAATCGTTGGACAATCCATACTCTTAACAAACGATATTATCCACGTTAATGAAGAAGGGGGTGAACGTAACATCATAATGAGCTAGCAATAATGTAATTCAAATTCGCCTTGACGAGAATCGAACCTAAAACCCGAATAACATAAACCGTAATACAAAGTGGCCTGGACAGTCCATGGTTTAAGCAATGTAAGTCTCTGTTTTTCCACTCTCCAACCATGCCTTGAAGGCTTAAACACAACGAACTCCACGCACAACTCGGCATGTTTGTTAACCCGGGTAAAAAAAATAAACTTGTTTCTGCATAAAGCTGTAGCCAGAAGAAAATTACTGAACGCAACGAGACAGAGCTCTCAATTTTATCACATCTTTTATATAAGTTCATTCATAGTGATAACAGCTGTTTTAACAAACGTCTTTGACCCGAAGGCACGGAATCCACGCTACCAAAAATTCTGACTCTAAACATGCTACACATTACACAGTCATGCCTTGTGGGGCCGCGGCCGCCGTCGACTTGGGCTTAGCCTTTTCCACCACAATGGCCTGGGTGGTCAGGACCATTCCGGCCACCGAAGCTGCGTTCTGCAAAGCACATCTTGTTACCTTTGCCGGATCAATAACACCGGCATCCACCAAGTTCTCGTACTTGTCTGTCATTGCATTGTAACCAACCTCCCATTCACTATCCCTTATTTTCTCCACCACCACTTCGCCTTCCATTCCAGCGTTTTGGGCTATCAATGCTGCTGGTGCTACCAGTGCCTGCAAGCAGCAACATAGATTGCGTTGTCAGATTTAAAGATACGTATTTGTGCAAATTAGCCAGATGATACCAAATTACGTACATAGTAGTCTTAGAAAAGAGAATTATCATAGAATGATTGTTACCTTCTGGACAATGTCAGCACCTAGCCGCTCATCTGCATCGACAAGTTTTTCTTTGATGGCAGGAACGTATGCTGAGAGATGCACCAAAGCAGCGCCACCACCAGGCACAATCCCTTCCTCTATGGCAGCAAAAGTAGCATTCTTGGCATCCTCAATACGGAGTTTACGGTCCTCAAGTTCGGTCTCTGTAGCAGCACCGACCTTTATAACAGCAACTCCACCTGATAATTTGGCAATCCTCTCAGCCAGCTTTTCTGAGTCATAAACAGAATCCGTCTCAGACAGCTCTTTCTTCAGCTGTGCAATTCTGGCCTGCAACTCATCTTTTGATGCTGCATCAGCGATAATGGTAGTGGAGTCCTTTGAGATTGTCACCTTCCGGGCCAAACCAAGCTGCTCAACTGAGGTGTTCTCAACCAGTAGACTCAGATCACTGGCTTGAAACTCAGCTCCTGAATATATGGAGAACTAGCCGAATGAGTATCAAACTAACCAAGCAACATCTAATTGGATACCAGATATCAAACTTTGACTTGTGCTGTAGAATTATAAACTGATAAACGAAGCCAAATCTTTACCTGTCAAAATGGCAATATCTTGGAGGAGAGCTTTTCTCCGTTCACCAAAACCAGGAGCTTTGATAGCGGCAACATTCAGTATACCCCTCAATTTGTTCACAACAAGAGTCGCCAAAGCCTCCCCAGAGACATCCTCAGCAATTATGAGCAGAGGGGCTCTCAACTGAGTGGTCTTCTCCAATAGAGGAATTATGTCCTTGATAGCTGAAATCTTCTGGTCAGTAACCAGAACTCTTGCATTCTCAAATTCAACAACCAACTTCTCAGGGTTTGTAACGAATTGAGGAGAGATATATCCTCTGTCAATCTGTAACCAAAGACAACAACGTCAAGAGGTGATAATCATAAAATACAGTTAGGAAAAGTTGAACTGCAACTAAAACCAAAGAAAGGAAACCCACCTCCATTCCTTCTTCTACCTCGACGCTGGTCTCAAATGAAGATGATGACTCAATGGACAATACACCATCAGGTCCAACCTTGTCAATAGCATCAGCAATCATTGTCCCAATTTGCTCATCGTTCCCGGCAGAAATAGATGCGACAGCTGTAAGAAAAATAATGATCATGATAAGAATGTGGGGCTTTCAGTAAATTATTAAACGTAATGAAATAACCAGACACTCATCAAAGCACAGTACCTTTAACATCATCACGACCCTTAACAGGCCTAGACTTATTCTCTAGTTCATCCACCAGCCCTTGTACCGTTTTCTCAATACCCTTCTTTATTGAAACAGGATTTGCACCAGAGGTCACACTCAAGAGCCCTAGCTTGATTATTTCCCGTGCAAGAATTGATGCAGTTGTTGTTCCGTCACCAGCAGAGTCATTGGTCTTGCTGGCAACCTAAATCAGTTGAAACAAGGAAACAAGGTAAACAAAAATAACCCAACCACAATAATGTAAATTGCGTAACATGCTATAGTATGGTACTACTCTGGGGAAATTACTATAAACATAAAGGTCAAACCTCTCTAATGAGAGCTGCACCAGCATTCTCCATGGCGTCAGGTAACTCAATAGCTCTGGCAATTGTGACTCCGTCATTCACAACTTTAGGACTACCATATTCATCCAACACAACATTCCTCCCTTCAAAACATAAAACGCACATCAATATTCGGAACTACTCAAGTTCAAATAGCATACCATGAAAACAAACCGCTGAGTACTAGAAACTGTTGAACATGCGAAATGGGTTTCTTTTCTTCACAAATGCACACGAGATAAGTACTTAAGATAAAGACAGAAAGATACCCCTAGGACCAAGAGTAAGGCCAACAGCATCCGCAAGCTTATCAATTCCGGCCTGTAGCGCACGCCGTGAATGCTGGTCAAAAGAAATTTCTTTTGCAGAGGACTTCACAACGAAGCGAACCCTTGATTGCCTGTAATTCACCCTATTGCTTTGCTGATGACTCACTCCCCTTCTCAAACTCTGCTAAAATATCACAAAATTAGATCAAAGCGAAAAACTGAAACCGATTAAATATAGTAATCCTCCAATGCTATTAACAAGCACCCAAAAACCACAAAAACGATGAACCCCAGATTAATAAACGCTGCATTTTCCATCCTTTCCAACAAGAACCAACTAGCAATCACAAAACTATCCGGTAATTCAAGCTACATAGCTACCAGTAATTCACCCCAAAGACGAAATTGTGAAAATTTAACCAACCAAACAAAACCCAGAAAGATTAAAGCAAATAAACCTCAAATTATCAGAATATGCAGCCCAAAAACACAATCAAATCAGCCCACAGACCTTAAACCATGTTTGGTTTACAGGAAAATGATAAACCAAAAAATGAGGCACAAAACCCAGAAATTCAAACGGTTTCCCAATATAACCCAGTTACCTGTTTGGGAGAGCAGAGAAGGGAAGCGGAAGTAAGAGCGTTGGCGGACGCCATTGTCAGAGCTTCAAGGGTCGCAGGCTTTAGTGAGGGAGTAGGAAGTGTGAGAGTGTGGATAAGAGGGTCTCGCAGCTTTTGCTTTACTAGGGTTTTGCCATATTGGGTTTTATTATTATTGGGGACAGAGCGATGACGTTCCAGAACCTTCTCCCGCTTCCAGAAACAACACACTTTGATCTGAGGCCCGGTGCTAACGTGCGACATGAGTTTTGAGATTTTAACTTTATATTTTTAACTGGGCTTATGGATTGGGCCCATCTTCGTGGTTTTGCTGGAGTGATTTGGTTGAGTTCGATGTCTGTATACAATAATCAGGTACAGAGAGTTTCATTCATATTAAAATAAATAAATAAACGAAAGTATTATTCGTACTTTAAAATTTTCATTATACATTCTTCATAAATGTATTTTTTTCTTAATATAGAAAGTTTGAAGTGTAGAATGAGATTTTTAGAGTGCTAATAATAATTTCTTAAATAAATTACTCTTATCACACTTAAATTTTGCAATCTATTATAAGAGTTTGATTCTTGTACTATTGATATTACTCTCAATTTTTCAGCCAACTATAGAAGGCCTATCGAGGGCTGCTAGCACCATCCCATTTAAAATATTTATTTATAGTCATTCCTCTCTTGATTTTACTCACACTCCTTGAAATTTATTGTGTTTTTACAAAATCTCTCAAGTTTGAAAAGTTGCTCTAACACTCATTGAATTTCCATTCACTTTCACAGAACACATTTAACCAAAAAAACTAAAAATAATTGCTGATATCAGCATAAAAAATCACTTAATGACGATTTTACCCTTGTAGTCAATTACTTAAAAATTATAAATAAATATAAGGCAAAATAAACAGTTTGTGGGACCATGATTTTCTACGTTTGGAGTAAGGTTGATTTGAAGACCGTTACCTCAGAAGTCCAGTCATGGACTCACTAGCTCCAAGTAGAGTGGGATTAGACGGAGCAGCGGTACCACCATCACCTTGTTCCAGGGTAATAGGCGAAGTCTAAACGACTTTACTGGTATGACTACACTTGTTCCGCAAGATACGCGATCTAATCCGAATATGGACTCAATCAAATCCTTCGTAAGTCTTGGAGTTGCTACAATCTAGGAATTGACATGTGCTGCAAGTAATCACAACTCCTAGATATCATCTCAGATTCTCCTAGCTTAGAAGAAGGATTCTATCCTAAAAATATAAATACACTCATCTAGGATTTGTCTCTAGTAACACAATCTATGTACTTTAATTCTCTTGCCCACTGCTTGAGTCTGAAATAGCTTACTAACTTGACCGTCGAAGAGCACTTGGCCGGCATTAGGATGAGGCACAACCTGTTTCAACGAAGGTGCATGTATGTTTGTGAGGCTTGGCTTCCTTTCTTAAATTGCCCACCCCAGTCGTAGGCTTGCCCATGGTTGTTCCTGTTTTGCAGGTTGCTCAACTTTGTGTCTCCACTATCCACGACGATGCGCAGATTTGGTTCCAACAACAGCTAAGTAAAAATGTAGGTAAGTGTTTTTAGTAAATTATAGTGCTAAAAGTGCTTTTAGCCAAAAAAAAAGAAAAAAAAAAAAAAGAAGATAAGGGGTAAGATTGTCAATGTGAAAGTTTCATTAATTAGTATGGTTCATATACCTCCGATAGAAAAAGCGTTTTTTATAAGCATGTGTAAAGCTGCTTCTGCTTCATACTATTTTGTACCAATTTTTTGGAAAAAAAAAAAACTTTTTTTATTTCATTTGCTGAACACAATTAAGGTCCCCAATTTTTTAAGAAGCTACTTTTATAAAAAATTAAGCAACCTTAAACCAGCCCTTAAATGAATGCTTAGAGGCCAATATCCTTGACATATATTAATTGTAGTTGGGATTGATGCAATTAATGAGATGTTCCTATAACATATGCAATTGTGGAGATTGAAAACCAGAACACATGGGAGTGGTTTATTGAAATTTTGAAGCAACAAGACCCACAAATGTATTTGGACGATTGCTAAAAGCAAACATCATATCTAAGGGCTTTCTCCCCCCGTCAAAACCCTAATGCCTACCCTAGATCAATGACCTAATCATGTGATCAGACTTACTCTAATTGATCCTATAGTGTACAAGAAGCAAACGGGAAGGCCCAAGAAAAAAAAGAGCCAAGGAGCTCGGTGAAGTCCCCTTCTAGTGGCAAGTAACAGAACAAAGCTTAGTAATTGGTCTATGTAAGGGCTAATTTGAGGTTGCTTAACAAATGACGTTATGAAAAAATGGAGGAAAAAGCAGACGTGAATTGAGGAAAGGGAGGTAGTTGGTCAAATTATAAGGAGTACAGTTATTTAACAATATTGGCCATGAAAATGTGGTCATGTGGGGGCACGTGACCATTTTCAACGTTGATTTAGACAGAATAACGACGAAATGACAATATTGATTTACGGGCTAATATTAAGGATTACATTAATCGATTTTCAACTTAAAAAACCATCATGATTGAAGGGGTCAACACCTTAGCATCTGAACCTTCACATTAGGGATTATGATAAATATAATAAAACTAATAATTTATTAAAAATAGATGAAAAGGAAAATCCGCAAGCCATACGTTGGAATTTTCCTTTCCTTCGATTTTCCATACATAGTCATTCATGCATGTACAATACATGTTATTTTTATGAATCAACCCACTAAAAATAGAATGAAGCATTTAAATTTCAATATAAATTAGAAGAAGAATAAGAAAGTTACACACATATTACAACAAGGATATTTTGAACTCACATCTATAAAAATTACCAAATTTATACATACGGGGCACATATATAAATCTCAACAAACCACCAAAAATTTCAGAGAAAATAACTTGGAAATCAATTACCTCTCTATCACTCCTCAAGAGAATTGAAGGAAAACCATGTCACCAAATAATGTATCAACCACAAACCTCTGCCATGAAAAATCTACCAAACGCCTTCGTACTAAGGTAAATGGTCGTGAACCTCGTATTCACCTAACACCGAGATGCGCCGAACCGTCTCTTTCAACTCACATGCGAGCTTGGTTGCAAGACCGAAGGGCAGACAGTAGAGTGGCTGTTACAGAAAGCTGAACGATGTGTTATGGCTATCACACAAAATGGTGTCACTTCAGGTAGTACCCCTTCTAGCACTACTTTATGTACTCCACCACGCAGACGAAGTAGTTTCTGAAAGGGAGTGTGCTAAATTGATAGGTGTGCCATCGTTTTAGGGAATTTTAACGAAAAACTTTCGGTATTGTTTACTTTAACGAAAAATCACATTTTTACACTAAAAATTCAATCCTAGTACTATTCACTTTACCTTTTATTTTGTCCTTATCGTTAAAACTTAAAATTTTCAAGTTTTTTTTCATTAGTTTTCCTATCGTTTTATTATCCATTTGAGTATGAACTAATGGCTATGAAATTCTCACATGAATAGATTGATATGTTGAAGATGGTGACACAAAAGACCGGATGTTGGTAATGTCGTTTTGCGACTGTATTTATTTATTTAATCAAAATAGAGAACTTTTAATCAACAGGAAATCAATATTTACACCAACTATGAACAAAAGCTTCACAAACAACTAAATAACGCACACCGCTAAGATTAAAATTTATCTTTAAGTCAAGCTTATCGACCCCAAGAGCTACTAAAATTATAAAACAAACCCAAAGCTTAAATTATGAATACTGCCGCCGCCACTGAAAGCAAAGCCACCATCAAAGTATTCGCATGTTTTTTTTTTTTTTTTTTAATAATAATAATAATAATAATAATTTTTTTTTGTTTTAAAAATGGGGATTCTTGTGTGGTACACTTCATATTGGTTTTCATGATCATAATAGTCTATTTTTTCTTAAAAAAATTATACTTTTTAAATTATCTTATTCTTGCAAAATATTAGCTAAATTAGAAATGATTGAGACATCTAATTTGGACAACGAAATTGAAAAATGTGGTGTTCTAAAAAATATGAAATTTCTTGATGATACTTAAACATATAAATGGTTTCAAATTGAATTAATTTTTCTTAAGGATAATCAATGAAAAGACTAAAAAATAGAGAGCTCGGATCGTTGTAAAAGAATGCGTAATAGGGTGATGATCAATATATAAATATATATATATATATTTAAAAAAAGATATTATCTACACTAAAGGGGAGGAGATGATCTTAGCCTTACAATGGACTAACAATAATGTGGTTTAAATTCGCCTTTGACGAGAATCGAACATAAAACCTCTCACTTACATGATCATAATATTTAGCATGTTGATTCCATAATAAATAAGATTCTTAATTGAGAGTGATTTGGAGGCTTTTAATTAAGAGTGCTATATATTGATATCTAATCCAACGTAATTGTATGAGTTTTATCAGGATGATTACTGCTAGTTGATAAGTCTTTTATTTAGGTCAACCAAAAGTGTACGTAGTGAAAATTCTTAGTCAATGACGGCGTGGGTTCAAACCCTTTCGGTGGCTTATCTAATAAAATTTATCGTTTGGCAAAAAGAAAAAAAAAATTGAAAGGGCTAACTTTGTGATGTCCAGAACAATGTTTGAAGAGGCCCAATGGACCCATGGGCCGTTGCCCGAACAACGACGACGTTTGAATTGACCACAGGACACCCAAACAGTCCAAACAATCACACCTCTCTCCCTCCCATTTCCGTCGCCGACTCTTTCTCCCCGCCATTTCTTTGCCCCGAAAAACAAGCAAAAACCCCAAAGCTCCTCAGCCTCTCTGTTTCCACCATGGCCTCCCACCATGGCCTCCCACCATCCCCCACCAACCCTCTCGCTTCTTCTCCCACTCTCCCTCCTCTCACCGCATTCCCCATCCCTCTCTCTGCATTCACCGAATCGCCTCCCTCAATCGGTCGCAGCCTCCAATCGGGCCGCTACGTTGCAACCAGCCAGTCGGTTTCTCCGTTTGGAGGGTGAAGGCGGTCGATATGAGCAGAGAGCATCTCCAAATTCTCTCTGTTAGGGTTCTCTCTGTGCTCGTGTTTTCCAGCTTCTTCTCCAGCTCGCCTTTGCCCCGTGCGGCGGGGCAGGATTCCGAAGGCGGCGGTGGAGGATATGATCTCGCCACCCAGCTCATCTTGAGCCGCTACTCCAATCTCACCCCTGTCTTCCGTGATGAACTCTTGAAAAAATTTGGCTTCTGCATTATCGACGTGTGAGTTTGCCTCTCTCTCTCTCTCTCTTAATTTTGATTTGGTATAGTGAAAATTTACTTTCCTTTACCCTACAGAGACGAGGATTTGAATGGGGCTTTCAATTTCTCAAAAGATTCAAGGTTCGTAACCAACTGCGCTAAAAAAATGGCAGGTACATACAGCCTTAGTTGTTACCATTCTCATCAATTTTTTAATTTTGGGTCACACCGGTTGTAAAAAATGTTACGAATAGGAGGGGGAGAAAACTTGAATGAAATTTTCTAAGCGAAGTGGGATAGAGAAAGCACGAAACTTGAATGAAATTCCATGTTGTAATGTTGCAGAACAAAGTGTGAGGTCGCCGGAGTGAACTTAGATATAGAGTTTAGGAGGCAATGGGGACATGGTTAACTTGGCATTAAACATAAAGTATGCTGTGTAAAGCATGCTGACACTGTTGCGCAATCTCCTCTCTCTTGATAATTATATAACCATTTCAGTCAGTTTCATTTGTCATTTCTGATCATGTTTGTAGGTGGAACAATTGGAGAGGTTATGGGTCGATTGTGCACAGCCGCAGAAATGAGGATGTACGCTGAAGGTTTATTTCAAACCCAGAAGACCACCTACTTGAAACCCAACAAGAACTGTAATCTGACTGTATGGATTTCTGGATGTGAGCCTGGGTGGGCTTGTGCTTCTGCTGAGCAAGTTGACCTGGAAAATCGAACGTATGTGCCTGTCAGAACTAATGAGTGTCAACCTTGTTGTGAGGGTTTCTTCTGCCCGCATGGTCTTACTTGCATGCTCCGTGAGTATTTCAAACCTGCTAAATGATTACGTTTTCAAAATAACTAGTGTTTAATACTTGTTAGTTGTTAGTGCAGTTCTTGACATCTTAGTTCGTTCTTATGTGATATCTATCCTTCTTCCATTGAATTTTATCTATATCCATGTTAGGCCTGAAACCACAATGATCCATATATATGATTTCTCTTATATGTCAAGCTAAGTCCTGTGCTCCTAATTTTGTTCAGAACACCCTTGTGGTCTTCATTTGCTACCAGTCTTTAGTCAAATCTCCCATCTCAATTAATATGTGAAGGGGTATTACAATCATTTCGCGACTATTTTCCTAAGTCACGAAGACCCAATCAATAAATGTATGCGATATGACCCTATACCCTGCAAGTGACGTGTTTTGGATGCTCTTTGTGCAAATTGACAAAAATAGGAGATTTGATTGGTATTGGTAATGAACATAGACCACAAGGTGTTCAACAAAATTAAAACCATAAGCCATACCTGGACATCTAGGCGAAACCATAGAGACTATTGTGATTTGAAGCCATAACTATGTTTGTTTGAAACTTTTGTGTCATCTTAGTCATTTATAAAAACTTTTGATTTTCAATACCAATATACACTCCACCGCTATCAAACTTCTCATGGCTTCAAAGTGGAGATACCTCTATAGACATCTAAGATTGCATCTGAGATGAGGAGCCAATCTTAAAAGGGCTGGTTAAAACTTGAACAAATGCGAGAACCCACTGCTTCAGAGGATGGTCTTCCACTAAATTTTGTTTGATCCTTTCCTTTTGAAAAGCTATACTTCTGTAATATATAAGTCGTTAGCATTGTTGGTTTTCGTTATTAACTTTTCTCATCTGTATCAATGAAGCTTGCCCAATGGGTGCTTACTGCCCACTTGCGAAACTGAACAATGGATCTGGTATATGTGAACCGTAAGTTCATATTCTTTTTGTAACTTTTGTTTTTTCTTCTGAATTCTATCTACTTTTCAAGTTGCCTTATGCTTAGCATACATTAATATTTATCAGCAGAAATATTCTACAGATACAGCTATCAGATGCCTCCTGGGAAGCGAAACCATACTTGTGGAGGAGCAGATAAGTGGGCTGATGTCCTTAGTAGTAAAGAGGTATTCTGTACGGGTGGATCATATTGTCCGTCTACCATCCAAAAAATCCCTTGCAGTAGTGGGTATTGATAATTATCCCGGAACTTGTAGCACTTGTCCTTACATTTGAAAGTTTTTTTTTTGTTTTGTTCAGTAAGCAATCCTTTATGAGATTTGAACTTAGGACCTCCTCTAACAAAGTGGAGGGATGCTTAGACCAAATGGTCCTTTGCCCTTACATTTACCAGTTGTTACTTTATTCCTTCATTGCTGCATGTTTGTACATTTCGACTGAAAACATGGGCTTCTTGATTACCATCATCTGGTTTTGAACAGATGATTCTTTTTCATTAAACAGAGAATCCATCAGTTGTTCACTTTATTTATTCTTACGCGACAATTTCTGCCCATTGCAGATACTTTTGCAGGAAAGGTTCCACAACTCAGGAAGGTTAGTTTCTCTTTTCAGGCATGTAATAGAATCAGAGATACCAAATCTCATTTCGTTTCAATAGTAACCTAAAATTGAAAAAACTAAATTAGTAAGGCGAAATTCAGCAACAGCGATCTGAATTTTGGTCCTAAATCTGATAATAATTATAGGAAACATGATTCTTGAAAGAATAACCGCCAGTTACACTTTTTCAGAAGAAAAAGAAAAACGGCACGGAAGAAGGGAACAATTCCATAGTAGGTGTGCGACTTGTTCATCTGTGAAGGAAGACATAATTTCTGATACTAACATTTGAAATATAAATCTTAGAAAATGGTAGAAATGCATCTAAAAGCAACATGAAACTCCTGTCGGAGCAAATATTTCCTTCTACTCACACGAATAAAGATCTTTATGAAAATTAGTATCCACAATTTCACAATTTGTGTGAGAAATTTTAACAAGGAGTTTTCAGTGGGGGCGCTAGTTAATGGTGTTAATTATGACAAGGTGATTATCTTGGACCTAATCCTCAAAACTTGATTCTTCTGAGTTGTTGTCAGAGATACCATTGATTTCTGTGTTGAAAAGAGGGTCAACACTAGGGGAGGGTGGTAGCTCCAAGAAGTACAAGAACCAAGGGTTGCAAGGGTATGAGATGACACAAAAAGGGAACATCTGAGGAATTCGAGTGAAAAATTGTATGGGGAGTGGAGTCCAAGAAAGGTGAGATTGGGTACATAGGGAGATGGGTTGTGAGGTTGAGAGGTATGAAAATCCTTGTTATTGTTTGAGCAATAGTGGATTTTCAAACTACTCTCAGATAGGCAAGTTGGCAAACTGCATAAGTTTGTTTTCATCTTTCTCTGTATATACTTATGACTTGGATACAGCTGCTTGGTTTTGTCAGAGTAAACATAATGTCAGTTTGGTGTACTATTCTGATGGCAACTTGTAAAAAAAAACTAGTTTGGAGTATTATCAGGTTAATAGTATGATTTCCTTTGCTGTTCAGTGTTATAAAAAACTAGTTTTAAGACTCATCTAGGCAGTTTTTGGGGCGGGGCTATGAAGAAAGCGTCTCTTGCCAGAGGGAGTGGGCTACAGAGTAGCCTAAATGCTTAGGCTATTGCCTCAGGGGCCTAGGCGACCTGGGCATTTGATTTTTTTATTTCTTTTTAAGCCCAAACCCAGAACGGCATGTGAATTAGAGCAATAATAATAATAGTCCAATATTTGATTGTTTGACATGCTTGCTTGATTTTTTTACAAAGTATTATATATATATATATATATATTATGTACATTAAGTATTATAATAATTTTAGGTACCGTGAGGCTTTTGCCTCACACCTCAAGGCTCAAGACAATCACCTAGGCGAGGCTATCCATGAAATGCCTTGGCTTCGCCTTCACTTTTTAAAACATTGGTCATGTTAGATGTCAGATAATGCTTTTGTTTTCTACAATGGTCTATTGCTTTTGAGCTTCGAGTCTGATTGTTATCTATGCTTTTGAATCTAGTGATAATATCCATTGTTGTTTAACTTGCAGAATGTTTCCGGATGGCAACTTGTAAGTCGCAATCAGAAAATCAAAATATTACTGCATATGGTATCATGATTTTTGTGAGTGGTCTTACTTACTCCTTTAATATTGAGATGACAAATGTAAGCTTCTAGAACCACGATCAGAATCGTGGTTCTTTAAATTTGTACCCTGGTGGCTATTTAAATTTGTGGAATGACCTATTCATGGAGTACTTACATTCTTATCTCCCTTCTATTATATGTGTCAAACACAATATTTTTCAAGGAGCTAACAGGTTGTCTCATAAATGTTTTTCACAATGTTTTTTAGAACATCTGTACTGATGAACTTTCTTTGTGAATGCAGGCTGGATTAATTTTCATCCTTCTCATTATATATAATTGTTCTGACCAAGTTCTCGCCACCCGAGAAAAAAGACAAGCGGAATCCAGGGAAAAAGCAGTTCAAAGTGTTAGAGAAAATGCACAAGCACGTGAAAAATGGAAATCTGCGAAAGACATTGCCAAGAAGCATGCAGTTGGACTGTCAACACAGTTTTCACGTACATTTTCTCGCAGAAAATCTACCAAGTCAGACCCGCTGAAAGGATTCAGACAGGCTAAACCTGGATCAGATGGTGCCTTGCCACCTATGCCAACCGGGATAGGTGAGCAATCAGCTGGAACATCTAAAGGAAAGATGAAGGAAAAAAGCAACCTCACACAAATGATAAATGCAATCGAGGAAGACCCAAATAGTCATGAAGGCTTCAATCTAGAAATAGGAGATAAAAACATTAAAAAGCAAGCACCAAAAGTACCGAAAGCACCGAAAGGTAAGCAGTTGCATACTCAGAGTCAAATTTTCAAGTATGCATATGGCCAAATTGAGAAGGAAAAGGCATTACAGGAGCAGAATGCAAACTTAACCTTCTCTGGGGTCATACAAATGGCCAGTGATATTGAAATCAGCAAGAGACCTCCAATTGAGGTTGCTTTTAAAGATCTAACTCTCACGTTGAAAGGGGAAAATAAACATCTTATGAGGTGTGTGACTGGGAAAATATCGCCTGGCCGGGTTTCAGCTGTCATGGGTCCATCTGGGGCTGGAAAAACAACATTTCTGTCTGCCTTGGTTGGAAAAGTGAGGGGGTGCACAATGACTGGTATGATACTTGTAAATGGAAAGATGGAATCTATCCATTGTTACAAGAAAATCATTGGCTTTGTGCCACAAGATGATATTGTGCATGGAAATTTGACAGTTGAAGAGAATCTCTGGTTTAGCGCAAGATGCAGGTATGCACATTTAGTTTGCATAGTTGCTGCTAGTTTTGTTTGTATGGTTGGTCCATTCTCTAACAGCTTAAACTTTGGGTCCAATGGTTGTCTAACATGATATTGGTTGCAAGAGGTCTTTGGGTTTGGAATTTCCCATTCCTATTCGCCTCTTATTTGTCAATCTGATGATGCAGGGTGGTTTTCTAACATTGACATTTCAAGTACAAAGCTTCCAAAATGATCTTGTGAAAATATATTACCGACTAGCATGTATATGTGTGGGAATCTATTGGTTTTTGTTTGATTTTTAATTACTTCATTAAGCCCTATGATTCACAACTTCAATCTCTGAAGCAACAATCTATGTATCCAACAAAATTCTTGATTCCTTTCTTTAGGTCCATTTTTTAAGAAATAATAGGACTCTAATAATCTTGAAGTAGCACTATTGTTCTAGGAGTGGTCTGTAGTAAAAAAAAAAAAAAAAAAAAAAAAAAAAAAAACAACTGACATGTAAATGATTCTTAATTCTGAAGTGAATTTGCGAATAGTTGCCCACCTCCTACCAAATAGTGATGTGGAGTCAACAACTAACTCAAAGTATGGATTCTTAAATCAAACAGTAAAGCTTTTAAGCTTCTAAATGTTTTTTTAATACATATTTTTCATTTTTTGTTTGAATTTCTAAATGTTTTTTTAATACATATTTTTCATTTTTTGTTTGAATTTCATGTGCATATCATGTCTGCTATTTTTGGGAACAAACACGAAATATGATCAAAATTCTATTTAACTTAGGCTTACAGAACCGCTTTTTTGTTTTGGTCGAAAAGGCTTACAGAGCCACTTACTAGGCAATATCAAAGACACTGATCAGTTTTGGACTGTTCTGCTTTTTTCTGTTGTTCCTTTTTTCTTGAGAAATGCTAAGGAGACTCTCAAAAGTGGGACTCTCCATGGACTCTCTACCACGTCATATTTTTTTGGCACAATGTTTTATAACGTTGGCATGGGAATTAACGTTAATTTGTGACGTGGCAGAGAGTCCATGGAGAGTCTCACTTCGAAAGTCTCTTAGCATCTCTCTTTTTTATTTTATCACCTTCTTACGTCCTTGGTGACATTCTTTTACTGGTACTGACATTAGTTCTTCTACTATCTTTTCTTCTGTTTTCTGGTTATTGTAGACTTTCTGCTGATCTGCTTAAACCAGAAAAGGTCTTAGTCGTTGAAAGAGTTATTGAATCCTTGGGCCTGCAGGCAGTGCGGGATTCCCTGGTTGGAACAGTGGAGAAGCGAGGTATCTCTGGAGGTCAAAGAAAGCGAGTAAATGTTGGGCTAGAAATGGTCATGGAACCATCACTTCTAATTTTAGATGAACCTACATCTGGTTTGGATAGTTCGTCTTCTAATTTATTACTGAAAGCTCTTCGACGTGAGGCTCTTGAAGGAGTTAACATTTGCATGGTTGTCCACCAACCTAGGTAATATAACTTGTCGTAAGTTCTAGAATGCACATTTTGAGGTAACTTGTTTATTTTAACATTTGCATGGTTTTCCTTGATGGTCTTTTAAATCCTTCAGAGCATTCTGAATGGTTCACATATATCCTGGACCACAAAGCCTTTCTTTTACTTGAAAAATTCACAATGTGTCCCTACATTTTGGATCACACTCAGATACATTTCGATTCGGAAATCATTTTATTTAAATTTGATTTCTTGTCGAAGTTATTTCTTTGGTGGGTAGAAAAGACAATTGGTTATAGGTTGCGGGACACACTTATTTGTATGCTAGCTTTTACTTTTATATTAAATTTTTTAATCTACAATTTGTACTCCTAAATGCTTAGGATGAGATTGATTCCTCAGAGAAGGAAAGTGAGAACTCATAACATTTACTACAAATCTTTGTAAAACAATGAGCATACATAAAACATGTCTTGGAAATTGGGGTACCAAACTTTGTGGACCATTGAAGGAAAAGTAATATTTGAATTTCATTGTTAGTCATTTTTAAGTAGTTCGTTTTCCTTATTGTCTTTTTTTGGGTGCTTCAGCTATACCTTGTTCAAGATGTTTGATGATTTGATCCTTCTGGCTAAAGGGGGACTTACGGTGTATCATGGATCAGTGAAGAAAGTTGAAGAGTACTTTGCTAGTCTTGGGATTACTGTCCCTGAGCGTGTCAACCCTCCAGACTATTTCATTGATATTTTGGAAGGCATAGTAAAACCAAATACAACCACAGGGGTGACCTATAAGCAACTACCTGTTAGATGGATGCTTCATAATGGGTACCCAGTTCCTATGGATATGCTTCAGAGTGTTGATGGGATGGCTGCATCTGCCGGTGAAAGTTCAGCTCATGGAGGAAGTACTCCAAATGCTGGATCTGAGGGACAGTCCTTTTCTGGAGACTTTTGGCAGGATGTTAAGTGTCATGTTGAGGTGAATAAGGACGCTATACAACATAATTTTTTAAAGTCAAATGACTTATCTGAGCGGACTACCCCTGGCGTGTTCCAGCAATATAGATACTTCCTCGGAAGGTGGATATTCTCTTTTTAGTATTTTGGTTCACAAAAATTTCTATTTTTCTATAGATATCAACCATATGGATATGATGAGTGTTGTATCAATGTGTTGAGTTTTATTATGCAAGAGAAGTTAAGACCTTGGGACATTTAGCACTAGGATAACCAAAGAGCGGGTGGGGATAATTCTTTGCACTGTTGCACATACATATTTAGCTAGTAAGGATGGCACTTATCATCTTTACTTTTCCACTATACTTGAAAAAGAAGCAAGATGCTAAGACAATATTAATTAGTTATCTGTGAAGGCTTAGACAATTAACAATGAAGTATCCATAGGCTTGCCACTGTCACACAGTGTACCTGTTACCCTCAGCAGAGTCTATTTCCTGCAACTGCTAACTGCTATTAAGATTATATTGCTTCTAATGGTTCAACTTGATTTGTTGTATTTCTGGATTTTACAGGGGAGGTAAGCAGCGGTTACGAGAAGCTAGAACACAAGCTGTAGATTTTCTTATTTTATTGCTAGCTGGAATCTGCTTAGGAACACTTGCTAAAGTGAGCGATGAAACCTTTGGTGCACTCGGTTATACATACACAGTCATAGCAGTTTGTAAGTAAACTATTTTGTTGCTTGTTTATGCGTCGCTTCCTTAAACTCTGATTTTACTTTATGGTCTAGGATGTTTTCATAATCAACTTGCCTCTTTGGGAAGTTACTGGAACTCTGGAAGTCCAGGACATGCCATTTAGATGTATATAATTTGTTGACTAAAATAGAGTAATAGTCCCTAAACTTGTACCCAAATCTCACATAAGTCATTAGATTATATTTTTATAATTTCTCTTGTAAGACAGTAAGTAAATTATATTTTTATAGTCTCTCTCTGCCCTTTGGACATATGATCTCAATTGACAGTCTGCAACATTCTTAGTAATGCTGGATTGCTTGTGAAAAGAACATTACCCTATATCTATTTGCTTGCCATTATGTATGTTTGGAAATTGACGTGTTTGATACCCACATTCATGTCAAATCACTACTCATGTTCGTGTCCTCAAATAATAGCTTTTTACCAAGACATATTTTAGTTCTCACCCCTCCTAATTTGTTTGCATTTCAGCTCTCCTGTGCAAGATTGCTGCTTTGAGAACCTTTGGACTGGATAAGTTGCACTACTGGAGAGAGAGCTCTTCTGGCATGAGTAGCTTGGCGTACTTTCTTTCAAAGGATACAGTTGACCATTTCAATACAATCATTAAGCCTCTTGTGTACCTTTCTATGTTCTATTTCTTCAACAATCCACGATCATCTATCATAGATAATTACATTGTTTTGATTTGTCTGGTATACTGTGTTACCGGTATAGCTTATGCGTTGTCCATCTACCTGGCACCTGGTCCAGCCCAACTGGTAAGAATTTTTTCACATCGAGAAATTATTAATGGAATGTGTAAATGTATCTGCTTGCGTTTTTTTTTCCCCTTCTGGTTTTAAGCCATTTGTTGTGTCATGCAGTGGTCAGTACTTCTTCCAGTCGTTTTGACTCTGATTGCAAACTACAACGAGAACAAATTTGTTTCAAGAATAGCTGATTTGTGCTACACTAAGTGGGCTTTGGAAGCTTTTGTCATATCAAATGCCAAAAGGTTTGTAATAACCTGTTATTTCTAAAAAATTATTGTGCATCATCCTTCGAGAAGATATTATAGCCTCTTGCTTTCTTTTATTTTTAGGTACTCTGGAGTGTGGCTAATAACGCGATGCGGTTCACTTATGAAAAATGGTTATGATCTCAATCATTGGAACCGTAGTATAATCTTCCTCGTCATCACCGGTATTGTTTTTCGAGGGATTGCATACTTTTTAATGGTGCTCTTGCAAAAGAAGTAAAATCAGTCTTGATCCTTTCAACCCCTTCCCTCCGTACATGAATGGAGACGCTTGTCTCACTACTTGACCCTTGGAGTCTCTAAACATATCGAGAAGATGACCGAAGATTTACAAGATTGTTGTGTACAGAAGAACTAATATAGTGGCAACCTGTAGATAAGAGTAAATGTGGCATTTCCCTTAGGTAGCTTTTCCAATATATAGGCTTACAGATAACAGAGCATTTTATTTATTCAGTGTAGCTCTTCCTCGTAAAGTTTCCTGTTACGCATTTGATGTACAATATCGCTTGTTTCTATATGATTTGTATCCACACGGTTGTGTTTTTTGAAATTTCGCGACGTTTGCCTGTACTGTGTACTGTGAGAAATGTTTGTTTAGGATTGTTTTGTTGTGTTTCGTTGCGAAGAGTGAGATGAGAATTCGAATGCAATCGAGGAAGGAGATGTTGGTTGAAAAGTTTTATCATGTTTGGATGACCCATCCACGGTTTGTAGGACTCAAGGCCTGAGCCCGGCGTTTCAGGCCTCGGCCCCAAGATTCATGTGAAGGTGGAGCTCAACCACTTGGGAAAGAAGAGAACAATCTTTTGGTTGGTTTTGGTTTGATGGAGGAGTCCACTTACACTTCAAAGGAGGGGGAGGGGAAGTTGGGATTGTTTTTGGTGCTGAGCCCTCTGCACCACCATGTATAGAAAGAAGAGAGAATGTGGAACATCCAAAATGGTGGTGGTGATGGCCATAGCAAGGTGGTTGTGATATCGGCGGTGTTGTACGTGATTTTTTGTTTTTCATCTTAAAACTCCTGAAATTTTAAGTTTATTATTGTATACGCAATTTTTTTTTGCCTTTTTACTTAATGAATTTAAATGAAAGAATTAGTGCGCATTAATTTAAAAAAAAACCTTTTTTTTTTTTTTTTTTTTGAATTTTTAGTTTATTTTCTCTATCCAAATGTTGGGTAATTGTTTCAAACTTAGATAATGTAATTGGCCTAAACAATCTTATGGTCAACAACATTGTACAGAGTAATGATCATGGTTGGTGTTAGTTGTCAAACTATGTGTTGGGACTCAGCTTTGTTTGGTGTCTGGATTTAGATAACTCACTAGATTTGATGTACGTTGGGACAAGAAACCATCATCGCCAGCTAACTATGGTTTTAAACACCAATCACATTAAGTAGTGATGGCCATAGCAGGGTTTAGGGTTTGTATTGATCCACATTATTATACTTAACCCTTCCTCCTCTAGGGATTGTTTTGATCTACATTATTATACACCAATCACACTAATTATTAAAGAGAGTGAGAGGGCCATTAATTATTTCATGGAAGGGGAAGTGCCCTCTAGGAATTTCATTACATCGATTTGTGATAATTTGCTTTTACAATCATTGGTATTTCATACCATAAAATAGGCCCTACAATTAACTGACAAATGAGCAAGATGAAGCAGTTGGATCGACAAGTTTCTCCTGATCCCGCCACGCCCTTGGTCATCCGTCCTAACGGGACGAGATGGGACGGGGCGGGGTGGGAATGTGAAGAACATGCTATCCTACATGCTTAGCATGTGTGAGAATGTTAATACATCTACATCCATAAGATGTATTAGTTTGAATTTCTCATAGTACCAGGGTCATATTTGTATCTTTCATCCGTTTCGGATAACCAAAAACAAGTCTCTTAGGGCTTGTTTAGTACACAAGATTTGATTGCAACGAAGAACTCTAAAATTTGAAGGCATATTTAAAGTAAAAGTGAAGGAATTTTCATTTGGAGGGATTAGAAGAGGATTAGCTATAAAGGAAATTCATCCCTTTTAATTCTATTATTTTAAGGTGGATTACAATGATAATTTGACAACATAAGCATCTAGACATCTTACTATTCATATATCTCAAATTTTACAAAATTCGTTCTTTTAACTATGGCTAAAAGTAACAAAGACTTATAATTCAATTAGTTAAAAACATTCACATTTACATTAGAAGTCTCGGGTTCGTCCCTCTATATCTATAGTAGAAGAAAAGAAAAAAGATATGGTAGTGAAGGTTACTGATAATGATCATTCATACATTATTGTATTTACTGTTTGCTATAATTATATAAATAGCTTTAGGTCTTTGTAATTGTAAGGTATAACCGCTAACCCCCCCTCCAAAAGCCAGAATTGCAAGCTACGCCAAACCCAAAAGCCCTCCCACGTACCTCTCACTCCACCACCACACCACCCCCTCTTATTTTCCCTGCATGATGTCCCACCCACAACATGATCATCAGCCCGAAAGCTCTCTCTCATCTTCTTCTTCAACGCCTCAAAATTCTTTTCATTCATCAAACCAAACGTCAACAGCAGAAACAACCAGTAGCTGCCACCCTTGCTTTGGCACTAAGCTTATTAAGTCCTCACGTCAACACTGCTTTGAACACATTCAAAACCTCACCAAAAATACTGCCAACAACATCTTACCCTCTTGGCTTTATGTTGCCTCTTGTAAGCGTTGGAGTTGGCTCAAGCTAAGCTGCACTGAGGTTTTGTTCATGGCGAGCCCCGGCGACTTGTCCGTTCGCACTCCGTCGGACATTGTAAGTTCCATTTGAATCTGTGACGCTTGATGATGTTAAAAAATGTTACATAATGTAAATCATTTGTAATATTTTACTGTTTATTTTGGTTAGCCTTGAGTTGTACTCTTTGTAGTTAGCTATTTCATGATCAATTTCTTATGCATTAGAGTTTGTTAATTTGGAAATGCAGAGAAAAAAGAAACTTTCTGGGCAACGAAAGAAAGAGGAGCTTGAAAGAGAGGTGCGTAGGATGGGACTCGAGTCCTTCTCTGAATATTAATATTTGATTAAAGTTGTTTTAACGAAGACTATCTAGCAATTTTGCGGCACTATTTGTTTATGTATATTCGGAACACAAGTGGTATATCACCTATCATAATACAAATGAAGGAGTATTGAAAAATATGTCACCTCTTTCTACTTATATTATGATAATAGTGTACCAGCTCATATTCCAAATACATAAAAAATTCTCTTCACTTAGTTATTAGCACTCAAAGCAAGTATTTATTATATATACTAGCATAGAGCACACACTTTGTGTATGTGAACAATTTCTCTTAATAAGTGCATATTTTTTTTCAATATTACATAATTATTGTTTTATCCTCCTCATGTAAATATTGTGTATCAAAAGTGAGGGTAAAATTGAAAAAATAAGTATAAAAAGAGGGTAAAATAGGAAGAATAGGGATATGGTTATCATTTTGTCAAAAGGTACAAAATTACTATTTTGCCCTCATTTTGTCAATAGTGTGCATCAAAAGTGAGTGCATAATAGGAAAAAAGGGCAAAAAATTGACAAGGATGGTTCTCTTAATAATAATATAGATTTATACACATACTAAGAGTTGCAAATAGGAAAAAATGACAAAAAGTTGATAAGGATGGTTCTCTTAATAATAAGATAGATTTATACACGTAATAAGAGTTGCAAATACTTGCAAAATTAACATGCTTGCTAACACTTGCACCATCTCATTGCACATTCAATAATAGAACCCACATCTGTCAGGGTATTTGTCGGGTTGTATAAATAATGAATAATATTATTCACATACCCTTATTAATTTTGTTCATTGATTTTTTTTTGTTTATTCGATTCGACGGTTGAAAATTAAAAAGAATATAAAAAATAAAAATAAGTGCGTAGATAACACCACTCGAAATAATATTCACCGGCGGACTGACACTAGCCCATAAAATTTGCAATCATAGGGTGATGGGGTCACCTTCCTGGTCTACGTACCAGGATAAACAAAATAGCTAAAACTGATAGGGGTGAATCATGTTTATGAACACATCATTTTTAGGCATCCATAACTATCTACCATTATATTTCTTCAAGGTTTCATGGTTTATCTTTCGAACTTTTGGTTCTTCCAGCTGGGGAGCCATATTTTGCAAGGAGAATATGTACTTAGTATCCATTGGATTCCCAAGGCCAATTTAATTAGGACATGTTCTTTGTCAAGGAAACCAAATTAATTTTTTTTGAAACTGTGACATACTATTGAAGTGCAACTTTTGACAAAGCAGTTCTTACCCAAAAGCATGAAGCAATAAATGAGAACCATAACCCATAATTGAATCCCCTACCAGCATTTTACAGCAAAGAAAACCATACCCCTTAATTAAATCGTCACTCTTTAGTGTAAATATATCATTGTATAAAAAACAAGTTTAGGAGTTTAAATTTTTTTCATAATCTAAATTTTGGTCTTAAACTTTTCTCATACTCTAAGTTCAGGAGTCATATAATGTATGATGAGAGAGTCGTATTGACAAGTTCCTTATTTATTTTGTAGGTTTCTTTGCTTAAAAGAATGCTTCATCAGGAAGAGAAAGTACATGAGGTTTTGGACCAAGTCCACAATCGGAAAAATGGTGACTCTGCTATTTCTATCCCAAGATTTCTTCCTCCCAAGGTATTTATCTTCTTCCTTTTAAGCTACCTCATGCGGCTGACCTTTTTATGCATGGGATTTTTTGACAGTTAGACAATTTATACAAAGTTATACTACAGATGTTAAGAATTGTAACATATTAATTAAAGAATAACTTTGTATGTTGCATGGCATGCATCTTATATGGTTAGATCCTAAGTAAGTCAAGATTAGACATTGGACATTTATATATGATTCCACCTAAATAGTCATGATTTACAATTTGCCAGCATATATGTGTTGCTTATGTATTAACTCATCACTCGTAGATCTTCTTCACAACAAATTAGATAAATTCAAAATAATTAAGATTCGATTATAATGACAAAAATATATACGAATACGGTGCTTCAAAAAACTGAAAATGTGACTTTACCCCTTAAAACTCAATTTTTTTTTTTACATAAAACCCACAATAATATATTTTTCTAACAAAAACCCAATGACTAGGCTCCACCTAAGCAAATTACCTAATCGAGATTGTGCGTCGTATTTAATATTATTTGGATTTCCCAAATTACCCTTAGTTAAGTCATTATAGCAGTTTATGTTGATATCAAAATTAAAATGGAAAGCTTTTTTAATGTTCTTGTAACGTGTGTACTGGCTTTGAAATTTTAGTTGACGTAGGAATAAAAATTCAAAACGTTTTGAATTCAACAATAAATTTTCAGATTAATGTACCCTATTGCGATTTAATAAAAACCATGCTTTTGTTTTCTTTAAAACAAAAGGGGTAAAAAATGATGTGTCTAGTATGTTTTTTTTTATTTTTCGAACATCAATGTACCTATTTTTTTTGTTTTGAAAAGATTAGTGTACCTACTTAGTACCAATAGTTTTGGTCATTTTGAAAAATAATGCACCTGTTATTAAATTTTTGAATCTGGAAAATATAGGTAAATTAATTTATGTAGGTAAATTAGTATAAGATTTCATACATGTTTATCATGGATCCTGAGCCTCTATTAGGTGGCATATTGTTAATATTTCTCGTATAAAATATATTTATCATTTAAATTAGTGAATCTACAAAATATAGGTAAATTAATTTGTATAGGTAAATTAGTATAATATTTCATACATGTTTGTCATGCATCCCAAGCCTCTATTTGTAGGCATATTATTGGTATTTCTCATATAAATATACTTATTAGGCAAACTATTGATTTTTCTCGTATAAAATATATTTTATTATTTACATTAGTGAATCTACAAAATATAGGTAAATTAGTATAATATTTCATACATGTTTATCATGCATTCTGAGCCTCTATTAGTAGGCATATTATCGATATTTCTCACATAAATACACTTATTAGGCATACTATTGATATTTCTTAGATAAATATACTTATTATTTAATCAACAAAATATAGGTAAATTTGTTGGTATAATATATTAACAGTATAGGAGCTTGTTGCTCATCATAATTAGGGTGAGTTATGATAACCTTTATTGACTTAATTAGGGAGTTGTGGCATAAGTTGTAAATATATTATAACAATAGGTCACTTTTTTGCTTACATGTCAGTTTGTTTGAAAATTGGGTTTTATTTAGAGATTTAAATTTATATGGGTTTTTGTTTATTTAAAGAACCCTTCAAAAAACACTAAAATGACCACCATTTAAACTTGCATTGCAGAGATGATCTTTGGTTTCAAATTTGGCTATAAGAAGACCTAAAATCACTCGTATGTCCGATTTGGGTGATCGATTTTTGTAAAGCTGATCTTTGAAAGAAAACCTAAAAATTAAATAGTTCCAATTGTTGAAATGCAATGGAGTAAGCTCTACAAAAGCGTCCCTCAAACAAAATTATTAAGGAATCCCTCAACTGACTCAACTGAGGCTCATTGCATATACACATCTACCAAAAAATAAGTTGTTAATGAAGCTACGTTATTGTTCTAACTTCTACTGGTATAACTACTTTATTGGGATCATAGTTCTACTAGTATGTAACTACTTCGTTGTTCATAAAAGAGTAAATATAATACTCTCCTCTATGAGTAACGCAGATGAAGGAGCTTTTGGCAGAGCTAGCTATGGTTGAAGGAGAAATTGGTCGACTTGAAGGCCAAATTAGCCAACTTCAACTTGGATTGAAGCATGAACAAGAAGCTACAAAGGAATCAAAACTATCAAACCAATGGCAGCACGGAAACCTAGTTAGTAACCCCATTCCTCGTGCATCAAATGTAGCAATGCCAAGCCCCATACACAGAAGTGTTAACAATGAGAGCCAGAGAATGGGGTATCATGAGACCAAGGCATTGCATTTCATAAGTAAAGCAATCAAGGGTGATTATGATCACCTTAACGACCTCAGTCCAAACGAAAAAATCGGATATTCGAGAGGATTTTCTGACCAGAAAGAAAATTATTTCTACGAGGATGTTAAATTTCAAAATAAGCTTCCGAGAAACAACGGATCTTTGAGGGCACCCTCGCCCTTGAGATCACCCTCGCCCTTGAGGGCACCCTCGCCCTTGCGAGCTCCAAGACATCCGTCACCCAAGGTGCGCCCTAACTTGTTACATTCCTTTTTATTCCGTCTTTATAATTTCAAAAAGATTGTATGCATCAGTTATATGTAACAACTCTCTGTTATAATGTGCATGTAGATCTTACTGATAGTATACAGGCATGTATTGAGAGGGAGATTACGTATAACGTGCTGCACCCAAAGATTATTATTCCTACTTTTAGTTTATTATGCTTGGTAACGTGAGCTACTAATGTTAATTTGATGAGACTAATTCATTTCATTTCAAAGTTTCATGCCTGAAGATGCTTATCACCAATTAATTGATGCATGGCTTTGTTTTTTTGTTTAGTTAAAAGAACGTAATCCGGGGATTACTTCAGAACTCCCACCAAAATCTGTACCAATTCCAACACAATTAGAAGAGAACAGCCAGAATTGGCAACCAAACAAGCTCTCTGAGGAAATCATGAAGTGTCTAAACTTCATATACATTAGGCTGCTTAGAGCAACAAGAACAATGGAAATAGAGAAGTCAGGCCCCATTTCCAGGTCTGTCAACTCTTCCATAACCTCAAGAAGCTTCAGGGACGATACTGGCGCAAACGCAAAGTCAAGCCTTTTGTTACAAAAGGAGTCAAGGCAACAAGACCCTTATGGCATCTTCAATGTGGAAGAATGTATTCCTAGAGACATTGGCCCTTACAAAAACTTGGTTACTTTCACTTCAATCTCCATGGATCCAAAATCCATTTCAGCCTCCAACTCTATTCCTTTACTAAAAAAATTAAGGTACTTACTAGTTGTTTTCGTCTTTGTGATCGTAACACTATCACGTGGTTTCATATCATGACTTTTTAATATTATTTTCCTATTGTCCTTGTGCATCAGGGTATTGATGAACTATCTCCAGGTGGTGGATTTGGGGTCCTTGACATACCAACAGAAGCTAGCATTCTGGGTCAACATTTACAATGCTTGTATAATGAATGTATGTATACAAAAAATGCCATTTTTTCCTTCTGCTTATTAATATTCAATTAAGAGATGCAAGTCTGAAGTGTGCCTAATCCTGTTCAAGCTCTCATGCTGGATTACTGAAGTTTTTTTATTTTCCAGGGTTTTCTCCAGTACGGAGTGCCTTCGTCCGTGGAAAAATTATTCGCATTGATGAACAAGGTAAGCCCCAAGCTTTAGCTGAAATTAAGCATCGAATTGGCATATATGAATGTATAGGCATTGACTGGCAGAAAAAAATTTTAGATATATCTGCTCAAAAGTTTATTTCCTTACTAATCTTCACGAGTAACGAATAATATTTGATTCAGGCAACTCTGAACATAGGGGGTAAGATTTTAAATGCTGAATCCATAGAGCATTACATTTTGAGGAAGCCAGCACCTTCCGGTATGCAAGAGGTAAATATGACTGATCTTATGATCAAATGCTTGGTTTATAGTGTACTAGTATGTTCTCATATCATGTCATTTTCCACAGGCTTTTCGGAATGGTGAGAAAGATGATAAAGGCATCCGCGAACTCTACGGTCTCGAGTCCATGGATCCTAATGTTACATTTGCACTGTGTTGTGGAACTCGTTCTTCTCCCGCGGTACAATTGATATAGAATGTTCCAACATTGCATTTGATTAATGTACTAATGCTACCATCTTTTCCGGAAATTAATGTTACGTTTTTCAGGTGAGGATATACACGGCCGACGGTGTTGTAGCTGAGTTGGAGAGATCAAAGTTGGAGTACCTGCAAGCATCAATTGTGGTGACCAGCTCAAAGAAAATTGTGTTCCCAGAACTGCTGCTAGGAAACATGTTTGATTTTGCTGTGGATGTGGACTCACTAGTTCAGTGGGTTTGCCACCAGTTACCAACATCTGGGTCATTGAGAAAATCAATGGTGGACTGCTTCAGGGGTCAAATTAGCAGTGGCAATATTACTACCACTGTTGAGAAAATGCCATATGATTTTGAGTTTCAGTACATATTGGCCATGTAATCAAGTCCCTGGTTAATTTTTCTTGAGTTGGTGTTGACTATCAAGTATATCAAGTGTGTACATGAATAAATCAAGGGTTGGATTATGGATATATTGGTCATTATACCCATTAGTTGAATACCACTTCCACTTGTATTACCTGGACTAGTCATGAATCTCTCGACGTTTACTAACATATACCTCATTCTCTCTTTTATTCCTGAGTGTGTATGTAGGAGAAATATACTCGAAAAGATAGCAGACAGAAATAATCTATGATGAGCTGCTTCGATTCAGGACTCTATGCTTGAATAATTATCATTTGCATATTTGTAGCTTGGACTTTTTTTGAAGCGACGAAGTTAATCAAAGATGTTTCTTAGTGTGGAGCAGGGAAGATGGACTAAAAATAAAGAGATTAGTGTGCTATCAATACAATAATTGAATTCCATAGTTCTGCGTGGTATCACAACTTATGTTTTCTATTCTTATATCGCACTTCTTCTAATTTGGTATTTGTTTTGCAATTATAGATGCATGTGAATTTCAATTTTTTAATACATTAACATCTCACAGTTACACACACATGCATTGACGACTGGCACCAGCATAATACAATGTTGTTTTTCTAATCATCGATCGACAATCGACAGGGAAAGAGAGGTCCATTTCCTCCCATGTCATGCATGAATCGGAGACCACGCGAGTCGCTTAAATGATTCCGCCCCTGCATGCAACTCAGTTTTGACATATTGTTGTGGTCACTGTCATTTGGTCAGCGCTTATTATTGCCAGTTGGCCAACTTGGCCAAGTTCCTACTTTATGTTGTTTGACGTTAGACGTTTGAATTTTCGTATATTTCAGTTAAGCTTTTGACTTTACAAAATTGTAAACGCAGTCCATGGACTAACCTTTTCCGATTGTCTGTTTTTTTCTCTAAAAATGAGGACAACTGGTGGTAAACACAATTGGTGACAAGTTACAGTTATAAAGTTTGTTGTCTCTAAGTTTTCTATTTCGAGGTGCAACAAAGCAGCAAATGAGATGGTTGCATATGTGTTTAAAGAGAAAGGTACATAAAATCGGATGATTAGGAGGTAATATGACCTTTTAATACTTTAGTTGTTAATTTTAATATATTGATTTATATTTGATTACGAGAATATAAAAAAAAAAAAAATATTAACGAAAAAACTTTTGTATTGTTCACTTTAACAAAAAATCTCATTTTGACAGTAAAAAAATCAATCATAGTACTATTCACTTTACCTTTTATTTTATCTTTATCGTTAAAACTTAAAATTTTCAAATTTTTTTCATTAATTTTTTTATTTTTATTTTTATCATTAGTTTTTTATTTTTTTAATCGTAGCTGACGCGTAAGACTGATAGAACATATTTGTGAATGTATCAAATATTCAAACTCAAAACTTAAAAAAAACATATACCCACTCGTATCGTTATCAAATCACTGAAATTCATCGTTTAAATGTTCAAAATAATCACTTATGTCGCTCTCAAATTCCCTATTTCCTAATTACAAAAGTACAGAATGAGAATATTGTTCTTCCACCAAAACGACAGCGTTTTATCTCGGGGCAAGTGAGACCGAAATCCCCGCCGGAACTCTCACATTGTCGGACCAAAACTTCGACTCCAAATAGAGCTTGGAGATCTTCCCCGACACGCGTTCCATGCTGGGCCGTTGATCAGGGTCCACGTGTACGCACTCCAATGCCAAACGTGTCAATTTCTCAGCCACCTCCACGGGAAACGAGTCCTTGAGCTTGTTATCCACCCAAGTCCTCAGACCTCCGCGGAGAACCGCGGCCTGCGCCGAGTCGACCACCGAGGTTCTGATAAAATCGCCCCGAGTTTTATCGAACTTGTACTTGAACGGCTCCTGAGCCGACAAAAGCTCCAAGATTACGATCCCGAATGCATACACGTCGGACTTCTGGGTCGCCGCGCCGGTGGTCTGGAATTCCGGCGACATGTACCCTCTCACGCCTTCGAACTGGTTTTTCCGGCTGTCGGATCGGCTCAATCTCGACGTGGGGCCTTCGATTTGGTCTCCCGGTCTGGGATTAGAGTTTTGGCGGGTGTAGGAATCGGTCTCACCGCACAATTGGGCGGCCCCGAAATGGCAGATGCGGCCGTTGTAGTGCGGTTCGGTGACCAAAACGCTGCCGCTTGTGATGTGGTTATGGACCAAATTGACGTTGAGGCCGGTGTTGTTGTGGATGTAGTCCAAGCCCTGAGCGAGATCGGTGGCGATCTGCATACGTGAGGTCCACGTGGACAGGACCGTGAAATTCGGGTTGTTGGGGTTCCGCAGGCAGGCTGCCAGGCTGGCGCCGTGGACGAATTCGTAGACGAGGAATGTATGGTCGGTTGAGATGCACGCGCCGAGGAGCTTGATGATGGAGGTGTGGTGGCTGCGGCAGAGGGTGGAGAGTCGGTTTTTGAGTTCGGCGGCGGAGAGCTTGACGCGGAACTTGCGCTGGAAAACGACGGCGTCTTTTCCGCGGAGTTTGCAGCGCCAGGAGGGGGTGGAGGTGTCGGTTAGGCGTTTGGAGAGGAAGTTGTTGGTGGCGGCGCAGAGTTCGGAGAAGTCGTAGAGGATGGGGTTTTCGGGGACGGGGAGGGAGTCTTTGAGGTTGGAGACGGAGGTGGAGGAGGAAGTGGAGGAAGAGAGCTTGTAACTTGTGATGGAGGTGTTGTGGCCGCCGCTGTGGGTGTTGGAGGTGGAAGGATGTTCGAAGGAGGAGGAGGCGGCGGAAGTTGGGTGGGTGGATTGAGTGGATTGATGGGTGCGTGGGGTCCGGCGAGGGGTGGAGACTGGCTGGGCGGCGTCGACTGACATTTTGGATTTGCACATATGGGTGGAGACCGAGAATGGGGGAATACTTTTTTATGCCGAGATTTCAAGGACATTTAATATTAGAGTTCGACGCCGTGGATGCGGAAGCGACTGGGTAATGATGTGGTTGGCGCATGTCCATTGTGCGCGCCTACTACAACGGCGCATGATAGCGGGATGGAGGACCGATTGGATGATGGGAGCAGTGACTTTTAAGATGCATTTATTGCATTAGATTATCTCGAACTGAATTAGTTTAGGGAATTAATTTGGATTGACTTGGCACGGATTAAGAAGTACTATAAAAGTGCGTTTGTTGTACTAGATTATCTCGGACTGAATTAACTTCAGAGACTAAATTAGATTGGCTTGGATTAAGCAATACTAAAATTGTGAAACATTTGGTGCACTATCGAACTAGTTAGGACTAAATTTTTTCTTATGAAAACTTCTAATTGAACTCATGAACTGCCAAGCCAACAATCATACTTATTTTAGAAAACCCACATCATACTTATTTCAGAGAACTCAGATCCAAAAATTAATCAACATTTTTTTTCATTAATTTAAATACCAATTCAGACACCAATCATCTTCTAAATTCAATGAATTAAAAAAAAAAAAACTAAAATTTTATTCCATCCTGCTCTGTTTGTTTTTTCTTCTTCTTAACTTGTTGTCTGCAGATCCATGAAATGGCATAAAGATGAATCCAAAAGAATCCCCAAAGATGCCAGATGAATCTCCAATTAGCACGATGAATCTCCCCTCTCTAACTGCAAGACGAATCCCCAATTTCTCTAATGTAAAAAGTCATATAGACGGAGATTACGGAGCAACCATGGCAGAAATGACCCAGTCGACGAGGTCATCGTCGAAGATGAAGCGATCGACGAGTTCATCATCGGAGATAAGCCGCGCCCAAAGCTTGTGCCTTCGAAATCGAGGTTGATGAGGTGAACCCATAACCTATTTCTACACCCAATTTACTCTCTACACTCGTACACTATATAGGGACCGAGGTGGTCCCGGGACCCACCACACATCGAAGAAATGCTTGTGCAGAACCTTGGAGGACCCCCCTAAACCCTAGGCGAAGCTCTATGAAGGACTCGATAGGATAAATTATAGTGAATTAATAGGATAATATAATAGAAATAAGAGCCACCTTTCGCTAGGTTTTATTCGTTGGAAGGCTTGAGTTGCAGAACTGGCAAAATGAAGAAGGGGGGGGTTGTGCTTTTGCACCCTGCATTTTTTACTTTCAAGAAATGTTGTCGTTTTGCATTCTTTCTATCCCTTTTCTAAATTGGACCCACAATCTTCTCTTTAAATATTTTTTTTTCTATCCCAATTTTGCCGTTCGTCCTTCTTTCTATCCCTTGCAGAAGTATTATATGCTAGATATGTTTTTTTAACCTTTTAAATTACTAGTAAGACGTCGCCTCTTAATTATTAATATCTCAAAAGAAAGAACCCCTTTCAAGTTAAGAGTATCTTAATAAATAAATAAAATTAAAAAAAAACCCTTAATTTACCTATTCTCAAAAAAGACTTTTTAAGTTATTAAATGTCAAGAAAAATTGACATTGAAAATTTTACAAGACTTTTAGTCTTCAAAGAACAAAACAAGGCCGTTCATATATACAAAAAGCACTTGACAAAATGTTTCATTTAAAAAATAGGGAAAAATCTTTTGCATGTTGCGGACTATTTTCATCTACAAAATCCTTGAATATTTTATACTAGGACTACCCAAGGTTAAAATTCTGGATCTGCCACTGCACCCATATGAATTTTAATTAAACCATCAATATCTCTCTAAATCCAAATTTACTACCTAAACTACTCTCACAAACCCAATTCAATATGTAAATTTATCTTTACACCTATTGATAAAATAAAAACACAAAATCAATTTTCTACAACTCATTCAAACGTAAAGAGAACAACATATCTTACATATTTGTCTCATGTTTAATCCTTCTTTTGTTGCATATTTCGCATTGCTCGTTTTCTGCACCTAACCAACCTAAGAGTTGAGGTATTCAAAATGTTTTTAAGTTTGGAGAAATTTAGCATTTTCTAATCGTACAGAGTGTAGTGATTTAGAGGTTGAATTAGTGGAGAATTGTGAGAAAATTGGATTGGGTTATCGTAAAGGTTTTTTTCGCACATAATGCTCTGAGCAAGTTATTGTTTCAATGAGATTTTACCAAGTATAATTACCCAGTTCAATTATTTGATTTCAATAATCCTTGATTTCAATTTTCTCTTCGAGTGTTGGCTATTCCCTCTTAACAAGAAAGATTCAGTTCTGACATATATTTATCGGGACACTACCACTAAAACTTGTCTCCAAGGTGATCCTTGGTAAAGATGATTAGCCATATTTATGGATCTTTGAAAAAACTAGAACATGTGGTGGCAGAGAAACAATATACCAGAAAATACATCATCCACCTTTATTATCCTTGATTTCAAGCCTATTTGCAGGCATTATAAAATTGCTACTAAAACCTAAAAATAAAGAATTGAAATCAAATAAAAACATTAACATAAATTGATTCATATTTTATTTGAAGGATTTAAAACTTTAAAATTATCATCCATTTGTTAAAAAGAGCTTATTTTTCTCTTTGACAACATCTTAGGGTTTTAACCAAAACAGAACGTAAAAGAATTATTGCGTGATTGTAAGGGTGTGATTATTGAATGTGAGTTTATTGGTAAATTTTGATTGTGTTTATTTCTTCTTGTATTTGATGATAATTACACAATAGGGCTAAGAAAACAATTCACAATTAACATTTAAATTGGGTGTAAAGTGAGGCTGTATGGGTTCAAATAAAATTTTCTTTTTATGTTTTAAGAATAATTTTTAATGTGTCGGAAACACAGTTAAACATGTGAAGTGTAACAATAAAATTGATTAAAAGTTTAAAAAATAAATTTTTTTTCAATTATATTGTTACACTTAATGTATCGAGCAATGTTTCAAACTGTGTTAAGTTAATTAACTAAAACGCCACCCATTTGTGCATTTTATTTCGTGATCATTTTGTCTTAGACTTGAATTTTAATCGATTTGCTTTTTGACGTTGATTGTATCGGTGAAATTGTTATCACACTATGGAATCGCTCCCCAGTGTAATTTGTCTTGTCAACGAGGATAGAAAGTGAGAGAGGGAAAAGAGGGGAGTGATAGTTATGATGTTTTGTTTTTATCAAAAGGTACTTCTGAGTATAATGTTATCAGGTTAAGACGACAATTGCAATTATGCTATAATACACTTCCATGACAATTTTATATCTATCTATTGTATATAAAGAGAACACAAAAGGTCAATAGTGTTTTGGTGTCATAGTGCTTTACCAAAAGTAATTGGATAAAAATACTTCCAAAACGAAAAACTTCAAAGGCATCCCAAAATAATGCATCAAATAAGGTAAGGGCATTTTCGTCATTTTAATAGTATTTTTTTAATCGGTTTTTTTTTTTTTAATTAGTACCTCATAATAGGCTAGCAATAATGTGATTCAATTTATCTATTTTTAAACACGTTCAAAACATTTTAAGAGGCGTGTAATGTCGGTTATAAATTCGCACGCGGATAATAATGTGATTAAATTAGATGTCAAATTAATGTTTTTATTTTTTTATTTTTTTGTAACAAATGATATTATCTATAATGAGGGGAAAAGAGGTGGGCTTAATCTCATAATGGACTAACAATAATGTGATTCAGTTAGTTGTTTATTAAATACGGATAATAATGTGATTAAATTAGTTGTTAAATGATTTTTTTTTTTAACAAATGATATTATCTAAACTAAGGGGGAGGGGGTGCGCTTTGCCTCACAATGGGTTAATAATAATGTGATTCAATCAATTGTTTATTATATATTATTTTCTCTATTCTTAATGTAAATTCTATAGAGACTGATTTTATTATGTGAATTCAACTGCTTTAATTGATTTATGAGGGGTTTCTTCTAGCATGATCTAAGATTATTCATTTACTTCAAATAATTGACTTTTCTTCTAACATGATTTAAAACGTGTAAGTCGCGCATAGCATGCCGTGATTCAAAAAAAATGCTTTCTGCACGCGCGTGCATGTAGGCTAGTAAAATTAAAACGACATAAACAATTAGCAGTTTGCAAGTACAGCTCCCGTTTCTTTTTGCTATTTGATTTTGGATTTAAAAAAAAATGCATTCTCATTAAAAAAAATAATAATAAAAAAAAAAAAAAAAAAAAAAAAAAGAAAGAAAGAAAAAAGAAGAAGGTTTTTAGTTAAAATGGTTCATGAGATTTGCATAACTCCTTATTTTGATCCCTGAGATTGTCCACCATCAATCATTTTGGTCATTCCGTAAATAGTTATGTTAAATAAAGATTAAAATGACAAAATTACCCTCAATTTAATAAACAATAGGCCAAAATAATTTGACAAAAATGAAGAGTATTTTGTCATTTTATCCTTATTTAATGGAAAATTTTCACGGAATGATTAAAATGATTGATGGTGGACAAACTCAGGGACCAATTCTATCGATTTCAAATTTCAGGAACCAAAATGAGGAGTTATGCAAATCTCAGGGACCATTTTGGATAACAAGGCCCGAGTTGAAAAGGCTCGATTTTGTATTTGTGTTTGGCTTGAAATAACAACTTGGGTTAAGAATGTGTTGACCTAAGTTGAAAAGGCCACAATGCTTAGCCTAGTAAATATCCCTCAAGCCAGCAGGTTTATAGCCCAAGACAAGGTTGGTTCAATCGAGTCTTCATAGAAGTAGGAGTGTGAAAATATTGAGTGTAGGTGTGGCTCAGTTGAGTCCCATGCAAGATTCCATAAAGATACGCAATTACCATGTTCATTAGCTACATATTCAGTTTTTCGAAAACTACCAAATTGATAAGGTAGCAGAAATCATCTATTACAACAAACTTCAGTTTCAGAATGGGCAGTGCAGGGATCTAAATGGGATATAGTGAGGTTAATCCACGACAATCATTTTTTTAGGAACGTTAACGTTATTATCTTTCCTTGATGACGGGAAGACTATCTCATCAAAGTGACAAACTACAAAACGTACGGTAAAAAGATCTTATATCAATGGCTTTAAATAACGAATAATTGATGGTGAATCATGTTGGAGTGTAACCCTTCAGCTGAAGATTGGTGGCAGAGATCAATTTACATGCTTTATATTTCAATTTGAATGTGAGCCATTGGATCATAGTCCACATGGCTGCTCAATGATGTATCTAGCTTAAGTAATAGAATAAGACAAGTGGCATCATCTCATAGGATGATACCAATGAATGGTTGAGATTGTATTGTGTGTTGGAGAGTGAAGGATCTCCCTTCCTTCCATGTATAACGGTAACAAAATGTATGCGTGCAGATTGTGAGAAATTAACGAAACATATTCCATCATCTTCCTCTCAACCATTTTCTAGTTCTCAGCACAGGTCCTCCATTGAAATACATATCAAAAACACACAAACACTAACAAATCATAACCAACATAGATTCTCATTCTTTTATGAGAACCCATTTGAGTAAGTAGTGGCGGCCCTATTGGCATGTAAATTACGCACGCAGACACACATAAGTGCGAGATGTCAAACTCATACTTAGTAACCAACTGTAACGGTTCATAGGATTGGTTAGCGGCGGGCCTCAGGCAAACCAACATGGCTGGATGCAATAGCCCCAGGAAGATACCAGCAGCTTGGTCCACATCACTAAGGTTTGAACTTTTACTTGACGGCGTTTAAGGAACGCTTATGCCTAGCCGTTTTGGGAGTCAACATGGGTACTGGATGTTCAACTTCAATCCCAACAAACATGCAATAATCGTCGAGAGACTGCGACATAAACTCTCCAACATTATCTAGTCGAATTGACTTAATCAAGATGTTGAACACTTAGGCAGCATTGTGTGTGGACAATAAATAGACATGTGACCAACGTGTTAATGCATCAACCTTGGGGTGAAATGGAGGAATTACATGCACCAATACTATGAACTAGAACAACACTAGAATGTTCCAAATCAAACTAATGACCCTCACTTATTTAGATCAACAACACTCATACTGTTGGAAATAAACTATGAAACAAGAGAGAATACGAGAGAAAATAAAGACAATATAAAGATGGGGAAAATAAATCCGATTGTCTTATTCTATTCATTAGAATCCCTATATGTGTGTGTGTGTGTGTGTGTGTGTGTGTAGAGTTTTCACTATTTACATCAACGAGGAACTAAACTATTAACATATTACATATTGTCTTAGAATATGGACAACCACATAGTAAACGATATTTACAACATTCCCTTTTGGATGTATATCAATTTGCCTCGATAAATTCTTACTTAGAAAACCCAATGGGACAAAATCAAAAGCGAAGGAGAAAAATCGAGCACAATTTTAAAAGACAATATAATGTTGCCTCACTAAAACGTTGGCAAGAAAAACTCAGTGGGATAAAAACTTGGTCGAATGGAAAAGAGTACAATGCACTTTTATGTCCATTATACCATACTGTTGAGACTCCCTTTGACCAAATAACTATGCTCGATAAGTGACTCTCTCTGATGATAGTAAGTCATCATTCGACTGGTCATCATTGTAATGTGACTTCAGTTATCAAGTAATTGAATTTGAGTAGAACTTGATCATGGGAAGTGCAGAGAGGTTATCGGGAGTTGACAATAACATTTGGAGCTATTTTCAATTTTAATAGTTTAGTTCCTTGATCCTATCCCACTAAAAATTATTTGAAGTTGTTTTCAATTTTAAGATTTTTGGTTTGATTCATTATTCTTTATTCTCTCCATGCATCCCACCAACCTTCCTCATTTCTTCTTTCCTCCAATTACTTTGCTCATATATAAACCACAAAATGCAAAACCTAAGAGATAAAAACAAAATTGATATCCAAGGCAACCTAAACTCATAGGTTATGAAAAAAAATTGCAATTGGATCTTCAATAATGCTGAGAGGGATTAAGAAGAATCACAACGGTAATGAAGTCGGTTCTTATGCAAGTTAGAGTTACGCTCCTCCAATTACTTGCCGTTATTTGTGTATCCATCCCACACCTCCATCCACCATTAGCTCACTGTTTGCATGGTACTGCTTGTCGCACATTGATTGGCCACCGCCATCTCCTGTTGGTCTCAAAATCCATCCCGGCGACGCGGCGATCGGTCTGTGGGTTTCGAGATCTCTTGGTCTTTCTGATTTTGGTTGTGATGTGATTTGACTTTTTTCAGTGTGACCGGGGACCAAGGAAAGGAACACGTCTCGGTCAAATATTTTTTCTACCTTGGTTGCAAGGACTTTTAAATGTGCGTTAAATGGACGCTGAGATGAGTGTTGTTCGTGCAAACATGATGAGTGAATGGGCGGGTGGAACCGAGTTTGGTGATTGATATGGTACGATGAAATGTATGAGAAGGTGAATCACATTGAATTGCACCAACCCAAATGAACTAGTCGAATTGATCGAATTGATAAGTAACTAAATTACAGTACTCTTATTTTAATTACAACACTCCTCTTGCAAGAAATTGAAAATTACTTTGTGCGAAAAAAAATAATTTGCAAGAATTGAAACTAATTTGTAAGAAATTGCTACATTTTGAATAGAAAAGTAAGATAAAAGGACACGGTGCAAAGAAACTAAAAAGATAAGTTGAATGGTTTTGTCGGGGACTTCTAACAACGACCTAAAGAGTCCTTTTTATACTAGGTTAAAGCATCCAATTCTTAATTTCCTCCTCAACCTTGATTCATTTCTTTCAACAGTTACATATATTTAAATTCATTCCGCCCAATTAATGGCAATCTAGTCTTTAATTTGCACATCTGTAATCATTTTCCTCCTTGGTTGCCATGGTTGACCTCAATTAAAGATGATGATCATGCTATGTAGAATGTACCAAATATGGGTATAAACATCTCCTCCTTTGTCGAAATAATTGAGAATAAGTTTGGCTCTTGTGGACGACGAGCACCTTCTCTGCTGCATGTGCAGGGTCCCAACATCAGGATCGTCTTTACAGTCGCCGTTGGTGATGCAGAGCTGACCAGCGCAGTCGTTATAGGTTTGGCATGGGCCGTTGCAGGAGGAGATGGCCATTGATGGGTGAGGGAGGCAGATGATACTGATTAATATGAGGAAAAGAGAAACCAACATAAACACTAAATTTGCCATTTGGGAAGTTCCAAATCGTACGTAGTGATGTTTGAGTAGAGAAAGAGAGATTGCATGCTGTTTTATAGTTAAATGAACTTATCCTTTGGTTAAGACTTCAGTTTTGTTTCTTTTCCAACGTATATTGACGTGGTAGCAGGGGGGTAGGTGGGATGGAAACCAGCGGAAAGGGCCTACAGGAGTAAATAGGTCTTCACCAACGAGACTTGGAAGTCTTGGTCTTCACCCTTCAAGTCTTGTTCTACGCGGTTTAGTTTTCCAAAGTTTTGTAACAAATATAAGAAGCAAAAATTCAAAGTTCATATTAAGTTCGATAACAATTTATTTTGACATTTTTAGTGTAAATATATCGTTGTTAAAAAAGAAATAAAGTCAAAGTCTTGGTCTTCACTCCTTCTAAATCTTGTATGCAATTACTATATGTTGAAGCCCGATCTTTGATGGCAATTTATTCCTGATTCTCGTTATTCCCGGCTGAGCTTGCCCTAATGTTGGTGGGGGAATGGGAATGCCATCCTCATGTCCGTCCTCGTCTCATATCCCCATTTTAATAATTTAAATTAGGGATCTTTTGATATAAACACCTCAATTTTGAATTTTTTAGATCAAACATCCATGCCTTTTAGTGATTTGATTAAACTTTTTTTGTCATAATTTTGGTGCTATATGCACATTATATTGTAACAAATTTCCTATAATCTAGCATTTTGATTACACTTTCCTCCGTTAGAGATAATTGTAAAAAAAAAAAAAGTTGGTTAGATTCAATTTATTTTCACAATAATGCTACAATTTAGCAATAATTATCTACGATTGAAGATATTTTCTTTTCAAAATAGTTTTTCTATATAAGTTGAATGCCTAAATGAGGTTCGCCTTTTATGTAGATGTGAAAGTGTTTAACTATAAAGGTTGTGCATGAAGATACAATAGTTGCGTCTGTTAAAGGAAGCAAACTAGTGAGCGATTTGATCATGATATGATATGGAGTGATTGTAGGATCATATAATCATGATCCGTCTTGCAGTGATTGGAGGAAAGGATTGTCTCTGTACAATTACAAATATCCAGTACAAACATATTCACACATCAATTTATATGGCATCAGATCAGCACTATCCTGGTGACTCTCGACACCCATTCATCTTCCGCTAAAAACACAACCAACCTTTACTACAAACACAGCTAACAGAGGCGGTGCTAAACACATCCGATCCTCTCACCTTACATCACTCGGATTCATCGAATCTTGTTCTAGTTTCAAAACTCCTCGAATGACACAACTACGGACAATGGTGCCATTCTATGCGCATTCCTCTGAGTGCAAAGAATAAGCTCGAGTCTATTGATGGGTCTATCAATTAAAGCTCCTGCAACCACCGATGCAAAAGGACATGGATCCTCTTCAGATCCATTGGTCCTAATTCACCAAATCAAATCATCCGGATCATTGAAATTTAATCCAATGGTTACAAACAGGAACCTACTCTAAAAGTTATAATAACTTTAGCCGTTGGATCAAATTTCAATGGCTTGGATGATGTGATTTGGTGGATTAAGACCAATGGATCCGGAGAGGATCCATGTCTGATGCAAAATTTCCCATTTGGCAGAGATGCAACGACATGATACTCTTGTGGACCTTGCAATCAGTGCACGGTACTATTGTTGGCAGTATACTCCACTGCAAATTGCGACTGCCGTGTGGAAGGTATTTGCACCTAAAATATGCACAATTTTGCTTAATTGGGTTTAAATGCCAAAATATGACATTTTGGGGAACTAGTGTGTAAATATACCAAAAGTTGCATGTGAGAATGTTTCTCCACATGGTTTGAAGCCATGGCTTTATTGTGAGTAAAGATGTTGGTAGACTTAGGAGATGGACATGTGGAGGAAAGAAGCCAACTTGATTCTTTTAAATATTAATCTATTGCAAGTAGAATTAATCGACATGCGGTGGAAATGTGAGTTGGCCTCTTTTAATATTATTTCATATGCAAGCTGGCAGTGGAGTTCTCTCCACAGGTTCAATGTTCTCAGCAAGTGAGTCTCTCTTGGTTCTCTATATAAAGAAGCAGAGGCAAAAGGATTATGGACACTCAACCAATCAATCAAGCAACTCTACTTAAATCAGCTCCTCAATTTCCTTGTAAACATTTACTTTTAGCCAAGCACCCTTTACTTTCCTTGTTTTTAGCTCTACTACTCACTCGGTAGTATTGATCTACTTTGTATTTTTATTTACAACCTTCAAAGCCATTCCCCAAACCACTAGAAATTGCCACAAGACTAGAGCAACTTGCCCAATCCCTTGGGAACAAGCTCGAACCTTGTATTTGGCATCCCTTTGTACTTATAATGTTTTGTACTTTAAATAATTACATTTCTATGCAACTCATTTCCAGTCATTTAATTTACAAGCAATCTACAATACTAGTCATTTACTTTCCTTTGTCATTTACACTTCCGACAAACCTGCCATTTACATATTGTTACATTTCTCAACATAAGTGAAGTCCTTATCTTTAAGGCAAAGAAAGAACCTTGACTTGAGCCACTCCCACTCAATGGCACAACCTCTTGGTTAGAAGTCGTACTCAGGCACAATCTCATTCATTCAAATCCCGTCTACTAGCGGCATCTAGTAGTGGCAGGCTTGCACCCACCAGTTTATTGTTTGAGTAAATTTCCGAAATGCCCACAAGGCCCATGGCGAATATTGGGGGCGAACAAAAGGATCTTGAGGATTGATTCTTACAAGGCAATAATTCAAGGATTTATCATATTCAACAAGAAATTGGCTAATGTTGCCAGGGACAACAGTCAATCTTCACATACACCAAACTCAAAGATCTTTGGGATGAACTGTCTTCTTACCCTGAGCCTCTCACTTGTGATTATGGAGGTTTGATCAGTCGTCAGCAGAGGTGGATGGGTACCATTAGTCGTAAGAAAAGCAAAATGATGATAGAGAGATGAGAGGAAGGAGGAGGCAACTGTGAGCCTAGAAAACTTGAACATTAGGCTTTTAAAAAAAAAAAAAAAAAAGGTTGAAATGCCTCTGTGAGTTTTCCCGTCCCCCCCAAAAGGAGTGGATAATCGTGGCTTGCCACTAATTGTCCCCTTTTTTAAAAAATAAAAATAAAAAATAAAAAAGATCATTCTTTTAATTAATATGATTATTCACCTCTGCTGGTACAAGATCTTTTTTAAATTGATGTGTTAGTCCACTTCAATTTCTGTATAAGTTGATATATTTAGATGGTATAAATAACATTACCCTAAAAAAAAAATATACATGGTAATAAGCACTCCCATCATACATGATTACTAGCTACATTATAGTAAACCGCCAATTTCTTTTTCAAAGAGTAAACTACTCCAAATTGGATGTACTACAATTTCTTCATTTATAATTGATAAAAGCATTGTACGCAACTCCATCATATAAGTATGGTGATGTGGGATGACAGTTCCACGCTGCTTGTTCTCCATTTATATTGCATGGCTTGGTTATTTGCTGAATAATCTTCTCTATTTCTTCGTCTGTAGAGTTTCTATTTGAGAGCTTCTCAACTATCACGGGAGTAACACAGTTGGGTTGAGTAGCCGCAAGCACAAAATCACTTCCATACTTCTTCTTAAAAATTTTCTCAAGTGTCAATAATTCTGGAATCTCGTGGAAGCATTTTTTAGCTGCAAAAATTAAACTACTAATCGCTTGTTTTAAATTTTCGGGGCATTCCCTCTGCACTTGAATGACTGAGAGCCTACCCCTTACTAAGTTACAAAAACCCTTGATCAACACGTATGCCTCCAAAATGTTTTCTTCTCTTATCAAATCTTCGATCAAAATACGAGCAATGCAAGTTTTATTAATTGGGTCTTGACCACACTGCAAGAGAGCACAAAATTTGTTCCTCATCTTCACAATGTCCTCCTCTTTCCTCTTCCTTAACTTGCGTATCCTATCCACCACCAACACTGTTGTTTTGTCGCATTTTGTGGAGTCGAAAGCCCCGTTGAAAAGCCTAAGCCTCAATTTCTCGATGAGCTTCATGTTGTTGAGGCACGTAAGAGAACTTGACAATTTGAGGTGTGAACTTACGAGGGTGGAGGAATATATAGAGATTCTGAGTGAGTTTTTTTTTTTTTTTTTTTTGGGGGTTAGGCATTCATGGTGAGTTGAAATAGGGTTAAATTAGGAAAACCCAAATCGTGTAGGACGTGGCGGACCAGATTTCCTTATTTGTCCAGGAATCCTTTTCCTTTCCGAAATGGGAATTGATTAAAATCGTGTAGGGTGGAGGAATATATAGAGATTTTGGGTTTGTTTTTTTGTTTTTTTTTTTTTTTGGGTCAGGCATTCATGGTGAGTTGAATTAGGGTTAAATTAGGAAAACCCAAATTGTGTAGGACGTGGCGGACCAGATTTCCTTATTTGTCTAGGAATCCTTTTTCCTTTCCGGATTGGGAATTGATTAAAATCAAGGGAATTTTAATGAAAAGCTTCTGGTACTGTTAACTTAAACGAAAAATCACATTTTTACACTAAAAAGTCAATCCTAGTACTATTCACTTTACCCTTTATTTTATCTTTTCGTTAAAACTCAAAGTTTTCAAGCCATTTTCATTAGTTTTCTTTAAAATAACCGATACTAAAGTTTACTTTTTCGGCCTCATTTAAATAGTAACCGGATGGGGCGTTTAATAACACTATGATGCTTTCTTGGTCCTAAAGCTATCTTGAATTTAAGTTTTCTTGGCCCTAAAATAAGCTCCGATTGTGCTAGTTGCATGTCCAAATACGAATCATGAGCAAAACTTAGATAAGAAGCACAATCCGCTAAACCCTCGATTCAAAGTTGGAGTCCGTCTTCCAGACAGGAGTCTCCTTGGCAGAGTTGGAATCCATCTTCTAGACGATCGCAGGGTCCAGTGGAACTTCCTTTGCACTTCAGCTGTTGTTGTTATTCTGCTATTCCCAACTAAAGGAAGCCAAGGCAAGGCCATTTCCCAGGAGCTTTAAAGTGTCTGGAGTATGATTGTCCATCTATTTTTGAAGAATCGGGTCTGGCCAACTCTATGGTCTCAGTTAGTTTACAAAATTTGGTCTATAAATTTAGTCTCCCTAGTATTACCCATCAAAATAATCAAGATTTTTTTTATTGCATTGACTGCTATAAGAGTCAAAATAAAATAATCAAGATTTAATTCCATTCCCAAAAAAGTGAAGACAAAATACTCAATGTTGTAGCTATAATTTACTGAACAATTATGGAGGCCATAGAGAGAGAAATGTGCAGCAATAATAGAGCGAAAGAGAGAGAGAGAGATGTGTAATTGTGGGTGTGTGTTATTCCACCCCATTGTGACTTTATTTATAGTAGTAAGGTAGGTTAATTCCTTACCCTTTAGGATTACAACATTTCATAGGTAATCTACTCCTAATAGGAATATAAGATACATTCTCATATCTACTAGGATTTACACAATCACATTCCTATTCCAATAGGACTGCAACACTCACCCTTGAGTGTGTAAATACTTAAGTAAATGGCGCATCAGGTCTTCAGTGATGAAGCAAGTACAGTTGATGAAGTCGTCGGCCCAATGAGCGAATGCGAGTCTCAAATCAATGAAAGAATGCATAAAAAGTAAAACTCACAAAACCTTTGCTATGGTAAAACCCAAGGTGGGAGAAAAACCCATAGACTAAAGAGAAAAGTGAAAAGTTGCATTAAGTCAAAACTATACGTCTTTTGGATGCAAGTAGAAGAGCTCTTAAGGGTATGATCAGCCCAAATGGGTGCCTCGTTAAAACCTAGTTAGGTAGAAAAAACCCAGCAGGAAAAATGCTTCTAATCGTAGGGAAAAAGAGTACATTAAGATCAAGTGAGTATACTTCTGGATACTCCCCCTGAGCTTGACATAACTTCCAAATGAGAACTACAAGCATTGCATATGATAATTAGGCATACCAATTCCTTGGACAAGCTTCTGGAAGGTTGACTTTGGCAGTGATGTCGTGTAGAGGTCAACAAGGTTGTCTGGGATCGGTTTGCATGACTTCAACCTCTTGATGCTCTGCTGATGTAGATGTAGACGCAATATGTCTTGCCATTGACTTTGTTGATGTATCATGTCTTAGTTGGGTGGATACATGTGGCATAATCTTCATGGATCGTCGTCGGGACTCAAGGATGGATGAAAACATAGCAAGTACTTCGAATATGCTCAACAAGAACTCCTAACCATATCTCACTTGTGGCGTAGTGAAGTGAGGTAAGTCTTGGAACGATTCAAAGATTTCGCAACTAAGGTCATATCGTGGACCTCTAAGATATTGTGATATCCCTATCAGTAAAGACATAACCATTTGGGGATTTTGCCTTGTGTGGGTTTGATAAGTAACCTGCGTCAACATAACAACAAGGCAAGCATCATTTCGAGGATCAGGGGGTTGGATCCGCTTGAGATGTGTTGAGATTTGCCCTTGTAGTACCTTCAGACGTCTTTAATACTAATTCAGTGGTTGCGCATAGGCGCGATGCTGCATCTTTACCAAGATCAACAGCGAATGAGATGTACTGTCTAAATACAATGAGCTAAGTACAACGAAGCGCAAAGTTGAACTTTAGATATGGAATTTCGAATTCCATAACCTCTTCAAGGGTTTCATTTGGATATAACATATGGACGATCAAAGGTATACTCAAAAGTAACACATTTGGGGTGTCGTTCGATTGGTAAACCAAGGTACCGTCAGAACAACGCTTGAACTTCAGGTCAAGGCATAAACGAGTTTTCCTAAGATCCTTCATCTCAAATTCCATCTTCAGGTGCAAGGCAATTTTCTAAAGCTCTTCCGGAGTCTTAGTGAGATTCGTGTTAACGACATAAACTGTAATTCTAGCAATTCGGAATAAGACTTCATAGATTAACACGCAAGGGCATAATGCATATCTCTTATTGATCAAATAATCACTTAGATACAAAAATCGTTAGGTTCGTACCCAATAAACTGTAATGTCATATAGGTTAGGTGGCAATGGGCCTCAAGGCGGTCCAACATAACTGCGTACGAGGATTGCATAGCCCTAGGCAGAAACCGAAAACTTGGTACTTTTACCAAAATTCGGGCGATCATTTAAATTTACGCTTTATGATCGCTAGGTGAGGCTATTTAGGGTGAACATGGGAATTCAATGTTCAATTATAAACCCAAAATACATGCAATACTTTATCGAAAACCGTCAATATAAACTCTCTGGCATTATCTAGTCTCTCGAACCTTAAGGGATAAGTAGGGTGGTGAAACCTTAATCGGCCAGGAGGTTTAGCAGTAATGTGTGTAGACAAACATGTGACCAGTTTGTCGATTCATCAACCAAAACCATAAGTATTTATATGGTCCGTATTTTGGTTGGATTAGTCCACATATATTCCCTTAAATCCACTGTGAAAAGAGAGTCGTGTCATATCTTTGCGAGGAATGATATAGAAAATCAATTTCCTTAATGAGCATGCTTGGCAAAGGGTGCTTGTAGGCACAATATCCTTACTTCAGATAAGGAGATGCGTTGTAGCATCATTGTTCAACCTCAGTGTCCCAAAAGGTCATGCCAAAGCAAGTAAACTGCTCGATCACCAGGCTCTAAGCTGGCCCATGTGGTGTATTCCCAGTTGGAAGATAACCCACTGGCCCCAAATCAAAGCTTCAGGCTCATTTTTGGAGGTGGTGCATAGATATTTAACTCTATTTTCTTTAGTGGTTTCATTTATGATCATTGTCATCTCGAATATCCTTAAAAACTCAACATCAAGGAGAATTTAAGGTCCCTTAAAGGGTGATGCAGTACCATTCATACAATGAAGAGTGTGCTAATGCTCTTAATTAGGTTGGATAAACCTGAAGTCGTTGTTAGTGTGCATAATACGCATTCATCCAGACAACTAACTTTCCCACATTCCTACCTAATCACGCATTTAATTGAATTGGTCACATGTATTAAGAAACATGATTCAATTAACTCATATTCGTGGACAATATCAATAAGATTATCCATAAGTAAAACATACACCAAACTTGAATCCAAGAACATGGAAAAATGTTCACAAAGTAAACCAAAGTTACTAGGGTGGATTCAGCCAACAAGGCCATCCATGTCAAAATTCTGCTTTTCCAACGATGTTTGGTGGAGCAAAATTAGCCTCACATATTGACTACTAGAATGATACTCCTTAACAACATTGGTAGGGGCACGAACAAGTGCATAACCAATGATCTATTTCATCAAGATGGAAGTAGATTCTGCAAGTTTAAGGTTTGCGAATACTATCCCTTATTCTTGAAGTTTTAGGTCTTAGGTGCCAAGGATCACACTTCGGGCATGATGCCACACCTTGGCAGGCCCTGATTCTATCATATGTTGTAAAAACAAACTCCAAATTGGATAGTGAGAAAGTATGCCATTCAATGTATCCATATCAAAGTAGTGCATCACCATTCGGTTAGGCTTTGATCGAACTGGGTCGAGCCATTCGGTAGACTCCAGCCGAACTGGGTCTATACCTTTCTCTCACATTTGTGGTAGTAATCAGATTCGAGAATTTGGTAAACTTCATCTTTCTACACTGTTGCTTCAGTGGCAAGTTAGAAACATGATGGACGAGAAAAGTATTCTAGTTAAAATTCGATCGGATTTATAAACTTCAGAATTATACTCATTCATAGGCGTAATCATGGTGTGCTTCAGGCAATGTCTTTCATGATTAAACAGTCCATAGAAGCGAGCCAAAGAGCCATGAAATCCTCGTTCATGAGCTATTTCCATTTTTAGTGCTTCGGGCACAAGTCTTCAAATGAAGATCATGGCGGAGGCGTATTCAACTCTTCCTTGCCATTGTTGGCTACAATGGTTTTCAACTTCTTGATAGCCAAGTGGAGATTCACGTCTTGTACCCACATAAAGTGGTTTCTAATAGAAACATCCAAATCAGGAAAATCGAACTTGTGACAGTTTGACAATCCATTGAATTGGATGGAACAAGATTGTGATTAGTGCTATGGGAATAAATCATCCATAAGCATCAAAGTTAGAACATTCAGGTTCTAAGACATGGTTTTCATGAAAAATTCGGGTTTTCATGGGTGTATTGTTTTATGAAAAGTTCGGGTTTCAAAGGCACTAAATTTGAAACTACAGGTTCAATTTAGTTAATGAACGTTTAGTTCATAAAAGAGAGGTTCCTACAATAAACATAGAATGCAATATACAACTAAGTGTAGTGGATTTGAGGTTCTTCGGGAACTCAAGTGTGAGAGCTTCGTTACTATGAAAGTATGTCAACGGTTCAAAGTATAAAAATAAATTATTGAATCGTTAATTTCCAAAAGTAATATTCAGGTCAATAATTTTGGATTCATTATCAGATTAATGGACTGTAGGTCACTTTTAATTAATTCAATAGATCGGGACCAAACAGGGTCGATTATAGAAGCTAAATAATATTAACATACGGGTTAATACTATTTAGAATGCTAAAATAATAGCATGTGGGTTGAAAAAATCGCCTAAAAGATAATTGGGCTCGGGTTGGCTACCTTGAGTAAAAGGCATGGCCCAAAAAAGGACCTCGGGTGTCAACTTCAGGTCATAGGGTGAGGGAGAAACCCCAGCCGTAGCTGGGTTTCAAGGTTGGGCCTCGGGGATGGCATGGGACAAAGCCCAGCAGATTTACTAACCTGTTAATGCACGGGAGCCCAACCATAGTGGGTTAGCATCGTGCAAGGACCAAACCCATGTACATGGGCTGATACTGGAGCAGGCTATAAGCCTTAGTGCATGCGGGATAGTAACCCAGCAAGCATGATAGCTTGCTGGCAGAGGCCGATAGCAGAGGGAGGTTCAAAAATGAAAGTTGCAGGCTTCCTTGATGATTGGGGACTACGGGCCTGAGACAACCCAACTAAGCCAAAGGCCTAGGGTGTGTATATGCTCGCAGCAAAGCTGCAGTCAAGGTCCATGTGGGAGCAGCAAAGCCTAGAGAGATGCTACCTAGTTTGTACCACAAGGGGTGGTGCCATACCATTCCCAAGTTTTTTTTCGACATATGTAGGGTTTAAGAAACCCTAGAATTGCTTCTAATTTAATTTGATACTTTGACTCACATATTCCACATAACAATTTAATTGTGTGATGCATGAAACAAATATATATATATATATATATATATATATATATATGTATATATATATATATTGACAAGTATATGAACATATACAATATATATATATATATATATATCGGAAGGAAAATATAAGCATGGGGGGGGGGGGGGTTCATGCATCATGGGGAATGTTTTCATGCTTCATGGTTGTTTCAAATATCTTACTTTATTTTAAGCGTGCCCGATTGGCAGAAAACAAATAAAAGCCTTTGAATTTGTAGAAAATCCTTCTTTATAAGCCGGAATTGCATCTTCAATGCGTTATATCACGTTCAACACAGAAAAAATTAAATTGAATCAATAACATGTAGATCAATTCAAAATAATAAATTAACCATAAAAAGAATGATTAAAACGTAATACTCCCCTTATTGAAGAATAAACTCTCTTTAGCGCAGCGTCAAGAGCGTGCTGATAACGTGTTGTAGGCATAATTTACTGAACAATTATGGAAGCCATAGAGAGAGAGAGAGAGAAAGGTGCGGCAATAGTAGAGAGAAAGAAAGAGATGTGTATTTGTGGGTGTGTGTTATTCCACCCCATTGTGCCTTTATTTATAGTAGTAAGGAAGGTTAATTCCTTACCCCTTAGGATTACAACATTTAATAGGTAATCTACTCCTAATAGGATTATAAGATACATTCTCATATCTACTAGGATTTACACAATCACATTCCTATTCCAATAGGACTGCAACACTCAAAGATTTTTTTTGTGTGCATCTGTAATTAGGCATAAATAGTTAAGAGGCTTTTCTGTTGTCGCTCCAGTCTAGGCATTAAAATCTCAAAACCAGCCCTAAGAGCACTTTCATCCATTGGTGGAGGGCAATGACAATTGGAAGGCAAGGGCAGCAAAATTGTCCGTATTATTCACTTCAATTCCCTTTGTGCAAGTCTACATGTTTGGAAGAACGAAGGCAAAGGCAAGAGCAATTACTATTCACAAATATATATTTTATTTTTTACAATATTTTCTTCATCTTATTCCTACATGACATTATCGCCGTAGGTTTTTGTTTAATTTTAAATGTTTAATTGTCACTTAGTAATACAGTTTAATCATATTCCTCTTCACTTGTAATTGAAGGGCCTTAGGTTCGATTCTTGCCAAATGTGAAATTGAACCACATTGTTATTAGCTCATTGTGAGGCTTAGCCCACACCCTCACCTCTTTAGAAGATAATATCGTTTGTTTACAACAACAAAAATAATGTTTAATTTGCAAGTATATTGAACTTTGTAAGATTTTTTAAGTATGAACTTTGTAAGTTTTTTTTTACTGTTTTTTAATAATTTTTTTTAAATGGCAAATTTTTAGATTTTTTAGAATTTTTTAGAGTTGGATTAATCCTAGCCGTTCAAATATTTAGAATCAGACGCACCACAATGCGCCACGTGGCGCAACATCAAAATTTTTTATAGGGTAAATTACATTTTCATACATCAGGTTTGGGGTTTATTTCAATTCCTTACAACATCTTCAAAACTTTTCACTTTCATACCTTAAGTACTATTTTATTTCAAAATAATACCTCCGTTACATTTTCCATCCATCGATCCATTAAGTGCTGACGCGGCTGCTACATATATGTCACGTGGCTGCCAAATGTCTGCCACGTGACAAAAAAAAAATTTTGATTTTTGATTTTTTTTAAACCTGAATTTTCTCAACACAAAAAAAAAAAAAAAAAAAAAAAACCCATCCTATCTCCTCGCAACCACCCCCCACACCTCTAAACCTGCAACAAGAAGAAGAAGAAGGAAGGAAGGGAAAAAAAAAAACCTTGAAACCAATCCATCCCATCTCCCCGTAACCACGCCCGACATCCCTAAACTTGCAACAACAACAACAACAACAAGGAAGGAAAAAAAGCAGCCCAAACCCAGTCGAAGAAGAAGAAGAAGCCACCGGCGCGCGACCCATCTGCCTCCCCCCCCCCACCCTCCCCCTGGCGCACGACCTAGCTGCCACCCCCGCCCCCCCTCCACCCGCGACCGCGAACTAGCCTCCTTCGCTCTGTTGGAGTTGAAATTGAAATCCATTTCTCACTTTCCTCTCTTGTCTCACTCCCCCTTCTTTGTCTTTGGTGGTTTTGGGTGGCGTTTAAACATAGATGAAGGGTAAGGGTTTCTTAGGTGGACGAAACAGGACCTAGGTTTTGACTCAAATGACAGGGACTGGTTGGTGGTTGGGGTGAAAGAATGGCAGCTGTAGTTGCACTCTTCTTCTTCTTCTAGGTTGCGGGTTTTTGGGTATGGAGGGACGAACTAGGTTTGGGCATTTTTTTTTTCCTTCTCCTCCTCCTGCGTCTTCTTGTTGTTAGTGCAGGTTTAGGGATGTGGGGGGTGGGGGGTGGTTGCGGGGAGATGGGATGGTTTCATTTGTTTTTTTTTTTTTTTTTTTTTTTTTTTGTGTTGAGAAAATTCAGGTTTTAAAAAAAAAAAAAATTTTTGCCACGAGGCAGACATTTGGCAGCCACATCGCATATATGTGGCAGCCACGTCAGTACTTAACGGATCAATGGATGGAAAATGTAACGGCAGTATTATTTTGAAATAAAATAGTACTTAAGGTATGAAAGTGAAATGTTTTGAAGATGTTGTAAGGAATTGAAATAGACCCCAAACCTGATGTATGAAAATGTAATTTACCCTTTTTTATATTTTTTACTTTCCCCTGTCATTTACATATTGTTACATTTCTCCACATAAGTGAAGTCCTTATCTTTAAGGCAAAGAAAGAACCTTGATTTGAGACACCCCCACTCAATGGCACAACCTCTTGGTTATAAGTCGTACTCAGGCACAATCTCAATCATTCAAATCCCGTCTACTAGCGGCATCTAGTAGTGGCAAGCTCGCACCCACCAGTTTATTGTTCGAGTAAATTTTCGAAATGCCTGTGAGGCCCATGGTGAATATAGGTGGCGAACAGAAGGATCTTGAGGATCAATTCTTACAAGGCACTAATTCAAGGATTTATCAGATTCAACAAGAAATTGGCTAATGTCGCCAGGGACAGCGGTCAATCTTTGCATACTACACCAAACTCAAAGATCTTTGGGATGAACTGTCTTCTTACCCTGAGCCTCTCACTTGTGATTGTGGAGCTTTGATCAGTCGTCGGAAAAGCAAAATTACGATGGAGAGATGAGAGGAAGGAAGAGGCAACTGTGAGCCGAGAAAACTTGAACATTAGGGTTTCATCAATTTCCTAAAAAAAAAAAGGCTAAAATGCCTCTGTGAGTCTTCCCGTCGAAAAGGGTGGATAACTATGGCTTGCCACCAATTGTCCCCTTTAAAAAAAAAAAAAAAAAAAAGATCATTCTTTTAATTAATGTGATTATTCACCTCTACTGGTACAACATCTTTTTTAAATTGATGTGTTAGTCCACTTCAATTTCTATATAAGTTGGTATGAAATTGTGATATATTTAGATGGTAAGAATAAAATTACTCTAAAAAAACTAAAAGAAAAAAAAAAAAATTGGTAATAAGCACTACTGTCATACATGATTCGTAGCTACATTATAGTAAATCGCCAATTTCTTTTTCAAAGAGTAAACTAGTCCAAATTGGATACAACAACTTCTTCACTTATAATTGATAAAAGCATTGTACGCAACTCCATCATATAAGTATGGTGATGTGGGATGACAGTTCCACGCTGCTTGTTCTCCATTTATGTTGCATGGCTTGGCTATTTGCTGAATAATCTTCTCTATTTCTTCGTCTGTAGAGTTTCTATTTGAGAGCTTCTCAACCATCACGGGAGCAACACAGTTGGTTTGAGTAACCGCAAGCACAAAATCACTTCCATACTTCTTCTTAAAAATTTTCTCAAGTGTCAATAATTCTGGAATCTCGTGGAAGCATCTTTTAGCTGCAAAAATTAAACTACTAATCGCTTGTTTTAAATTTTCGGGGCATTCCCTCTGCACTTGAATGACTGAGAGCCTACCCCTAACTAAGTTACAAAAACCCTTGATCAACACGTACGCCTCCAAAATGTTTTCTTCTCTTATCAGATCTTCGATCAAAATACGAGCAGTGCAAGTTTTATTAATTGGGTCTTGACCACACTGCAAGAGAGCACAAATTTTGTTCCTCATCTTCGCAATGTCCTCCTCTTTCCTCTTCCTTAACTTGCGTATCCCATCCACCACCAACACTGTTGTTTTGTCGCATTTTGTGGAGTCGAAAGCCCCGTTGAAAAGCCTAAGCCTCAATTTCTCGATGAGCTTCATGTTGTCGAGGCACGTAAGAGAACTTGACAATTTGAGGTGTGAACTTACGAGGGTGGAGGAATATATAGAGATTTTGAGTGGGTTTTTTTTTTTTTTTTTTTTTTGGGTCAGGCATTCATGGTGAGTTGAATTAGGGTTAAATTAGGAAAACCCAATTCGTGTAGGACGTGGCGGACCAGATTTCCTTATTTGTCTAGGAATCCTTTTCCTTTCCGGATTGGGAATTGATTAAAATTGTGTAGGGTGGAGGAATATATAGAGATTCTGAGTGAGTTTATATTTTTTTTTTGGGTTAGGCATTCATGGTGAGTTGAACTAGAGTTAAATTAGGAAAACCCAAATCGCGTAGAACGTGGCGGACCGGATTTCTTTATTTATCTAGGAATCCTTTTCCTTTCCTGATTGGGAATTGATTAAAATCGTGCAGGGTGAAGGAATATATTGATTAAAATCTCAGGCTGAAATTCTTTGCTGAGATTGAGGGGTATTTGGCGACAATTGTCATCATTCTGTGAGGTGCCATGTATCAGAATCCTGGGATGATAAGTTAAGATGAATAACAGGTTGTTAGAGGAAAAGTTTGTTTCTTATAGCAAGAGTTAGCTATCAAGTCTAATGTGCTCTCTAGTTGATATAGAAAAAGTGAGGTGCGTTGTAATTCTCAACTGATATCATACAAGTCAGTGTTTCTTCTTTTCTTCAACATCTCTCTCTCTCTCTCTCTCTCTCTCTCTCTCTCTCTCTCTCTCTCTCTCTCCCCCTCCAAACATTCTCTTCTGGTATGAGTAGCAGTCAAATCATAAGGCCTTACTGAAACACAATGTTTCACTCCCTTAGTCTAAATATACTAAGGACTTGTTAATGCTATAAATGAAATTGATAAATAAGTTGAATGCCTAAATGAGGTTCGCCTTTTATGTAGATGTGAAAGTGGTTAACTATAAAGGTTGTGCATGAAGATACAATAGTTGCGTCTGTTAAGGGAAGCAAACTAGTGAGCGATCTGATCATGATATGATATGGAGTGATTGTAGGATCATATAATCATGATCCGTCTTGCAGTGATTGGAGGAAAGGATTGTCTCTGTACAGTTACAAATATCCAGTACAAACATATTCACACATCAATTTATATGGCATCAGATCAGCACGATCCTGGTGACTCTCGACACCCATTCATTTTCCGCTACAAACACAACCAACCTTTACTACAGACACAGCTAACAGAGGCGGTGCTAAACACATCCGATCCTCTCACCTTACATCACTCGGATTCATCGAATCTTGTTCTAGTTTCAAAACTCCTCGAATGACAAAACTACGGACAATGGTGCCATTCTATGCGCATTCCTCAGAGTGCAAAGAATAAGCTCGAGTCTATTGATGGGTCTATCAAATAAAGCTCCTGCAACCACCGATGCAAAAGGACATGGATCCTCTTCGGATCCATTGGTCCTAATTCACCAAGTCAAATCATCCGGGTCATTGAAATTTAATCCAACGGCTACAAACAGGGGCCCACTTTAAAAGTTATAATAACTTTAGTCGTTAGATCAAATTTCAATAATTTAGATGATGTGACTTGGTGGATTAAGACCAATGGATCCGGAGAGGATCCATGTCTGATGCAAAATTTCCCATTTGGCAGAGATGCAACGACATGGTACTCTTGTGGACCTTGCAATCCAAGCACGATACTATTGTTGGCAGTAAACTCTACTGCAAATCGCGACTGCCGTGTGGAAGGTGTTTGCACCTAAAATATGCACAATTTTACTTAATTGGGTTTAAAAGCCAAAATATGACATTTTGGGGGACTAGTGTGCAAATATACAAAAAGTTGCATGTGAGAATGTTTCTCCACATGGTTTGAAGCTATGGCTTTATTATGAGTAAGGATGTTGGTAGACTTAGGAGATGGACATGTGGAGGAAAGAAGCCAACTTGCTTCTTTTAAATATTAATCTATTGCAAGCAGAATTAATAGACATGTGGTGGAAATGTGAGTTGGCCTTTTTTAATATGATTTTAATAGACATGTGGTGGAAATGTGAGTTGGCATCTTTTAATATTATTTTATATACAAGCTGGCAGTGGATTTCTCTCAACATGTTCAATGTTCTCAGCAAGTGGGTCTCTCTTAGTTCTCTATATAAAGAAGCAGAGGCAAAAGGATTATGGACACTCAACCAATCAATCAAGCAACTCTACTTAAATCAGCTCCTCAATTTCCTTGTAAACATTTACTTTTAGCCAAGCACCCTTTACTTTCCTTGTTTTTAGCTCTGCTGCTCACTCGGTAGTATTGATCTCCTTTGTATTTTTATTTACAACCTTCAAAGCCATTCCCCAAACCACTAGAACTTGCCACAAGACTAGAGCAACTCGCCCGATCCCTTGGGAACAAGCTCGAACCTTGTATTTGGCATCCCTTTGTACTTATAATGTTTTGTACTTTAAATAATTACATTTCTGTACAACTCATTTCCAGTCATTTAATTTACAAGCAATCTACAATACCAGTCATTTATTTTCCTCTGTCATTTACACTTCCGGCAAACCTGCCATTTACATATTGTTACATTTCTCCACATAAGTGAAGTCCTTATCTTTAAGGCAAAGAAAGAACCTTGATTTGAGCCACTCCCACTCAATGGCACAACCTCTTGGTTAGAAGTCGTACTCAGGCACAATCTCAATCATTCAAATCCCGTCTACTAGAGGCATCTAGTAGTGGCAGGCTCGCACCCACCAAATTATTGTTCAAGTAAATTTCCGAAATGCCCGCGAGGCCCATGGCGAATATTAGGGGCGAACAAAAGGATCTTGAGGATTGATTCTTACAAGGCAATAATTCAAGGATTTATCAAATTCAACAAGAAATTGTCTAATGTTGCCAGGGACAGCAGTCAATCTTCACATACTACCCCAAACTCAAAGATCTTTGGGATGAACTGTCTTCTTACCCCGAGCCTCTCACTTGTGATTGTGGAGGTTTGATCAGTCATCGGCAAAGGTGGAGGGGTACCATTAGTCATCAGAAAAGCAAAATGACGATGGAGAGATGAGAGGAAGGAGGAGGCAACTGTGAGCCTAGAAAACTTGAGCATTAGGCTTTCATCAATTTCTTTACAAAAAAAAAAAAAAAAAAAAGGCTAAAATGCATCTGTGAGTCTTCCTGTCCTTCGAAAGGGATGTATAACCGTGGCTTGCCACCAATTGTCCCCTTTTTCAGAAAATAAACAATAAAAAATAAAAAAGATCATTCTTTTAGTTAATGTGATTGTTGACCTCTGCTGGTACAAGATCTTTTTTAAATTGATGTGTTAGTCCACTTCAATATCTATATAAGTTGATATGAAATTGTGATATATTTAGATGATAAAAATAACATTACTCTAAAAAAAAAAAATGGTAATAAGCACTCCTGTCATACATGATTCCTAGCTACATTATAGTAAGCCGCCAATTTCTTTTTCAAAGAGTAAACTACTCCAAATTGGATATACTACAATTTCTTCACTTATAATTGCTAAAAGCATTGTACGCAACTCCATCATATAAGTATGGTGATGTGGGATGACAGTTCCACGCTGCTTGTTCTCCATTTATATTGCATGGCTTGGCTATTTGCTGAATAATCTTCTCTATTTCTTCGTCTGTAGAGTTTCTATTTGAGAGCTTCTCGACAATCACGGGAGCAACACAGTTGGTTTGAGTAACCGCAAGCACAAAATCACTTCCATACTTCTTCTTAAAAATTTTCTCAAGTGTCAATAATTCTGGAATCTCGTGGAAGCATTTTTTAGCTGCTAAAATTAAACTACTAATCGCTTGTTTTAAATTTTCAGGGCATTCCCTCTGCACTTGAATGACTGAGAGCCTACCCCTAACTAAGTTACAAAAACCCTTGATCAACACGTACGCCTCCAAAATGTTTTCTTCTCTTATCAGATCTTCGATCAAAATACGAGCAGTGCAAGTTTTATTAATTGGGACTTGACCACACTGCAAGAGAGCACAAATTTTGTTCCTCATCTTCGCAATGTCCTCCTCTTTCCTCTTCCTTAACTTGCGTATCCTATCCACCGCCAATACTGTTGTTTTGTCGCATTTTGTGGAGTCGAAAGCCCCGTTGAAAAGCCTAAGCCTCAATTTCTCGATGAGCTTCATGTTGTCGAGGCACGTAAGAGAACTTGACACTTTGAGGTGTGAACTTCCGAGGGTGGAGGAATATACAGAAATTCTGAGTGAGTTTTTTTTTTTTTGGGTCAGGCATTCATGGTGAGTTGAAATAGGGTTAAATTAGGAAAACCCAAATCATGTAGGACTTGGCGGACTAGATTTCCTTATTTGTCTAGGAATCCTTTTCCTTTCCGGATTGGGAATTGATTAAAATTGTGTAGGGTGGAGGAATATATAGAGATTCTGAGTTAGTTTTTTTTTTTTTTTTTTTTTTTTTTTTTTTTTTTTGGGGTTACACATTCATGGTGAGTTGAATTAGGGTTAAATTAGGAAAACCCAAATCGTGTAAGACGTGGCGGACCAGATTTCCTTATTTGTCTAGGAATCCTTTTTCCTTTTCGGATTGGGAATTGATTAAAATTAAGAGAATTTTAACGAAAAGCTCCTGATACTTTTCATTTAAATGAAAAATCACATTTTTACACTAAAAAGTCAATCCTGGTACTATTCACTTTACCCTTTATTTGATCTTTTCGTTAAAACTTAAAGTTTTCAAGCCATTTTCATTAGTTTTCTTTAAAATTAACTGGTACTGAAGTTTACTTTTTCGGCCTCATTTAAATAGTAACCGGATGGGGCGTTTAATAACACTACAATGCTTTCTTGGCCCTAAAATAAGCTCTGATTGTGCTAGTTGCATGTCCAAATACGAATCATTAGCAACACTTAGATAAGAAGCACAATCCGCTAAACCCTCGATTCAGAGTTGGAGTCCGTCTTCCAGACAAGAACCTCCTTTGCAGAGTTGGAATCCATCTTCTAGACGATCGCAGGGTCCAGCAGAACTTCCTTTGCACTTCAGCTGTTGTGGTCATTCTATTATTCCCAACTAAAGGAAGCCAAGGCAAGGCCATTTCTCAGGAGCTTCAAAGTATCTGGAGTATGATTGTCCATCTACTTTTGAAGAATCGGGTCTGGCCAACTCTATGGGCTCAATTAGTTTACAAAATTTGGTCTATAAATTTAGTCTCCCTAGTATTACCCTTCAAAATAATCAAGATTTTTTTTATTGCATTGACTGCTATAAGAGTCAAAACAAAATAATCAAGATTTAATTCCATTCCCGAAAAAGTGAAAACAAAATACTCAATGTTGTAGGCATATTTTACTGAACAATTATGGATGCCATAGAGAGAGAGAAAGGTGCAGCAATAATAGAGAGAAAGAGAGAGAAAGAGAGAGAGATGTGTAATTGTGGGTGTGTGTTATTCCACTCCATTGTGCCTTTATTTCGTTATTACGAAAGCATGTCAATGGTTCAAAGTATAAAAATAAATTATTGAATCGTTAATATCCAAAAGTGATATTCAGGTCAATAATTTTGGATTCATTATCAGATTAATGGACTACAGGTCACTTTTAATTAATTCAATAGATCAGGACGAAACAGGGTCGATTGTAGAAGCTAAATAATGTTAACATACGGGCTAATACTATTTAGAATGCTAAAATAATAGCATGTGGGTCGAAAAAATTGCCCAAAAGATAATTGGGCTTGGGTTGGGTACCTTGAGTAAAAGGCATGGCCCAAAAAAGAACCTCGGGTGTGAACTTCTCGTCATCGGGTGAGGGAGAAACCCCAGCCGCAACTGGGTTTCAAGGTTGGGCCTCGGGGATGGCATGGGACAAAACCCAGCAGATTTGCTAGCCTATTAATGCACGGGAGCCCAGCCACAGTGGGCTGGCGTTATTTAAGGACCAAACCCATGTATATGGGCTGATACTGGAGCAGGCTATAAGCCTTAGTGCATGCGAGACAGTAACCCAGCAAGCATGACAGCTTGCTGGCAGGGGCCGAGAGCAGAGGGAGGTTCAAAAGGAAAGTTGCAAGCTTCCTTCGTGATTGGGGAGTACGAGCCTGAGACAACCCAACCAGGCCAAAGGCCTAGGGTGTGTATATGCTTGCTGCAAAGCTGCAGTCAAGGTCCATGTGGGAGCAGCAAAGCCAAGAGAGATGCTGCCCAGTTTGTGCCGCAATGGGTGGTGCCATACCATTCCCAAATTTTTTTTCAACATATGTAGGGTTTAAGAAACCCTAGAATTGCTTCTAATTTAATTTGATACTTTGACTCACATATTCCACATAACAATTTAATTGTGTGATGCATGAAACAAATATATATATATATATATTGACAAATATATGAACATATACAATATATATATATATATATATATCAGAAGGAAAGTATAAACATAGGGGGGTTCATGCATCATGAGGAATGTTTTCATGCTTCATGGTTGTTTCAAATATCTTACTTTATTTTAAAAGTACCTGATTGGCAAAAAACAAATAATAGCCTTTGAATTTGTAGAAGATCTTTCTCTGTAAGCCAGAATTGCATCTTCAATGCGTTGTATCACGTTCAACACAGAAAAAAAATTAAATTGAATCAATAGCATGTAGATCAATTCAAAATAATAAATTAATCATAAAAAGAATGATTAAAACGTAATAATCCCCTTATTGAAGAATAAACTCTCTTTAGCGCAGCGTCAAGGGCGTGCTGATAACTTGTTGTAGGCATAATTTACTGAACAATTATGGAGGCCATAGAGAGAGAGAGAGAGGTGCGGCAATATTAGAGAGAAAGAAAGAGATGTGTATTTGTGGGTGTGTGTGTTATTCCACCCCATTGCCTTTATTTATAGTAGTAGGGAAGGTTAATTCCTTACCCTTTAGGATTACAACATTTAATAGGTAATTTACTCCTAATAGGAATATAAGATATATTCTCATATCTACTAGGATTTACACAATCACATTCCTATTCTAATAGGACTGCAACACTCAAAGTTTTTTTTGTGTGCATCTATAATTAGGCATAAGTAGTTAAGAGGCTTTTCTGTTGTCACTCCAGTCTAGGCATTAAAATCTCAAAACTTGCCCTAAGAGCATCTTCATCCGTTGGTGGAGGGCAATGACAATTGGAAGGCAAGGGCAGCAAAATTGTCCGTATTATTCACTTCAATTCCCTTTGTGCAAGTCTACATGTTTGGAAGAAAGAAGGCAAGGGCAAGAGTAATTACTATTCACAAATATATTTTTTAATTTTTACAATATTTTCTTCATCTTATTCCTACTTGACATTGTCGCCGTAGGTTTTTGTTTAATTTTAAATGTTTAATTGTCACTTAGTAATACAGTCTAATCGTATTCCTCTTCACTTGTAATGGAAAGGCCTTAGGTTTGATTCTTGCCAAATATAAAATTGAACCACATTGTTATTAGCTCATTGTGAGACTTAACCTACACCCCCACATCTTTAGAAGATAATATCGTTTGTTTACAACAACAAAAATAATGTTTAATTTGCAAGTATATTGAACTTTGTAAGATTTTTTAAGTATGAACTTTATAAGTTTTTTTTAATGTTTTTTAATAATTTTTTTTAAATAGCGATTTTGTAGATTTTTTAGAATTTTTTAGAGTTGGATTAATCCTAGCCGTTCAAATATTTAGAATCAGACGCACCACAATGCACCACGTGGTGTAACATCAAAATTTTTTATAGGGTAAATTACATTTTCATACATCAGGTTTGAGGTATATTTCAATTCCTTACATCTTCAAAACATTTCACTTTCATACCTTAAGTACTATTTTATTTCAAAATAAAACCTCCGTTACATTTTCCATCCATTGATTCGTTAAGTGCTGACGTAGCTGCCACATATATGCCACATGGCCGCCAAATGTCTACCACGTGGCAAAAAAAAAAATTTAATATTTTTTTTTAAAAACCTGAATTTTCTCAACACACAAAAACAAAAAAGAAACCCATCCCATCTCCCCGCAACCACCCCCCACACCTCTAAACCTGCAACAACAACAACAAGAAGAAGGAAGGAAGGGAAAAAAAAAAAAACAAAAACCTTGAAACCCATCCATCCCAACTCCCGAAACCACCCCCCACATCCCTAAACCTGCAACAACAACAACAACAACAATAAGAAGAATGAAGGAAAAAAAGCAGCCCAAACCCAGTCGAAGAAGATGAAGAAGAAGTCGCCGGCATGCGACCCAGCTGCCTTTCCCCCCTCCCCCCGCGGTGACCCAGCTGCCTTCCCCTCCCCCCCCCCGGGGGGACCGCGAACCAGCCACCTCCGCTCTGTTGGAGTTGAAATTGAAATCCATTTCTCACTCTCATCTCTCTGTCTTAATCCCCCTTTTTTGTCTTTGGTGGTTTTGGGTGGCGTTCGAACATAGATGGTGGTTGGGGTTTCTTGGGTGGACGAAAGAGGACCTGGGTTTTGACTCAAACGACAGCGACTGGTTGGTGGTTGGGGTGGGAGAATGGGAGCTACAGTTGCATTCTTCTTCTTCTTCTAGGTTGTAGGTTTTTGGGTGTGGAGGGACGAACTCGGTTCAGGCATTTTTTTTTTTCCTTCTCCTCCTCCTGCTTCTTGTTGTTGTTGTTGCAGGTTTAGGGATGTGGGGGGTGGTTGCGGGGAGATGGGATGGCTTCTTTTTTTTTTTTTTTGTGTTGAGAAAATTCAGGTTTTTTAAAAAAAAAAATTTTAATTATTTTTTTGCCATGTGGATGGAAAATGTATGGAAGGTATTATTTTGAAATAAAATAGTACTTAAGGTATGAAAGTGAAATGCTTTGAAGATGTTGTAAGGAATTGAAATAGACCCCAAACCTAATGTATGAAAATGTAATTTACCCTTTTTTATATTTTTCACTTTCATTTGTCATTTACATATTGTTACATTTCTCCACATAAGTGAAGTCCTTATCTTTAAGGCAAAGAAAGAACCTTGATTGGAGCCACTCCCACTCAATGGCACAACCTCTTGGTTATAAGTCGTACTCAGGCACAATCTCAATCATTCAAATCCCGTCCACTAGCGGCATCTAGTAGTGGCAGGCTTGCACCCACCAGTTTATTGTTTGAGTAAAGTTTCGAAATGCCCGCGAGGCCCATGGCGAACATAGGTAGGAAACAGAAGGATCTTGAGGATCGATTCTTACAAGGCAATAATTCAAGGATTTATCAGATTCAACAAGAAATTGGCTAATGTCGCCAGGGACAGCGGTCAATCTTCGCATACTACACCAAACTCAAAGATCTTTGGGATGAACTGTCTTCTTACCTTGAGCCTCTCACTTGTGATTGTGGAGGTTTGATCAGTTGTCGGCAGAGGTGGAGGGGTACCATCAGTCATCGAAAAAGCAAAATGACGATGGAGAGATGAGAGGAAGGAAGAGGCAACTGTGAGCCTAGAAAACTTGAACATTAGGGTTTCATCAATTTCTTTAAAAAAAAAAAAAAAAAAGGGTTAAAATGCCTCTATGAGTCTTCTCGTCCCTCAAAAAGGGTGGATAACTGTGACTTGCCACCAATTGTTCCCTTTGAAAAGAAAAAAAAAGAAAAAAGATCATTCTTTTAATTAATGTGATTATTCACCTCTACTGGTACAAGATCTTTTTTAAATTGATGTGTTAGTCCACTTCAATTTCTGTATAAGTTGGTATGAAATTGTGATATATTTAGATAGTAAGAATAACATTACTCTAAAAAAAAATTGGTAATAAGCACTGCTGTCATAAATGATTCCTAGCTACATTATAGTAAACCGCCAATTTCTTTTGCAAAGAGTAAACTAGTCCAAATTGGATACTACAACTTCTTCACTTATAATTGATAAAAGCATTGTACGCAACTCCATCATATAAGTATGGTGATGTGGGATGACAGTTCCACGCTGCTTGTTCTCCATTTATGTTGCATGGCTTGGTTATTTGCTAAATAATCTTCTCTATTTCTTCGTCTGTAGAGTTTCTATTTGAGAGCTTCTCAACCATCACGGGAGCAACACAGTTGGTTTGAGTAACCGCAAGCACAAAATCACTTCCATACTTCTTCTTAAAAAATTTCTCAAGTGTCAATAATTCTGGAATCTCGTGGAAGCATTTTTTAGCTGCAAAAATTAAACTACTAATCGCTTGTTTTAAATTTTCAGGGCATTCCCTCTGCACTTGAATGACTGAGAGCCTACCCCTAACTAAGTTACAAAAACCCTTGATCAACACGTACGCCTCCAAAATGTTTTCTTCTCTTATCAGATCTTCGATCAAAATACGAGCAGTGCAAGTTTTATTAATTGGGTCCTGACCACACTGCAAGAGAGCACAAATTTTGTTCCTCATCTTCGCAATGTCCTCCTCTTTCCTCTTCCTTAACTTGCGTATCCTATCCACCGCCAACACTGTTGTTTTGTCGCATTTTGTGGAGTCGAAAGCCCCGTTGAAAAGCCTACGCCTCAATTTCTCGATGAGCTTCATGTTGTCGAGGCGCGTAAGAGAACTTGACAATTTGAGGTGTGAACTTACGAGGGTGGAGGAATATATAGAGATTCTAAGTGAGTTTTTTTTTTTTTTGGGTCAGGCATTCATGGTGAGTTGAATTAGGGTTAAATTAGGAAAACCAAATTCGTGTAGGACGTGGCGGACTAGATTTCCTTATTTGTCAAGGAATCCTTTTCCTTTCCAGATTGGGAATTGATTTAAATCGTGTAGGGTGGAGGAATATATAGAGATTCTGAGTTAGGTTTTTTTTTTTTCTTTTTTTTTTTTTTTTTTGGGTCAGGCATTCATGGTGAGTTGAAATAGGGTTAAATTAGGAAAACCTAAATCGTGTAGGACATGGTGGACTAGATTTCCTTATTTGTCTAGGAATCCTTTTCCTTTCCGGATTGAGAATTGATTAAAATTAAGGGAATTTTAACGAAAAGCTCCTGGTACTATTCACTTTAACGAAAAATCACATTTTTACACTAAAAAGTCAATCATGGTACTATTCACTTTACCCTTTATTTTATCTTTTTCGTTAAAACTCAAAGTTTTCATTCCCTTTTCATTAGTTTTCCTCAAAATTAACCGGTACTGAAGTTTACTTTTTCGGCCTCATTTAAATAGTAACCGAATGGGGCGTTTAATAACACTACAATGCTTTCTTGGTCCTAAAGCTATCTTGAATTGAAGTTTTCTTGGCCCTAAAATAAACTCCGATTGTGCTAGTTGCATGTCCAAATACGAATCATGAGCAAAACTTAGATAAGAAGCACAATCCGCTAAACCCTCGATTTAGAGTTGGAGTCCGTCTTCTAGACAGGAACCTCCTTTGCAGAGTTGGAATTCGTCTTCTAGACATTCTCAGGGTCCAGCAGAACTTCCTTTGCATTTCCATTATGCTATTCCCAACTAAAGGAAGCCAAGGCAAGGTCATTTCCCAAGAGCTTCAAAGTGTCTGGAGTATGATTGTCCATCTACTTTTGAAGAATCGAGTCCGGCCAACTCTATGGGCTCGGTTAGTTTACAAAATTTGGTTTATAAATTTAGTCTTCCTAGCATAATCCATCAAAATAATCAAGATTTTTTTTTATTGCATTGACTGCTATAAGAGTCAAAACAAAATAATCAAGATATAATTACATTCCCCCAAAAGTGAAAACAAAATACTCAAAGATTTTTTTTGTGTGCATCTGTAATTAGGCATAAATAGTTAAGAGGCATTTCCGTTGTCGCTCCAGTTTAGGCATTAAAATCTCAAAACTAGCCCTAAGAGCATTTTCCTCTATTGGTGGAAAGCAATGACAATTGGAAGGTAAGGACAACAAAATTGTCCGTATTATTCACTTCAATTCCCTTTGTGTAAGTCTACACGTTGGGAAGAAGGAAGGCAAGGGCAAGAGCAAGAGCAATTACTATTCACAAATATATATTTTAATTTTTACAATATTTTCGTCATCTTATTCCTACATGACATTATCGCCGTAGATTTTTGTTTAATTTTAAATGTTTAATTGTCACTTAGTAATACAGTTTAGTCGTATTCTTCTTCACTTGTAATTGAAAGGTCTTAGGTTTGATTCTTATCAAATGTGAAATTGAACCACATTGTACTAGCTTATTGTGAGGCTTAGCCTATACCCCCACCTCTTTAGAAGATAATATCGTTTGTTTACAACAACAAAAATAATGTTTAATTTGCAAGTATATTGAACTTTGTAAGATTTTTTAAGTATGAACTTTGTAAGTTTTTTTTTTAATAATTTTTTTTTTTAAAAAGCAATTTTTTAGAATTTTTGAATAATTTTTTTTTGGAGTTGAATTAATCCTAGCCGTTCAAATTTTTAGAATTTGGCGCATCACAATGCGCCACGTGACGCAACATCTAATTTTTTTATATATTTTTTTACTATTGGAAATCCAACGGCCGCTTGCTAAGGATGTGATGATAGAAGCACTCTCTCTCCTTTTTCTGTTTAGCAACGACGGACGACTTTATGTTTATAATTTTGAGACACCAAAAAGAAGCAAGGGCTCAATCTAGATTTGTCACAACTACTAAACCACCTCGAATTAAACCCAACAATAGACCGTTGGTAAATCCAACTGCTGTTATTGCATCACGTTTGAGTCGTTTGGTTCTATCTCCTTCACGTGGGGTGGACCCCCCTGTCCGTTGCTTCATCAACCGGGCGCAAGCCCCTGTAATAATTGGCAAGGCAGCTACCAAAACACCTGGCTTTCAGACAATTGCCCTTCCCATTTTTCACCGGTGGAGCAACTTCTTTTGGGCAAGAAGGCAATTTCACCCTTGCAATTGGTGATGGGTGGAGATGCTCCCTAACTAAAAAGAATCACAACTAATAAACTTCCAAGTGCTGGATTGCCCTAGTTTTAAAGAATCAACTCACTACACCTCAGGTTTAACAATCCCTTTCTCTCCCTTTTCGTAATTTGGATGAATTTAATGTAAATTATCCTATTGTTTGTAAAAAAAATGGCAAGCAAACTCACACTGTTAGGAACACTTATGGCCAACTTTAATTTCACCCAACCTCACTTTTTATAGTACCCCACAACCAAGCACTTGAATTACGGGGCCTTGTTTGAGAGATGCTTTTAAATAGTTAAAAGCGCTTACATGTGAAAAATTATGGTTTGGCAAAATTTTTGAAGTGTTTTAAGTTAAAAGTAGAAATAGTTGGAGTAAGATTTGAAGAAGCACCTAGGAGGTGCATCCTCCTAAAAAGTGCTGCCGGGAGAAAGCACAGGAAGCACTTGGCTCCCTCTAATGAAACTTTTTCAATTCCTAAACTACCCATATTTTTCAATTTCAAAAGTCTAAAATACCTTTTATACTTTAAGAAAATATCATGATGGCCTTTACCAATTTTTTTTTCTAGATTTTGACGCTGTCACATAAAAAAAAAAACCAAAGGTTTTCTGTATCGTGCTAGAGACTGGAGCAGTCAGTCTCTTGGTCTCTATCTTCTCCAAATCTCTCTCCATCTTCATTTTTCCTAGAATGTATGCCTCTATGCCTTATCTTAATATTTACACATTATGTATAGAAATTATGTGGTGATATGTTTAGTTTTGGAAGATGATCTTTTATAGAGCAATGATGCTCTGCTTTGGGGTTTAACTCTTTGTTGAGACTATGTCCAGGTAGTTTGGGATACCATTAGATGTTATTTATCGCATGGCTACCGAAATCATATGACCACATGAACGGAATTTCAAGAGAGTTTCAAATATAATTAAGGATGAAGATCGATATTAGCCATATTTTAAAAGTTGAATAAAGGCAATCAACGGAACACATTTACCAATTGTGGTGCCTAGAGAAATGCAATTACCACACATTGGTAGAAAAAGGCAACACAACTCAAAATATTATCGTTATGGGATTTTAATATGAGCTTTACATTTGTATGGGTGGGATGGGAGGGTGTTGCTCATGATTCACATATATTCATGGAGGTATTGAGAAGACCAAACTTTAAATTTCCTTATCCCCTTTTGATTAGTAATCAACTTTAGTCCTATAAGAATTTATTTCTTTATTATCTTAACAAAAGTTCTTATATTTTTCTTTTCAACTATGTGTGTAGGTAAATATTATCTAGTTGATGCTAGATATCCACATATGAAAGGATATATTGGATCTCATAGGGTTGAACAATATCATCTTCTTGAATTTCGACATGGAAGTCATCCAAGAAGGAAAAAATAGATATTTATCTGAAGCATTCATCCCTAAGATGCACAATTTGAAAGAACTTTAGGTGTTTGGAAAAATAGATGGACAATGACTCATCACACGCGTAGCTTCGCTTTTGAAAAACAGGTACAAATTGTTGTTCCTTCAATGGCTTTACACAATTTTATTTGGAATCATTCCATGACGATCAAGATTTCCAACCTTATGATGATGATGAGCTACTTCCGCCTGGACATGAATAGATTGTTGATGAAAGTTCTATTCATAGGCGAGAGATAGATGTTCAACAAGTAAGACTTGCTAATCTTTTTAGAGCATCTCCAATGGGTGTCCCTATTTAGGGACTCCAACCACCACATATAAAAGCTCATTTAGAGGCTTATAGAGAATCTTTGTGTCCCTATAGGAATATTACCTCCAATTGGTGAGTCCTTATAGTAGAATCCCTAAATTTAAGGTTTTTACGATTTTATGCGATAATTTGATCAGGTGCAATTTTTTGTTTGTGTTAAATTTTAATTTCTTTTCTAATTAATTTCACATTACATTCTCGTAAAATATTTTTATGACCATTTCGACCAAAAAATTTCATATCTTGATACCAATTTTTTTCTTCACAAAACCATAACAAGAATGAATCTTGACCATTCATTTCAATGCCAAAATGAGAGCAGCAGCACCGGCCATGTTTTATTGTTCCTGAACCGTTGATCCTCAACTGTAGAAAAATTTTGAAAGCCAAAATAAACTCGGACCATTCATTTGAAAAAAAAAAAAAAAAAAAAAAAAAAACACACAGAGAGAACACATTATGCGCTGTCCAGTAGCATTCTTGCTGCACAACAGCTTCAAATTAATGCGGTTCTTGCGAGTCCAAAACAACCCGCGCGTCCTTGGCAAGGAGGCTAATTGCTGAACAGCAGCATTCAAATTGGTGGGCCAATTTTTCCACCCAAGTTGTCATTAGGCTTTATCATTTGAGCCCATATACAGTTCCTATATGTAGATGCATACACTAAATATTCAGTGAGAGTTTATAATTTAGGTACTTAATTTTCGATCTATTGAAGATTCAATTTTTCATTATATTTGTTTTATGCTCATTTTATACAGTGATTATCCATATTTAAGGACTCTATTGAAAATGCTCTTATGTCTAGTTAATACTTATTTCACATTTGATTGTCACACAACTATAATGTGTCTTTTTATTTTTAAGAAACAAATGGTCAATTATGTACATTTTCACATAAATAAGTATCATTTTATTAATGATCATTCATTTGTTTCTTTAATTTCCATCAACAATTTATTCAAGTTGTATGCTAATTATATACGAAAAAAAAAAAACTAATGCAAAATTTCTTGAGAAACAATAGTACTTAATTTATTATTAATGAAAGTGCTTTTTTATTTGCCAGTCAAACACTCTATTTAATATTAAAATCGTTTCTATACAATGCAAAATAATTAGTTGGTTGCTAAATAACAAACAACTTTCTTATAAAAACGCTAATAAAAAATGTTACAAACAAAAAGTGTTAGCGAGTAAAAATACTTTATAGAATAACACTTTTAAGCGGGCCTCTTTGTCACCATGGTAAATTCAAGAGTTAAAAGTTGGAACAAAGGGCCACTGCACACATCTATTTTTCATCATGCATTTACTCATTTTAGCAAAACGGTTCATCCTTTTCGGTTGTACAACAATCACACCACACACATACACAAAGCCAAATATTTTCCAATGGGGCTTTGGTTTCTCTTTAATTATTTTTCTTTTGCTTCTTTCCATGATTTTATGTTTTTTTGGTACAATTTCACATGCCGTATGGGCTATGGTCCCTGTCATACTCATTCAATAGTACCCTTTTTCCCTTTAAAGACACTTATGATGTGTTTTGATGTGATTTTTTTTTTTTCTTGGCTTTTGCATTGCGTTTCTTATCATTTTGTCTTCTCTCTTGTGCTTGTCACACCCATAAAAGAATAGGAACATATATTTTCTTCATAGATGGCCCACTGTCTCTCGATGCTTTCATATATTATCAAGCTCATGAATGGTCAATGTGGCATGGGAATCATTCATCCTTTCATTTATGAATTTTCATCTTCTTCTTGCCACTTAGGCATTAAGTTTCATGGCTCGTGATCATGAATGATGTCCCATCGTACCTAAAACTTTTAAATTAGGGCTACCACCTAGCATGCTACTTGTTATATGTTTTGGTGTGTGACATGAATATTGTTTTCTGCCAATTTGTTGCTTTGAGAATATAGTGATGGAATATCTCAATTAGAGTAAATTCGTACAGGACTTGGTATCTCATTCACATGGTTGGTGTATTTTTTTTTTTTTTCACACAAGCAAAAATTGTTATGAAATGTCTATGGTTGATTTTCAGATGGATCGAGTTAAGGACAAGCTCTCAAACTGAATCAGAACATTTCCAAATGAAACTTTTTCTCCAGTTTAAAAATATTTGAATTTTTTTGACGCTTTGATATGGTCTTGTCTCGGAATTTTGGAAACATAAATAAGATTTGTGTACATTTTATGAGTTTTTGGAACGTTTCAAACTTTTATAGAAATGCAGCAATTTTATGTTTGTGTTTTTTTTCTGGGTAATGTATCTCTGTACTTTGGTTACAAATATAATTATTACCATTCAGAATATATTGGAAATTTGGTTGGAATAAGTTCGGAAAATTGGTTTAAAAATTCCAACTAAAAATTGGTTTAAAAATTCCAACTTTTTAGAAAATCTTGATACATTTTTATTGGCATCCAACTTTATCGTAAATGTTCGAAATTGGGAACGAAAGTTGCTGGTAATCTCCAATCAACTTTCATCCATAGAAATGTCTATTCATCTTATGAATTATAATGAAGAATGACGTGTTTGTTATACCTCATTAGTATTTCTCTTATCCAGTGACCAGAGACGGTTTTTAGGAGAGCGAAAGATGTAATCCCACAGGGTCTTAAATTTGGAGGAGCTTCCAAAAAATTTTGGCATCTAACATTTATACGTAATAATGCTATATATTATATAAAAAAAAATACTTATGTTAGAACTATAAAATCATATGGCGCACTTCTTATAAGTGTAAACTTTTTTCTTTCTAAATACAATAATTTGGAGTGCACAATGAGCCATTTGAAATGCTAATAACAACACCTTAAAATTTGTTCAAAAAAAAAAAAAAAAAAAAAAAAACAACAACAACAACATCCTAAAATTTTTTCTTTTCTTCCAATTTTATTATATAATAATCCTATATATTCAAGTGAAAGCTTTTGAAGTTTTTTTTTTCTTGTTTGATTGTTTAAGATTGAACTGTTTTTCATTATTTAATGAATATATGTTTGTAGCTCTTTTTACTTATATTATTTAATGACATTTGTAAACATACAATCAGCGAGTCCTAAAGTTTATTTTGATTCAAGTTAATGTTTTATAGTATCAATACATTATCTACTTTTTTTGATAAACTATCTTAAGGAATGGCCCTTTTATAAAGTTTGCATAGGGCCCCCGACCACGCCCTCATGGTTTTGTTTCTGGGAACTCACACGCGAACTTCCCAATGGGTCACCCATCCTGGGAATGCTCTCGCACGCTACTCGCTTAACTTCGGAGTTCCTACGGAACCCGAAGCCAGTGAGCTCCCAAAAGGTCTCGTGCTAGGTAGGGATGGGAATATATATTTAAGGATCACTCCCCTGGTCGATGTGGGATGTCACATCATCCCTCTCCGTATCGATCCTTGATTTTTAGGAATTTTTCGACAAAATATTGACAATTTTGTGGATATTTTAAACATTGGGTAGAACATCAACTTCATGATATTATAACATGTTGACACCATGTGTTAAACGCAACGGCCACACGAGCTCTATATCACTTAGTTTGTGTTGACCACGTCTTAGACTTAAAAATTTGTCACACATAAGTGGGAGTGTGAGAATGTGATATATAAATTCCCACAACGGAAAAAGTAACATTGCACAGGCTTATAATGAGTTAGGTTACTCTCCGAATTGCCGATTGATTGTATAGTAGAGCTTCATCTTTCTCCGTGCTTTTGGTTGTTCATATATACTTCAGAAAGAAATGAGTTATAAACAGTTATAAAAAAAATTAGCATCAGATTAGAAATGGTCTTCTAAGTTTCATAACTTCTGCCGCCAACAAAGATTTTATAGTTAATGGACCTAAATTGTTACTTAGTATTATAGTCTAGTTTCTCTTCACTTGCTTTGATTTGAATTTCATAAATAGCAAGTTCGATATCAATTTATTCCTTCCATCTTTTAGTTGTAAATAGTATCATTCTACAAAAAAACAAAAAAACAAAAAAGCTTAAAAGTAAAAGAAAATATTTTTGTTGAAAATTATAAGATCACATTCATGCACATGGTTTAAATCCCTTGGTTAATTGATTAACAAGATTTTTTTTTTTTTTATATTTAGGCAAGACTCAAATTTTGGCATTGGATGATGTGGGATAGGTGTTGTACATTGAAAATTCCAACTCTTTTTTCTTTTTACTTGATTACGATGTGTAATTATCTTCATTTTTTTAGTTAGATATCTCAAGTTCAACTCTTATAAATAATAAACTTGATATCAAATGTTATTAGCTAGAGCATTGGACAATCCTTTTTAACGGAACAAGCCTATTTATAATTTAGAAACAAACTATTATCAAATTTTAAAATTTCAAATATTTGATTTCACATATTTGATTTTACTTATGTATAAAATTGGTACTTAGGAATGCATTCATGAAGGACTATTGTACAAAACACATGATGAGTATTAGTAATGGGAACGGAATTCGACAGTGGGATGTGCGGGTTGGGTCTTGTGTCAAGATAGAGAGCCCAACACTCGTAGATCTAAATCGCAGTTCGGAGTTGGGAAAGATGAAGGGCAGCAGGAAGGAGGTAGGAGAAAAGGGTGTGATGAAGGGAGGAGAGGGATGGCGGTGAGCGACAAATGATTGAGGAGAGGGTACAAAACTGAGACCAATGCTCATATAGATGAGACAAAGCTCAGATAAAAGCATAGAAAAAGAAAAGGAATGGAAGAGAAGAAAGAAAAGTAGAAGGAAGCATGAGAGATTTTTAGGGCTGCCATCGACCCTAAAGCCAAAGGCTAGGGCCGGCGGCTGAGCAAGGTTTTCTCTTAGGGCTTTTCACAGAGAGAGAAAAGATAATAAGTGAAAAGACAATACCCTCCGTAGATAATTTTTAGTTAAAATACAAAATTTTAGAACCATTTTTATTAATTTTTCTTAAAAACAAAATAGGGTATAGAAATCTTTTAAACAGAAAATCTTTTTCCCAGAAAAACCTGTATTTGAAAAAATAAAAGTAGCCAGTGATTGTTGGAGACACATTACACCACGCAAGTCTTCACTCTTCCAGTGGGAAACAAGTTTTAAGTGGAGGGGATGGTGGGCTGTAAACTGCACGTCCTGTGATTGGCTAATAGCCCTCAGACATGATTACACGTTACATCCAAAGGCAAAGCTATGAAAAGATGAACTCATTAATAACCAGAGGATACTCAATGATCTTTTGGAATACGGAGATTGAAGTAATACCACACTATTTCAAAAAAGAAAATTGCATCATCGGTCTTTTAATTTTAATTTAATTAGAGTAATAATTTTTTAATTAAAAATTTGTGATTATGAGTTTCTTAACTTCTTAAAATATACAATTATGATTCTCTTCGTCAATTTCATCAGAATTTCTGATGGATCATTGTAAAAGAATCATTGTTAAAATTACGTTAAAGTTGAGTGATTTTATTTCTCTAATTGAGTTAACGTCGAGTGACCATTATCACAATTTTCTTATTTGGTTTTTTATATTTTCCTTTTTCGTGCGTGACATTAACTCGTTTTGATAGAAGTTTTAACGAAGTTAACAAAAAATACTATAGCTATACAATACAACAAGTTAAGGACTAATTGTCACAAGCGGTTAATTGAGAAACTATTATTCTAATTGAGTTAAAGTGAAAAAAATATAGTTAGAATTTCCTATTAAAAAAAAATGGTAACTTACATTTTACCTTCTTAAATTTGCGATCGATTTCAATTATTTACAATATTTTTAAAACATTTCACTTTCATACATCACATACTATTTTATTTCAATATAGTACCTTCATTATATTTTTTATTAATTGATCTGTTAAGAGATAAACATAACTGCCACATTTGTACGCGGCTGTTAAATTTGTGCAATGTGACAAAAAAATAATTTTTTATTCATTTAAAATATTATAATAATTTACCTTATTTATTAAATTTAAAAAAAAAAAAACAAAAACAAACAAACAAACCCAACCCATCTTCCCCCAACCCACCTCCCTCTCCTCCACCATCTTCACCTCCCTCCAGAAAGAAATCCCATTCCCACGAATCGAAAATCCAATCCCTGGAATCCCGTTCCCACGAAACCTTACAATCCCTCGACCACCGCTAGGCCTCCATCCCGGAGCGCGAGGCCTCCGCCGCCACTCGAATCGAGGAGCAGAAAGCCGCAGCCTTGGCCGAGGTGGAGAAGAATGTTTCCGGGGATTTGGATTCGCCGGAGACCCTGAAATCGTTTTGCAGGAAAATGGACTCCTAGGGTTTGGTGATGTTCATCGTGTCGAAGCGGAAGGAATCAATATCGCTCAGGGCGGAGATTCTACAAGCGATTTCGGAGGCGGTGGACCCGCCAAGATTGGTGCTGGATGCATTGGAAGATTTTTTGGCTTCTAAAGCCAAGAAATTCGGGATTATCGATAAGCGGTGGGCGTGCGGGCTGTTAGTTCAGGCTCTGTTTCCGGAGGGTAAGCCCAATGCCAACGCGAAAGGGCCGGAGTTTTCCAGAAGCATGGTGGAGGGAGGAGAGGGAGGGGACGAAGGTCGGGGAAGATGGGTTGCCGACGAGTTAGCGATGGCGTGGGGGGGTTGCGGGGGCGTTGGCCGTGGAGAGAGAAGGGAAGGCGGGTTGTTTAGGGGTTGCGGGGGAGGTGGAGGTAGGGGGATGGGGAATTAGGGTTTGCAGGGTAAGGGAAGGACTCGGGAAGAAGATAGGTTTTTTTTTTTTTTTTAAATAAATAGGGTAAATTATTATAATATTTTAAATGAATAAAAAATTATTTTTTTGCCTGTAACAGTCACGTTAGTTCTTAACGGATCGATGAATACAAAATAATGGATCTATTATATTGAAATAAGATAATAAATTAAGTATGAAAGTAAAATATTTTAAAAATATTATAAGAAATTGAAGTCGGAGGGTTTAAAATGTAATTTAGTCAAAAAAAAAAAAAAAAAAGAAGTACATAGACCGATATGCAGCATGCAAGTAGGGTTTCTGTAGCTTTCAAAAAAAAAAAAAAAAAATGGTAGGGTTTCAGTATTGACGTGATATCGGGAAGTCATTAATCAAACGCCAGCTATAGTCAGTCAGACATTGTTCCTTCTGTTATGTTTTTCATATTTCACATTTCCTAATTTCCTACTAAATGTACGAATATTTTCCGTTTGATAGTGTATGAAATCACATATCCAGTCAAGTGTATGAAATCACCCTACAGACAATGAGAAATCGACAGAACAATATTGACACAGAGAAATTATAACAGAATAATTTCTCCTGTAAAGTGTATGAAATCATACGTTTTACGAACTGTCTCCAACCAGACAGCGTCCTATGTTGGCACGTTCTTGACGAATATGCGTTTCTAATGGAAATAAAAAAGAAAAACTAATGGAAATAATTTTAAAATTTTGAATTTTAATAATAAAGATAAAATAAAAAGTAAAGTGAATAGTATCATTATTGATTTTTTTTAAGTATAAAAATATAATTTTTCGTTAAATGAAATACACCGAAAAATTTTTCGTTAAAATTCTCAAATAAAAAAACAGTAAAAGAATTCAAAAAGTTCTAGCTAGGTCAAGGTGGTTGTGTTGGGTATTTACAACATTTCCATCTTACAATATAATTCTGAATAAAAATGGAGAAAAACTTACCTTGTTTGTATCTATTACCTTTATGCACTATTCTAAAAATTTTCGCCTAGTTTTGCCTAGGCTTTAAGCAGTTGATTACCGTCTTGAATAGTTTTTAGGCATTTGAAAATTAAGAAAGTACACCTAAACCTGCTTAGACGTCCACCTAGCCCGCTTAAACCCATCTAGGTCTCAACTCTGATTTAGATAGAAAATCAATAATTTTCATTTTGAATTTTATTTTTCTATAAAATGTAAGAGACTTGTTACATATTTGGATAAACACTCACTATATGCTTGTTCCCATGTTTTCAATATATTCTAATATATTATAATTTATATGTTATTTTATTTTGCAATGTTTGTATCCCTAGTAATTATGTGTGTTTTTTAAGTATAAATTAATAGGCACTTATTTATTATAATACTTTTACTTAAATTCGCCTAGACCCTGCCTAGCCTCCTAGGCCCTAAGTCCCAGTTCGCCGCCGATTAATGCCTAGCATCTTTTTAGAATCTTGCCCTTATGCTGATCGATTCTATTATGAAACCAATTAATCACATTTTTTTTCTCCCTATTTCTTGCATCACATGATGTATTTGTAAAAATGTAATTATCTTACATTAAATGAGACAACTTGGTAGTTAGCGAAATCCGATAAAAGAAAACGCATGAAAAGTAACCTAAAATTTGATATCGAAATAACCTCATTTGAACAAACATCTATTGAATTCAAGGATTAACCTGATTTTTTTTTAGTACAACGATATATTTTACATTAAAGGGAGGGCGAGTTCGGCTAAGCCACACAATGAGCAGCCTAATTTGGTATCGAATTTGCCATCTACAAAATTCGAACCTAAAACTTTTTACTTACAAGTGAAGAGGAATGCCACTAGACCGTAGAATTAACTTGATTTTGCCCCAAAAAGTACTTTTGGAGTTTTGAACTATTAATTAATGTGCTTAGAGGCCGTCACCAGTTTCGGATATGCACAAAATGTAAGAACAAGCATGTACCTAATTAATCGAAGGATATATGACACACCGTGATCGAAATCAAGGCGTGCTGGGCTTCACGTGAGGGTGACGTAGCCATGTATACAGTGCAGAAACATAAATAATAATAGAAAAGCGAATAACTAAAAAACCAGCTGACTAGCAGTACTAGTTTGAAAAAAAACAATCGCTAGTTTGAAAAAAAACAAGTGCAAGATTAAGTGTTTAAAACACAATCAGAGCATAAGTAGCCTAAGTGCAGTCCAGTAGGACGAATACTACCTATACAACACCCAAAGGTGATCCTACATTTGTGTTGTTCTGCCAGAACCACAATCAAGTCCTCGTGAGCCACCAAAGCGCTTCTACTTAAAACCTGGAAGGGTGCAAAACAGAAAGTGTGAGTACGCAAAAACAAAGTTTTTCAAAATCATTTCATTTCTCAAAAGTTCTAACCCCTCGCCGTAAAACCTGTATAATTTCCCAGAAAATATAATATATATATCAATATAGAACCACAAACATGCTCAGAATAGCAAAATTCATCAATATGCCATGCCAAATATCTCAGCATAAAAATATATGTAAGTCAGGTGATATAAATCAATGCAAATGATATGTTAGCCGGAGTCACCTAACGTGACCTGTACGGCTGAATCTAGAGCTCAATCCACATCTCAACAACTATACCTGCACAAGAGTCGGAACCACCTAAAGTGGTCTGTATGACAGGATTGGGTGTAAATAAATATGATCAAGTGCTAGAATCACATGAAGACTGTGCGAATAATCGCGGGTCACCTACGAGTCGGAACCACCTATAGTGGTCTGTACGATAGGACTGTGCACCTAACTTGGATCCAAGATAAGCGTGTGATGTGGGAGGTGAACATCACGTGAAGGACTATGCCCTAACTCTTGGCAGCACTAACACCGGGGTGCAGGTTTATGAGCTCTCAATGCTTCTCAACATTATCATCATAATGCAACTCATCATTATCAACACATAAACTCACATGGAACTTACCTGAGCGCCCGCAGCGTCAACAACCATATACATAATCAATAATGCACATTTAAAGCATAAGCATATTTGGCATGGCATTTCATTTCATAAAATCATTTAAATTCATTTTCTAGGAAAAATACCAAGTATATAGGTATATATGGAAAACCAAAAGACCACTCACTGGTATGTGAAAGGGTTGTAGCCCCCTAGCCTTGAGTGACTGCGCTCGTCCTCAGAATAGGTCTCACCTATATGCGAAATAACTATAAAATCGTCAATTTAAAGCACATAACCAAAACTAGGTAATAACTTCTCATACAATGCTCAAATGAGGTGTTTGAATATACTAACGTGATTTACTCAACCTCATGAACATCCCCATATTTTAAAAATAATTTTTTGACTACGCATGCGCCGACCAAGGCACGGCTAGACGCGCTCCCACGCCCCGGCCACGTGCCTGGCACGCCTAACAGAACCTTAACGACGTAAGGGAATATTCCGTTAAAACCTTAACAAAAGTTAACGACTATTACCTGACGTTTTAGAATATTCCGTCAACTCTGACGGAATATTCGTCTCCTTTTCCGGTGAGCCTCGCCAGTCGCTGCCGACCGCCGCCGTCAGCAACACAAGTTTTCACTAGTTTCGGAAAAAACTTCAAAACTTCATATCTTCTTCATTTCTCAACCAAAATCCATGAAATTTGTACCAAAATGAAGCTTACGAATAGTAGAATAAAACCTTACCACTTTCAAGCCCTAAAACCAATGGTAAGTCGCCTGAAAAACCCACGATATTCCGGCCAAACCTACAACTCATTGAACTCGAGCTTCCCGACATCCAAAACACTTCAAATTTCTTCCCCAAGCTTCGTGAAGACATTCTAAGGTTCACTGTAACTTTAAAACTCGATGAAACCTCCGCAATCACAAGTTTATGAACAGTACCTCAAGATCGGAGATCATTGGTTCTCGGGTTCCTGAAGGTTTGCTAGGAGTCCAAAAATACCAACAATGATTTCAGTCCGTGTCTGAAACGGTTGGTTCAAAGGTTGTTCGTACGGTTTGTAAAGGAATGGAAGAAATCCGAGAGAGGGAAGAGACATGGAGTACACAGGAGTGAAAAATAGGGTGTGAGTGTGTGTGGTCCAGCTGAGTCATCAACCAAAAACAAATCACCCACAACACCAACTAACGTCCAAGGGTAAAATCATCATTTCACATCATCGATAAAAAAATTCGGGACAGATTGTCACATATAGATACAACCAATTAAATCACAACTCATTCAAACAACCAACAGGAAGAACGAAAACTCGTAAACCCTTACCTACAGAATTGGATGCAGATCAGGGGTGGGTTCAAAATGACCGAAAATCGAAAAAAATAGGACCGAACATCGAACCGAAAACCAAAAAAAGGCCGAACTGAAAAAGGAGAACCGAACCAAACCAAACCAAACCAAATTGAATCCCTTTACACTTTATGATTGTATGCACATGATGTTTCTTTTGTGAAACTTTGTTGCCAAGTTTGAAACTCCTAGGGATTTTTCAAGGATCATACTTAGTTCAATTGGGAGGATATTCCATTGGTTATAGAAGAAAATTTTGGAAGCCTTTAAAACTTGGAAGAACTATATTTGTTCGTTTTTGGAATGGATATGGTAATCATTTTGCTTTGTAATTGAGGTTGTTGATATAAAAGGATTGGTTTATATGATCTTGTATATGTACAACTACCTTCCCATTTTCCCCATTTTCTTATTATACCAATACAAGCCTCCTTTCTAAATTCCATATTAAAAAAAGATCAAGTTTTATAAAATAAAATTAAAAACCGAAACCGAAACCTAACCGAACAAAAACAAACCGCAATAAAATCGAATTGAACCAAATCGAAGTTTCATTTAGGTTTCGATTTTGTCCAAAAAATCGAACCAAATGAAACGGAACCCACCCCTAATCCAGATGATAAAGCCATTGCAGCTTCATGAACTTATGACCCTCTTTAACAAAACACAATGACTCTCCAAACAATAGGACTTCGAAACACAGTGAACTGAGAGACTGCAAGAGGAGTGGTTTAAGACTCATATAGTATTCCTCTAACCATTTTGTATCAGAATTGGCTTAGGATTCAAACTTCACAACTAATACTAAAACGTTAGTCCTAAACAAGTTCCAACACCGAATTTCAATCCCACAAGGATTGCTCAGAACCTCAATATACTTATTCCACAAGCAAATTGAATAAGTTATAGCTTTTGGTTAAGACCTTTTCACATTAATCTTAAACACTATAGTTGGTTCTTTCCATGATTCATACTCATAATCTTACACACAAAAAAAACTTCAGCTTCTAGTGAAGGACAGTGACGACCGACTTGTAGTTCGGAAAGAATGATTGGTGTGGGTAGGGGTGGGCACGGTCTAGTTCGGCCAGGTTCCACCCTCAAAATGGAACCGAAATCTGAAAATTTCAACGATTCGATTCAGTGCGGTTCCTTAAATTTATTATTAACACCGTACAATTTGGTTCATGACGGTTCTGGTTCGGTTCATGTTGGTTTACGGTTCTAACCAAAATTATATATATGTTTTTTTTTCTTCTAATTTTCTACTTCTAATACCAAACACATATTTTAACCACAAATTTAAGTAAATTTGAGTTTCCACTACTAGATCTACAAGATTTGTGACCGGAAGATTGAAAGTATGCATATAAATATAAATCAAAAGATAGAAAGGCTCATATCAAGACCAAAGTGTAGATCTTAAACTAAAACTAAAATGTACTTAATGCATAATATACTGGAAAAGAATGGAGAAAAACAATGTAGGGGGAGCAAATTGATAAAACAACAAAGGAGGGAGAGAGAAGTGAAGAAAATTATTGGGCTTATGCAAATGGTCTTCTTGGAAAAATATCTTATTTATAAAAAAATAATAATAAAACAATAATTTATATTAAAAGTGGTTCGGTCCGGTTTCTTCGGTTCATAATATTTCCAAACTGGAACCAAAACCATTTGAAACTGTTCGGTTCAATTTTTGTTCTGGTTTTGACTATTTTGGTTAAAGAGGTTTTTTACGGGTTTTTTTTATCACGATTTGATTTGGTTTTCTGATTTTGTGGTTTTTATGCCCACCCGTAAGTGGGTGTTTTTAAAAAGGGTTTAAATGGGTTTACTCGTACATTTTCGTGGTTTGAAGTTTGAACCTTTTCTATGAGCAAATTAAAGTGTTTTGAAAGCTTATCGAATCCGACTACCTAAACTGCACTGTTAAACTCGATTAGTTGATCATAAATTTTTGCGTTGTCTCCAACTTGAGGCCCGAAAACCAAAATAAGAACAATATTATTATCAGGAAGAGTATGATTCTCTACCCTCTTAGTTTTATTTTTTTTTTCTTTTATTTGAATGGTTACAGTTTAATCACGTCAACATTTTGTATTAATTTTTTAATAACTAAAAGAATATAAAAAGCAATTTGTAAGAGAAATGAAGAGAATGGGATGAAAATAAAAAGGAAGATAATCCTATTTTTATTATTAAACTAGTTTTCCTATGATACGTGAATCTCGTGAAGTCCAAAGAAATGATCTAAATAAATCTCTTGAATTCCTCACTGGCTGTGGCTGAGCTGAACTCTGCCTGCCATCTGATTCTGATATTCTTCTGTTCGCTACTCCCCCTACGACCACGTGGGTCATCCAGCTATACCCTAACCTGAAACCCCATTGCTTTTGATTGGACTGTCCCCAGTAATCCCCAGCACCAAAACCAACAACATATCATATCACTCTGTTAAACCTCCTTCTCAACCGTCCGATCTTAATCAAACGCCCCTCATTTCTTTCGCTCCCACCGAGGAACATCTTTATCACCTAGCCCCACGTACTACACTGCCTTTTGTCTTTGCCCACAAGGATTCTCTCTCTACATTTGCAATTCTCTTTCTGCATTGGAAACAAGGTCACACGAAACGAATTTAGTGTTAAGTAACATTATGTGAAAAAGTCTACACATTATGATATGTATTAAATTAATATAATGAGACTTTACATATAATATTTTATTTTGAATAGAGTAATAGTGACAGTAAATTAAACAATTAGTTGCTTAAACAAATAAAATCGGTGAGAATTAAATCTGCAGACAGTGCATTAAAATAATACTTCGGCTATTGCAATAAGTAGAATTTATTAAATCATGATGCGGCAGTAATAATGAAATCATTTCCCTTGAATTTAAGAGTTGTTCAGAAATGTTTTTAAAATAATTAAAAATATTTTAATAAAATGTCTTTGATTGTAAAAGCACTTGCTTTCTACAAATACATCATTTATGTGCTGTTTATAAAAAATAATTTAAATACTTTTTTAGAATCTACTTACATTGTAATTTTCAAAATATTTTATTAAAAACACTCTTAATCATTCAAAAATTACTTTCTAAACGTCTGACATAAAAATGAGAGGAATTACTCTGACAATAAACGAGGTGTATGTTAACTGATAGTTAAGAGGGAGAGGGAGGAGAGAGATTGGAACAGGCTTTTCCGTATGAAAGCTGAGTGAGTGAGTTAAGTCTTTCGTATCGGTACTCGGTAACAAAGCATTGTCGCCAAGCAAAAGATATCTGACGGTCGAAAATTCATTTAAGCTTCCCTGTCGTGGCCATCAGATCAGCCTGATCGGGGCCCAGAAGGGGTTGAATCCGCAGTTGACGTAATTTCCAGTTGCCCTGTACAGTGTGCTCTATGCCCTCCAAATCGGTGGCTTACACGTAAGGTGTGTGGGTCCAGTCACCCTACATGAATTAGCGGGCCCATTGAGTATGAGATGAATACTCAAAATACTACAGAAGCTCAGCTTTAGGGTTTGGTTTTGACATTTAGATAATTTCGTTGCAAAGTGTGTTTAGGGAAATTTGGAAATATCAAACCGTGCGTGGATGTTAAATTGAGCTTATATTTCATCCTCTATTTTAGTGATCACCATCCTAAAATGGTCTTATTTAGGCAATCTTTAATCGAAGAAGGGTCATAGAGCTCTCTTTAGCCCTATAATTCTCTAAGAAATTATATTTTAATAAACAGTGGCAGACCATATTTCATATCATCTCCAACCGAAAAGGCCAAAGAGCCATAGGCTAAACATCTCTATGACAAAAAATCATATCCAACCGAGGAGCCAAAGGCCCATAGGCCAAACATAATTTACTATTTCAATTTAAATACTGCAACAACTTAAATTTAAAAACGATAACTTAAATTTAAAAACTACAACTTAAATATTAAAGACTACAACAACTTAAAAAAAAATTTATTACTTTTTTTTTTTTAAATTTTATCCCAAAAAACAAAAAATCAAATCCAACGGCTACTGCCATTAGCTAGCAGTTGGTAGATGGCGTCATGCTAACGCCAGTAGCCGTTGGATTTGAATTTTTGGGCCAGTTGGTTGGCCTGATTTGGTGTTTTTGGCCCGGTGAAGCTCACGAGCCATTTGGCCTAACACTTGGTTGAAGACGGTTTTCGTATCATTTCGAACTATTTTTAGCCTTATAACCTTCTGACGGGATCAGTTGGAGATGACCTTAGAAGGCTTATGCAATATATTTAATTTTAGGGTTTGATTTACAATTTCATTTTCATTTTCATATTCCGTGCTTGATAAATATGAAATAATGTATAGGAGAAATGATGAATGAAGAGCTTCTGGTAAAAAAGGAAATTTTAATGAAGAGCTTCTGGTATTGTTTACTTTAACGAAAAATCACATTTTTACACTAAAAAGTCAATCTTGGTACTATTCACTTTATCATTTATTTTGTCCTTATCATTAAAATTCAATATTTTCAAGCTATTTTTATTAGCTTTTCTTAAAAAATAAGCATAAGGGAAAAATAATTTTAAATTGTCTTTGGTTTTCGGAAAGACTTATTTTTGCATGCTATTTTTCTTCTTCCATGAATTCATGTTTAAAATTGTCCATCGATTTTACTTAGTTTTATACAATTCAAATAGCATAAATATACACGAGTTTACATTTATTAAAGAAAACAGGGTAAGAATCATTTTTCTTGTTTTTTTCTTCCTTTTGTGTACCTCAATTTTAGGGTTTGATTTACAATTTCATTTTCATATTCCGTGCTTGATAAATATGAAATAATGTATAGGAGAAATGATGAATAAATAAGGGTGGTAAGAAAAAATTTTAAAAAAATGAATAAAAAAAAGCATAAAGGAAAAATAATTAAAAATAGTCTTTGGTTTTGGAAAGACTTATTTTTGCATGCTATTTTTCTTCTTCCATAAATTCATGTTTAAAATTGTCCATTGATTTTACTTAGTTTTATACAATTCAAATAGCATAAATATACACGAGTTTGCATTTATTAGAGAAAACGGTGTAAGAATCATTTTTCTTGGTTTTTTTTCTTCCTTCTGTGTACCTTTTCTTACACATTTCTTCAACATCTTTTTCACCATCCTTGTCAACTCTTGTTTACCTCTCTTTTCCCCTATACAAAAAAAAAGAAAGCTAAATTGAAACTATTAGTAGACGGATACTTATAATTTTTAATTGTAAGGTTACAAATTTTCTAAACTAAAGCAAACGAGTTGAGTTTAAAAATCGAAATTGGAGGTAATGAGTCATGGTGGACAACCAAATTCTGTGTTTTTGGTATTGCGAACATGTTTAGCGTGTATATGGGCATCAGATGAAATGTTTACTTGAAGAAACGATACTCGACACTATACAATGGATCCACACAAAAAAGGGCACTCCCCTATGAACGGTAATCAGTTATGGTGGCTATTGTCCTTTCTCGAATTGTTATTATATCTTCGAAGAATTACTCCAGAACTACAAACTAATCGATAAAACCTTCTCCACGTTTGTCGTTGAATGACTTGGATGTGTAACATATGGCTGTTCTCCCACAATCAACGTTAGCGAGAGGTTTGTATTTTTCATGGTCATTTTCTACTGGAACATAGTAATCTCTGCTCTAATATACTAGCGTGACAAGAAGAAGGAATAAAACGAAAACCTTAAAAATTAATAAACTAAAATTCACTAGAAAGCATGAGAAAGGTTTTAAAGTTGGGTGGTACTAGCCACACAATTTTTTTTTTTATGCCACACTCTTATCAATTTCCGGTTGTCAATGACCAAAATTAACAGAATTGTATGAGAAGTAAAAAATGGTGTGGAAATAGTACCATCCTTAAAGTTTATGGTTAAATACTCTGAAAGATAACGGCCTAACACCACATAAAGTTGGTTTTACAATCTACCACAATCCTAGGCTTGCAAAAAAATTTCATTAGAAGCAAAATACAAAGGTAATGTTATCTACACAACTATTTTTATTTCGTACACATCCCTTTCAATTTTCGACCGTTGGATAAAGTGAATTAAATAAGATAAATGACCAAATTAACAAGGGTGTGTAGAAGGTAAAAAATAGGGGTGATAGCACTATCCAATACAAAAATAACAAAATTATGAAAATATCCTCAAAACTTGAAACTTCAAATTTAGCATTATGCCTAAAAAGTCAATTGCCACACATATAAGGAGGTTGCACTTGTGACGCTATTTTAGATTTGATGAATTAAAGAAGATTAGTGGCCAAAATTAACAAAAGTGTATGAAAAATAAAAATAAGTGTGTTATGACACCATCCAATACAAAAATATCCTCAAAACTTGAACCTTCGAAATTAGCATTATACCTAAAAAGCCAATTGTCACAACATATGAGGAGGTTTAACTCATGATGCTATTCTCTTTAAACGGTAGCTCATGAATTGAAACCAACCCAAATCTGCATCATAGAGTTTGCTTCTAGATTAATTTGTGCTTGTCGAGTTATTTTTTGTTCCATTTTTAATATGATTCTACCCTAATTTGTTCTAAATTAAAATATCATTTGATAGAGAGAAGAAAATGATAGGCTAAACCAATAAATGATTTTCGTGTTGATAAGACATTCGAAATATAGCCCTTGTGGTGAAAAAAATTAGAAACTAAACCCTTGTTGTGAAGACGATTAGAAATTAAGGAAAACTAACGAAAAATCCAAAAATACTTCCCTTTTAATGAAAAGCCATTTTTAAAAGGTATAGTGAATAGTACTAGGGAAAAATATAAATATGGTTTTTCGTTAAAAATAAATAGTATCGGGAGTGTTAAAACTCCCTAGAAATTAAGCCTCAAATTAAAATTTCCGTCTAGTCACTGTCAAAAAGCTGCACTTGAGCCTCACATGCAAAGTTGAATTAATTTGAAATGATGAAATTGGCTTATGGGTGTTGGAATTCATATTTCCATGCTTGATGCTAGCCACCAAATTGTTGACAGATGTATGTACACATCAGCAAGATAGGGTTTTGATAGATGGCGTACACATCAACCAAGGTTGTTAGGATTGTGGTTAGACAACTAAAAGGATAAGAAAAGTGAGTTAGTTTTCTGTTACTTAGCTATGAAGCGAAGGTTGCAGTATATATAGCAATCTCTTTCTAATTCTCAATCAATACACTTATAGCAGTTCATTCTCCTCTCTTTTCTCTCTCTCTACATTTTTCTGTGAAGGTTTTCTTTGCTTTCTTTTTCCTTGGTGATTTTTCGCTCTTTCGCCGCATGATTTGAAGTTGCTCGGTTTGTATGCATGATTTGCTGTTCTTGGTGAAGCTCTTGGAGTTCAAATTATGGTGTTTCAACAGAGCAAAGGTTTGTGCATTCTAGCCATTTGGTGATTTGCGTCAATGATCATTTCTTTCTGTTTGATGAATTCTAAGGCAGATTGCCATTATGTGTTAGAAATTGTGAAGTGTTACATGGTTGATAATCTTTACTTGTCGATATGTTCTTGCTTATTATTTTATTAAAGGCCAATTGCCGGAGTATGAAATCTTGATTGAAGGCCGATGGCCATAGTTTATGCTTCCTGTCATCTCTCTTCTTTGAAGGTCGATTGCCAAAGAGGGTGTTGTTTCTTGCTTGAATCTTGTGTGTTAAAGGCGGATTGCCAAAGAAATTTTGATTCTTGGTTATCAACTTAGAGGGGTTTTGCTGAGTAATCTTGATTTCTGTGATTGTACAAGTCTCTGTCTGGTTAGCGATCAAAATGTCTGAGATTACAATGGAATCTGTGAAAATTAAGGGTCTTCTAGGAATGTTGACTGTGAAATTGCAAGATGACAATTTTGCTAAATGGAGTTTTCAATTTCAATCAGTTTTGCATGGATATGATTTGTTTGATTTCTTTACTAGTGATAATCCATGTCCACCTAAATTTGTCATACACTCTGAAACTAGAGTTACTAAGGAGATTACTGCTGCATACAAGAATTGGGTGAAAAAAGATATGGCTTTACTTAGCTTGTTAATTGCTATGTTATCTAATGATGCCATAGAGCATGTTATTGGGTGTAAGACATCACAAGAAGCATGAAATGTTAAGATCGCTTTGCTTTTGTGTCTGTCTCACGGATTAATCAGTTCAAAACTGAGTTGCATACTGCACAAAAAGGAGGTGATTCAATTGACAAATTTCTTTTAAGATTGAAAGCTATAAGGGATCAGTTGATTTCTGTAGGAGAAAATGTCTCAGACAATGATTCGGTTATTGATGCACTAACTAGCTTGCAACAGAAGTTTGATATGATCAAGACAGTAATACATGAATGGTGATAGGTCTGTTAATTATAGCAGTGGTACTAATGGGACTTATCACGGTGAAAGTTCGAATATGGGAGCAAATGGTTATCAAGGAGGTTTTTGGAAATGGTTTATATCAAGGCAATGATACTTATATGGGAGAAAGTTCAAACATGGGAGCAAATGGTTATCAAGGAGGTTATGGATTTACTGGCTATAATCACAAATCATTCAATTCTTAGAACAATCGTGGTGCATCTAATTCCAATAGAAATGCATATGGAAACAATGCTTCAAAACCATATTTTGGTAACAAATTTAGAGGGAATAATGGTGGTTTTTCTTCTAGTCAAGGCAATGGATCATAGTCTAGTTATAATGATCAGTTCTCTAGTGGTGGTTTTAAAAATGGTTTTCACTTGGCAGAATTGGAATAATAGTATTAACTTCAGATCATTTATTACACCTAAATGTCAAATCTGTTCTCAGATAAGTCATACAACACCTAATTGTCATTTTCAGAGTATCAATGGTTCCAATCCTAATCCATACTAGATATTAGTGTGTCAGATATGTGGTAAGAAAAGCCATGTTGCCCTAGATTGCTATCACAAGAATAACTATGCCTATCAAGGAGCACCACCCCCACCACCAACAATCACTGCCATGACTGCTCAGGGAACCCAAAGCTTCTCTCCAACAAGGAATAATCACCTTTCATAAGGCTTTTCTGCTGTAGATACATGGGTGTTAGAAACTGGAGCTACACACCATATGATAGCAAATGTCAACAATTTGAATCAAGTCATAGCTTACAATGGAGATGAAAATGTAATCATTGGCAATGGTCAAGGTTTGGATGTGAAACATATTGGTTCAACTACTCTAATCACTCTAGCTCATTTTCTATATTTGAAAAATGTCTTACATGTTCCAAATATTACTGTGAACTTATTATCAGTGAAAAATTTATGTCATGACAATGACTGCTGATTTATATGTGATGATCTTATGTTTTATATACAGGACAAGACAACCAAAGTGATACTATACCAAGGAAGGAGTGATGGGGAACTCTTCACCATACCAGTGACAACGTTTACAAGATCAAGTTCAGTCAATGAAGTGCATAAAGACTTGAATGTTGGATTTCTTGGGAAGGTTGTTAAAACTGCAATATGGCATAAGAGGTTAGGGCACCCTTCTGAAGAGATATTGGCAATTATGCTGGGATATGCAAAAGTACTAGTTAGTATAAATGTATCTCAGTTAGTGTGTTCTTCATGTATTACAAATAAAATGTGTAGACAGTTATTTCCTATAAGGCAAAGTAGAGCTAGTTGTATGTTTGAAAAAGTGCATTCGGATGTATGGGGGCCTTCTCCAAAAATTTTAATAAAAAGATACAGATATTATAACAGTTTCATTTATGAGTATTCCAGATTTGTGTGGATCTTTCCTTTGATTAATAAGTATGAAGCAATGTCTGTGTTTGTGAAATTTCATGCTTTTGTGTCTAATCAGTTTAATACTTCAATTAAGTGCTTACAAACTGATGGAGGAGGAGAATGTGTGAGCAAAGGGTTTACTAATTTTCTAGAATCAAAAGGCATAAATCATATGATTTCATGTCCTTATACTCCTCAACATAATGATATTTCTAAGAGGAATCATAGGCACCTAGTGGAGACAACATTGACTTTAATGGCTGAGGCAAATTTACCTCCAACATTATGGTTTCATACATGTGCTTATGCAGCATTTATGATAAATAGAATGCCTTGCAGGGTATTAGAGATGAAATCCCCATATAAAGTCTTATTTGGTAAAGTACCAAAAATACAACATCTAAAAGTGTTTGGCACAGCTGTTTATCCTTTCCTTAGGCCATATAATTCAAACAAACTGGAAACAAGGTCAGTGCAATGTCTTTTCTTGGGTTATGCTATGTGATATAAGGGAGTAATTTGTTACAACATGACAACCAGAAAACTGTTGGTGTCTATACATGTACTACATGATGAATTGATGTTTCCCTATAAGGTACATTCAACTGCAAGTGCAGATAGATCATATCAGGCTCAATCTATGGTTCAAAGACCCATTGTGGTCTAAATGCCTATACCTAGTGTTCTTAGTATGCCTCACATAAATTAAAGGGAATATAATAGTGGCTATCAAGACAATATGTCTGTTTCAATATCTGGAAGTTGTGATGCTACTAGTTCTCCTACATAGGATACTTCATTACAATAGGTAGCAGTTTCACATGGCTTATACTCACAGACATCAAATTCTTCTCCAGAGACAAGTTTCAGGTCTAGTTCACTGTCACAGGGTAATCCTTCACAACTGGAGCTTTCTCCCCTCACTTCCATTCCTTCTAGTATGTCACAAATGTTGCATGTCCATCATGACACTCAACTTGAGGTAATACTTCCTATTTCAACTTCCATTTTATCCGATGTTGGTGACTCCAAAGCTGCTTCAATGCATCCAATGATTACTAGATTGAAGAGTGGTGTGTTACCACAAAGAAGTTATAAGGGATATCTTGTTGCCTTACCTGAGCTGTAATCTTTGCAATTAACTCAAGTTGAGTTTTTTGGTGGAGGTTTTTCATTTGTAGGTAGTTCTGTTGATGCTGCAGAACCAACAACTTTTCGAAAAGCTGCATCCATGCCACAATGGCAGAATGCAATGCAAGAAGAATATAATTATCTTAGAGCTCAAGGAACTTGGGAACTTGTTCCACCACTTGATGACAGGTCAATTATTGGCAGCAAATGGGTTTACAAACTCAAAAAGAATCTTGATGGCTCAATCTCTCGGTATAAAGCTCGGAGGTTTGTCACAGGAACAAGGAGTTGATTACTTAGAAACATTTAGTCTTGTAGTTAGACATACTACAGTGAGAATATTATTAGCATTGGCTGCAATTAATCAATGAGAGTTAAGGTAGTTAGATATTAAGAATGCATATCTGCATGGTGATCTTCAAGAAGAAATTTACATGAAACAACCTCAGTGATTTGTGGATATGGCTAATCTTTCGTATGTTTGCAGGTTAATCAAGTCATTGTATGATCTTAAACAAGCCTCGAGGGCCTAAAACTCCAAGTTCACAAGTTACTTACCTGCAATGGGTTTCAAAGCATCTGCTTTAGATTCTAGTTTATTTGTTAAGCAAGATAATGGTGATGTAGTCATTCTACTTTTGTATGTAGATGACATTATCTTAACTGGATCAAACGCGTGCAAGGTACAAAGTGTAATCACAGAGTTATCTGAGGTGTTTGAGCTTAAAGATATGGGAAAGTTGACTTATTTTCTAGGTTTGCAAGTTAACTACAAGAAGAATGGTGATATATATGTCAACCAATCTAAGTATATAAAAGACTTATTGCATAAAGCTGGTATTAAGTCCTGCAAACCAGCATGTACCCGTGCAAGTCTCATGATCAATTGCTAGTCATTGAAGGTACCATATTGCTTGATCCAAGTTTGTATCATAGTATTGTTGGCTCACTACAGTATTTGACCTTTACCAGAACAGATATTGCATATGTCCTGAATTCTGTGTGTTAGTTCATGGCTTGTCCCACAAAGATACATTTTCAGGCAGTAAAAAGGATCCTGCGATTCTTAAAAGGAACTATACAAACTGGTATCACATTTTCAGCCAACACTGCATTAAAGATCACAGCCTTTAGTGATTTTGATTGGGCTGCAGATTTGAACACAAGGCAATCTATGACAGGCTATATTGTATACATTTGTAATAATCTAGTTTCATGGCAGTCAAAGAAGCAAGATTTTATATCAAGGAATTCTACAGAAGCATTAGCACATATTGCAACTGATGTTGCGTGGATTAGAAATGTTCTTTGAGATATGGCTGTTGTCTTAACTTTTCCTCCGGTGATATACTGTGACAATAAGTTTGCAATTGCATTAAATGCCAATCCAGTTTTTCACTCGAGGATCAAACATTTAGACACAGATTATCATTTCGTATAGGAGTGAGAGTTCAAAAGGGGGATTTACAAGTTCAATATCTACCTACTGAAGATCAAACTGCATACATACTAACTAAGGGTCTACACAGTCCTTCATTCCTCAAGCATTCATTCAATCTCAAGCTTGGAAACCCAGCTGAGATTGAGGGGGGATGTTGACAGATGTATGTACACATCAGCAAGATATGGTTTTGACAGATGGCGTACACATTAGCCAAGGTTGTTAGGATTGTGGTTAGACAACTAAAATGATAAGAAAAGTTAGTTAGTTTTCTATTACTTAGCTATGAAGCGAAGGTTGCAGTATATATAGCAATCTCTATGTAATTCTCAATCAATACACTCATAACAGTTCATTCTTCTCTCTCTCTACAATTTTATGTGAAGATTTTCTTTGCTTTCTTTTTACTTTTGAGATACTGAGCTTGGTGTTAATACAAATTATGTTTAGGGTTTGAACTTAGATTTCTCCTACCTGAAAAGAAGTTCAAAGAAACATAAACATGAAGAAAACAAAGTAGAGAAAGACAAAGTTTTGCAGCCAAAATCATTCTACAGGCTTGCAAGTGAGTGAGAGATGAGATGTGGCTTAGCGATTGATAGAGGCAAAAGAGAGCTGTGTGTGCACCTATGTGAAAGAGGGGAAATGGGTTAACAGACATTGACTATTTTACCATTTTACAAGAGACTCACTTGCAGCCTTTTGACGGCAACTCGATGAAAATTTTAACTTTAAATTTGTAACAATTTTCACAACAAAAATTTAATACTTAATTTTTTTTTACCATAAAAACCATATTCCGAATTTTCTATCAAGGATAATTTAATTACTTTGATCAAGATGATATGTCTTGGTAATATAATCGTATCATCTAGAACATCTACAACGAGGCCCCCCCCTCCCCGGCGGCCGGGCGCACGCAGTGACCGAAATACGAATAATTTGGTTGTGCTGCTTTTGCAAGCCTCTGTTTCTTTGCCTTATTTGTTACGTTTATATTTTATCTTGGAAGTTTAACAAAAGCAACCTATTATATACACTAGAAAATCTGTTCACAAACAGTTTACATTTTACAAGTTTCATGACAACATTAAATCTATGATTTGACAATACGATCATAAATAGTGAGCAAATAGAAATTGCTAAAAGTAGATAGTACACAAGTTTTTTTTTTTTTGGGTACACGATAATACATAAGTTAGCACTACAGCCAAGAACTGTTTAAGCAAAATCTATAACTAGGTAAAACTTAAAAAAAAAAAAAAATTAACAGTTAATGATTTTACCACGATAATTTATTATTTTAGAGATTGAAAAGACTTACAAATACATTCTAAATGGTATTTCTGTAATATAGAGTGTTTCCTAGGACCACCACGTGTTGCCCTTCTTTTTTTTTTTTATTTTTTTCCCAATCTATCCAACTCCACTAGAAAAGGAGGGTGAAATTTCGGTTCATGGGACCCTTCCTTTCCAAACACAATATTGGTGAAACCATTCACGGACGCAAATTCTCTCGCCGTCCGATCCTTTCGCCGCTAAATCCAACGGCTGCTTCAGCTTAGAATTAGTACAATTACCTAAGTAGTACTGCCTCTCTCTCTCTCTCTCTCTCTCTCTCTGTGCAAACAAGAGCGTGCTCAAAACGTCTAAAGCTTTATAACGCCAACTCTTTTTGCCTCCACAATAATTGTGCTCTCACCTCCATAAACTTCAAAACTCCAGCGGAGAAAAGAACCGGATCCGAGTTCTACTGGGTTGGTCTGAAAAGATCCGAGGAGCAAAAATTTCCACAGGTATTATAGCTCGTTTAATTAATTAACGAACTTTGGTTCGACCTTTTCTTTTCTGTTTATAGAAAGTGTTAAATTTGCTTAGTGCAGTTCTTCTTCTTTCATCTAGTACTGTCATGAAGAAGATCTTATAGCTTTTATTCTTATAGCTTTTATTCTCTTTCTTTGTTTTTCACTCATGAATTATTTGCACTTGTCTGTATCAAGTGAATAATTACCATCATATGATTAATTAGTAATATACAATTAAGGAAGCAACTGTTTTTGTGTCAATTATAGCGCACTCAACACTTAAATGGATAAGTTTGTGAGTTGGGTTGGCCCTAAAAACTCCATTAGGATTGCTGGATCTAAGTTATGTTTTTCTTTTTGTTGAAGTGATGAAATGGTAAAAGTTAGTTTTCTTAAAGAGTTATGGAATTAGGGTTTCATAAGAGGAGACGTTGTATTGTTGATTTGTTGAGTAAAATTTTTTTTTACGTGTGTTTTTGAATTGCAGGCTTTTATCTCTATCTTTCTCGACTTTTGAATGAGTGGTGGTTAATTGTATGCAGGTTTGTGCTTCAAGGTTTGGCTGCCGACAGAGTTCAAAGCTCAACAGCCAAACAACTGTTTGTGGGAAAGTCTCCACAAGTTCAAAGCGAGTTCCTGACAAGTACTCAAGGTAAACTTTTATCTATCTTTTATTGTTTTCTCTTTTTTATTTACTATTTTCTTCGGGAAGTCATGCATAATTTTCTGGGATTTATGACATTGCTTGGAAATGTTGTTTTCAGCTTGATTGATGTGGCTAGAAGACATGCATGTGTGCTTGCATTTTTTTTGAGGAAGCCAATATATTGGAGCAATTTTTCGAGTTGAAATTCTTTTTAATAATCAAGGGGAAAAAAGTAGTGATCTTGGTGAACTTTAGTGGATGGAGATGAGTGGCTTTAGGCATGAATCACATGTTGCACAACAAAGTCGGCGGGATAAGTTGAGAGTTCATCAAACTTCAAGCCCACCTCACCATCTCGACAATTTAGCAAACAATTCTGGGAAATTGCCACTCCATCCAGGACTAAACCCACATATCGTGCAAGTTCGAAATGTGAGGAATGCGAATTTGCTCTATGATCCAACTATGTTTTCTTCTGAAATGCTCGATTTTTCAATCAATGCAAATGCTCCGTTGTCAGCTCACAGAATCACAATGGCATGTCATGATCAAGATCTAGGTGCAGCTCAACCCGCCGGTGAGAGTCAGAATTTTGGTAATTGGAGAAGTACTCTTAATCCACCTCAAAGCATAGATTGGGTGAATAATTACACAAGTGGATATCAGGATGTAGTTCAATCTAGTTTGGCCAACTCATCTGCTGATCAAATTTCTAGTCATCATGTTGCCCAAAAGCACTTGGGAGGAGGAGCAATGCACTTTTCGTCCCCTTCGCTAAAATACGTCAACACTCTCCAAGATGTTGTCACTTCAGCTTCTCAAGGGACACAGCAGGATCAGCTAGAAATGGCTTCAATTGTGCACCAAAGAATCATGGAAAATGAATTTGTTCGCGTTCCAAGCTACGGGAATCAATCAAACACATTGCGCTTCAATAATGCCAGTAATTCTTGGATGGATCGGCAGCCTATCGAGAATCGCCATAATTGGAGTAGTGGTGGTGGCGGGGGACTAGAATTTAGTACTGCAAACAGTGTTGATGAAGAAATGAGGACCGGTATGAGTAGCGATTCCAACCAACAAGGGCTGTCTCTATCACTCTCATCAAATCCACCATCTAATAAACTGCCTGTGGCTCAATTAATTGGGTCTCAAGATTTACATGCGAGCACCGATGATGATGATGATCATCATCATGCACTTAAGGATCTTCAAAATTCGAAAATGGGGAAATCTTCTGGCGGATACTTGTGTTCCATAACAAAGCCATCTATTATTAGCAAAGCTTGTGGAAAATCACATCAAGACATTGTGGGGAATTCTAGTACTAGCGCCTATCGAAGCACTGGTCCTCTGGGTCCTTTCACTGGATATGCAACGATTCTGAAGAGTTCAAAGTTCTTGAAACCGGCTCAACAGCTACTGGATGAATTCTGTAGGGTTAGTGATTCAAAGATACTAAAAACATGTGAGGCATCTGAGAGGATGTCTGGAGATGTGAGTGCTTCAGCCTCAGTTTCAATTTCCATTGAAGCTGGTAATGCAACCGAAACTGAAGTAGTGGCTAAGAGGAACAACTCCGGTGCATCTTCCACTACGTTTTACGGTTCAACCGAAATTAGCAGTGATGGTGGAGCTGCAAGCATATCTTCTGAGTCCTTTTGGCCGGAGTACCAACAAAAGAAAGCAAAGCTCCTATATATGCAGGAGGAGGTTAGTGATGTTTTATGTCTCCTTTTTAATTATTAGTTACTATGTCGATTTGTCAATTTTTTTTTTATGTCTTTGCGATAGAGTAGTATCCAACATTGGATCTTGATAACAATGCGGTAAAATGAGGAGGTAATACTTAATTGGTTATGATTGCATTGGAAGAACCTCATGCATGCTATGTATTTTTAAAATGGATTTAGTTAAACCATTATGTGCATGAGGGTTTTAATAGTCATTTTGCACTCTTTTCAAGTGTTTTTTTTCCATATATTTGTACATACTTGAAATGCACAACGGTAATTTGGAGTGCTAATAATATTTCCGTTAAAGAATAAGATTTTTTATTTTCTATTGTTGTTTTATAGGGAAAGGAAGTCTTATGATATAAGTTATGATGTGCAACCTCCTCTTGGACGTTTTAAAATGAGATAGTTTATATATAAAGAAAGCAATTTTTATAGACTTTGTTTCCTTGATAATTGACTTTTTAGAGGTTAAGAGTACTTAATTGATTAACAAGCTTTCATGCCTAGTGCAGCTAGATCTAGCATGGTTTGCGTGGTGCATAAATAATGGCTATCATGGGTCCACGATTATGACTTGATTAGAGTTTTACAAAAGTCATATTGATTTGATGGATCTTGACCCCCCATTAAACCACTTACAAGTTTTTAATAGTCCCTGATGACTGTTAAATTTCATCAAGACAATGTCATCTTTGTGCCATAATTATGGGATTAGGCAACTTATTCTCGGCACCCTCTTCGGGCGGTGAAGAATATCATACCACATGTTTAGAAATGCAGGTCCTGGACTCTTATTAACCCCATAAATAACAACGCGAGTCTTGACCCAGTAGGGTTTAGTCATCAGAAAATGATAATTATGTTCCTTAGATGGCCAGTGCGGACGCACACTCACAGTCGTGCGATCTTTCTTACATGCCGATGGCTATGAGCATGAAAGTTCTTACTCACAAACCGTTAGATCAGGGTCCAAATGACATTTCTCCCAACAATAGAAGTATAACTTTATCGGCATTTGAGTATCAACTGTTGGATTGTAACCCAATGTGATTGATGAACATTAATGTCATATTAACGAGTTAATAGGTGATCAAACTTGTATGCATGGTGAAGTATAACAGATACTTGGATTTAAATCTCCTACCTGGCTTGAGTTCTATCGCCATTTTCAGTACAAGAATAGCTGTAGATTTTGTGATACCATTTCTCTTCCCCTACTCAAGGCTTGCGAGGGAAGAGATTGTGGACTGATGAACAGTATGACCATTTTATGTTGCTTGAGTTTGTTGTTTCCTTTTGGTTATATACATTTTCAATTTATGATGTGCTTATCAAAGTATCCGTGTTGCTCTCTATTAATGCTTCTCTATGTTCAGTAATGAGGTTGACAACGTTGATTGTCGAAATTAGTCAGGTTTTGATTTAATTGTTGAATTGTAGCTAGTCTTTGTTGACATTCTGAAAGCAGCAAGTTGAAGTCATATATTTAATATCTTAGCTGAGGAAATATATCATGTTCATTTGACATGCTTAAATAGGGTTTGTTGCATGTAAATACCTGAAGGGAAATGATTTCAACACAACATTTTATTCCCACTGCACACACTTATTTATTTACGTCATTTCATTTTTATATAATTTATTCAACCCAAAGATACTAAATAAATAAGAATGTGCAAAAAAAAAAAAAAAATGATTGTACATAAATCACTGAATTTGAATCTTCAAATAAGAAACTTCATTCTAATCCTTGTTGTCAAAGATGACTTTTAGACTAAAACCATGAGTAAGATCATCATCTAATTTTAGTCCATTGATACATTAATCACCTCATTTATTAATTATATTTTGATGTTTGAATTATTTCTCTTTTTCTTCCTAATTTTAGTGTAATAATTATATTTCATTATAATTATAATTTCATTTCATTCATTGTAATATATTTTGTTGTAAACATTTATTAGATAAACTAATTTTTGTTATACAATATATTCCAATATACTTTGTCTTCTTCATTTAGGTAGATTAATTCATTTGATATATTTTAATATATATATTTTGATACACACATTTACGTACATTAATTCAATATAATACATATCAGTGCATGCATTTTGGTACTAACATTTAGGAACAATATTTGAGTCTTTCAAGTATGACGAATTTTAAATAAAATTAATAAATTTAAAAAAAAAATTTATTGGTTAAAAAATAAATTAAAATGTGTATATTAATAAATTCAAATATTTAATGGGAGACATTGAATAAAATACTCATTAATTATTTGAATTAAGGACACATCAAGGGAATATAATCAATATGTAACCTAACACCAGGTTTTTATTAAATTTCAATCTTTTGCAAGGATTAAAGTTAAAAAAACCCATGTTCAAATCATAATTGTCAATGGGTTAACACACTCAAATATCTTCACTGCGAGTGTAGGGCCTTGGAAATTAGCTAGATTTCCAGTTAACAGTTGATACCACTTCTTGTTGTCCAGACACTTTCTAGTAAAGTTGAAAACCAAGGTGTCTTCTTGGAATGGGCGACGACCACATTATTTGCTTAAAAGAAACATCCTTTCTGATTGCTGACATAATTTTCCAAGTTGGTTAGCTGTCATCCTATTACTATTATTTTTCGTACCTTTGCCAAGGATTGGTGCAATACTCTGAAAATTCCAAGGATTGGGTGCGATATATTCCGAAAATTCATAATTTTATTGTCGTGGTGAATTTGGAATGTTTCTTTTTCGGTGTGAATCATGGTTCATCCATCAGTAATACTATTAACACAGTTGTGAATTATCAAATTGTCATCCATGACTCGTGGAACCCCAACACATAGGGTAAATAATGCGATTAGTATAGTGGTAAATGTAAATTTGTAACAGTAATTAAACTTCTAGTGGATATATATTTTCTCTGTTAATGACTTGTAAGACATTATCAACTGATTTGGATTCCCTTTTGTTATCTCTGTTGTGGAATTGAAGGTTAGCAGAAGGTGCAAGCAATATCATCAACAAATGCAAATGGTGGTTGCTTCCTTCGAATCAGTTGCCGGTCTGAATTCCGCTACGCCGTACATATGCATGGCCCTAAACGCAGTCTCAAGACACTTCAGGTGTCTTACAAATTCCATCAAGGACCAGCTCAAGCACACAAGGAAGGCTTTGGGAGAGGAATATATGTCATCCTCTGTAACTGCTGCTGGTACTGCTGGGTGCTGTAGTAAAGGTGAGAAAAATTTCGCCAAGCTAAAGTATATGGGCCTAGGTTTCCAAAAACATAATAAGTCTGGCGGTGGGTCCCTTGTGGGTTTCTCTGAACCCCAACAACACGTCTGGAGACCCCAGAGAGGCCTACCTGAACGTTCTGTAGCCATTCTCAGAACTTGGCTCTTCGAGCATTTTCTTCACCCGTACGTACCCATCTCTCTCTCTCTCTCTTAATCATTCTCGCTCTCTCTCTCTCTCTCAATCATTCTTTCGTATTCGGGTGATAACTGTTTTTTTTTATTAGGTATCCTACGGACACAGATAAGCACATGTTAGCCACTCAAACGGGTCTATCTCGAAACCAGGTAGGGTAACCTACTCAATATCTAATTATCATGTCTACAGTTCTTTATCAAGTTGGTTTTTTGTTTGAATAATCAAATTGAATAAGCAATTAGCAAGATTTGAATTAAATAAATAGATAGCCTGTAAGAAAATTAAAGCAAATTAGTAGATAGTCTCGTGTACTGTTAATTGTGTCATCGTACATGATGACATGTTGCGAGCTTACTTCTTCCTTGTATTTCAAGTCATTTGCATAAGGGTTGTGCTGATATTGACATAATTATGAACCATAATGCAGGTGTCAAACTGGTTCATAAACGCCCGAGTGCGCGTTTGGAAGCCCATGGTTGAAGAAATACACATCCTCGAGACCAGAGGAGGCTCCCTTGAAACTGGCCAAGATCCTATCAATAAGGATGGAAATTCTGCAAATGAAGGCACCAGCAGCAGGCCAAACAATGATCACCAACTAAGCATGAATGTGATGCCCGATAGACAATTAAAGTGCTTGGGAGATGCAGAGCAACGAAATCAGGATATGAAGAGGTCTAGATTGGAGTGCCAAGTTTCATCAAGCATGGACGGAGGATTGATGGGTTTTGTCCAGGACCAGCGAGGAGGGTTTGAGGCTGGGGGACTTGGAGCTGTGTCCCTCACTTTGGGTCTTAGACATGGGGTGGAAAGTGCCCAGCAGCAGCAACAACTGCAGCAACAAGAGGATCAGCTTCGGCGGCAACTTGGAGGTCAAATGATACGTGATTATGTGGGATAATTTACGACACGAAGGTTACGCAAAATAAGGACAAAATGTAGCTCTGCTAGGCTCCCCATTTCGGGCGGCCATGATAGAAAACAAATTAAAGATTGCAATGGAGTATTAGGTTTAGGATGTGAGGATTAAATTGTGACAGAGCTAGTGAGGGGAGCCTGGATAGAATTTGGGTGGAGCGACAGGGTTCTAAAGAACTGTTCATATTAATGTGGTAGAATGTTTCTTCACTATTGAAATTTGAAATATCGACAGGTTGTGAAAAATACGTTGTGACATGAACTTAAGAAAGTTGTATGCGTCCGACCAAATGATTGAAAACATAAAAACGAAGTGTTAAATGTTTGTACGTGTATAAATTATCTACGGCAGGTTGAGTTCTCGATTTTGTTGCAGACATGGATACGGATATTTAAAAAAATAATCAAATTTAGACACCATATATAATCATAGCGGCCATTTTAATTTTATAATAATTATAACCTAAATTTGATGTAAAAGTACTCATATACCCTTCATATTAGGATTTCTCACAACCACCAAAACACAATTGACGTATAATGAGGCTTACGCCTCTGCTGCTTTGCACCGCTAACCAGTTTCAGAGGCACACGACGAATCGGCGACTAGAATAGTTGGCAGAGGCATGTCCGAACAGTGCCTTGATCGTGTTCAAAGCGTTGACCGTGTCCAAGTTGTGTCCGAGGCATGTCCGCGTGTCAGAATGTCCGACACCATAGAATTTCTGAGTGTCTGTGCAACCTAGGTTCTCGATGGGCAATTTGGGGACTTTATTCGGGTAATGGGGTTATAAGTTTGGATTTGCACGCATTGGTTGGGCGTGCTAAACTAATGGACTCAACCTCAAATGAATATATAGTGGAAGTGAAATAATTTCCCTGCGCACTCTTATTATTTAAAGCAACTCCACCCCTAAAAAAATACGATGATACCTAGCACATTTAATTCATTTAGTGAACAGTGATAGACCATAATGAATAGTAATTGGTCAAATGCATCTCCACCCCTAAAAAATGAGCTGGCACAAAGTCTAAAAAATACGCTGGCACAAACGATCTCCATCCCTACAAAATATACTGGCATCCAGCTCATTTAAAATATTATTTAATTTTTTTTATTTTATAAAATAATAAAAAATTGGATAAGAATTTTAATCAATTTTAACGACCACATCCCAAAAACCAAAAAATAAGAGTCCACGTAGAAATTTGGAGCCTTCGAGAGAAAATGAAAGCAACACTATCAACACTAATTAGCTCCAAGAATCTCACTCCTTAGTCCTCCTCTCTCTGCTGCTCCATCTGCCTCCATCCAAAGCCTCTCTCTCCACTGCCGGCTTTCCTCTCTCTCCACTGCCGGCTTTCCTCTCTCCAATCGCATCGTCCAAAGCCATCACCACGAACATCCGCATCGGTCTCAGCCGCAAGTCCTAGACCCGCTTTGCAAATTTCTTGTCGGTGATGGCGTTGACTTACAAGCACGAAGAAGCTAGGGTCCTGCTTGTCCTTCCCCTGCCCATTTCTCCCGTCACCAAGGCAAGCTGCCTCTTTAATCTTTGTGTGTATTTGGCGATTGTGTGTTAATTTTTAGAGTTTTGAGGTTGAATTAGAATTGGGCTTTTTGTGTAGTTTAAGATTGCGCCATGCCAACTGTCGATGACGCCGGATAAGGAGAGGAACATTTCCCACGCTCGGAAAGCCATTGCAGACGCTGCCGCAAAGGGCGAAAAAAAAAAATGCAAATGGCCTGTGACATCTTGCTGACGCCAGTGTGATGTCACATAGGCCAGGCCTTGGCTTAGCACATGCTGGGTCGGCCTAGTAGACAGCTTGGGCTGGGTACTAGCTTATTAGGCTGGGTTGGAGGAGTTTTGGGGGGTGCTGGGCCATTTTATGTGCTTTGAGCCGGCCTACCCCTTAGTGGTGAACTTGCTCTTCTGTTCTTCGATTTGCTTTTACTTTGTTCAAACAGTCTCAACAATAATAAAAAAAAATGAAATCGATTATACACTTTCTTCGACTTGCTCTTACCGTTGATTGTCATTTACGCTTTATTCTTCACACCGAATTTCTTTTTTCCATATTAACATGATGTTTTAATAGATATAGAAAAATGAATGGTTCAGATCGTTGATATCACGTTCTGATATTTGCGGTTAACTGATTTATGAGTCATATAGTTTCTAGAGACTTTATAAATCCAAGAAATATTTTCACTAACGGTAAAACTTTGAACGTAATATCCGAACCGTTCATTTCTTGCATCCTCTAAAAGATCATGTTTAAAAAAAAAAAAAAAAAATCTGAAAAAAAAAAAATTTCATGAAAAGAATCGAGTGTAAATGTAAACGACAATCAACGGTTAAATTTTGATCTATAATTTATGTGATTATAGTGGCGAAATTCGAAGTTGAGCTCTTCATTGAAAGTTGTAAAGCGTGTCATTACAAGTGTTTATTATTTTTATTAATATTTTTCACACTTTTACATTGATTTATATGTGATACTTGGAAGACAAATGTGTTTTTTATGTTTTAAAGTAATACTTATGTGACATTGTGGTATATATATACTAATTTAGAACTCTATTTTTTCATTTGATAATTTATTGGTTTAAAATATATTTTCTTTAACGGGTAACTGGTTAGGTCATATTACCCGTTAATAATAACGAGTTGAATTCGGGTTGTGTCATATTATCCGTTCATTTTAACAGATGTCACACGATATGACTTGTTAAGATATCGATGATGACACGAAACGATACGAACATGGAAAACACGACATTAATGCCGGATCTACCAAAGAGAAATCATTTTTATGAATACTTAAAAGGGGTCGTTGGGGTCACTCCACAGTTTGGTTCAATAATTGGAACTGTTTAGATTTTAAGATTCTCATTTAAGAATCATCAAAGCACAAATTCAACAAAATACGAGATAGTTGTACCATTATATTACCATCATAAACTTGTCATACTCTTGTCGTTATAGGTCTTGACTTGGACTTACCTTTATTTTTTGTTGTTGTTATTTATGAGGAATGCCGCTAGCACCCCTGTGGAAAATAGCAGTAAGTAAATTCGCATATAATACACATATTATATGTGTATTTATGTATTTTTTTTAAAAAATACTTTTGTTTTTGTAAATATTTTAATAATTCGTTAAATAACTCCAACGTATAGTAAGCGTATTAAATATGTACGTACTTTTCACGTTTAATACATATTCCTTTTACACATTTTTCAGTAATATTGTATAAAATTTAGGGAAATAGATAGAAATAAGATATTTTCTTAATCTTGAGACATAAATAGGACAAACCGACCAAGCACAAGCCATGCACGCCATGCACAAAACCGAAATTACTAAAATACCAACATATAAATACTAAAAATCATCAGCCCATTGCATCACTTTTCTCATTTGGAAGAGAGGGATGCCAAGAGAGCTTTGTGAGCTTTGGGTTTCTGGGTTGAGCTCAGATCTTTGAGCTTTGATTTCGAAGATAGGGAAGTCCAAAGAGAGGTGACAAGAGTGAGCTCGGTTTTGGGTTGACCTCATACCTCTAATTTCGAACAAAGGGATGTGAGAGGGAGGTGAGAAGGGTGAGCTGGGTTTTGTACCATATTTTCTATTTTGAACAGAAAGTTCCATTTTTTTCAACGACTGAAACTTCGACTGGCATAGTAAGGTAGGGTGTTTAGTTCCAAGTTCCTTCATCAATAATTTATGGAATAAATGAGTTGTTTGTAAGATGAATTAATACTTATAAGTTAAATTAGGGTTTGTGTTTCATGTTGGGATCTATGGGTTGCAGAATAAATTTCAATTTTTGACGTGCTACAAAATTAGGATGGAACAATTTTGTGAAATTTGTCTAAGGGTCCAATTGCAGAAATTTGTGAAATTTTTTTCTGTAATGTGCATGTGGTATGCATATGGTGTGCATGGTTACATCTTAATATGAGAAACGGGAATTTTCACTAGTTATGATGCACGTATGTTGTGCCCAGAATTTAGCGAGTATGACAACAACCTAGCGTTGGAAAATATTAGTATTTTATGATTATTTGGGTTTGCTTGTTAGTTTAGGATATCGGCTTAGCCCATCTGAATTAGGGTTTCTAGGTTTTTCTCTTTATAAATATAGTTTATACTTTAGTATGAAGATAAGTTAGTCACGAAGTAGTCTCTTGGGATTTTGTAGCCGTTTAGGCATTCTCGTTTGTTTAAAAATATTCTTATTATTTTGTAGTCTTGGTTGTCGCACCCTCTGATATTCAACTTGGCATCAGAGCAGGTTTGATCCTTCGAGATTTAATATGTTCTTGATTCGTATCAGTATGTCTGTTCTTGACTCTAATAGATTCATTTGCTCTAGTAGAGAAGCATACGCTTTGAGATGAGGCCCGATGAACGAACAAGGCACCTGAGCAGCTTCAAAAGGAGTCTGAGACAACTCAGAAGAAGGTGAACAAAAAGCAGTCAAACGACCGAAGCAGGTGTGGGGCCAAGCGCAGAGATCTGTCCCTGATAAGAGGACGTCAGGCTACTAAGAACTATACCAAGTTCTCGATCCCGATCAACCAAATCTTCTGCAACATTAAGAATGAGCCTTGGTTCAAGTTGCCAAGACATCCCAAATGAGATATCTCCAAGCTACATCACACCAAGTATTGTGCGTTCCATCGAGGTCCTAGTCACACGACCGACAACTGTTAGACCTGGAAAGATTACCTAGAGAAACTGGTGAATGAGGGTAAATGTGATAGATACCTGGAAAAACAAGCTGTATAGCCTAGGAATAACGTAGACACAGACAAGCAGCTGTCTGCTAAGACCATTAGAATAAATGGCATCTTTGTTGAGTCTGAATACTTGGGGGCCACAGACAACTCCAAGAAAATGAAGATCCAGCAGGCTATAGTAATCTCCTAATTTCAGGCGGCCGACACCAAACCTGGATCCATCATTGTTTTCACCGAGTAGGATGCTAAGAGAGTTGACTTCCCACACGACGATGCTCTAGTAATGTCCATTTAACTAGTGCATGTTATAGTCGACAAAGTGATAGTGGACAATGATGCACAATAAATATACTTCAATTATCCGTCATTCAAAAAGTGGTCCTGGAAAGCACGATAATACGTTGAGTAGAAGTACTCACCGGATTTAAACACCTCAACTACTTTTAGCAACATAACACTCGATGTGAGAACACCATTAGTAGTCTCAAAGCAGACGTTCATTATAGTTAGCGACTTGCCTCCCTATAACAAGATTATAAAAAGACATTAGCTAGTGAAATTGGGCATCGTAACCTCTGTCAAGTACTAGAAAATCCGATTTCGCATCCCGGGAGGAAGAGTCAGAGAGATTAAGTCTGACCAGGCCGCGTCCTGACGATGCATGGTGCAAAATGCTGAAAGAGTCAAAGAAGAAGTCCTTCACCCCCGCAGAAGTTACCGAGGTTTAGAAGAACAAGCCGGCTACTAAATAGCAACCACAACAAGCAGATCAAGATGATGACATTCAGAAAGATATACCAATTGAGGAAAAATTATGGAAGCGAGAAGAGGATGCCGAATACATCATTCATTATCCTGAGCAACCAAAGAAGACAGTTAGAATCGAATCACGACTGAGCCCAGTCGTGCTCAATCGTTTCCTCTCACGCTCAACCGATCGATGCAAGCCTTTTTTTTGAGGCCATCAAGAAGGCACAAAGAGACAAGTGGGACGACAAGTGTGAGAAAACATTTCAAGGCTTAAAGAGATATTTGGCATTCTTTCCGTTACTATCCAAGTTGGAAGCAGTCGAGGAATTATACATCTACTTAGCAGTCTCAGACGTAGCAGTAAGCTATGCCCTCATACAAGAAGAGCTGGGGGCCCAACTGCTAGTACTATACATTTCTAAAGCTCTATTCGATGCAGAAACAAGATACATAAGGATTGAAAAACTAATTTTGGTGCTAATTGTTGCAGCTCGGAAGCCGAGACCATACTTTCAGGCTTATATAGTCATTGTCATGACTCATTATCCTCTGCAATCTATCCTACATGGTCTAGATGCTTTTCAACGAGTAATGAAGTAAGCATTGGAACTTGGTCAATACGGCTTGGTTTACCGACCTCGCACAACGATAAAAACTTAAGCCTTGGCAAACTTTAAAACAGAGTTCACTCCCGGCTTGGAAGACTAAAAAGCACAGCCCAAAGGTGCCCCCGAAGCAGCCAAGCATAACTTAGCCGCACTAACCCTTCCCGACAAGAACTTTTGGCATTTGCACGTCGACAGTTCATCCAACTACAAGGGTTCTGGAGTAGGCTTGGTTTTCATCACCCAAGATGGCTCGATGCTCGAGCACGCAATCACTCTAGGCTTTAAGGCATTAAACAACGAAGCAGAGTACGAAGCCTTGTTGGCAGACCTCTGAATGGCACAAGATTTGGTAGTCAAGAAGCTCGCAATCCATTCCAATTCTCAGCTCATCACTAGCCAAACTTTTGGGGAGTATGCAGCAAAACATCCAAGGATGACATTACCTTCACAGATGTGCCACTGGCAAACAACGCTCAGGCAAATGACCTGGCAGCCTTAGGCTTCGCCTTAGACTACCAGTTCAGACATTCTATCCTGATCGAGTATTTGGGAAAATCGATCATAGAAGAAGAACTAGCAGCCGAGATGTTACAAGTTAATACATCCCTAAGCTGGCAAGATCCCACCATCGGCAACCTAGTTAACGGGACACTTCATGCAAAAAGATTGGAAGCTAGGAAGCTCCAAATAAAGACGGCACATTACTACATGTTGAATGGCATTCTTATCCGAAGATTCTTTTTGGGGCCCACATCTTCGCTGCCTATCGCCTCTCGACGACTTGAAATTTTTGAGCTCAATCCACGAAAGAGTTTGTGGAAACCACTTAGGAGGCCGATCCTTAGCACAGATTGTCTTCAACGTTGGCTACTACTGGCCCATCGTGCATCAAGACACTTAGAAATTTGTTCAAAAGTGCGACAGCTGCCAATGCTTCAAGCATGTACTCGCATTGTCTGCCAACGAGCTTCACCCACATACAAGCCCATGGCCATTCATGCAGTGGGCAATCAACCTGGTAGGGCACATGCCGCCCGCTACTAAGGGTAAGGGCATGATGATTGTGGCTATCGACTACTTCACTAAATGGGTAGAAGTCGAGCCCATGACCACCATTACTCAATCAGGCATAGAGCGCTTCATATGGAGGAACATCATTTGCTGATTTGGCATCAACAATCTGTCGTCATCGACAACGGCTTGTAATTTTTGGGCAAAGACTTGGTGAAGTTTTTCCATAAATATGGCATCAAGTGACACATGTCTATGTCTAGAGCAGCCAAAGATCAATGACTGATTAAGGCACCCATGACCTTAGGAAAAGTCAAAGGTATTTATAATTTCTTATTCTTATCATAAATACATTCATAATCAGAAAATACATCTTTCAGGTCAGTAATCCTAATTCCATTTATTTAGAATATTTACCTAATTACTCCAAGATATTTATTTACACAAATATCTTAGAACATTTCCCACCAAAAATACCTAGGGCCGGCCACCCTAAACCCTAAAGGCCCAACCCACTTGGGGAATTTGGAAAAGTAACCATATTTTAGACCCCATATAGAATTATAGCCATCATTTTAATTTTATGTTAATTTTAACCAGAACTTAATGTAAAAGTACTAATATACCCTTAATATTAGGGTTTCTCACAACAAAAAAAAAACCTTCATGGCAATCAACAACAATCAACCAAGAATGAAAAACAGGGAGAGATTTTGACAAAAAAGAAAAAGAAAAACAGGGAGAGATTAAAAATTGAAGAAAATTAGGAGAAGAGAGGATCTGTAAGTGGGTTTTGGAATCGAGGGGGAGCTTTTGCTTGGCGTGGTTTCTTAAGGCTTTGGCATTGCCGCCGTATATCAAGGAGGTGTCCATTTCACCATCGAAACCCAAAACCCAAAACCCTAGAAGGTTAGTTATATGTGCTAATTAATTTTTCTCTAAAACTTTTTTCTAATTTTAATATATTTGCAGGTTAGTTAGATGCGCTAATTAATTTTTTTTTTCCTTCAGAATATGACTCAATTTGTGACTGTGGTCCATTACGGATGGAGGATGGTTGATAGCCAATGCACAGATGGTCAAGCGAAAGCAATGGTAGTGTCAACGAAAGTTACTCATCAAGATCTTATACATGGTATATATAAACGTCTTTGTTTTAGTCCGAGTGAATTTAGAATCTTAGTACATTATCAATGCATGAGCAACTTAAGGATGCAAAATATGATGGAGATTGTAGACAATGACAATGTGATTAGTTGGGTATGTGAAAGTATTTCTGCAAAACCAAACAAGATTCCGTTATATGTTACAACATATCCTCTAAATGAACCTGAAGATGAATAGCCAATTGCATGTAGTTCCCCATCACCAACAGTGGCAATTCAAGAGAACGATGGCATTTTGGGTGATGAACAACCAAGTCAAGTTCTTCATGACAATGCCCAGATTAGTGAGACTTCAATAGATGTGAGTTTTGAGTTTACTGATGACTATCATGACAGTACCCATTTTGATAATGTGCAGTCCAACGATGCCAATTTCAATCTATCGTCGTCTCGTCGTAACAAATGTAAGAGCATACAAGAGTATGATAATATTGCAGATTTGAATATAGATGGAGATATTATGGTCAGACAATTGTACTCAAGTAAGAAAGAGTTGCAAAAACAATTAGCTATGATTGTAATGAGGAAGAATTATGAGTTTAAAGTGGAAAGATCAACTAAGGATCGTTTGGAAATTAATGTGTGGATGATAATTGCAAGTGGCGACTTCATGCAACCAAGTTACAAGTGTCAGAATTTTTTGAAGTAAGAAAAGTTAAAGCTAATCATTGTCGTTCATTAGATGTTGTTTAGCGTGATCATTAGCAAGCAAGTAGTTCTGTTGTTGGCCAATTTATAAAGTCAAAGTATGAGAAGGCATCACATGTATATAGACCTAAAGACATCATTAAGGATATGCGAGCACAATTTGAGGTTAATATGAGCTACGAGAAAGCTTGGAGAGCAAGAGAGTATGCATTTGACATGATTCGAGAATCGCTAAAGGAATCTTTTGCCGCACTTCCTACCTATTGTGCCATGTTAGAAAGTAAAAATCCTAGGACAGTAACACATATAGAAACAGATGACAATAATCACTTTTTATACTTTTTCATGGCAATAGGAGCCTCTGTAAGGGGATTTTGTGGTTCTATAAGGCCTGTGGTAGCAGTTGATGGGACTTTTCTAAAGGGTAAATATCTTGGCACCTTATTTGTCGCTGTATTCCATGATGGACAAAATCAAATATATCCTTTGGCATTTGGTGTGGGTGACTCAAAAAATGACGCTTCATGGACATGGTTTCTTACAAAATTGAGAAGTGCCCTTGCAGAGGTAACAGACTTGGTGTTTGTATCTGATCAACATGGAAGCATTGGTAAAGCTGTGCAAACTGTGTTTCCAGAGGCATATCATGGAGCTTGTATGTATCATGTAGCTGGCAACATGAGGAATAAATTTGGTGATGATGAAACGATGTTTAAGTTATATTACACTGTGGCAAAAACATACCTTGTGTCAGAGTTTAATAGTGTTATGATTGATATTTGGGCAATCAAAGATGGAAAAGTAGGAAAATATCTTCCAGAAATTGGGTATCATAGATGGGCTCGGGCACATTTAAGTGGAAAACGATACAACGACAACCAACATTGCCGAATCTATGAATGCAAAACTGAAGGATGCTCGAAAGTTGCCTATCACTGCTATAGCGGATCACCTTACAGGTACACTCCAAGGGTGGTTCAACGAACATTGGAACACAACAAGTTCATTGAATTTGACCTTGACAAAGTGGGCAGAAGAAAAATTGCACAAGAATCAAAATAGAGGCTTGTGTATGTCGGTATGTATGATTTGTTTACATTTTTATGCACTCTCACATTCCTAATGCACACTGGACACCAAAATCCAAATAAAGTCCATACCAAGAACAGACAAAGAAAAAAATAAAAATAAAGAACCAACACCCCTCTATACTTGCAGTGTTGACAAAGATTTAATCATTTAGGTAGAATAGTAGCTTTGTTTTTTATTTTTTATTATTATTATTTTATTTTTTATTTTTTATTTTTTATTTTCCCAAAAGTGCTTCTTCATAGTCAAAGGTTAAGGCCTCTGCCGAAGAAAAACTTCCCAAACTTGTTCTCCAAATTTTTCGAATAAGACCAACATTTTGTTCTTATCAAGATCACGATAATCACCTAATATTTTAAATAGAAATCTAAAAGCTAAAAGCATCTCTTAACTCTTTATTTAATCAGTTGTGGCAAGGAAGCATGTAATATTTCATGGTTAAGTGAGCTGGATGACGGCCAAATCAATGTGGTTAGTGCACATATTTTGTTAACCAAAAACATAGTTAAAATGTTTCAAAAAAATAAACATGTTGATAAAAGTATATGATAATTATGATTAATTGGTCTCTTGTTGTTGGTTGTCACTTGTCAAATTAGAATATTTGCAATTTGCACATAATTTGAAGTATACTAATAAGTTTTAAGTCCCTAAGTTCTCCCATTGGTGTTTCTTCAAGGTATTGTGTGTACATTTTTAATTTTTTTTTCTTTTTTTTCACATGGTTGACAACTATGCAGGTATCTTCCATTAATCACTATGCATTGCAAGTACATGAGGTAGACATATATCGTGATCTAAATGCCAAGTCATGCATGTGTAGAAGGTTTGATCACGACCAACTTCTATGTGTCCATGCAACTGTTGCATGTAGAATTTGCAACCAATGTTCTAAAAAACGGCATAGGTGGTACCTAGGCGCTGGGCGGTGGTGAGCCGAGGCATTTTCTTGCAAATTGGTTGGAAAAATACGATGGGCTCTAGGTGGCCTAGGTGGGTTAGGCGGGGGTTTTTTTTTTTTTTTTTTCCTAATTTTTTTTAATGAAATTAAAAAATAAAATGAAAAATCCTATCTAAGTCTAAGTGGTTTAAAATTGTGAACTTGTTGTACATGTGTCATCCTACAATATTCCTCACTATGGTTATATGGCATATATGCTTAATGTGTTTTTAAATTTTGGACTTGTTGGATACTCTTTTTGCATTTTATCATTTTTTTTTATTATCTTATCCATGTATTTCATATAAGTATAATTTTTTGGTAAGTGTCAATATGCACTTATTTACAAGATATACAAGAAATTTACCTAAATTTGCCTAGACCGCCTAGGCGCCCGCCTAGACCCCGGCCCGCCACCTAGGCACTAGGCGCCAGTCCGCCAGCCGACTAGCGCCTAGCATTTTTTAGAAACTTGTTCGCAACACATTAGTGTACACTATATGCTCCAAATTCTACACAGCTAGTGCAATTGTGGTTGCGTATGCGGAGCCCATTTGGCCGATTGGAAACAAGTGTGAATGGAGTGTGCCAGAAAAGGTGCAGAATAGAGTTGTGTTACCTCTAATCAGACAAGTTGTATCTGGAAGATGCAAGACAAACAGAATCCCAGCAGTCATTGTGGTGGGATAGGCCACAATCACCAAACTTGCAAGAATCCAATTAGACTCCATTTCAGCCCATGATGTGAATGTTTTTCTTTGAGATTTATTACATTATTGGCTTTTATATTATTCAGGATTTATCACATTATTGGCCTTTATATTTTCAATCACCAGTTTAGCAAAAAAACCTCACACAGTTTTAGCTAAAAAGGGTTTTTGCTCCTCTATTTTTAGATTCAAATTTTGCTTTAGGGATTCAGTTCCTGATTAATTTTTATGTTTAGTTAATTGGGTGATCTTCAGTTTTCACATTCTTTGATTACATTTGAATATCTATATATATGTTGATAAAAAAAGAAAAAAAGAGTGTGGGAAACAGAGGGGTTCGAGAGTAGGGGTATTGGGTACTAGATCTCAACTAATTGTTGTTTTTTCATGGTTAAGAGCAATGAGGATTTCTTTTGTCATTAAGGGTATATTAGTACTTTTACATCAAGTTTTGGTTAGAATTATCATAAAACTAAAATGGTGGCTATAATTCTATATGGGGTCTAAAATATGGTTACTTTTCCAAATTTCCCAGCCCACTTCCTCTTTTTCTCCTATAAATACCCGCTTTATCTCCAAAATTCAGGGGGCTTTTGCTACGCGCAAACTTTTAAACACATTCTTTTCCGAATTCTAACTTTGGCATCGAAGATTCTTCAGCCAAAGCCCCCTCCCCCTCCCCTAATTCATCATGGGCGCGTGAGGTTTTTGGCCTTAATCTTAGGTGTTATGATTTTGCAGGCACATTTTCGTCAAAGGAAAAGACGACGAAAATTTGCATCCACACATATTAAAGGTTATTTATCCAATGAAATGAATCTTTAATTTATTTAAGAAATTTTAGTGTTTTGAGCATATTAAAGATTGTAAATTGGGTTTATTTAAATTATGAATAAATCTGAAATTTTGGTCGAGTTGGGAAAACTGATGGAGTTTTGCATACCTTGCAACATGTCCTATTTGATTTTGATATATTTTCCTAACTCCAAAATTTGTGAAAATTTGCCATGTTATATTATATAATGGAATGTTTACAGAGAATTTATCCCTTTTTGGACAAGAAATGGGTTTATGGTAAATTTTTAAATGTGATACTATGTTGCTGGAATTTTGCAGCATAATCTGTTTGTGCTATTATTTTGATATACCTACGCAACACCTAAATTCATGCAATTTTAGTATGATATACATTGATATGTTTATTTTAAATATGTAAATTTTCATGAGAATTGGCTGAAAAAATGTGTTATTGGTGAATTATTTATTCTCAGGTATGTACCACATAATTTTTGCCGTTTCTGCAGCACATTCCATTTCGATTTTTTTTGGTCCACTTTTAAAATCTCAAAAACTATGAATTTTAGGTAAAAATACATTTATATGTCTACTTCATTTTTGGAAAGTTTCATGAACATTGAAGTAAAAATGAATATTTGGTAAATTCTTTAGTCTCAAGTATGTACTGCAGAATTACTGCTGTTTCTGCAGCACATCCCATTTTGAATTTACTTTTTTTTATTTTTTATTTTTTTTATATATACTTGTAAAATCTTAAAAATTATGAAATTTTGGTAAATAACATCCTTGTATGTCTATTGTATTTCTGAAAATTTTCAATCACTTTGGATGAAATGAATATTTACACTATGTTTGGATGAGGAAAATAAACATGGAATTTTGGTAAAAGTCAGAATTTATAAATTGACAGGTACCAATTCTCTTGTTTGGATTCATAAATATAGAAATTTAGAATTTCCTCATGGAAAAAAAACTTAGAATTTGGGACCTCCAAATGCCAAGTTCAAATTCCATGTAAATAGGTGTCATTTCTCAATTTCTATGATTGAGAGTTTAAAAATAACAAATTCCGTATTCAATTCCATTGTTCTTTTAGGTTAACCAAACAAGAAAATTTACAAATTCTAGAAAATAAAATCTCGTCATTTCAATTTCCGTCATTTTTAAATTCCTTGGTACTGCAGATTTTCTGCAGCTTCTGCGGCACATCTGTTTTGGAATTAATTTTGTACTCACTTGTAAAAATTTAAAAATCATGAATTTTTGTGAAATAATAGCCATATATTTCTAGTTCATATCTGAAAATTTTCATGACAATCTAACTAGAATTGAATTTTTAGTGAATTTGCAAGCTAAGGTGGTACATGTTGCTAAATTTTGGGACTTCAAACAATTGGTTGTCTTATGAAACATTGTTTTCACTTATTTGTTTACATCTAAAGGTACTAATTCCTTGACATGTTTATTTGCTCGAATATGTCCTTATCCATGTAAATTCTCAATATTAATGTCTTTTATTAAGTAATACTAATTAAATTTTATTGATGATTTATTGGTTTATTTTGCTCAAACCAATCTTTTGTTTGATCATCAATTCTGATTATGATGATCGTTATCTTTTGAGATAAAATTGGAAAGTGGCATCAGTTTACTAATTTATCATTTTGGTCCCTATCGAATAACTAAATAACCATGTTTCCTTTTTCGAGAACTTTATTGTTCAATGTTAATAACAACATACTCTTGTTTCTGATTTAATCTTTTGAGAATCATTTAATATCTAACAAAACAGATTATTTAATACTGTTCTAAATGATTTTTTTGAAAAATTAGAATTCCAATTTATATGGAAGGTACTTTAGTCCCAAAGGGAATTTTAGGAAATCACTCATCAACTATAAATTAGTATATATTGCAAATCATAAAGTACTTCGAAAATATTTTTATTTGGCCAAAGCTGTTGAAACTATGTACTTTGTGTATTTTACGTTTTGGTTAGCAATGCAGTTATTATCTTTGCATGATTTGTTTTTGCTCAAAGGTGTAACAATCATGCAATTGGCAATTGGCAATTGGTTCAATCCTCCACAGCTCTACTACATCCATGGTGTATTTTGCATAATCAAGAACAAAATAGGTAAACTTGCCAACCTTTTGCCTTAAACTTCTCTAGGTTCTAAATTTGATTAAAATTATTGTTGGAAAATTGTTGTTATTGAGATATCTAAGCTAAGTGTTTATTTTAATCGACTTTTTTTAGAATTAAAACATAAATTTGAGTTTGGATTCTCTTATTGGGTTTCATTATTTTAATTTGTGATCTAATTTTCAATATTTGCATGTGTATGTCTTCTCGAATACTTAAATAAAATAAAATGTGATCATTATTTACGTATTTTTTATTTATGAAACTTGCAATTTTGAAGAGTGTTTGCCCAATTGGAAGAAATAATATATTATGGGCTTCACACTCATCAATTTTGCATCTGTAGATACAACGTAAATTAGCATGTTTGTTTATGTTTTACTTGTTATATCCAACTGACCTTGCAGGACTTTTAGTTGAATCACTATCGTTATTTATCAATATTGAACTGATAAATACAATACGGCCATATTCATATTCAAGAAGGATTAATGGGTACATTCTACTCAAAAGTGTTTTACTTATTAATTCTTGTTTGTTTTCAAGAAATTGAACTTGTGATTTTTATGTTATTGATGGATAATTAATTTTCTCAAAAGTGTTTTCTTATTTAATTAGTCCAGCTATAAATCAATGTATAATGAAGCATGGAATTGGCATGATTGTATATACTTCATCTACTCAAAAGTGTTGAAGTTATATACGTTTGCCCTTGTATTTTATGTTTTGGCTATGCAAACCTAATATAATCAGTTTCTATCCAAAGATGATTATGGAATTATATGTTATTGTTGCAATTAGAAAACATTTAGTTAAAGTTTTCTATTTCTATCAAATGCTTGATGAACAAAGTTTACTAATTGTTTGTGTAGTTTTCAGTCACAAGAACTTCTTGCAGTTATCTAACATAAAGATGAGGTTAGAAAAGTTATTTGATGTGGTTTGAGCTTACAACTTCTACAACTGTAGATCCCAACCAATGCTTTACTAGTGGGAGTATTTAAAAAGGTATTTGTTTCATTGTGATGACGTTTATAAAGTTTTTACTCTTTTGATCAGTGGGAGTAAAAGCTTACCTTTTGTTTTTTTTGAAAAATTGAAGTATTTAACTCTTTTGGTCAGTGGGAATAAAAGGTTTGAAATATTGAAGTGTGAGTAGTTGATACTTTAAGAGCAATTTTGTTTAAACTTTTGTTCATAAATTTTAATGAGAAATCCTATTTTGGTTATTATATCAAATTGTTTAAATTGAAAAAAATTCGTGCAAGGAACTCATGCTAGAGTTCATTTTGTTTAGTGAAACTAATATTTGGTTCATCGGTTTCAAACACCATGGCATAGTCTGCAACTGTATGCTTGGATTGAATGTGCATGTGATTATAGAGCACAACTGCAGAAATATATGCATTTGGATTTCTATAGTTCTACATTCAGTTTGGGTAATAGTTGTCTTTTGAGGGATAACTGTTGTATCTTTGGTTCAGTGATCCCAGTGATTCTTGTTGCAATCAAATTTTTGGTATTGATACTCAAAGTGGGAGAATGTAAGACTCATGTTGAGTAGTCAATTATTATGAATCGAATTACTTGAAAGGCAAATAACTTGATCTTCAAGATATTTGACTTTTAATGTGATTCAATATTGATTAGCAAGAATCATGGAACCAAGATATATTTAATTGACTAATTGAAACCCTAATTAAGTAAGACATATTGTACATGCCTTGGTGGGACAACATTAAGATTAAATACTGATTTGGTGTATTCCTCCAATTACTATAATAGGCCAAATTGGAGGAACATTAATCACTATATTAAGGGTGTCCCTGCTTTCACAAAACACAAGTTCCACTCCAAGCAAACCCTATTATTGCTGGAACACTTCCGCTTGTTGAAAGTAGAAGACTCATTTGTCATCCACAAGAGCCATGTCTTCCGTATTCTAAAGATAAGTAAACTGTAATTGATTTATTGTAATTTTGGTTTATTAAATCCGTGGTCCTAATTTCTTCTTGTTGTTCTTATGATTTCAGAAATATCTTACACTTAATCTTATTTCGTGAAGCTCGTCTAAGCAGTCTACTGTTTTTCGTTCCAGTGTCGAATCCGAATACCATGCTCTTACTCATACTTGTGTGGAGTCCATCCGGTTATCTTATGTACTTCGTGAGCTCATAAAACGGCCCATGGTCCTATTCTACTTTTTTGTGATGATTCAAGCACTACTTATGTGGCTGCTAATCCAATTTTTCGTGCTTGCACTAAGAATATTTACTTGGGTCCAATTCAGTTGGGTACTCACAAGGTTCAATTTATCCCGTCTGTTGGTCAACCTGCAGATGTAATCACCAAAGGTCTTTCCAAGGCTCATTTCTTTCTTCTACGGTCCAAACTTCTCTTCCCGAGGCCGTCAAGTTTGAGGGGGGATGTTAATGAAGGTGAATCCGGTTTCGGATTCTCCTTGCCTTTAGGGATTGATTTTGTATTTATAATTTTTGCATGACAAGAAATATTACTTATACTCCAAGTGTGTAACTTGTATACAAATATTGTAATCTTCACATATCAATAACTCAATAAGTTTTATACATCATCATCATATTGCATGCATGTACATATGTATATTTTATGCAAATTAAGAAATTGAATGATCGATCTTATGATCCTATATCTCTTTTCTAATTGTGGTAAGAGAAACATATCATCAATACGTGATTTCCTTTGCAGTAAACATGCATAGATACATATGTATCTGTTTGGGTTAATATTTGAATATTGGGCTTACCTGAAGGGAGGCCCAAAAAACGCCAAAACAAGATTAAATTGCATGAAGCCCAACTATGAAACTTGGAACAAATTGAAGCCTTATCAGCCAAGGCATAAGCCATGTGCCTATGATTGAAGTGACAAGTGATAGAGACCAGTTCACTACCAACCAAGAAGCACTTTCTAATGACACTGCAAGTAAAAAGTTGATGACTCACTACCCTCCAAAAGCTTTCGGGCAAGAGCATAACTAAAAGCAGTCTGGCCCAATTGCCTATAAAAGGGGAAGCAAGCATCTAAGACAAGGATACTCCACCAATCAGACAAAAAAACATACAAACTCTGCTTTCAAGCCAGATTTACATCCAGAAAGCTGAAATCAACCCAAATTCAGCCATTTTAGCAATAGTTTCCTTAGAAAAGCTATCTTTGGTCTAGTGTAAAAGCTCTGGTACCTTCCCTAGTGTTGTAGTATCGATTCCCTTATGTAAAACTTGTTTACCATCCATCCCTTTTTAGTGTACAACCTCTATAAACACAAAGAGAAGTGGCTGCAAGAGGTTCAACCTTACCCGAGAAGGTGAAATCTTGCCCGAGTCTTTTTGTTTATCCTTTAATTTAGTAGATCTATCGTTTAAATGTACTTTTTAGCATGTATTTAGGTTCTCATTGGTTATTTCCTACTTAAGAGTCTCATTTGCACTCAGATCGGGTTAAATTAATAAACCTGTTTTCATTAAGAATAATTTGGAATCGAGGAAATGGTTTAAAGGGCTTTGGACTCCCTTTATTTGAACTTACATGATCATAAACTAAAAGTCCTTGTTTACAAGGTAAAAAAAAGAACTTAATGCAGACTTAACCCATTTGCGACAATCATTTGATAACAAAGAAGTTTGAGTAACTTGGGGCGCAAGTAATTGACTTAAACCAAATATGTTCTACATCTGTTATACTGAGATAATAGTGGCACACCTAAGCATTTTGTTAGTTTTGATTGCGAGCCATAAGGCTTACACCTAAGGCCCTATAAAGGCAAATTTCAAACTAACTGCGAACTCCTTTTGTAGCACACCAAGTAGCAGGAAGCCGACCAACAAACATGCCAAGTGCCATCAACCTTTGGGGACCTGTGCGAGGGGCCGTCCACCTTTGCCTCAAACATAGTTTTGGAACGCCTGGTGGGATATTTAGACTTGTATGCTAGGAAGAAAAAGAAGAAGAAATGACCGAACTTTCAGGTGGAACATAGAGTATGGGCTACCTCATTGTTTACCAAGATCAAACATGGCAGACTTCTCTGAAGGCTTCCCTTCTTTACGAGGACCAACTATTTTGGAAAACCTAACTTCATTTAAGAAGTCAGGAGAAAAGGTGACTAATGAAGACTTGTAAGCCACCATGGTGCAAGTGTTGAAATGTATGGAGAAGATTTCTTTGGATACCAAAGGAGAAGTGAGCAAACTCTGTTCTCTAACATGGAGTGTACAATGGAGGTTAGATCTGGAGTACTCTACCCCAAAAGATGGTTATGCTAGGAAGATGATGAAAGAGGCAAGTCCTGAGAAAGAACCAGTTATTCCCCTATTTCCTTCGCTTGAGGAAAATAAGGATAGGGGAAAGAAGAAGAAAGAACCTGGAACCAACCAGCCAGAAGTGGAGGAGATCCTGGAAACAGATTTGCCCGACCCTCTATTGTTCCTACTAGATAGTAGGGGCAGATCGGGCAAGACCAGAAGAAGTATAGAATGACCCAACAAGTTGGGGAATCCAGTGGAAAAGCTGTGTCTACAACTGCGGGTAAGCCTCCTCCTTATAGGCTGCCACCACTGGGTAATAAGGAAGGAGAGGTCAGATGGAGACAACCTAAACCAAAGAATGAGGCTTTCTCAGGCAATGAGCGTAGTTTGAAGTGGGGACCTCCTTACACCCCATACAACAATGCAGCTAACCAACAACTTAAAGATGAGTTGGCTAAGCTAAGAAGGATGGTGGTCCAGAATGCCTAACCACAGGCTCGACCATTGTTCAGGATCACTTACCAAAAGCCCTACCCCGAGTATGTTGATGAGCAAAACCCTTTTCCCCTCAACTTTAAGATGCCCGTATTCCCAATTTTCAGTGGGAAGGACTGTAATGTGTCATTGAGAGATCACATTTTTAAAGTTTTCCAACTACTGTGTGGCATTTGAAGACAATCCCAACTACAAGTTAAGGTTGTGTGGAAATTCGTTGTTGGCTTAGCATCTTAGTGGTACTCTCTTTTACCCCCTAATTCCATTGCCAACTAGGGGCAAATGGAGATGGCTTTCCACAAGAAATTTTATATGGTGGAGCCCGAGATGACTTTCAATAATCTAGTTGAGGTGAAGCAATATGACTAGTTGAGGTGAAGCAATATGAACATGAAGCTCCGAAGGCATTGAGATTGCCTTTGAGAAAGAAGTTTTATGATGTGCAATTCAGTGAACTGCAGAAGTTGGTAATTGCGGCCACAAAATATGAAAAGTGGTTGATTGAAGAACAACAAGTGAAACACTCGTCCAAGGTACCTCCTTTCTATAAGAACGAAGCTGTAATTCACCAGTTGGAGTTTGAAGGGCCTGAGACTGGAGAAAGTGACAGAAATGGAGGAGAGGGGATAAAGCTGTGTGCGACCGAGATGACCACTCATTTCAAACCTTTGATGGTGAAAGGTTGATCCAGCTAGTCAAAGACCAAAAAGTAGAGATGAATGATGAAGGTTTTTTGCCTATGAAACCCTCCAAGTACCATAGTTATTCGTTTGACTTAACTAAAGCAACATAGATCTATAAGAAGTTGGTGCGGGCAAGAGTGATTGTGCCTAACAACACCAAAAAGATGCTTAAACCAAAAAAATTGAGAGGAAAGAAGTACTACAAACTTCATTATACTTTTAATCATTCCATCACCAATGGTGTATAGTTTAGGGATTGGATCCAGGATCTAATAGTTAAGGGAAAGTTTTTTCTAGAAAAACCTCAAGAAAATATGATGATTGATACAGATCTCTTCCTAGAATCCCAATCAATATGATCAACCTTAATTGGGTTGAGAAAGGAAAAGCAAAAGCTACATGGGAAGAGAAGAAAAAGAAAATAAGCTCTTAGGCTATATGAAGGTACTAGGAGATTGCCTGACAGACCATAAGCAACAATGGTTAAAGGAGTGGTGTTGTGTAACAAGCACCAATGTGAGTGCGAACTAGAGGTGCCAGCATCAGGAGCAATCATTGATCGAGAATTAATCAAGAGAAGAGAGAAAGAGGAACAAGATACCCATATGAGTGTTATGCGGGCAGCATAGAAAGAAACCTCTAAGAATGTATTCCAAAGGTTGGGTAGAGACTCTGAACCTAAAGGCTTGTCCGAGGTATTCAGAAATCACGAGGTCTCTGAAGAAGCTGAGGATAAGGAAGCCAATATGCCATAGTGGGTAAAAGTGAGACCACCCCAGCCAAGTTATCATAGGTGTTCAAAGAAAGGATGGAGAGAAAAATCTAGAAACTTAATTCCTCCAATTACTACGAAGGATTCAGATCGACTTGGTCGTAAGTGGTACATAGTTGGGAAGGATGGCAAACATGTTATAGAAATAGGAGCATCTATGATTAGGAGGGTCCAAAGGCAGCATAAAGCTCACATGAACTCTTTAAAGATCCTTACCATTTCAGAAGCCTCAGGAAATGTCAAGTTTGAAAGAGCTACGCAAGGAGGACAGCTCCAATGGAGGAGTAAGAAGCAGATAGAAAGGGCTAATTGTAAGATGGAGGGAGAAGGAGATCATACATCGCAGAACATCCATTTAGGAAATTATAGAATCTTGACGAGAGCTCAAGAAAATGTAGTGATGATGCCTACACCAGGTTGGAGGCCAGAACCTCTTTGTTTTGGGACCATCTCCCCTAAGAGAGGGATAACCCCCACCTCTACTGGAAGATATACCTTGTCAAATGCCAGGATAATTACTCAACTTTGACATAGTGGTAATAGATAAGGTGCCTAAGTTAATGTTGCCCGAACATGCATAGGCATGGATGGATGAAGTTGTATGTTAAATTGGAGGAAAGAATGAAGGTTTACCTGGACCCAAAAACTTCCACGTAAACATGACTTATGTTCTATCTGTTGTGTGTTCCGCCGAGCCAGATCAACCTACCATGATGGAGGGAGATTACTTGGCAACAGAACAAATGATGGCACTTGTTAGCATTGAAGAAGATAGAAGAGAAGAGGAAACAACCATGTCAAGTTTGCCCGAATCCACAAAGATATATTCGGACTAAATGGTGTTTAAAAGACCAAGCTTGGCCTTGGCTAACCATCTCAAACCTATATACGTAATTGCTAATCTAGAAGGAGTACCCTTCAAGAAGGTGTTGATTGATAGTGGGGTCGCGGTCAACATTCTTCCATTTAAACAAATGAAGAGGTTGTTTAGAAGTGAGGAAGACCTTATCCCTACTGACCTTATAGTTTCCAGTTTCTCTGGAACCATTACTAGAACCCATATGATATTGCCTTTGGAAGTACAATTGTGACCCAAGCAAATCATGTTAGCTTTCTTTGTGGTAGATAGTAACTCTACTTATGAAGCTTTGCTGGGTAGAGATTGGATCCATCAAAGTCTGTCTGTGCCATCCACTCTACATCAACAAGTTGCTATGTACCACGAATCTAAAGCTGGAAAATCAAGTTTTTAAGAGATATTGGAGGCCGAATCATAACCATTTTTCCCTATATCCAATGTTGCTGAAGCCAGTGTCTACAATCCTAGTATTGGGATATTCCAGTGCCTAGGAGCTGATGAGAACGGCCACCTTACTAAGGTGATGGCCCAAAAGCTTCTAGAATAAAGATTGTCTCTTATTAGGGAAGAAAGGGATAAGCCCCATATATTCTTGGCTGCAAAACACCAATAATGTAAGAACAAATAAGGAAAGACCAAGTAGTTGCAGTTAGGTCCTTCATCAAGAAATTATTGGTGTATGAGAGAGAGAAAGCAAGTAAGAGAAAGCTTGGCCAAGGAAGAACCAGAGTGGGAGAGAGAGGTTTCAAGCAACCAGAACAAAGAAGAAGAATAAAAGTTTTTCGGAAAAGAGATAGAGGCAGCCATACACATGGCCGAGTGTATATATGACTTAGATTAGCCAGATGATGTACCCGAGAGTCTAGAGTTAGTTGAATTTTTATGCACTGAGCCTGATAAGCCAGTACCAGAGGTACAAGACCCTTTAGAAATCATTAATTTGGGGACTGAGAATGATCCAAGGCCTTACAACTTGGTGGTTTGTTGGAAGCTAGTGATCAGGCTAAGATAGTGAGCCTTTTACATGAATTTAAAGATTGTTTTGCTTGGCATTGCACTGAGATGCCAGGTTTAGATTCCACCTTAGTAGAACACATAATGCCTATTAAAGAGGCATATAAACCGGTGAAGCAAGCTCCTACAAAGATGTTAAAGGAGATAGAAGAAAAGGTCAAAGAAGAAATCGAAAGGCTGGTAAAGGATGGATTTATTAGGCCTGCCATGTATGTTGAGTGGTAGGCCAACATTGTATCCATATTAAAAGTTGTAAGTAATGCAGTTCGATGTTGTGTTGACTATAGAAACATTAATGAAGCCACGCCTAAAGATGAATATCCTATGCCAATGGCTGACCTGTCCATAGATATACTTGCAAAACATAAAATTCTATCTTTTATGGATGGGAATGCTAGTTATAATTAGATGGCTAAAGAAGATATACATAAGACAACTTTTAGGTGCGCATGATATGTAAGAGCATATAAATATGTAATCATGCCATTTAGTCATAAAAATGCTGGTGCAACTTATCAAAGAGCAATGAATGCCATTTTTCATGATTTGATTGGTCATAGCATGAAGGGGTACATTGAACATTGTAGTGAAGAGCAACACTTAGAAGACCTCAGACAAACCTTGGCAAGAATGAGGATCCACAAGTTAAAATGAATGCTAAGAAATGTGTTTTGGGGGTAAGATTGGGCAACTTTTTAGGATTCCTTGTTCATCAAAGAGGGGTTGAGGTAGACAAAAATAAAGCTTGGGCAATAATGGAGTTACCATCACCTACCAACAAAGTGCAGTTGTAAAGGCTATTATGAAAGATCAATTTCTTAAGGAGATTCATTGCTAACTTGGCAGGTAAGATTCAACCATCGACTCCTCTGTTAAGGTTAAAAGACTAAGAAGAATTCAAGTAGGGCCCACTACACCAGGAGCCTTTGACAAAATAAAGGCTTACTTGACCTCTCCACCAGTGCTCATGCCACCTCAAAGAGGAAAACCTTTAAATCTTTATATTTCTGCTTCTGAAAAGTCAATAGGAAGCTTGTTGGCCCAAAATAATGAAGGTGGGAAGGAGCAAGCAATATACTACCTCAGTAGAATCCTTATTGAGGTAGAAACAAGATATACCTTAGTGGAGAAGCTATGTTTAACTCTATACTTCACTACCTGCAAGTTAAGGAAGTACATGTTGCCCTACCACATACATTATTGCTAAGACCGATGTGATCAAGTATATGCTATCAAAACCAATGCTAACTAGAAGAATTGGAAAATAGATTCTAGCACTATCAGAATTCAGTTTTCAATATGTGCTTAAAAGAGCAATAAAGGGGCAAACAATTCCATACTTCTTGGCCAAGCACCAAGAATCATAAGATGAACTTGTCAATATCACAGGAACTCTAGAAGTCGCCAGTCTCTGGATCTTACCAAGAAAAGCCCTTTCGGGCAAAGAAGAGTGGATTCAGCAAGAGGTAAAAAGGATAACCAGCCTCTTGATCACTCATTAGAGGTTGTATTTTGATTGATCTTGTACTCAACATGCTGCTAGGGTCAAGATTGTCATTATTGATCCCAATGGTGTTCAACACTGTTATTCATTTCTCCTAGATTATCAAGACACTACCAATAATCAGGTAGAGTACGAGGCACTGATAATTGGCTTGGAAATCCTGATAGAGTTGGGGGCAACTGAAGTTGAGGTCTTTGGTGATTTAGAGTTGGTGATCAATCAGTTGAATGGAGAGTACAAGTGCAAACACATCAACATGGTAGGATATTACTTGGCAACAACACAACTATTGAGTTATTGGGGCACTGAAATATCAGTCAGTCATATTCCTAGATAATCAAATTTGATTGCCAATGAGATGGCACATATGGCTTTTGGAGCATAGATCCAAGAAAGAAGGTTCGAAATAGATGTGGAAATACAAAGGAAAAAATTTGCCTTCTATTTTTGAAAGATGGTTCAACCCGGATGTGATGACTAAAGAACCAGAGATAGAAGACTGGAGAACACCCATTACTGAGTACTTAAAAAATTATTCTTTCCCCACAAGTAAGAAGAATAGACAACAAGCAACTAAGTATGTCATGTGGGAGGGAAATCTGCTAAGAAAGACTCCATATGGACTTTTGTTGAAGTGCTTAGGCCAAGAAGAATCAATGAGAGTGATGGCCGAAGTACATGAAGGAATCTGTGAAGCACGCCAAGTTGAACTAAGATGAGGTGGTTGCTCAGAAGATATGGATATTTCTAGCCCGAGATGGAAAAAGATTGCTAGGCTTATGCTCGAGGGTGTGAAGAATGCCAAAGACATGGACCCCTTCAACACGTGCCTTCAATGCCTTTGAATCCTATGGTAAAGCCTTGGCTTTTCAAGGGGTGAGCAGTGGACTTCATTGTGCAAATTTACCTAGCGTCTAGTAAGAGGCACACTTTCATAATTGTGGCAACATATTACTTTACAAAGTGGGTAGAAGCTTCAGCTGTGAAGACTATCGCTTGAGCAACTATTAAGAGGTTCATTGAAACCAAGGTTTTACATAGATATGGGGTGTCTAAGATAATTGTTACAGATCGCAGGCCATCGTTTATCTCTAAAGAAGTAGAGGAATTTGCAAACAAGTTCAAGATAAAGATGATTCAGTCTATGAAGGAAATATTTATGAAAACTAGTTCATTTGAGCAACATCTATGCATGCAATTAACAATTAAAAGGCGGAATCATGCTTGTATGCACTCAAAAAACAAAACTTTACCCATGAAATTCAAGGCCTAGTGAGTGTGGTGAACCAAGACTCAACTCAAGAACAAAGTGATTTAAGAAATATTATACCTTTGTTGATTCCTTTTTGCATAAGCAAAGGCTAATCACCCAAGAGATAGGGCCTTCATTCCTTACTTCTTAGCTCCATGGATTTCTTGGATGAGGATGGTAGAATGGATTCTCCAAGTTCCCAAAATTGAGAACCTTTAAGTCTGCACACCAAGGAGGGACTTGAAGAAGATATGAGTGACCTTGGAGGAGGGAATATTGCTAGCTAATCTCCTCCAAGGGGCCAGCCTCCTAGAGAGAAAGGGAGAGACATGTTCTTTCCAATTTCCTCAAAAAGAACCTTAAATGAATTTTGGCTATAAAGTTCTTTATATAGTCCCTTCACTTAAGTGACAAAAGAACCAAAACCCTTCATTCTCTAATGTGGTCAACCTTAAGGGTTTATTCGGCTTTCAAGCCCTTTTTATATTCAAGTTGTCATACAACTTGAGTTAATGGGCTTGACATTCAAATCCCATTGGGCCTTGCGGCCCAAAACTAACCCGAGGTCTATAATGAACTTATTCGTTTGATTAATTAACATATTAATTAATCCTAGGCATAAATAATTAAACCATTTAATTATCCTTACTCATATCCGTTGTTTCTTCAATCTCTACCTTCCACGGTGTACGATCCATTAGGTTCCTTTTAGCGATGTAGTGGGCGATTAGAACTCTTCAAATTGATTGTGAATTGAAACATACTTTCAATTATCCCTTTAGTGATTATACACCTTTAGGGCTTCCACAAACCATGAGTGACACCTAGCAGTATGTCATGGCTACCCAAGCTAATCAGAAGAGGTGGAGAACCTATTCAGTTTAGGATTCTTTCTTTAATACAATACTCTTGACCACATTGTTTGGTTTGATAGTTTATGCATGTTTACTATCCAATTGATTCTTTTAACTTATATGATTACCTTGAATGTGATTTGGAACGACTTCCTAAATCTCATTTATACTTTGGCCAGAGATTCTTAATCATATCATAGAGTATGCTCCCTCAAATAGTTTCAAGGCCAAAGATCCCTTGTTGCACATTCACTTGCCTCTGTGGCTAAATGGCTTAGCCCCAACTATGTCATGGACACCTTTTGACGAAGTGACTTTGACATAGTCAAAGATCAAGGACTTCACCACAAGATAACTATGATGCCTTAAGTCAAAAGACTACTTTGCATTATCTTAACCATGAGTTCTCATGTGACATAAGTATGAGAACTCCTCGTTGATCATGTTTAGTGGACTCATTCCCTATTGAGCACCTACATGCTTGTCTTGGAGTCCGTCACACCAATGACTCGAGACTAGTTACTCTCCCTAAGAGAAGACATAGCACATACTGATCTTAACAGACTATCAATGCCCAATTGGCAATCCTATGATCAGGAACGTTTAAGATATGTATAAGAAAGAGAATGGTCTCTTGAATCTAACTTCTTTAGATCACATTCTCCTAATTACATATTCCTTAGACTTATCGTTTAAGCATATAACATTTATATGAGACGGCTTAAAACAATAATCTTTGCCCTTTATATTAAACTTGACTAGTTTAACATGTGAAATGTCTGTACAGTATCATCATATGATTGGTTTTAGGGCACATTTCCAACAGTCTAGTCTTTACTACCCCCAATAAAATGGTCAAGCAGAGGCCAGTAACAAGATCTTGGTAAATATTATTAAGAGGATGGTGGCAGATAGTCCAGAGAAATGGCATGAGAAGTTGGGAGACACTCTTTGGTCTACAGAACCTCCAAAAAGGCAGGAACTGGAACTACTCCTTATGGCTTAACCTTCAGGCAAGATGTTGTGCTTCCTATGGAAATCAATGTGAGTTCAGTCAGACTTCAAAACCAATTTGGTCTACACAATGAGGAATACATTCAAGCTATGTGTCGAGGGGTTGAAGATTTGGTCGTAGCCTGAATTGAAACCTTGAATAAGATTCAAGAAGGGAAGAGAGTTGTTACTCGAGCTTATAATAAGAAAGTAAAGTTGAAAACCTTCAAGGAAGGGGTAGTGTGGAAGGTAATTCTGCCTATAGGAGCTCAAGTTAGATGTTTCGGGAAGTGGAGCCCTACTTGGGAAGGTCATTTCATTGTCAACCAAATGTTGGATAGATGAAGATATTACTTGGCAAATTTGGAGGGAAACTTGCAAAGGCATCTAGTCAATGCTAAATTTTTTAAGAGATATCACCCAACTTTGTGGGATGTCAAGGATTGTTATATCGAGGAGAACTAAGTATTTTGAGGAAAGTTGAAGTTTGTTTGTGCAGTAAAGCTTCAAAGAACTAAAAAGGGCAAGTTGATATAAGAAGGAAGTCATTTCATTTCAACAAAAGAAGGAAGTTACAAAAACTTTAGCTCAACAGTTTTACATCTTTTGCCAAGGCAGATATTTTAGAGTAATATGTTTGCATAATAGTAAAAATCCTGCCAGGTTCTTCTAAATACATGCTGCTGTTGGCTATTTGGGCTTCAGAGTTTTCAACTTCCTGGTTCACATTCTTCATTTCTTCTATTTTCTTGTAAAGTTTATTTGCCAAGGTCATCTTCTCAGCCTTCAAAGTGGAAAGCTGCTCTTCCAACTTTTGAATCTCGGACATTACCACCACGATCCTATCTTCCATGGCTGATCCCTCCTCTACCAATTGTTGAAGTGTGGCCAAAGTCCAAGTGTGTTTTTCTCTATAACACTTCAATATGTTGGATGCCTGCTCCGCTCGTTGATGTTGATCCCTCAGAGCTCGTAGATTCTTAAAGAAATTACGAAAAGACTTGTACTGAGCCTTTGACATTAACTAAGCCTTGTAGAGCTCAGTCAAAGCCTTCTCCGCATCATAGAGAGCCTTAAGGCTGAAGGAAGTTGTGAAATCTCTCCTCATCCATTCCCTGAAGACTTGACGCGTATCTTGAAGAAGTTGGGGCTTGAAAGGGCACCTTGGAGACCTCAGTTTAGTACTGATTTGCCTGAACTCCCTGATAAGTTTAGGCAAATATGCCGTTACGGGAATGGATGCAAGAGGTGTGGGTATCACTCCAACACCTTTGGTGGTAGCAGCAGAGGCAGCTACGGTTGAAGGAGGAGGAAAGGATCCAGAAGTAGGAATGGAAGCGGCAGTAGTAGTCATTTTTTTTCTTTGGCCAAGGAATAGGGATCCCCGTAACCCCAAGAGCCAAGGGAGGCCTTGAAAGAGCTACTTTGCACACCAAAGGTAGAGGAGATTGGCTCGAGCCCTTGCTAGAACCTTATTGCAAACGAAGGAAAATAAATCAAGAGGATAAGCTACAAATGAAATTAAAAGGAGGAAAAAGAAAGAAGTATTCAGCTTGGAACCTGGGAAAGTGATGGGGGTGGTGTGGTTGGCTTTGACGGCTGAGGAAAGTCAACCTTGCTTGCAGAAGGGGGAAGAAAGTCACCCTAGCCTTCACTAGAAACCTGAAACACCAAGAGAAAAGACAAGTGTTAACAAGCTAACTTGTACAAAGAAGAGAATAGAAGTAAAAATATTTATATACCTGAGATGAGGCTTAAGATTGTGGGATAGGTACTTCTGGTACCACAGCTACCTTGGAAGGAAGAGGCGGGTTGGCCTGAGAAGCAGCTTGAGAAGCCCGCGGGCTAGTTACTTCTAAGACCACGGGGATCTCAGGAACTATTGGCTCCCCAAATGTAGTAGGCGGTTGCTTGACATCCTCAGGTGCTGGAGAAAACTGAAAAGGGCAAAGGCAGGATATAAGTATAAAAGAAGAAAGAACTTTAAACATATGAAGGTTCGAGCAAAGAATAGTCACTGAGTTGTTGTTTGATAAGCTCATATTTATTTATATTTTACATCAAATTCACTTGTCTTTTCTTAGTTAGTTCCTTATATTTTTGAGCTATTTACTTTGTTTTTGTGTTTTGTGGGATTTGTCAAGCAAAGAAAACAAAAATAGCACAAGTGGGATTTTAAGTAACAAATTCTTCAAAACTGCCAGTGCAGATCAGCTGACTTTGGAAGCAAGTTCCGAACAGCTCAGAACGAATTAGATAATAACCCTTCTATGCTTGGAAAACACGGATGTCTATTTTCTGGAGCATTTCATGGATTGCTAATATCATTTTTCTAGAAGAACTTATGGCCGTTCTAACACTGAAAGGTTCCCAAGAGGCTGAGCAGTTTGTAACTGACAAGACTGCAATGAATGCAATAAACCCAATAAATCTAGTAGCTAAAACTGATGCAGCCCAGAACAAGCCAGCTGACACCTATTCAAATATCAAAGGAAATGGAATTAAAATAAGGATTAAGAGGGAGTAATTGGCATAAAGGCTACCTAAAGAGTTACAATTGTTTTACCATTTCCTCTCACTTATTGTCATCACTAAATGGCTATTAAAGGGTGAGTTAAGGAGAAGAAAATGGGGTAGCAAGTTAAAAAGGGAAAAAGGTTGTAGGTTGCAGCGGAAAGGTAGAAGGAATAAGAGAGAAAATATATAAAAAAAAAATGGAAAGGTGCAGCTGACGAAAATGGGAGGGAAGAAAGCAAGGCAGTAGCGTTGGGGAAGGAAGGAAAGGAAGGAGGAAATCTTGGCATTCTCTTCTTTCGGTTTTATCTTCTCAAACTTATGTCTTTCTTTTGGTTTTATTCAAGGATTGTGTGTAACCAATTTTCAGAAGTTAGGGGCTGTTTTGAAGCCCTGAATATGATTACAAGTTTGTTATGACATTTCGTTTGAATTACTTTTATGAATGGATGAAAATTGGTTCACTACTTGTCTCATTGATGAATTCTTTATGTGTTTTTTACGGATGCATACTTAGTAAGCATATCTAGGATTCTAATGGTATGAATATGTGTGTGCCTGCCCTTGTCAAATGAGGACCTACATATGTTTTAGAGTAGTACTTGTTAATTGCGATTAACATGTAAACCAATTTCTAGGATAAGACAACGCCAGTACTTACGATGCCTTGTGATGACTCAAACTCTTTTCGTTCTTATTGATTTCTATTTGTTATCTATGAACACACCATTCTAGATTGCATGCTAGTGACTAAGTTAAGTTGAAAACGCCATTCTCTTAACATACTACATAAGAAAGAGTAATAGGTTGAGTTCTAACATTAAGCCAACTTGAGCATCTTCATCCAAAAATAAAAGGAATTTGAATGAAACATAACATGTTTGCATGATTATTTGGTGGTGGATAGCTATTCCCCTAACTCATTTTTCTTAATTTGTGAACTACTTAAAATCTGTTTCTGTACTGTTTTTGTTTGATTTAATTTAAATAGCAAATCAACTCCAAAAATACCAAAAATTTATGTGAGTGTAGCTCTGTGTGTCTAGTGTCTGCATATAAAATTTCGTAGACTTTAGATGTAAGTCAGTCTAATAATTATTTTTAGGTGACTGGTCAGTAGGGACAGCAACCCAGTTTTTGTGACATTTTAAATAGTTGGATAAAACAATCTTCTGCGGGAAAGACCCTTATTTTTATATGATACAATTGACAAATCTTAGTGTTAATAAGGAAAATCAATAGGACATTTATGTGCTACTTTGTGGTGTGCTTTAAATCGTATCAAATTGTTGGCGCCGTGTCGCCAGGGATTGTTATTTCTAATTACTTATTTCTCTATTGTTTTCTTTTCTTGTCTAATTAATGTTTTTGGTTTTGTTTTTATTTTAGATACTCTTCTTAGTATATGCATACTCGAAGGTCCAAGAGCATTGATCTAGCTTCCTACGATCCTGAACTTGAACGAACACTTCGAAAGCTTCAGAGAAAAATCAAGCAGAAGCATGCATCGGTGCCTTTACCACCATCTTCTCCACCACATTTGAGTTCGGAAGAGGAGGAAGAACCACAAGAAGGCATGGCTGATAACCGTACTTTAAGGGAGTTGGCAACACCAAATATAGATCAACAACCATTGTGCATCACATATCCAAATGCAGAAGGAGGATTTGAGCTTAAGTCCGACATGATTCACTACTTGCATAAGTTCTATGGCTTCTCAACAGAGGATGCCAACAAGCATCTCATGGAGTTTCACGTGGTATGCTCGGGAATGAGACCATCAAATGTGGATGACGAACAAGTCAAGTTGAGGGCATTCCTATTTACATTAGAAGCTAAGGCAAATGAGTGTCTTTACAATTTACCTCCGGGATCAATGAACTCATGGAATCAGGTGAAGCAAGCATTCTTGGAGCTATATTTTCTGGCCACAAAAGTTGCAAGCATAAGGAAAGACATATGGGCAATCCAACAACATGGAGAACCCTTTGGAGATTACTATGAGCGATTCACACATTTGGTTGCATCTTGTCCTAATCATTAGATTTCAGAGCATATTTTAATGCAGTATTTTTATGAAGGATTGTGTGGTACTGATTGTGTAATGCTTAATGCAGGAAGTGGAGGAGCATTCATGGACAAAACACCAACTAATGCTAAGGCATTGCTAAAGAACATTCCTGGCAACACACTTTAATTTGGAGGGAGAGATCAGCTACCTCTTAAGAAAGTTAATAAGGTAAGTGTTAATTCTAGTATTGAAATACAATTAGCTAACTTGACTAACCTTGTGCAATAGGTTATGGTGGCTCCAAAACAAGTGTACGATGAATGTTCAATGATGGGACATGCCACGGACATGTGCCCTTCATTGATGGATCAAGGTGGTCTTGAGCAAGCTAATGCGTTAAGAGGGTTTCAGGGGCAACAAAGACAAAGGTATGATCGATACTAAAACAACTATAACGCAGGGTGGCACGATTATCCACACTTAAAGTGGAACAATTAAGACAACGGACAACAATCTGTTCCAAACAACTATAACCGTCTACCTGGCTTCTTTCAAGCAAGACTGCAGGTACCATTTTAGCCACAACAACAAGCTCCAAGTAAGTCTCTTGAGGATTTAATTACTTCTTTAGCTAACTCTACTCCATCTCATCAACAGAAAACAAACAAAGCAATTGAATTAAAACCCTATGATTGTAGTATATGAAAGTAGGGATCGTTTTAGGCCGTGGATTAAAGGATGCTAATCTACTCAATTTAAACTCTAAATCACTAAACTAGACTTAATAATAGAAAACTAGACTTAGAAACACTCAACTAGACACTAAAAACTCAAAACACACTAAACAGACTCTAAACAACACAATATTAGCAAATAGACTCAAAACAGACTTTAAGGAGTTATTTGGACGAATTTTAGACTAGTAAGACTCAAAACACTAAATTGGACAGATTCAAACACGTTTCTAACTAATCTAACACACTTAATTAAAGGGGGGGGGGATTGCTTTGGACGAAATTAATGTAAAAACAAGCAGATTGTAAACTTAAACTAAGTTGTACGAAATTGGGGTGAATGGATGGGTGATAAGCTAGCTAAAGTGTTCTTCTCCTCACATGACACACTTGCATACAAATTGATTTCCAGTTGCTTTTCCAATAAACCATGAACCTCAACGCCCCAGATTAACAGTGATCAGCACTAATTAACCCTCAGAGTTTTCGTAAGTTATTGAATTGGATGGGATACGCATCAGCAACCAAATTATTCTTCAATAGTTCCCTATATGAACAGCATAATAGAGATACAATCAAAGATCATTAAGCTTTGTGAAAATCATAAGCATTGATAGCATGATACTCATGCCAGGAATTTACTTAACACGATCGTGACTAGCAACCTCCACTACTTATAAATATAAGTTCATAACGATTAGGTAAAATTCCCTTATATTTTAGCATTAAATTCATGCATGCAAACTAAGTAGGCCTTCTTAATCAACATACAAGAATAAGTTATCAATCAAGCAGTTAAGCAAATTGCATTCACAATTTATGAAATCACAACGGGAAGTAATCAATTCATATTGCAAATATGTTCATGGTTTCAAAGACTCCTCTAGCTAAAACGAGTTTAGCTCCTCATGTTCGCAATTAAACAAAGACAATTAAATTTAAACATTGAAAACAAAGATAAAATACACCTAGAAACGCTCCAACAATCCAACGTCTTAAATGGCGAGCACGACTCTAGGTGGCTCCTCCTTCCTTCCTTGCTGCGGCACAATGAGGATTTTTTGAATTTAGGCTCCTGAGGTGTGGTGAATGGTGTGGTGTGAAATTATGGTAGAGGGTGGTGCTTCAATTATGCGACATAGACATATATTTATAGGCTTTAGGTGTGGTGCAAAAGTAGCTTAGGAAAAGGATTTTAACAATTCAAATCCATAAGGAAAAGGTCAGCTATATGGCAGAAACCAAAGAGGAAAAGGAGAGAGAGATGCGGCAGATTCCTAAGGGGAAAGGGTTACTTGTTTGCTTGATATTAGGACTCATTAAATCAGATGGGAAGTGGTTTAATGTGATAAGGAATCCCCCTTGCAGCTGGAGATATGGTAATATAGGATTAAGATAAGATAAGATAAGGTAAGGTAAGATAGGATTAGGATAAGATAAGATAAGATAAGGTTGGATAAGGTTTGGATAAGATAAGGTAATTTGGATAATGTTCATTCTTTGTAGCTGATTCCTTATCTTCAATGCTTCCAAATTTGTTTCTCCAGATATTAAGCACATTCCTAGCCTCTCTTGATCTTCAAATTCGTCCATCCACTTTGCTCCATACTTATGATATCCATTCCAAGCCCAAAATTTCTCTAAAATGCTCCAAAATGCCCTTTTTTGCCAACTTTGCCATTTGGATCTACATACATACGAAAATAGCTTAAATCACTATAATAAATAGAAATTAACTATGTAAATGCAAGAAAATAAGCTAACTAAGTCACATAAATATGCTCCTATCAACAATCAAGACAACGGACAACAATCTGTTCCTAACAACTATAACCGTCTACCTGGCTTCTTTCAAGCAAGACTGCAGGTACCATTTCAGCCACAACAACAAGCTCCAAGTAAGTCTCTTGAGGATTTAATTACTTCTTTAGCTAACTCTACTCAATCTTATCAACAGAAAACAAACAAAGCAATTGAAAACCTTGAGCACTAAATGAGTCAATTAGCAAGTTTGATGGGGCATCAACACCAACCAAGAAGGTTGCCTAACCAAACCGTGGTGAACCTAAATCCGAAGCAGATGAATGTTGTGACTTTAAGAAGTGGAAAAGAAGTTTTTGAGCAGCTGAGGATGCAAAAGAGCATTAGAAAAGATACAAATGAGCAAGGAAAGCTACAAATAAAAAATCTTGAGCAAGATGAGGCTTCAACAAAAATTGAAAAGTCTCTTAAAGCTACAAAATTGAACAAAAAAGATTCTGATATGGTAAGTAAAGAAGTTCAAAATTCATTTAACTTATACGTCCCTATTCCTTTTCCTCGTAGGTTTATGAAGTCTAAGAAAGAGTAAACTAATAAGGAAATCTTGGATACTTTCTGGAAAGTCCAAGTGAACTTACCTTTTTAGATGCCATAAAACAAGTGCCTAAGTATGCAAAGTTCCTTAAAGGGCTTTGTACGAACAAGAGGAGATTCAATGATCAAGAAACTGTGGCATTAAGCGAGGAAGTATCAGTTGTTTTGCAGAGAAAGCTACCACCGAAGTTGAAGGATGCCGGTAACTTTACCATTCTATGTGTAATTGGAGGGAAAAAGTTTGGGAGAACATTGTGTGATTTGGGGGCATCTATTTATCTGATGCCATATTTAGTGTATGAGTCATTAAACCTTGGAGACTTGAAGGAAACAAAGGTAGTAATCCAGTTAGCAGATCGTTCAAATAGATATCCCAAAGGCCTCTTTCACCAATTCGTGGTAAGTCTTCTTCCTATGTTATTTCTCTTCCTACTTCTAATGGAAAAATTCTTCCTTTTGTGATTCAGGCACCCAAATTGGAGCTTAAACCGATTCCTGAACATTTGAAGTATGCATTTTTGGGAGAGGATGAAACATTACTGGTCATCATATCATCACAACTCATAGCAGAAGATGAAGAGAAACTGATCCAGGTACTGAAGGATCACAAAATTGCCATAGCTTGGAGTATTGGAGATATCAAAGGTATAGATCTAGCTACATGTATGCATAGGATTCTGTTGGAGGAAGGTGCAAAACCAACAAGGGAAGCTTAACGCCGTTTGAACCCACTCATGATGGAGGTCGTCAAGAAAGAAGTTATCAAACTTCTTGATGTTGGCATCATATATCCTATCTTAGATAGTAAGTGGGTGAGCCCTGTTCAAGTAGTTCCGAAGCGACCCGGAGTCACAGTTGTTAAGAATGAAGCTAGTGAGCTAGTGACTACACGTGTGCAAAATAGTTGGAGAGTCTATACAGACTATCGGAATATAAATAGCACCACACACAAGGATCACTTTCTAGTCCTATTCATTGATCAAATGTTAGAAAGGTTAGCTGGTCATTCTCATTATTGCTTTCTTGATGGCTATTCTGGATATAATCAGATTGCAGTTGCTTCGTAAAATCAAGAAAAGACAACTTTCACATGTCCATTTGGCACATTTGCATATCGGAGGATGCTGTTTAGACTTTGCAATGCCCCCACCACATTTCAAAGGTGTATGGTAAATATCTTTTCTGATATGATTGATAAAATAATTGAAGTGTTCATGGATGATTTTTCAGTTTCTGGTGATTCTTTTGATACATGTCTACCTAATCTGTCCCTAGTTTTAAAACGTTGCCAAGAAACTAATCTAGTCTTAAATTGGGAAAAATGTCATTTCATGGTTTCACATGGATTAGTTCTAGGGCATATCATATCTGAAAATGGAATTGAAGTTGATAAATCGAAAGTAGAACTTGTTAGTTCTTTACCTTTCCCTAGTACTGTCAGGAGGTTCGTTCTTTTCTTGAACATGTAGGTTTCTACTGTAGGTTTATGAAGGACTTCTCAATGATTTCTAGACCCTTATGCCGTCTGCTTCAAAAGGATATAACATTTGATATGAATGAAGAGTGTGGTAGCATTCAAGAAGCTTAAGGAGTTGTTATACACGGCTCCTGTGATCATGCCACCAAATTAGAGTTTACCTTTTGAGTTGATGTGCGATGCTTTAGACCATGCCGTTGGTACAGTTCTAGGGCAGTGTGTCAACAAAGTGCCACATGTCATTTATTATGCATCTTGAACACTCAATGATGCACATTTAAATTATTCAACAACAGAGAAGGAGCTTTTAGCTGTTGTATTTGCTTTAGAAAATTTAGATCTTATTTGATTGGAACTAAAGTTATTGTGTTTTCTGACCATGCAGCTTTGAAGTATCTACTCACAAAAAAAGATGCAAAACCGTGACTCATTTGATGGATACTTCTGCTTTAAGAGTTTGACTTGGAGATCAAGGATAAGAAATGAAGTGAGAATGTTGTAGCAGATCATTTTAGCAGACTTGTGCATTCAAAAATAGAGGAAGATCTCATCCCTTTATGTGAGAGTTTTCTAGATGAGCAATTGTTTTCATTAAAGGCTATTGACCCTTCATATGAATATATTATCAATTACAAGGTCACCAAAAAGATTCTGGATGATTTTACATGTGCTCAGAAAGATAAGCTTGTCAAAACCGCCAAATATTATGAGTGGGATGATCCTTATTTGCGGAAATATTTCCCTGATCAATTAATTAAAAGGTGTGTCCCCGAATCTGAGTTTAAATGTATTCTAACTTTTTGTCATTCTTATGCATGTGGCGGCCATTTTGGAGCAAAGAGGACAACTCTTAAGGTGTTAGAGAGTGGTTTTTATTGGCCTAGTTTGTTTAAGGATGTGTACGAGTTTTGTGCAACATGTGATTGTTGTCAACGAAGAGGTAACTTGGGCCAAAGAAATCAAATGCCACAAACCCCTATTTTGATTGTTGAGATCTTTAATGTGTGGGGCATTGATTTCATGGGACCTTTTCCATCTTCTAATGGTTTTCTTTACATTTTATTGGTTGTGGATTATGTTTCTAAATAGGTGGAAGCGAAAGCCACCAGAACTAATGATGTTTCAGATTTTATTAAGACTAACATCTTTGCAAGATTTGACACACCTAGAGCAATCATCAGTGATGGAGGGAGTCACTTTTGCAATAGAACATTTGAAGCGTTGCTTAGGAAGTACAATGTCACACATAAGGTGTCTACACCTTATCATTTGCAAACTAGTGGTCAAGCAGAAGTATCAAACCGTAAGGTGAAGCAAATTTTGGAGAAAACTGTGACTTCTAGTAGGAAGGATTGGAGCATGCGCTTGAACGATGCGTCGTGGGCTTATAGGACGGCCTATAAAACTCTTATTGGAATGTCCCCATTTTGGTTAGTTTATGGGAAACTATGCTGCCTTCTAGTAGAGTTAGAACACAAAGCTTATTGGGCGATCAAAGCCTACAACATAGACATGAGTGTTGCTGGACAGCAGAGGAAGCTTCAATTGAATGAGATGGACAAAATCCAGAATGATGCACACGAGTCTAGTCGAATATCCAAGGAGAAATCAAAGGCATTTCATGACAAGATGATATCAAGGAAGAGCTTTGTCATTGGACAGAAAGTTCTTCTATTTAATTCTCGCCTTCACTTATTTCCATGTACGCTTCATTCTTGATGGGTTGGTCCATTTGTTATAACTAATATTTTTCCTCATGGTGTAATGGAAATCCAAAGTGTAAAGATCGGAAACGTGTTCAAAGTAAATGGACATAGACTCAGGCCATATTACGAGTCTTTTGAGGAGCATAATGTGGAGGTTGTACCCCTCCAAGAACCATTTCCCCTTGGATGATTACTCTTGGTAGCATCTGGCTGGGAACTTAAATGAGCAAGCTCTTATTGGGAGGCAACCCAATATTTCTATTCATTGTCTTTTTCTGTCATTTTCAATTTTCCGTTTGCTTTTTCTGAATTTTCTTGCATGCTAAACTGAATTATTTATTTTCTTTGTAGGAACATTTGGTTATGTCCACCCTTGGAGTTGATTGCAGAATTGAAGTTTGGGGGCCATCACTTGATTTTACTGCAAATTGGGGAAGTTCTCAGTCCACATGCTTTATTTTTTTTTATTTTTTTTTTATTTTTATTTTATGCATTATTGTGTTTTCTGACATTGGGGACAATGTCCAGTTTAGGTTTGGGGGTAAGGATTGAAAAAATGACCAAATTGAAATTTTTTGTCCCTTCGACTAAAAGCTGGTTTGATTTGTGTCCGTGTTGTTTCTTTTTGTTTTCTTAATTAGTTTTGTTAACTCTAAAAAAAAACCAAAAACGTTTATAAAAAAAATCAGAAAGATTTGAAAATCTAAAAATATTGTCTAGTTTTATTTATTGTTTTGAATTAGATTTTTGTTAGTTTCCCGACCCAATTGTATAATTGGAGTGAATTTGAACCACGGTGATCAAGAACTTAGTAAGCATGTGTTGTGTGAAATTCTTGATTTTCTTGTTAGTTTTGAACATGTTTAATGATCTTTGAAAAACCAAATGCACATAGCCTTGTTGATGTGAAACTAAAGCATGACTTCAAACTTCATATGTAAATGTAGTGACCATATACATCCTATGTGAGTTTTTGAGCCTATTGAAAGTGTGCATTTTTCATACACTCATATTCTTTCATGTGTGGTGAACTTATTTGACTTACATCTCTAGAACTTGCGTAACGATCTTTCAAAATGTTTGTCGTTGATTGCATGAACTTGAAAAGGATAGAGGCATTAGGTTTATCACCATGGCCCAAATAAGCATGTTTCCTAAAGAAAAATGATATCATTAGATTGCCAATTTGAGCCGCATATGTTGAGCCTTTTATTTCTTATCACCAGATATGTCTACCCTTATACCTTAAACATTTTTCCTTAGCCTTTCTAAGCTAGCTAGTGAGCAATGTGAGATTGTCTTATGAGAAATGTTTGTGAAGTACTTTGGCAAAAGATTAAGTGTGGAGGTATTTCAGTTTGTATTTAGTTATGTGCAAAATTGTTAAAATAAAAAATAAAAAAATAAAAAAATAAAAAGAAAAAAAGAAAGAAAAAGAAAAAGAAAAATTGTATACAAAGCAAATAAAAAGTTTTTTTAAGTTTCAATTTAGGGGTGTGGTTGGAGGTATTAGTAGAGTGGTTAGAGAGCTTGAGTTCTTATAAATCTCAACAAGAGAAATGCTTGCAATGTAGATTAAAACTTGTGTTTACCTATCCCTTCATTTCTATAACCCTCTCCCTAAGCCTCATTAAATCCAATAAAAGTCCTCTTGATTTATGTTTTACAATTATGATCGTGGAGATGAGATCTTTATGCAAGCTTATGGTAGATCTTTCACATTTGATTCTTTGAGGAAAACACGTTAAACTAAACATATGTGTGATTGAGTGTATGTCCCGAGAGAAGGTCACTAGTTTGCATGTGGTGTTTTTAAGAAAAAAAAACTTGAAATTCCATTAGCATGGCTATTACACACTACACTTCAAGGATGATTAAAAGGTTACTGCTAACATTTGAATAAGGAAGATGAGCTTGGATTAGCTTGTTTGGTCTAGCTAAGGTTCTTGAGGATTTGTTTTCTTGAATGAAATTCTATGAGGGTCACATAGTGGGAAGCTAATGTTTTTCATGTTGTTACTTTTTCATGTTTTCTTTGTTTTGCTCGAGGACTAGCAAAAGCTAAGTGTGGGGGTATTTAATAAGCACATATATATATATATATATATATATATATATATATTTTACATCAAATTTAGTTGTCTTTTCTTAGTTAGTTCCTTATATTTATGAGCTATTTACTTTGTTTTTGTGTTTTGTGGGATTTGTCAAGCAAAGAAAACAAAAATAGCACAAGTGGGTTTTAAGTAACAAATTCGTCAAAACTGCCTGTGTAGATCAGCTGACTTTGGAAGCAAGTTGAGAATAGCTCAGAATAAATTAAAGAATGAGCCTTATATTCTTGAAAAACATGAATGTCTATTTTTTGGAGCATTTCACGGATTGCTAATATCATTTTTCTAGAAGAAGTTATGGCCGTTCTAACACTAAAAGCTTCCCAAGAGGTTAAGCAGTTTGTAACTGACAAGACTGCAATGAAAGCAATAAACTCAATAAATCTAGCAGCCAAAACTGATGCAGCCAAGAACAAGCCAGCTGACACCTATTCAAATATCAAAGGAAATGGAATTAAAGATGAGGATTAAGAGGGAGTAATTGGCATAAAGGCTACCTAAAGAGTTACAATTGTTTTACCATTTCCTCTCATTTATTGTCATCACTAAATGGCTATTAGTGGGTGAGTTAAGGAGAAGAAAATGGGGCAGCAAGTTAAAAAGGGAAAAAGGCTGCAAGTTGCAGCAGAAAAGTGGAAGGAATAGGAGAGAAAAAATTTAAAAAAAAAGAAAAAAAAATGGAAAGGTGCAGCTGACAAAAATGGGAGGCAAGAAAGCAAGGCAGCAGCATTAGGGAAGGAAGGAAAGGAAGGAGGAAATCTTGACATTCTCTTCTTTCGGTTTTATCTTCTCAAACTCATGTTCTTATTTTGGTTTTATTTAAAGATTATGTGTAACTAATTTTTAGAAGTTAGGGCCTGTTTTGAAGCCCTGAATATGATTGCAAGTTTGTTATGACATTTTGTTTGAATTACTTTTATGAATGGATGAAAATTGGTTCACTACTTGTCTCATTGATGAATTCTTTATGTGTTTTCTACGGATGCATACTTAGTAAGCATATCTAGGATTCTAAAGCTATGAATATGTGTGTGTCTGCCCTTGTCGAATGAGGACCTACATATGTTCTAGAGTAGTACTTGTTAATTGCGATTAACATGTGAGCCAATTTCTAGGATAAGTAAGACAACGTCAGTACTTACGATGTCTTGTGACGACTCAAACTCTTTTTCGTTCTTAATGATTTCTACTTGTTAAATTTATGAACACGCCATTCTAGATTGCATGTTAGGAACTTAGTTAAGTTGAAAACGCCATTCTCTTAACATACTACATAAGAAAGAGTAATAGGTTGAGTTCTAACATTGAGCCAACTTAAGCATCTTCATCCAAAAATAAAAGGAATTTGTATGAATATTTGGTGGTGGATAGCAATTCCCCTAACTCATTTTTCTTGATTTGTGAACTACTTAAAATCTGTTTCTGTCCTGTTTTTGTTTGATTTAATTTAAATAGCAAATCAACTCCAAAAATCCCAAAAATTTGTGTGAGTGTAGCTCTTTGTGTCTAGTGTCTGCATATAAAATGTAGTAGACTTTGGATAAGTGTAAGTCGGTCTAATAATTATTTTTAGGTGGCTGGTCAGTAGCGATAGCAACCCAATTTTTGTGACATTTTAAGTATTTGGATAAAACAATCTTCTGCAGGAAAGACCTTTATTTTCATATGCTACAATTAAAAAATCTTAATGTTAATAAGGAAAATCAATAGGACATTTGTGTGCTACTTTGTGGTGTGATTTTGTGGTGTGATTTTAATCCTATCATTGTCATCCTCTGTATAAGGTAGCATCTCCCCAGTTGATGGATTAAATTGAGAAGTGGGAGTCACCACCAACGCTGGGGGAAGAGTCAAAGGAGTAGGAGTAGAGTTTTGCCCGACTGAATATGCAGGTTTTTCAGCCTTTATCTATAAAGGAATAAAGATTAGTCATCAATTTCAAGATTTGTAAAGTCACGAGCTTAAGCCAACAGTGGAAAAGAAATATACCCTCGAAGGCTTAGCCTGAGAAGGGGAAGCATGGGCTGCTTGGGCCAGAGGAGAAGAAGCCTCAGGTTGAGAAATCCCTTCTTCCTTAGTGTCCTATTTCAAGCAATCAGGCAAATGATTAATACAAGAGTTAAAATAGGTGACTTAGTGCTCAAAAGAATAGAGGCCATATCTTCAGTTCCTCGAGGATAGTGTCAAGAAGCTCTTTGTCCCTCTGGTGCATTTCTACGCCCAATGGTTCCTTTCTTGCAACAAAAGTAGGTCTTTTGGTCGCTTGAGGCCCTAGTTACAAGAAAGAAAAAGGTATTAGCTCATATCCCAAGAAAATTGAAACAACAACTAAGAAAAGAAGTTTGCTTACTAGATGATTTCTGCTTTTTCCTGCTCGCTTAAACTGAAGGGGCAAGGGAGAATTTGGAGGCTTTAGAGGTTTAAGCCTTAGTCCTCTTCCTTATAGGGGTTGCTTGCTGATTAGGTAAAGAGAGTTAAAGTTGAGGCTGCTCTTCGAGCTCGAACTCAGAAGACTCTACTACTATCACCCTCGTCTGCCAAGGTGCCCGAGTCTTCACTTTAGGCTCAACCTCATCTTTAGAGTCTTCAAATAGCTCAGAGATGTCCCCAGTTTCACCAGCAACATGACTGGACCCAGTACCTTGCCTCGCTGCCTCGGCCGCTACCTCTTGAAAGACAAGAACATTTGCAGCTTCTTCATTTAGCCCGACATCTACCTTTTCAATGTTGCCTTGGGCTACAAGTTCAAAATAACCAAAAGGCAAGGTTAGTGGATGACAGATTATAAAAGCATTATAAAATACAAGTTAAGGCAATGGAGGATATACCTATTAAAAGAAGCTGGCTCTTCTGGTGCATCATCTCCTTCCAATTCTCGAACTCATTCGGCTTAAGGTAGTATTTGATGGAGAGTTGCTCGAAGAGACGATCATGAGACTCCTTGATGTCCTTCTCCATACTTCTTGGACCACTTGGCTTACCACCAAATGGAAAAGGAATGAGTGCACTTAAAGTTGAGGGCTACGAACTTATGGACAATCTTGCTCAGCACCTCTAGGCTACGTCGAGTTGCCCGAAATGTGACCTCTTAAGGAGAACAAAAATGGTAGGAGGTTCCGCAATGCATAGAGTCAAAGAAAGACATTGAGATGGCCTGCGTGAACCTCAGTTGCCTACCACAAAACTTAGGGTGGTAGACTTCCAACCCGCGCTATTATCCCGTGCAGTCGCTGCGGACACCCTAAGCCAGATCTCGCTGCTGGATGCAGCTTATGAACTTCTCTTTACAAAGCGGGTTGGCATCTTCCCCGAAAGCATCCAAGAAGATTTGGTCCAAGAACCATGGATATCTTCGCATAATAGAAGCACCTCATTCCAAGTTTGCCTGAGTCCAGCAAACTCTGAAGAAATAGAGGTAGGATAATGTTGAATGATTAGTGGGGGATGCTTGGCCAAGATTTGGGCTGGGGCCACTCCTTTGGGGAACACTAAGTTTGGTGCCTGAAGCTCAAGGAAATACCACTAGAGCTAGAATTGGACCATCCAGGTTGGTTCATTGAGGTTAGTCTCAAAAGGCTCACCCTTGGTCATCTCGTACAAAAAATGGTAGAGGTGGGTAAGGAAGAAGTGCCCCGTGGCTATATCGTCAAAGGAATGCAGTGCCTCCACCAATGAGATCCATTCCAGCTTCACTTATTTGGATTTGTTGGGGAAAACATGCTTGTTGAGCCAGTACAAAAGAAAGTACATATGCTCATGATTTCCATTGGCAATAGCAGAAGGCGGGCTTAAGGTACTCTTAGCAAATGGGATGAAGCCTGTGAATGAAGTCTCATAGCTCTTAAAAGTCAAATGAGTGTACTCCAAATGAATAATGAAGTCAGCGTCACCCGAGCCTTCAGCAGTTTGGTAAGAGGGAGAAGACCAATCATGGGTCACATCCACGTACCGGCCCGAGGGCTTTAGCCCAAAGGCTTGGGCTATATCAATGATGGTTGGAGACATGTGACCCATCTTAAAATCAAATGTGTTGGTCCCATTGTTCCAAAATAAAAGAGTTATGGTTAGGAGCTCGAGCTTGGCTATCACCATGATCTTAAAGAGCATAATGAGCTCATAGATACCATTACTCATCCACTTCTTCTTCCCAATGGGTTCCAACGCGTCTACCCGCTGTGACCAAGCCTCATCCTTCATCAATGGGAAGCTTCAGCGATGAGTTAACCATTTGGAGGAGGAGATGCCAACCTCGGCAAAATATCAATTGGGGGTGAACTAATTGGCCTTAGGCATGTTGTTTTCCACAACAATTGGGACCCTGGAGGTCCAGGCAGGCCCAAGGGAGTGTACCCCTCCCTTTTCGAAGAAAATTGAGGTGTTCAGGCTTGCCCAAAGGCGATGAAGGCTATTGAGTAAGCGGCGTATAGTGACAATACCCTCGTTGGACTCACATGCAGGACAAACAGTTTTGGGTGCCATTAGTTTTTTTTTTTTTAGGGAGAGTGAAAGAATATCGAGGGTGGAAGGCAAAGGAAAGCTGCAAAGGCAAGTGAGTTCTGGAAATTCTGGAATATGAAAGTTAGTTAATGTTAGTTAATGTTGGAAATCGTGGGTTAGTGCAAAGGTTTATTCGAAAACGGTTGGTTAAATAGTGCAAGTCTTGAGTTAAAGCATGTGGCGGCTGTTTAATTATTATTAATGTCTTGGATTACAAACTTAACAATGATTAAATGGGGCACTGTTTGGATTAATATTTCAATATTGGGCTTAACTGAAGGGAGACCCAAAGATTCCAAAACAAGATTAATTTGCCCGAAGCCCATCTATGAAGCCTGGAACAAGTTAAAGCCTTCTCGGCCAAGGCATAGGCCACATGCCTATGTTTGAAGTGACAAGGGACGGAGACCAGCTCACTACCAACCAAGAAGCATTTTCTAGTGGCACGACAAGTAAAAAGTTGATGACTCACTACCCTCCAAAAGCTTTCGGGAAAGAGCAAAGCTAAAAGTAAACGAGCTAGATTGCCTATAAAAGGGGAATTAAGCATCTGAGACAAGGACACTAAATCAATCAAGCAAACGAACATACAAACTCTTCTCTCAAGCCAGATTTGCATCCAGAAAGCTGAAATCAACCCAGATTCAGTCTTTTTAGCAATAGTTTCCTTAGAAAAGCTATCTTTTGTCTAGTGTACAAGCTCTGCTACCTTCCCTAATGTTGTAGTATCGATTCCCTTGTGTAAAACCTATTTACCATCGATCCCTTTTTAGTGTACAACCTCTGTAAACACAAAGAGAAGTGGTTGCAAAAGGTTCAACGTTGCCCTAAAGATGAAATCTTGCCCAAGTCTCTTTGTTGATCCTTTAATTTAGTAGATCTATCATTTAAATGTACTTTTTAGCATGTATTTAGGCTCTCACTAGTTATTTCCTACTTAAGAGTCTCATTTGCACCCAGATATGGTTAAATTAATAAACATGTTTTCATTAAGAATAATCTAGAATCAAGGAAATGGTTTAAAGGGCTCTGGACTCCCTTCATTTGAACATACACGATCATAAACTAAAAGTCCTTGTTTACAAGGTTAAAAAAAAGAACTTAATGCAGACTTAACCCATCTGCGACAATCCTTTGATGACAAAGAAGTTTGAGTAACTTGGAGCGCAAGTAATTGACTTAAACCAAATCTGTTCTACATCTGTTATACTGAGATAATAGTGGCACGTCTAAGCATTTTGTTAGTTTTGATTGCGAGCCTCAAGGCCTACACCTAAGGCCCTACAAAGGCACCTTTCAAACTAACTGTGAACTCCTCTTGTGGCACACCAGGCAGGAGGAGCCCGACCAAATAACATGCCAAGTGCCATCAACCCTTGGGGAGTTGTGCGAGGGGCCATCCACCTTTGCCTCGAACAATATCACTTGTCAGTATTTTTGGTTGATTAAAAACCAAGATTGATTATTGCGAATGTTATTATTTGTATGGCTTAATTACATAACCATATACAAAACTACACACTGCCTTATTTAGAGTTACATATCATATATATAACATACTTTACATAAACCCAAAGCATAAATTAATATAGGCAAGACCTATTTGCTTATATATTACAAACAGCACTTATAACGAACCCACACTATGAACAACTAAAGTATGACTATCACTTTAGCGACCGCCATTGTCGTTGTCACCACCACCCTTGCTGTTGAAGTCCGGCCTGGGGATGTAATGGTGGTTGTTCACCGTGCTTCCCGGATACACTACTTGCTTCCCATCCTCATCCAGGTGTCGGTCAAGTCGATATCCACCATGTTCATTTGAAGTCTTCACTGCGGCAAAGGAAGTGCTCACCATCATCAAAATAAGGGCAGCAGCCACGAACTTCATTGTTGAGCAGCTTTCAGATTCCTCTGTTACTAAAAAAAATATATATATCAAATCTATTTCATGCAAGACATATATTATCTAACACAAAGATCATGTTAAAACTCTATAAGATTACTTACCCCAGTTAAATTGATATGTAGATGGATGAGGCAGAAGAAGTTTTTTAGGTCATTTATATAGAGGAATTCAAGGGTTTCTGATTGACAGATTCCTAATATATATATTTGACGATGGGGTCTCCACCTAATGAGGCAAAGACTAAGTGGCATGGCCACACAATCTGATCTATATAAAGATTTTTTTTTTTTTTTAAAAATTGTTATGTCAAATCTTGCCTCATTCATCAAAAGTGAAATAATTCTTTTGTCTTTTGGTGCTAGAAATAGGAAAACTCCACCTGCTCAGCAGGAGAGAGACCCATACTAACGGAAGTTAACCAAGCGATTTGTCTTCGAGATTTCTCCACCTATGAAAAAATAAATCTGTGATGTGGCTTATTTCCAAAGACATTTGGTGATGTATTTGCGTTCAATGATTTCCAATTACTTAATTTATTATTTGCACTATAAGCACTCAAAATCCAATTGGATCTCAGCCCTCTTTGCAGCTATACATCTTTCCAGCAGCTTCGTAAGGGATGAGAGATTTTTCAATGTGACGGTCACACGAGGTGGTATACCACGTGTTCTTATATAAATGGTGAGTTATGTGTGTTAGGGCTGGTTTGGTATTGCTGTGCTTTGAAAAAAAAACTGCTTCTGTTGTGCTGAATAATCTCATTATTGCTGCTTCATGTTTTTAGCTTTTTTTAACCCAAAACAATGAAAATAAACTGTTTTTAAGTGTTTACCAAACATCATTTTGAGCTCAACTTTTTTTTATACCCACTTTTTATAAAGCACCTCAATACCAAACCAGTATTTAAAAGATTAATAACTTAAAAATTAAAATTTTCCACCACTTGCATAAAAATACGTGGTGTACCATCCGTGTTCCCATCATAACTAAAAATTTCTCATTAGAGATAGGCTTATTTTTAGCTAGGCCCCTTGGAACTTGATTTTAATATTACTTTGCTTCCTCTAACTCAAAAGTCGCTACTTTACTCTCCTTGAAGCTCAAAGTTAACTTGATTTTAATTATATTTTGTCCCATGAAACTTGAAAGTCGTCTCTATAAAACTCAAAATTCACTCCACATTGCCTTAGATCTATTAACTTTTTATGTTGGGTGCGCCAGACTAATCAATTTTCTTTTTTAATCTCTTCAATTTCTTTTAAACTTAATATTCTCTTACTGTTGAATTTTAACGCATATTGGATACCTATAATCAAATTTATTGCATGTGGCATAGTCATATTGGGTGTTGAGTCCCACATATATTTGAGTAGGCGACCCGTAAGTTTCAGGGAGAAAAGAGAGTTAACAAGTCAAATTGGAACGAATTTTGAGTTTCAAGAAAGTTGTGACTTTTGAGTTATAAGAAGCAAAGTGTGATCAAAATGGAATTCCAAGAGACGTAGCTAAAAATAAGCCTAAGAGATATGTGAGAGGTGTCACTACCTCAATTATTAAAGAGTGTCTTACTAATTCCTCCTTGAACCCGTACCCTACTGTTAATTTGTCTCGTCAGTTTTTCTTTTGCCCAATTTTAAACTTTTAAAAATCGCCAATTTTACCTTTCATCATTTTTACCCACATTTTCAAATTTTTTTCCCCAAAAAGTCGCATGCATGTCACTAAAATGTTAGTAAATTTGCATATAATATGCGTATTATATACGTACTTATGTATTTTTTAAAAATATTTTCATGTTTTGTAAATGTTTTAATAATTCATTAATTGTGTATTTTTTAAAACTCCAACGTACAAAACACGTACGTACTTTTGACGTTCAATCATGTTATTATACATATTTTAAAATAAATAAAACTAATTAATTAATTTAAATTAATAAATATTAAATTTTATTAAAAATAAAGTAATTTTTAGCAAATCAAATAATACACATATATATATTTCACGTTTTATATTCATTTTGTATTTTACTAAGATGAGTCAAATTGGATAAGGGTTGACACCAATGTATTAAGAATTTATGATATATGACGACTAGTGGACTCGCGCACTATATACATATACATGTATGAGAAACTGAAGAGGAAGGAACGAGGTGGTTGGGACTCGGGAGAAAGCTTCATTGTAAGAGAACATGGGAACAGGGAAAATTGTGTAAGGCGTTTTTCTTCTTTAAGATATTATTTAGTTTTTCAATTTTGAAAAAAAATATGAATGAACATGAAAAAAAGTACCAACTAATTCTTTTCGGCTGCGGTTTTGTTGTTCTCAATTATGTGTATCCTCTATATCTCTTCTCTAGTTTTATAACAGGTATTCAGTGGCGAAGCTATGTGAGGGCGAGAAGTGGCGGTCGCCCCTCTCCTTGCTGGAAAACATGCGTAGGAGCACTTGTTCAGCTCCTCTATTGTTGTCGGAACTAAGAACTCTTGCCCGGGCCACTCTGGAGATCTGGTTCTGTTGATTCGGCTAGTTTGGCCTTTTTCTTTTATTTATTTAATTTTTTTTAACCTAAGCTAAAACAACGTCGTTTTGGTCCTGGTAAAAAAAAAAAAAAAAAATCCTAACGAAACGACGTCGTTTTGTATTTGTTTAAAAAAAAAAAATATATATATATATATATATATATATATATATATAGGGGGAACTACTTGTCCCCTGCTACCTGTCTCTCTCTCAAATCCTTTCTTGTTGCCATTTTCCAATCAAAGAACTCTGAAGCCCCCCCCAATTCCCAGCAACAGAACAAAAGACCCACTCAACCCTATTTGGCCCCTTTGCTGCTGCCAGCAGCCATTTTCTAGCCTTCAAAGCGACTCCCAATTTTTAGGTAAATTTTTTAATTTCTAAATCTATAATCCCTAACCCTAATTAATTATTTAATACGAATTTTTGTTTAATTGGTATAGAATCATATGGTAATAAACTAATATGGTTATTGGTTATTGACTATTGATATGAATTCTATGATTATTGATGAATGAAATTATGAAATTATTGCTTAGGGTAAAATTTGAATTATTGATTATTGATTAATTAATTGAATTATTAAATACTGTATACAATTATTCATATGAGTAGTTGTTGAATTGAATTTTTGTTTATTGAATAATTTGTATGATTATTGGTATTGATTAATTGAATTGTTGGTTGGATTAGTTATTGTGACATCCCACATCGCCCAGGGGAGTGATCCTTAAATGTATATTCCCATCTCTACCTAGCATGAGGCCTTTTGGGAGCTCACTGGCTTCGGGTTCCGTAGGAACTCCGAAGTTAAGCGAGAAGTGGGCTAGAGCAATCCCATGATGGGTGACCCACTGGGAAGTTGCTCGTGAGTTCCCAAAAACAAAACCGTGAGGGAATGGTAAGCCCAAAGCGGACAATATCGTGCTACGGTGGTGGAGCGGGCCCGGGAAGTGGTCCCCCCCGGGCCGGGATGTGACAAATTGGTAGGTATCAGAGCCTAACCCTGGTCGTGATGTGCCGACGAGGACGTCGAGCCCCTAAGGGGGGTGGATTGTGACATCCCACATCACCCAGGGGAGTGATCCTTAAATGTATATTCCCATCTCTACCTAGCACGAGGCCTTTTGGGAGCTCACTGGCTTCGGGTTCCATGGGAACTCCGAAGTTAAGCGAGTAGCGCGCGAGAGCACTACCAGGATGGGTGACCCATCGGGAAGTTCTCGTGTGAGTTGCCAGAAACAAAACCGTGAGGGCGTGGTCGGGGCCCAAAGCGGACAATATCGTGCTACGGTGGTGGAGCGGGCCCGGGAAGTGACCCTAAGGGGGTGGATTGTGACATCCCACATCGCCCAGGGGAGTGATCCTTAAATATATATTCTCATCTCTACCTAGCATGAGGCCTTTTGGGAGCTCACTGGCTTCGGGTTCCGTAGGAACTCCGAAGTTAAGCGAGAAGTGGGCTAGAGCAATCCCATGATGGGTGACCCACTGGGAAATTGCTCGTGAGTTCCCAAAAACAAAACCGTGAGGGAATGGTAAGCCCAAAGCGGACAATATCGTGCTACGGTGGTGGAGCGGGCCCGCGAAGTGATCTGCCCCGGGCCGGGATGTGACAGTTATTAGTCATAAGTATAGTCTACTCTAGGATTAAGGGTCTAAGAATTTTTTTTCTTTCCATTTTACAATTACGTAACAGAACGATACTATAAAAAATAATGCTTAAATCCCCCTTCAAATATTTCAGGTAGTCCTCCTCCTTCAAATATTCCAAGAAGTCCTCATTCGAATATTCTGGGTAGTTCACAACAAAGTGAGGTCACTGAGTTAGATGAAATATTGGCTAATCTTTCTACAAACCTTAGATATAGACGTCGAATGCTTGATTATCCACCTAACTATTGCGAAGCAATTCGTAAACACCATCTACAAAATGATCCTTGTTAACCTAAAGACCAAATCATGCCAAAAAAAAACTAGCAACAATCGATGTTTTATCACCGGTTGGTTTGATAAGTTTCAGTGGTTGGAGTATAGTATATTAAAAGATGCTGCTTTTTGCCATTATTGCTATCTTTTCAATTGTGGTTTCAATCAAATGGGTAGTACTGGAAGTGATGTCTTCGTTGAGAAAGGATTTACAAATTGGAAGAAAGGACCTGAAAATCTTCGAGTCCATGAGGGAGGTGTTGGGAAGTCTTCATATAATAAAGTTGTACAACAAGCTAGCTAGAGATTTAATGACACAAAAGCAGCACGTTGAAACATTTGTGATTAAGCAAACTGATGAAGCTCGCATTAATTATCAGACTTTATTGAGTGCCTCACTTGAGTGCACAAGATGGTTGTTGGGACAATGTTTGCCTTTTGTGGCCATGATAAATTGTTGAAATCAAGCAATAGGGGTAATTATTTGGAGCTTATGCAATTTCATAATCATAATGAGAAAATTAGGAAGGTTGTGTTGGAGAATGCTCCTAAGAATCTTAAGTATACTTCTTCCAATATTCAAATGGATCTTGTCCATACTTGTGCCATTGAAACTATTGATGCAATCACTAAAGGTATGGAAGGTGCATTTTTTTCTCTTTTGGTTGATGGATCACACCATGTTTCAACTAAAGAGGAAACGGTCGTGGTATTGCGTTATGTGAACAAAAAAGGAGAAGCAATTGAAAGGTTTTTGGATGTGCAACATGTCTCCTCTACAACTAGTAGCTTGCTTGAAGAGGCCATTAAGAGATTATTTTTGCTACAACAAATTTGAGTATGTCCAAGTTACAGGGACAAAACTATGATGGAGCTAGTAATATGAAACGTGAGCTAAATGGCCTTAAAACAAAGATTTTTGAACAAGTATCCTCGAGCATTTTATGTTCATTATTTTGCACCCCAACTTCAACTAGCTCTTATAGTTGTTGCAAAGGGAAGTGAGGGTGTTGCCATTTTCTTGAACAATGCTAGTAGTCTGGTCAATACTATTGGATCATCGTGTAAGCGTTGTGGTGCATTTAGATAGAAGAGACAAGAACAAATTAAGAAAGCTCATGATATTGGTGATCTTGAAACTGGTACAAGGTTAAATCACATGCTTAGTCTCATGCACCATTGTGATACACGGTGTAACTCACATTATGGTACTAAGTTAGTATTATTGTTATGTTTGAAGCTGTGGTGGAGGTGCTTGGATGGATTAAAGATGATGGCAACCAAGACAATTTAGGTGAAGCAAGTAAGTTATTCCACGACATACAAACTTTTGATTTTGTGTTTCACCTTTTTTTTTATGAGGCTTATATTGAGAATTATAAATGAATTATCACACGCATTACAAAAGAAATACCAAGATATTGTGAATGCAATGCCATTAGTGGAAGTATGCAAGCAAAGACTACAATCCTTGAGAGATGATGACTTTGGGAACTTGCTTGATGATGTACAAAAGTTTTGTGAGGAGCATGAGATTATCGTTCCTAACATGGATGATTTGCATTTCGTACTCGTAAAATCAAGGCGTAAAGCTCCAAGACTCACAAACTTCCATTACTATCGTGTGGACCTCTATTTTCAAGTTTTTGATATGCAACTAAAGGAATTGAATGATCGCTTCAATGAGGTAAACACCAAGTTGCTTCTTTGTATGGCATGTTGGAGTCCGGTGAATAATTTTGCATCTTTTGACAAAGCAAAAATTGTTCGTTTATCCCAACTTTATCCTCAAGATTTTGATCGTATGGACCTCATGAATCTTCCAATTCACCTTGACAATTACATTCATGATATGAAGATGCATAGTGAGTTTTCATCATTAAGAGGAATTAGTGATCTTGCAAAGGAGTTGGTGAAGACTGGGAGGTGTGCAAGCTATATATTAGTGTATAAGCTTCTTACGTTGGTTTTAGTGTTACTGGTTGCAACTGCTTCGGTGGAGAGAGCTTTTTTTACTATGAACATTGTGAAAACACCATTGCGTAACAAAATGGGAGATCAATGATTGAGTGATAGCATGCTTGTTTACATTGAGAGAGATGTATTTGCTTTTATTGATAATAAGTCTATTATGCGACATTTTCATGACATGAAATCTCGCCGACAACAATTGCAATTTGTTTGTATTAATAAATTATGGAAGACATTACTATATAAAAGAATTTGGTTATTGACATTTGGACATTGCACTCTTTTAAGTTTGCTACAATTCCTGACTTCACCACTGTAGGTATTCCTCCACTTAACTTTAAATTTAACACCATTATTTTGCGTAAAAGTTGATTAAAAACGGAAAATTAAAGAAAAGCAAAGGCCACTGCAAAAATCTAATAGCAACCTCCCCCAATCTAGCACGCAACCACCAACCCCATCTTCCCACCATGCAATTTGGCCGCAAGGCTCTTCCTCATTGGGGCAAGGCTTCTTTTCCTCTCTTTTTATATCTTTTTCTTCCTTTCTCTCTTGCCGGGGAAGCCATATCGACGTTTTTCGTCATCTTCACGTATCGATCAATTAGATATCCCCAAATTTCAAATTTCACACTCTGTTTGCTGTTTGACGAGATGGATCGATCACAACCTAGTAAGGGAATTTGAAGAGAGAAAATGAAAGGACGGAAAGCTTTTTCGACTGTAAGGAGAATCGACAACGATGGGTGGTGTAATTACAGTGGGTGGTTATCGATGCTGATTTTTATGTTCTTTAATTTTTACTTTTTTTAAATAGGTTATGAAAATTTAGAAGTGTTCGTTTGGTGTTAAATTGATGGATAGGCGTCAAAAAAATTAAAAGATAGACATAAAAAAGACATCAAATTGAAGATAACAGATCCCTAATCATTTTTTTCATACCATTAGTTTTATACAACTCATTGTAGGGAGAGAAAATTTCGTATGGCGACGGTTGTTGAGAATATCATATCGAATGATGGAAGTTGAGCAAAAATGTTTCGGTATTTCTGCTCATTGCCAAATGTTTATTTGTTCTTTATTTGGATAAAGTTTCAAAGTGCACAAATCAATAGCCAATATAACTGATCAGCAGCATCCAACGTACTTCTTTGAGCCATCAACTTTAGACGATTCTCCACTCACTGATCACACAGAGTTTCGTTAACTTGTTGGTTCTTTTTAGTATCTAACCTTGACACGCCCTGATATTGCCTTCGTTGTTAATTATGTTATTTCGTTCATGGTTCATCCTTGTACAGTACATCTCATTGCTGCTCAGCGTATTTTACATCATGTTAAGGGCACCCTAGAGCTTGGGATTCAGTTTCGACCTTCCTCTGGTCTCCTACTGTTACGTGGGGTTCTCCCATGCTATCCTGACACGCGATGTTCAATGTCTGGGTATTTATTTTTTCTTGGTCCTAATCTTATTTCTTGAAGCTCTTCTAAGCAGTCTACGGTTTCTCGTTCCAGTGCCGAATCTGAATATCTTACTCTGGCTCATCCTTGTGTGGAATTCATCTAGTTATCTTATGTACAAACGGCCCCTAGTCCTATATATTCTTCTTTTTGTGTTAATTTGAGCACTACTTATATGGTTGCTAATCCGATTTTTCAAGCTCGCACTAAGCCTATTGAGTTGGTTTATCATTTTGTTCATGAGCGAGTTCAGTTGGGTACTCAAAAGGTTTAGTTTATCTCGTATGTTGATCAACCTGCTGATGTACTCACCATAGGTCTTTCCAAGGCTCGCTTCTTTCTTCTTTGGTCCAAACTTGTCTTCCTAAGACCGTCAAGTTTGAGCGGATGTAAGTGAAGGTGAATCCAGTAAGGATTCTCCTTCCCCTTAGGGATTGATTTTGTAATTTTAATTCTTGTATGACAAGGAATATTGCTTATGTTTCAAGTCTATAATTAACTTGTATATATTGTACTCTTCACACATCAATAAATCATTCAGTTTAAACTTTATACACCATCATCATATTGCATGCATGCATGTATATATGTATTGTATGGTAATTAAGAAATTGAAGGAGCCATCTTATGATCCTAGGTCTCTTTTCTAATTGCGGTAAGAGAAACATATCATCAATACGTGATATCCTTTGCAATAAACATGCAATATATACATACGTGTCATTATCTGTCAGTATTTTTGGCTGACTTAAAAACCAAGCCTGATTATTCCGAATATTATTGGGTTTATGGCTTAATTACATAACCATATATACCAAACTACACACTTATTCAGGGTTATGTATGATATATATATATATATATATAGTATACTTTATATAAACCGAAAGCATAAACTAAAATTGGCAAGACCTATTTGCTTATATATTACAAACAGCACTTACAATGTACCCACACCATCGAACAACTGAAGTATGACTCATTTTAATGACCACCATTGTTGTCACCGCCACCCTTGCTGTCGAAGTCTGGCCTGTCCATGAAATGGTGGTTGTTCACACTGCTTCCCGGATACGCTACTTCCTTCCCATCCTCATCCAGCTGTCGGTCACGTCGATATCCATCATGTTCATTTGAAGTCTTCACTGCGGCAAAGGAAGAGCTCACCATCATCAAAATTAGGGCAGCAGCCACGAACTTCATTGTTGAGCAGCTCTCAGATTCCTCTGTTATTCAAAAAATTAATATCAGATCAATTTCATGTATAACACGTATATTGTCTAACACAAAGATCATGTTAAAACTCTATAAGATATACTTACCCGAGTTAAATTGATATGTAGATGGATGAGGCGGAAGAAGTTTTTTAGGTCATTTATATAGAGGAATTCTAAGGTATCTGATTGACAGATTTCTAATATATATATTTGGTGATGGAGTCTCCACCTAATTAATGAGACAGAGACTTAAGTGGCATGCCCACACAATCTGATCTATATAGAGTTTTTTAAAGATAGTTATGTCAAATCTTGCCTCATTCATCAAAAGTGAAATAATTCCTTTGTCTTTTTGGTGCTAGAAATAGGAAAACTCCATGTACTCAGCATCACAGAGAGAACTATACTAACGAAAAGTGAACCAAAGCGATTTGTCTTCAAGATTTCTCCACCTATGGAAAAATAAATCTGTGAAGTGGCTTATTTTCAAAGACATTTGCAAATGTTTTGCGTTCAATGATTTCCAATTGCTTAATTTATTATTTGTATTATTAGCACTCAAAATCCAATTGGATTTCAGCCTCTTTGCCACTATACATATTTCCAGCAGCTTCGTAAGAGATATTTGAGAGATGTCACTACCTCAATTATTAAAGAGTGTTTTACTAATTTCCTCCTTGAATTTTACTTTTATCTTCATATTTATCCACATTTTGTTTTTTTAAAAATGATCAACGGAATCATAGTCCTAGGAAGATTGGATATTTTATCCTATACTTACTCTTAGATTCTCCTAATTTAATTGGGATCATTCTCCTTACAAAGACTCTGAGATCTCTATAAAGACCCTAACTTGGCAATTTCTCTGGGAAATCGATCAATTAATCAATCACAACTAACTATACATCTCTTTCATATTCTCTCAAAGCCTAATATAGGCTCATCTCCCACCAAACTCAACGATGGACATGCTTTATCCTCCTCTCACCACGTTGTCGTCTACGTGTAGATGAGTTCATGGAGAACTCGGTTCCTTAACGTCCTGCCATAGGCTATTCATCAAGGATGGTTCGCGATGTATTGCACATCACATCATTGATTTGATTCTCTTTTCTGAGGATATGTAGAAAGTCCAATATGGATTCACTCTCACCTTCCAATCAACCCCATTCTCCCCTGCATTAGAGATCATGTGTCATTCAAGCTGAATCCCGCCTCTGTCAACGGATGTGTGCAATTTTAGTTCTAACATGGCACATGGACAATACAAATATGGGTTATGTGGAGAACATATAGCCGTTAAGCTTCATATGCCAATTGGATTATATGGTGAAACATCAATTCCTTCCTCCTAGGGGTTAGGCCTGGCAATTCCTGACACGACCCGATAACCCGACACGATACGACACGAAATTAGCAGGTGTTCGGCTCAACACGATAATGAATCAGGTCGTTATCGGGTAACCCAATAAGCATTTGTTAAGATAATGGGTTGGTTTGGGTATACACATAGGTAACACGATACATGATAAGCAAAATATTAATTTTATAATTTTATAACCCTAAAAAAATACTATAATAATTATATATATTAATTTAACAATTTTATACCCCTAAAAACTATAATAATTATATGTGTGTGTGTCTATGTATATATATTAAATTAAATATTAAAAATTGATGACCATTGGATCGGCTTAAATATACATGCCATTCAATTTCTTAAGTGTTATATGTACAAAATAAATAAATTTAAATCTACTTAATAAATATATATATATATATATATATATATATATATATATACACCATTGAACCTGATGGGATATGAATTCTACGAAACTAATTTCAACGATCCAACTGTTAAACTTGTTTGTATATGTTTCAAGCTCGCATCAGCAAAAAATTGCAAAAAACAAACATTCATAGATTACGTAACGGGACAAAACTTTTCGACGGTTATCAACAAAAAATCACAATTTAACGATTATTTTAACTCCAATTTTGATGATTTTTTACAACTACTATCCTTGACCCTATATGAATACAATGAATGAACTCAATCTTTAATTTAAAATATTTACACTAGTGGATTCAACAAAATCTTATGTTATACTTAATGAAATGGTGAATAAACTCTTAAGTGTTAGTGAATCTATTGTTTTGATGGGATATGCATTCTACGAAACTAGTTTCAACGATCCAACCGTCAAACATATTTGTATATACATCGAGATCTCATACGCCAAAAATTGAGAAAAACAAACATTCAAAGATCAAGTAAAGGGACAAAAAATTTTTGACGGTTATAAATGAAAAATCATGATTTAACGGTTATTTTAACTCCGATTTTGATGATTTTTTATAACTACACTCCTTGACCCTATATGAATATAATTAATGAAATCGATCTTCAATTTAAAATATTTACATTAATGGATACTACAAAATATTATGTTATACTGAATGAAAGTATAAATCAACTCTAAGTGTTAGTGAATCTATCGTTTTAATGGGATACACATTCTACGAAACTAATTTCAACGATCCAACTGTCAAACGTGTTTGTCTATGCTTCAAGATCGCGTACACCAAAAATCACAAATACCAAACATTCAGAGATCAAGTAACATGACAAAACTTTTCTACGGTTATCAACGAAAAATCACGATTTAATGGTTATTTTAACTCCGATTTTGATGTTTTTTTTACAGCTACACTCCTTGACCCTATATGAATACAATGAATGAATTTGATCTTCAATTTAAAATATCTACACTAGTGGATACCACAAAATCTTATGTTATGCTTAATGAAAGTATGAATAAATTCTCAAGTGTTAGTGAATCTATTATTTTGATGGGATACGCATTCTACGAAACTAATTTCAATGATCCAACTATCAAACTTGTTTTAATATGCTTCAAGATCGCATACGCCTAAAATCGCAAAAAACAAACATTCAGAGATCAAGTAACGGAACAAAACTTTTCGACGGTTATCAACGAAAAATCACGATTTAACAGTTATTTTAACTCCGATTTTGATGATTTTTTACAGCTACACTCCATAACCCTATACGAATACAATGAATGAACTTGATCTTCAATTTAAAATATTTACACTAGTAGATACCACAAAATCTTATGTTATACTTAATGAAAGTATGAATAAACTCTTAAGTGTTAGTGAATCTATTGTTTTGATGGGATACGCATTCTTCGAAACTAGTTTCAACGATCCAACTGTCAAATATGTTGGTGTATACTTATTGTATACGCCAAAAATTGTAAAAAACAAACATTCAGATATCAAGTTACGGGACAAAATGTTTCGACGGTTATCAACGAAAAATCACGATTTAACGGTTATTTTAACTCCGATTTTGATGATTTTTTTATAACTACACTCCTTGACCCTATATGATTATAATGGATGAACTCGATCTTCAATTTAAAATGTTTACACTAGTGGATACCACAAAATCTTATGTTATACTTAATAAAAGTATGAATAAACTCTTAAGTGTTAGTGAATCTATCCTTTTGATGGGATACACATTCTTAAAAACTAATTTCAACAATCAAACTGTCAAACTTGTTTTTATACGCTTCAAGATCGCATATGCTAAAAATCGCAAAAACAAACATTCAGAGATCAAGTAACGGGACAAAACTTTTCGACGGTTGTCAACAAAAAATCACGATTTAACGGTTATTTTAACTCCAATTTTGATGATTTTTTACAGCTACACTCCTTGACCCTATATGAATACAATGAATGAACTCAATCTTCAGTGTAAAATATATACACTAGTGGATACCATAAAATCTTGTGTTATACTTAATGAAAGTATGAATAAACTCTTAAGTGTTAGTGAATCTATTGTTTTGATGGGATACACATTCTACGAAACTAGTTTCAACGATCCAACTGTCAAACATATTTGTATATACTTCGAGATCGCATACGCCAAAAATTGCAAAAAATAAACATTCAGAGATCAAGTAACGGGACAAAACTTTCGACGGTTATCAACGAAAAATCACGATATAACGGTTATTTTAACTCCGATTTGATGATTTTTTACAGCTACACTCCTTGACCCTATATGAATACAATGAATGAATTTGATCTTCAATTTAAAATATTTACAGTAGTGGATACCATAAAATCTTATGTTATACTTAATGAAAGTATAAATAAATTCGAAGTGTTAGTGAATCTATCATTTTGATGAGATACACATTCTATGAAACTAATTTCAAAGATCCAACCGTCAAACTTGTTTGTATATACTTCAAGATCGTATTCGCCAAAAATCACAAAAAATAAAAAAATAAAAAAATAAAAAATAAAGATTCAGAAATCAAGTAATGAGACAAAACTTTTCAACGGTTATCAAGAAAAAATCATGATTGAACGGTTATTTTAACTCCGATTTTGATGATTTTTTTACAGCTACACTCCTTGACCCTATATGAATACAGTCAATGAATTCGATCTTCAATTTAAAATATTTACACTAGTGGATACCATAAAATCTTATGTCATGATGATAGATGAAAATTGAGGATTTTGTAAAAGGAATAACATACAAGCTTTAAGTTCCATTGGCAAGGTTTAAACTTTTGAGAAAAGCTTCACAACCTTGAAAACAAAAACTCTTTCATTTTGCATATCCTTGCACATTTAATATTTTGTAATAGACTAGTAGTGTATGGATGTTTATTTATTAGGCTCTTATTTTCGAGTGTAGATCTAGTACTTAAACGACAAACGTGTTTTAATATTTTGAAGTAATATTTATGTGGCAATGTGTGGTATGTGAAAATTTAAGACAAAATTTTTTTTTTTCTTAATAGGTGTGACACAACACGACCCGTTTACCAGTCCTGCTTGGGGTGAAGCCCAAAATTAAAGTAAGAAGTGTTGCCACAAAAAATTCAAGCTTTAGGCATGAGAATGAAAAGAGAAAAAAAAAAGAAGACGGTGCACTTTAGAATTTTATAGGGCATTTTTCAATTTCTACAAGATTAACATAATAATTGTTTGAATGAAAAAAAAAAAAAAAAAAACAAATTGAGGTTGTGCCCCTTCATCAAGCTATCGCTCACATGTGAAGATTAATGGTCACACGTGTTTTTCGTCACCCAAATTGTATTGTTCAAGTATTACGAAAATTCGTCACACATGAGATACATGAAGATGTGAAGAAATATCTCACATGGGAAGTTAACCAAATCTTACATGTGCTTATAAGGTGTTGGGTCACTTTCTATATTGTCAATCGGTTTTAGGAGCTAAGTTCACACACCTTTCTTAACCTCTCGCACATCCGTTTTTATTACTAATTATCAATTCAATAAATCAAACAAAAACAACAAACATGATCAAAGATGGGTGCCTAGAACAAAAACAAATGTGCATGTTTTTCATTTCCCATTACTTTTATGGTGAAACCTCATTTCCCTTCTTATAATTATGTACCTTTTTTAGCAAAGTCATAGAAAACCCGATGGTTTGGGAAGAGATAATGTTAGGGGTAAGAAAAATCATGGCTATTGTTGGGGTAACAAAACTGAAAACGTGGATGGATCTTAGAACCCAAATCCAATAGACAAACAACCCCAATAAAATCTTAGACGTGGTACGTTTGAAGTATGTTTCAATCCTATTATGTAACAGTAAATAACAATAAGAAATATGCAGATACAAAGAACATATCACACAGAAAAGTTTTTTTATGTGGTAAAACTTCACACACAATGGGGAATGAAACACGAAATCGATGTTTCGAAAGCTTCACATAAGGTAAGACTTCATATTCTTTATTGTTTTAGTGATTTTGACGACATCGATAATTATTTAATCTTGCTTTTGTTGCGTTATTCAAGCCTCTATGTTCGTATTCATTTTTTAGAGATCACAGAGATTATATGAAGGATTAAACACCTAAAATTACCACCAAATATTAAAAATAGACAACATGGGTTTTAATGGTGGAATTGAAAACAACCCACACATGCTTTAAATCCCAGGCGGCATCTTTTGGCAAAATTCTAATCGGCATTGTTTGTCCAAATTAAAAGCTTTATAAGATTTGAGAAATGTGGGGTGTATAGAAAACATGGGGTGCATGTAGAAAATGTAAGGTGTATATTGAGAATATGAGGTGTGAGGGTATTATGGGGAAGTACGTGGGGTGTATTAAGATATTTTTTTATTGAAAAAGCAAATGTGGGGTATATTAAGTATGTGGGGTTTATTCAACAATTTGTGGAAAAATAGATTTTGATCTAAATGATACAAGACTCTCTAGGTTTTTTCTACATAAGAGAGCACTGCTATTAGTTTGGCTTGGTCTGAAGCCTTACTGCAGGGCCTGGTAGAGGCGATCAGGTTTTGGAATCGATACTACACATAAGTTGATGGTTTGGTGCAAACAATACCGACTATTAAGTTGGTGTGAAGGATTCTACAAGCTGTGTGGACTGGGTATAGCGACAGGACTGACATTGATGGACGACATGGTTTAGCCATTCTATTCTCAGTTTGCGATTACGAAGGAAGAAAACCAAGTTATTGTGATTGACAAACAAGAAAAGTTATTGTTGCGATCATCCAGAGTGTTTTTGGTGGGACTTGTACCCTCCCAAAAGCTAATCAATAAAGAGAATTTTAAAAGACAAATGCGAAGTCTTTGGAGGCCAAAGGCAAACGTGCTTATTGTGGAACTTGAGGGAGACTTATTTGCGTTTGGTTTCAACATAAAGCATGTCAAAACAATGATTCATATGGGTGGCCCATGGTTGTACAATAAACAAGCGCTCATATTGTTAGCAGAGGCTGACGACATCACTCATCCTACTCGGATCCCACTGATGTACCAAGAGTTATGGGTGCAAATTAAAAGACTACCACTTTGTTACATGACTCAGAACATGGTGTTTTGACAGACCAAAGTAGGAAAGATGAACAATTTGGAAGTATACTACACATTCGAACGCGTATTGATGTGACCAAACCATTTTGAAGAAACTTGGCACTACAATTGGGGGGACTAGTAGTAGACGTGCCTATTAGTTATGAAAATCTCCCCTTCACATGCATTTTGTGTCGAATGATGGACCATTTAGAGGAGCAGTGTGGAAGATACAAACGGAAGAATGACGATGATCTCTCCAAACCCTATGGTCGTTGGTTCCAAGAGGATACTTTGAGTTCAAACTACAGAAAACCTCCAGGGCACAGATTTGAATTAGGAGCCGAAGGGGGGTGGTCTATGCAGGCCTCGGAGGTTGAACATGGGGATGAGGATATAGAGGAGGCCAACATGGACGACAAACGGCGGAGACCGGATGACTACGGGCAATTGAGGGATTCCGGGGAAGGTTCAGTGGCTGAGAATGGCAAGTTCGAGCAGAATCCGGAGATGAATGGCAACAATTTGTCAAGGATTGATTTGCTAGATCTTAATAAAGAGGCCCCATCTGAGGGTATTTAAATTAATTATTTATTAATCATTCCTTATGGGGAGATTCGAGATATATAGGATAGTCAACAAGTTGAAAACACCTAGCAAACGGAATTTGTCATATAGAGTGTGAAGGAGAAAAAATAGGCTATTAAACTATTTGGAGCATCTTGCTCTGTGGTGAATGCTGAGCCACAATTTGTACGATGAGTTCTCCATAAATTTTGAAATTGAAACGCGGGGAAGGGTGTACAAAACTGTTGCTATTGGGTCGTGCCCAAACGCACGGGTTGGGGGGGTACAGTCCAAAAAATTCAATTAGGCAGGAGGTGGGGACTCTCTTGATGGATTCAAATCCTTTTAATCTTGTGCCCTTCATTTACGAAAACAAATATAAAAATAGCAGAAAATACCTAGGTGGAAAACCACGAGGAAATCAAAGGAAGATGACCGTCAAACGACATGGTTTGGGACTGGAATTAGGGAAGAGAAGGCTTCGGGACAATGAAGGAGGTTGGGATAGATCAGAGCCGAAGAGGCAGACATGTTTTCATGCTTCAGAAAATTCAACAATGGCGGAGGTTGACGAGTATCAGCCCCGCTGACAACAGTGAGTTACATTAGTTGGAATTGCCAAGGGCTTGGGAACCTCTAGGAAATTCGTTCTCTAAAAAGACTTGTTCTCACTAAAGTTCCCACTGTGTTTTTCCTATGCGAAACGAAAAGCTCAATTCAATACATGGAGAGGTTGAAAATATAGCTGCAATACGATTTCGGTTTTACGATCCCGAGTAGTGAAAGGTCCGAAGGACTCTGTGTGATGTGGAAAAATGAGGTTAACAAGTCCTTACGAACCTATTCTTCTAACCATATCGATTTGGAGGTTGGTGGTTTGGGGGATGCAAGACATTGGAGGATTACTTGTTTTTATGGATATCCTAAGGAAGCGGACAGACACAAGCCATGGACTTTGCTCGAACAACTCAAGGCAAATGTAAACTTAACGTGGTGTTGTTTGGGGGATTTTAATGAAATTCTAAAAGCCGACGAGCAAGAAGGGGAAGACCTGTGAAGTGAGTGACAAATGCGGGGTTTCCACAATGCAGTGAATGTGTGTCAATTGATTGATTTAGGGTATAAAGGAAATAAGTTTACATGGGAAACAACATGTGGATGAGGCATAAGGGTTCAACTTGATTGAGTTCTTGTCAACCAGGAGTGGATAAATTTATTTCCAAATGCTTCATTTTTTTCATCTCAAGCCAAGCTCCTCAAATCATAACCTGCTGTTACTTGATTAGGAGGCAAAGTGCATATTAAAGTACAAAAAATCTTTCCATTATCAGGAAGCTTGGACGGCAAGGGAAGGATGTACAGAGGCTGTAAAATTAGGGTGGGCTACTGAATTTGAAGGCTCGCCTATGTTTCAAGTTACAGAAAAAATAAAGGCCACTCAAATTCAATTGATCAATTGGGTGAACCGTGGACATCGAAGACTCCCTGGCGATATTGCAGCAACTGAGGATAAGTTGAACAGTCTCTTTGGCTAGCCTTTCAACGATACCACCATTGCTCAACAGAAAGAATTATATATGCAACTCCACTCTTTACTTGCTCAAGAGGAAACCTTTCAGAGGCAGTGATACCGAGAGAATTGGTTACGTTTAGGTGATCAAAACACTAAATATTTTCACCAAAAGGTGAATCGAAGGCAACAAAGAAATGTGTTACATGGCCTATTCGATGAAAATGGAGATTGGCATGACGACAAACCCGGTATGGAGAATATTATTATGAATTATTTTACAAAGATTTTTTATTCATAGGGTACGACGAAATTCAATGAAGTTCTGGAGGCCATAACCCTAAGAGTGGGGCTGGATTTGAATGCAGCACTTACTATGCCATTCATGGATGAAGAGATAAAGATGGCTTTCTTTCAGATGCATCCTTCGAAATCGCCAAGTCCGGATGGCATGTCACCAGGTTTCTACCAAAAACATTGGGCTATAGTGGGACAAGACGTATACAATGAAGTAAGAGCACTACTTTCTTCTGGAATCATGCTCCGAAAACTTAATTACACTCATGTGACATTGATATCCAAGAGTAAAGATCCAACCATTATGACCCAATTGCGACTAATTAATTTATGCAATGTTATCTACAAGATATGCTCAAAGGTCCTCCTCACCAATAGATAGAAGTATGTGTTGCCAAAAATCATATCGCCTACACAAAGTGCTTTCATTCTAAACGTTTGATTTCGGACAACAACTTGCTAGCTTTGGAGATCGCACATTATAAGCACAAGAAAAAAGAGGGTGGAATGGATGTATGGCATTGAAGCTTGATATTAGCAAAGCATACAATCGGATCAAATGAAATTTCTTAGAGCAAATTATGCAGAGAATGTGTTTCAACAAGGAGTGGATTTATTTGATTATAATGTGTGTCACAATAGTTACTTATTCATTTAAATTAAATGGTGATCCGGTGGGCTACATCTAGCCAAGACGAGGTATACAGCAGGGAGATCCATTAGCCCCCTAGTTATTTGTGATTTGTGCAAAGGGATTGTAGGTTATGTTTGCATAGTGGGAGAGAAAATGGAAAATTAAGGGGGTCACCATCTATAAGGGTGCCCCAAGTGTGAACCATCTTTTATTTGCCGATGACAGCTTTATTGTCATTGAAAGTTCACTCCAGGAATGCCAAAATGTCAAGACATTGCTAAAGATTTATGAAAAAGCATCGGGGCAAGCAATAAATTATGAGAAGAGTTGTGTGGTTTTTACCGAAAACCTCACTGGGTTTGATGGACAACTTATTGCGGATTGTCTGGGCGTTTCACGAGTGCAATACCATGACCGATATTTGGGACTATCGGCGTTTGTAAGGAAGGCAAAGAAGGCTACATTTGCTTATAAATTAAATGGATGGCATGGAAACCTATTTAGTGCGGGAGAATCCAACATAACTTTTGAAAAAAAAATTGAATTAGAAGATTGAGAAAGAGCTTTAAATTCATGAACTTCTCTATGTATATCGGCATAGCTAGATTCCAATGATTGTTCACCGTTCACATCTTGACCATCACTACATGGTTGTTTATTTAACGCTTGGACAATCTGCCCCAATTGAATTTCCAACTTGGTAAGTGCAATGGAGTGTTCTTGAATCATGTCACTCGTTGATTGTTAAAATGAAGTGTCAAATGGGGTCTGCTGTGAGGGAGGTGCAAATGTTTGAGTTTGAGCTTGTATGTTGTTCCAAGAGTCATGATGAGAGTTTCTCCAAGCGGGGTTGTATGTATTTGGCAATGGTTGCAGTGACCCTTGGTTAAAGAATGACATGCGGTGTAAGTGCTATTGGACAAACATAGGAAACTCATCCCTCCTTGGGCAGAATTGAAAAGGATGGCTAGTTTTAGCATATAACGGACATTCGCCGTACATCTCTCTATACCACCTGAAATCAAACAACCTAAAATGTAAATTAAAATTCTAAACTAAGAAAATGAAAACATATAGGGTTTATAAAGCAAGCAATTATAGGGGACTGAAATCAGTCCCCGGCAATGGCGCCAAAATTTTGTTGTGTTTCTTTCAAGTGCAAAAATAAGGATAGTATAGTGGCACAAGTAAGGGTGTCGAACCATATGGACTAATTAGACCTCTACAAATTACTAGTTTTATGTGAACCCTAACTAAACAATGAAAATGCAAATTGAATTTTGATTTTTCAATTGAAAACTAAAATAACTTAAAAATGCAAGAAAGATAAAAATAAATGATAGGTCGATTCATAAATAATGGAAATGGAACTAGGGATACCGATTTCACCATTACAAGTCAATTCCATGAAAATAAAGTCAAAACGCATTCAACTTTCCAATCTGCAACTAGGGTTCATTTTACTCATTTATGATCGTCCATTTGATGTGTGGTTGTGATCATGTACTCCTAATCTACAATCTAGTTGTGATGTTTAACTTAGATTAGCAAGTAAGAATCCATTAAGAACAAGAAAACTTCAAAGAACCAAAGAAATCATATGGCAGGATGTATGCATAGCAATTTCTTCATTCATTCACATGTCCACCAAGATTAAGCGTGATGTGTACTATAACCTTGATCAAATAATTCATAAGCAGTCCTAATGGTGATCAAACATTAAGATTAACAAACAAATTATACTGTAAAATTAGTGAATGAAACAAGAACACAGATTGGTAGTCTAAATACATTAACTTAATAACATAGAGTAGTTTTCAAGGCTACATCGAATTCCCCAACTATGAACTTAATTACACAGCATGATTACAGAATATATAAATATCAAGAACAACATGAGTGAAATTAAAGTTCATAGAAGAAACCCCCTTGAAGCAATTTTGATGTGGAATTCCTTCAAGAACAACGCAGCTACGTGGTTTCTTTGGTGGCTGCAGATGGTGAATCGAGAAAGGATTTTGTTTTGGGAAGAAAGGCCAAAGAAAGAGAAGAGAGAGAGCTATGGGCGTCCCCAAGGGGAAGCTTATGTAAAAGTGACTGAAACTCTCAGTTTTATAAGGTTAAATAGGCTATTACAGATTGCCAATACATCCTAGTAATTGGCCATTTAATTCCCACGTTTTTTTTGCTGTTATTGGTTTTATAAAGAGCCATATTCATCACCATATTCAGTTTCCACTTTTAATTCTTTGTCTACATCAGCATCCTTATTCAATTCTCCACTTTTAGCACCATTTTGCCTTATTTGTCCTCAACTGAGCTCCAAAATACGATTAGCTGCACACTAACACAAAAAAGGGTAAAATGCAACTAGTTTAACTCAAAAATATCACAAAGAGACTAGGAATGGACGGTATAAATGTATGAAATATATGAGTTATCAAATACCCCCAAACCTGGTTTTTGCTGGTCCTCAAGCAAAACTAAAACTGAAAACAAACAAAACAAAGAAAAATCTAACTAGACCACTTTAGCTGGCTAAATGATTACATTGAGCATGTGCAATAAGCCTTTAAACCTTTAGGTGTCCCTAGTAGGAGGAGTTGTGTCTCCTGAGGGTTTACAGCGATGACGCCCACAAACATCGACAAACTTGAGAAATAAATTGGTTAAAGCATACTAAAACAAACTAATAAGAACCAATGAATGCTTAGTCATACCATCAAACAAAACACTGCCACTTCAAAGAATCATATCATGTATGTAGTGTAAAAGTATTGCTCCATGACTCATGACTTCAAAAACACCATACTCAAATGCCAAAGATAGAATTCGCTTCAACTCTAATTCTCTCAGATTGTCACTCGAATTTTCACGTAGATCCTAAGGTTTAGTCTCTCATCAAACATATGTGAGTGAAATTATGTAAAAGGGAAACCAAAATTCTCACATATGAAATATGCAATAAAAGCACAATTTCTGAACAGATCTCATGAAATAAATCAAACACTAAGAATATGGATAACACACATACTTACCAGCACCCATGAATATATCCTGAAAGATCAGCTTGGTCTTTCACAAGGTTGTAATGTAAGGCTTAGGCTAGGGGCTACGAAAGAATGGATAGGAAATACTAGAGATTGAGACATACCAAAGTGTCTTTGTTGTGAAACCAGCAAGCTCTCCTCTTGAATTGATCTTTGTTGTTTGTTCTTGGCATCGAGGACACATGCAATAGTGAAGGATTTGGAAATTGCATATTCTTTATTCATTTTTCTTTTCTTTTCTTTTCTTTATTTTTTCAAACTTTATTTTTTTTTTCTTCTTGTTTTGCAATTCCAACACATGTTACCTTGGTTCACACCACATTCTTGATCTAGAGCTCAATCTATCTTTGTCTTCATCACTTTGGTATTCCCCAAAGTATAAGGTATGGCTGTAATGGGCTAAGATGGGTAGAGTTTGGTGTAGGTGATGAAAGAACTAGGCTAAAAGTGTTTGGCTGCAACAAGGGTGAATGGAGCACACAAAGGGATGGGAATTAGGCCTTTTAGTGGTTAAAACATGCATAGCCTAACATTGTCTCAATGAGTTCATTCATAAGTGATAACAAGCACATGGTATCTGCAACATAGGATTATTCTTAGCATTCAATCAAAGAGAAATAATGAGATCATTTGAAGTAACTTTGAAAGAAAAAGATAGGAATAGAAACACTTTAAATCCTCTCAAAGAAGCAAATAAGCTCAAAATAGCTCACTAGGGTAGTCTCCATTGTACTTCTTCTAGAATTTGAGCATGGTACTTTTACCATCATAATTCCAAGAGTAACAGCTTTGTAAAAGAAAAATAAGATACGAAACTTTTTCATGACAACATTGTAGTTTTGCTTGTAAACATAGCCCTCATATACAGTCACATTAGTAAGCAAAAGTAAACTTAACCAAAACTAAAAGCAAATGAAAATTTTCAATCCCACACCCCCAAACCTAAACTAAGCATTGTCCTCGATGCTTAAAAATGAATGGAAAGCATGCAGTGCAAATAGGCAAAGTGTGTGGAATGGAGATAAAATAAAACTAAAAGACACAAATAAAAGGAAATAACACAAACCCAACTAGGTTGCCTCCTAGCAAGCGCTTTATTTAACGTCTAGGCAAGACACGGTGGGTATGATGGATGAACACCTAAGGTGGTAGGAAGTCAAGGTACCTTTGAACCTTAGTTGGAAGAAGTGGTTTCTTTCGAGGGACTTTGAACATGGTGCATTGAATTTCCACAAAGACATGATTGTGATGGCATTTTTGTCTCTCCCTGTGAAGAAGCATATCCTCAAAAATTGTTGAAGATGTGGCTGGAGCAATTATTTCAATGGATGAATGAAATTCGTTCAAGGCAGCAATCTCATTGTCTAGCTCCGAATCTTCTTTCTTATGGTGAATGGGCAACAATGATTCGTCATCCAACTTCAATTTGTTTTTCTCTTGATAAGGCAACAAATCATCTCCAAAAGACTCCAAAGATGGCACCTGTAAAGATGTAAAACAACAGGGAGAATCCAACATAACTTTCGAAAAAAAATCAAGCGAATTAGAAGATTGAGAAAGAGCTTCAAATTCAAGAACTTCTCTATGTATATCGGCACAGCTAGATTCCAATGATTGTTCACCGTTCACATCTTGACCATCACTACCTGGTTGTTCATTTAACACTTGGATAATCTGCCCCAATTGAATTTCCAACTTGGTAAGTGCAATGGAGTGTTCTTGAATCATGCCACTTGTTGATTGTTGAAATTGTGAAGCGCTTTGAGCAAGTAGATCCAAAGTGTCCTCCAATGAAGTGTCAAATGGGGTCTGCTGTTGGGGGGGGAGGGGGGTGTGCAAATGTTTGATTTCGAGCTTGTATGTTGTTCCAAGGGTCATGATGAGAGTTTCTCCAAGCGGGGTTGTATGTATTTGGCAATGGTTGCAGTGGCCCTTGGTTAAAGAAACACATGCGGTATGAGTGCTCTTGGATAAACGTAGGAAACTCATCTCTCCTTGGGCAGAATTAAAGAGGATGGCCCGTTTTAGCACATAACGGACATTCGCCGTACATCTCTCTATACCACCTGAAATCAAACAACCTAAAATGTAAATTAAAATTCTAAACTAAGAAAAGGAAAACAGATAGGGTTTATAAAGCAAGCAATTATAGGGGATTGAAATTAGTCCCCGGCAACGGCACCAAAATTTTGTTGTGTTCCTTTCAAGTGCAAAAATAAGGATAGTATAGTGGCACAAGTAAGGATGTCAAACCACAGGGACTAATTAGACCTCTACAAATTGCTAGTTTTATGTGAACCGTAACTAAACAATGAAAATGCACATTCAATTTTGATTTTTCAATTGAAAACTAAAATAACTTAAAAATGCAAGAAAGATAAAAATAAATAATAGGTCGATTCAGAAATAATGGAAATGGAACTACGGATACCAATTTCACCATTACAAGTCAATTCCATGAAAATAAAGTCAAAACGCATTCAACTCTCCAATCTGCAACTAGGGTTCGTTTTACTCATTTATGATCGTCCATTTGATGTGTGGTTGTGATCAAGTACTCCTAATCTACAATCTAGTTGTGATGTTCACTTAGATTAGCAAGTAAGAATCCATTAAGAACAAGAAAACTTCAAAGAACCAAAGAAATCACATGGCAGGATATATGCATAGCAGTTTCTTCATTCATTCACATGTCCACCAAGATTAAGCATGATGTGTACTACAACCTTGATCAAATAATTCATAAGCAGTCCTAATGGTGATCAAACATTAAGATTAACAAACAAATTATACTATAAAATCAGTGAATGAAACAAGAACATAGATTGGTAGTTTGAATACTTTAACTTAATAATATAAAGTAGTTTTGCAAGGCTACATCGAATTCCCCAGCTATGAACTTAATTACACAACATGATTACAGAATATATAAATATCAAGAACAGCATGAGTGAAATTAAAGTTCATAGAAGAAACCCCCTTGAAGCAATTCTAATGTGGAAATCCTTCAAGAACAGCACAGCCGCGTGGTTTCTTTGGTGGCTGTGGATGGTGAATAGAGAAAGGATTTTGTTTCTGGAAGAAAGACCAAAGAAAGAGAAGAGAGAGAGCTATGGGCATCCCCAAGGGGAAGCTTATGTAAAAGTGGCTGAAACTCTCAGTTTTATAAGGTTGTAAAGAGACTGTTACATATTGCCAATACATCCCAATAATTGGACATTTAATTCCCACTTTTTTTGCTGTTATTGGTCTTATAAAAAGCCATATTCATCACCATATTCAGGCTCCACTTTTAATTCTTTGTCTACATCAGCATCCTTATTCAATTCTCCACTTTTAGCACCATTTTGGCTTATTTGTCCTCAACTGAGCTCCAAAATACGATTAGCTGCACACTAACACAAAAAAAAGGTAAAATGCAACTAGTTTAACTCAAAAATATCACAAAGAAACTAGGAATGGATGGTATAAATGTACGAAATATATGAGTTATCACCTAAAACGTTATGTAATGAGTTAAACCAAATGGTAGCTCAATTTTGGTGGGGACGAAATCAGGGATGAAGGAAGATACATTGGATTAGCTTAAAAAAATTGTGTAAGCCCAAAAGTGAGGGAGGGCTGGGTTTCAACTTTCAAGGATTTGTATGCATTTAATTTGGCTTTACTGGCAAAACAAGGATGGCGACTACTCAAACAGCCAAATTCACTTATGGCACAATTATTCAAAGCTAAATACTATCCAACCATGGACTTCATGAATGCCCCTATCAAAATGAATGCATCTGCTTGTTGGAGGAGCATTGCGGATGCTCGGACGGTTCTCAGAAAGGGTGTGATATAGCGTGTAGGGGACGGAGAAAACATAAGAGTGTGGGGTGATAGTTGATTACCGCAAATGTTTTTTTTTTAAGGTTACTAGTCCTATTCCATCGGGGTTAGATCATTCATATCCGGTCAGAAACTTAATTATGGGGAATGGTACTTCATGGGACAGGGGGCTCATATATAACATTTTCTGTGATGAAGAGGTGCAGCTTATTCTTAGCATCCCTTTAAGCTCACTTAAACCCCCGATGTCCAAATTTGGCATACGGATAAGAACGGAATTTTCTCCACCAAAAGTGCATATCATTTAGCGCGTTCCTGTGGGGAGGCATGTGCAAGCGAAGCGGGTGGATCGTCAGTGGGATGATGTTAAATTCTTGTGGAAAGTATTGTGGAGAGCATGTGTACCTGGCAAAGTAAAGATATGTGTATGGAGGAGTTGTATGAATGCACTGCCAACAAAGCACAACTTCTATAAGAGGAAAATCGTACAGGATGCTTCCTGTAATTTTTGTGGGGGAGAAGTAGAAACAATTGAACACGCGTTGCGGGATTGTACGATGGCGGCAAGAATATGGTTTGCTAGCCCCATTGGGACTCAGAGTACAAGAGGTCAAAAATGTTGTGCAGGTGGATTGGTTGATCAATTTGGCCCAATCATTGTCAAGGGATAATTTTGATATTGTCTTGATTACTCTATGGACTAAATGGAAGGAACGGAATGCGTTTGTACGGCAAGGCACAGTGAGACATCCAATGGATATCCATTGTAAAGCTCAGGCTTGGCTGGTAGAATAAAAAAAATGGCATGGACATCACACAAAAAATGGCAGATAGAGTAGAGTTGCAGATAGGTGGAAGAAACCAGCAACGGGGTGGTTCAAATGCAATTTTGATGGGTCTGGGAGAGAGCTGGACAACATAGGGGGGTTGGAGTGGTAATCAGAGACGACGCGGGGCAATTTGTGGCAGCATTGGCTATGAAACTGAGCGGGATATCTTCACTATGGTTGGTAGAAATGGAAACAACACGCGCAGCAATTGGACTGGCGAATGAATTACATACGGTGCAGCTGGAATTCGAGGGAGACGCAACTGCAGCGCTGCACCTAAATGATGACGAGTCTTTGTGGGAAACTTAGTCAATGAAGCAAGACATTATTTACGATCCATTCCACACATCAGAATCATCCATGTTCGTAGAGAAGCAAACAAGGCCGCTCACAAACTAGTGCAAGTGGGTATTACTTTAGATAATCAGCTAGTTTGGTTCAAGGAACCCCCTGATGTAATCGTAGACTTCTGATAGAGAATAGTGAAGCTATGTAATTTTATCGGTGCGGGAAGCTCTTTTTCCCTTTGACCGGGTTGAAATCCCCGACAAGATTTTTATCGAGGCCCATTAAATAAGCACCCTATCCTCCTATCTTGTCTAATATGAATATCGTACTCTTTCTCAAAAAATATACATTTAAATTTTGGAGTGCACAACTAAATTTCTGTAATGCTAATAACGTTTTCCTAAGATAAAATAAATTTGATTTTCACATTCCTAATATGATTCAGTCACTCAAAAGTGATTCATTTAAGTGATTTCCTAAATGAATGCACATGAAAATACCTCAAAGAGTCCACGAAATCTCAGCTTCAATGATGTTGCCGTGTTGATCAAGCTTTCCTTCACTTAGACCTAAAACTTAGGACTAAACAAAGCTAAAACCAATTACTACAGACATGTATCATATACAATTTAGAAAATTAACCAACTAAAAGAGCTTGCGCTTTCACAAATCATAGCTATTGTAGTAAGAATACTGTCCCCCTAAAAACAAATGTATAAAATGGTAAAAAAAAAAAAAAAAAAAAAAGTTTCACTTTTGTGTATTAGTGTAGTGATGCTTTAATGTCACTATTGCCCTAATTAAAAATGACACCTTCTTTTTTTTTATTAATTTTTGTCGATTTTTTCATCGGTATTGTTGTTATTCTAACTTCAATTCATTTCAATTTGAAATTCGGCTTCCACTAAATTGTCCATCATAATTCAGTTTTGGTGATCACACTTGCAAGGGACATGTAAGGTGTATGCTTATCAGAATGCCTTTATCTATTAATCGCCACTAATTTTGTTGTATTAATTTTTTATGATTATATTTGGGATGTCTTCTCTGCTTAGGAAAAGAGGAGAAAGTTTCTAAGGAAAGGAATTACTATTGTATTTGATTGTTATTTGTCTCTAAAAACATTTGGGATCTATGAGCATGGTCTAAAGTCAATTACTACGAACAAGAAGAGACTAAGGCCTACTTTCACATGATTACAGATCTGGAACTTGGAGTAATATTTTCTGGCTTGGAACACTTTGAAGGCTTTGAACTTCATTTTCCTGTTGTGGCTGTTGTGGACAAATTTGGAAGGTTAACAATAAATTTGGGTTCTTATTTGTAATAATCATGGTTTTATGTTGTCTCTTAATTAGGTTGCCTAGTTGATATTGTCAAAGTATTAAGTATTCATCACATCAATCTAACCACACTCCCAATTTAAAGTTTACCATAAGTAAGAGAAGTGGTCAATTAGTGAATTAAAACTTAATCCAAAAGAGACTGGGAGTTTTCTCCCTCTTAAATCAAGCGTTTAGTATGTGTCATGTTGAACGAATTGAGCAAGCTCCGTTGCTCCTCGTTGAGTGATTCTCAAGTTATCTATCATCCGTCTTCCTGAGACCCTTTACTTTTTCCTGCATCATTCTTTTTTGTTTATTTATTTATTAATTTTGATTATCAATGGGTATATTATTTGATTCTTCTTGGATAAAATTATGCTATTAATTTATAAACCCGCCCTATTTGCTAAGGGAGCTGCACATCGATTGGCTAGTATGCTAATAATTGAGCAAGAACTAATTTGGTTGAAAGAACCACGTAATAGTAGACATTTTCTTAGTGGACAGCTGAACCAAGGTTTTAACGAAATCACCTTATTACACCACATCCTTTGTACATATTGTTCGTACCTCTTAATAAATAGAAATTGTTGTAGTTGGAATTATATCACATATGTAATTGTGTAAATCCTAGTCGATTATTTATAGGAATTCTATGAAGATCTAGAAGATCTTTCCAATATTTGTATTACTTGAAGAACAAGTTTCTCTCTCTTTTACAAGTATAAATAAAGGTACAAGACGTGAGAATTATCACACATAGAATTCCTCAAGCCCTTTTCTCTCTCTCCTCTTTTGTTGATTTTCCTCTCTTCTCTCTCTAAATTTATGCCACAACACGCTCCTGATGCTACGCTAAAGAGAGTTTGACCATCTTCAATCAAGGAAGTATTACATTTAAATCATTCTTTTTATGATGGGTTTTTATCACAAATGGTCTTTGAAATTGGCTCACCCCATCAAGATGATCCCTGAAATTAAAAATCGATCAATGTAGTCCCTGAAAATGGGTGTCGCAAATCAATGTGGTCATTCCGTTATAATTCAGCCAAAAATTCTGTTATATACTGATTTGGCACATAACTGGTGCCACAAGTGAGCCTCAACACTTTCCCCTCGTTGGGTGTGGTTGTGCAGACGTTGTTGTGGCTAGTGGGAGGGAAGTAAGAGATGAACAGATCATTATCACAAATCATCATCTTCTTTTTTTTCTTTTTTATTTAAGTTTTTAATTATACGAAAAAAAAAATTTGTTTTTTCTATTTTTTAAATATTTTTGTAAAACAATTATTTTACTCAACATGGCAATATTTAATTTGATTTGTGAGACTCAATTATATGCCACATCATCACATAACAAAATTTTTGACAAAATTATGATGAAAAGACAACATTGGTTTGCAACACCCATTTTCAAGGACTACATTGATTCAATTTTCAATTTCAATGACCATCTTGATAGGATGGGTCAATGTTAGGGACCATTTGTAATAAAACCCTTTAATGATTAACTTTTTATTTTATGGAAATAATCTCCTTTCTATTGATTCAATTCTCCTTTTTATTTTTTGTTGAACATGATACAATGCATTGCAGATGGAAATCCGGCATTGGAGGATAAACTTCTATAAATCCGTTCACAATATTCATCAAGCAACCTAAGTACCTTTTAAAGTACATTTATTGGCCTTGATTGCATGAAACATTCATCATAAAGCATGAACTCTAATGTTATGTTTTTGAATTATAAATTCGGCTTGAATTATTGTTTTCAATTGTTACTGTTATATTATAAAACCCTAGATGCGCGTGAGCCGCGGCCTGAAACTGCTGAGCCGCATTGCACCGACTAAGCCGAGCAGAGCCATTGTCCAAACCCAGCAGAGATCGAAAACTACATTTCTTTTATGTCGATTCTCCAACCTCGATCTCTCTGCCCCCTCATCACCTCTGTGTGACTTCCCTGCCAGATCCATTATTCTCCAGCGACCTGAAGTCGTCCAAGAACGGAATCGGTCGCCCTCGACGACTGCATAACGAGATTCCAATTGAATCGATGATATTGAGAAATCCCCATCGACTCTTATAGGTTTCTTTGGACACCTATCGCGATTTCATCGACTGTCTGACACCTAATCTATGTCGTCATTGACGTTCGATGTGTTTCTTAGTCACGATTCACCTTCCCCCTTCTCTGACTCTGCACCAGCAGTTGCATACCTCATCCCTTTCTCATGACTCATAGACATTGATTTCTACACCGTCGTGGAAGCCATAGGGTTCTTGACAGACCTCGACTCGTTCCCCTTGCCTGAGATGACTGTCGTATTTACATAAATTATTATGTTTTGTATTTGACTACGCAAGATTTGAAATATCTTTTGTATATAGACAATTTAGTGGGACAAAATGTCACCCATGACTTATGAACTTTTAAATCATTTTGAAATAATTATGTATATTTCAATAGGTTGAGACTGCTGGAGAACAATTCAAAAATAAACAAAAATAACAGGAATAAATAGAACTTGAAATTTTAATATTTTATTTATCAAAAATACTTGCTGTGCAGAATGAAATTACACAATAAATACAGCAATTAATATAAGAATATTAATGATACTAACTTGATTACAGAAGGTAGAGGCTAACGTAAAAACTATGTCATTCGAACAGTATTTCCGTCCCACTCTTGTGCTTGTGGTTCTACAATGTCTGCTCGACTAGGATTCAACTACCTAATTCTACAACCTGCAGTGGATTCTAGAATTCTAGCTAATTGCTTTGTGCGTTTACTTTCTTGAACGTTTGTACGGAAGAGAAGGAAAGGAAAAAGGATGATTTTCGATGGAACTAAGGACTCCAGTTATATAAGTTGTTTCATACCTCTTCAAATACCTTTTGGACGTATCTGAAGCTATACAACTCTTTCCAAAAAGTTGTATCTATTAATCAAAACGTTTTTAATTAATTTAATTAAGAACTTAATTCGAAATTCAAACTAATTGATCAGATTAATTTTAATTCCTTGGCCCTAAGTGCCCCAAGGCCCAAGGCCCTTGTCTTGATTAATTAATATTATAGTATAATCATTAAGCCTAATCCACACAATTAGTAGCCCAAACCTCAATCTTCATTCCAAATGGTCCAACACCTAATCACTAATAGAAATGACTTGACCTATATAAAGGCCCTTGACAAATGGTTGTATCCCAATGTGGGACAATGGGAGTTCAAAACTCCATCAATACCCCACATTTTGAGCCCACTATTAGGTCCTAGGGTAAGGTGAAAATGAGAGTAAACAATAGATGTGACACACATCAGGAGAGGTGTTTTTTGGACTTGAACCTACCTTATTATATACTTATCAGATTTACTAGATGATGCAGTGAATATAAAATCTTGAATCGTTCATTTTCGCAGTAAACCAAGACAATAAGCAAAATATATGTCACACCAACACATCGCAAATTCATATGTTTGTGTTTATTTTGGTCCTGAACAAATCCTGGATTCATGAGAGCTTTAGAGAATATAGCCATATAATTCTCATAAATGCAACCCCACATTTACTCTCATATAGGTGATATTGATTAAGAATAGGCTGCTACTATTCCACTTGATTTACAAGTATCAATATCATCAAACTAATGTATCCTACACCTATCAGTAGTCACCACACTTCTTCTATCATAGGAATGGGTATTTAAGTGTGTTTCTTCTTTGAAACTAACCAAACCAGTTTGCCTATTGAACCTAGACCATGAAATCTCCAATCAACTAGGTTAGGTTTCCATTTGGCAGTTTCATTTTACTCTATTGGCTTTAAACCTATTCCCCTCGATGTATGCTTGACTTGCTCTCTAGATAAACCTTTAGTAAGCGGATCATCCGCAATATTATCTTTTGACTTGACATAGTCATTACACTACTACAATATTAGCTTTAGGTGGCGGATGATGGTGGCGGATATTAGAAAAATACTGTCGAATAAATTATATCCGACACGTCATTTAATTAGTGGCGGACATTAGAAAAATCATGTCGGTTATATCGGACATAAATTCCTGGCGGATATTTAGTGACGGATATCAAAAAAATACTGTCGGTTATATCCGACAGTATTTTTGAATTTTTTTTTTTTAAAATATTTTGGACAAATTCTGACGGTTTTGAAGTTAATGGTGGCGGTTATAACCGATAGAAATTGACTATTTTATTATGTTAATTTCTGACGGTTATTATTTTAGTATTCTGGTGGTTATAATTGACACAAATGAAAATTTTATTATTTTAAAATGTTATATTGATTAAAAATAAATAAATAAACACATATTTTAAATATTTTTTTTTCACTTATGACCCTAAAGTCTAATGAACCCAATTCCCACGAGCCATAAATTTTCTAAGAGAATAATAACAACAGACTACAATATAAAGCTCTATCATTTTTGTAATAAGGATTATGCTCCCTCACAGGCAAGCAACAAGATACAAAGAAATTCAAACAATTTTTTTCAATGCGTCACAAAGCACATTGTCTGGCATATAAATACACATGAACATCTGGTATACTCTATCATGTACGATTTTATTATTTTAAAATGTTATATTGATTATAAATAAATAAATAAACACATGTTTTAAAATTTTTTTCTTTTTTTTGCGATTTTTTACACATGCTATCTCGGAGTTTATACAAACATATTTGACGGTTGGATCATTGAAACTAGTTTCGTAGAATGTATATCCTATCAAATTGATAGATTTAATGAACACTTAAGAGTTAATGTTATACTTTCATTAAGTATAAAATAAGATTTATCCACTAGTGTAAATATTTTAAATCGAAGATCGAATTCATTCATTGCATTCTTATAGGATCGAGGAGTGTAGCTGCAAAAAATCATCAAAATCGAAGCAAAATAACCGTTAAATTGTGATTTTTCGTTTATAACCATCGAAAACTTTTGTTTTGTTACCTAATCTCTTAATGTTTATTTTTTGTGATTTTTTACGTATGCGATCTCGGAGTGTGTACAAACAAGTTTGACGGTTGGATCTTTGAAAAACGCTTCGTAGAATGCGTATCGCATCAAATGGTAGATTAAATAAACACTTAGAGCTAATGTTATACTTCCATTAAGTATAAAATAAGATTTATCCATTAGTGTAAATATTTTAAATTGAAGATCGAATTCGTTCAATGCATTCTTATAGGGTCAAGGAGTGTAGCTATAAAAATCATCAAAATCAGAGCTAAAGTAACCGTTAAATTGTGAATTTTCGTTTATAACCGTCGAAAACTTTTGTTTTGTTACCTAATCTCTTAATATTTGTTTTTTGTGATTTTTTACGTATGCGATCTCGGAGTGTGTACAAACAAGTTTGAGGGTTGGATCGTTGAAAAACGCTTCGTAGAATGCGTATCGCATCAAAACGGTAGATTAAACAAACACTTAGAGTTAATGTTATACTTTCATTAAATATAAAATAAGATTTTGTGGTATCCGTTAGTGTAAATATTTTAAACTGAAGATCAAATTCATTCATTACATTCTTATAGGCTTGAGGAGTGTAGCTGTAAAAAATAATTAAAGTCAAAGCTAAAATAACCATTAAATTGTGAATTTTCGTTTATAACCGTAAAAAACTTTTGTTCCGTTATGTAATCTCTGAATGTTTGTTTTTTACGATTTTTTACGTATGCGATCTTGTAGTACCTACAAACAAGTTTGACGGTGAGATCATGGAAACTAGTTTCGTAGAATGCATATCTCCGTTAAATTTGCCTAAATTTTGAAGTGAGAAAAGTAATTTATGCTAAATTGTTATTTATGTTTTTCAAGTATTGATTAAACAATATTTAGTTTGTGTGATGACATTTTCATGTACAATTCTCTTTTTGTTTCTTTATCGCATATTTTACATGGATTATTATCTGTTAAACCAAAAGTGTAAAATTTATCTATTAAACCAAACAATTATTTATTTAATTTTAAAAAACATATTATTTATTTATTTATTAAACCAAACAATTATTATTTTATTTTTTAAAATTGTAACAAAATTTTGGGGGAAAATTTAAAATTTTCAGAGGGAATTTTGAGGGATTTTTGCCGCCATTTTGTTTTTGTCGATTATAACCGACAGTAATGAAAATTTTTCAAAATAATACCCTCCATCTCTTTATTGCGCCAGTGCTTCTTCCTTCCCCCTTTTCTCCTCTCCTCATTTCCTTCTCCTTCTCTTCTCTCCTCGTTTACTTCCAGTTCAAAGCATCAACAAGCAGAGGCACAGCGACAGCGACAGCCAGGCCTTAGGTTTTTTTTCTTCCCCTTCTAATTGTCATCTTTAATTCATGTTTCTGAAGCATAAATCCATCAGTTTTTCCTGTAATTCTCTTTTGGAACCCCCAGCAGAGAAATGCTCTTACTTTCATCTCTCTCTCCGATCTTTTGGTATTATCGCAATTCCTCTCTCAATTGGTGCTATAGTATTTCTTAAAATTATTAGATTTAGGGTTGGGTAAACTAATTTTAAGGATTTTGATTGTACTTCACGTTCTAGTTTTGTTTGAGATAGTCCCGTGTTTGGTTTAGATGTAAGGCCTGAAGCTTTTCGAGATGAATCTTAACCAAAGAGGAGTTGAAAAACATTTGGAGGTAAGATCGTTTGATTGTTGTACTGATTGTTTGAGGTCTGATTCTAGAAATCATCATGAATTTTTTATTTTTTTATTAGTGCCTTTTGAGGGTTTTGTGAGGGTGGGGGCAAAAATTCGATGTTTTCTATTTATGTGGGTTTGGTTGATATTTTCTTTGGTGTGATAAGTCTCAGTCCTGGTATTGAATTTTGTTATATTTATGTGTTTTCCGTTTCCTTGCCAGGTACCTGGCAGTGCTGCAGATGCAGGACCACGGCCAACTTCGTTACTGGCCTTCAACTGTTGCAGCTGCTCTTGTCATCCTGGCTTCTTTAGAAAGCAATCGTGATGTGTCCCGCCAGCGAGTAATATAGGTAATTGCCAGATGGGAAGAAGAATGCTCAACAAGAAGAAGGGAGAATGCTCTCATGTTCTTTTTTTTTTATTTTTTATTATTACTATATTTTCTGTTGGTTTTATCCGACAGAGAATGCTTTGCTTATTCATTATTAATATTTTCTGTCGGTTATATGTATTTTCTGTTGGTTTTATCCGACAGAAAATGCTCTTATTTATTCATTATTAATATATTTTCTATCGGTTATATCCGACACAAGTTTTGTCGGTTTTAGAGTATTTTCTATCGGAAAATTCATTTCTTGACGCTGGCAAATCTATCGCTTATTATATCTGCCACTGCATCTATTTTCTGTTTGATTTTGCATAATATCCGACAATAATATATGTTTCTTGTCGGTTTTTAGACCGCCAGAAATAGATAATTTTGTAGTAGTGATAGTAATTACACCACTAGAGAGCCATTGCTTTATTGTATTATGCCTTCGTCTAATTTGTCTAGACTTCCAATTGTATACATTATTTTTAGCTCGATATTGACAGCTAAATTATCACAGTGTATACATATTGCCATTACAGGTTTAGGCCATATGGGAACATCTTCCAAAAAATCTCTTAGCCACTCAGCTTTTCCCTCAACCATATTGAGAGCCATAAATTCCGATTCCATAGTTGATTGGGCTATGCATGTTTGTTTGGAAGATTTCCAAGATATTGCTGCTGCTCCCAAAGTAAATACATATCCACTTGTGGATTTTGTATCATTACTATCTGATATCCAATTCGCATCAGTAAATCCTTCAAGCACAGGAGGATACCTGGTATAATGCAATCCATAATTCATTGTATGCTTTAGGTATCTTAATACTCGAATTAAAGCTTCCCAATGATCATGACCAGGATTGCATGTATATCTATTCAGTCTTCTCACTGAGTATGCTATATCAGGCCTTGTATAGTTCATAATGTACATAAGGCTTCCAATAACTTGTGAGTATTCACGTTGAGATACTGTATCTCCTCTATTTTTCTTAAGTTTGCTATTAGCATCAAAAGGAGTAATTGCATCTTTACTTTCCAAATGACCATATTTTCTAAGTGTAGCTTCTATATAATGGGATTGTGTAAGAATATATCCTTCTTGGTTTCTTTTTATTTTTACACCAAGAATCACATCACCTAGTCCAAGATCTGTCATATCAAAACTTGATTTCAATATCTTCTTGGTCCAATTTATTATCTCTATGTTAGTTCCCATTATAAGCATATCATCTACATATAAACACAACGTAACACAAACATTATTTTGAGTTTTTGTGTAGACACACTTATCACACTCATTTATCTTAAAACCATATGTGATCATGATATGGTCAAATTTTTCATGCCATTACTTTGGAGCTTGTTCAAGCCCATATAGTGATTTCACAAGTTTACAAACTTTGTGTTCTTGACCTTTAACTACAAACCCCTCGGGTTGTTCCATATATATTTCCTCATCTAAGTCTCCATTTAAGAACGCAGTCTTTACATCCATTTGATGTATTTCCATGTTATGGAGTGCAGCCGTAGCAATCAACAGTCTTATTGACGTAATTCTCGTTACAAGTAAGTATGTGTCAAAGAAATCCAAACCAAGTTTTTTACGGTATCCTTTAACTACCAAACGACCCTTATATTTATCAATTGTACCATCATGTTTCAATTTCTTCTTAAAGATCCATTTGTACCCAATTGGCTTATTGCCAGGGGGCAAATCGACTAATTCCTATGTATGATTTTGCATAATGGAATCTATCTCACTGTTAACTGCATCCTTCCAAAATAGAGCTTCAAGAGTGGACATGGCCTCCTTGAAAGATTGAGGTTTGGTTTCAACTAATAAGGCCACAAAATCAGGCCCAAAATGCTTTTGAATTTTTGTCCTTTTACTCCTTCTAGGTTCAAGTTCTTCTTCTTCTTAAACTCTAGATGAGGATGAACCATCATCATGTTCTTTAGGTTCATTATTAACCTCAGATACATCATCATGTAATCTCTTTCTCAAGAAGTTAGACTTGCCCATTTTGTATGGAAATATATCCTCAAAAAATATTGCATTTATAGATTCTATAATAGTATTGACATGTATATCACTTACTTCATAATGGAAAACTAAGATTCTATAAGCTAAACTATTAGATGCAAAACCAATAAAAACACAATCTATAGTTTTAGGCCCTAATTTTGTTCTCTTTGGCAATGGGATTTGTACTTTTGCCAGGCAACCCCACACTTTAAGCAATTTAAACGTTGGGGTTCTTCCCTTCCATAATTCATATCGTGACTCCTTTCTCGTTTTAGGTGGAGTTTGATTCAAAATTTTATTTGTAGTAAGTAAAGCTTCACCCCACAAATTGTGTGGAAGCCCAGAGCTATTTAACATAGAATTGATCATGTCTTTAAAAGTCCTATTCTTCCGTTCAGCAACACTGTTTTGTTGCGGTGTATAAGGGGCTGTTGTTTGATGAATTATGCCATGTGTGGCACAAAATTTAGCAAAGGCATAAGACTCATATTCTCCTCCCCTATCGGACCTTAAGACTTTAATCTTCTTGTTAAGTTGATTCTCAACTTCTGCCTTATATGTCTTAAACATATCCAAGGTCTCATCTCTACTATGAAGTAAATAAACATAACAATACTTACTGAAATCATTTATAAATGTTACATAATAGTTTTTTTCCACCACGAGTTGGATATGATCTAAAATCACACAAGTCACTATGATTTAATCTAATAAATCATTGGATTTTTCATGCACCGATTTAAAGCTTTGACTAGCAAATTTCGATTTTGTACAAGTCACACATTTAACATTATCTAAATAATCAAGTTTGGGTAGCAAACCTACATTATGCATTCTAAAAAGAGAACGAAAATTTACATGTAACATCCCACATCGCCCAGGGGAGGTGGATCTTGTAAGCCTTATATGTATATTCTCATCTTTACCTAGCACGAGGCCTTTTGGGAGCTCATTGGCTTCGGGTTCCGTAGGAACTCCGAAGTTAAGCAAATTCACGCGAGAGCAATCCCATGATGGGTGACCCACTGGGAAGTTCTCATGTGAGTTCCCAGAAACAAAACCGTGAGAGTGTGGTCGGGGCCCAAAGCGGACAATATCGTGCTACGGCGGAGTCAAGCCCAGGATGTGACAATTTGGTATCAGAGCCAATTCCTGGCCGGAAGTGTGCCAACGAAAACATCGGGCCCTTAACCGGGGGGGGGGGGGGGGGGTGGATTGTAACATCCCACATCGCCCAGGGGAGTGGATCCTATAAGCCTTATATGTATATTCCCACCTCTACCTAGCACGAGACTTTTTTGGAGCTCATTGGCTTCGGGTTTGAAGTTCCATATTCCCATCTCTACCTAGCACGAGGTCTTTTGGGAGCTCACTGGCTTCGGGTTCCGTAGGAACTTCAAAGTTAAGCGAGTTCACCCGAGAGCAATCCCATGATGGGTAACCCACTGGGAAGTTCTCGTGTGAGTTCCCAGAAATAAAACTGTGAGGCGTGGTCGAGGCTCAAAGTGGACAATATCGTGCTACGGCGAAGTTGAGCCTGAGATTTGGTGGGGGCCCAGGTCGAGATGTGACATTACATGTCCTAACCTAGAGTGCCATAAATTAGACGAATCAACAATATAAGCAGAAGCATTATTTATTTCATTCATAGCATTAACAAGTACATTTAGTTTGAATAATCCATCAGCAAGGTAACCTTTCCCTACAAACATTCCCCCTTTAGTTAATACAAATTTATTAGACTAAAAAACTAGTTTGAATTCCTTATTACTAAAGATAAGACCAGAAACAAGATTCTTCCTTATATCGGGGACATGCAGCACATCAAGGAGGGTTAATTCCTTTCCAGAAGTGAATTTAAGAACACATTTCCCTATTCTAGCCACAACAAATGCAGATGCATTTCCCATAAACAGCTGCTTGTTTCCCTCGATTTTCTGGTACGAAGAGAACATATTTCTATCACCACATACATGGCGAGTTGCACCAGTATCTATCCACCAATCAACGTGGTCAGATACTAGATTGATTTCAGAAATCATAGCAGCTAGGGTATCCACATTGTTTTCAATCAGGTTTGCGCAGTTGTTGTTGCCTTGACCTCCAGGTCCTTGGTCCCTTCGATGACGACATTCTTGAGCCCTATGGCCTTGGTTTCCATAAACCTAGCAACTTCCCTTGATTTTCTTGAAGTCTTTACCTTTCACTCTAGGGACATAGTTCTTTTCCTTCTTCTTGGTTTTCTGGAATTTCAACCTTTGCTTTAATGAACTTCCTTCAACAACATTCGCCTTAGATTCCATAGTCGAAACTAGGCCCTTCTCATTCTTTCTGTTATCTTCCTCAATTCTCAACCTAACAATGAGATCTTCAAGGGTCATCTCCTTTCGTTTGTGCTTGAGATAATTCTTGAACTCTTTCCAAGAAGGTGGCAGTTTTTCTATAAAGGACACCACTTGGAAAGACTCATTGATCACCATCCCTTCAACATGAATGTCATGGATGATTTTTTGGAGATCTTCAGTTTAAGAGACAACGGGCTTGGAATCCGTCATTTTGTAGTCCAAAAATTTGTCCACGACAAATTTCTTTGAACCAGCATCCTCTGTTTTATATATTTTTTTTCTCAAGTGATTCCCAAAGTTCCTTGGCTATTTTGCACACCACATAGACATCATACAAAGAGTCATCTAATGCATTGAGCGCAGAACATTAACCAAATTTAGTGTAGTCAAATAAAACAGCATCTTCTGCTACCACCTTTTGAAGTCTTCGCCCTTAAATTTCTCAGGCTTCTCAAAATGAGGTTTAGTTCCTGATTGTTCCATATTGTTCGAAGATTGTTGGAGAATAATTCAGAAATAAACAAAACTTGAAATTCTAATATTTTATTTACCAAAAATACTTGTTGTGCATAATGAAATTACACAATAAATACAAAAATTAATATAAGAATTTCAATGATACTACCTTGATTACAGAAGGTAGAGGCTAGCATAAAAGTTATGTCCTTCGAACAGTATTTTTGTCCCACTCTTGTGCTTGTGGTTCTACAACGTCTGCTCGACTAGGATTCAACTACCTAATTCTACAACCCGCAGTGGATTCTAGAATTCTAGCGAATTGCTTTGTGTGTTTACTCTCTTGAATGTTTGTACGGAAGAGAATGAAAGGAAAAAAGATGATTTTCGATGGAATTGAGGACTCTAGTTATATAGGCCGTTTCATACCTCTTCAAATACCTTTTAGATGTATCTGAAGCTATACAATTCTTTGGAAAGAGTTGTATCTATTAATCAAAACATTTTTAATTAATTTAATTAAAAACTTAATTCGAAATTAAAACTAATTGATCAGATTAATTTTAATTCCTTGGCCCTAAGGTATCGTTTGGTATGCAGACGGGACGGGATGGGACATGACGGAACGAAATGGAGCGGGAGAAAAGATGCCCTCGGATGGAAACAAGGAGGAAGAAGAAGGAGACGGAGATGTTATAATTTTGTGTTCCACGGACGTGGAACGAGTCGTTCCAGGGGGATGAGGTGGAACGAAAATTCACCCAAAACTCGTCATGTGGAACAGCTCATTCCACTCGTTTTAGGCACACCAAACGTGGGACGGAACGCCTTGTCCCACTCTGTTCCGTCCCGTCCCACATACCAAACGGTACCTAAGTGCCCCAAGGCCCAAGGCCTTTGTCTTGATTAATTAATATTATGGTATAATCATTAAGCCTAATCCACACAATTAGTGGCCCAAACCTCAATCCTCATTCCAAATGGTCCAACACCTAATCACTAATAGAAATGACTTGACCTATATAAAGGCCTTTGACAAATGGTTGTTTCCGGATGTGGGACAATGGGAGCTCAAAACTCCATCAACATTAAATCATTTTGAAATAATTATGTAGATTTCAATAGGTTGAGACTCATCAACATTAAGAAACTAAATGGAAACAACTTCAAAACTTGAAGGTTAAAGATCAAGATGTATTTGGAGATGTTGGTGTTTGACACTGCTTTCAAGTTACCCCAGCTGACTACTCTAACTGAAGAAAGCACCATTCTACATGAAGAGAATTTTTCTAAATGGGAAAAGGCAAACCAAATGTCACTTCTCATTATGCAAAATGTCATAGAAGAACATATAAGGGAGGTATTCCAACATGTGATTTGGCAAAGGAGTATATGGCCAAGATATATGAGAAATTCAAAAAGTCTGACAAGGCTGAAACTAGGCATGGGCATAATGGATCAAGAATCAAAACCAAACCCTAACTAAATTGAAAAAAAAAACGGTTGGATCGATTTTATTTTACTTTTTTCGGTTTTGGTACAAAACAGAACCGGTATATAAAATCTTGGTTCAATACTAGTTCTCTATATATCTGAATTGAACCTAACCAAGTTTGAAAAAAAAAATCCTTTTACCACGTGACTGAGTTTAGTTAGGTGGTAGCTAAGTCCATACAATTGTCATGGGCTCTAGCTGCCACACCTGATCATCGATCTATTCTCTTTCTCTCACTCTCGAGTTTCAGCTCGATCTCACTCATCTGATCCCAACTTCAAACTCAAACCCCAGCCTTTCACCTCGAACTTGCCATATACCTCCTCCTCCAACCTCATTCCTCCATCGCCTCCCAATCTCCACCAACTGTCATTCCTCCACCATCAACCATCGTTCTCTCTAGTCTCACTCTTCATTTCTTGAGTCTAGATTGAGGCTTTCATCCCTCATTCTCCTCCTTAAGCAGACAAATAACCTCCCTCCAATCTCAACCCCACCATCTTCTTCTCCAATCTTGTTCCTCCATTCTCAACCCTGACATTCTTGTCCAACGTTGTTCGTCCATTCTCAACCCCGATCCAATCTCAACCTCATCATCTGCTGTAGCCAGTGTTCTAAAAAGCCCCGTCCTAACCCAGGCACTAGACTATTCGCCACTGCCACGACTAATCCCTAGGTGTTTTAAAAATAAGAAAGGTTTCCTATACCTACCTAGGCACCAGCCTAGGCCACGACTTTCACATAGACAGAGAAAGACAACTTCCATTTTACATTTTATTTTTTCAATAAATTTTTATAGACTTGTTGGATACTTGAATGAACACTAATTATATGTTTGTTCACAATGTTTTCAATATGTTCTAATACTTTATAATTTATATGTCGTTCTAATTTGCAATTTATGTAGCCCAATATAATTATGTAATTTTTAAGTATAAGTAGACATTTATTTATTTTTTTTATAATAAATTCAACTAATTTAAAAATAAATAAATAAAACCTCCTAGGCCTTAATCTTCTGACCGCATCTTAACTAATGCCTAACCCCTTTTAGAACATTGGCTTCAGTGCTGCTCACCTCATCAGATTCCACTTCAGTCGAACTCGCTGCCACTTTAATCATAATGGTAGTCGTTCTTTTCAATCTCTTCAAGTTTTTTGCGTTTTCTCTCTCTCAATTTCTGGTCTTTCTCTTCAATTGCTTTGTTTGTCTCGTTTTGGAACCCTAGAAATTGGGCATTCGACAAACTTTAATATATACACAAGTTGATTTGAGGAATTTAGCCCAGAATTTGGCTTGTGAATGGCTTCTATGGTTTATAAAATTGGGCAGTTTGTGTGATTTATAAAATTGGGAATTTTTATGCAATTAGGATTTTTATTCTGTTAATGATTTATAAAATTGCCCAATAACTTTTGCTTTCTTCTGTGAATTATTTTGTAATGGCTGATTGGATTAGGATTTTTATGCAAGTTGGGCAGTGTGTGTGTGGTTTTATAAAATTGGGCAGCGTGTGTGATTCAATAAGAATTGTGGTTTCAATTTGGAGATTACATGGGCAGTGAGTATTTTCAGTTTGCGCATTATTTGCGTGTATGGCACTGGTTGCCAACTTGCTGTGTACTGTGTGCGGTGGATGTGGTTGCAATGGAAAAAGAACAAAAATCTCACGGTTACTTGAACTTTGCTTTTTCATTTGGGTTTTTACTAATGCGGAACCCATAAGACATTTCATTTGACAAATTTGACAATGTTTGGCCCTATTTTAATCATTAGCAACATGGGATTTGGGTTCAATCAAAACCTGTTTAACCCAAAATCGAAAAGGACCTATTTTAATCACACAAAAAAACATATAAAGGGGGCTTATAACTGAAGCCCAAAACTGAAATAGGACCCTTTCATACCGAACCAAAACTAACCCATAAGGGTCGTTATAAATTTTGTACACCCCATGATACCAAATCGAACCGTACCAAAAATTTTTTTGGTTTCAATTTCAATTCCAGTTTAATAAAGTACCAAACCAAACTGTATCAAAGGCTAGCTAAAACTGGTTCTTATCTCTCAACCTTCGTTAGCACTAAATCTTGGAAAGCACTTTCTAGTCGAATTCCATGCTCTCGAGAGCTACACGAAGTAGCAAATCCAGATCCTCAGCTGGAATAAGCAAAAGGGGGTCCTCCCGCTTGAAAAAATTGGTTTTGAATAGAGAAATCACCATTTTCCGGGTGGATACAGAGAATTCTAGCTGCATATACAACTAGAAAGCAGAATCCTACTTAGTAGGTGGACTATTGAGCAGCATGGCATTGATACATTCGGAGTCTTGGTACGGAAGATTCAAATAAAAATCACGATGGTACTAGCAGTATAAGGCTGCACCTACTCAACCTCGTCAATATGTCAAACAAATTGAATGCTTTGGATATTGACATCACAGACCAATTTCTTGTTCACATGTTTCTTTGTTTCCTCTCTAGTGACTGTGCACGTGAAAGCCAAATATAACACACAAAATGAGACATGAAACGTGTGTGAACTCATTGCCATTTGCAGTCAAAAGGAGGAGTGGATGAAGAAAACCGAAATTGAAACTACAAAAGTTCCAACTACAAGGGCTCTAAGTCTAACCCAATAGACAAACAACAGACAAAATTGAAAACGCAGCTATTGTTGGGGTACCAAAATTGAAAACGCATCTCTTTTGTGGGTCAATGGTCAGCCGGCTATGGCGTTTGTAAACCAACTCGCCTGATTAATTAGAGCACTATTTCAGCAAGGGAAAACAAATTTATTTTTTACCAATGGAATGTTGGGTTATTTCAAACTTTGGACTTCTTCTTAACATGGGGAAGAAAAGTATTACCAATATCTATTTGCTAGTAAGGAAAATTATACGAAATAAATATGACAAACTTATTAATTTCACAGTCCTAAAAAACATGAAATTATTTCAAGCGTGTTAAAGGGTTAAAACATAAGCTTGCATATATCTTCTCACAACTCAAAGTATCGCACCTAGCTCGTGCAATTCAAGCTGTGAGATAATGAATTGAGATTAAGATAGATGTAAGTGTTCGATTTCCTATCAAGGTAGCACAAAAAAAATTAGTTACATGTGATGAGTCTATTTTATATTGTATATTTTACTCTATTCTTAGTATATTTTTGTGAGATTTTGATACTTCAATTTATATTTCCAATGTAGGATTTATGGCTTCCTCTTGAGCAAAAAGTGATCAAACGGATTAATTTTAGAATGATTCCAATTGAAGAGTGTTTGCAAGTCTTTCAACTTGTTCGTGTCAAAATTTTAGATTTTTATGACAAGCCGTTGAGTTATGGCAAATAAATAAGGGACCAGCATGGTGCTGGCAGATTGAGGCCCCATGTGGTATTGCTTCACTTTAAAGTTAAGTAGTAAAAAAAGTGTTTGGTAAAACAAAATTATCCTGCTTATCTTAAAAGCAATGGGCTCGAGACAACAACTTTTAAAAGCAGCATGTAGGTTACTTTTAAAAGTTGCTTTAATAAAAAGAAGAGTTGGGTCTTTAATAAATATTTTCAATTGTTGTAATACCTTCATTAATTTTTTTTTTAAATGACATTATTTAGCCTTCCACACATTTTATCCCTTAGAGAATAAAGTAAACGCTACAACCTATCACTATAAATACTAACCTTACACCATCGCCGCCAACATAACCATCATATTTGCTACCACCACCGCCATAACCACAACCTCCACCACTGTCATCACTACCACTAGTGTCACCATCATCATTATTGCCACCACCACCACCACCATCACTACCACCATTGTTACCACCATCGATGCCATCCCCACTATCATTACCACAACCACCACCATCACCATCACCACAACCACAACTACCACTGTCACCATCATTGTTGCCACCGCCACCACTGCCATTGCAACCACAACTGCCACTGCCGATGCTACCATTCCTCTACCACCATTGTTACCTCTCCACCCCAATCAACACATCTCACTATTAGCACCACCACCACACCTCCACCGCAACCATCACCACCATTACCACCACTGATGTCATCGCCCTCAATCCTACTACTATGTCCATTTGTCATTGTATACAAATATGTCACTTTTATATTAAATTTTACCAAACGCTTTTACGCTGCTTTTCATCCTCACAACACTTAAAATTCAGTTAACCAAACGCTCGCGAACTTTATATTACGGTTAAAATTTTACCAAACTACAAATACGAAAAGTACTTTTGTAAAGATTACTATTTATTATTTTATATATTTCTCATAATTATTATATTATTATTTTAACATTATTTTGTTATTATATTATTATTTTAATATTAAAAAGGAGGGTGATGGGCATATGAGATGAAGAAGGAAAAGAGAGATGGGGGTGGACGGTTTGCCCAATCAAGAGAGAAATGAGGGGAAATGGGCGGCCAATGAGGAGGAGAGAGGGAAGTGAGGAATGAATCAGAAAAGAAGGAAATGAGGGAGGTGCAGAGCACCCAAACCGGACCCATACACCTACACACCCGAGCCGGTTTCGACTGGTGTAATTCTGGCTAACTTTCACCATTTTTCCAGTGATTCACGACCTACCACCCCTACCAAACACCCACCCAACCTCCCCTCTACCATTTCCACCCAAAATCAAAATAAATTTAGTTGTAGTTTGGTGAAAAACCCACCGTGGGTGCCGCGGCAAACCTTGCCCACGATCCACCATTTGTGAAACGATTTCATTCAATTACCACCACCAAAACACTCATCTTGAGGCCTGGAACAAAGCCCAAACAATTGTAAGGGCGACGGAGCACCGGAGGTGATGGATCAAAGCCACCCATTTCTAGGGTTTCCTGCGAGTTCAAGAGAAATTAGAGCTTTTTCCGGCCAAATTGGACTTGACTACAAGTATAAAACTTGCTCTACTCATCGAGATTTTCATTTCTATGAAATTTGGTAATTTTTGAAAATAGTTGATATTTTTAGCGAGTCAAGGCGGCCGACCGCCGCATGCGGTGGCGTGTGGGCAGAGACACCACTTGACCTCCCTAGGCTAAAATGGGTGCCCCGATTCCATATTAGACATCCGATTGCCGAAATTCCGTTGTTTGGTTATATTTCCGTTAAGGGCCGCCACTTTATTATTATATGATTCGATGATCCGACCATTGTATCGTCACCAAACTTTAATATGTAATAATACATAATATTTAAGGATATTAGGAACTGACAGATCAGGAATCTGACATACGGATCTTCCCGGATGGGTTTTCTAAGTTTGTAGGCCGCCACTTAATTTTAGCGATTGGTGGAGATTTGACTGTTGGATCATTTCGAAACTTTAGGATGTTGTTCTAGAAGCTTATTGAAACTCTTGGGAAGTTACGGATCGAAAATCCAAGGTGTGGATCTTCCGGATTGAGTTACATAGGGTTGTGGACCCTACAGTAGACATTCGACCGACGGTTGACTTTTGGTCAATGGGTTCCAAATCATTCTAGAATGTTCTTAGGGATGTGTTTTATGTAAGTTACGTATTCTATCGATAAGAATTCTGAGACGTGATTTGATATTTGTTCTAGGCGACGATCGTTCGTGATGCCTCGATATTCGTGCTAGGAAGTTGTAATGCGGACTTTAGGTGAATAGGTCTTTTCCTTTTTACCGTATATATATATATATATATATATATATATATATATATATATAACTATTAGCTTCCATTTATGCATGTCATAAAGAGTTCCCTACAATACGCCTAGTTTAGCGGAATGCTTATAAGTTTTAGCATGTTGATGGAAATTACTAAATCTGCTACATCATTCAGGATGCACAGGTATGCATATTTTATTAATGCTATGATTATACCTACCGCTATGAATGATATTATGTTGATTAGAACTATCGAACCACTATAGCATGACTATATTTATGTTTTACTCATCGTTTATTGCATCTGGTGTTAGTGCTCGACCGAGACCAAGGCTAGTCTTCCACGTGTATGTTCACATTCGCACCGTATGCTCGCCTTGGATCCAAGTAGGTGCCAGTCCTGTCGTACAGGTTGCAATAGGCAACTCCAACTCGTATGTGAACACTATAGCGTATATCATTATTACACCCAGTCCTGTTCATGTCAAAATAACTCTACATGAACTCGTGTGTCAGCATGTGTCAATGAGCACTTGATTTGATATGTTTGCTTATGCGAAAGTATACGATTACTGACGTCATGCACTTATATATAAACTATTATGCCGTATTGATATCTTGGTATTTTGCAAGCGAGGGTGAGTATTTCCATACTATACATAGTATGTATATCTTGGAAACTATATATGTTTTACAGTGAGGGGTTACAATGTTTTCATAAAGGTTTTTATAAAACTGTATTTTTAGGTCCACTCACCCTTATTTTTCGCCCTTCCAAGTTTTAGTAGCTGAGCTTTCGTATCAACGAGGACTCTTGGCAAATCTCAATATAAGTGGCTATCTCTGAGGGTATAATTCTCAATCCACTCTAGTGTACTTTACTTATGTTCTAACATCACGTGTGAAATGGGTTCATTCCCGCTCACTAGCGCACTCTTATATTTAAGCACTTTCAGGTTTAAAATTTATTCACATTTTCCACATCACTACACTTTATGACTTCGTCATCTTTCAGATGTCGGCTAGCACAGCTCAATTCAGAGTCTTAGTGGACATTTTGGGTCGGGGTATGTCAACAGTCGAAGCAGTTTTTTAAAAAGCACATCAATCCCAAACTGGCCCTGAGTTGCATGGCTTAGTTGCGGTTTTTTGGGCTGGAATATGATGGTTTTGGAGTTGGGATCTTCTACAAACTTGGAGATGACGTCTTAAGCTTTAATTCAAGTCGTTTTGGGCCTGACTTGGAGCCCTAAAGGTCTAGAAACGTGTTTAATTGTTAGCTGGGCAGATTTCCCAATTAGATTTGGATTGTAATTTTAAGTTATCCCTTTGTTATTTTGTTTCCTAGTTTTTATAAGACGTATTTTTAGCAAGGATTTTATTTATTAGTAGTATAAATGATGTTTTGCCTGCTCATAATATTTTTTTTTCCTAAATGAAACATTAGCCTTCTCTGGCATTAAGTTCCTCTTAATCATCTTCGATAATCCTTTCTGGAATTTAGTTTCAACATACACTATACATTTAGTGGCGGAACAAGACTTCTATTAACATACTTTATATACATCATGAGTTTAAATTTTTGTCCCCAAATTTGACATTTTCTTTCCCTTTCAAATGTCCTGGACGGTAGGACTATTATCTCAACCATTCCATTAAGGATTATTTTATTTTATTTTTTTTCAATGCAACAGAAAACATTGGCGAATTGGGGTTGAAGTTCTCTTTGACCTTTTGGGCGGCCTGCGTATATAGTTCAAAATCTGACGCTATAATTCAACTAGTTAATTTAGAAACCAGTCCACATGGCTATTAATTTAAAAGTCTTGATCAAAATTGTTATAAAGTTTAACACGAACACAGTTTATAGGCACAAGATCATATATACACAAAATCTACTTCACAAACAACCACACAAATTACGTATAGATCTACAATAATGATTTTACATTCGTTAGACATCTTTTTAGAAAATGTAGTTTTTTTTTATTAATAGGAGTCGGGGAACAAAAATTCCGACCTCTTTGAGCGTTAGAAGGAGAAATATGTGGTTGAGAAGTTCTTTTTTTTCTTCTTTGAAGCAACAACGACATTCATTAAAAAAATCAACAGTATGTAAAAATGAGTAAAATACACAAATCTTACATAAAACGTTCCGACCTCTTTGAGCGTTAGAAGGAGAAATATGTGGTTGAGAAGTTCTTTTTTTTCTTCTTTGAAGCAACAACGACATTCATTAAAAAAATCAACAGTATGTAAAAATGAGTAAAATACACAAATCTTACATAAAACAACTCAGAAGAACTAAATTTAAGTGGATGAAATCTGCACAATCAGCTAAAAAAACTCATAACACCAAAATCTAGCATCACCAAAACCCTAAACTGAACCATAACTCTAAATTATAATTACTACCACAAATTGAAGTTTCGCTGCCATAGAACCGTTCACTTTATGGGCGGATTTGGAGAAGAATCAGTTTCCATTGATCTATATATGTATAATGACGTATAATAGTCACATATTAGCGATTAAAAGTTGTCATCTGAAAAAGAAGGCTAAAAGAATATGAGAAAATCACAACAAAATTCTTCAAATCGGGGGTTCAATTAAATTTATAGAAAGTGTTTGAAGGAAGAATTGGAATGAGGAATGCCAGGCGAAACAAGTGAATGGGTACGAATCCGGATCCTCTTTGTGAGGATCCCAGAGATCTGTGAATCATGTCCGTTCATCGTACATCGTGTAGTCAGAAATTATTTTAAATACTTTTATTCAAAATTAAACACAAACAATACCTGATAAAAACTGGCTGCATGATGTACGATGAACGGATACGATTCATGAATTTTCAAGATCCTCACTTAAAGGATCCGGAGAGGATCCTGTTGGATTGGGTACTACCACAAAAGACTTGCTATCAAAAGACTTGTTATTCGCTAATATGAAAATTAGAAACGATGAGAGAGAAAGAAAAATCTTTATGCGGGTTGTGACTATGATTTTTATTTAAATTATCGTTTAATTCTTCTTGCTACATATTTTTTCTCAAGGAAAATGCTAAACACAGATTTTTTTAGTCTCTCACGCATCCGTGTCTAATCTTGTCCATTGTTTTTGCTTGATTTATTTAATTTGATGACCACAAATAAAAAAAGGAAAAGTGAGAAAGGGTGTGTGAAAATCAACTCATTTTTTAAAAGAAAGTTATTATTATTATTATTATTATTATTATTATTATTATTAAAAGAAATTATTACATAATATAAAAGAGAAATTTCGAACCCAGAACGTATAAATGGAAACTAACACTCTACTAAAATATTAGGCCATAAAATCAACAAGTGATTTAGGCCCTTTCGGGAGACCTAAAAACAAAAATTGATAGAACCTCCAAAATAGCCTTCAAAACCACCAACCACCACACAAATATTAAACGAACTCATCATTATTAACTCAACATCCAGGAAACGTTAAGTGTTCAATTTCATGACGCGTAGATTAACCCATCACTTTCTATATATATAAATTAATAATTGTATCAAAAAATCGTCATCAACGACGTAAATCAGATAGTCTACTTTGTAGAAAATTTTGGAAATGAAGCATTAAAAACAACACCATCATTTACAGTCTTCTTCTAAATTATATTTTAATGTAGTGAATTTCTCTATTGACTGGCAAATCCCCATTGCGGCCTGGCTGCTTCCTTTCAAACTGCAACATATACAACTACCTGAGAAACTTTTGCCCCAGAAGGAATTTTATTTGAAAATCTTAATAGCGGAAGACTTGTTTTTCTGTATTCATACTACAGGCTGCTGCCTATAAATATGGAAGCAACTGGACCTATTCACCATGCTCCCAGAATCCCAGTGCAGCTCGAAGCTAAAAAATGGAGAAGTTTCCCACCCTAATCTTATTTTGCAGTTTCCTCATTGTCCTGGTATTGCTGAATTCATGCCAAGCATCATCTGATGAAGTTGGTACAAATTATTTGTAATAACTTTATTATGGTCAATATTTTCACTGTTAGAATCAAAATAGAGAATATTGTTCTCATTAGAGTTTCATTAAACTCTCTTTAAATTGGGTGGTTAAAGTAATGCATATTCAAAATCAAAAATAATTTTCTTTCAGCCATTTTTATAAAGTTTTTCTAGTTTATGTATATCAACTTGCATACTAGGCATGGTTAAGGATGACAATGGTTCCAATTGAATTTTTGGTTACCTTGTAAATTTGTTGTATAAGGAAGTCCATGCGCACCAATGTTATGCACTCTTATTCTTTTTAGATGGGGTTTTTAGTCAAAATAGTTCAGGAGATTAACATAATTCCTTACTTTGGTTTTTAAGATTTAAAATTGATTCCGTGAAAAATCTAATTAAATTGAGAATATTTTTTGTCAAATCAACCCCTCCACTTGAATTAATGGTTTTTTTTATTTAACGGAAACTTGTTACGGAATGACCAAAATGATCACTTCTATCGATTTTAAATTTCAATGATCAAAATAAGAAGTTATGATAATCTCATTGACTATTTTGGTTAAAAGGCCTTTTAGATGATATCATACGTCCCTCCCACAATTTTAGTCTAGTTTCCGGCCATGGATAGTGCCGTTATGGGATTTTGTTAGTAGCGATTACTTATCATTTTTGTTAATATTCTTGATGGCGCAGAAGATGAGAGGGAGTTTAATTACAAGGAAGACAGTGAAAAGGGGCCGGCTCGATGGGGCGAGATACGCCAAGAATGGAGCACGTGCAGCAAGGGATCGATGCAGTCACCGATCGATCTGTTAGATGGCAGGGTTGAAGTAGTGTCAAATTTTGGGATACTTCAGGGTAGCTACAGGCCTTGCAATGCCACTCTTAAGAATAGGGGCCATGATATGATGGTAAGATAAAGAAGGAAAAAACCAGAGATCAAATTTGAAAAATTCTCCCAACACAATTAGTGTTACTTACACTTTAAAATACCAAGAAGGGTGCATGTAAAGTTGGGGTTGTTGAGGTTTAATTTTCCATTAAGCCTAGGAGGAAAAGGTATTTTTACGAAATATTAATCGCTTGTTTGATTATTTGTCAATGCAGTTGAAGTGGGAAGCTGACGCAGGATTTATACAATTAAACGGAACTTTGTATCAACTGAAACAATGCCACTGGCACTCGTCTTCTGAACACACCATCAATGGCAAGAGGTTTGATTTAGAGGCGCATTTGGTTCACGAGAGCTCTACTGGAAAGATTGCTGTAACGGGAATCCTTTATAAGATTGGAGCTCCTGATCCATTTTTGTCATCAGTAAAATACTTCAAACCGTAACTTGGAGCAACACTACATTTACTGACTACTTTTCCGACCGCATCTCTCACATAAATAAAACTCAGTTGCATATAAGTAAGGTCTCAAGTGGATCCACCTATGTGAGGGATATGGTCGGTAAAAAAATATAGTCGAAATTATACTGACCGTGTCTTTTGTGTTTAGATGATGGATTCTTTGGCAGAAGTTTCTGGTACCAGTGAAGAGGAAGAAGTGGTTGGTACGGTAGATCCAAAGAAAATAAAAACAAGGAGCACAAAGTATTACAGATATATTGGCTCACTTACAATTCCTCCATGCACACAAAATGTTACCTGGACCATTGATCAAGAGGTTCTTTTTCTCTTATTTCATAAACCCTAAAATTTGATAATATGTTCTGGTGTCTACATAGTTTTCTGTTCTTTTTATATCTCACTTAATTTCTAACTCATCAGGTTAGGACTGTCTCAAAAGAACAAGTGGAATTCCTCCGCGTAGCCGTTCATGATGTAAGTTCAATCACGAAACTATTTTGAAATAAATTATTTCTTGTAAAACATTTATGCATAAACATCGAAAAATTTGATGTTGTTTTGATAAGACGACTTGTGTTGAAAATCTTGCAGGACTCAAAAACTAATGCAAGACCAGTACAACAGAGAAACGGGCGGGTAGTGCAAGTTTATAGACCCAAAGAAGAGGAAGAGGACTGAACCTAGCTAGAATATTATGGCTCTAAAGTATCACCATCTATCATTTACTGCAGGTCTTGAAACCCGGAGGACGAGATCTGCAGGGTCTGGTCTAAATAAAGGAAGGGTACCCATAAAGGAATTGTGATCACTAGGATTCCTCTATGTTATCATATGTGTTTATTTTGTACACCAGTTTCCCATTTCCGCTCTAAATAAAGGGTTCCCCCCATTTTTCTAGTTGGGGGCTCGGACCATGTTAGATTAATGTTTTTTACATAAATATTTCATATTAATGTTAGAACATAATTACATAAAGTACGATATTTCTTTCATGGAACGAAAGAAATTACATATACATATTTAGTATCAACATCTTTAATCTGTAATCAAACCTACAATAGCCTTCATGAAAACAAATTGAGTAATGTGAAAACAAGTTAGTCACATATGTTAACACTTTAGCTTATTAACACATCCGCAACTGATGTTGAGTAATGTGAAAATAAGTGTCAACTGGGTCTCGACCAAGTGAATAACATGCTCTTCCAAAATTTTATGAAGTCTTACATAAGACTTTAGTTCCTCATTCATATACTATCTCACATATATATAAACTATTCATTTTTAAAACAATATCCCCTAAACAGAAAGAACATGTGAAGCTGAAAAGCTTCTAGTAGTCCAGTTGGTCCAGGAAACATTTAGAATTAAGTAGAGTATCAAACAAGTGAAAGCAACAAGTTATCAGCCACCAGAAACTGATAATGCGTCTAAAATATATTAAATAATAAGTTTCTTCAGACAATAAATAAATAACTAAATATGTGATGTGAGCTGAGACCAAATGGAATCGAACCAGTCATGTCCTCCAATTACATAGCCTTCTATACTAGTTAATTAATTTGCCTCCTTTCTAGAGCTGATGGAATAAACTAAAACATGAACAGAAAATGATGCAGAAAATTTTCCATAAACTCGATGAAGTGCCGATCATACCATTCTGGCAAGCACTTTCATGATGTCATCGATGGATGGCCGATGGAGAGGATCATGCTCCACACAGGCTTTCGCTGAAACAGCTAAGCATGAGGCCTCTGCAAGAGGATAATCCTCCAACTGTGGATCTATGAAGCTCCTAAGTTGATCGAGGAAACCACCTTCGCTAGCACCCCCTCCCAAAAACTTGAAGGATTCTTTAAACAACTTTCCATCAATGTCCTCTCTTGCCGGGATGAGCTCAAGCAAAACAACTCCAAATGCAAAAATATCCACCTTCTCAGAAGCTGATCGTGCAGAAGGTACTCTGGTGCAACCCATCCTTTGTCATTTCCTTCTGAAGATCCCAAAGCCGAGATGCTTCCAATGTTCGAAAGCTTTGACCTCCAATTTGCTGTCACAAAAATGTTTCTAGTGTTTATGTCTAGGTGAGCACAAGAAGGGAAAGTACAACGGTGTAAGTAGTGAAGTCCTGTTGCAATATCCAAAGCTATTTGCGTTCGTTGATACCACTTTAGAGGACTAGATGGACTAGACAAGCAGCCCCTCAAGCAGCCATTGCTCGGAAATTTAAAAACTAGATAAGACCATGACATGTGATTTTCGCCATAAGAAACTGCCTCTAAGTTCACGATTTTGATGTGGTTGATCTTCGAATGCACGTCGATAACATGGCTCGGGTCCTCGAATCTCATCTGATTGATCATCACTTCAACATTATTTATCATTCCTGATAGAGATTTTAGTACCTGCATAAGTAAGGATAAAAACATTTAAAAATACTTATAAGAGAACAAGGTTGTCGTAGTATAGCAGGTCAAGTAAGGTCGTTCTCCATAAGGATTGAATGAATAGTTTATGTAAATACCAAATCTTAATTAATTATTTGAAAACAAAGTTTGAAAGATGTTGATTTTTTTACCTAAAATATTAAAAACGAATTTAATTAAAAACAATTAAATAAATTGGCAAAGTAAAGAAAACAAAAGAAAATAGTTTTGAATAAGGTTCTAAAAAATGTTAGGCGCTAGTCGGGCAGCAGGTTGGCGCCTGGCGCCTAAGCAGATAAGCGGGGTCTAGACGGGTGCCTAGGCGGATTTAGGTAAATTTCTTGTATATCTTGTAAATAAGTGCATATTGACACTTATAAAAAATTATACTTGTATAAAATCCATAGATAAGAAAATAAAAAAAAAAAAGATAAAATCAATGTTCTAAAAGACACTAGGTGCTAGTTGGACGGCGAGCTGAGCGTAACGCCTAAACGGATTTATGTAAATTTAATATAAATTAATTAAATTTACTATATAATATATAAATAATATGCCTTTTCTTTTAAAACAATATATGTGATGTTAGGATTTAAATACATACTAATGTAAATGGTCTTAAAAGAAAAAAGAATAATAAAACAATAGACCTTTACCGGTTTATGTAAATGATCTTAAAAGAAATAAAAGAATAAAAAATAGATAAAGAGAGTAATTGGACTAGAAATAAAAGAATAAAAAATTAGTAAAGAGAGTAATTGAACATGGACCCGTGCAATCAAAATTCAAAAGAGAGGAGATGGTAGGACCATAAAGAAGTCACCCACCCCTTCATCTTCTTCCTCAGTTCCCCTCGACTTGCAACAATATTTTTCCAGAAACATTTTCACATCCCGACGTCTTCTCATACGTCCGCCTAGCTTCCGCCCAGCCCCACCCAGACCCGTATAGCTCCGCCTAGACCCGTCCAATCCCACCTAAGCGTCCACCTAATACATTTTCCGATTTTGCGACCGAGTAACAGTTAATTGAAGCGGTCGGTCACCGTCCAGCGCCTAGGTGCTGCCTAGGCCGATTTTTAGAACACTGGTTTTGAAAATAAATTTGAGCACTAAGGTTTCGCCATCACCTTAACAATCCTACATAGTTCTTCCAATTACTTATGAATTACACATGCATATTTTGAAGGTTAAGTTTTTCTAAAGTATGCCCTACTTGAAACCTCCAACATAGAACGTATATCTAACATGCAACCCGTCCGTGGCGTCTAAATCAAATGTGAACATACAAGACTCATTAAATTTTGTGAAATCCTTTTGAAAAACCATATAACCCTTAAGACTTGTCGTCCATCCTAAGAAGTTACACATATTAACCACAAGAAGCCAACGCCAATTTCAGGGACATCCCTCAGCCAAAATTGCATCAAATTACTTTTCTAAATATCCTAATGGTGGTCAATCATTAAGGCAAATAGATAGTTTAAAGCAGAGTGATTAACAATTCAAAACCTACATACATAATATCATAAGTGAATTGAAAAGAAACTACATATTCTTGCTAAGGCTCGTGGCCTCGCCTTAGTAACCGAAACTAATTACTAACAACCATAAAACAAAATATTATTAAAATCATGGATAGAAAACATCTTGAAAATAACTTGAATTGTCAAAGGTTTGTATGCATTCTCCTCCTTTTCTTTTCCTCAAACCCTAATGGCTAAAAAGCCTTATTTATACTACTCTAATTAAAATCCTCCTAGTAAAAGGTCTTAGAATAAAACTAGGAAACCTAATAAATTGAAATAAAATAGGAAACATAATCCTAATTTAACTTGATAAATTCGCCCAAAAATCTGCACATCCACATTTTGGACCCAAATCAGCTCCAAATTGGACTAAAATAGCTAGATTTAAAGCTTGGACTATTCTAACACTTCTCCATGATGCCACGAACTCATCTAAGGTCATCTTAGGCTCCAAAAACGCAATTTAAGCCCAGAAACGTCACTTTCCAACAACACACACTACTCCTTTATTTAATCGCCAGAAAATAACCGCTTGGTAGAAATTACTGAGATTTTGATATGAATACGCCAAGGGACACAGGAACGTCTTCCAATTTGAATCACTCCAAAATTCATCTGTTTGATCACATTTTGCTCCAGATGAAGTATAATGTCCTATATTAAAAATATAAAGCAAAGTGTCAAAATTCTACCAAAATAACCAATAAATTATAACTAAGATTAGGGTAAAATATAGGGAACTTTAACGAAAAACTTCTGATATTATTCACTTTAACAAAAAACCACATTTTTACACTAAAAATTCAATCATGGTACTATTCACTTTACCCTTTATTTTGTCCTTATTGTTAAAACTCAAAGTTTTCAAGCTCTTTTCATTAGTTTTCTTAAAATATATGGTAAAATATGGACTCATCAATTCTCCTATACACTTGAGAGCCAATCTTGTTTTCTTCATTGAAATCCCTTGTTGCTCTCCGCAGCTCTTCTATGCTATAATTGAACAACGAGTACTTCAATCCTGCAAGAATATCCGGCGATAAACATGATGAAATCGAAGAGCTTCTGCCCGTCTGACCGGATTTATTCGGGCTTGAACATGAAATTGGAGAGCTTAAGCAGTAAAGCCTATGATTTTCTCTCTCTTCCATTTCCTTAAAGCCCTTTTATACAAAATTACAAATGCAGTTAAAGCTGCCAGTAGCAAAGAAAACCCAACAACATAGCCGACTATATACAATTTCTTGATCAGTTTCACGTTTCTATTCGAATTTTCCACAGAAATTATGGGAAGAAAAGCAGGAGCTGGAGGTGGAGAATGTTGGATGTTGAAGTTCAAGAGCGGTTCTGCTCTCAAAGGAACTAAAACAGTTGTATTCGGAAACACAATTTTGCTCGGCACTAAGTGATTCACTGACAATAAAACTTCAGGAGAGATGCTAAACTTCTGGCTCAAGGTAACTGGCCCATCACCTTCTACGAAAGGGTAAGTTACAAGGTACTTCACACCACTACTGTTAGCTAACTTCTCAGGACAAGCACATCTTAGACGCACATGAAGCTCAGTGCCAACCATAAGCTTGTTTTCTTGGGATATATTCTCCTTTTTAAGTGTAAAGGACTTAAGCAAGCCTTAAAAAACCCCACAAGCTACCTCGGAGTATGACATGTTTTGCAAAACTTTGTAGCTGAAATTTGCCATCTGAGCAAGAACAAGTTATGGGAATAACAACTTCCCTACCTGGTTTGAGTTCCTCGTACGGAGATGTTAGTTTGTTGAGTCAAAGCAGTTGATCAGTGTCCATTCAAAACAGTTCGAAAATTCAGGTTGGCTATGTAGACCAAGAACGTTTAGCAAGAATTTTGGAACATATTGCAAGTGTATCTTGAACCTAAATAGCTAGCATCAGCAGCACATTCAAACTGGTCATAGTACTGCTGACCATAGCTTGAACTTAGGCATAGCAAGATTAGAAGGCAAAGGTAAATCATGGTTTTCTGATATCAGAAATTGTACATTTAATTCTGTTAAGTGGTTTAAGAAAAGGAGAGGAAGAATTGATTTGGTTCAGATGAGATTAGTAAATTAATTAGTTGATTATTACTGATGAGAGAAAGCTAGTAATGAAAGATGGGTGTTGCAAAATGCCACAAATGGCCGGCTATAATAGTAATAGTCAGATGGGAACAGATTATGATATAATATAGTAACCACGCTCTGATACCAAACTAACACGTTTGACCCTGATATTCCTCAAACACTAGGGTAGACACGTAATGACCGACACCTGAGGGTGACGAAACCATGTTAAGATGCATGAGACTAACGAATATAAATAAGACTTATAAATTTAAATGTAATTAATAAGAAAATGAGGAACGTGTTCAGAGTATATAATCTAACTAGAAAACTAAAAAGAAATAACATAAAATTGAATGAATACAAGAATGGGTCCTCACTGAGAGGACTCGAAGATGTCGATGCAGAAGTGTCTTGATGCCGAAATTGTATGCCTCAATTCTAAATCTTGAGGGGACACTTTGACTTGTTTCTCTGTGTTTTTTGCAATCAAAGATCCTCTAAAGACTTGTCGTTGCATTTTTCAATTCAATTTTCTTCATTTTTAATTTAGAAGTAGTGTGTGAGTTTTTATTTATTGATTTATATTTTTATTTTGTTGTATTTGACCAATTTAAGTAAAGATTCAGGTAAGGAAAGAAAAGGCATTCTCAGTAGTCATAGGCGCATAGCTGATAAAACAATCCTTAGGGGACTAGAATTTGAGATGACGAGAATAATTTGCAAAAAGAGAGAGTAATGTTGAAAAATTGGGAACATGGAGATTAACTTTTCAGGCAAAGTATGGACCACCATCATATCATCGATATTGTTTCAATCTAATCACTTATAACTAGGTGTGGATTTTATCACGAAAGATTTCGTGATATAAGGTATGCAACTCCCACCTATAAGATGTATAATACTTTGTTATGTTTTTTTATGTGCAACTCTATTCTCCAACATGTCCCTTCACTAATGACCCCACATGGGTCACACTAGAAACCAATTCCTACATTGGGAACCAGTCAATTCATTAAGTTGAAGCTAACACATCTTTTCGAAAGCCCGGTCATCCTTCATTCACTAGAACTAATGCAATTTTTTGAAGACTCAATCATTTATTCAACACCCTTAGTTGGAGTTAGCCCAACTTTTCAAAAACCAACTTAAGGAAGCAAATTCAAACCTAGTAAATTGGGCCTAGAACATGTCAAAAAAATAATCTACTCTATATATTATTTTGTTATATTTATGAAGTGGGACTCTATTCTCCAACTTGCTGTATAATATAAGATTAAACCCTCAATAATCATGTGGTATAATATGTCCACATGTGTATAAATTGGTGAGTGTTTATTGATATCATATATACTAAAACCCGTAGGTGTTGGTCACTGTGGATGACCAGTGGATTTCCCATTTTGTCCTCGCCCATTCTTCTTTTATTTCAACTTTACCCCTTTTGCTTTCTATTCTATATATACTCAAGCTCAGCGGATTGGCACTGTTCATTAACAGTGCCCACCCGGTTTTGTCCCTCGCCTGCTGAGCAATTTTTTGTCCTTTTCTGGAATTGTGCAGTGAGTTGGCCATTTTGTCCTTTCCGCTTTCCGGTGCTGTTCAGCCTGTTCTCCATCATCTGCGGTTCTTTGCTTTTAAAAACCCAAACAATATTTTTATAATTTTTTTCCTTTTTGGCGCCACAAACTATGTGGCTGGTTTAACTCCTGACAACTATAATCATTTGTTTTGTCCTGCAGTCTATTTGTTTATCATTTTTTTGTCCAAAAACCAATGTGTTTATCCACGGGGTAAAACAATTGGTGATTGTTTTGTTTATTATATATATATAATTGTTTTTCTCAAGAACTCCCTCACCGATTGTTGCAGCTCTCTCTGAAAGTGGGTTTTCTTTTTTATGCGTGTTATTATTTTATTTCTCTCACTGTTTCTTTTCCATTTCAGAAAGAGGCAAAAGGAAAAGGGGGATGCCATTGCCATTGTCTGTTGGTAGCAACGAAAGCCCATTCCTCGAAAAAGGGATAATAAATGCAAAGTGGTAGAGAAATATACATACATGTGTACTCAACAAGATAAAATTACCGTTCATTAACAGTAAGCGGACAAAAGTGCCCTCCAATTCATTTGTTATCCGCCCATTTTTTCCTTTTTTTTAACAGTAAAAAGACGACTTTGCCTTTCATCTCCACCTGTCGATCACTCCTCAGCTTCTGTCATTTTCAATGGCATAAATACCCTCTGTTTCTTCTCCATTATGCCGTTTGTCCACGCGTCGCTCATCGCTCCACATCGACTACTTCTCGACCTTTCTTCTCTACTTTTCCCTCCGTTCCACTTCTCTCTCTCACAATTCCCTGCTTCTGTCGCTTTTGAACCTCGATTCCTTTCGCTCTCCAAGGCTACCTTCTCTCCCTCTTCCACCGTGCGATCTTTGTCTCACAAATTACCAACCGCACTTTCTTGCTAAAAAACCTTCACTGCTTTCTCTGTTGCTAGAGGTTGCTTTTTCTTCTGCTCCCGCAGGGCCTTCAGTTCTCACTTAGATTCCAGAGTAGAAGCCCAGAAAGCTAATATGGCAAAGCGAGAGCTTTCCAGCACTCTCAGGAACTTAAAAGGTGAAAAGAAACGATAAAATTGCAATTTTTTTTGGTTTTTTATTTATTTTTAGTGTTAATTTTTTATTAAATTATTATTTTTGATAAACCCTTTTAGAATCTGATCTAGGTTTTGCTTAAATTCATCTTGGTGTTGTTTAATTTTGAGTTATATAATTTTCTGGTGGACCTTTAATTGTATTTACAGATTAATACAACGTAATTGGGTTATTTTTTTAATTACTGTAGTTTATGCAAAGAGCAACTTAGAAAGAGGTGAAGAAAGAAGAAGATGTCAAACCATACCTTATCACCTCAGGTACCTTTTAGACCTATTGCATGTCAAAATCAACTTCAAATTTGTGATTTAATATAATTGAATTTTAACAAGTTTTTAGTGATTTTGTAGAATTTTACGTTTAATAACCAAGTGGATTACTTTACTTGGTTGGACCTGTTTTTATAGCTATATTTCAACCTTTCCTCTGATGGCTTTTAACGATTGGATTTCTCGAGTCTACTTTCCATGCTTTGACCATTTCATTTGGCAGAGGGTTCTGGGTTTTGGAGAATTCTTCATTAAATTGGTGGGTTTGTAGAATTGTACCCTTATATTTCTGGGTTTGGTTTTATGTCAGTTTAATAAATTTTTTTAGGTTTTGCAGAATTTTTTGTGATTAAATTTCTGGGTTAAGTAGCGGTTTTTGAGGTTGTGGTCTCCAAAAAAAGGTAATTTTTACATTAATTCTGTGAAAATTTGTACATATCAATGTGTTAGAATATTTAAGGGAATTTAAAATAAAATATGGTATTGGTATTGGTGGGGACGATGTATGGGAATTTTTCAAGGATTATTGGAATCTCATGGTAAGGAGTGATGTAGAAACTTATAGCTGCAGCCGTTGATGCAGGTTTCCTTTCTATGAACCTGATTTTGGATGGGGAAAGCCACCATGGGTGACTTCAGGTACGGAGTTCAAGAATCTAATTGTGTTAATGGATACACGAGATGGAGATGGCATAGAAGTATCCTTGAATCTCAAGGAAGAAGACCTGGCCATATTTGAAAGCACTAAGGAGCTGCTTGAGTATGCATCTTTAAATCCAACTGTAATTTTGTTTAGTATTGTTGAACCTTTTATGATCTTTCATTGTTTTGTTTCTTGCTTCTGTTTTTCTTAGGTGTGTGCTAAATTGGATGTTGGTTTGGTTGTTTCCAATCTTTCCCCACGACTTTCGATACCCAATAGAGAATATGAAAAACCCAACTTTAATTTTGTAAATTTTTTGTCCTAAATGAAGGTAACATGGGAATTTGTTCCGAATGGTGTTCAAAGAACTTCAAACTCAACTTTGTCCTGAATGATGATCTGTTCTCTGGATGTCTGATATCAATTTTTTATCTGCTCAGAGTGATTTGATTTACATCTTTTGCTAGGGTGCTAATGTGCCTCCACCATTCAATTCATTTGAATCTACTGGTCTCCCATATGAGATTCAGAGGTATGGAATTATTCTTCTGTTTTTGTCTCTTTTGTGTAATCCTGGTAAAGTTACCTGAGTGTTTTGTGCAAAGTTATGTGATTGCTAGAGGTCCAATGTTGAGTTCCTCTTTACAAATGCTTCTCAACAATTGAGCCCTTTTTGTCACTATTCATATTGCAGGTTTTGAGCTTCCACAAATTTCAAGGCGTTCAAACTTTACTCTCGAATGAAATGGTAATTAAATTTCTTAAAATTATAGTTTAGTACTATAAAAGATAAAGACTTATTTTCTCAGCATTGTAATCTATGTATGTTTACACGTTATCCAACTTGCTTCTACAAAATCAAAATACTTATATCCACCTACAAAATTCTGTTGAAGAAGTGAGATTTTTAAACTGCAGTTTTTCTTTAATTATTCACAAATGTATGTACAAGTTAACGAAAAAACATGTATGCTTTTTTGGTGAATTTAATTTGAATTGTTAAATTTTGGTAACAAAAAAAACCTATGATAAATTAAAAGACTATCATTAAATAAGATTTTCTGCTTAGTGTACCTCTATATAGTTCTATTTGAACTCACATTTTTTTTTTCAATTTAAATTTTATTTCTCTGCATAGTCTGGAAAAATTCTGCTTTCCTAATCATTTCACACAATTTTGTTTAGTTTTAAAAGTTTTGCTATAATTTTCTCTGATGAAAGGACATTCTGTGACAAAAACCAGGATCAATTTGTTTGCAGCTTGAAGATTTCTACTTTCACCAAGTTTATCTCCAACTCCAGGTATTTTCTCCCATTGACAACTTAAAATCAACTACACTGCACCTCTATACTTGCATAACTCTGTTTTTCTCTCCTCCTTAAATTCATATATGGAGATAGGAAGTTTAAGAATCTTTGTTCCTGCTAATAGGTTTAATAATAGTGACATTTGAATGATCTTTGTTTCCAGGAAACTGATTTTAAAGAATTGTAGCTGGTGATTCAGAAAATAGTTAGATTTTTTAAAGCTGACACAGGTTTTTATGAATATCAGGCTTTGAAATACAATGTTGTTCTAGGCTGTCATCTAGATTCCCAATCACATGTTTCCACGGCGGTTTCAAAGAGGTCCTTGAGACGATCAGATGCTGTACTTAGCAGCCACCATTATAATAAGGTTAGGTGTTGAGGTTTTTCCTTAACTTATTTTTCTCTTGGAATATGAAACCCTATGTTTTTCCTGCATGTTGGTACATGTAAATAACACAATGGTTCATAATCTTTTATTTAGAGTTTAATAAATATGATAAAAGTGGATCATAATTTTTACAATAACCTAACATGGCTATTTTTGAAGGTAAGACTGAGCGTCATTCTCTTGGTCACTAGATGCCTTGAGAATTTATAGTCACTCACCCAACTTGGGATTTGAGTAATCATGAATAACTCGATTTTGTGTTACTATGTGATGCAGTGGTGAGAGGACTTTGGTATGGGAGGGAGGACTAGAGAGAGATGTTTAGATTTGAGAAGGGTAATTGGTATTGAAAATTGAGATGCCTATATACCATGGCAGGGTCGGTTCCAGCTTTTTCTTTTCCTTGGTATGCATTATTTGTCCCTTTCTTTTAATTTGTTAGTTTAATTTATTCCTGCAATTTTGTATGAACTATATGTGTGTGGTGATAGATTGTAAGGTGATTGAGATTTGTGCAGGTAATTACTATAAATACAAATGGATGGTGCATACAAATTACTATAACTTCAAGAAAAAACAAAACAGACCCAGATACCAATTCACTTCAGTCCCCAAACATCTCGATCCATTCCAGCTTTTTCTCTTCCTTGGTATGCATTATTCCTCCCTCTCTTCTCTTAATTTTTTCTTTTTGTTTAATTATTTCTGGAATGTTGGAACCTGAATTTCCAGAATTATTGTGATTTTGGAACCCTAATTTGGGATGCATGTAAATGAAAAGTCTTATATATTTGGTCTTTGCTTACAACCTCTCTCTACTCTTTTTCTCTCTCTCTCCAAAACTCAATTTTGAAGTTGTCATGCATTTTTTTAATTTTTTTAATTTTTAATTTTTTATTATCACTGTCACCTTTTGATTTGCCTTATGGTTTTATCATCGTACATCATTAGTTGACTACTGTCTTTGTTTTCTTCTGCAGCATGGAGAGCTGTTCAAGGCACTTTCTGCAATTTATTGCAAAATAATGTCAGTTATCCCTTCTTTGGATACAACTCAAACTGGGAGCAAGTCTGGTATCCAAGCTTTACGTTCGTTGCATGTAGCACATGAAAAGTCTAAGAATGTAGTAAGCTTTATTTGGCAGGTATTCCCTCAATAGTTAAGGAAACAATTATTTTCCCCTTTCTGCTTTGAAGAAATAGAATTCTCTTTAGATGTTTAAATTTGTTTCATTCATGATGAGGTTGTGTATAAATTGCATTTGCATTTGTAACTCAGTTTTTGACTCGAACATTGTTTATAAAGATTGCAGGTGCATAATCTTTCATATAATTTTCAATCCCGCAGCAACGCGCGGGTGCAAATTCTAGTTATAACCTAAAATTGGGAAACACAATGATGTCGTTTACGAAAGAATAATTTTATTCAAACCCATGTTTTGTATCTTTGCACCCAATTTGAAATATTAATATGAATTGGTCTATCCTACTATACATTTACCATTGAGTAGACACAATTAAAATTAAAAATTTTAAAATTCAACAAACCCTACTTCAGCAATGCATCTCAAAACATTCTCAGATCTTCAAAGTCTTCAGCAACTCCAAAATAAACATCAACATTCCAACTCGATCTTTCTACCGAGTGACTTCATATTTATACTACCTATTAACACCGTTTATGGTAAGTGTTTTCTTATTATATGTAGTATATTATGTTTGGAAACTATACTTATTTTACGGCAATGGGTTATTACGTTTTCGAAAAGATTTTATAAAATTTTATTTTCAAACCTACTCACCCTTGTTTTTCGCCCCTTTAAGTTTTAGTGGCAGAGTTTCTGTGTCAACGAGGATTCTTGGCAAATGTTGGTATAAGAGAGTACCTTTGATGGTATAATTCTTATCCTACTTTTACTGTACTTTACTACTTTGACATCACGTGTGAATTGGGTTCAATCCCGCCAACATGCGCACTTTTGCATTTAGGTGCTTTTAGGTTTAAATTTATTCATATTTTTTATATCACTACACTATATGGCTTCGTTACCTTCTAGTGTCGGTTAACACAGCTCAATTTGGAGTCTAGACGAACATTTTGGGTCGAAACGTGTCATTAAGGCAAACATAATCCATTTGTAATCTGCAAAGTAAAAACACAAATTAACAAGTGTTTCTCGATTGTACTCATATTTGATCAAGTTATGGTCCACTTGATATTGCATGCCTCAATTATATAGAAAATGCCCACATACATTGTGTGAAATTTTTTGAAAGTTATGGGAACAAATGTGGAGAGAAATGTGGGAGAGGAGAGAAACAAACGTGGGATTTAAAAAGAGATTTGAGGTGGGATGCTTTGGTTGATATGTAAGTGAGGGAAGAAAAAAAAATAAACTTTTATATGCGAAACTACTTTAGTGTCCCCGATTTTAGTTTCTGATTTTCTTATTGGATTATAAATAAAGGACTAAATCGTATTTTTACTCTTTTGGTTGAGAAGGACAATTTTTGAAAATGCAACAATTCCCAACATTTCCGCATATAAAACATGTAGCATTTGGTAATCACAATATCTCGCATAACAAACATATCATATCGAGTGCTCATCGACATATACTGACACATGAGTTCATGCAAAGATATTCTAACATGAACAAGACTGAGTATAATAATGATTTACGCTCTAGTACTACAATTACGTGAAGACTGGTGCTATGTGCATCACATACGAGTCCTAATTGTCTATAGCAATATAGGACAGGACTGGCACCTACAATGGATCTAAAGTGAGCGTACGATGTGAGGTGAACATACACGTGAAGACTGGCCCTGGCCTTGGTGAGTACAAACACCAGTGTAGCACACGATGAGCAGATAATGTAAATATGGTCATGCCACAAAATTCAATAATTCTAGTCAACATAATACTATTCATATTCGTAAGTCTAATTAAGGCATCTCCTTATAGTACGCTTACATGTGCATCCCATAAGATTATTTCATGATTTCCCAACATTACGACATTTCTGATAAACGTTAATTTAATTATGGAATCACATAGAAAATGAATTATTAATATGTATGGAAACTAAATAAATATATATACTATATAAAAGAAAAGACCCACTTATAAATACTTGCAAAGTCGTAGCCGTTCAAACTAGTAAATACGGATCGTCAATGCTAATCATACCTAAGCATAATAGAGACCCATTAGTAAAACTCAATTTAAACATTTCAATTTGGAAAAACAGACAGTGGATTCGGATTCAACGCATCGAAATACCTTAAGAAGGGTCCTGGGCAATTTTCGTAAAAAGTTAACCGAGCCGCTGAGGCGGTCAACTATGTTAAAACTTTAAAATTTCACTAAATGGATGCTAAAACGGAGTCGGGGCATCGACATTAGCTTATGAGGGTTTCTGAGAAAATTTCAAAAAAGTCAACTAGCAGTCCACAATAAACTTTAATGGAATATTTCATCCTTAGATGAAATATTTTGTTAAAGTTAACGGAATATTCCTGCCAGATTCCTAAATGGGTTCGGGTCGACCGATTCAAATTCGGGTTTTTTTTTTTGGGTATTGGGTCGGGTCAACCCGTTTGGATTGTGGGATGTACCAGCCGGACCAACAAAAAAGAAGGCCAAAAATTCACGGAGAAGGTCGGAAAACTTCAAAGGTCTATAATAGGTTCAAAACTCAACCATTTTCAATGAAAAAAAAGTCAAAATGAAGCTAAAGAGATAGAGATTCAAAATATACCCATTTGGGCTTTAACTGTGGCCGGAGTTGGCCAAAAAAACCTACAAAAATCGTGGTTCTCGCAGGAAAACTAGGGAAGTCTCCTTTCGCCGTTTCTGTGATACTCAATCGTCCAAAACACACAAACACACTCAGAATCGAATCATGAGGACAAAAGGATAAGGTTTTGAGTATTTCCAAAGCTTACCTAGGTCAGCATCGGCAAAAGTTCGCTAGAGAAGACAATGACTAGTGGCAATGGCCACTGCGCAGTTCGAATCCATTAACCCAATGTCTTGAGCATGTTAGGTGATGTGATGGTGGTGACCAACTTCGAGGCTAGCGGTTGAGACTTGTCGGAGTGGGCAAGGTGATGGTTATTGGGCTCAGTCATGGCGCACATCTGAGATGGGAAGAGAGCTAACAGAGGGAGAAAGATGAGAGGGAAAAGAGATGAGGGAGAGTTTGAGAGAGAATGGAGTAAGGTGATGTGGTAGAAAATGAGTGGGAATTTGAAGAAATGAGGGCAGAGAGGAATAGGCGTGGGCCCCGTTGGCTCACAAAACAACACACAATATCTCTCCAAATGAAATTACCAATTTGCCCTCGGCATTCAATGCTTCATAAAATTTTAACCGTAACTTTGAGTTCGATTTCGCTTGCGCCCACGTATTCGTAGAAATGAAGACTATACGAATACAGTAAAATAGTAGCTCATACGCGTCACAAATGATTGTTAACAAAAGTCAACAATCTTGCCTCTAGTGGCATTTTCGTCGATTCACTTTTTTAAAATTAATGAAGCCGTAAAATAAGGGACGGGGTTTTACACTTAAGGCTTAAATTGAAAATCTTTTGGCAAAAATTGATTAACTTATATATCAAACTTGCTAAAATACCATCTCAAAAGTTTAAGTTGAGGGTATAGCTATATATTGTTGGACACACTGACGTAGTTTGTTTATTGGACGATGAATAACCAGTTACAGAATATGAATTCTGGGATCTAACTAACGTAGTTTCACCATGTGTTCTTGTTGCTATGGGATATGGAGCGGGGGTGTGACATGGTATTAGCACATGTAGTTCTAATGTTGACGTAGTTGCTAGGAGTTTGTACATGCATATTCTTATCAAATGCCTTTTGATCTATTGAATGTAGGGTAAAATATAAATTATGTAATTTGTACTCTTTTATCTTTCACCAAAGCTTCGACGCATTAGAATCTTAAGCGTAAAATGGTGTCGAGACTAACTTAGTGGTGGATTTCAATGTTAGAGGGTTCTAGTAGGTTTGTCAAGATTCAATTTGGTGACCAATTGAACATCTTGATAGCTAAAACGTAAAGCTCATACATGGCACAATCTGAGCCATTAAATTTTTGTCAATGCCTGTAAACAGAGCTCTTTGTATAGTCTTGTACTATAGAAAAACATGTTGAGGATTCTATTCCCTTATTAGAAAGAGGCAAGGAAATGGAATCGTATCAACTAGTTGATTTGTTTTTTGATCACATGTTAGTAAATATAGAGAAAGAAAGTTAAAAAGTGAAATGATTCATAAACATGAGAAAGTTAAGCAATGAAATAAATTTCATACCCATATTTTAATAAACGCTCAAAACTGAAGAATCAAAATAATTCTAATTTGTATTCCTTGTAACTAAACTTGCAATCAGCCTTTCAAATTTCCAAGAAGTTTAATATTCACTTGAAAACTACTGCCCTGAACTACAAAGTTCCAGGAATCTAAGTTTCATGAAAATTTGAAAATCCTAATCCAAACATAACAATTCATGAAACTTTTTTTTTTTTCTTTTTCATATCATAAAATTTCAAATTTATTTGTACCGTCAAAATTTTCTATAAAAAAAAATAAATATTACTTGTACACGAACACTCACAAATGAATTTTAAGATGTGTTTCACACAAAGATCATACATTGTTTACCATGCATTCAAGAATCTTATCAAACTTCAACTACTCTAGGTATCAGATAAACTATCAGTTAATCATATGAGTGGGTTAGCCGTTAGATTTGATTTTCACAACTGTCTAAATTTTCTTTTATCAATCTCAATTATTCATTTTTCTTATCACTTAGTTATACGTAATATTGAAGAAAAATGTGTATAATAATGCCAAACTATTAATTTGTTTTTATTTTCTTTATTTATTTTAAGAAATTGCAACCTTTGTTCTAAAACAAATTGTACCCTTGTAATTAAAAAAGGGATGGCATCTGCCCGTTGGGACATGGGAAGGGCAAACTTGTCATAAAACGAAAAGAAATCAAAATGACGTTTTCGTCCCCCACAAGGAAGCAGGCACTATCACACTGTAGCAAAAGAATCTCAAAAAACGCAACAAAAATTTCACCGGCTCAGCATTTCTCCTGCCCTTTGCGTCCCTCATTTTCCTCGGAAATTTTCTTGCAGCCCCATGATTTCCGTGCGAGGACCGAAGTAAAAGCCCTAGCATTCTCTGATCATTCTGGAAAAAAAAAAAAAAATTAAAGGACTAAGACTTGCATGCGGGTTAGTCCAAATTTCTCGATATTGTTCTAATTTTTGTGGAAATTTTGCTTAATTTATTCATAATTTATTCATTGAAATTGGACCTGAAATTGTTATTGTTAGTGTTTGGGGCTTTGGTTTGGATTATATCATTTGGTATGGAAAATCAAGGTGTTAAGGGTGGGGAATTCCTGGGTTGGTGTAATTTTTGGCAGGTGATTAGGGTTTATAGGGTCATGAGCTACGGCATTGTACGATTAGGATCTGAATCAGCTTCTTTTAATTTCTATTTTTTATGTTTAGCATGGGGCATGCGTTTGATTTTGATCTCTTACATTAGCCGTTGTTCGATTTCTAAAAGCGATAGCAAGTTGAGGATTGATGTGTTTGGTTCACGCATAAGATTGGTGTGATTTGGGTGTGAATATACGGCCACATGTCATGCGAATGCATGTTTTTTGCATAAATAGCTGTGATCAGCCTTTGGGAAGTGCTTTCTATTTCGGTTCAAGGCACATTGTCAGCTTTATGTATTGCCTAGCTTAAGGGACTGCCATAGTGCAGGAGTGCGTTCTTTTGCTTAAGTAGTTGTGATCAGCCTTTCTGAAGTGCTTTCAATTTCAATTCAAGACGCATTGATAGCTTTATGTATTGTGTAGCTTAAGGGACTGGCAAAAAGCTGCTACCTTCTCCTCTGGTGTCTGAACTGATTGAAATTGCAGCAGAGATACCGTGATTGCGTGTTAGCCTGTTAGGTAATTGCGATAGTAAAATGAATGGTTGGTATAGAAACTGGTAGGAGGCTGGGTTGATGAAATCACGGGTTAGGTAGGGTTTATGAGAGGAGGAGATGGAAGAAGAGATTAAGCGCTCACAATTTTGCAGTTATGGTACAGATTTTATCAGCATTTTAGAAGTCTCCGACATTCGTGTTTATTCAAGTATTCATGGTTGAAGGAATATTTTGTTGGGACGGCATCAATTCTAAATTTAAAATTGTAATAAATGTAGGCCTTTCGGGTAGTCTAAATTATCCTATGAGGTTCAAAGTATCTATTGTTTTTTTTTTTATTTTTTTAATTACTATCTGTCGATTAGTCTCTCACATTATTTTTTGTTTTGTTTTGTTTTGTTTTTTGTTTTTGTTTTTTTTTTAAATTGTGTTTCTCATACATAAAGATGAATTTTCAGTGGTGTCTTCATGTTCAGTTACCTAAATTACTGCTTGATGGTGTAGATGTTAGTTATTCCTGTTTGATGTCAGGTTATTGTGATTTGCAGATGTCCTCACTCTAAAATATCTTGACATTCTTCTATTGATGTACAGTTAAAATTATGCAGATGTCCTCACTCTAAAATATCTTGACATTCTTCTATTGATGTACAGTTAAAATTATGGCACATGATACACGATCTAGCCTGAAAATGAAGGATGATGAGGATAGTAATTCAAAAGGGAGGCAAATCAATAGTAAAAGATCAAGCACTTCAGGTTCTGGAGCATTGGATACAACTGGATTAAGGAGGTCTGCTAGAGAAACATCGTTGAAGAAGAACATAACATTGAGCCCTTCTACTACTAGGAAGTCTGAAAGACTCGAGAAAAAAAGTTCTGAAACTCCTCCATCCAAGAGGAAATCTGAGAGATTTGAGAAGAAGTTGACTCCAAGTCCATTGAGGATTTCTAATAGAGTCAAGAATCACTCATCAGATTCTTCTAGGTCTAAAAAATCTGAGAAAAGCTCAGGTTCATCATTTATGAAACGGAAAGGGGAACAAAAAGAGAAGAGTGTGAAAGAATTGACAGAGGTGGCTAGAGAAGTGAGCAAAAGTGTAGGATCTGGCCGTGTGAAAAACAAGATAAGAAATGCTCGAGCTTATAAGGCACTATTCATGAAACAAAGAAAGAAGTTTAAAGCACAAGGTAGTTGTTTTGGCTTTTCTCTCAATAGTCATTAGTTTATTGTTCATGCTTCCTTTTTCGTTCTTGTTTGTGTATTAAACAGTGGTATTGATTATTCAATACATTTTTGGCTCATTCTTATCTTCTTGAATATTAGGTCATAGCGAGGAGCAGAGCAGGCAGAATAAAGTTTCTGAGGGAGGCCGCAACGATTGTGGAGACACGGTTGATGGACTCTGTAAAGGTGTTGAAGCAGTGGAATCTGATTCCACTGTAAATAAATTTACAAAAGAAACAGTGGAAGATAATCAGGGAGGGGACTTGTCCCACTCAAGCCCAAGGCCTAGCTCCATGGAGGAAGCTTCTGAGTTTGGAAATGGTGATGGCTTAGAAATTTGTGGTCAACAGCCACTGCCATCATCTTATAATGCCACGACGAAAGAGATCAGTGATGCACCTGCAAGGGTACATGTGGATTGCCCTGGTGAGGAACAATTGAAGATGCCAGAGTTGACAGGTTCTACAGTCAATGGAAGTGTAGACAATCTCCACATGAGCTCGGAAACTGGTCATTGTGTTACACCTTCAAAGAGAAAAAGGAACATGGAGGATGAGGGTACCTATTCTTCTGCAGTTAATGCAAGTAAAGATATCTGCACCTTGATTGCTGATGCCATCTCCCCATTGCCATCTGGGTCCACAACGGATGCTTCTGTTGGGACTTGCGGTGTATGTTTGAAACGACGAAGGTATTCCTTTGCACAAAATAATCGTATTGTCTCCTTATCTGTTGGTGGTGGTTCCCAAAAAAAATTATATCTATTGGCCATCAAATTAATTTAGTTTGTGTCAGTCCACTGATTTACTTGGAGGTACAGAGTTTGAATACACCCTTTCACATTTATTATACTTCCCATCATTCCACTTTAGAATCCGTATTGTTGGTGGTGGTTTCCAAAAAAACTTATATTGAATTAATTTAATTTGTGTTAGTCCACTGATTTACTTGGAGGTCCAGAGTTTGAATACACCCTTTCACATTTATTATACTAACCATCTTTCCACTTTAGAATCCCTATTGCTGGAATTTACAACCTAGCTGCTGGAAGTTTACATATGGTTGCACATATCCTCCCCTAGAAAGGAGTCAACCAACAGATAAAGTGTAATCATACTACAACAACTTACAGTGTTATAATGTTGTTTGGCTACTGTTGAATTTATAACTTACATAATAAAGTGGAGTTTGAGTAAAACACCCAATATTTTGACAAAAGGAGCTAACACTTGTGCTCATCAGACTTCACCATTCCTCTCTATCAAAGGCCTCACATCCTTAATTTCCCACTGTTTGGATTTTGTTCGTCGTTTGTTGGAGTCCTTTTTTGTTTAGGATTGTATTAGGAAAGCTAAAAGTGCACAGATTCTTGTCGTACAAGGATTAGGAAAGAATAATTTTCTTGTACAATTAGATTAGGAATCATAAAAGCAGAAACGGAATAGGAATGTGTGCTTTCCTATCCCAAATAGGTTAGGAGATTTAATACGAAATAGGACTGTAAACCGCAGCCTATAGTTATAACTAGGGTGCGGCAAGGAGCAAAGAGCAGAGAGACAGCCAAGAGAAGTTAGAGGGATTAGTTCTAGGGTTTAAAAAAGCACTGTATGCTCTATTATTAATTTAAAGAAGCCGTGATTTCTCTGGGTAGAGGAATCACAACTGGATGTAGGCAAAAGTTCTACCGAACCAGTATAAATCTTGTGTGTTTCTAGTTATTCTCTATTTGCTAAGTTTAGTATACTGGGGTAAACATCAAAGAACAAGTTCCATCGGGGAGTCGAAAATCTTACAGACATATTGCAGGAATATGTCTGTTTTTTGCTACACTGTTTTTTGGTTTCAATATTTGCTACACTGTTTTTTGCTTTCAATATTTGCTACACATTTTATAGAGAGAATTTCTCTTGCTACACTTTTTTTGCTTTCTATATTTGCTACAAAACTGGTTAAGTTTATGGTTTGGTTCCTCCCTTTGCGAGATTTTGGGTAATCTTGAATCTCTCAAATTTATTTTATTCATGGTTTACGATCAGAGAATCGGGTCTTCTTTTTGCAATCTTTGTTTCTGGGTTTGCTTAATTCATGGATTCGAAGATAAGGAGACCAAAAGCTCTGACAACCGATGAAAACTGTGTTATTTTGACTTTAGTTTAGTATAGAAGTGGACTCCTTATCCCCTGTTTGTAAAAAGTTTCTCCTTTTTCAAAATATAAAAGCATGGAAAGCTAGCTCTGCCTATAATCCTATTATTTGTCTCTCTCTACATTCCTTCCTATAGTTTGTGTGCTTCTGAAATGGGATGGAAGATAAGTTAGATATCAATAATTGGTAAAGAGGAGTAAACCCACATATGTGGCAATACTAATAGTTGCTGTGACGATAATAATGGCTTTATGGCATTAGTTGATCTTCTTCTGAGAAAGCTAAGAAAAAAGGTACCCAGGAAGAGACTCGGTGAGAGTCAGGACTAGAATATAGGCAGAGATCTAGAGTATTTTGGACACTAGTGTGTATGTTAGCATAAGTGTTGCTTGTAAACCTTTGTCCAAAATCTTTAAAGGAACTAAAGTCCTTTTCAATCCAAAACTCAGACTTACACTATAGACTCTTAAGTATTATCATGTTAGACTGGCCAAATTACAGATGGAAACCAACCACAAACAAATTCAGTTTTCTATATAAATTAATTGCAGAAAAGAATTGGCTCGTGAGTACATATCAACTATAAAGCTAATGCAAGGAGTGACAAATCACATTCCCCTTTTGGAATTTCTTTGAACCATTGGTTAAACTTGAGTTGAATGCGACTTCCTTTGGAATGTCTTTTACCTGGTGATACATTTGTTGCGGGCTAGGTGATTCTTGTACTATATGCAGGAGCTGTGCTGACATGAAAGAAATTCTTCCACTTATTTTTTCCCCTTCTTTGTGCCTGAAAGGGGAAGTGAGGTGTTTGGACGTGAGAATGAGTGCAATTTCTTAGTTTTATTTGGGTTTATTCTCAGATCAATTATGTAATCAGTATTTTTCTAGTGGTCAGCTTACAAAAAGCTTTGTGTGCCCCTTGATTTATTGCTGTCCCCTATATTACTACTGATTGAAGTTTCGAGGTTATACTTTTCTGCTAAATGTAACTTCATTTTCCTTTATCCCCACTTGATGGTGCTTTGCAAAGTATTGCTGTTGGCAACTAGTATAAGGGGCTACTGAAATGGAATCCCAACTTAACATGGGCTGATCACAAAATCATTTTTACTTGGTGTGTCATATTTTTATTGTTAGGAATTGGCTCGTCAATGTTAGCGTCCAATTTTGTTTTAGATTGTATTAGGAAAACTAAAGGTGCACATATTCTTGTCCTACTAGGATTAGGAAAGCATTAAGTTTTCTGGTACAATTAGATTAGGTGGACGACTGCCTGAGTTGGGTTGGCATCCATATCACAGAACCTTTCTTCTAGCCAAGAATCCCATTATTTGAATCCGGTCAATTCATTGGCAAATGATAAATCTATCGGTTTAACACTCAGAACCTGAAAAGAGGAAGAGTCAGTAAGTCAAGAGCTAAGCAAGAAAGAAGGAGAGGCTAGAAAATTTGGAATTCTAAAAGCAGAAACGGAACAGGAATGTAATTGTACCCTTTACTTATAAATAGAATAGGAAACTTAATCCCAAAGCAGGCATGTAAACTGCACCCTATACTTATAAATAGGGTGTGGCAAGGGCAGAAAAAAAGAGAAAAAACAGAGACAGCCAAGAGAAGTGAGAGGGATTAGTTCTGGGGTTTACAAAAGCACTATACGCTGTATTTTTAATTCAAAGAAGCCATGATTTCTCTACCCAAAAAAATCACAACGGGATGTAGGCAAAAGTTCTGCCGATCCAGTATATATCTTTTGTGTTTTTACTTATTCTCTATTTGCTAAGTTTAGTCCATTGTCAGATACATCAAAGAACAAGTTCCATAGGGGAGTCGAAAATCTTACAATAGGTATCAAGAGCTTGGTTCAAGGTCTGATGCGATGTCAAAAGGAAAGGAGTTCGTGAACCTAGAAAGCTAAGGCCTGTGTTAAAACCTTTTGATGGCAAGGATGACTTCACGGACTAGCAAAGGATGATGAAGAACGTATTGATGCAACATGAGTTGGATGATGCACTCCTTGGTGAGAAGCCTACAACCATGATAGAACCGACATGGACCAAGACTCTCAAGAAGGCCAAGAGTTCCATTGAGATCAATGTTTTAAAAAACTTGCCTCGGGGAGTGCCTAGAGGCCTTGGAGGCTAGGTGGCTGGGTTTTTCCTTTGGCTTGTGGGGGTTGGCATCAGGGCGCGCTAGGCAGTTGAGGTGTGCCCAGGCGTTCAACTCGGGCCTTTTTTCCCTTTAAAATCCATGTTTGTTTCTAAAATGCAGGGGACTGTTCTAGTTTCAATGAAGAAGAAAGAGAGAGTTTATCTCTTCAGATCCTATGTGACAAAGTCTAACTCTTTTTTTTTTTTTTTTTTTTTTTAATGGTTGCCCATTAAAAAACTGAGCGCAATGGCATTCTAGGATTTATATAGCCGACCCCACTTAGTGGGAAAAGGCTTTGTTGTTGTTGTTATTGTTTTAATGGTTGCCCATTCAGATTTTGCCACCTAGCATTTTGATTAGCAAAGTTTTATTTCTCTTCAAATTCCCTATAACTGCTCCACTTAGCTTTTATTTTCCTTTAAATTCCCTTTAATAATTGGTCCACTGAGCCTTTATTTCAGTTTAGATTCCCTATAATTGCTCCACTCATCCTTCATTTCATTTTAAATTCCCTATAATTGTGCCACTCAACCTTTATTTCTTTTTGAATTGCCTATAATTGTGACATTCAACCTTTATTTTCCTTGAAAATTCCCTATAATTGTGGCCAACTAGCCTTATCTCTTGAAGTTCTCTATAATTGCTTACAATAAAATAAATAATTACAACATTTTAAGACTATATGACATAGTTTCCAAGTACAACTAGACGTAGTGATGAAGAAGATGATATTATCTTTGATTTAGTTATAATTATATTTGTTTTCCCAAGATATAGATTAAATTTTAGGCACCGTGAGGCTTCGCCTCATGCCTAGGCTGGGCTATCCATGGGACGCCTTGCCTACACCTTCGCCTTTTAATACATTGATTGATATTTATCTCACAAAATCAGTCAAGTCCCACATCATAGAAATGATCACTGTTAAGCAAGCATGGGACAAATTGGAGAAGGTTTATATGGGCAAAACCGTTTCCAATAAATTGTTTCTCAATGATGAACTATACGGACTTCAACTGAAAGAAGGATGATATTGAATTGAAGCAACAAGAATTCCATTCATCAGATCAGAGGAAGATGAAGCTCTGGTGGAGCCAATTGAGCAAGGATTCGAATCTGATGATTATGGGAAGAAGAGCATCAACATCATTCACCAGGTAGGAGTCAGGCACTCCAAGCACTCCAATCCGCCAGACATCCCAATGGGTTCAAACTCCAACCCACAAATCACCTGTATTCCAGAGATGCATAGCACTGGACAAACCCATTCGAAACAAGAAGAAACCCGACAAATTTGGGTTTGACCAAGACGAAGTTAATTAATCTCTTCACATCAGCCAACGAGATCCAATTACTTATCAAGAACTATAGTAAGTGATAAGCGAGATAGTTGGATAAGTGCTATGACAGAAGAAATGTAGTTGCTTTGCAAAAGCTCTGTTTGGGAGTTGGTTCCTGAACCCAAAGACAGAAAGCTAGTTGGATGCAAGTATATGAACAAGATGCCGTAAGATTCAAAGCAAGGCTTGTGGCAAAGGGGTATTCATTGAAGTAAGGTATCACAAAATTCGGGTTTGAGTGGAGTCCAAGGAGATTTGGGTTGAAAAGTTTCACACGAATGAAAATGCCGCATATTTCCTTACCAAGATAGTGCTGGCCAAAAAATTCAAGCATGGCTTGAACTCAATCAATCTAGTTGATTGAGTAAGGTGTAGCACCTCCGCACTTGAGGTTGGTAGAAGTTCAAAGTGCCGGCCAAGAAATTCAAAGAAGCCGTGATCTCTCTACCCAGAGAAATCACAACTAGACGTAGGCAAAAGTTCTGCTGAACCAATGTATTGTGTTTTTAGTTATTCTCCATTTGCTAAGTTGAGTTTATTGTCAAATACATCAAACAAGAAGTTCCATAAGGGAGTCGAAAATCTTACATCTATGAGGATATATACTTGGCTATTGTATTAGATTTTGTAAATTTTGGGCAGTTGTGATACTCTTATAACATTCCGATTTTAAAAGTGTTGATGTATCTCATTTGATATTTTCAGGGTGGAAAATGATCCAATGAAGCTGGAGTGTTGCTCTTGCAGCACAAAATTAAAGCAGGCGTTATGTAGTACATATGGAACTGAGGTTGGCTTAACCTTCTCGCTCTTTACTGCTTTCAAAATCCATTGTTTCAGTTCCATTTTATTTGAGTTTGTTTCTCTCAGATGGAATATATTGCTCTAAATGGCCTGCCACTTTTTTTGTTGCTTTCCGGTGCTTATATTATGGTGCTGTGGCTCGCTTTAATTTCTCTCTCTTCTTTCTGGTGATGTGTCTCGTTTCATTTCATGGGGAGGTGTTTCCATGATTGGTGTCATCTTGTGGATATGGTTTGTAGAGGATCTCTAATCTCTAGCTGCATACAGAGCTGATTTGATTATAATAGTTAATTAAATGTGGCTACCATGTCAAAAGTAACATCAGATATTGGATATAGCAAATAAGTTTTTTTGTTATACGAACATTGTAATTTAGTAGAGGACAATAATTTATAAAGCCTGTTGGGTTTTTCCAACCCATGATGAGTTATCCTAAGTCTATAAGGAATTATAGTCTTAGAGGATAAATTGTTTTCCCGATTGGAGTTGCGTCCCCAATCGGAGTTGTTTACCCAATTGGAGAAGGATTCATAACTAGATTCCAATTAGGATTAATAATCCTTATTGAAGAAGACCTTTATCATGACTTTATAACGGGCCGTTGTACTAGTTTTGAATTGGAGCAAAACAATATTTTGTATACCACTCAGGGGATTAGAGTGAGAGAATATTGTAAGGGCAAAGTGTGTGAGAGAAAAGAAAAGAGATAAAAGAGTGTATTTCTTGTTGTTGTTCTTTCAGGTTTATCGTCAACTTCTTAATTCTAGAGACTTTGGCAAGATTATTGGTTGTACTCATCATTTATATAGTGAAAGATTGTTGTTGCTGTCCCATGGACGTAGGTACATATAGCCGAACCACGTTAATTCTTGGTGTTATTTGTCTTGGTTACTTTGTTTTTTGATTTCTCGAGTTTGTTCTGTTTTTCTCATTCTTAAACGCGATATTCACAACAAAGCCGTCTTGGAATTTGTTTTTCAGTGTTACGGAAATTAGTAATCGAGTTAATGAAGGTTTTGACCTGTTGTGATTTGGCTCGTGAAAATACCAAGGCCAAACAGGTGTAGGTTTCCAATTGGGGTTGGGAAAGAAGAAAAGGAATGTCCACAGGTTATTTCCCATAAAAATTGGGAAAGAGGTTTTTCTTTGGAATCCCTTAGGATTAGGAAATAAGTTAGTTATCCCTATTCTAAAAGGATTTAGGAATCCTATACTTGTAAGGAATGTAACCATTGGTTCTATGTACTATAAATAGGCTAGTTGGGGGCTGTTCTAAAGCAACGTTGTGGGGTTTAGCAATTAGCTTAAGGGTTTTCATTAAGTTCTTGAAACCGAGTTGTTATTCTCCACAGTGCAGGTGATTTCTCAAGAGAGATCACGCAAGGAGTAGGCATAAGTTTGCTGAACCACGCTGAATTCTGTGTCTCTGTGTGGCGTGTTTACTTTATTGTTCATATATTTGCATAGCATCATCTTATAAGTTTGCATAACACTGGAGATTATCGATAAACAACATAAAAAAAGCAATTTTCGACGTTCCTATTCATGACTTGTTTGTAAGTCATTATTTTTATTTTTCCACAGATATTTTCAAATGGTTGAAATGGAACATTTTATGGGATCATGTCCGTTATTTTGTGGAGATTGTACGTATAAATTTTTGTTCACTGTTCCTATTTATGTTATGCTGCTTGGATCATTAGTAATCTTTCAAGGAAGCGAATAATAGTGTCTTTTAGTAGGTTACTTGATTTTGATACCCTACAATACTTTTGCTTGTCAAATTTCTAGGTAGTGCACATTACCTAGCTTAAAACCTTATGGTTTTAGGTTTATCTTATGTTTGTTGATCTTGATGTGGTTTTTTCTTTTCATTTTTCTGAAAGGTGCATCCTGATAGAGGAGAACTCACAGCTGATGGTACCACAGATGTTCCTGAAAAGCTTAATGGTATGCAGCAAAAAGAGTTTTCTGTAGATTTTCAAACAAATGGCGACCAAAATACATGCCTTGTCTGTTCTCTTGGTGGGAAGCTCTTGTGGGTAACCCTTTCTTGTGACATTTGATAGTTGCAAATGTTTTTATTATTAAATGATATGGAAAATTTATTTTTTGCTTTCATTCAGGAGAAACAAAATTTATTAAATCTGAAAACAGATTACAAAGTATTAAATCTGAAAACAGATTAGGGAGAAGGCATCCACCTTCATCCAGATACAAATAGAGCTAAGAAGGTAGCAACCACAGAATATACACATAAACGGCGCATTTATTGAAGTTAGTAAGCCAAATAACCCCACTAACGTTACTGTGCCAATTGGTCTATGACCCTATAACATGCAGCAGAAGGCCTTTCCATTGGAGCTTTTTGACGCACCTTACCTTCGTTTTTCCCACTTCTTCCACCATTTTACTAGTACAACATCAGAAATCTGCCTCTCCTTTACTGAAGCCCGCCTTAAGCGAATGAGATTGTATCAGTCAACACCTTTTATAATCATGAGGCCAACATTTTTACAATAATTTTTTATTAAACAGGACACTTGACTAACCGGCCTAAAGTCTTTTATGTTTGCTGGACACCGGACTTGCTGGCATAAAGTCCTTCACGTTTGCTGAAGCTGCACTTTTTAGAAGTAATTTTGCATGAGTGGTTGTAGTTGCACATGAATGAACATTTTCACAATATGGAACTTTTTTCTTTAAACTTCAATGTTATTTGCTTCTATGATGTGTTTTGGTTCTTAGAATTTGTTTTCAATTTCAGGTGCTGTAATGGAAAAGGATGCTGGACAAGCTTACATCTTTCTTGTCTAGATCCTCCTATGGATGATGTTCCTCTTGGACTTTGGTACTGTCCCATGTGTGTTAGAAAAAAGTTGGAATCTGGTATATATTCGGTGTCAGAGGGAATAGAGTCAATCTGGGATGCTAGAGAAGTAGAGGTATCTAATGTTGATGGTATGCAGAAATTATGAGACTTTAGCTTCATCTTTGTTTTGGATTATTTTCTTATTTTCTGTTGTGATGATTTTATGTATGATGACTTCTTAATAACAAATATCTGGTCCTTTTTTTTCCTGGTTGACCTGAAGGATTGCAAAAGAGGAAGGAATTTTTTGTTAAATACAAAGGTCTTGCTCATATTCACAACCAATGGGTACCAGAAAGTAGAGTTCTTCTTGAAGCTCCTACTCTTGTGGCAATGTTCAACCGAAATAACCAGGTCCGTTTTTTCAACTCTTGTTTTGGTAGACATGTTCTGTTATACTTGTTATGTCTATCAATGGAAAATTTGAAACACCCCAAAAAGGGAATTTTAACTTCATTCATGGGATTGAGATGCCTTTGCATGGGTTCAAATTTCTTTTTCTTCACTCTTTAGCTTTGTTCTATCATTTTTTTATACCCTTAAGTCAAAAGCTACCTTTGCACACCAGCTGTAGTTGGGGAGTTGTAAGATAAATAATTCTTTCAATATTAAGCAGTTGTTAATAAATGTTCTTCAGGTCACAAGGTGGAGGAAAGAGTGGACAGTTCCACATCGGTTGCTACAAAGGAGATTGTTAATGTCTTCCAAGCAGCGTGAAAACTATCTTGGGGAACATATTGGTGATAACTTATTTTGTCAGTATGAATGGCTTGTGAAATGGCGCGGTCTTCATTATGACGATGCTACTTGGGAGTTAGAGAATGCTGCATTCTTTGATTCACCTGAGGGTCAGGGCCTTATAAGAGATTACGAAAGCCGCCGGCAGACGGTGAAGAAGTCCTCTAAAATGGATAAGGTGCCAAAGGCATGAATTATATGATGAAATATATGAAACATCTAGTTCTAGATTTAAATGCATATCTGTTTGGATTAATATGTTGAAGATATCAGTTTCCTCCACGTTTTACTTGTTGACCAAAGAGATCTAAACCTATCTTATTTGTTTTGAATTAATTTTTAAGTGGAAAGTGACAAGGAACATACTGGTTGTCTAGTCTTAAGCACAGTTGAAACCTATAATGGAATCTCCAAAATTTGACGTGTAAAATATTTTGTTTCCTTCTATGATTGGTGGAGGGCTTCTTTATCATTTCTCTACGAGTACAAAGGCTTCTCTGTCATTGATCATAATGGATAACAATAAGTCCTCTCTGTGTGCTCTTTAAGGGATACTATATTTTTCTCAATGTTCTAAGGGTGGGCTGTCTTGATATCATGTATTTTCTGCTTGTTCACTGTCATTTAAGATTTTGAGTATATATAGATTATTTGTCTTTTATAAAATTGATTAATCCCTGAAGGGAACTTTTTGAGTCTACAGTTTATTCGTATGAGTATGCTTATGACTATACGATTCTTCAGTTGCTAATGCTAGCATTACCTGCAGATACTTGAGAGGAAAAAGTGTTCAACAGTTAATTTATCAGAACTGCTAGCCGGAGACTCATCCAGACTTGATAATACATGTCTAGAGAACATTAACAAGCTACGCAAGCTCTGGCACAAGGGTGAGAATGCTATTGTTGTTGATGATAAGGTGAGCTTGGTTTACTTTTCATCTGTTAGACAGCATGTCAGATAACATTTTGGTTAACTCACTAACATTGTCTTGTTGTGGGGTTTATGATTCGATGTTCAGATATATATGCACATACAGTTGATCTGTTCTACTTGTCTGCATTCTTGAGAAACAAATTTTATCATTAAGCAAAATAGAGTGCCACAGTGGTGAAAAGATAAATACAACAATACTATCAATCAAAGAGTAATTATTTTAAAACTCTCTGAGACTCTTTAACAAGTGTGTCAAGCCTATTTTAGTTATGCTGGTGCTAGGACGGCTTGTTTTACATCTCTAATTAATTAAAACGGCTTAATAACATGCTAAAACTAAGGATAAGGGGAGATTCCAAAAGTCAGGTGAAACCACTCTGGTACATAAAATCTCAGCTACCTCCCTACTATAGTTTTTAAAACTCATTTTTGTTTCTTTCCATACAAATTACCATGACACTGTTAGCACACTTCAACTTCCTAAAGCTTTTTCCTTCTTCCCCCCTCCAAAAGCCTCATGTTTCTCACCAACAAGAACTATGCAATTGGTCATTGGAGGAACATATGATCAGCACATTCACTCCCTCCTTTACACACTTGTATCAGCTACTGTGAACAGTTGTTCTAGTATTTACATTAGGAGGTACTCTAACCTTCCAAATTATAGGAAAGGGTTGGGTAAAGAAAGAGGAGGATTTTCACATAATTTTCACAAATACGATTATAATAAACAGGTTTACATTTTAATTTTTCTCCTCTGAAATATGTTATTGTATTTTTGACTGAAAAAGGTTTTATTAGGGACTTTAGAACGATTTACTATCTTCTTTATGATCTTATATATTAGCAACAAGCTGGTGCTTAATGGGGAACTAAAAAGAAAAAATTCAAGTTTTTAGACTGAATCTAGTAATGTTTCATGTGAAGTTGTGCTTGTGAACTGGTTGTAAAAAAATTCTGTTTTTGCAGGAACGAATTGTGAAGGTGATTGCATGTATTAAATCTTTGCAGTCTGATGCCTATCAACCTTTTCTGATCATCTCAACTCCTTCTACACTTCATTATTGGGATGATGAGTTCTCCCGTTTGGCACCATCTATGAATGTTGTGGTTTACAGTGGAAATAAAGATTTACGGAGAAGTATTAGGTCAATGGAGTTTGGTGAGGCTGGTGCCATTTTTCAAGTACTTGTTACCTCACCAGATGCTATTATTGAGGTATCTTTTTCCCTGATTGTAGGATCCATTAGCATTAGAAATGTAGTTGAATGTAAAAGTGCTTACTTCTCTTTGAACTGAATAGTCGCTTAGACAATAGTGACTTTGTTGTTAAACTGTCTTTTTATTCTGCAGGATAAAAATGTATTCGAACACATTGGATGGGAAACTATCATAATTGATGCATGCCAGCACCCTACAATCTCTACACAGTTGGTGCAGATTAAGATGCTACGTACCCGTAAGTGGCTTCTCCTGGTCAGTGGAGTACTTAAGGTTTGTATTTTATTGTGCTTTATGTTAGTATTTTTCTTTTTATATTTTGAGTGGTGGTGGAGATTGCTTTCTACTTGGCTCGCTTATGAAAGGCTAAATATTGCAGGAGAGCAGTCCTGAGTACCTCTGTTTGTTGTGTCTCCTTGATTCTGACAGCGATTTACAAACTGGTGATCACTTCCTAAGCAGTTGCACTGACATTATTGTTAAATTAAAGGACAGGCTTTCAAGGTATATTTCTCATGGATGCAAACATGACTCTCCCAGGTTTAGAGAGTATTGGGTTCCTGTACAGATATCAACCGTCCAGCTAGAGCAGTACTGTGAAAATTTACTGTCAAACTCCACATTAATTCTCTCATTGGCAAAGAAAGATCGTGTTGGAGCAGATATAACTTTAGCAGACAAAAATTTATCAAAAAAAGCACTCTATGATGTAACTCTAGCTGCTCGGAAGGTTGGCTGGTTTCACTTTTCTCTAGTATGGTGGTTAATGATTGCATGACATCTATGTGTCTTTTTGTCATCTACTGTAACTTTTGACTTCCATGGTGTCATAGGTTGTCATACTTTTTATTTGGTTTGATAACACCATTCTGTCATCTCATTTTGATTTTTCTCTCTTTAGTATGTTGGCGCGGATATTGTATATATACGTACACACATATATATAGTTGATTCTGTTTGGGTAATTTAAAAGATGTGGTCTTTGCACCTTCAAAAAGTTACTACTAGTAATATAGTTATCTCATGGGTTTTAGTTTCATTTAATTTAGTGATTATTAATTCAAGTTGTTTGTATATCACATACACGTATTGGAATTAGAAGAGATCTGTAATGACATGTTTTCATTTATTAGTTTCAACTTTCTCTTCTATTAATTTAATTGGATTTTGTTTTCTCATTTTATTATGTTGTTTTCTATTTTAATTTGTGCTTGGCTTAAAACAAAGGAAGATATTATTTGCATATTTGTTTTAAGTTTGAGTTTCCTTGTGTTTTGTGCAATGGGTATTGAAAACAAGTGACTTTCCTATGGTTTGCATATTTTATTCTCCCTCCTCCACCACCCTACTTGTTTCTAATTAAGTCACTTGTATGGCATTTGTTGACAGTGCTGTGATCACCCCTACATTGTGCATCCACCATTACAAGCCTTGCTTACTAAAGACCTCCAAGCAGCTGAGTATTTGGATGTAGGAATCAAAGCAAGTGGCAAGCTTCAGCTTCTTGATGTGATGCTTAAGGAGATAAAGAATCGAAGTTTAAGAGTACTTATCCTGTTCCAGGTACGCGATTAGTGGTAGTATAATTCTTATTAGAACTGCTGTTCTTAGTATTATTTGTTATACCTTATATTTAATATAGAAGTTTTGATCTTGACTTCTTTGGGAGGCTGTTCCCATCCTTTTAAACATGTGGATTTAGATAATTTGTTGATTGAGGATTAGCTTCCTATATTTTAGTTTTTGAGTATATGATGCATTTTGGTTGGATCATTTGTTGTTGCACTTTCCAGTGGCTTTTTCTTTGTTGGCTCTGTTAAATGAGGAGGCAGGTTTATGTTGATCCATTTCGATGTCATGTAATGCATTATTATGTGAAAAGCATAAGTTTGTCAGTGGAAAAGAGAGGGGTAGTGCTTGGGGGGTGTGCGTTATGTTGGCAATTTTTATGGGTGGTATGGGGAGAACGGAATAAGAAGACTTTTGAGAATGTTGTGGGTGTGGAGGTGGAATTCTTATGGCAAAGGGTGCGCTTTTGGGATTCTTTGTGGGCATCTGTAGCTTTGGAAGTTTGAGAGATCTCTTTTTCTGTTATTTGTTCAAATTGGAAAGCCTCTGTTTTGTAATTGTGTTTTGTGCTTTCTCAAAAAAAAAAAAAAAAAAAAAAAAAAAAGGGTGTGTTTTATGCTTTTTCTCAGAAGTGAACTACTTGTTCACTAATTTTGTCTTGTTTTTATCTTTAATAAAGTTTGTTTCTTATAAAAATCAGATGATATATATAAGCCGACAGACTATCACATTAAATTATATATATACATATACAAATAAGAAACAATATTTTTTTTCCCTTGAAACCGCTGCAGCCTGCAGCACTCCAATCAGAAAAGATCGCCCAAAACAAAGCATCCTGAATGTTGACTTACTTATGCCCAAACAGAGGCTCATCGCTAACCGTCCTCTACAGTTCTTACTTCTCTGTAATTTTCAACAATTATTTTTACTTCTCTTACCAAACCACCCAAAAAAATCAGCTAGCAAACAACATTTCCCTCCTCACAAAGCTTGAGTTACAAGCCCAAAGCCACCATACGAAGGTAAGTAGATGATCTCTAGCAGCAACTGGCTTCACGCCATTTAAGGTGTAATCACATATGTGGCTTCCGCCTTTGGATTTTATCACTTGTGTTCTCTCTGCCATGTGCCATAAGATGCAATTTTTTCTTCCAAATAAAGTACTAAAAATGAATGAGGATGTGAACCTGACCAGCTCTATAGTATTCAGGCAGTTCATAAAGTATGAATTTACTGAGCTTCTCTGATTTATCCAGGATGAATTTACTGAGCTTCTCTGATTTATCCAGGGTCATAAAAAATCAATGATAGACAACAGATACATGGACAAGAAATCATTCTATTGTTCTCATCTTCCTTTTTGTTTTTGTCTTTACCAGTCAATTGGTGGTTCAGGAAAAGCATTTTCTCTTGGAGATGTTTTGGATGATTTCCTGCGCCAAAGATATGGTGAAAATTCCTATGAACGCGTCGAATGTGGTGTCCTTCGGTCTAAGAAAGATGCTGCTATGAACTTGTTCAACAATAAGGAGTCTGGTAGATTTGTGTTCTTACTGGAGGCTCGTGCTTGTCTCCCCAACATCAAACTGTCATCAGTTGATACTGTGATCATATTTGGTAGTGACTGGATTCCACATAATGATATAAAAGCCCTGCAAAAGATATCACTTGATTCCCGGTTTGAACACATAAAAGTATTTCGCTTATATTCAACTTGTACGGTGGAGGAGAAAGTTCTAGTGTGTGCAAAACAGGGGAAGATTCTTGATAGCAACATACAGAATATGAGCAGTAGTATGCTTCTGTGGGGGGCACCTTATCAACTAGATAAACTAGATGAGTTCCATGGCTGCAACAGCCCAGCCTCTACTAGAAATATCTTGTCTGAAGAATCACTTCTGAAAGATGTCGTCCAGGAGCTCTTCTCCATACTTCCTCAGGATGGCGAGAACAGTGGCTCATGTAATTATTCTACGATTTTAAGAGTTCAACAAACTGGAGGAGCTTACAGTACGGAGGTTCCGTTGCTAAGCGAGATGAAAAATGAATATACTGGTGAAGGGCAGCCTCTTAGTTTTTGGACAAAACTGTTGGAAGGAAAGCATCCTCAGTGGAAATATTGTTCTGGTTTGTCTCAGAGGAATCGGAAACGGGTACAACCTTTTGATGAGTTACCAAAGAAACAAGAAATTGTAAAAAAACGAGGGAAGGTGGTAAATAGTAATGATAATGCACCCTATCTGAAGCCTGGATCAGAGGTGAAATCAATTCCTGGATCCAAGGAAGGTAAATGACTGGTACTGTGAATTGTTTCATTTTTTCACGGCATTTCTCCGAGAATTATGTCTTGATGCAATGTCATGGTCCTGTAGATCTGGTGGATTCCCATTTCTAGTTTTTTAAAATATCTCTACTTTTGCAGGAACTTCTGTGGCTGCAGCAGATAATTTGCCTCATTCTTCTCACCAGTCAACTGCTTGTGCAAATAAAGTAACTGATGAAATTCGTGATTCCACTTCAGATAATGTGAATACGCCGGAAAGTAACACGCTTGAGTCTGAAGAGAGAAGAAAATTGTGTGATGCCCAGAAGAGTCTCCATCAACTTCTGAAGCCAGATATATTAAAACTATGTGGAATCTTACAAGTCTCTGTATGGATTTGATTTTCATGTGAACAACCTTTTGCTTTCAGTTTTCATTCATATGTGCTGCTGTTATTAACTGGTATTTCCATTATTATACCTCAGTAAAACATGGTTCTCTCGTTTAATGATATCTTGGTTACTCACTGTAATGCAGGATGCTGTCAAGGTTATGGTCGAACTTTTTCTCGAATATGTAATGGGTAATCACCGTGTTAATAGAGAACCAGCGACAATATTGCAGGCATTTCAGATATCTCTGGTTAGAATTGTCTTGCTCTTTCATGCACTTATTTAGCCTAACCTTTTTTTTATTTTTTGTTGGCATGTTGAATTGCAAAGTTCTTTAATATTACTTTCCTTCAACAATCATATATCTTCCTGGTCGTGAAATGATTTTAAAGTATAGACTTGGTATTCATGCTTTTCCTTTTACCCTGATATGTTCATATGGTTGTCACTGAATATGTTATAGTGACTCATTGATTTAGGCTTACAACATCTCTTACAAATGATAGCAAGAAGGTACTTCATGTCTTGCGTGTTCAAAGAATCAATTTTGTTTTCATTTGCCTAGGCGTACAACAACTTTTATAAATTGTTGGTTCAGTTTTACAAATGAATGATGCATTGTATAACGATGATGCACTTTACCTAGCTTGACCTGATCAAGTTCTACCCTAAACATATTTGAGTGATGGTGATTCTTCTGCCTCTGCACTTGATTTGCTTACCACCATGAAATGTCACTTTTATACGGGTTGAAAAGTTATATTTCTTGTAAAAAGTAAAATAACCAAGGATGGATAAACTTCTATGAAGATAATGCAGTTTGAATAGCACTAAATTGTCAAAACTGATTCATGTTTTCGTCCCACTAGGTGATATTCAGAATTTTTTGGGTCAAGAAAAATGCTTTCATTACTAACAGCTTAATTTTTAAAAGAAATAATTGTATTTAAAATCCATATATGTGGTGCAAGTGGCCCTTTACCACAGTGGTGGAAAGGAGTTGAGCCCTTGCATGACAGCGTGGATTCGAACCCTGGCGGTGACTAATCTAACAAAATCTATCATTTGACAAAAAAAAAAAAAAAAAAAAAATCCATATATGTGGTAATTCTTTTATTTATTTATTTTTCAACTAAGTTTAATACTCCACAATTCTTAAGCTATTTTGGGGAAGTTTGGATATATCAAAAGAGAATGGGGTGGTTGGAGAATAGTGAAGTATTGAGTTTAGTTACAACTAAACTCAAAATCCACATGGTATTATCTTGTGATCTTCCAATTAAATTCCATACTCCACAATTCTTAAGCATTTCCTTCACTATGTCCATAGCTGTAACTGTGACTAACATTTAAACGGACCACATATTTAGTACTACCTCTCTCTATTTCTCTGTGTGAGGTTAGGGGACATCCTTAGTATTTTGTGTGCATATATACATCATTGCTTAATTGCATGCGCATGTTCCTTAGTGTTACTTTTAACATTTTTTTAACCGACTTTCTGATATCTATATTCCAGTGCTGGATTGCAGCTTCATTTCTGAAGCAGAAAGTTGACCACAAAGAATCTCTTTCACTTGCAAAGCAGCATCTTAACTTCAATTGCAAAAAGGAGGAGGCAGAGTATGTTTATTCGATGCTGCGGTGTCTGAGAAGAACATTTTTGCACAGTATAGGCGCTTTTAAGGCTGCAGAATCTCCAAAGCTTTCTAATTTATCAAGTAAAGATGTTTTGAAGAATTCGGATGCGAAGGCTTCACAGTCATTAACTTCTAATTTGCAGCACATCAAATCAGACGTTAAAGACTTGCCACCGAGTCAAGAATATTTTGCACAAGAAGATGTCTCAAAAAGTATTAAAGAAATTCAGAAAAAGCTCCAGAAGAAGATGAAAAAACTTATTGATAAGCAAAGCAAAGACAAAATTGAAGTTTTGCGAACTTATGAAGAAGAAAAGGGGCGTCTAGAAAGAGAGCTTAAAGCAGAGACAATTGTTATTCGATCTTGCTTTCAGAATAATACATTAATGAGAACGGATAAGCTTAAGATGTTGGAAAAGAAAATAGAAGAAAATAACATCCGGATGGACCTACGTCTTGAGCATCTTGAGGTATCACAGCTGGAAGCAAGGAGTAAACTGAGGGAGATGGGGAAACGATGGGTAGAGGAAGTGCAATCCTGGGCTCGTGCTGAATTGTTAGATAGATCACCCTCAGATACACTTGACCCTTGGTTGGAATGCTCAAGAACTAGTGAGTGTCAAAGTAGTGAAGATCACGAAGATCTTGCCACTTTAAGAGTCCATGACTTTGACAGTATTGTGCATAGCGTGACGGGGGGAGTTAAAGCACCATCTCCAACTTCAGAAAGTGTTCCTGCTGAAGCTGTAGCACATAATGCCCCCATTAGAACCGAGGAGGAGACCCCAGCTAGGCCACTTGGTGCATTAGATATTACTTCTGAGGCGGCTTCATCTAGTGGTTTCATGGGTAAAAACAAAGCTGAAAGTTCTAGTGATGTTCAAGAGAGTTTTGTATCTGTGAATCCTTGTGCCAAAGCGCAAATTACTGATGGAGGTATTGCATGTAGTGGGGTGCTGGATGTATCTGTGAATCCTTGTTCAAGTCATAGCTCGCAAAACGTCGTTTCTGTGAGGGCACCTTCACCAGAAGAACAAAACCATGTAGCGAAGCGAACCATGCCAGATAAAGAGATCAAATCAGGAGTGCTTGAGACTGTCAGTTCAAATGATGGACAAGGGAATCTTGTCTCAGTGGATCCACTTGCTGAAGGACAGATGCTTGGAAAAGTGACAGAACATGAGACTGTCAATTCCAGTCATGATTTGCATGACGTTTCTGTGAGCCCACCTCCATCTGAAGTACAAACCCATGAATTGACAGTAACCGTACCAGATAAAGAGGTTCATTTGGGCGTGCTTGAGAATGTCAGTTCCAAAGATAGCTTGGAAAGTCGTGTCTCTTTGAATGCACCTTCATCTGAAGAAGAAATCCCTGAAAAATCAACAGAATGTGAGCCTGTCATTTCAAGTCATGGTCTCCACCATGTTCCGCCTATGTCACCTGCCTCTGAAGAACAAATCCATGAAGTGACAGTAGCCATGCCAGATAAAGAGGTTGATTTGTCAGTGCTGCAGACTGTCAGTTCAGATGATGAGCAAGGGAATCTTGCATCTGTGGATCCACCACCACCTGATGAACAAATCTGTGAAAAAGCTACTGAAAAAGAATCCAGTGAAGTGGATCTTATGGCATCTGATAGTGGGGCTTTCCAGCAGAATGGAGTTGATATTGTGACCAATGTAAACTCTGATCAGGAAATGCCCCTGGTAAATTCACCTAGAGTGCAGCCTGTGGCCTTGGTTACTGGTTGTTCAGCAACACTAGATCAGGTATTTGCTTGTTGGAATTTGTCGATCTATATGGGAGTCACCTTGTTTTTATCTTTGTTTATGTTCCATGAAAATGACTTTGTGCTTTGTCTGATGAGCAGGCTGCCCTACTTTGTTTTACACTATCTTGAGAATTATGACAAGCTTATATTTGTAATTTTCTGATGAAGTTTTTATATTCACATTTCACAACATCTTATAAGTGGTCCACTATTATATGATTTTGTTTTGACTTGGTTCTTTCATGTTAGGAGGTGGTATTCATATTCCATGGTAAATTTTGTTCTACAATAAAATCAGAAAGAGAAAGTGATTTAGCCGTTCACCTACTGACAAATGCTTACCTGGCCAGGCATATCAAGACATAGGTACTCGGATAGAAACATCTGATGCAGAGCAAGAAGATGCAGTATCCAGCGAACAGCAGAATACTTCCCAAACGGTTGAAAATGTCACACCCGAATCTGCTTCAACCGTAGCATCCAATCTGCCGCCTAATCATGAATTGCCAGACATTGAACCTGTAGTACAACAGCCATCCTATTATGCACCTGATAATAGTGCTCCTGAGTTATCTTCAGCTGGTGGAGTCGAAATTCGGCCTGGTGAAGACTGTACCTCTAACCAAATTTCCCATGGTCCGGTGGATATTGTTGAGAATATTTCCGATCTTTCAAATCAAACTGTTTTGCGGCCTGTCACATCCTCTACTAGTGAATTTGGACTGCCATTTTCAGACACAAGGGCTACACCTGTTACTTCTGCATTTAATAGTCGTCCTATAAATGCTGCACCCCAAGGGGGATCTCGAGCGCCTCTGCCTTCGTACACTGACCCGCTTCAATTTGAATTGGAAAGATTGAATAAACAGACAGATCATATTCTTAAGTCTCATGAAGATGCGGTGAGTTTTGAAGTTAATATATTGTTGTTTATTTATTTTTCAAAGCAAAAATTTCTGCTGAGGTCATTTTTGTCCTGAACAGAAGCTACGACTGAAGGGTGATTGCGACAAGGAAATAGAGGAGGCTGTTGCTGAAATTCGACGAAAATATGAAGTTAGATCTCAAGAGATTGAGGCTGAATTTCTCCTTAAAAAGGAGGAGTTGGATTCAATACACCACAAAGTTTTGATGAACAAGATTTTGGCTGAGGCTTTCCGGTCTAAATGCATGGATCTTCGGGCATCAGGTGCATCTGGACTGCAGCAAGGTATGAAAACTTCTGAATTGCAACTTTTGAGATATCAGTTTTATTATTCATATACCAATTATGTGTTGTGAAATTTATTCTTTGAGAAGTAACCTTAAGGTTTGGACCTTCCGAGATTAAGGAGGATAGTAAGATTTTTAGATTTTAACCTTAAAGCTTCAGATTCCATAGGTTGTTTGGTGGGAGTGCAAAACTGTAGTAGATGAAGATTTTTGACCCAGGGATAGCTTGGTTCTGAACGTAAGCTAGGTCCATCATTAATACATACTTAGACCAGGGGAGGGTACAAAAAGAAGAAAAATGGCATGTTAAATGAACAATCGATGAGGAGTAGGGTTAAAGGATTTATAAAAAAGGATCCACTCAGACGAGAGAACAGAGAAAAGAAAAAGGTGGTGTGGCGAGAGAGACGAGGGGGAAAATTGAACTTGTCTGTATAAATAGTTTCAATATTTGATTCATTGTCAAGTTCGGTGTATGTGATCGGTTTCGAAACCTTCTTTAGCATTAACTGTGCCTGCTATGACAAACTGAATCTGCCTATTTGGTCTAAATGTACTCTAAATATAATATTTTTGGCGGAAGGGGCTGAGTCCCCGTATTCTTGCAGATTATGTGCTTTTTTGTCATTGCACTTATGCTCCTTGTTCCAATTTATCTGCCAGATGGGAATTCCAGTTTCGTTCAGCAGCTGGTTCAGCTATCTGTACATGATACACACAGAAATTCTCCAGTTGCTAGTTCATCTTTGGCCAGCACTCCTGCAGCTAACCTGCACACTTCAACTGCCCCCTTACCCAGCCCACCTGCACCTGCAACAATTCCTCTTTCAACTTCTCCTATTCCAAGTATCCCAGCAAGACCACCGCATATCAGTTCCATCTCCTCCACAAGAACCGCCCAAGGTGGAGGTGAGATTCGTGCCCCGGCCCCACATCTTCAACCGTTTAGACCTTCAACTTCCATGTCTAATCAGCAGTCCAATAGCAACTCCCCCGCAACGCCTCCCTCACTTCCTCATATTCCACGTCCTCCAGCTCCTGCACAGCAATCTGTTCCTAATACTAGTGCCCGTCAGCCTGAAAGTCCATTGGATCTGTCAGCTCTTCGTAGATTATCTGCTTTGGGGTTGCTTATGAATATGAACTCTCGGTCTGGTGCAAGTCCACCAGGTAGTTCGCCCTCACGCCCAAATTTGGTCTCAAACCGTGCCACATCGAACCTTTCTACTCCTCCCATTACAGGAAGTGCTCGTACGAGCCCAGTAAATTCAGGTGGACCCGCCGACATAGTTTGTTTATCAGACGATGACTAACCAGTTATAAGATACCAGTTCCTAATTTCTCAGAAAATCATTTTACCACGTCTCTTTCTTCTCTGGGTAATGCGCCGGGGTTGTGACTTTTGACATGCCCTAGGGAGAGGCAGGTGTGTTGTAATGCTGTCCTTGCTGCTGGGAGGTCGTAGCTGTACATTTTGAGATGCCTTGCGTTCAAATGATGGTAATGTAAATTCAAATTATGTAGTTAGTTCGTACTCTTATGTTTCAGCCGAGCGTAAATCGGTGTCAAGGGCCAAATTAGTTTGTACAACGCTGTCGGCACAAGTAGAACATTTTCTGTATCTCACCTCAACTTCATTCGTATGGCTTGTTTCCTGAATCCTTTCTTACTTGCTTTCACTTTTTGGGAATATATCAATAATAGCAAAAATTTCACTCTTAATTTCAAAATTGTCATTTTTTATAAAAACTTTCAATTATATTCAAAATTTCACTTAAACAGACACAAATCCTTTTATAAGCAAAACATTAAGGAAAAAGAGTGATTATGCTGGAACTTTGAATAAATAAGAAAATTGTTTGTGATAACAATTTTGATCACCATAATTACAGAGATAGCAAAGAACCAAAAATCACAAAATCACATTTAAATATTATCTATTTCTCTCCCAAAATTTAGCGAAACTAAAGAACTAGAAACAAACACTGATCGAAACATGGAAAAAATTGAAACAAGAAAAAGAAAATGTAGACGAGGAAAAATGCAAAAAATAATCATCTTAACTCATTGTCATTTAGGGCTACACAGTCTGCACCTGCAGTCGATTCCTTCACTATGTCTCCACTATTTCTTAGATTTTGGCATTAGAAATTCATCTAACAGGGTTTAGATTTTTTTAGTTTTTTTGGTTTTAAAGTTTTAAGGTATTTGTGTCTATTTAAGTAAAATTTTGGATATATTTGAGCGTTGTTATAAAAACAAACATTTTTTAAAGCAAGTGCGAATATTTGGCTATATTTGGTAAATACTCTTCATTCATTTTTCTCGCCGTTCTTATAAATGTGGCCGGGCATCTATCAGAGCACGAAGAATCCGGACTGATTGCTTTCGATAATATTTTTCTTACGGCTTAATCTGTTACAATGAAAATATATCTCAACATTATTGTTTTAGGACAGGGTAGAGTTCTTAACATATTGGAAGGGGACTGCCATCCCATTCATTGAGGCAGTGCAGGAGCGGATCGATTATCGTTCCGCTGCAAATTGCCGAAAACACTTTGTCGCAATCTTCTCCCGGCGACCTGATCTTCTCTCCGGTCAAAAATTCAGTTCCTAGCTCTTCCCTCACAAACTTATACAACGGATAGGACCTGCAGTGCTCGATCCGGTTTCGAGTAGCTGGATAGCCAGTCACAAAAGCAAATCTAGTCTCCTCAACTTCTTTGGGCAAAACTGTCTTCAATTCTCGCTCAAATGCACCAATCTTCAGAAAGATTGAAGCATTTGGGTTCGTCATGTCATCGTCGTTTGCCAGTGCATGATTGACCAAGACTAGCTTCAGTTTCTGTACAAGGACAGAATGTTCACCGCACGGATCGTCGATGTAAGTAAAAACAGGTTCATCGTTGATGTTCACCGCACGGATCGTCGATGTAAGTAAAAACAGGTTCATCGTTGATTACTTTGAGCAAATCTTTCTCACAAAACCTTGATGGATGGAGATCCCCAGCGCCTCCGACCGTTAGAACCCTTTTCGCAACGTTGCTAACTGCAAGCTTGACGCTGTTCCCCAGATTCTCCTCCAAATGCCTCAAGTCTATAGCCTGGCAAAGTGCAACCAAATAGCTTGAGGCCATCAGCTTCAAGACTTCAACTGCTTCAGCTGTTTTCCTTGCCGAAATCAAACCCAACGAGTTCACGTCTTGATTGTGCTGCTCAGCACTTTGGACGTGAGTGGTCACAGGGTTCGCAAGATACTGAAGCTCCGAGCAGTACGCTGCCATGGCTATGTCCACACCCTTGAGCCCGTAGTCCAAGCTTGGGTCCCGTCCGCCAGAGAGATTCGAAGGCAACCCGTTGTTGTAGAAGTTGTTAACCAGCTCAGAAAGCTGTGCAAACATGAGTTTTCCAATGGCCGCCAAAGCTATTCTTGTGTTGTCCATTGAGACACCAACTGGGGTACCCTGGAAATTGCCACCATGCAAGGCCTTGTTCCTTGAAACATCGATCAAGGGGTTATCGTTCATCGAGTTAATCTCCCGCTCGATGGATTTGGTGGACAGTCGAATAACTTCAATCTGAGGGCCCAACCACTGTGGCGAGGTACGAAGAGCATAACGATCTTGTTTTGGCTTTCGAAGGAGATTAGTTTCATGCAGCTGCTGTGCTTCCTTGACATAAGAACTTCCATCCAAAATGTGTTCTATTATAGCAGCAGCTTCAATCTGTCCGGGATGTCCCTTCAGTTTATGCGTCAAATGATCCGCAAACTCCAGCTTCCCTTGCATAACTTCGGCAAAAATTGCTGTTAAAACTTCCGCCAAAACAACCAAGATGTTAGCCTCAAAGAGCACTATGGAAGCCAAGCCAGAACCAACTCCTGTGCCATTAACCAATGCAAGTCCCTCCTTCGGCTGCAATTCAAAGAAGCCATTGTTTAGTCCCGCAAGCTGGAATGCCTGTTCGGCATCAAGGGGCTCGCATGAGGGTCCCATGGCCCTTGAATTAGGACGGCCAGTTAAGAGGCCGGCAATGTATGCGAAAGGGACCAAATCGCCGGATGCAGAGATGGAGCCACGGAGGGGCAGGCAGGGAGTAATATTGCGGTTAAGAAGCGTTGCGAGGGTTTCCAAAATCTCATATCTGATTCCGGAGTAGCCTTGGAGGAGGGTGTTGATCCTCACCAGCATTGCAGCTCTTGTTGCTGAGTGTGGCAGTGTCAGTGTGTGACACTGACAAGCTTCTGTCCCATTGCCAAATATTCCAGCATTCAAGAATCTGTTAAACATATAATCAAAAGGATCAAAGCCAGTGGAAGAATAAAACAATTAAATTTTCATCAGTTATCAAACAATAACAAAAGTGAATTAATGTAAGAAAAATATGCGAGGACATGAAATTATCCAAAAGAACACGAGTAAAGTGGACATTCCGGCCCTTGTTTTAACTGTTTGTCGACTGCAGTTCCAAACGAGACCATTGTCAGTGTCTCTTCTTCGACCAAACATCTCTCTATGAAAGACATATATATAACATGTATATATATGCATGGGTTAATAAACGTGAAACACAATCAGTGAAGATTAGATGCATCGTCCCTTCTCCTTATCTTCTCCTACTTTAACTAATTTTCACTCCCTTTCAGACGAATCAAATAAACATCGTGTTTTTTGTGACCGTCTCTCATCTGCGATTAAATGTCTTAACACACATCTTTCTTCTTTTCTTTATGACCCAGATTCTGTATTAAATTCTCACCATCTATAAAAACCCAATAGGGTTTTCTGAAGCTCATCAATTAGTTCTGATCATTTCTTCTGTCAGATATTCTAATCATCCTATATCGCAGAAGAAATGGCTTCTGAACTAGCTTCAGTTGAGATGAATTTCATGAAAAACATGAAAGAGTACGATATTTTTTGAGATTTAAGCTTAATTACAAACCAAAGTAAATTACATGGATATGATTTGCATGATGTGCGTGTTTTAAAAGTAGAGAGTTGTTATCTTCACCCATTCTTATTTTTCTACTCACCTAAGTAAAATATAATTAACAAACCAACTCAAGGTCGATGAGAAAATAAGAAAGGTAAATGACCACTGGAACAAGATTGAAAAGTGCCGGATCGGAAAGATAAACAAAATTATCTTTTCTTTATCAAAAGTAACTCAATAAGCCTAAATAATATGGTTTAAGCGAAACTTCATTAATTAAGATTAGCTGTTTAAGATAAATTAAAGGACTTTTCATATGTAATTTTATTCCTAATAGTTAAGCCATGCATGCAAAAAGGAGTTCTTTAAAACACAGAATTAGTCACCTAATGAGCTCCTTCTGCAGATTCGCTCCTTGATTCGTCCGCCTGTCCGAGTTCGCACCGAACCCAGTCGTAATCCCATATAAATCCTTGCCGCTGTTCACACCATCTATAACCCAAACGCTGCTTGCCTCCACCGCCGCCCTTGCCGACTTACACAGCTCAACAACCACATGACGTACCGAAACCGACGCCACCTGACCAACGGTCAGGCCCCGCCCTCCGACGTTAACCGTAGGTTTCCGGTACTCTTCCACCATACGCTTCACCTCGTCTAAATGGCTTCCCTGTACGGCCTCACCGATTGAGAACCAGTTCAACGGATCTTTTCTAAGAGTCAGATTTTCGACCATGTAACTCATTTCAGCTGAAGCTAGCTCAGAAGCCATTTCTTCTGCGCTATAGGATGATTACAATATCTGACAGAAGAATTGATCAGAACTAATTGATGAACTTCAGAAAACCCTATTGGGTTTTTATAGCTGGTGAGAATTTAATATAGAATCTGGGTCGTAAATATAAAAAGAAGAAAGAAAGCTGCTTTTAGCCCGGGAAAAGTGTGTGAAGACATTTGATATCAAATTAGAGAGACTCACAGTAAGTAGGACTAGATTTTGTTTGAGTGTTGGGGTTGGATCAATTCTCTGAAAGAGAGTAAAAATTAACTAAAGAAAGAAAAGAGAAAAGGAAAAGGAAGAATGCTTCTGCCATGCACTGACCGCGTTGGACATTTGTTAAAACCCTATTTGATCATTAAGTTGATCGAGAGAATGGCAACACCTGGACACAACAATGGAGATGATCAGATCGATCTGGGGGAGGTGTTGATGCCCATGGAGATGATAAGATCGATGTGGAGGAGGTGTTGATCCAAGGCATGCATCTCTCGTGCTCGTCTCATCATCTGCATGTAAGGTAAAAAGTGATCAGAGAGATTCGACAGATGGAGGTGACATACAGTAAGACTAACTTCAATGGGCTAAAAGCCAAATTACTCTTCAAAACTTCCCCCCAAACCCAACCTAACCTAAGGGGAAATTTTGGGCTAAATGCTAAATGTTAAACCAAGGCCAGATTCCGCCCAAAATTTAGCCTAGAAATCGATGTGGGTTCCACCGAACCGAGTGAAAAGGGGCGTTTGTTTCCATTTCCAAATTGTTCAACATGGCAAGAGAGCATATTAGAGGTCGTAATTGGAGCTGTGAGGAAGATGTTGCTTTATGCTTAGCATGGGTTTCTGTTAGCAAAGATGGTGCAGTTGGAACAAATCAAAATAAAAAAATTTTGTGGGATAAAATCATTGCAAAGTTTCAAGAAAACTGCAACGGCGGCGGGCAGGATGGTGGTGGTGTTTATGATCGGTGGAATACTATCAACAAAGCATGCACTTTATGGAAGGGAAACTTAGAGAGAGTCGTGGTTGGCATGCCTAGTGGAAAAAGTGCCATAGAAATTGTGAGTTTTGTTCTTGATATTTTATGTGTCATATACATAATATTAGTTTGCAACTAATTATTTTTATGTATTTTTTGCATAGGGTAACAAAGCAATGGAAATTTACAAGACAAAAGTAACACCAAAAAAATCAAGTTTTTAAGTTGCAACATGCTTGGGATGTCCTCAAAGATTGTCCGAGGTGGGAAACTGATGCGGACTAACAATGGGGAAGATTATTTCAACGTGAAGCCACACAAACACATGCCGGAGATAAAGGTGTCGATGAAATGACCCCATCTCTTTCTTTTGCAAGGCCCCCGGGAAGAGATAAGCAAAAGGAAGCAAAGAGAAAATGGAAGTCTCAAGATCCGATGAGTGGACACTTTGTTACCGGAATTGCAAAATTGAACGAAACCCATAGCACTCGCCAAGAAGAAACAGCCCGAATGCGTTTGAAAATGAAGGAAATCTCAAATAGGAAGCAAGATAGGTTTGAAATTAATTTGATGATGGATGACCTCAGCAAATACACTCCAGAGAGGAAGAAGTTCTTACGTGGTAAGCAAAAGGAAATTTTGCGAAAGTCTGCCTCAAGGAGTATGTTTCAAGATGATGAATCCTCTGAACCCTATATCCCAATTCAATCACGAAGTCCATCACCAAGTGAAAATGGTGGATATGATTATTAAGTTTATGTAGTGTATGAATTATGTGCTTTATTAATTAAGTTTATTAATTGTCGTTTGTATTAAGTTTATGTAGTTTATTAATTATGTGATTTATGAATTATCGGTTGTATTAGTTTATGATTTTTTAATATCTATCGGAATTTAAATTTTTTTAGATTAAAATGTTCATAAAATTAATTTACGATAGTCTACATATTTATTTTTTTTAAAATTTAATTTAAGAAAAAAATTAGCCTAAGTTCATTCTTTAATAATTCCGGGCTAAAATTTTACGTCAAAAAGGTTGGAGTAAAAAAGCTGTTTCTGAACTAAAAGCTAAATTTTCCGGGCTAAAAATTTTGGTTTTCAGCCCAACCATTGGAGATAGTCTAAAGGGGTGTTTGCATGGCCTTTTGCTCATCAAAAGGGGTTTGTTGGTATCCAAAAGGCATGCCATTTACACTCAGTTTATTGGCACACCATTTATGCCATTTTTGTCATATATTTGTGCCGTTTTATTACTTTATTTGTAATAAATGGCCACCAGTAATAAATTGTCATTTATTCAGGGACAAGAGAATAGGTTAGATCTCACCCTAATTACAGTGTAATTGGTGTGCGTTGTAGGACAATTTCTCTTATTGTATACTACCCATAAAAGCTAAAAAATTTATCAGTTGATAAATATCAGCAACTCTTATCTAAACTACGTCTCAGCATCTCGATTGTATGTTGCCACCGCGTGTAAAAATTTGTAATAAAAGTTCATTTATTTAAGGATAAGAACACTAAATTTGGACTAATTTTCTCTTTTTCAAACTAAAGGATCATAATACTAACGGTCTAGGCGGTTCGATGTGGTCTGTTTTCTCGACGATTGTGTGTGTTTGTGTGGGTGCATGCGTGTGCATGTGTAACCGTGCGAGCGTGTGTGTGAGTAAGTGTGGGAAAAGCACAGAATTAGCAGCGAACAAGTGTTGAGATGAGATCTGTCAAATCTGGAGGGGATGGCTATAACTGGTATTGAGGGGTTAGAGGGTTGATTTGAATTTTTGAAAGATCTTGAGCGCATAGCCCCAAATCATAGCCTAAAAGCCTAAAATCAAAATACCTTGAAACACGGGCAAACAGCCCGGAGATAGTGCCCCACCACACTACCCATAGATGGTGGGTTGCTCTACTGGTCCTTGACGGAAAATGGGGCCATCGCTGCTGCGGGGAATGATGAAAAGCCTGGAGACACAATTCCATTCACACCCTCCGTAAAAGGTGGGTTGATCTACCATTCCCAGATGGAAATCGGGGCCCTCGCAGGTACAAGGAAGGAAGAGGAAGAGAGAAAGGAGGAGGATAACAAAGGTTGAAAGGGTGGCTGCCACCGGCCCCAAACAGGAGCTAAAGGCCGGCGACTGGAGAGAGGGTTATGTTGGGTTTCTTCTGTGGTATATTTGATCTCATATTAGAGAAATCTGGTGTGAGTATCAGATAATCTATATAGAGAAGGCCAGGATATCACGGCGCTAAGGTTTGGTAAGATAAGATTTCAAATCTAAGATCTCAAGTGCGAGGGTCGAGTATATATAGGAAGAAGGCGGGTTGTACAATCAACACGTAATTATTGCATGGGTGACGAGTGGAAAGTTACTTTTTTACAAGGTTCTAAAAGATGCTAGGCAGTAGTCGGGCGGTGAGTTGGGACCTAGCGCCTAGGTGGCTAAGCGGGCGACTAGGCAAATTAAGTAAATCTATTATATTTAGTGTAAATAAGTGTCTCTTTATACTTAAAATATACAAAATTACATCATAAACTACAAAATAGAATGACATATATATTATGAAGTATTGGAACATAGTGAAAACATGGGGAATAAGTATATAATGTCTGTTCATTTAAGTATTGAACAAGTCTTTTACAAGTTATTGAAAAAAAATTAAAATGCAAAATGAAAGTTATCAATTTTCTGTCTAAGTGAGTCGCAACCTAGGCGGGTCTGGACGGGCTAGGCGGGTGCCTAGGTGGTCTAGGCTGGCTCCTTAGCAGGCTAAGTACCCTTTCTTAATTTTCAAACGTCCAGGCATAAATCTAATTTTAAACATTCTTTTGCCTTTATGAGCACCCAACTTTTAGTTTAGTTCACCCAAATTTTCAAATCTAGCATTTATCAAAGCTCAAGTAAATGAGCACGTTTATATGTTTAAGTAATTTTGTATCATATATCATTTAGTTTGTGTGTGTGTGTGTGTATTTATGGCTAAATTTTGCATCATATGTCATTTGGTTTATAAATATATCAAACTTTACGTTTCCAACTTTAAATAGAAACATACATTTGATATATTTATATTTATGGATGAATTTTGTATCATATGTTTCTATTTTTAATTTGTACTCACTTTTTATTTTCAACCAACTATCTTTTTAGTTTTAATTTGTATCTATATATATAATTTTTTTTCTGTGCCCCTATTTTTAAACTTCAATTTGTACCTATAATTTTTTAAATCTTTTATTTAAACCCATTATTTATTTTATAATGTGCTCATTTTCTTTAAAAAATGTACCACTTTATTATATGTATGTAAAATGTACCAAAAATTTCTTATGTAAAACGTACCCATTTTCTTAATATAAACTCTATTCACTTTTTTTTTTTTTTTTTTTTTTGGGTTTGTTTGTTTGTTTGTAATTTACCCATATTTAAAAAAAAAATTAAAACATTTCATTTAAAAAAAAATCAGATCAGATTTCACACAATTCCTATTTGAAGAAAAAATTGAAAATTCCTATTTCGTATTAATCTCTACATACTTTTAGGAAGGATTTAATCATTTTTCTTATTAAATTTCTTAATTAATATACTAAAATTTAACATTTAGTCTTTCAATCAAAATATTCAAATTAATAAAGCTTCAATCTAAGATTTTAGTCAATTAGAAACTGGAACTAAAGTTTTCCAATATGATATAATACTTAATTTCTTCAATATTAAATAACTAGAAAATAGTCTAATAGGGAAAAAGGAAATTGGATTATTTCTCTCACATAAGTCAATACTCATCGTACTTGTCACATCCTGCCCCCGCGCGGGGCGGGGGGGGGGGTGACCACTTCTCGGGCCTGCTCTACCACCGTAACACGATATTGGCCGTTTTGGGCCCCGACCACGTCTTCACGGTTTTGTTTATGGGAACTCACACAAGAACTTCTCAATGGGTCACCCATCCTGGGAGTGCTCTCGTGCGCTACTCGCTTAACTTTGGAGTTCCCATGGAACCCGAAGCCAGTGAACTCCCAAAAGGCCTCGTGCTAGGTAGAGATAGGAATATACATATAATGATCACTTCCCTGGACGATGTGAGATCTTACAATCCACCCCCCTTAGGGGCCCGACGTCCTCGTTGGCACACCACGACCAAGGTTAGGCTTTGATACCAAATTGTCACATCCCGGCTCAGGGGGGGACCATTTCCTAGGCCCGCTCCACCACCGTAGCGCAATATTGTCCACTTTGACCCCAACCACACCCTCACGGTTTTGTTTCTAGGAACTCACACGAGAACTTCCCAATGGGTCATCCATCCTGGGAGTGCTCTCGTGCGCTACTCGCTTAACTTCGGAGTTCCCATGAAACCCAAAGCCAGTGAGCTCCCAAAAGATCTCGTGCTAGGTAAGGATGAGAATATACATATAAGGATCACTCCCCTGGGTGATGTGGAATCTTACAGTACTGCTCTTAATTAAATCCAAAAATAAATGAGATTATTCAATTACTTTGAGGTTCTAACAATTTCATTCGTGTAAGGCATTTGACATATAATATAATACGATTCTTGATTAAATTGGAATAGTAAATTTAGGTGTTTTATGTTTTTACTGCTATTATGCATTTGACTTGAGTATTTCTTAATTGATCATGAGTTTTAGTTTTGAAGTTTGTGTTAGTTTTAATAATAGATTTGCTTATTGGCAGGTGATTTTCAAAATATTGTTAGCTTCTCAGAAACTTCTTTTTATTTTTTGTCATTGAATTGAATAAATTAAACAAAAACAATAGACAAGATTAAACATAAGGGCCCAAGGCTAAAAAAGGTGTATGTTCATCATTTTATTTGAAAAATGTCTAAAAAATTACTGTTTAAAAAAATATATTAGTATTGTTTTAGATTATATTAAGTAGGGACCCATTGAAAATTTTCGTACAACTCCTAAATTATCAAAGGCGACCCTAGTACTTGTAGGGTGTGGTTGGGTGAACTTGCATATTCTAAAACTTCATGGCATTGGGTTTCAATAAGGTTATTTGTGGAATCATAGGGCTGCATTTATAGCATTTTATAAGTCTTAAAAAGGGTGGGGTTTTTTTTTTTTTTTTTTTTTTTTAACAAACAATATTACCTATACTAAGGGAAGGGGTGAACTAAGCTTCACAATGAGTTAATAATAATGTGGTTTAAATTCACATTTGGCAAGAATAAACCTAAAACATTTCACTTACAAGTGAAGATGAATACCACTAGACCATAGTACTAAGTGGCAAAAAGGGTGGTTGGGTGAATAGATTGGGTGAACTTAGAGTATCTCCAAAGGAGATGTCAAAATGTCAAAATAACCAATAATGGTAAAAAAAACAGAAGCAATGTTTTCCAATCGAGAAGCCAGATCTGATGTGGCATGACATGGAATGACATATCTCCTTCTTGCTGCCAAATTTGACAGTAGCTTCAAATTTTTTTCCATTAATTATTAAATGTTTTTTACTAATTTTTTTTATTCGTTTAAAGGCTAGCCTTTTAATATCTTTTCATTATGAATGCAATGCTTAAATATTTTTAGAGCAGTTCCACCGTGGGAAAGGCCCCTCAGGCAATACACTATGTTATCCACCCAGTGAACAGTAATTGCCTTTAATGAATAGTAACCACTTTTTGCACCTCCACCGTTGCGCTTCAATAGCCCTGGCAATAGGCAATAAAGTATTAGTATTTTTTATTATTTATAATTAATATTATATTATTAATTTATCTTTTCCAATCCCTTCCCGAAACTTCTACCATTTTTGTTTTCTTCTTCCTTCCCACTCTGTCACTCCCCTCTTCTTCTTTGTTTTCCCTTTTTGCTACGGCCGACCACCTCCCTCCCTGCTCTCTTTTTCTCCCCCATTTCTCCATGTTTTCTTCCTCAAAAGAGGAAGCTACCGATTTTGCACCTGATTTGGATCGAAAGACCAGCAGGTCTTTCTTGTTCCTCAAAGCAGAGAGAGCAACACCGACCCACCCGTCTCCGGCCATGTCTAAACCCGTTGACATGTCATTCTTCCTCCTCTTCTTGGTCCTCTGTGACCAAGCCCACGGAGGCCGCTTGCTCCTTTTTGACTTCAACTAATCAACGTCATCCGATCTGATCTCTGATGGAGTCCACCACTACCACTGGTCCCACACCTTCGCACCCTACCTCACTCTCAAGAACGCCCTCTCGGTGAAGGACTCCACCTGCGAGCAGGCCTACGAGTTCCTGCCCTGCACCACCACCGTGATCGGCAACCTCTTCCTGATTCCTGTGTTCTCCTTCAAGGGTTCCAGTGACCCATGTTTTAAATCGTGGCTAATGTCACCCTGACGTCAGCTTTGTGTCAGGTCGCCTTCGGGCTCTCGGGCTAGCAACTCATGTTGAGCTTGTCCCTCGGGCTTGCTCGGGCTCCCTCACCAGCACACGTAGGACCATCTCCCTCGGGCTATCTGGCCCTATTCCAAAGCCAGTCCACTGGGCAATAGCCCACAGTGGAAGTGCTCTTATACTTTTTAATTCATTTTCATACTTTTTAATTTATTTTCTTTTATTACCAATGCAAAGCAAATAAATATGAATTTTTATTTAATGTTTAAATTTGACATATTGAATAAAGAGCTAAACTGTAAAAGATGTTAAAGTGACCACATAAAACCATCAAATTTAAATTTTATGTTTAAAATTTGACGTCTTAAATTAAAAATTGGGGAGCCAATAATTGCCTCCCTTTTCATTATTATCGTTGTTTTGCTGCAACTTTTCTACACATTTAGGGGGAGGGGGGGGTGTAGTCAAAACATGATTTGATAGAATTTTAATAAACTTTAAAATCAGGGTGTAGTGAATTACAATTTTAAAAGAGGATTTTAAAAGATTTAGAAATCATGGTGTAGTCAAAGTAGAATTTAAGAGGATTTTAAAGAATACATCCAAATCCAAGGATAGTCAATTAAGATTTTAAAGAATACATCTAAATCCAAAGTTAGTGAGAATGCAAAAGATTTGGTAGGATATGAATGGAAAAGAGGTTTTGATGGATTTGAAAGTGGATGGTATATATACCAAATGCTATTAAGAATCCTACCATCCCCTATCTTATTTCTTTTCACGCCCTCAAACAGAAAAGAACCTCCCAACCCCTTCATCTTCATCTATACCTTCCTCTTCGGAACACACCCCATCGTCCTCTTCGACTTCATCGTCTTCATTCTCATCTATCATGGATTTTTTTTTTTCAAATTCTAGTCGTAAACAACTATTGGGTTTGGCAAGTTCTAATCCCTAATTCTAAACAAAATCTTGTTCTCCAGGATTCAAGAACTCACAAATAAAGTTCTAAATTAATAAAAAAATCCATTCTAATCCCTAATTAACTATTGGGTTTTGGCAAGTTCTAATCCCTTTTGCCAGTTCTGATATTGGCATGTTGGTGGAAAAGGGAATTGGGGACACTACAACAGCAGCCACCATTTCTGCGACCATTTTTTCCAAGGTGAAGTGACGCACCCTAAACCCTAATCCCTTATATTGGCAAGTTCTAATATTTCCACAAAGGACTCCTCACCAGTCTCATGCTCTCCTAGGCGAGTACTTTTGCTTCGTGCATCGTTTGGTGTTCAATAGGTCATGAAGGCAGTTTAATCTCAGCCATAAGATTTTATTAAAAATGATCTAATAGCTCTATGTGTGATTTCCTTCTTTTTCAAAATACTATGAAATCCATGAAAGAAGTCCATACAAATCCATAGAAATCTATAATATAATCCATATAAATCTATCAAAATTCATATACAATTCTAGAGTCTATTAGAATCCTTTGAAATCTGTCACCTAAAAAAATACATTAAAATCATTTGAAATCCAAATTGACTACCTCCCTCTTAAAAAAAAAATTATATACAAAGACTTGATCTTATTAATGTTATCACTGTTGATAACATTTTAGTGATGGGTAATACTAGGGAGGGACACTAAAATATGTAGATTAAATTCTGTAAAACTAAATAACATGGAAGTTGATGATTAGGTTATTATATAAGTGTTGATCAACGAGCTTACTTCTTATTGGTGACACATCATTTAGTTTTCAAATTTAGTCTACATAACATTACTCTTTATTGATTGCGTATACTCAAGGTTACTAAGGGGATGTATATGAAGTTTGATGGACTTGCTTGACTCTGAAATCCAAGTGTATTCATTATAGACTTTAGAGTTAAGAAAACTTACCCGGTATTGAATAAAGACTTTTATATAAAAAATCTATGAAAATCTAGCGGTATTCAATTATGACTTTTCTGGAAGCAGCCGCTTTGCAAAGTAAGGATCAGCGTACGATAGACGTTTCTCCCTTGACCCTCGCAAAGCAGGGAGCCTTATTAGCTTAAAGTCGCCTTTTTTTATCAAACTATGACTTTCTTTGAGTCATCAAAAGTTTATGCTATTTAAAATTTTCATTTGAAAGGCAAATTTGAACCACATTATTGCTAGCCTATTGTGAAGCTAAGGTCACCCCTTCCCCTTATTGTAGATAATATCATTTGTTAAAAAAAATTCATTTGACTGTAAAGAATTTTAAAAAGTCATGGATTTTGATAGACTTTAATTGCTTTCACATCTCCTCTTAATATTTTGATCGATTCATTTTCTCAATTCTCTTGTGATATAATCCACCACCCACTATAATGCAATGACTATCACTTTCACTACTTTCAATACCGTGTTGCCACCACCACTACCTTACTGAAAAAAGTTGAGATTCCACCATAAAACCAATTGACATTATGGAGAGTAGCCTAACTACTTATAAGTACATGCAAGGTTCATTCTCTCATCAATGGGAGATTCATTCTTAACAAGCCTCTCACGTGCGATGTCTTTTAAGCCTAGCATGTGGACAACACAGCTCAAGTGACGTGGAGCATGTGTGGCTGTTGGGCTTCATATGTGAGACAACCTACTTTGATACTGTGAAGAAGGTTGAGGTTCCACCATCAAACCAATTGGCAATATGGGGAGTAGCCCAACTACTTATAAGCACATGCAAGGTCCCTCCTCTCATCAATGTGAGATTCATTCTTAACACACCCCCTCATGTGCCACGAATTTCAAGCCTAACACGTGGATAACATAGCTCGGGTGACATGGAGCACATATGGCCATTGGGCTTCACACGTGGGAAAACCTGCTCTGATACCATGAAAAAGGTTGAGGTTCCACCATAAAACCAATTGGCAATATGAGGAGTAGCTCAACTTCTTATTAACTCTCGCAAGGTTTCTTCTTTCATCAATATGGGACTCTTTACCTTCACATCCTCATACAAACCCTCAAATGCGGCGAATTTTCAAGCCAAACACGTGGACAACACGAATTGGGTGATGTGGAGCACATGCAGCATGAAGAAAATTAGGGTTCCACCATAAAACCAATTGGCAATATGGGGAGCACCTAACTACTTATAAGCACATGCAAGGTCTCTCCACTCATAAATGTGAGATTCATTCTCAACCAGGCCATCTTCTCCACCCCCACCACCACCAATGTCACCATCGTCGTCGTCACCGTCATTGCTATAAGTATCATTGCCACCCTTACTAGGACTGTCATCTCGACCACTATTATCACCGCCCTTCTCCTTACTCCATTCTTTACCCCGCCACCACCTCTACTATCACCGTCATCACCAAATACACCAACTTTACCACTACTATTTTGTCAACAATCTCACACGTGACACTTTGTCACGTCACGATCACCATTTTAATAATTCAAGCTTAAAATTAACAATTCTAGCATTGAACTGAACAAAATTCTGCAAAAGCCTTTCATTTAACACATTTATTTTCCACAAAAGTATATCATTAAATTATGAAATTTTATGAAATTATAATAGTTTGTAAAAATCTATTAAATCTGTGAAAATCTATCATTTTAAAAACTCGACGAAAACCATATAAAATCTTCATAAGTACACCCCTATATTTGAGTGAAGATTGTTAGGAACAAAAACTTACAAGATATGAAGTCCAAAGAATAGCAGAAAGATTTTGTTGAGACGGAAACTATTCTTAAAGCCCGTTTGGCGTTCCCAGTACGTATCACGGAGCAAAAGGTCTAATGCGTGTCGACTTTCCATTATTCAAAAACTAAAGACTTTGGTAAACATGCACTTATATTAATAAAGTTATCTGTGAAGCCATGTATACAATAAACCCAGTATATGTGGAGGAAATTAGGAGCGGTTTGCAGTTAGATATTTTCTCGCAAACTGCTCATATTAATTAAATGGAGTTCTGATCGATCGGCTGTTTAAAAAAAAAAAAATACATCAACTTATGTAACAGCCCCTCATAAACTTAATTAAGGTCATCTATTTGGACCAAAGGAGGTTCAAAATTAATTAAGATAGACCAATAAAGGTGTAACAACAACTAAAACTGATAGAATAACATACAGTTAATAATTAGTATTACTAATAATAATAATATACATCAGCTTTAAACGGATGCTTCGATATGAACTAACAACCATTTGAAATACCAAATAAAGATTATGGACGTAAGAGGGCAGCGAGTGTTTTGTCTTCCTCCACACTATCACCACTACATAGCAAGGGGTGAATCCGGGTTTAGTGGTCTTTTTCTTCAACCCACTGTATTTCACATTCAAATCTTTCATCTCTTTAATACAAATTAGAGTAATAATATCGTTTGTAATAACATTAAAAATCAGAAATTATCACCATTAATATGTTTATCTCTTTTTTTGCCTCTTATTTTTGACAAATTTGATGCATTTACGTCTTTGCATTAAAGTTCAGTGGGGAGGTGATACTGGCCTTTTATAACTTAAGTCATATCAGGAGCCATTGTTTTTTTCCTTTCCTGAAGCATGTGATGTGTATGCCACTTTCTTATTTACGGCATGAGAGGATAGAAAAAATGGAACACCATCAGATGTTCCATTGCCAAAGATGAAAATTTTATTTTTCCTTCTCTTTGATTTCTTCTCTACTTACCAGATTTTATTTCCTTCTACTTAATAACCAAACAATCATCAATATTTTTTATGAAGTGATTAAGAAACAACTTTCATTAGATAAATTCGAATATTATATTAAAGTTATCAAACAGACGATAAAATTCGGGAAGTGATTCTCATAAACTATTTTTAGCTTCTTACATATCTATATTTTAATCTTGACCGTTTATTTTGTTTGATTTATTAAATCCAATCATCATAAATAATAAAGGTGTGTGAGAAACTACAATAAGTGTCTGAAAATTACTTCTCTAAAACTACATCAAGCAAAAGCCATACAAAGAACAATAATTTCATCACCTTCAAAGCCTCATGATGATAAACTTAGCACGACGAATTGGAAAAATAGTTGGGTTTGAAACGAAGCAAAAAGAATCACACCTCATCAGCCCTTAGCGTAACCAAAAGAAAAACAATAGCAGAGGCCTCCCAAAAGTGTTTCTTTTACTTTCTTAGGCTTGAACTTAAGAAAAACCACCACAAACCCAAGTACAGCCTGAGAAAATAACGTTTTATTAGAAAGTGAATAATTAATTTTTAGAAAAAATAGTGTCACTTAGTACAATAGTGTAGTAGTATTCTTTTTGACTAATAAGTGAGAAGTTTGATTATGGCCAAAAGCGTATTCAAACTAAACTTTTATGGCTGGCCCATCACGCGGCTTAGACCCATCTCTCATTTTCTTACTGTAAACAATATCATGTATTAAAAACATGACAATATAATAAATAAAAAAATAGTTGTTATTCAAAAATAAAGAAAGTTATGTTTGTTGTTTCCTTATAGTAATACTATTGAATTTTTTAATTTTCATTTGAAGATTATCCAAAAACTAATCAATCAAATCGGATATTGTTTAGTTCTCCAAATGTATCAAATAAATGAACAGTTTATTATAAATTTGTTACTTGGTACTTACAATAATGTTCCATACATCATTTGGTACATTAACTATATTTCCGATTCGAATGATTTTTTCATATGATGATTTGCAAATGAAGATCAATAATTTGAACGATTCTGAATGTGAAATTTATACATATGAAGATATATTATCCGTAAAAAGTGGGATATGTCTAGTCGCCTGATGAGAATGCAAGTATTTTCCATCATAATAGATCTTTGCTACCTTAGTTGCCTTACATAGTTTATGCATGACACCCTGTCATCACTTCCACAGTGACGACGTAGTCGATGAGAGATTCAAACATTATTCTCCTCCACTAAAATGGCAGATGTCCAAGCACTTTGAAAGGCAAATAAAATGACTATTAAAGGAAAACAGCTTAATTGTGCACCTCAACTACTCAGATTGAACATTTGAACAAAACCCACAAGCTATCCTTTCTTCTCTGCTACTTTGCTAAACTGGACTTTTTTTATGGAATGTCCTACTATTGCCCGAGCTTTCCGATCAACCAATCCCCTATTTCAGGGACATCTCCTTGTTAGGTAGGGTCAGGGATTACTAATTAGTTGAATGAGCCCATCCCTCTGGCCTGTCATTTATAAATTAAAATACGAGTTACAAATTTGTTTGGAAAGTGATTTTTACACATTTTTTTAAATTTTTTTTTTTTTTTTTTACACTTTTCTTCATCTTTAGTCATTAAATTTAATAAATCAAACATAATCCACGAACAAAATTAAACAAGAATGTGTTAGAGGTAAAAAAATGTATATTTAGTACTATTCTTCTTGTCGAGGAATTTTTATTATGAGCAGAACACGAATGGTATATTACGTGTTTCTATATAAATGGTGAGAAATTTTATTTTTTAAATTATTAACTTTTTAACACACATACACATATCTCATTATTTATATAATAAGTAATATATTATCATGTATTCCGATCATATTGAAAAATCTCCCGTTCTTGCCTTAATAGTCATTTCATATTTCACCCTCGGCCCGTAAATATATGGGGGTCCCTGGGGCATTCATTATCTTTCACACGCAAAATTTGTTCCCACAAGAGAACAAAATAAGGACCCGGGACAGTGGAGCCTTTTACTCCTTTTGAGGCCACAAATATTTCCATATATATTTGATTCCCTTTGAAAAATGAGGGTAGTGTGATCTACACATCTATTTTTATGTTTTGTACATCTTTCTTAATTTTTAAGAATTGAATTGTAGAAAATCAAAGAATAAAAATTAACAATGTGTACGGAAGATGAAAAAAATTAATGGTGTGGGTATAGAACTACTCTAACCGTTAATCATGGTTGTTGGACAGAAACTAGAAGCCATTAAGTAAAGAATCCTTTGCGTGGGGTACTTAAATCTTTATTGATCTCCTGCCCTTAAATTTGCTAGACTTTCTAGTTCAAGTCAACAGAAAAGGTAAAGAAAGGAAAGGGATCTTCTCCGGATTTATTCCTTCTAATCCATCAAATTAGAGAATTCGTGCAATTGAAATTTGATCAAACGGTTACAAATAAGAACCCACTTTAAAAGTTATAATAACTTCAACCGTTGGATCAAATTTTAATAATACGAATTCACTGATTTGATGGATTATAAGAAAATGATCCGAAGGATCCCTTTCCGTAAAGAAAAAGGCTTTCTCAGGGAGCATCCCCTTTTATTGTGTCACTAAATTAAGCAAACGATAGCTTTACCAAAAAAAAAATTAAACAACGATAGTTATCCAAATTCAGTTTATGAATATGGGCCAATTAACCATATTCGAAGCTTCCTTGGATTCAACATTTCGAGATTTTTATGTACGATTGTAGATATATTCTTTTTGTATTTACATCTCCCATCACATTATAAGAGATTAAGAGCATAAATAATGAAAACAACATAGATAAATATATAATATATATCCCGATTACACAGAAAATCTCATGTATTTTCGAACACTTTCTCTTGTGAGATACTAATTCCAGAGGCATTGGCATAAGCTCTTGAAAGCTTATCAAGCTTTTTGAATCAAAGCTAGTATTGCTCAATATTTCTTTTGTACGCGGTATGCTTTGATGACTAACTCTACCCTTTCTTAAAATTAAGGAGCAATATTATTGTGCAGTAGCCGGAGCCCCAAAGCTTCTTGCACGTCACATATTGTGGAGGCTGGCTCTACCCCTGTTAAAACTTAAGCTGCATTGTGTGCCAGCTTTGACAGAAATGATGTGGGATCTTTCAATGTTTACAGGTTCAAACCCCACAATGTGACAAGGCAGTTGCAATAATGCGACATCCCCCATTAATACAGAACTTTCTTCATTCTTAAGGCCATGCAAGCAAGCTACGTTGTCAATAGAGTGCCAACACCGGTACATATAATTATAATAATATGATAAACTTTATAGATAGATACAAGTCTATCACCAACATTACTGATATTGTTCCAACTTAACTACTTATTACTAGATTTCCACATGAGACTCAACCATTCATCTAATTTCATCCCAAACTGCGTGCCAGGTATAGCTGAAACTTATATTTCTAAACCTCATTTAAGTAGTGAATAATTCAATCTCATTCCGAAAACTTGAGAAAATATTAAATTACAATTTAGCTGAGTTTTTATATGGTCTTTGAAATTGATAAAACTCATCATATTGATCTCTCAATTCGAGAATCAATTGATTTTGAACTTGAAATTCACTATCTAACATCAATTAAGCCCTGCCGTCCAAATCTGTCAAATTGTCTGCTAATTTGTTGATGTGGCACTCACACACCCTAAACCCATACCCTAAACCCTGCAGGAAAGGTCCATGGGAGAGAGAAAAGGTCGAGTAGAAAGATGAAAAGGGGTCGTGACTCGAGCGGATGGGTTTTTATTTTTTTTAGGCTTTTTAGCCAAAATAGTCCATAATGCATAACACATCATTTTAGTTCTTGAGATTGTTCGCCATCCATTATTTTTGTCATTCCGTTTAAAACTCTGTTAAGTGTCCCGGAGCTCTTAGTTGACAGTTTGGGCAATTTTCAAAGCTTCGTAACTCAATCATTTCTTAACCAAATTCAACCCATAATATATCAAAATAAAGATAGGAAAGTGTAGAACAAGATTATACCATTTGGAAACCCAATGGTTGCTAGAGATGGTCGTAAAATAGCCTAAAAGGTGACTTGTCCGTGGGAAAACTAGAAAACTCGCCAGAAACTGAGTAAATTTAAACGTTCATAACTTCTTCAATACTCAACTAAATCAAGTGATTCAAAAATGAAAATCATACTTCTCGATAAGACGAAGAGAATGGTACCTTTTTTTTTTTTTAATGGCTAACTCGCCTTGATTTGGCCGAAAAAGGCGATTTAGCCATTGATAAATATACCATTCTCTTCATCTCATTGAGAAGTATGATTTTTGTTTTTGAATCACTTGATTTCGTTGAGTATTGAAGAAGTTATCAACGTTTAAAGTTTAGTTAGTTTCCGGCGAGTTTTCCAGTTTTCCTGCGAACCAATTACCTTTCAGGCTATTTTCCAGCCATCTCTGGCAACCATTGGGTTTCCAAATAGGTATAATTTTGTTCTACACTTTCCTATCTTCATTTTGATATATTATGGGTCGAATTTGGTTAAGAAACGATCGAGTTACAAAGCTTTGAAATTTGCCCAAACTTTCGGCTAAGAGCTGGGACACTTAACAAAGTTTTTAACGGAATGATCAAAATAATGGATGATGGACAATCTCAGAGACCATTTCTATTGATTTTCAATCTCAGGGATCAAAGTGATGTGTTATGCAAATGGGATCAAAGTGATGTGTTATGCAAATCTAAGGAACCATTTTGACTAAAAAGCCTTATTTTTTATTTTTTATTTTTATTTGTTATTTGGGGTTCTAATTTTTTTTTTTTTTTTAATTTTGAATAATTGATTTTTTTTTTTTTTTTGTCTTGTTTACATGGTGCTAAATCATTGGTTGTTTGGGCAGCAGATTAATAAAAATTTTGACAGATTTGGATGGCAGGAACTAAATTGATGTGAGGTAGTAAATTTAAGGGACGAAACTTATTGATTTTCAAATTCATAAACTAAAATTATAAGTTTGGTCAATTTCAAAGTTCATTTATAATAAAAAACCCTGTATCAAATTGTTTCACTTTTATTATACCGATACAATTTTTTTTTGATAAAACCAAATAGGCATGCTGAACCGTAAAAGTGATTAAGTTGGGATACAAATGAAAGTGTAGACCAATATTACTCTCTATGTCCAAGTCTACATATGACGTGCAGTGTAAACAGCTATAAGCAGAAGAATAATGGGAAAAATGCTTGCAGCGTGGAAAAGTGATAATTAGGCAAACCATATATCAATTTTATTTCTTTTCATCATAGAAACTAACAAGAAGAGTCGAAGTCAACTGGGCTGAAGTAATGCAGGGCCCCATTGCTTAACAAAAAATGAACCCTAGAAGTAGAGTTCCCTTCATCATATGACTTATGAGAGAGAAACAGAGAGAGAGAGTTGAAGAAGAGTCTGGGCACATGATTTTCTATCAATATTCTTACGTTTTCTTTCTTGGATTAGTTTGAATATGATCTTCGCTTCATTTAATTGGTCACATATACTTAAGCATGCATTGTACGTCACAAACCTAATGTTGCATTCTTTTTTCATAATGTTCTTTTCATCGTCAAGGAAAATTTGATAGAACTAAGCAGAGGATTGGTCACATATACTTAAGCATGCATTGTACGTCACAAACCTAATGTTGCATTCTTTTTTCATAATGTTCTTTTCATCGTCAAGGAAAATTTGATAGAACTAAGCAGAGGATTCGAATTCAGAACCTATCATGGAATTGCTCTCGCGCGAACTTGCTTAACTTCGGAGTTCCTACGGAACCCAAAGCCAGTGAACTCCCAAAAGGTCTCGTGCTTGGTAAATATGGGAATTTACATATAAGGCTTACATGATTCACTCCCCTGAACGATGTGGGATGTTACACTAGGAGTTACTGAAAATTAATGGCCATGACATCTCAACCACTAAAAGTGGACTAATTTAATGGTCCAAAATTTGTGTCAAACTTTGTGTAAAAAATATGATACCACATATACGTCCCTATATATATATCAGAACAGATAGAAATTCATTATGATGAGTAAATGAAAAATGGATATCATTGATATACACTGCTTTGGTTCACTTACATTGCATGCGCCTCCATTTTAGGTTGAGATTTGGAAGCGGTTCATAATTGCTCCTCATAGGTGTATTTGAAATTTGGTCTAAAATTTTCCACGTGAAATCGGCCATATTATAAGCAGAAGTATCTTGTAACCCAAGTAATATATAGCATTTATTCTTACATTTGACTTTGATTTCAAGTACTTGGGGGAGGGTGTCACGGTGATGCAGGTGAAGGGTTTTGTAAAACGTCCTTTTATGGATTGGTGGTGCTATCTACACAATTTCTTTTACCTTCTATACAATCTTCTCAATTTTCAACGGTCAGATCAAATAAATTGAAGAAAATCGAATGATAGAAAATAACAAAAGGTGTGCAAAAAATAAAAATCGGTGTGTGGACAACACATCTACTCAAAATTGTTTTCTAGTGACGTATGCTTTAAAATGAATAATCTATCAACCTATGTGAAAATATTAAAAAAAAAAAATTAAAATGAAATTGTTTATTGAGCTAAATCAAATTTCCTAGACTTACACCGTTAACACCATCCAACAAGTATATTTTGTGTGCATTTTTCCATAGATCATTCACTCATATGTCCTAGCTTTATGTGCTAAAGTTGGATCAGATACGGGTCATGCTCCTCCGCTCGTAATTTTGTAGTCACTGCCGTCTCTGTGCAGGTAGCGGAAGTTCAACCTTTATTTACGGGATTAAGTGACCTCACTCTTATGATTTAAAGAATATCATTGTTGACGGAGATTCTAAACTTGTAATTGATGTTGTAAGTCGGGGATGCCCGATATTCCGTCGGCTTAAGACTGATATGTTCAACATTCATGGGTTGAAGGCTCGTTTTGATTCTATTTCGTCCAGCAATGTTACCGGAGAGCTCAATTTGGTGAGATGTGTCGGGCATAATGTCGACAACATTTGTCAAGGAACGGTCGATTTTCCAGAATTTGAAAGGAAAAATAAAAGAATCATATTCTTTATTATTTTGGTTTTGGATATTCCATCCAAAATGTTATTGTATTTATTAGCTGTTGCTTGTGTGACGCTCCCTTGTAATTTAGTTTACAAGAAAGAGAAAAGTCCTTCCTAATTTTCTAACAAATTATAATACAAATTCCCCGTTGTTTTATGCATGTGTGCAGAAAATGTTTTGTGTGTATCTCTGGGCAATTAACTTTTGTTGTCGTTCTAGGTTCAATTTCTAGTATTGGTGGTGGTCAATGAAAGCTGAAATGTCTTTTCTGAGTTTTTTCGGTCTTATAAAGAATAGGTAGACTGCTGTGACAAAGTCATTAGCTAGCCCCTTTTAAAAAAAACAAAAAACAAAAAACAAATACTTCTGTTGTCATCCTCCCGCAGCTGATAAAAGAAAAGGGATGTTGTGGAACCTCTCTGACCACTCCAATCTCTTTACCATCTCCACCTACCCACCAGCTCGGAGGGTGTGTAGGTGGTGCCACCGCACACGACTCCGACCACAAGGGGGTCCCTAATTTTGTATTTTAACCTATCTCTAAAGAAGGATGCAGTGGCGGATGCATTGAGGGGTAGGGGGTCAGTTGACCACCTGAACTTCGGTGAACATCCATAGATACATTGGGTGCTAATCCTCCGAACTTCGATGAATGTCCATGAATACCTTGGGTATTGCCCTTTTGAAGATTAGAGTTGGCTTCATACATGATAAAATGTCTGAAAGAAGAGCGAATGAAATGGTGATCTCAGTGAATAACAAAGCATCATCATTATTGGATAAACATATTAACAGGATGCAATGATATCAAACATTGTTAATGTGTTCAAGATAAGTGTGTTTCTTTGTTAAACATTCATATGGAAGCAACCTTGGAACATGTTAGTTACTCTCACAAATGAGGCATTAACAGACGTGCATTATACATTTTCAAATGACTTCAGGCCTACCAAGACTAGATGAAATGGCGATATGCATGCTATTTCTGGTAAAAAAAAAATTGCGCGTTGCACATGCTATTCTTACTGACCCCCCCCCCCCTAATATTATTTTCTAGATCCACCACTGAAAGGATGTATACTTTTTCATGCGGACCATAGAAGTATATATACTTGTACTGTAGCAGCTGTCTCTAAAGAAGGATTTTCACAATTCTTTTTATTGTGCTTTTATTTATTTATTTTTGTAAATAAATAAGACATAAAAAGGTCCATTGAAACTCAAACCAGATTTTGAGAAGGAAAAAGAAAAAAAAAAAAAAAAAAAAAAAAAAAACCTCAAACTAGATGCTTTGCTAATTTTTAGTACACTTTAATTTTTCTGTTTGGTTTTAATTTATAACTCATTATTTGTAAATATATTAAATAAAATAAATAAAAATACAAAAACTCGAAGTTAGTTCGAATTTTGGGGGCTTGGTTTAACTTTAGGGCCCCAAAATTTCAAGGCCGGATTTCCCACCCACCAACCGATGCTTCAAATTGTCAAGTGAACGTGTAACAGTAAAAAATAACATCTCATTTCGTTCCAACTGATCATCCAAAAGCTAAATGGTTTAAAGGCTTGGCAGTTGGGGTCAAAAGTGCAAATTCATATGCCAAATAATTATTTCAGTTTTTTTTTTTTTTTTTTTTTTTGGGCTAGCCTTGGCCTTGTATTAAATGCTTGGCATAAGTGAAGTTATTATATTTTTTTAGCATTTACTATGATTTGAAAAAGTAATATATTAAAATACAAAATAATATATTAAACACATCAGTTGATCATTAAGTTGAAATTTGGTATTCAATATTTAACGTTTCTTTCGAAAATGCTCTTAAAAAGTATATTCAATCCCAAAAAAATAACCCACAAGAAACATTGATGATGTTGTGAACGTAAGTTATGCTGTGTATTGTGATGTGTGTAAAAAATTGAAGTTGATATGCTTCATATTTAGGGTACATTAGCAAAAACCAAATGGATGTATTATAATTTGAGTGAATGTAATGTAACAATATTTTCAGATATCTAAAAAACTACATCACTTTTATATTTAGTTGTAAAAGTAATCATTTTTAGTAACGATGACATATTAATCATATAAAAACTACACAATAATAATATGATAACATACTGACTACACAACGATGATTTGATCATTTTTGAAATAAATGTCAAAAAATAATCATTCATGTTAATTGTACCAAAGAAATAGAGTAAATTGTAGTAATGGTCCATCAACTTTAATCAAATTAGAGTAATGGCTCTTCAATTAAAAATTCATTACCATTGGTCCCTCAACTCATCAAAATGTGTAGTTATAGTCATTTTCATCAACTTCGTCAAAATTTTGTGAAAATGAGTTATTTTGGAAGGACCGTTGCTACAATTGGGATCCCTCAACTCATCAAAACGTGTACCTATGGTCATTTTCGTCAATTTCGTCAGAATTTTGTCAAAATGAGTTATGTTGGAAGGACCATTGCTACAATTGGGTTAAAGTTGAGGGAACATTGCTCGAATTGAGTTAAAGTTAAGGGATCATTTCTCCAGTTGGATTAAAGTTGAGGGAACAATGGTAATTGATTTTTAGTTGAGAGACCATAGCTGCACATTTTGATGAGTTGAGGGACTTATGGTAATAGATTTTTAGTTGAAGGGTCATTGCTCTAATTGAGTTAAAGTTAAATTATCATTGCTACAATTTACTTAAAAAGATAACTTATCAGTCTCCTCTAGGGGTGGGCACGGTCCGGTTAGGCCCAATTCCACCCTCAAAATAGAACTGGAACTGAAAAATTTCAATGGTTCAGTTCGGTGCGGTTCTGCTTAAATTTATTACTAAAATTGTAAGATTCGGTTCATGATGGTTCTGGTTCGATTCATGTCGGTTTACGATTCTAACCAAAAATATATATATGTTTTTCCTAATTTTCTACTTCTACTACCAAACACATATTTTACTCACAAATTCAAGTAAATTTAAGTTTCCACTACTAGATCTACAAGATTTGTGACCAGAAGATAGAAAGTGTACATATAAATATAAATAAAAAGATAGAAATGTTCATATCAAGACCAAAGTGTAGATCTTAAAGTAAAACTAAAATGTACATAATGCATAACATACTAGAAAAGAATGGAGAAAAATAATGTAAGGGGAGAAAAGTGATAAAACAACAAAGGAGGGGGAGAGAAGTGAAGAAAAATATTGGGCTTATGCACATGATATTCTTGGAAAAGTGTCTTATTTATATAAAAATAATAATAAAATAATAATTTATATTAAAAACGATTTGGTTCAATTCCTCCGGTTCTTAATATTTTCAAACCAGAACCGTTTGAAATGGTTTGGTTTAATTTTTGTTTCGATTTTGATTTTTTTGGTCAATGCGATTTTTACAATTTTATTTGTCATGGTTCGATTCGATATTCCGATTTAACAGTTTTTATGGCCACCCCTAGTCTCCCCTTTCATTTTCTACATGGTCCCTATAAAACCATTTGCCCTCAAACTTTTCAAACACTTATTATTGCCTCTTTATTATTCAATTTCTTGTTGAGCTCAAAACCACCGCAACATGACACACCACCTCCACACTTCCACCATGGCTTCTTCACCTTATATCATGGGTATGGGTCACAGATTCAACATCTGAAAAAAGTTTGGATCTTTACTAAGATTTTGAGCTGAGAAAAAAACAAGTTTAAAAAAATGGGAAGCAAATGGAGGAAAGCCAAGCTAGCTCTTGGGTTGAATTCATGTCTCTATGTTCCTCAGACCAGAGAGGAACCGTCACCCTCATCGAATGACGTTGCCGCATCTAGATTCTCCGACGCCGTTTCATCGTCCTCTCTGCTTTCTCCGATGGGTGGTGACTCCGATTGCCGACCCACCACGCCCACGCCGTCGTCTTCCGGCCTCCGGTTGCCCAAAACTGGAACCAAGTCCTCCAAGGTTTGGATTTTTTCTGTATTCTTTGAAAATTCATTTGCATGTTAAGCTTTTGGTTATTGGTTTTGTTGTTGTTTGTGTCAATGTTTGCTAATTTGTTTGATTTGTGCAATTTTATCATTTGGGTTTATTTTCTTGTTAATTTGTTGTGCCATTTGGTTCCTAGATGTGTGTTTGCTATTTGTTGAATATCCATGGTAGATTCGTAGTGAATAGTGAATGAAATTAATTAAATATTTTCTTTGAACACTAAATTTCATTTCTTTACATGCACTCAATAGTAGGTTTTGTTTGATTTGTGCAATTTTATCATTTGGGTTTATTTTCTTGTTAATTTGTTGTGCCATTTGGTCCCTAGATGTGTGTTTGCTATTTGTTGAATATCCATGGTAGATTCGTAGTGAATAGTGAATGAAATTAATTAAATATTTTCTTTGAACACTAAATTTCAGTTCTTTACATGCACTCAATGGTAGGTAAAGGCGTAACCAAACATATTTGTGCTAGCGTAACTTAGTTAGTTAAGAACATTATTCCTTGCATCTGAAGTCTCGAGTTTGAATTCCCATCTCCCAATATCACTAGCATAAACAAAAAAAGATGGTATAAGTAACATGTTTATGATATTTTTTATGATAATTTACTGGCGATGCCAACTCCTAATCATGATTGAAATTTTTTTCTTTTGTGTATTTGTTGGTGTGGGGTAGATGATGGTAGTGTTGGTGGGGTGGGGGGTAGTGGTGATAATGTGAGTTTTGTGAATATGGGGTATTGGTTGTCAGGTTGTTTTCAGCTATTTGCAGAGAGTGAGAGAGAGATGTGAGGAAGGGTTGTGGTTGTGGGGATAGAGAAAGTGGACTAGTCCCCTTTAAGGACCATTGTCCTTTGGCTAACATTTCATCAGAAAAGGAATACACTTCACTCGCTGAGTCCCTGCTGGCTGCTGTACCTTTCCTTTCCTCCAAGGGAAAGTGCTTTGTCTGGTCAGCACAAGTGCGCTGTTCCACACATCTCTCTCTCTCTCTCTCCCTCTCTCTCTCTCTCTCTCTATAGATTGTGGACCCTTTGATTGTTGTGAGCTTTCCTGCAATGAGCATCAGCAAAAGCAACCAAAGGAGAATTGAAGAGGCAATTGAGAGGAGCAATCCATCATTCTTCTTTTGATGAGCTTCAATTTTCTTTTTTTCGTACCAACTTGAAAGGTTTATCGTTAGTCTGCAATTGCTTTGTTATTCTTTGCTTTTGAAAAGTCATCCCCTTGATCGATGGAATTTCCCATGGTGTCCTCCACCATTTTTTTGACCATTTCTCATTGACCTCCTTTTGTTGCCTAGCTGATTAAACTAGGCACCCCCTTGATCATAGTTAATTAATTGTATCATTGACCAAGAAAATGATTAATAAATTGTATAAAGAATCTCGAAATTGCCAACTGTTACTGTGCTGTAGATACGATGAAATATATTTCACCTTTTTATGCATAAGTGGAAATGGAGCTGCAGGGTTAAAGCTTTAATATGATACTGTGGAGTGTTGACCCTTCCAAATATTCTCATGCATCAAAGAATTCTGATTAATATTTATAAGCCAGGGTTCAGATTCTCTAAATTAAAGGGTTGGATTTGGATGCAAGTCCCCAAATGCAAATCTACGTTTTTAGGGCAAATGCAAATAGTGGTTTTTGAGTTAAAGCTGAGAGGTACTATTTTAATAATCCATGATACCTGAAAACTAAGAACTCATGTCCCCCAAAGGGCTGAAACGAAATCTAGATGTTTATATGGATGCTTATTTTGTTGTTATTATTATTTGATTGGAAAAGTGCCTGCTCATTGTACACAAAGACATGGACATGCATGTATAATTTCTTGTAATTCCCATATTGGACCTTCATTTTTTATGTGCTTAAATTACTGTTCTTCATAGCTTGCCGTGATAGCTAAATGATTTTCTTGGAGAGTTATCGGTTTCAAACCCACACATCGAAGCTTATGGTAAAGTAGATCTGATAAAAGGTTATCCCATCAAGTTTATGTGTCGAATCATCCAATCGTTCCTTAATCTTAATTTTGAGACGTGTAGAAATGCAGTTTTTTCAGCAAGTGATTAACTATAAAAAATATAAAGTTCTGAACGAATCTTTTTCTTTGTAAACTGCAATAACTACATGATAAATGGAATTCTTGAAGAAGATATATCTAATCAATTGTAATATTTTGTGCAGAAAGATATATGAAACATAGTGTGATCCAGAAAAAAAAAATATTGAACAATGCGTTTTATTTTTCTAGCCAATTCTGTGAAACCCTAGAAAGCTAAATCATGTTATATTCCTGTTTTAAATTTATCCTAGATTTCTCCTTCAATGGTAGGTTATATGAGGTGCCTCCTGTAGTCAATTTAAGGATCACTTTTGTTGACAAAGGTGCTTCCGTAACTTTAATATATTTTGCCTGTGTACCTTCAACATTTTCTGTTCTGAATGTAGTACCAGCCTACATTGTTCTAACCAGGTTGTTCTTGACTGTAGAGCACCTGTGCAATATGCTTGACGACCATGAAGACAGGACAGGGGCATGCCATTTTCACTGCAGAGTGCTCCCACGCTTTCCACTTCCATTGTATTACTTCTAATGTAAAACATGGAAACCAAATTTGTCCAGTTTGCAGAGCAAAGTGGAAAGAAATCCCCTTACAGAACCCCGCTTCTGACCTTTCTGGCAGTGGTTCTAGAATTAACCCTGTTGGTTGGCCCCAAGATGATGCATGGATGACCGTTTTACAACAAATTCCTCCCCCACGAGTTGATGCAACCCGACCAGTTTCTTCACTCTTTCACACTCCCGAACCAGTTATATTTGACGATGATGAAAGCTTAGATCAGCAACCTGAGATTTCCAACAAAAGCGCATCTGTCGAAGATGCTTATGATAACAATTCTATTCGAACAATAGAGGTCAAAACATATCCTGAAGTTCCGGCTGTTCAAAGAGCAGCCTCACATGATAACTTCACTGTTCTAATCCACCTGAAGGCTCCTCTTACAAGTGGAAGACAGAATAGCAGCAGAAACCAGACACCACCAGTATCTCAAATTTCTCGTGCTCCGGTAGATCTTGTGACAGTGCTTGATATCAGTGGCAGCATGGCAGGTACAAAACTTGCTTTGCTGAAACGGGCAATGGGGTTTGTTGTACAGAACCTTGGTCCATCTGATCGGCTGTCTGTAATTGCCTTCTCATCTACTGCCCGCCGGCTTTTTCCCCTTCGACGGATGACAGATACTGGGCGACAGCAGGCATTGCAGGCGGTAAACTCTCTGGTTTCAAGTGGTGGGACAAACATTGCTGAGGCTCTTAGGAAAGGTACCAAGGTGTTAGTAGATCGCAAGTGGAAGAACCCAGTTTGCAGTATCATACTACTATCTGATGGGCAGGATACATACACTGTCAGTAGTCCTAGTGGGATCCATCCCCGATCAGATTACCAATCACTTATCCCAATCTCTATCCGTCGCAATAATGCAGCGGGCTTGAGGATTCCAGTTCACGCATTTGGGTTTGGTGCAGACCATGATGCTGCCTCGATGCATTCAATCTCGGAAATTTCTGGTGGAACATTTTCTTTCATAGAAGCTGAGAGTGTGATTCAGGATGCATTTGCACAGTGTATTGGCGGGCTTTTGAGTGTGGTAGTGCAAGAACTAAAGGTTAGAATTGAGTGTGTTCACACGAGTTTGCAACTTGGATCAATAAAAGCAGGAAGTTACAGAACCAGCATGATGGTTGATGCAAGAATGGGTTCTATTGATGTTGGAGACCTGTATGCTGAAGAAGAAAGGGATTTTTTGGTGACAATCAATATTCCAGATGATGTGTCTGGTAATGACATGTCGCTGATAAAGGTTAGCTATGCTTACAGAGATCCCATTACGAAAGAAATGGTGAATTTGGAAGAAGGCAGTGAAGTCACGATCCAAAGGCCTGAAGTAGTAGGACAACTAATAGTGTCACTGGAAGTAGACAGGCAGCAGAACAGGCTTCGTGCAGCACAAGCAATGGCCGAGGCTAGAGTAGCAGCTGAGAACGGTGATTTGGCTGGTGCAGTCTCTGTCCTGGAGAGCTGTCGTATGGCATTGTCTGAAACTGCTTCCGCACGAGCTGGTGACTGCCTGTGTGTCTCACTTTCCGCTGAGTTAAAGGAGATGCAAGAAAGGATGGGAAACCGTCGTGCATATGAGGAATCGGGAAGAGCATACGTTTTATCAGGATTGAGCTCACACTCATGGCAGAGGGCAACTGCTCGAGGTGATTCCACAGATAGCACTAGCCTTGTGCTATCTTACCAAACACCATCGATGATAGACATGGTGACACGTTCCCAAACCATGTTGTTAGGGAACCCATCTCCCCGACGAGCCCTCAGCAGTGCTCAGTCATTTCCGGCCAAGCCACAGCCACGATAATCCTCAAAAGTAGTGTTCGCCTCACCTTACATATGTTCTTCGTCAATGAACCTTTTTGTTTCGTTATTAATTTTCTTCGTGGTTCAGGGAGTCGGGGACATAACTGGGATACAGAGGAATTTTGGGTGATTTAACTTTTGGGGGAGTATGTTTGGTTGTTATCACATGTACATGAATAAGAACTGGGTAAATGTGAGTAATGGGGGCTGAGATCAATTGTGAGAGAGGAGGAGGAGGTGGGAGTAGAGGTCTTTCTATTTTAATTTTGTTTATGGTTTAGTTTTTCTTTTTTTTGTATGAGAAGAGAAGGGGGTATAGCCTTTTAATTGTGGGGATACTTTGGAGTGAATTATTCACTTGAATATATGATAATGGTATATCTACTCATTCTTTTCACTAAGTTATCATTGCTTTGAGGTTTTGAACTCAAGACCTACTAATCTTCTAACTTATTCAATTGAGTGAAGTGATAAAAAAATTAAAAAGAAAAAAAAAAAAAAAAAAAAAAAAAAGCTCTGGTTGGGTGGAGGGGTTTGAAATATGGATTTGGGTTTGACAATTTGCAACACAAACTAGAAAACTTTAGGGTGACTATTTCGATTGAATAACTAGATGAATTACATTTGACATGTATTTGAAATAACTATACCCCCAAAAGCCGCTTGAACACTTCATTTGTTTTCTTTCATTTCTTCATATTCAAATTTGAGGAATATGATACCACCTGGTACTACAATTTAATGGTATGTTTTTTCATTTGTAAATAACATGTTTTAGGTTCGAATCTGATGAATGATGAGTATTTTCATTCTCAATTTTTGGTCGGAATATCTAAACTTTTCATCATCTTTTGTCCAAGTTTATTTCCTTTGGAAACCTTGTTTCCTACATAAAATACGCCAACATTTGGACTCTTTTACAAGCCTTGGTATTTTAGGGGGCTTTTCTTAGGCTTGAACTTGTTTACTTAAGGAACCTTCAAATTTCGTTCACATTCTCTCTCTCTCTCTCTCTCTCTCTCTCTCTCTCTCTCTCTCTCTCTCTCTCTCTCTCTCTCTCTCTCTCTCGGGTGTAACAACTAATTTCATTAAAACACATCAATATAAAGTGAGAAAAGTCCGACGATAATATACAATAATAAATTAAAACTGCATCCCAAATACAAAAAGAAAACAAGGAAACAAACCCCAAAAGTGAGCCCCATGGCAATCCTTAAACCGAAAACCTTAAATCTAAAAATAGGAACTAGCCTCCTCCACCAAAATAGTTACATCACCACCGCCAAGCCGCCTCCGTCAAGAGAAGAACCAATGAACCGAAGGGATAAAGGGAAAATGGGGGTGGGCAAGCCACCCATGCTATAAGCGCTCCCATAATCTTACCAAATCGTGCAAATTGAACTTTAGCAACCATTAAAACCCAAAGCATACCTTCAATCGAAATCCATGGAGAAGGCACTCGAGGAGCCGAATGGCTGGAACAGTTGGATAGTGACTCGCGGCTAGGAACAACAAATTGGAAGGGAAAAGGCTTGAACGTTTGCCATAAAATTGAGACAAAGCTCAAAGAAATTTAGACAAAGCCCAAATCAAATTATTAAACTTTGGGGCTTTATATGATCTTTCGGTAACTTGGGGTTGAATTTTCAGGACGAAACAAAGTTGAGATTTGTGGGGAGGAATGGATTATGGGACTCAGCTCATATTGAATGGCAAGGCATTTTACATTAATAGGTGGAATTCGTCAGGGAAGCCCTCAACCCAACCATTTTATCTACCCCACATCTTGAATAAGTATGGTGGTGGAAGTTAGACTTCGGGGAGCTTGATTTGTATTTTAATTTTCTGCTTGTGGAGGATCATGGAGGATTAGAGTTACATTACACAGGAGGATTGGGCAAAGTTCTTCAATTTTTTTTTTTTGAAGTTTTTTATTTTATTTTATTTTTATGTTTAATCTTATTTTCTATTTAAAAAATAATTTTTTAAATGACAAGAATCTCTTAAAATTCATTCAAATCTTTAATCAAAGTCCATAAGAATCCTTGAAAATCCATTTGAAAATTGTAAAGGATTCTACAATCATTTGAAATCTATCACGTAAAAAAATCTTGTAAAATTCTCTAAAATTCAAATTGACTACACTCCCCTTTGTTTTTGGTTTTCGGAGGATTTGGGCGAGAGCTCAAGTGTTCTCTTTGTTGATTGTAATTGTTTTCGTGCTAATAAAATATTGTTTCTATTAAAATGCGGCCCATGGGCGAAAGCCCTATCAAAAAGTTTGCTAATTTTCAAGCATGGTAATATTGGCGGTGTTCTCCCAACTAGCTCTTAGTTTAATGATTTTTTTTCTTTCTAAAAGGTCGAAGATGTCCTAAGTGTAAATTTCGTGGTCTCCCTTTGATTATAAACAATATGTTCCTAATGCTTTCTAGCTAGATAAGTAACCAAATTAATGCGAAAATTTTATTTTAAATTCTGTTACTGTCCTTAAATTTTATTTCAAATTAATGCGCACGCTATGTATGTGGTAGATGAAGTTGTTATAATAGATACTAGTATATGTCCACACATAAAGTATGAATTTTTTTTTTTTTTTTTTTTTTTTTTTGTCAAAAGTGTGAAATTTTTACTTTTGTTTTTTAAACTGAAGGAGAAGGGAAGAGTGTTTGTTTTGTGAAATTACGTTACTGTCCTTAACTTTTTTGTTGTGATGGAAGACAAAAATGCCTTTTAACCCTCTTTTGGGAAGGCAAGTATAAAATTACTAATTCACCTCATTTATGAAAATTAACACTAAAATTACTTAATTAAAAACATGAAGGTCATTTTTAGGGATGGGTTCATTATCATTCGGTTTGATTATTTGCCAAAATTGTAAGATCCCACATCGCTCAGGGGTGAGGATCCTGTAAGCGTTATATGTATATTCTCATCTCTACCTAGTACGAGGCATTTTGGGAGCTCACTGGCTTTGGGTTCCGTAGGAACTTCGAAATTAAGCGAGTTCGCGCGAGAGCAATCCCACTAGGAAGTTCTCGTGTGAGTTCCCAGAAACAAAACCATGAGGACGTGGTTGGGGCCTAAAACGGACAATATCGTACTATGGTGGAGTCGAGCCCGGGATGTGGTGGGGGCCCAGGCCGGGATGTGACAATTTGGTATCAGAGTCAATCCCTGGTCGGAAATGTGTGCCGATTAGGTCATCGGGCCCCTAAGGGGGGTGGATTGTAAAATCCCACATCGTCTAGGGGTAAAGATCTTGTAAACCTTATATGTATATTCTCATCTCTACCTAGTACGAGGCCTTTTGGAAGCTCACTGGCTTCCGGTTCCGTAGGAATTCCGAAGTTAAGCGAGTTCGCGCGAGAGCAATCCCATGATGGGTGACCCACTGGGAAGTTCTCATGTGAGTTCCCAGAAACAAAACCATGAGGGCATGGTCGGGGCCCAAAGCGGACAACATCGTGCTACGGTGGAGTCGAGCCTGGGATGTGGTGGGGGCCCGGACCGGGATGTGTCAAAAACCGAAAATGAAACTCAAGTTACTATTCAGTTCAGTTCAATTTTTGCAATTCGTAGTTCGATTTTGTTTGATTTTCAGTTTCAATTTTTTTTCATAGTCTTTATAACCTAGATATTGGAGAGAAAATGAAGAAGAAAAAAAAAATCTAAGGAATAAAGATTTCAACATATTTGGGCTTAAAGTTAGGTTTCCCTAGCCTTAGATTGAAATTATTCTAACAAATAACTTGGAATCGAGTTTGAAAAATGAATACCCAACATAAATAAATAAATAATTTATATTCATTCAGTTTGGTTTCATTTGATTTTTGTACCATCATAACTGAAACTGAACCAATAGCTTTCGATTTAGTTTGATTTTTTTAGTTTTGGTTCAATTTTCAATCAATTTGGTTTTTTTAGTTTCGGTATTCGATCTGAACTTTTTTGGTTTTTCTAGCCCGCCCCCAGTTATTTTACTCTCTTGTCAATTTGTTGATACAGAGGGTTTTCTTAATTAATACTAGCATTTGCCTACACACTTTGTGTATGAACATATTTTTTTAGAAAATGAGAAGGAGAGAGGGAGAGAGAGAAAACATGGGGGGGAGTGGGAGGTTTAAGTTTTTGGTTATTTTTTTATTTTAATATTGGATGTATTTTAATATCACCTGTAGGTAAGGCTTCAATAAAAAACAGTAAAATTTGGACATGTGAAATTACATTATTGGCCATCATTTTTTTTTTTGTGTGATAGAAGACTAAGTAGTTTTTTCACCCTCTTTTGGTTGACAAAAAGGGTTTCATTAATTAATAGAGATTACAGATGTGAATTTTCATGTTTTAACAATAGATTTATGACATCACAAATTGCTTGTTCAAAGCATAATGCTTGACCATATGAAGTGGCCCAATGAGAACAAAACCCTTGTTATAACTTTAATTTTACAATCATGCAGTCAAGCATAATGTTTTTTTTTTTTTTGAACAAACGATATTATCTATGCTAAGGGGGCAAAGAAAACAAACACAATGTTAACCGCATATCCAAACATCCCATTTCATCCCAACGCTTTCCCTCTTTTAGCCTTGAGAAATGCTAAAGGGACTATTTCAAAGTGGGACTCTGTATAGACTTTATGCCACCTCACAATTTAATATCAATTTTCGCGCCAACATTATAAAATATTGTGCTAACATGAGGTGACATAGAGTTCAAAGTCACAGTTCTAAGAGAGCCTCTTTAGCATCTCTCTTTAGCCTTTCTCCTCCTGCTTGCTTCTGCCATGGTTTTAGCTTCGAAAACCTTGTCTTCTCCAACACGTTCCAAAAACCTCGTCTCTTCTGTTGGCACCACCCACTTCTCCTCCAAAACCCTCCTAATCTTTATTGTGGAAGCCATGGCAACATCATTTCACTTGCTCCATCCATGTGGTTGGACTTCTTTGGCAACACCGAACATTACCTTCGCCCAAATTTCATCGAGTAATTTCAACCTTCATAATTGGTGTGTTTAGTTAGATAGATAGCAAGAGTTTGGAGTGTTTCATTTGCCTCGTGTGTTAAATATAGTAGTCTTCATAAGATGATTAAACCATCTATATGATGAAAAAAGTAGCATAAATTTAGACCATTCAGCAAATGCATGAATATGTACCGTAAATTAAGACCATTCAACAAATACATGAAGCACTTATATTTGTTGTTTTTATTACTTCTGAATGGTATCAGCTTTTTCCCAGAGCCATTAACAGAAAAGGATCCTAGCCGAATCCTTTTCCTGGGGATCCGAGGGATTTCGTGATCATGACTGTTCATCGTACATCATGGGGTCAATTTTTGTTAGGGACGATTTATATTTAATTTTAAATTTTAAATGATTTCTGATTGCACGATGTACTATGAACAGTCATGATCACGGAATCCTACGGATTCCCAGGAAAAGGATCCAGCAAGGATCATTTTCCCCCATTAACAATCCTATCTAATGGAACAGTATCCCTCCAGACCCAAATAAACTAAGCCTAATGATCAAATTATCTGGGTCATTGAAATTTGATCCAACGGCTACAATTATTATAACTTTTAGAGGGATTTCCTGTTTGTAGCCGTTGGATCAAATTTCAATGGTCAAAATCATTTGATACTTAGGTTCAGATTTTTTGGATCCGGAAGGGATCCGGTTCCCTATCTAATCCCCACTGCAGCCACCTCACACCTCTCTCATGGCCACCCTGACTGCCTCTCTCCCCACCTCCTTCAATGTCTCCCGTATGATAACCACCCCCATAGATCGCAACAATTATCTCTCATGGCAGTTCCATTTTATGGATGTTCTTGAAATCCATGGCTTAGAAGACGTTGTGGTTAGCAACACTACACCTTCCAAAAATCTCGATGATGGTTTCCTCAATCCGGCTAGCAACACTACACCTTCCAAAATCTAGATCAAAGTGACTTGCTCTTCCTTTGTCATCTCCATTTTGAACCTAAGTCGACTTGTTTTGGTTCCATGATTTTTTACAGTTATTTTGTCACGATGTGATTCGATTTCTTGATTCTACAATTTTTATGTCTATTCTTAACTCTCTACCAATAAAACAAAAAATTATGAAAGGTCTTGAATTCGATGTTCCAAGCTGATGAATCTATTTGACTATGAGAATGAAATTTCCTATAATCTCTCTAAACTTAAAAATAATAAATAATTATAACTTTGCCGTTTTATTTTTTCAAGGAAAAAAAAAACAAACAAAAGACTTTGCCAATCTGTATTTTTCCTATGCACGAAGTGCCACATTACATTCTTTAAAAGTAACAAGTAAAACTAAAATATAATGAAGTGGGACCACCTCAGAAAGCAAGACTGAGCCACCTCGGTTCAAGTGCATTATCTCTCATAATAATTATTATGTGTCTTTCTGCCCTTTCTGCAGAGAACCCTCTCACTTTCACACTCTCACTGTCTATCTTCAGCTGAAGAAGCAGCAGCTTCCATCAGCAACTTCTTCTCGCAATTAAAAATGGAGACGCTCTGACTCTCTCTCTCTCTCCATTTCTCCTATATTATCGTTGGATTACCAGATCCAAAATGCCTGAGGTAAAAAAGCCGAATAGGTTTCTCAAAAGCGCTTATTCAGACGCGATTTTTCGGCTTCTCTAGCACCAATGGAGGCACCTCGAAATCGCAGAAGCCACAGTATTTCAGAATCACTTTTTGTCAAGGTAAAAATATATCCAAATTGTCACTACATTAATCGATTTCCATGCCATGCCGTTTTTTGCTTTTCGATTTTCTTTTTCTTTCTGTACGGATCTGGTGGACTCATTTCAGCTTCTAGAAGACGAGAAAATTAACGCTGGTTATTGGCCTCAAATGTATTTATGAGCATTCTCTTGGGTGTTTTAGTAATTAAGTACATATTTTTTCCGAGGAAATAATTAAGTGTATGTTACTACTACCTAACCTATTAAATAATTTTTATGAAGTCAATGCCACGTCACTACGTTCCCTCTCATATTCTACTCCTAAATTTTGATTTCGCAGAGCTAGGATAGGTTAGTTGATCAGAACTACGGAACGATAAATATTACTTTGTCAAAAAGAAGAAAGATTTCTTATTTTGGAAAGGAAGTTTTGTTCACATATCAATGGAAGATTTCCCAACAAACCAAATCCAAAATTTTTGAATTTTCATTATAGGCACGGTTGGTGACTACAATTTGACAAAAAAGTTTATGTCTTTACTCTTTTGGAATAGTCTGGTATTTTCTCAACCGTGGTTTTATTATGTCACCCCCTATCACCCCCACCCATTCACGCTGTCTATATACGCAGGGCCCACTACGACCCAATATGGAGCCCACAATGACCCAATATTGGGCCCACTTCCGACAGCCGACAGATTGGTAGGACCCAGTGTGAGCTCAACCCTTGTTCGCTTTACGGACCTAGTATCTGTACATGTATGTCTGATTGTCCGTCTTCGAAGCTAAGTAAAAATCTTCGATAAACTACAACCGTTATTTAGCCGTTGGGGTGTCTGAATATTTTGGAGAGTTCGGTTGGTATTTTAGTAATGAGCCACGTTTGCTATAATTTAACAGATTGTGGGGTTTCGATGGATAATGTTGGATTAGATTTTAGGTGCAGCTGAGGGGTATCTTTCTGGTTTGCAAAAGGGCAGCTTTCAGAGAGGTGGTTGATGGGTTTGTTTTGAGTTTCCTTTTCTCCATTCCATTAATTCATGAACCCCATTTGTCTCTTTCCCCGCTGTTCGTGTCAAATGTGCTTTCGGCATTGTCCAATTTCTAGAGTCACTCCATCATCTTTGAAGAGATTGCGTATATTAGACCTTTCTGGTCGTTGTTATAATGGGTTTGCTATGCTCCACTTTGTGTACTTGTACTCATGTTTAAACTCTGAAGGTAAAAGAATGTGGGTGGGAGTTGCGATATTTTTAGTAATTTGAGCCCGATGCTTGTTCCTTTTGATTTCGTATTTTGCAAGTCAAGGTCGAGTTACTAATTTGCTGTTTCTGCTGCGGTTCTTTACTTTCTCAGGTGTGCTGATTGTCCTTAATTCTCTTAAAGTTTTATACCTTCTATCTGTTTGGAAGCAATGTCACTTTTAAAGTCTTATAGAGTTACTGTAAAGAAAGTACAATTTTGTTTGCAGGAACCTTGTTCCTTTTTAAGTTTTTGTATGCTGTTTGAGGAGGCAGTTTAATTAAGATAGGACGGGGAGTGCTACAAGCAGAAATGCATTGATGATGGATGGGGGCAGTCGCTCATTTGTTGGGCCAATTTCTGCTTGATCTCCAAATTTCCTGGTGTTTCGTATTTGATGCAACTCTACCGCAGTTACAGGTATAAATGAGTAATGCAATGTGGTTTTTTTATTTTTTATTTTTTTTAATGGTAATTTCTGCATTTATGTTTTTAGTTATGTGTAATTATGAGACTGGGTATAGCTATCCCTAACCATGGGTCAACAACAACTTTGTGAAGTCGTTTTCGCTAAAATTTTGTGTTGACAATACCGAATAATCGAACTTCATGTTGTACTACATATTTTGCTTGAGTGCATAGCAAAGTGGGTTGCCATAAATTTGTTGGCCAACCATGAATTTAACAACACCTGCATGTCATATTTTACTGCTACACGCTTGACTAACTTTCAACTGTTTGATTCCGGATTATATGTGCCTTTCAGATTTATGAGAGTATTGCATCGGATTTTAGTTTTCTTTTCCTTTTCCTTTAATCTCTTGGAATCATTATCTGCAATGTAAATGGCTTGAATTTTTTATCTTTCCAGTTTGTTATATCGGTGTCAGGCCGTTGTTTGCATTTTGCAGCATTTTCAGGGAAACCGATGTTACTGGATGCTTACATAATTGTTCATTTTGAGTTTTTCATTAGGACCTGAAAATGTCTTCTACGCTTGTCTTTGTTATTTTACTTCTGTTGTATTCATTTTCGTAATGGATTCAAATTTCAATATGTTCTGTTGTATTCATTTTCGTAATGGATTCAAATTTCAATATGATATCGTCATACTGTTCAGGTTAGAATAAATGAAGTTCCAAGTGAAAGTTTCCCTTGCCTGTCTCATAACCTTGATCGTGATTCAACAAAGTGTTTGCGGTTAGTATTGATTTTCTCATTTATCGCTCCATTTTTATGCAAAAAGTTATTGATATTGCATGATGGTAAATCCAAGGCACACCATCCTTGCCTTCAAATCTGTAATTCAGTATCATTTGAACAATATCTGTGAATCCTCTTTGGATAATTTATTGCAGCAGATGAGGTTTCGAGTACTTCCAACGCAACAGACTGGACATGTAGATGCTCATATCAAGGAAACCTGAGCTACACTCTAGAACCTTACTGTTCAGCATCCTGTAATTGCAGTCAGGGTATGCCACTGATCTTTATGGTACAATCACCAATAGCTTACACTTCTTTTGATACAACATTATTGCCGATAGAATTTTACACTTGTCCCTTCTGCCATCTCGTTATATTTAGTTCTGTTTATAACAGTTTCCAGTTAATACATATCAGAATATTATGTCAAATATGTTCTTGAGTGCACTTTGTGATTTTTCTGCGCACACAGGAGATTCTTTACATGTTCAAATTGAAAGAATAATGGCTTTGAGTAACCGTTGTATTTTTTCACTCGATGTTTCGGTAGAAGGTCTTTGTAAGTTAGTTTTATATATCAAAAAATGCTTTGGTTAAATCCTTGCATGTTAGGAGTTAATTGCGTTGGTTAAGAAAGATCCTTTTGTTTTGGTGACTGGAATACTTTTACACCTGTTTTTTTGCATGTAATGTATGGTGTATAACAATGGTTCATTTCGGTTGAATATAGATGCTGGAAGTAATACTACATGGACATGCATATGTGCTGCGAATGGGCTTCCTAAAGTGGCAGCAGACGGTCATGATCCTAATTGTTTTGCAGCCTGCAACTGCACTTATGGTACTCTCTCTCTCTCTTGCGTACACACACACACACACACACACACTCACTCACAAACGTTTCTTTTAACAATCCTTTCAGTATAAGTTGTTTCTAGGCGGTAGAATACTAAGTTATACGTTGGACAAACTCTATCGAACCAGGAAATCTATCATGTTCTGAAGTCTGTATCATGTATTCATTTATTGGTCAACTGATGCACTTTACCAAAAATATCGAAAATTCATGCTATTTTTAAATTGATTGCTTTTTGTGACCATGAATTTTGGTTTACTGCACGATTCCTTTGTACGCACACCCCATTTTTTGCGACATCCCATCTTTGACTTACATGTATTGACGCATCCATAATCTGTTCCACATGGACATGCTTTAGATAATCTTGTTTACATACATCCGAATTTTTGCTATGTCATTTAATTGTGACTTGTTCTGTATTGCTCGTTAACAGGATATCTCAATGCAGCACAGCCTTCAAAAAACCATCTTCCGAGCAAAGTTGTTGTGATTATTCTTTTAGCATGTGTCATACTCACAACTCTTGCTTTTATTTCCTCGGTGGCATGCTACTTCTGCCGAAGGGCCAAGTGCTCTATTCAACCGCCAATATTTTTGTCAGACACGGAAACAAGTTGCAATAGTGCTTCCAACTTAATTAGCTATAAGAGCTCATTGTTTGAGACAAAAATTAATATGGATTCTCCCATCAGTAAAGGCACAGGTAATTTAATCTGTGGACTGTTTTAGCAGAGTTAGTTTTCTTAATATTTATATACCCGCTCATCTTTTTGGCCTGTTCACTTCTTAGTACTCCTTTAAACATGGGCCTTTTATTTGTATATTTTTCTCCATACAGCTACTGCTATAACTATTCTGTTTCAATTCACAGGGTGCTTTACCTCTTGCGTATTTAGGAGCAAACCCCGAGCTACACCTGGAGCAATTATTCAATTTTCATATGTTGAACTGGAAAATGCAACCAATAAGTTTTCAGACTCCAATCTAATTGGACTTGGCGGAAGTAGCTATGTCTATCGTGGCCAGCTTAAAGACAGTGAGATTGTGGCGGTTAAGCGTCTAAAAGCTCTGAAAGGGCCAGATATGGACTCTGTCTTTTTAACAGAGGTAGTACCTCATCTTTCTGTACATTTCTCGATATACTTCAACATCCCGTATATTGGTTTCTTGGCAGAAGAAATAAGTTTACTTATCTGTTTTTTCCTCAGATTGAGATGTTAGCAAGACTTCATCATTTTCATGTGGTGCCTTTGCTTGGGTACTGCTTTGAAACCCATGGAAAAAATGTCGAGAGGCTATTGGTATTTGAGTACATGAATAACGGTAACCTGAGAGATTGTTTGGATGGGGATGAAGGAAAAAACATGGATTGGGTCACTCGAGTTTCAATTGCCATTGGAGCTGCAAGGGGTTTGGAATATCTCCATGAAGCAGCTGCTCCAAGAATTCTGCATCGAGATGTCAAATCCACAAACATTCTTCTGGATGAAAATTGGCAAGCAAAAGTAAGAAGTGATTATTTGAGGCATGGATTGAAATCTTCGATTCTATAATGAAACAAGGGAAATAACTATGATGGCAGTTTAGCTACGAACACGGTTTGTTTTGCTTTTAGGAACTGAAAGATGAACCTAATTTGACGCAGATATTTGGCATGCATATCTTATATTTTGAAACATTTATTATATATGTGCAGATAACTGATCTTGGTATGGCGAAACGCTTGAAAGCTGATGGTCTCCCTAGTGCATCTAGTTCTCCAGCTAGAATGCAGGGGACTTTTGGTTATTTTGCACCGGAGTATGCAATTGTTGGCAGAGCATCTCTTAAGTCAGATGTTTTCAGTTTTGGCGTGGTTCTTCTTGAGCTTATCACTGGTCGGAAGCCCATCCATCAATCAACCAACAAGGGAGAAGAAAGCCTTGTCATATGGGTAAGGAAAATGCTAAACATTATTACTAGGAATGTATGTCCATCAATTTTTTTGCATGAAATTCCGTTTTGTTACCACGATGCTAATTACTACGAGTCTTTATCATAAATAATTAGTTCAGAAATACATCTATGGGTTAATAAAAACTGATGTTAGCATATGAACATTTTTGTCATTTTTGTAGGCTACACCTCGTTTACAGGATAGTAGGCGAGTAATCACAGAGTTGGCCGATCCAGATTTAGATGGAAACTTCCCGGAAGAAGAGATGCAGATAATGGCTTACTTGGCAAAAGAATGCCTACTGTTGGATCCTGATGCTAGACCAAACATGAGTGAGGTTGTTCAAATCCTTTCGACTATTTCACCAGAGAGATCTAAAAGGAAAAACTTTTCTGCAAACCTTTTTGAGGTAATTCTTGTACGCTGAAATATGTTACATTGCTTTTCTGCACCTCTGTCGTTTATGTCATTTTTAACTTTTCATATGTCCTGTGGAGTCATGTCCTCATAATGTACGATTTGAGCAATGCGTATAAAGTCTTGACCTGAGTATTCTTCTGCACAGCACATAGGCATGGATGGCCATAAAGATGCTGAGGAGCCAAGGCAAGCGAAATCCGATAAAAGTTCAGTTTGTTGTTCACTGCCACTAGACATTGACCGTAGTCTCTGTGCTGAAAGAGATACAGATTCTGTTTCAGATAACTATATGGAGAGATTGATCCTCTTGACTTCAAATGCCAGGAGTTGTCGTACCAACGATGATGATACGGTGGATTTAACTGAGCCCAGGTTTGAGTCTTTTCGTGTAACAAGTGATAAGCCCCCATGACAGGAGAAAACTTGACTTGGGTAAAGCACACGGAAAAGGATGGAAACCAGATTTTAAGCTTGGTTCAGATACTTGTTTGCGGCCGGTTGCTCGAAGAAATCATGAGGAAGCAAGCGGGTTTCTGAAGATTTTTTTTTTTTTTTTTTTTTTTTTTTTTTTCTATACTTTTTTCTTTGAAGAAAATCATAGGCTGTGTATGTTGTTTGGTGGTTGTACAGAAGTTATAGAAATTCAAATATGTTAGGAGATGAAAAGGATGGTATGCTGCTTGTAACTCAGTAAATGCAAAAAGATAAGCATATTGGTTCCCCCCCCCCCCCCTTTTTTTATTTTTTTTAGTCAAAGGAGTAATTCATTATTAAACAAAGTTTGAACATAAAACAACTTACAACGAGCCCTAAAAAGAACTAGCATGCAAAAAGAAAGCAACTGATGCAATAAAGCATGAGTAATAGTTTCTTTCTGCATCGACTACAAAAACGATGAATAACATAAATGCATACGGGGGGTTTCAACTCAAAAATAAATACCCTTCTAAGTGGCCCAACCAATAGAGGCTCAAAAGTGGCTAGTAGAGAAAACCTAAGAAGCCTAAGTGAGGGATGGCTAACCGCAGAAGCTTGAAACCCAGAGGCAACGAACCACACACATCGCCAATTTAGCACCACAAAATAACAACTGATCCCTAGTTCATAGAATATACAGATCTTCAAAAGTATCAAATGATAAACAACGCTAAACCACAAACAAACAACATTATAGCAAAGCCAAAACTCAAAATTACCACGAAATAACCTGCAAACCGATTGAAGCAGCCAAACTTTACACCTATATCCACCACCCGGGGACCAGCAAAATGGTTCTATTTCATATTTTCGTATAATCCCATTTATCCTGAAGAACCGCAAAAAAAGAACAACATGGAATGTTTGGGATAACAGTTGTGGTCGCATATGCAAACAGGGTAGACCAGTTGATCAAGATAGTTTATTTGTTTGTACCTATGTTCGAATTCTTAATTTCGTAAATTTAGTGTAGAATATATATCATCTTGTAATTAAAAAAGTCAAGCCTATAACTGCTCTCACATGGTCACTAGACATTTTTCCATGCCGCATGCGGTTGCACATAATTGTAGCAATCTGGTCAAAGTAACAGCTCAAAATGCTAACTATAAATTACTCATTTCATTTAATTTGTTAGGAATGATGTAGAACAGAAAATAGATTAAAGAACAACTTGAAAAATATTCTTCGCTTATTCATAATTATTTTATTTTTGTATTTTGCATCTCATTAGAATATCCTAGCAGAGCCTTGTTGTAGGGCATATAACCATATTTATGTGGTGTTGGGAACCTAGGGTTGTTATCATTCATATTATTCAATCATAAACTTCGAGATTTTTCTCATACTTTCTAGTATATTCCAATTTTCTAATCTAAAGTTATCGTTTAAATTTCCTTCTATAATTAAGTTGCGTCAAGAGACATCAACATGAGCGATTATTCCAAGAAATCAAATATCTTTATTATGACTATCGAATGTGGTAAATTTATCATGCTCAATGATTAGCAATCACTCACTTGTGGGCCTCTACCACAAAAAATGAAATATATCTTTATAACAACTTACTGATTGTGATAAATTGTGTCAATTTCCTCGGAAAAAAATAGAAGATTCTAACCTAGACAAGATGGTTTAATGATCCCAATTGTCAATGAATATTCGTCCACTTATGGTAAGGGATCCAGTATTGAAACTTGACTGTTTCGTACTTTATCATACATATCTTCAGAAAATGGAGTTAGTTTCGTTGGGATTTCCTAATATACTCCCAAGTCTATTTACCGTTCGATTTGTACTCAGTGGTATTTTATACTCCGAATTTTCGTGGTTCCGTAGTTGAGCCATTAGGCAGGAGTAGTAGTTCAGAAGTTGCACATCCATTTTTGTACACAAAACTTCCAAAGTGCTGTTAGTTGAGCAAACATTATGCAAAGACTTTGAACTTCTTTGAATGGTAGTTGGAAGACTATGACTTGGGGATAGATAGCATGGTTTGTTGGATCACTTACATGTAAAGTTTTTCTTTGGACTTTGTTCCTCAGCACCTGCCAATATCAGTGCCAGAGATGGATCCACCGCCACCACAGCCAACCACGCCGCTGTTAGCCCCCGCTCCTCCTCCCTATCACCAAGCAGGATGCTTGGATTTATGGTAAGTTCTTTTCACCTCAATATTTTTGGTATACATCATGTACAATGGGAGATTTCTCTAATGCGGGATAAATCTAGCCGGATTTGAGGATAAGCCAGCTGCCAGCCCAATACAACCAGTCACATCCGGCAAGATTAATTTATCCGCGTTGGAGAATTTCTGCAAATATACAATTCTACTGCATTTTTTTAAAATTTAAATTTAAATTTTGAAATTTGGTTTTGATTATGTAGTTTGTGGATTCTGTGCTGCTGCGGTATATTTAAATGTTGTTGCCCTCCACTGTTTGAGCCTGGGCCTCCTCCACCACCATAGTGCTACATTTTCTTATGAGCCTACTGTATGAATTGTTTTGTGTAATAATTGGTGGACTCAAATCTTCATTTGATCTAACTATTTCAATTTGGTTAATTTGATTTTTAATTTATGTTTACATGCATATTTATTAATATTTTTATTTCACTCTTTGAAGATTGGGTGGCGAAGAGAGGATACAATATGTATTGCATCAATATTCTTTGGATTCCTTGTAATCCTAGAGTGACTCGAAATCCTGCTGTTTTAGATTCCTTGTTACTACTGCTGTATAACCTAAGTCCTATATGAATTAGTATTGTATCAATAGTCTGTATAAATACCAATGCAGCGCCACCCTATATTTACAGAGTAGAAATGTTTATCTTTCAGGTTGATGTTAAATATAAAGTGGTTTAGCGCAATTTTTATTTTTTATTTTGTTTCAATTTGTTTGTTAGTGCTGCGTGTGGCAGGCAATTTCCAATAAATAAAAGATAGTCATGGAGTTTGAGGAAGTGAATGTTGTTGGTAGTGTATGTGTGGGTGTAGTGGTAAGTATACTAGGTAATATTAGTTGAAAAAAATGTTGTCTTTTGTGTGTTTGATATTCAAGAGAACATCTGTGATCATTTTTATGTTAGTTTTTAGCTGATCCAGCACATTTCACAATTAGAATGTAATATGGTGTTTTAATGTTTGGAACCTACCATGTCAATGGAAACGTGAACCTGTTTGACTATTGTGATAGCGGTATGATGGTGATTAAAAGAAAAAAAAAAAAATTGATGCAGTAGTATTGGAATTGGGTCACAGTGAGAATATGATTATTAATGCAAGCTTTTCAGGGGAGGGTGTCAACATAGGAAGAATTCGATGTGATTTGTAAGTGTGACTTCATTCTTTTTGCTAGGGACATAGATATGTTCTTAGAACACCTCCACGTATACCAAACTAAAGAAGAAGTTTCTATTGTTCATCCAACTAAGTTGGGAGATAATGATGGTGTTAAAGTTGACATTGGTAATGAAGTTACATTTGGTGAAACTGATTATGTTAATGAAGATATTGCCGATGAGCGAGAAGGTAATGTGAATGCACAAGACCCGTATGTGAATGATGAACTTGAGATTACAAGAGCTGACGAAAAGGATAATTTTGGAGAACCTGTGGATGTGGGAACATCATCTAGTATGGGTACAATGAAGAGTGCTAGACTATGTGGTGAGCAATCTATCATTTATAACTCATTTGAAGAATCAAAGCAAGATGATTGTCGTCATTTGGAGTTTGTAGAAAGTGATTATGCCATGCATGACGATGATCTACGATTCAAGGAATTTGTTGTTTAGAGAATAGTGGGTTGGACTTGTACAAGAAAATTAAACCTATGGTAAGGGCGAAGAAGAAATTGTTTGCGAGGTAGACAATGGTGGCGAGATGGAAGATTCAGTGACCCTAGGCACAATGATAGTGAGAATGATTAGGAGACGTGCCAAGATTTTAATGAAAACACAAACTTGGACAATCCACAATTTGAGATTGATATGTTGTTTAGTGATTGCAAAGCATTTACAAATGGCTGTCACACATTATCCACTACACGTCAGAGTTGAAGCTAATGGAGCCTGATATTTTCATTGTAGATTATTGAAAAAAATATAGTTTTCTCCAATATCTTAATTGAGTCACATTACTTTGATAATCTAGCTTGACCAAAATTGAAGTAATTTTTTTACTCAAATCGCCAAAAAATACTCATCCAGCAAAATATATGCGCATAAGTCAAACTTAGTAGGGTGGCTAACCAATGTGGTTAGCTAGAACAGAAGAAAGTGAATTTAATCACATTTGGCCACCCTTTTTGGATATGCTGTGTTACAAAATAGTGAAATCAATTTGTTAAAAGCTTCTATCATTTACATTTCACAATAACAAGATATATAGAAACAAAGTAAAATGTGGATGACACTGAGTCCACAATAAAAACATTTCCTACACAAACTACTCATGAATCTGAATTTCACAAGATCCTAACCAAAAATAAGTCACAAGAAATTTATTCAAATACTAAGCTAACTTTTCGTACTTTCTCGAAATTTGAATTTGCTTAGGTTAAAATATTCGTAAAAATAGATTAAGAGCTCGTTTGAATGTACTTTAAAAAATGACTAAAAGCTCTTTTAGAGAAAATATTTTTAGGTTCCAAAAGCACTTAAAGTGCTTCTTGCAGAAAGCACTTCAAGTGCTTTTTGAGGATTTACTTGTATTTTTGATAAGGGTTGGTTCTAACAACATTTTCATCAAAAGCGCTTTAAGTCATTTAAAAGCACGTCCAAACAAGCTCTAAGATGACCTAAACAAAAAAAATCTACAGAATTTGTTTTTCGAAGATAAAACAATTGTTTGACAATTAGGTGCTAAACTTTAGGTTTTAGGCCAAATGCATTAGAGAAGGATTAAGAACTAAGTTTTATACAAAGAAATAAGAAAAAGAAAGAGGTTTGTTTCCCTCCCTTACTCATATATCCTGAGTTATATTAGTGTTAATGTTAAACGCTAACAATGTATCTGTTGATGCCTAAAAATAGATCAATGGGGTTGTATCATTTAAATTAATTTGGTTAAAATTGAAAAGGCAAAAAATAAACAAGAAAAAAAGGAAAGAAACGGAGGGGAATATATATATATATATATATATATATATATATATATATATATATATATATATTTGTTTAAATACCAAATCTACAAAAAACACTTCGGGAACTTTTAGTTTAGACACCCATGAAAAAGTAAACCAAAATCATTTTATGAATACAACTAAATTTTAAGATAATTACATGATTGCCACACAATTTCACTAATTTCTCTGTGATATCCACACCTCATTTTACTTCTCACACACTCCTTGATAATTTCTGTCTGTTGATATTTTTCAATTCATCCGATCCGACGGTCGAAAAATAAAAAAGTGTGTGAAAAGTAAAATGAGGTGTGTGGATATCACACCCCTTTCTCCAGCGACATGTGGCCGACTGCTCAACTTTCCAGCAATTATTATTATTTTTTTTTGGAAAACTGGAATTACACCAGGGCTAAGCCAGATTACAACAGAGAACCCACACAGGACTAACAAAGCTAAAAACCACAGGGACACCAAAAAAACAGAATGATCCAGTGACAAAGATTACATGTACTGCTAGGTCGTGTTTGTTTGGCCACCTTAGGCCTCGTTTGGCACTTCGTATAAGACCACCGGATAATATTAATAGTACGAAACGGGTGTTTGGTGAGTTTCGTATTAAATAAGCACCGAATTATTTAATTCGGGCCCACTTATTTTATACATCTCCTGCTCGCTTGTTTATCCCAACCAAAACCTTCGAATAATTTAGTCGGGTATCATGGCTCTCCTCGCTTACTCCGTCCCTCTCTATTGCTTCTTCGTCCCTCTCTTTTTCTCGCAGCACTCTCCTTCCACTCTTTTACATCACATGCACTCTCTTGTCTGGATCCCAAGTTCATCTTCGCCTTCTTCTTCTTTTCTCTCCCTGTTCCTCCCTCATCCTTACACACGCACAAGCACCTCCCACCTCATCCGTTTGCCTTCGATCTCTGACAAGTGACAACAAAACCTTCCATGGGTTGAAGGAGGAAGACGATGATTCGAATTCTTCTGATCTGGGTTCTGACGAGGAAGGGAGCCAGGCTCCGACGAGGACGGGGATAACAATTTGGATCTGGGCTCTGACGAGGAGCCTATTGGTTTATTACCATTGAAAATATTCAATCGGGGATTTTAATTTTGGTTGGTGAATCGATGAGTGGGTTCGTATGGAGGGTGGGATTTGATAAGTTATAGTAAATATTTCTGGTATTATTTTGGGTATTTTACCATTTGGAAGAGAATTACTCCGGCGTGGGACATATGTTTACTGTCTAATCTTGTTCTTATGTTCAATGCATCTGGTTCTTTAGCAAGTATTTTCCGAACTTGTCTCTTCCTGCCAAATAACAATAGGCATGAAATTTATTATGAATGCTTTGTGAATGAGTTGCCTTGCTGAGCATTTTCACATGATTGCCTCTTATTATGCAGGTTGTGTTGGCAGCTAATGACTTGCCTTCTATCAATTATGTAACTTACACTGAACTAATTGAGATTATATCAAATGATGTAACCCCCCTTTTCTTATCCGGTTCAGTACCAAACACAGTATAAATAATACGGTCATTAGTCCGATACTGAACCAAACGCCCGACTAATTTAGTCAATACTATCCGGTGGCTATTTATCCTATCTGACAGAAATAGTCAGTACAGTCTGAGCTGCCAAATGAGGCCTTAAGTTTCACTAGACTGGACTACTTGGGTAGGATTATTATTCTGTGTTTGGTGCAAGCTGGGATTGAGTTTAGTGGGATTAAGTCGGACTCATGCCGACTAAATCCTTCGTTAGCTGGGCTTAGCAAGAGCCCCTGAAAAAGGAGGGGATTGCTAGTCTCGTTTCCCCGCTTCCCCTCACTTTGCCTCACCCCACGCCTGAGAACTTGCCCTTCCACTGTCTTTTTCCCCACCTCCCTCTCATCTGTCCAGAAGATCTCCAAGTCTACAAGACTGGGTTTGACAAAAACGATTCAAATGAATCTAAAAGTCCAAGTCTGCAAGACTCGATTTGCAGGTATTTTCCCCTTTTCTGGGTTTTCGAATCGATTTTTCTGGGTTTTTTAATCGATTTTTCTGGGATTTGATTTTTCTGGGTTCTCGAATCGTTTTTTCTAGGATTCGATTTTTCTTCCGATTGGAATTCCTGATTGTGTTTCTGAATTGTGAACATGATAAAGGGTTCTGGGTTGGGTACTTTGCGTTCTCTCTCGAAGGATTACAACTACGAAGGGTTTCAAAATATTTGATGGAAGGTCGAGAAGGAATTTATTATTGTTAATTGAAGAGCTATTTGGCTACAAATCTTCAAGTAACTACTTGAGCAGAAAATAAATAGAGGACTTATGAAGGAGATGAACTCTTATATATCAAGAAAATGTTTTGGTGAATTGGGTTGCGTTTGATTTGTGAAGGGAGGGTTGGATTTGTGAGTTGTCTTTGAAATACCAAATAGAAGGATTTGATTTTTCTGGGATACTAGAGCTTTTGAGCAATTTGGAGTGGTTGATCAAATTGAATGATTTAGTAGTTCTGCTTTTTATGGGATAACAAATTGAAGGATTTCATGTAGTTTTGATTTTTCTGGAATTTGGTTAATTGTGCAAAAACTTTCGATGCTGGGGTTCACTTTCATTGGATAAGAATATTTTGCTACATATCATGTTTTTTTTTTTTTTTAATCATTATTTTACTCTTAGTCCGACATTGCACCAAACGCTTCACTAAGTTAGTCTAGTTTAGTCTAGTCTAAGGCAGTTCAGCTTAGTCTCTGAAGGCCATCCAGTCTGAGATAGTTTGATGCAACAAACGCACCCTTATTATTTTGATGTCACTGTTGAACAGTGACTTGACGACATCCATCATTCTCGACAGTGATAATATATATTTTATAATACATAATCATGTGCTAAGAAATCAATGAAGTTGAGTTGGTAAATTGACATTATTTCACTAGGGAGGTCATGGATCAATCTTCCAATAGTCATTATTCGTATTGTAGCCAAATTTTATGGGAACTTTATGAAAAACTCTTGGTACTATTCAATTTAACGAAAAATCATATTTTTAAACATTCATTTTATCTTTTATTTTGTACTTATCGTTAAAAATTAAAATTTTCAAGTTCTTTTTATTAGTTTTCCTAAATTTTATTCGTATATTTTATTAGTAAAATTTTCTAAAGACCTTTTATCGAATGAGCTAGGTGGGTCTGGGTTTTCTGCAATGAGGGCAAACATGAAAAATATACAATTCTTATGTCTTGGGTTACAAAGTACGACTTGATCCAAAGAAATTGGTTGGGCTTGGTATTTTTCTTTAAAAATTATATTTCACTTGGTCCTAACGTACCTAATCAATTAGTGTTTAGAGGGGGATTGGATCCTCTCTGGATTCTTTTTGTCCGAATCCTCCGTCTCCTCCCCAACATATTTCTTCTTCTTTTTCCTATGCAGTTCTACTGCTGATTCTTCAATTTTTTTTCTTTTTTTTTTTTTTTTTTTTTTCTAGCCGATTCTACCGCACCTTTTTCCAGGCCGTTGCTACGATCCTGGGTCGTCGTCTTCTCCAACATCCGCTCCCATCTCAACCAGCCCACTGTCTTGAGGCGGAGGATCCGAGGCCACTGCTGCCATCGCAGCTTCTGTTGCTGTCAGCACACGGGTGATTGTCTTTTGATCGTCCGATTTGTGGTTGAACGGACGAGATTGATGCATCCGGAGGATCCTGAGAGAAGGATCCGGAGAGGATCCTATTCCGTTTAACAGATCTCAATAACCTAGCCAGATGAGGCCTTTTGACTACTTTAATATAAAAATTGCAAAAAATAAAACTCCTGACATGCTAGCTAAATGACTAGCTATCTTATCTTTATGAATAGTAACTGGCTCGCTTTTGTTAGTAGAAGAGAGAAAGTTAAATTTTGGATGAACATTATAAACTATAAAATTGCATTGTTTGTGAGCTTCAAGATTTAGTTAATATGGTTGAAAGTGATGGCTAACGAAATTAATATTTGAATCACTTGGATAGCTACAACAAATAAATTTAACTAGTATTATTGGAGATGCTCGGTGAACATAGAATTCCTCTAACTGGTCGTTAATAAAAGCCCAAAGGAAAGAAAAAAAACAACGGCAAAGTCCGGCCCACTGATTAACCCAACGCGGCTAGCCAGAACGCACCGTTTAAGGAGAAGAAGGACAAACGAAAAGGCTCGAAGTAGCAGCGAACACACAGTAACGCACGGGAACAGAAGAGAAGGACAGGGAGTTTCGACTGCCGCCGCGAATGGCCGGGAAAGGTGGAGCAACCCCAAGCACTTACGCGCCGTCTCCGACGACCCAGAAGACCAAATCTCTAATTTTTGGAAACGACAACGTCGATTGGGTCCGCTCCGACGGCCGTGAATTCCACCAATGCCGACCTGCCTGTAAGACCTTTTCTTTCTTCCCATTTTTTCGCATAAATTTCATTCCTTTACACTTGTTCTTATTTTTGTGGATGATTTTCATGGATTTTCTGTTGTGGGTTGTTGTTGTTTTATTGCTTTTGCATGTCCAAATATGGAGTTATTGAATTGGTTAATCAGTTCAAGTGGGATTTTGATTTTTGTTTGTATAGCGTAATGTATGTAAAGAACTGTGTTTTAGTTTGGTTTAAGTTGAATCAATCTGTAAAAAGTTGTCTTTCTTTGGACTGCTCGATTTAGTTGGGATTTTGTTATTCTGTTGTATTGATTGTCTGTGATATCCATTTGCGTTAATCCTTTTACGGGGTTCAGAAAAATCTTCGGTTCTTTAACTGAATGTGGATGTACAAATGTATGTTGGCTACCTTGAAAGACGAAATTTTTCGACATGTTTGAATTTGATGTAATGTGGGAACGATGTGTGTTTGATTTGCTGAAACTACAACAAACACATGTGTAGTCTGCCCAAATCATGTGGGTTAGGAGAGAAAGAGAAGTAGTACTGCTCTAACAAGTTGTTGGTAATTTACAGTTTTCAAGACTGGTGCTGTAAATTGTGCTTCAGGATCAGCTTATGCAGAGTTTGGAAATACCAAGGTCATTGTTTCTGTGTGAGTATATCTGATTTAGAAGTTCATAGGTTCAATGTTTATACTTTTTTTTATTCATTCGAGTAAGCGCAACACCATGTGATTCAAAATGCAAAGATGATGAACCGAGTTTGATATTTTATTTGTCTTGGTTGGTTTAGATTTGGGCCAAGAGAGAGTAAGAAGGCAATGATGTACAGTGATATAGGACGCTTAAATTGCGATGTCAGCTATACAACTTTTGCTACCCCAGTTCGTGGACAGGTATATGACTTTGTGTTAATGTTTCTTCTGATCCTCTTTTTTAACCACTCTTTTTAAAACAATTGTTACTAATATTTGAACACCAAATTTTTTAGGGGTCGGACCACAAAGAATTTTCTTCTATGCTTCATAAAGCTTTAGAGGGTGCAATAATATTGGAAACTTTCCCCAAGACTACTGTGGATGTTTTTACATTGGTGTTGGAATCTGGGGGCAGTAAGTTTTCATTGGTTTTTAACATATAAACTCATGTTCTTTCTGCCATTGTATGTTTAGGCTGAGGAAAAAATAATATGTAGAAAAGGAACGAGGAACAAAAATGACAGAGAAGAGAATTTTAAGTCGAACGAATAAGTTTATACTCCTGCTGAATGTATATGTTTGTGTTCAATGTTTATGTATATGTCAATGTATAACTTGTAAACTTCTGAATGCGTGTACTATTTTTCTCTTAGAATTTCTTCAACATACAAGAATCTGATAAGACACGTAAATATAAATGTGCTGTCCATGACTTGTGGATTTCAGTGCCAACAGACACTCTCCTGTTATTCCTTGGGCTCAATTTTGGCACTCTATGGATTTTTCTTGGGAAAAAAAAAATTAATTGCTTGACAATTACCTCTTACCTAGCTCAGAAGCTGACATGTAATAAGTTGCAGAGCTTTCTTTGTGCTTGCATGAGTTTGATAACGTAATTATGTTGATAAAGATGTATAGTTGATCATAAGCAATTATAGTAATAGAGAAGTCATTTGGGATGAAATTTGAGAAATAACGATGATTTCTATGTTGTAGTATTATCTGTCCATCTCTGGCAGTCATTTGGGATTAAAATCGAGAAATAATGATGATTTTTATGTTGTAGTATCACCGGTGCATCTCTGCCTCTGATCATTTGACTGTGTCTTCATTTGTGCCATTCAGTTTGTTGTGCATGGTTATAAGCTTTTTCACGTTGGTTGCAGGTGATTTTCCTGTAATCATATCATGTGCTAGCCTTGCCCTAGCAGATGCCGGGATAATGATGTATGACCTTGTTGCTTCAGTTTCTGTGGTATGCATCTAGCCCAGACATGTGGCCTTCTCTACATTTTCTTCATAATCAAGTTTAAATCAAAGATTTTGATACTGAACCTCTTACCTTGTTCAACGTATCTTTTACCTTTTTTTTCTTTTACTATTGTGCAAACATCATATTCATGCACAAATTGCCCCGTACAGATTACAGAATATGCAAGAATTGAGACTCGTAAAACTTGAGCACATGGCACAGTAGGGAGCACAAATCTGATCCTTGATCATCCTTTTGTATTTATTCTGTTATTTTGGTTAGTCCACTAAATAGCAAGATTACTGCTATGTTTTCTCCTGTTCTTTATTTTCACATGGTATAGTGCTTTAAGTATTTATTTTGGAGAAGAGTTCTTGTGATTTATATATTTATGGCACTTTCTGCTTAAATATCGAATTGGCATTTCTTGTGCGTCCATGTGCACATGTTTGTGAACATATGAGATCTGTCACTTTGTTAGATATCTAACGTACTAAATTGCTGCTCAGTATATACCGTTGCCTTATTTAACATTAATTTCTTGGTTTCTTGGAAGGTTTTTCTTCTTTGTGGTACTGCATGGTTTAAACTCTGCTAAACTGATTCCTCTTACACTTATGCGTGTAAGAAAAATAGTTTGCCACTAAAATGTTTTTGCCACAAAGGCTGTAAATAGTACAATTGTGCTATCATCTGTCATTTAGCACAAATATATGGAAGTTCAATAGGTTTGTCCTTAGATTTACAAATGATTTTGGGCGTCGTACTGACTTTCATATCAAAGTTGTTTTCGTTCTTCAATTTTTTCGTTCACTTGTGTTCTATTTGTGGTGTCCAGTCTTGTCTCGGAAAGAACCTTGTCATTGATCCTATTTTGGAAGAGGAAAGCTACCAAGATGGAAGCTTAATGCTGACTTGTATGCCTTCTCGCTATGAGGTCACTCAACTAACCATCACTGGGGAATGGTCAACCCCAAAACTTAACGAGGTACGACTGATAGCTGATTTATTCTTTCCTGTATCATATGTTGTTTGATCAAAGAATTTCTGATCATTATTTCTACACGGGAGAATGGTAAATAGTAGCAGTAAGTATGCATGCAAGGTCATCTTTGAGATCTTGTTTGGTTGGTTGTTGCACGCTACATATGGGATTGATAAGTCAAATAGGTGGATATACTTGTCAAAATTGGTCTTGTAGGGTGCTTTCATGCAACTCCTTGACACTTAATTCACTAATATCCTTGGAATGCACTAAAATCCGTAGGAAGGTCATTTCGATAGGTCAATCTGAGGGGTGAGAAATCTCTGATACGGTTTGATAAAGATAGATGTGGCTTATGAGATGCTAACATAGTTTCTGCAAGTAGGGAATGCAAATTTGCCTGGACGCGTGCGCAAAGCTTGCGGAGATCATGAGGGCATGCTTGAAAGGGACTAATTCTACCTTGGAAGAATCATGAGGGCATGCGTGGAAGGATGTAATCGGTAACTCAACCTTGGAAGAATGGAGGCTTGCAAGGACCTTATTCTACCTTGGAGGAATATGATAATTTTGTCTAATTGTAATCGTTAGTTTTTCTTGCAAGTTGTACGGAACAAGTTTTGAGTAATTATAGAAGAGAAAGATTTGACCCTTAATTGTATCTTTCCCCTCCAAATTGGCCTTAAATTTTTAGTAAATTAATACAAATTAGGCCCTCAAAATTTTTTTTGTGTTTTTTGTTTTTAAATAAACAATATTATCTACATTGAGTGGGTGAGGGAGTGGGCGGCTAAGTCTTACAATAGTCTTGCAATAATGTGGTTCAAATTCGCTTTTAGCGAGAATTGAACTTAAGATTTCTTACTTACAAGTGAAGAATATCACTAGACCGTACGTTCTTTATCATTAAGGATATCGTTCCTTATTATTAAGGATATTTTTTTTTTTTGTATTCAAACCCCTCATGACATGTGACTCATTTTTTGTTTTTTTTGTCCTTATGATATAAAAAATGTTCTTAATAGTACAAAAAGTTGTCTTAAGTGTTTTTTGATTAAAAAAAAAAAAAAGATTTGTGAGGTGTAGTGGCCTATATTTACTAGAGACGTGCGGCAAAGAGAGAAAGAGAGAGTGGAGAATAGGCTTGAGGAATTGTCTATTAATTCCCCAGTCCTTATGCTTTTATTTATAGTAATAAGGAGGAGAGAAACTTGCTCTCCAAGTAATACAAAGTCTATTAGCAAAGATCTTCTAGATCCTAAAGGATTCCTATTATATCTTTACTTAGGTTTTACACAATCACATATCGATATAAACATGTCACAACACTCCCCCTTGAGTGTGCAAATACTTAAGTAGATGGTGCATCAGATCTTCAGGCAAATGTAAAAGTAGTTGATGAACTTGTCTCGTCTAGCCGACACAAGTAACGAATGTGAGTCTCAAAACAAACGGAAGAATGCATCGGTGGTAAAAACTCACAAAACCTCGCTATGGTAAAACCCAAGGTAGGAGAAAAACCCATAGGCTAAAGAGAAAAGTGAGAAATTGCATTAAGTCAAAACTATACGTCTTCTGGAGGCAAGTAGAAGAGCTCACAAGGGTATGACCATCCCATGATGGGTGCCTCGTTAAAACCTAGTTAGGTAGCAAAAACCCAATGGGAAAAATACTCCTAATCGTAGGGAAAAAGAGTACATTAAGATCAAGTGAGTATACTTCTGGATACTCCTCTTGAGTTTGACAAAACTTCTAAATGAAACTCCAAGCATCGCAAATGAGAAAGTTATGCATACCAATTCCTTGGACAAGTTTCTGGAAGGGTAGACTTCAGCGGTGACTCCGTGTAGATGTCGACAATGTTGTTTGGGATTGGACTGCTCGACTTCAATCTTTTGATGTTCATGCTGATGTAGACACAATATGCTTGGTGTTGACTTGTTGGATGTATCATAATTTGGTTGATACATACGATGTTGTATTCATGGATCATTGTTGGGACTTAACAATGGATGAAATCGCTAGGATTTTGAATATGTTCAACAACAGTTCTCGACTATATCTCTCACGTGATGAGATATAGTGAGTTTGGAATAATTCAAAGGGTTTCATAACAAAAGGTCTATCTGGTTGACCTCCAAGATATTGCGGTGATCCTTAATGGTAAAGACATAACCATTCGGGAACGTACCTTGTGTGGTTAGACAGATGGTCTGATTCATGGAATCCCATAAGGTAGGCATCATTCCGAAGATCAAGGGGGTGTGATATATTCTGAGATGCTGAGATGCATAGGGATAGATAAGCCCAAAACCGTAGTAACGGAAAAACTTCTTTAACACCAAATTTGGTGGTGGCGTGTTAGGCATAACGCTGCTTTATGCCAAGAGATTATTAGCACATAAGATGTTTGATCTAGTGCATTTGAGCTAAGTACAACAAACGCCTATGGTACTTAGATATGGTTGCCTCACGTTCCAATATGGAACCTTATGCTCTATATCATTCGTAAAGGTCTCATTTGCATCTAGTATACAGACGATCAGGGTATACTTAGACTTAACACCATCTGGGTCTAGTTCGAGTGGTAGACCAGAATACCATTAGAACTAGCTCGAAACTTCAGGTCGAGGTAATGTCGAGTTCTCCCAAGATCATTTATCTTAGACTCTGACTTGGCATTCCTGCTTTTGGGGCAAAGGTCCGTTGTACATATGGTACACAACTTTGCAGGCACATTGGCAGCTGGTATATGTGATCTCGTCACTTTTGCTATGTCAAATGTGGTTATACTTTGACGATCTAGATTAGGATTGGGATGAGACATAGTAGAGACGTCCACGATAATTCGCGGCGTTCTTTAGGAACGTTGACGTTCTTATCTCCCCCTAACGATGGGAAGATTGTCTCATAAAAGTGACAATCCACAAAATGAGTGGTAAATAGATTGCCTGTCAAAGGTTCTTAGTAACAAATATTAGAAGGAGAATCATAACTGACATAGATTTCAATCCTTCCCTGAGGACCCATTTGTTCTTTTGTACGTAAAGGCAGCGCAAATGGCATATATACCGCACAACCAAAGACGCGCATATTCGATTTGTTGGGTTCGTATCTGGTAACCAACTGACACGCACTTTATAAGGTTGGATCGTGACAGGCCTCAGGCAGACCAATATGGTTGGTTGCAATATTGTATGGCCCCAAGCATAGATCTGGAACTTTGGTACCTATGACTAATTGATCGTGCAATCATTTGAAGGCGTTTAATGAATACTTCTGCTGGGTCGTTCTGGGTATGAACATGGGACTGGATGTTCAACTTCAAAAACCCAACTGACATGCAATATCCATAAAAGTTAAAGTTTTCGATGTAAATTCTCCAACTTATCCAATCAAATAAATTTGATTAGATAATCAAAGTGGTGAACCCTGAGCTTGTTAATCTGAGCCACCAATGTGGAGAATGCAGCTTATGGACAATAACCACACGTGCAGAAGCATCAACCAATACTATAAAATATCTAAATGGTCTGCAGAGTGGTTGAATTAGTCCACACATATCCCCTTTGAATCTGTTGTATAAAAGATGGAAGGTATTAAGGTATGATACTCGTCTAGGTATGATGTCTTTACTTCTGGTAAAAATGCCTAAAACAACGCATCATGGATCATCCTAGATATCCCAAACGTATATCCATAGCAAAAATTCCTTTGGAATCGCGGGTTTCTGGTCGGCCACATAGGGGCTTGAATGGGTATAATCCACTCGTTAAGCGTTTGATCTTCTCTAGAATACGTTTTTGGCTATATTCATAGTCATTTTTCTACATTGGTTTCAATATGGTAATAATTCTCTCGAATATCCTTAAAACTCAAAAGGTGTTCTGCCGGAACGAGTGAGTATAAAGCTTCCCTTTATGGTAAAATTAGTACCATTGAAGAATATAGGGCAATGCCATGCCCCACAATTAGGTTGGATAAGCTTGAAATGTTGTCAGGGGATGATTAGGTATGAAGTTAGCATGGAACCAGATTGCTAATTTCCCCACAAAACATACCTAAGCTTGAGTTAATTGTAGGCACATGTGGTAATTTCGTTAATCAACTCTTTATTCGGGAATAATAGTGACATCCAAACACCAATCTTTAATCTGAGAACAAAATAAATTATTCGCAAAGTAAACCAAGTATAGAAGGGGGTTCGGCCAATAAGGTTTTCCATGTCAAATTTCGCTCTTCCAAATGTGTTAGGTGGAGCAAAATTAGTCTCACAGATTGACTACAGGAATGGTACTCCTCAACAACATTGGTAGAAGCACTGAAAAGTGCATAACCAATGATCTATTCCGTCAAAATGGAGTTAGATTCTGTAGGTGTGACATCCCGTCCCGGGATTTTTAAAAACGTACTGGTGAAATGACATTTTAGCCCCTAGTTCGTTTCGTTATTTGGTTTTGGTTGTTTTGTGTGGTGTTGGCAAGCTGAGGGCCACACACACACACTGTCTCACTGTCTCCCTCTGTCTCTCTCTCTCTGTGAGTTCCCCGAGCCCTATTCCCTTTCCTCCTCTTCGAAAACGTACGGACAAACCCACAACCACCCTAAACACTAACAGATCGAGGGAACCAAGGACATATTTAAGCTCGTGGGGTCGAGGGGAACACAACCGTAGCAATTTCAGGTGAGAAACATTTAGTTTTCACGTCGTTTCGAAGTGGTCCGAATTGTGTACTGTTCATGCAAAGTTTGTACATTAAGTTTTTGGGTTTTCTGAGCTTGTAGATGTGTTGGTGAGGTCCCAAGGAGCCTCGGAGTGCTTCGTTGGACAAAATTGGACGTCGGGATCGTCCTGTTCTAAGTTGGCCGGTTTTGGAGAAATTTCACAGGTATAATCTCTTAGTTTTAGCCCTTAAAACTTGTTGGGACTTGTTCTACTAGTCTAGGGCTTTCTTTTGGTCCAAAAATCACGAAAAACGGTTGAAAAGTGAGTGAGAAAACCTGAGTTGCAGGTTTTCCCAGTTTCCGGCGCCGGCGACGTTGCCGGCGATCGAAGGAAGAAGGCGACGGAATATTCCGTCAATTCTGACGGAATATTCCTAACGCCGTTAACGGAACCAGTTAGAATTAACGGAATATTCCGTCAGTTTGACGGAATATTCCTGACGGTGTCTGTTGACACCGTCAGTGTGCCTGGCACGTGGCCGCGCGTGGGTGGCGCGTAGGTCCGTGCCTGTGCTGGCGCGTGGGGGCGCGTGCAGGGTCCAAAATTTTTTCTAAAAATATGGTTGTGATCCTGAGGTTGTGTAGAGCACGTGGGTATATTCATTTGTCCATTTTGAGCAATGTATGAGAAGTTATTACGAGAAACGAGTTATGTGCTTTAAAGTTAACGTTTTTATAGTTGTTTCGCATCTAGGTGACACGTACCCAGAGGACGAGCGTGCACACGCGAGACAGGGGGGCTACGACCCTTCTACATACCAGTGAGTGGGCTTTTGTTTTCCGTATATACCTATATACATTTATATTCCCAGAAATTGAATTAAAAAGGGTTATTTGCCTTATGCCATGCACTTTATTATTTATCGTTTATGCATCTTTGCATGCATTATTTGTGGCATACATATACATATGCATATGTTATATATATTTATATGTGGGTGCTGTGGAGGCATAGGTAAGTGCCAGGTAAGCGTTAATTAACGTTTGCATTACATAGTGTTTAGAGATGCTTAGAGAGCTCATAACCTGCACCCTCGGTGTTAGTGCTCCCGCCCAGAGTAGGACACAGTCCTTCACGTGTTGTTCACCTCCCGCACCATACGCTCAGCTTGGATCCAAGCTAGGTGCATAGGCCTGTCGTACAGACCACTTTAGGTGGTTCCGACTCGTAGGTGACCCGCGATTATTCGCACAGCCTTCACGTGATCGTAGCACTAGAGCGTATATATGTATTACACCCAGGCCTGTCGTACAGACCACATAGAGTGGTTCCGACTCGTGGGCAGGTTCAGTTGTTGAGTTTGAGATTGAGCTCTATATGCAGCCGTACAGGTCACGTTAGGTGACTCCGGCTGCCAGATGTTATGTTATTGTTATGATTCATACCTGAGCACATACATTTCATTACGAGGTTTTGATCTGGCATATCTTGAGCATGATTGGCATACCCTTGAGCATGTTGGGCATATCTATACATACGTACATATGTTTATTTTCTGGGAAGTATACAGGTTTTACGGTGAGGGGTTAGAATGTATTTTATGAAATGGTTTTCAAAGAGCTTTGTTTTTGCCCACTCACGCTTTTGCTTTGCGCCCCTCCAGGTTCTAGTTGCTTAGCCGTTGCGGTGGTTTCCCTTGAGAGCTTTCCGGCGTTCTGACAGACACTCCACATTGTAGGGTCGCCTTCGGGCGTACTACTGTTGTCGTTTTATTTGGACTGCTATAGACCTGCTCTGAATTTGTAGCGCACTAACTAGCACTTATTCTAGTACTTGTATGCTAGTTTTTAATTATTCGTACTTTTATATTACTACTTATTAGCTTCCGCACGTGCACATGGCTACGTCACCTTTGTGTGACGGCCAGCACGCTCCGATCTCGGTCGGGGTGTGTCAGTTTGGTATCAGAGCCTAGGTTTGGCAGTCCTGTGTCCTTGTGAGTATTCTAATAATTTTGGTGTCTTCTGTCAGAACTATGCCGCCTCGTCGGGAACCCCGTCGCTCTTCTGAGCCTATGTTCCCCGATATTACTCAGTTGGGGGAAGCTTTTGCTACAGCCCTTCAGGCAGTGATGCGCCCTCCCCAGAGGACTCCTCTGGAGACTATGTACAACTTGAAGCTGGATAAGTTTAAGGGCAGTGAGGGACCCGAGAGCGCAGAGCGCTGGCTAGAACACATAGAGAAGACTTTCCGGGTGCTACATAATCAGGGGAACTTGCCTATGGAGAGGTGGGTCGAGACGACCGCTTGGTTTCTGGATACGGAGTCGGCAGCTTGGTGGGAGCAGGAGCTTCGTAGGTTGACTCCGGATCAGAGGATTGATTGGAACGTGTTCACGGGGTTGTTTAGGAGAAGGTATGTGCCCCCTGAGTACATCGATCGTAAGAAACAGGAGTTTTCCGAACTGAAACAGCGGAAGATGTCAGCGAATGAGTACTACCGTAAGTTTACGGACTTGTCCCGTTATCACCCTGATGTCGCTGGTAATCCGGCGGAGATGCTCCGTCTTTTCCGTCTGGGCACCAGGAAGAAGTGGCGTTCTATGGCGTCTACGGTCCACAGCGAGACTTATCGGGACTTCTATGAGATACTGTTGAGGATCGAGGACTCCGAGAATATGTCGAGCGATACGGATGAAGAGAAGGACGGCAACCAGAAGAAAGATGACAAAGGCAAAGGTCAGGCATCGCTCGGGCCCCGACAGACTCAGAACTTCAAGAGAGGTGGAGCTAGTTCTAGTTCGTCGAGTGGTGGCTTCAGTGCCACTGGGCAGGGTCATGGAGGTAGATTCTCTGGTGGCGCTAGAGGCCAGAGGCAGGGCGATGGTGGGCGAGGCAGAGCCCCTATTTGCCGCAGGTGTAACAACCGACATTTCGGTGAGTGTAGACGTGGTAGCAACGGTTGTTTCACATGTGGACAGGTGGGACATAGAGCGGCAAATTGTCCCCAGGGTCAGCAGCAGCAGAAACCGCAGCAGACCTTTATGCCACCACCTGCACCGCTCCAGCAGATTCAGGGTACTAGTAGCTACGGCCAGACAGGTCGAGGTGGTGCTTACCACTATCAGGGTGATGCTGTCCCTTATGCTCCTGGGCAGTATCAGTACCCTCAGGATCCCTATCCCCAGGGTGGCTATCCCCAGTATTCAGGCGGCTATATGTCGTATCCTCCAGCTCCAGCGGGTGGTTCTCAGTGGTATCAGGGAGGACAGTATCAGCAGGGAGAGATTGCCACTAGCAGTGCAGGATCTTCGAGGCAGGCAGGCCAGACCAGTCAGGGGCGTGGTGCTCAGGGACGCGGTGTTCAGGCGAGCAGAGGCCGCGGTGGGCGTCAGCAGGGACAGGGGCGTCTTCACAATATTTCTCTGCAGGACGCTCAGAACAACCCAGACTTGATTATGGGTACGTTGAACATTCTTGGTTGTTTTGCTAGAGTCTTAATTGATTGTGGAGCTACACATTCCGTAATTTCTCATACATTTGCTCAAGCGACGCAACCTCGCCCCACACCCCTAGGGTATGATTTAGAGTTTGTTATGCCTAGGGGAGAGAGTTGCGTTGTAGATTGTGTGTACCCGGGGTGTCCAGTGATCGTAGAGGGTGTTGCTTTGTCAGCCGATCTTATCCCGTTAGATATTGTGGACTTTGATGTGATTCTGGGCACGGATTGGTTGCACTTCTATCGTGCCAACATTGACTGTTATGGGAAAGTGGTTACGTTTCACCGACCTGGACTACCTGTGGTTACCTTCGTGGGTGAGCAGAGTGGGGTGAGATATGGCGTTATTTCGGCGCTACGAGCGAAAAAGTTGTTAACTAAGGGTTGTCAGGGGTATCTGGCTCATGTGGTGCTGGATGAGGTTGTTACTAGCAGAATAGAGGACGTGAGAGTGGTCAGACACTTCCCTGATGTATTTCCTGAGGATTTACCTGGGTTACCCCCAAATCGAGACGTAGAGTTCACCATTGAGTTGATTCCAGGTACCAATCCTATTTCTTTAACTCCTTATCGTATGGCTCCTGCGGAGTTAAGGGAATTGAAAGTTCAGCTGCAAGAGTTAGTAGATAAGGGATTTATCCAGCCTAGTACTTCGCCTTGGGGTGCTCCAGTGTTGTTTGTGAGGAAGAAGGATGAAACTTTGAGGCTGTGCATCGACTACAGGCAACTCAATCGGGTGACGATTAAAAACCGTTATCCATTGCCTCGTATCGATGATTTGTTCGATCAGCTGAGAGGTGCTTGTGTGTTCTCTAAAATAGACTTGAGGTCTGGTTACTATCAGCTGAAGATCAGTAGGGATGATGTCCCTAAGACGGCGTTCAGGACTCGTTACAGTCATTACGAGTTTCTGGTTATGCCATTTGGGTTGACGAATGCACCAGCCGCCTTTATGGATTTGATGAACCGAGTATTCCAGCCTTACTTGGATAGATTCGTCATTGTCTTCATTGACGATATTCTGGTGTATTCTAAGTCGAAAGCGGAGCATGTTCGACATCTTACTTTGGTGTTGAAAAGGTTGAGGGAACACCAGTTATATGCTAAGTTTAGCAAGTGCCAATTCTGGTTAGACCAAGTTGCGTTCTTGGGGCACGTTATTTCTGCTCAGGGTATTTTGGTTGACTCTCAGAAGGTTGTAGCGGTAGAGAGTTGGGAGCAACCGCGAACCGTCACCGAAGTGAGAAGTTTCCTCGGTTTGGCAGGGTATTATCAGAGGTTCGTTAAGGATTTTTCGGTGATTGCCTTGCCGTTGACGAGGTTAACGAGGAAGGATGTTAAATTTGAGTGGGATGATAGGTGTGAGCAGAGTTTCCAACGGTTGAAGCATTGTCTCACTCATGCACCTGTTTTGGCACTCCAAGACGATAGCGGTGATTTCGAGGTTTATAGCGATGCTTCCTTGAATGGTTTGGGATGTGTATTGATGCAGCATGGTAGGGTGATTGCTTATGCTTCGTGGCAGTTGAAACCTCATGAGATGAATTACCCTACACATGATTTGGAGTTGGCTGCTATCATTTTTGCGTTGAAGTTGTGGAGGCACTATCTTTACGGAGAAAAGTGCAGGATCTTTACGGATCACAAGAGTCTCCAGTATCTCTTTACTCAGAAAGAACTCAATCTTCGTCAGCGGAGGTGGTTGGAGTTGCTCAGCGATTACGATTGCACGATTGATTATCATCCTGGTCGTGCGAACGTAGTGGCTGATGCACTTAGCAGGAAGTCACAGGGCCGTATTAATGCGTTGTACGCTAGTCGTGCTCCTCTTTTGGTGGACTTGCGTACTACGGGGGTAAGGCTAGAAGCCGAAGATCGAGATGTGGCATTACTTGCTAATTTCCAAGTTAGGCCGATACTTGTTGATCGGGTGCTTGAAGCCCAAGTAGCTGATCAGGAGACTCAAGAACTTATTCAAGCTCGAGAGCAAGGAAGGAGGCGAGACCTCAGAGTTCGTGATTCGGATGGCATGTTGATGCTTGAAGGTAGAATGTTCGTGCCTAATAGTGTGGAGTTGAAGAAAGAAATTCTCGATGAAGCACATATCTCGGCTTACGCTATGCATCCAGGAGCTACGAAGATGTATCATACCATTCAACCATTTTACTATTGGCCGGGTATGAAGAGGGAGATAGCCGAGTATGTGAGCAGATGTGCTGTTTGTCAGCAAGTTAAAGCAGAAAGGAAGAAGCCGTTTGGGTTGTTGCAGCCGCTTCCCGTTCCAGAGTGGAAATGGGAAAATATCACCATGGATTTTGTGTACAAGCTCCCGCGTACACATAATGGCTTTGACGACATTTGGGTGATCGTCGATCGACTCACTAAGTCGGCTCATTTTATTCCTGTGAGAGAGAAGTATTCTCTGAGCCGTTTAGCGGAGTTGTTCATTTCGAAGGTTGTGAAGTACCACGGTGTCCCAGTGAGTATTGTTTCGGATCGAGATCCACGATTTACGTCGAAGTTTTGGGTAGCTTTCCAGGAAGCTTTGGGCACGAGATTACTTTACAGCACGGCGTATCATCCACAGACAGACGGACAGTCAGAGAGAACTATTCAGACCTTGGAGGATATGCTGCGAGCTTCGGTGTTGCAGTTTGGTGACTGATAGGAGCATATTTAGGCGACTTACTTAGCTTGTTTTCGTGCATCTATGTTGTTAATTCATAGTTGTTTTAGTAGTTTAAGCCATTTTCGTGTGTTTTTAGGTTCATATGGCTAAGGAAGCAAAAAGATGCATTTTGGAGCATTTTGGAGCAAAATTGGGCTTGGAATGGATAGCATATGCTTGGAGCCAAAGTGTTGGACGAATTTGAAAGCCTTGTATGCACTTTGGACGTAAAACAAAGGGCCTAGCCCAATCAAACAATCCTTTGAGCCATGCAAAACCTCTAGCCCAATCAACAACCCTTAGCCACATGCATTCACATGCATCACAACCCCAAAACCATCAAGAAACACCATTCACACACACATGCACTTATTCTTTCATCATTACACCACCATTCACACACACATGCACTTACTCTTTCACACACACATGCACTTACTCTTTCATCATTGCACCACCATTCACACACACATGCACTTACTCTTTCATCATTGCACCACCAATTCAACACATGCATTCACACACCAACAACCTAGCTCTTTTTCCATCATTATTTCATCCACATGCACTCTCAATCATAACAACCACATTCACTCTTAAACAATCACCCACATATTCTCCCATTCCCCCTATAAATACCCTTGCATTCATTCATTCAAGCATCATCTCATTTCATACACAACACATTACAAACACATTCTCCCTTCCCTAGCCGTGAGCTTCCCATCTCTCCCCTTATAATCCAAACACCATTTTTCCATTCCCCTTCCACTTCTACACCACTCCTCATCCATTTCCATAATCCCCCAAACCTCACCTTAGACCTTGTGCTACAACAACGAGGAAGATAAGAGGGCCTAAACGTTCATACAATTCAAGTTTGAGTTGTTGGAATGTTTAGGTGTTTCTTTGATTTCAAAGTTTAAATTCAATTCTCTTTGTTTTGTACGTATGAGGAATGGAAGAGAAGAGTGCCTAAACGTTCATACAATTCAAGTTTGAGTTGTTGGAATGTTTAGGTGTTTCTTTAATTTCAAAGTTATGAGGAAATAAACCCCCCTTTAGCTAGGGGGTGATTCGAAACTATGTTTATGTTTGCATTATGAGTTGATTAACTTTCGTTGGAATTTCATAAGTTGTTGATTCAATTTGTTTAACCGTTTGATTGATAACTTATTTATGTATGTTTATTAAGAATGCGCGCTTAATTTTCATGCATGAATATGACGCTAGAATATAAGTGAGTTTCACCTAATCGTTATGAACTTATATTCACAAGTAGTGGAGGTTGCTTATAAACAATCGCGTTAAATGAATTCTTGGCACTAGTTTCATGCGTATTCCATAGTAACGAATGCCTCGTCAACATTTATAGTTTTCATAATGCTTAATGATCTTTGATTGTATCTTTATTGTGCTTTTTACGTAAAGGACTTTTGGAGAATGTGGTGAATTGCGTTGCGCTAACCCATCCAATTCATTAACTTAAGGAGAACTTGACGGTTAATTTAAGCGGACCTAATTAACCCGGGGTGTTGAGTTTCATAATTTATCGAAAGACCAACTGAGAATCAATCTTGTATGCAAGTGTAACATGTGTGGAGAAGAACCCCTTGGCTATTCCATCATCCATATTTTCATCACATTCATATTTACGTTTTGCCTTTAATTACAATTTGTGCAATTTAGTTAATTTCGTCAAATCAAACCCCCCCTTTACTTTCTTGTTCTTTAGTGCTTAGAATCTGTTTAGTTTATGTTTTAAAGCATTTTGAGTTTTTGGTTTGTCTTAGTATTTTAAAGTTTAGTTTTGCATTCTTTGAGTCTAGTATAGTGTTTTAAACTTTGTTTTTACGTTTTTGAGTCAAATCCAAGTGATTAACAATCCCTCCTAATCCCCGGTCCAGAACGATCCCTACTTATACATATACTACAATTTGACAAAAAGAGGGTTTAATTTGTGTGCGTATAATTCTCGCATCAGTGACGCTTGGCACCAAAGGTTGGATTTGATGGAATTTGCTTACAACAACAGCTTTCATTCGAGCATTGGCATGGCGCCATTTGAGGCCTTGTATGGCAGAGCTTGTCGCACACCGTTATGTTGGTCAGAGGTTGGAGAAAGAGTTTTAGTGGGTCCAGAGATTGTCGAGGAGACTACTCAGAATGTTCAGATAATTAAGTCTAACCTGAAAGCAGCTCAGGACAGGCAGAAGAGTCTAGCGGATCGGCGTGCTACGGACAGAACATATGAGGTCGGAGATTGGGTATTTCTGAAGCTTTCACCGTGGAGAGGTGTTGTGCGGTTTGGAAAGAAGGGGAAACTGAGTCCTAGGTACATCGGACCATACGCGGTCACAGAACGAGTTGGTGAGGTAGCTTACAGGTTGGAGTTGCCTCCGGAGTTGGCTAGAGTGCATAATGTTTTTCATGTATCTATGCTCCGACACTATGTTGCTGATCCATCTCATGTGATACCTCCTCAACCGCTTGAGATTAACCCAGATTTGACGTACGACGAGGAGCCGGTGACGATATTAGATTGGAAAGAAAAGGTCCTGAGGAACAAGACAGTGAATTTAGTGAAGGTTTTGTGGAGGAATCATTCCGTTGAGGAAGCCACGTGGGAGACAGAAGATCGAATGAGGGATTTGTACCCTCGTTTGTTCTTTGGCCACTAGGGGCTGCTGTTTGGTTGTTTTGAATTTCGGGATGAAATTCTATTAAGGTGGGAAGGTTGTGACATCCCGTCCCGGGATTTTTAAAAACGTACTGGTGAAATGACATTTTAGCCCCTAGTTCGTTTCGTTATTTGGTTTTGGTTGTTTTGTGTGGTGTTGGCAAGCTGAGGGCCACACACACACACTGTCTCACTGTCTCCCTCTGTCTCTCTCTCTCTCTGTGAGTTCCCCGAGCCCTATTCCCTTTCCTCCTCTTCGAAAACGTACGGACAAACCCACAACCACCCTAAACACTAACAGATCGAGGGGAACACAACCGTAGCAATTTCAGGTGAGAAACATTTAGTTTTCACGTCGTTTCGAAGTGGTCCGAATTGTGTACTGTTCATGCAAAGTTTGTACATTAAGTTTTTGGGTTTTCTGAGCTTGTAGATGTGTTGGTGAGGTCCCAAGGAGCCTCGGAGTGCTTCGTTGGACAAAATTGGACGTCGGGATCGTCCTGTTCTAAGTTGGCCGGTTTTGGAGAAATTTCACAGGTATAATCTCTTAGTTTTAGCCCTTAAAACTTGTTGGGACTTGTTCTACTAGTCTAGGGCTTTCTTTTGGTCCAAAAATCACGAAAAACGGTTGAAAAGTGAGTGAGAAAACCTGAGTTGCAGGTTTTCCCAGTTTCCGGCGCCGGCGACGTTGCCGGCGATCGAAGGAAGAAGGCGATGGAATATTCTGTCAATTCTGACGGAATATTCCTAACGCCGTTAACGGAACCAGTTAGAATTAACGGAATATTCCGTCAGTTTGACGGAATATTCCTGACGGTGTCTGTTGACACCGTCAGTGTGCCTGGCACGTGGCCGTGCGTGGGTGGCGCGTAGGTCCGTGCCTGTGCTGGCGCGTGGGGGCGCGTGCGGGGTCCAAAATTTTTTCTAAAAATATGGTTGTGATCCTGAGGTTGTGTAGAGCACGTGGGTATATTCATTTGTCCATTTTGAGCAATGTATGAGAAGTTATTACGAGAAACGAGTTATGTGCTTTAAAGTTAACGTTTTTATAGTTGTTTCGCATCTAGGTGACACGTACCCAGAGGACGAGCGTGCACACGCGAGACAGGGGGGCTACGACCCTTCTACATACCAGTGAGTGGGCTTTTGTTTTCCGTATATACCTATATACATTTATATTCCCAGAAATTGAATTAAAAAGGGTTATTTGCCTTATGCCATGCACTTTATTATTTATCGTTTATGCATCTTTGCATGCATTATTTGTGGCATACATATACATATGCATATGTCATATATATTTATATGTGGGTGCTGTGGAGGCATAGGTAAGTGCCAGGTAAGCGTTAATTAACGTTTGCATTACATAGTGTTTAGAGATGCTTAGAGAGCTCATAACCTGCACCCTCGGTGTTAGTGCTCCCGCCCAGTGTAGGGCACAGTCCTTCACGTGTTGTTCACCTCCCGCACCATACGCTCAGCTTGGATCCAAGCTAGGTGCATAGGCCTGTCGTACAGACCACTTTAGGTGGTTCCGACTCGTAGGTGACCTGCGATTATTCGCACAGCCTTCACGTGATCGTAGCACTAGAGCGTATATATGTATTACACCCAGGCCTGTCGTACAGACCACATAGAGTGGTTCCGACTCGTGGGCAGGTTCAGTTGTTGAGTTTGAGATTGAGCTCTATATGCAGCCGTACAGGTCACGTTAGGTGACTCCGGCTGCCAGATGTTATGTTATTGTTATGATTCATACCTGAGCACATACATTTCATTACGAGGTTTTGATCTGGCATATCTTGAGCATGATTGGCATACCCTTGAGCATGTTGGGCATATCTATACATACGTACATATGTTTATTTTCTGGGAAGTATACAGGTTTTACGGTGAGGGGTTAGAATGTATTTTATGAAATGGTTTTCAAAGAGCTTTGTTTTTGCCCACTCACGCTTTTGCTTTGCGCCCCTCCAGGTTCTAGTTGCTTAGCCGTTGCGGTGGTTTCCCTTGAGAGCTTTTCGGCGTTCTGACAGACACTCCACATTGTAGGGTCGCCTTCGGGCGTACTACTGTTGTCGTTTTATTTGGACTGCTATAGACCTGCTCTGAATTTGTAGCGCACTAACTAGCACTTATTCTAGTACTTGTATGCTAGTTTTTAATTATTCGTACTTTTATATTACTACTTATTAGCTTCCGCACGTGCACATGGCTACGTCACCTTTGTGTGACGGCCAGCACGCTCCGATCTCGGTCGGGGTGTGTCAGTAGGGTTAAGGTTCGGGAATACCATCCCTTATTCTTGAAGTTTTTAGGTGGACAAGAAAGGTTTTCTTCCAGTCAAAATTTGATTGGATATAAACTTCAGAATTGTATGTACTCATGGACGTAAAGGTTTCAATCATGTTTTGCTTTGGGCAAGAATTTATCTTTGCATGATTGGAAACGGTCCATAGCATGTCAAAGAGCCATGGAGTCCTCAGCAGTGAGGTACTTCCATTTGATTTTGCTTCAGGCATAAGTCTTCGAATGAAGAACTGGCTACAATGATTTCGCAATTAGTCGTAGTCAAGCAAGGTATCATGTCTTGTATCCGCATAAAGTAGTTTCTTGTTCAAAACTTCCAAATCAGTGAAATCAAACTTGTTAATGTTCGACAATACGCTGAATGGCGGAAATAGGAATGTGATTGGTGTTGTTAAGGTTCGACAATACGCTGAATGACCGAAATAGGAATGTGATTGGTGTTTTAGGAAATAAAATTTCCATAAACATCAAAATTAGAACATTCAGGTTCTAAGACATGGTTTGATTTAAACGGATTTAAGCATGGAGAACTTCGGGTCTCAACATGAGTGTTGCTCCTTAAGAAACTTCAGGTTTCAATGGCACTTTTCCGAAACTTCGGGTTCAAAAGTATGAACTTTAAGTTCATAATACCTGCAAACAAATGCAATACATATACAAGGCAGAAATATATAAAGCAAGAGAAAACAAATATATTATAGTGGGTAGCTTCGGGACCCTTTGTGTGAAGGTTAGGGAAACAGCCCAAAAAATATAAATATGGAGCTTCGGGTCCAAAAATATTATTTTTAGTTAACTGGGTTGTGGGCCAGCGAGAAAAATTGGGTTAACAGAACCCAGGCCCAAATATGGGCTAAGAAAGAAAAAGTGAAAACCAAATCCCGATTTATAGGGTTTAGAGTTTCAAATGGGCTAAGTAAATAGGCCCAAAAGAATTTTTTTTTTTTTCACGAATTGGACTGTAGGTCCAACTGGAAAAAAGTAGTTTGAAAGCCCAAAAAAGCCTAGAATAGACTGCTAGGCTGGCTGCTTGATACAGGTCTAAAAACCAAAACGAGTCGTGAGGTCCTAAGCACAAAACCGGGGCCCTTAGTTCCTAGACTCAAGCAGCAAAGGCTGCTGATTCGTAGGCCCAAAATGCGACTTCAAGTTGGGTGTGGGCCGAGAGCAATACAGGCCCAAGGTCTTTAGGGTGTAAGATCCGAGCCCATCTTCAATTTCAGCTTTCATCTTAAAGCTTGTATCACATTCAACATAAGAAGAAAAATAAACTGAATCAATAAAAGTATATGAATTCAATAAAATCAAAATTGAATCAATTAAAAATAATTGAAACGTAATACTCCCTTGATTGAAGACGAATAAATTCTCTTTAGCACAACGTAAAGAGCATGTTGATAACGTGTTGTGGCCTATATTTACTAGAGAGCTGTGGCAAAGAGAGAAAAAGAGTGGAGAATAGGCTTGAGGAATTGTCTATTAATTCCCCAGTCCTTGTGCCTTTATTTATAGTAATAAAGAGGAGAGAAACTTGCTCTCCAAGTAATACAAAGTCTATTAGGAAAGATCTTCTAGATCCCAAAGGATTCCTATGATATCTCTACTTAGGATTTACACAATCACATATTGATAAGAACATATGTCACAACATGAGGAACTTTTTCTCTTTAAATTTTTGGTATTTTCTACTTTAATTGGCAATCCATGTAGCACGTCACGATCTTATTACGCTGTTTTATTTGTAACAAAAGTCCGTCGAGTAAATTGTCATCCTGCACTCTTCAGACATTCCAAAACCTTTATAACAGCCCAAAACAAACAAAACCAATATCCGATTGATCGATTGCTTCCTCATCTTTACTTTTTTTTTTTTTTTTTTTCAAACAAACGTTATTATTTATGCTAAGGGAGAGAGGCAGCGTTAGCATCACAATGAGCTAGTAAATGAAGAGGAATACCACTTGTCGATGCACATTTCTACCATCTCTAGTTTTGACGAAAATGTAGTTGCAAAACAATCAACACTTTTGATCAAAGACCTAAGCTTCACGCACCCATAAGGTTGGGGGGGTTAGGCTAATGGATCTTCAATGCCTAAGTTAGTTTCTCTAAAAAGAGTAAGTGTTTAGAGCTTTTTTGTAACATCCCACATCGCCCAGGGGAGTGCTCCTTAAATGTATATTCCTATCCCTACCTAGCACGAGGCCTTTTGGGAGCTCACTAGCTTCGGGTTCCATGGGAACTCTGAAGTTAAGCGAGTAGTGCGCGAGAGCATTCCCAGGATGGGTGACCCATCGAGAACTTCTTGTGTGAGTTCCCAAAAACAAAACCGTGAGGGCGTGGTTGGGGCCCAAAGCAGACAATATCGTAGTATGGTGGTGGAGCGGGCTCGGGAAGTGATCCGCCCCCGGCGGGGATATGACAATTTGGTATCAAAGCCTAACCCTGATCGTGGTGTGCCGACGAAGATGTCGGGCCCCTAAGGGGGATGGATTATGACATCCTATATCGCCCAAGGGAGTGATCCTTATATGTATATTCTCATCCTTACCTAGTACGAAGTTGTTTGGGTTGTAGCAGCCGCTTCCTATTCCAAAGTGGAAATGGGAAAACATTACTATGGATTTTGTGTACAAACTTCCGCGTACACATAATGGTTTTGACGGCATTTGGGTGATTGTTGATCGGTTTACTAAGTCAGCGCATTTTATTCCAGTGAGGGAAAAGTATTCTTTGGGTCGATTAGCTAAGTTGTTCATCTTGAAGATTGTGAAGTACCATGGTGTTCCAGTGAGCTCCCAAAAGGCCTCGTACTAGGTAAGGACGAGAATATACATATAAGGATCACTCCCCTAGGCGATGTAGGATGTCACAATCCAACCCCCTTAAGGGCCCGACGTCCTCGTCGGCACACCAAGATCAGGGTTAGGCTTTGATACCAAATTGTCACATCTCCGCCCGGGGCAGATCATTTCCCGGGCCCGCTCAACCACCGTAGCACGATATTGTCCTTTTTGGGCCCTGACCACGCCCTCACGGTTTTGTTTTTGGGAACTCACACGAGAACTTCCCGATGGGTCACCTATCCTGGTAGTGCTCTCGCGCGCTACTCGCTTAACTTCAGAGTTCTCATGGAAACCGAAGCTAGTGAGCTCCCAAAAGGCCTCGTGCTAGGTAGGGATGTGAATATACATTTAAGGATCACTTCCCTGGGCGATGTGGGATGTTACATTTTTAGGGTTGTACAAGCTTACCAAAATTTGGTAGAATTGGGGATATATAAAGGAGAGGATCGGCCATAATGTTAGGGTTTTACTCTACACATGACGACATCCTATTGGCTAAGGTTTATGGAGATATATTCTCAAGATATTAAATAGGAAATAATATCTTAAGATAATGGAGTAAATATCCCTAGTTGATTTAAATAGAGATTACTTATTTGAATGGAGTCAATATTCAATTGGGAATGTATTAAAGATAGGATTTACCACCCTATCTTTATTGCTTTGACTTTTCTTTGTTGTGGACAGTCGTATTCAGTTGTAGGATTTTCAGGAGTGTGAACTGCCTGTGGGAGTATCTGAGAAGCCTGCCCATTTAATGAGGGCAATCTTGTCTTTCTTGGGCAAAAGTCCAAATGTCACCTCTATAATTTTTGAGATTATTTTAGGCTCCACACCACTAGACCGTAGTATTAACTGGTTTCCTCATCTTAATTTTTTTTTGAACAAACGATATTATCTACACTAAGAGAAGGGGGTGGCTAAGCCTCGCAATGGGCTAGCAATAATGTCATTCAAATTTGCCTTTGGTGAGAATCGAATCTAAGATCTCTCACTTACAAGTGAAGAGGAATACCATTAGACTGTAGTAATCAACATAAAAATTTAGAATGCTACTAAACCCAACCCAGTGTCTTATTTTCTCACCCACATGATAATCTCACCTAAAGTAAAATGTTATTTCCCCACCCACCATTATTTCCGACCTAATATATTTTGTTTTAAATAACTCTAATTTGTTTTTAAATACATTAAAATAAATAAATAAGAACAAAAAAAAAAAATGAAAGATAATGCAAGACCTGGACATTCATCATCTCCTCCAAACCAAGCACATCCTTAACATTATGGCATCCATTTCATAATATCTCTTTTTCTACTAACCCAAATATGCCACCCCGATCTCTTTCTAGATCCCCACCCTCTATTTTCACCGAATTCCATATCTATGGCCCAATATTCCCTACCCCCTGGCAGACCCCAGTACTCACACATGTCACTGTCTCACAAAGACCCCGGATCCCAAACCACTCTTCTTCCTACTTTTCTATCAAAGTCGCAGATCTCACCGCCAAGGATCTTTCTCCTCCGTTGAAGTTTCTCACATCCGTCTAGGACACCCATTCCTTCCTCCAACCTTTATGTCGATGTAGCCCAAATCTTTTTCAGCCTCTCTCGATCGTAGATATCACACCCCACCCACCATTATTTATTATTTTAAATTATTTTTTGTTTTTTTTGAAAATTTTAGTAATTAATTAAATAGGAGTTTAAAAGTCTTTTTATAGAAGGATAAATATGTCATTAACACTTTTACTAAATGAAGAATGAGAAAATAAGACACTGGATGGTAATATCAGCACGCAAAACTTATTACAGATGAGGAAGCTGTGAAAACTAATTTTTATTGCAGAAAAATCAATAATTTGGTACAATTATTGTGCAACAATTTAATAAGAAATTGAAGATTTTGGGGTTTGAAAATTATGTGCCAGAAGCAGAAGACAAATATTCAACCGAGCATGTTTTAATTTATATTGTTTTCAGTGGGTAGGGCACACGTGTGCGGTGAAGATCTCCAATCCTTTGGGGTCCATTGTAGTTCAGTTCCAGTCTGTTATTATCCAACGGGGCATTCCAACATGAAGGACATGGACACCCAATGAGTAGTTGATTGATTAATGCTAGCACAAGGCTTGTTCACAATCACCGTCAAGAATGTTCTAGTAGTCATCGGGGGATCAAGAAATGACCACCTTTTGAATTTGATATCAAAACTAGAAAGGTATAAATGAATGGGCTTTTAATATTTTATTGTCAACTTTTAGTATCGAATCTAAAAGGTAAGTAACTATGTATTCTTGGTTATAAATGAAACTCCTCATTATATATTTTGATTTGTGCAATGAATAGATCACTACTTGACAATCAATAATATAAGATTCCACATCGACCAACGGAGAGGGGGTGATATGCCATATATGTACATGCCCATCTCCATATAGCACGAGGCTTTTAGGGAACGTACTGGCTTCGGGTTCCATCAGAACTCCGAAGTTAAGCGAGTTCGGGCGAGAGCATTCCTAAGATGGGTGACCCATTGGAAAGTTCTCGTGTGAGTTCCTAGAAACAAAACCGTGAGGGCATGATAAGCCCAAATCAGACAATTTCGTGCTATGGCAGAGTCAAGACTGGAATGTGACAAATAATGTCTATGTGCACCGGCGGAGCCCACTAAAGCCCACAAGGGTCACTTGACCCTTCTCACAATTTGTAAAATATGTCTTCTTACATGTAATGTTATAAAATGTGCTAGGCACTGCAGGCAGGGGCCTAGACGGTTTATTTTTTTATTTTTAAATTGAATTTATTATATAACATATAAATACATGTCTACTTATACTTAAAAAAAAAAAATTGTATTGGGATATATAAATAACAAAATAGAATGAAATATAGATTATAAAATATTACAACATATTGAAACATGAGGAACAAGCATATAATGAGTGCTCATCCAATTATTGAACAAGTCTCTTACAATTCATTAAAAAAAATAAAATGCAAAACAAAAGTTATCTATTTTTTTATCTAAGTGAGACTCGTGACCTAGATGGGTGCCTAGGTAGGTCTAGGCACCCACTCTTGATTTTCAAATGCCTAGAGATTAATCAGGGCAGTGACCAGCTGCCTAGCACCTAGGCGGTGATAGGAGGAGATTTTTAGAACAATACTTATATGTTATATCCAAGTTTTTTCATATTTGTACAATAATATTTGCCCCTTTAAACATAATCTAATATCATATGTGCTTAAGAATCCGAAGACACTTGGGCTTAAAGGTGCATGTCAGTTCATTCCTTGCCTTCAACTTTTCAATTTATTCACATGCGTGTCTTGAATTTGTTTGATATTTTTTCAATAAATTTTAATCAGCATTTGATACTGTTATTGTTTGTTCATCTTTTCAATCTCTTTCCTTGATAAAATTTTGGTTATACTTGGATTAAAAAAAATTGATTATACTTATCATTAGTATTATTATCGTATGAGTTTGGAATAATAATACAATTAGGTCGTAAATATCAAATTTGTAATATTCATAATAATATTATTGATGTGTAAGATCCTACATATTAAAGTTAAGCTGACCTTCCTTATTAGATATATATATATATATATATATATATATATATATATTTGTTAAGTGATAGATTTGTTAAATTAGATGTTAGATTGGGGAGCCGACATGGTTCAAACCAATACCGTAATGCAAGGGCAACACTCCTCTCCACTACTGTGGTAGAAGACCACTTACCTTATTAAATATTCTGGCTCCGCCACTTTATAATAATTAAGAAGGCAAAATCACATGCAACTTAATTAGATAGAATAAGGCTGTTTAAATACCAAAAATAACAGCTTACAAAATATCTTTATACTAATTATGGAATAACTAACACAAAGAATAGATAGTGATATGAAGCCTGAGTCCCTTTCATATCATATAAAAGAAAGACACATTGTCTAGCATCTTTTGCATCCACAATGCTATATTGCAATACACTATTGAGGATTAAGTAGTGAGTGCCCTTCCCAAACATACATGATCAAACAGTCAGTTCCATGTTTCAAGTATTAACTATTAACTAGTATTGCACCCTTGTACTTAGGCTCGTTGGTGGTTCATTATGAATATGTTATTTGATATTAACATTGTCGACTTGTTATATACATTTTGACGATCTTTATATGGTGATTAAGAAATTAAGTGGTCCCGATTATAAAATGTGTACAACGAACAAACGTTATTAACAAAGGGTGGATATGTAACCCCGTGGGATTGACACAAACAACCTCATGGCGTCAACGTAAGTATTATTATTTTTTTCTTTAACAACTTATCTTGAAATGTGGAACTTCATGCCTCAATCGTGCACAATCTTAACCACTTAAACTATAAGCCCATATTCCTTATTGTGCCTGAATTACCTGAATTAGTAGGGTAGTGGCCATGTGCTAACATATTTTAATAACGATTTGATGCACCTTATTAGATCAATGTGATGGATTAACTAATTTCATCTGTCCCAATAAAATAAACAAATAAGAGCAAACATTAACATAACTTGCTTCATTGTAGGACAAACTGTTGTGTCTCATACTTTTGCAAATTCGTACTTACTGTACTTTCAATGTTCATAGTTCTATATTATAATTTATTGTTGATCTTTATCGATTAATACCAAAATCACAATTGGCCACATGAAAAAATTAAATTAACAAATGCATTTTAATTAGTTACAAATAAAAACAAGAGGGTTAAGTACAAAAAACTATCTAACATTTTGGGGTGATTTCAAATCAGTCTCAATCTTTTAAAACATTTCAAATAACTACCTAATATTTTGAAATTAGGCATGTGGTAGGATACCGGGACTTTACCAACATTGAGTGATGATGCTACTAGCATTAAATCACTACAGGAAAAGTGAGTATTAGGGGCGTAATATTAGATGCAGAAATAAAATTTTGTCTCTAATAATATTCATTAGGGGCAAAAACATGCAATTGTCTCTATTAAAGTTATAAGGACAAACAATAAACCGCCTCTACTAATTTTATCACTTTTAGGGGCGGAAAAAATTACCTTTACTAAATTTAGTTATTAGAGGCGAATTCAATTAGCCCCTAATTCAAGTAATAATTATTTAAATTTGATTATTTTTTCATTAGAAGCGGATGTTTGTACTTATTTATTAAAAAAAAAAAATTCTATTTAAGACAGATATGTTTAATTACTAATTAATTTTTACAAAAAATAAAAATGAAGGATATTACTATTTACCCGGAAAAAAACCATTAATTATCTAAACCCTAATTCAAATCCATACCCACTACCCTCATTTTTCTCTTTTCTCTCCACTGCCGCACAGTTCATCATTTTCCCGTGTCCTTCATTTTTCTTCCCATCCCTTTTGCTTGTGCATTTTTCTTCCCTTCCCCTTCTCTTGTGCAGATTTAAACTCGTCCTCTCTTTCTTTCATTCTTCATAATCTTTTGTTATCTATTTTTCCCTTGCTACTCCAAGAGGACTAGAGGAAAGGCTACTATGAAAGAGGCCATCACTAGCGGTGTAAAAACCGACAAGAAACCCCAATTACTGTCAGATTTTGGTATCAAATCGTGCAATGTCGAATAGGGGGACCGACACCACTGCTAGCATCATGAAAAGGGTTTTGACGTCGGTTAGTCCCCTTAATCTGCCACCAAGAAGCAAAGAAAGTAATATAAAATAAAAAAGAACAACAACGTCGGTTAAAAGTGACATCGAACATTACGTCGGTTAGAAGCGACATTAAATTCTGACATGATGGTGGTCTTAACCGACATCAAGTAACAATTAAACAATTAAAATATCAAACCTACTGTCGGTCCTAAACCTTCAGTGATTAAAAATCCATATCTAAAGGTTCCTAGTTCCTACATCAACCTTTCTCTCCCTCTCTCTCTCTTTGATTCTCATCACATTTCAATCACTTTTTCTCTCTATTCTTTTTTCCTTTTGTCAAAATTTTCTTCAACTATATCAATTGAATTACCCCTTTTTCATCAATTGGATTTGATGTGCTCGACGGTGGGGTTGCAGACACAAGGCAAACTAGCTGCAAGCATGTGCCAATTTCACTTATGCTTGATTGCCGCCAAAGATTTTTCCTCAGATATAAAGCTCTGTGTGGATAACTATATTGTAACTAAATTGATAACACCAAATAAACTTCAGAGAGCCCGATTTGAAAAATAGCTATACCTGAGTCTTTGATAACACATCCACATAAAAGCCTTTGCAAGTTGCTATACATTCAGAAAGCCTATGAGGGATTTCTCTAATTAGCTTTGCTTGTTTTGTAGTTCAGTTCTCTCTCGATTGAACTAATTGATCATTCAATTATCTCTTCAAATTCTGGACATACTGCTTGTAGTTCTCAGTTGATACTTGAAAAAATTTGATAAGTGAAAACAACACATAGAACTTAAGCAATAAATAGAAAAACAAAGGTCAAGGAAACGAAAAAAAAAAGAAGATGAAAATTAGACTGATAGGAGCTTCATCACTTAGTGGGGAGTCTTTTGAAGGTAATCAAGGTTAGCTACGAAACCTTTGTTCATTTTCAACATGTGTCTTCATCAACCACATCGCTAAAATCATATGAAAAAGGGCTAAAACTGAGCTAAAAGAATATGGAATGGGGACTGCTGAAGATATCCCTTTGAGAGAGAGTGTTGAGGGAAGGACAAGGAGAAGGGGAAGGGACCAGTGGCACGAAGAAGAATGGTGTGAAGGGAAGAGAGAGATGAGTTTTAAGTAAGGGTTCAAAGTTTCAAAATTCGACGATGTTGGTAAAAACCGACACCACCTTCCATTGACATCACCTACCTAGTTTCGCCTGCAAAACTAATGGGAAAATTTCAACCAAAATATTGGATACACTATCAGTCAGATGAGATTGACCTTAACTTGTCCACTGACAGGAAGTTTGAAAATATTTAAAACAAATGGTGTCGGATGAAAACACCAAATCAAGTATTTCATGCGACAATAAATTTATGTCGGTTGAAAGCGACACAATTTTCTTTTTATACAACACCCCCATTTAAAAAGATTAAAAGCTATGTCGATTATAAGCAACATTAATAGTCTATGTCAGTTATGAGCGACATAGACAGTTTATGTCGCTTATACTCGACAATAATTCCGACACCATGTAAGAAGGGTGTCAAAAATGTCTTATCTGCCAGTATTTTATGTAAAACCGACACCAACCACTGACACAATAAGCCACTTTTGTAGTAGTTTTGTTTGAGAGATGATAAAACTCGTTTCATTTGGTTTGATTGAAGGGCTTTTTCCATCCTAAATTTTTAGTTTTGTAGGTATACTTGAGGGGTTTTTGAATAATTTAGAGTGGAAGAGAATTTCATGAATAGTTCGGAATAAAAATATCATTTGATTGATAGGGAGAAGGAGGTTCTAAAGAATTTTCAGAGGTAATTACCTTGTGTTAATCTTTGTTTATTGAATTTTCTTATATATTGAATTGATTTGTGAAATTTAGGATTGATTTTTTCTGTTTGTTTGTACAAATTAGTAAACTTTGTAATTTGACTTTGTTGTTTGTTGCGTTTCATTTTTTTCTTTTTGTATTTGTTTATGAACATTTGTTATTGAGAAAGACTTGTGTGCTGCTGCAAAATAAGAAGATGAACTTAAAAATCTAATTTGCAAAGCTTGAGAGATTGATAGAGAAAGGAGAAGATTTTGAGATCTGGAAAGAAGAAGATGAATCATGTTGGGTTTGAATATTTTGAATGATTCAAAACCAATAACTGACATTTGGGTGGATAATGCATTTATTATGTTGTAGATTTTTTTATATAATTGAAAGTATTAGGAGTGGATGTAATTATATGCTCGATTTAATTTTTTTATATAATTAAAAAGTATTAGGGGTGGATGTATCTGCTTGTAATGATGTGTATTTATAAAACTTGCCAACGTGGCAACAAAAACATTAGGGGTGGATGTTTGACATTTTGCCTCTAATAACAATAGCAACGGCTCTTTTAGGGGCGAATCTACTATCTGCGCCTCCTTTTTATTAGGGGCAATTTTTCAACATATTTGCCCCAATTAGGGGTTTTAGAGGCAAATATTTCTGCCAATATTTATTCAATTTCTTGTAGTGAATGATGAGGTGGACAAATACTAATGTTGATTTTCACTAATCGACGTCTTTGGAGTTCTAATCTCCCAAATTGACCCATTTTATCCAAGTTAAACAATAAATTTGTTAAGCTAAATGACATCAGTTTAAGGATTCAAATTTCCATAGATGGCTTGAAAGTTAAACACGTTTAACATTGTCCATTTCATCAATGAACGCTAATGAACCTAAAAGATATACATTTTTCAAAATCTTAAGTAGTTATTTGGACCAATTTTGAATCACTCATAAAGATTAGATGGTTACCCGGACTTATCCCAAACAAAAGCATGTTTAATTCCTATGTTGGGTGGTAAGGTGCTGGGCCATAAACTACATGCCGGCCTGTGGGAGGGGTCGAGATCTCGCTGGCTTGTCGGATTAGATAATTATTACTTTCCTTGTAAATGATCATCCATCATTAAACAAATATTTTCAATTTTTTATTTTTTTTATTTTTCAAATTAGCCTGCATAGTTGTTTGAATTTATGAATATGTCCCACTGGCATGACGTCGACAAGTTGTAAGCTGGCCTGATAGCCTAATCTAAATAGCATCGATCGATTTATACTTTGGTGACTTCAGAAGCTAAAAGACGAGTACAAAACCTAAATAGCATCGATCGATTTATACTTTGGTGACTTAAGAAGCTAAAGGACGAGTACAAAATTTATTCTAATTCAAATCAAGTTGTATGGCCTGCATGCATGGATGGGAAAAGTTTTGTATTTCCTGGAAAATGGAGACATGCTTTTGATGGAAGTTTTTGTTTTTTTTGGGTCATAATATAATACAACTTTGAAAAATTGAGCATATATCGACATTGTGTTCCAACAAAAAATGACTAAGAGTGTGATGATTTATAAATTTAGACGTCGTAAGTTCGTAACTTCCATGCACACATATCTTACTTAGTTACATGCAATAGGTCAAAACATTAAAAAAATGATTCAAAATTGAGTTCACATGATAAAGCACATTATTGTGGCTAATTATTCACTCAAGAAGTAATCGGGACAGTTTTTCTCAATACTTACTCGTTATTTTTGGGCTTTACATCCAAAAATTAATAGAATTCAACTTGTGCCCCCAACGATACCCAAATGCACTTCTCCTTCCATAGGGTCAATCTTATTTTCTTTAACTACTTGAACTCGAGATACAATATCTTTTGATCACTTTGTGATGAGGATCACAAAGGGAAAATCAAGGGCGGACTCTTTGAATTGATTTAGTCCAACTTCTTCAAGTTTTGGTGGTCGCTCTCTCTAGAAAGCCAAATGTCAAGAAGTCAACAAATGGGTCACCGCAAGGGTGTCAAGGCAAATGTTCTATATTTCGGTGCCGTAAGCAATGCTCCGCGTGAGTCATGTGACAAATATATACAAGAAAATATATAGAAGTGGAGGGTTTTTTCCTCTTTTATGTCAAACAAGCTGGCAATTTGTATTAATATAATCTTGGATAATATTGTGTGTTTTTGAATGCATACATAAACAAAATTTGATAGGGAAATGTTATTGTTACTTTAAAATTTTTATTTTGCATTTTTTATTGGTGTATTTTTTTTTTCTAAATAGAGAAAATTTTGAGTGCACAATAAGAGTTTTCGAGTGCTAATAATAATTTCAACTATAAGTTAATTTAGATCATACAATTATATATGTTGTAGTCACATCTTAATAACATATGAATTCTTTAAAGGAAGTTTTTAAGGGAGGAGATTCCTAATTTTATTTTATTTTTATAAAAATTGGGATTAGTTGGTGGGCCCACATCACATCAAACTTTAACAATATAAGCCATCTATTTTTTAAGTTTCACCTCATAGATCATCTTTACAAAATATTAGCCAAATAAAAAATATTTGAGGCATCTAATTGAGTTCAAAGAAATTGACAAACACTTTGTTCTTTAAGAAATTTCAACGTGATAATTAAATAGACAAATAGTTTCGGATTGAATTAATTTTTTGCAAAAATGATCAATGAATCAAGATTTACAAAATCGACAATTTGGATCGTTGAAACTCAACGTGAAATTGCCCAACTAGTCTCAATTTTTACGCAAAAATAGAGATCCCTTTGAATTAAAGGTCTATTCTCTAAATATAAATTAGAGAGTTTTAACGAAATACTTCTAGTACTGTTCATTTTTAACGAAAAACCACATTTTTATCTTTCCATGATACTATTTACTATATATTTATTTGTTATTTTTCATTAAAACTAAAAATTTTCTCAACTTTTCGTTAATTTTCTTTATAAATTACTCTACTCAATCACAACTTGAAAAGCAGGCTAGAAAACATGGGAAAGACACGTGTCGAGATTCCAATTGCATGCATATCAAGCGTAGTCAACTCCTCCTCGGATCTTAAAAAAAAAAAAAAAAAAAAAAAAAAAAGGTAAAATATAGTTACATCTGATCTGAAACTCTTCTGAAAAAACAATTAGAATAAAAACAAAACTGAATAAGCAAGGCAATTGAAGCTTCTTCCTGTCTTTTCTCAACCTTCTCTTAATCTCTCTCGTCTTTGGAAAATTTGGACATACTCTTGTGGCTCTGTCTCTCTTTCTTTCTTATATCCATTGACAATGGAATTATGGAAAGTATATAAACCACTAACAATATTTCTTTATATTTTTGAACAGAATATGCTAATGAAAATTAAATAATTATTGCTTTCCTTATATAGGTTAATACTTCAGTCATTTTCTCAAAATTCCAAAAAATATTTTGACGGGAAGAACAACGCCGGGGACTTCAATTCCAAAAAATATTTTAGACTTTCCATTTTTTGAGCTCATTTCTAATTATTTTATTTTCACAATATTTTATTTTTGGAGTAATAGCAGTTCGGTTTTGAGCTGAAATCTGTAAGAAACTAGAGAGAGTGATTTCATAGTTTGCTGAAGCTTGGCCATGGCCCATGGCAGACATAAAAACTTGTAAGTTTCTCTCTCTCTCTCTCTCTCTCTCTCTCTCTCTCTCTCTCTCCCCCCAAGATTCTTATGGGTTTTAAGTAAAACCCATTTGCCAGATTCCCAGAGTGCTAAACCTGTTGCATTTATTTAATTAATCTTGATTTGAATATTGATTTCGTGTTTAACTGTAATTATTTATTTCAAATTATTTTGGTTTAATTTTCTATTTAGTTTCGCAAGTTCAGGGCGCTTTACATTTTTGACTCATTCAATTGCTTCAACAAAATATACATACAGGAATTTTGGAAGGCCTACTAATTTTTATTTTTTATTAATCAAAAAATAAACATTTTTTCCCCTCAATGGGTATACACAAAAATCTTAAGGCAGTCACATGTTTGCCATGCGCTTTTGGGGGTATAGAGTCTTTACAGCTTCATCTCCAAGTTGACATCTTCCTTATATATTTCACATGTTCACATGATTCCTGGTGAATGAGTACCCATGGCTGCGACATCTTCCCTGTTCTTGTGGCTTTGAGCTCATGCCCGCGTCATTTTCAGCTTTTATTTCGAAGAGCCTAGATATTTACATACAGTTGATTCATGGCCTAATATACGTTCGATTATCCGGTTGTACGTTTTACTACTGTCAATTCTGTTAATTGAAGGCAAAGTGGTATTCCTAGAGGATTGCCATGGTTTATGGTAATTCAAAATCTATCAGGTACATCTTTCTTCCGAATTCTGTTTCGTTTTCAACCAATATTTGGTCATCTTAGTTTATGTTACCGTGTTCTAAACGATATTTTACAATTGGGTTTCCGTTTTTGTTATGAGTTTTGTAGTCTAATCATATAGCTTAGCATAATAAGCTGGTTTCTATTTTTTTTTAAATTCTTTTTATTCACATATGAAATTTGAAATTTTCAGATTTCAAGATGATGTTGAATTAGCAAAGCTACCTTCGGTCAATGGAGTTGGTGTGGTTAAGCTTAAGTACAAGATTGATGGGGCACAAGTAGCAGAATCCTGCGAAAAGGAGGTTCTTGGGAAGACTGGAAAATCTTTAAAAGCTAAAGTTCTGTCCAGAGTCTTTTCCGAGGACTATGAGAGAGTGCAGAAGAAAATATTAGATCCTCGAGGACAAACTATTCACCGTTGGAACAAGATTTTCTTAGTAACTTGTTTAGTTTCTCTGTTCGTGGACCCTCTATTCTTTTACTTGCCATCGACGAGAGATGAATTCTGCATTAGTATTGGAATCCCACTTGAAGTTGTTCTAACAATTGTTCGATCAGTGGCTGATGCATTTTACATAATTCAAATTTTTATTAACTTTCGTAAAGCTTATATTGCACCTTCCTCTCGTGTATTTGGGAGAGGAGAGCTTGTAATAGAACCTTCAAAGATCGCAGTGAGGTACCTACGCCTGGATTTCTGGATAGACCTCATTGCTGCCCTGCCCCTTCCTCAGGTATGTTACTTGAAAACTTCTTGTTCACCATTGAGACAAAGCAAATATGCACTAAATTCAGTTCTAAATTTTCATCTTCCTCTCAGGTGCTGATTTGGATTGTAATCCCAACCCTTAGGGGTTCGACAGTGACAAACACAAAAAACTTCCTTCGGTTCATCATAATCTTTCAATACATACCAAGGCTCTTTCTTATATTTCCGCTCTCATCACAAATAGTTAAGGCTACTGGCGTTGTGACAGAAACAGCATGGGCAGGGGCTGCATATAATCTGATGCTATACATGTTGGCAAGTCATGTAAGTCTAAACAAACCCGTTGTTTCTCTTTTCGTAACTTTGAATAAGATAGCTAGTTGTGCATCTACAGCTTGATCACAAATAATACTGTAGTCAGTGTGTAGACTGAGTGGCTAAGCCTAAGGATTTTCACCCAACCTTATCTTTCTCCATCATATAGAAACACAAAAGAAGGAATAATTACAAACTTACTTGGTTTTTACAAAATGTGTTACAGTTAAAAGTATTTCAGAAACATATGGAAATGACAAGTTATTTTCAGTTTCAGCTGTCATAATTCATGAATGGATTTATTTGACTCTTATTAACCCACGAATTTTAGTTTTTTTCAGTCTAAGACTTGCTTGGTTGGTTGAAACCTGAAACGATCATCTGTCATTGCATATAATGACCAAATTTGAAATTTCTCAATTCCTATTCTCGTATTGAATTAAACTGCCGAGCTCATCTTCCTGACTGTCTAACAGACATTTGACGAATACTCGTTCACACCTTTCTTTTTCATTGAATAATCAAGTATTTAAGGAAAATGTTAACCTACTGTGCGTTGCTGATTTTTTTTTTGTTTTTCTCTGTGAAAAGGTTTTAGGAGCTTGTTGGTACCTTCTTTCAATTGAGCGGCAAGAATCTTGTTGGAGAAGTGTTTGTGATCTTGAGAAGACATTGTGTAAACCTGATTACTTTGATTGCCGTCAGGCTCAAGACCCTAACAGGAAGCACTGGTACAAGTCGAGTAACGTCACAAATCTATGTAATCCAGATAACAGTTATTATAAGTTTGGTATGTATGGCGATGCAGTGACATACGATGTTACAACCTCGTCATTCTTCAACAGATACTTTTACTGTCTCTGGTGGGGTCTAAGAAACCTCAGGTAAGCTGTTTGTTTCTATATCTGTTTGTGATGGGCATTAACACATTTGTGAATAATACTTTTAACATTACCACCTTATGTTCTTTGTAGAATTTTGAGCAACTTATATCTGTAACTTTTTTAAGATCTTCTTCACTGGATGTTTTTGCAAAGGGGCTAATAATGTTTAATGCAGGTCAAAGCTTAGGCTTGCCTAATTTAAAAGCCTAGGCTTGCCTAATTTAAAGTAGATGATTGAGTTATTTTATTTGAAACTTGTGCAGTTCTTTGGGACAAAATCTTTCAACAAGTACTTACGTTGGAGAGATAATGTTTGCAATAATCATTGCGACTGTTGGGCTGGTTCTGTTCGCATTGCTGATTGGTAATATGCAAGTAAGTCGTTGGTCAGTGATGTCTCAGTAGGCTTTTAAATGTACCTTAAATTGAGCTTCTATACAGTCTGGACTTAAATCTGAGCTTTTAGACAGTCTTGCCTCTGAAATTGGCTTGTTACTATGCAACCCATTATATTCTTGGATTTTTTCTAAGTTCTGATCACTCGTTCTTTACAATGGCAGACATACCTCCAATCCACAACTGTCAGACTAGAAGAGTGGAGGATTAAGAGAACTGATACAGAACAATGGATGCGTCATAGGCAGCTGCCTACGGAACTAAGACAGTCTGTACGGAAGTATGATCAATACAAGTGGTTGGCTACTCGAGGCGTTGATGAGGAAATTCTTCTTAAAGGCCTACCTATGGATCTTCGAAGAGACATCAAGCGGCACCTTTGCCTTGACCTTGTTCGTCGGGTAAGTTATTATTATCTTGATAACCGGTAGCACAAATAGATTTTTATTGATACTACCACGTAATTTTAATTGTAACTATACAAATTTTTGTGTATTCTTTTTCATTTGGTGAACAGGTTCCTTTGTTTGATCAAATGGATGAAAGGATGCTAGATGCAATATGTGAAAGGCTCAAACCAGCCTTGTGTACTGAAGGCACATTTCTAGTCCGTGAAGGAGACCCTGTCAATGAAATGCTATTCATAATCCGGGGCAACCTTGATTCTTACACCACGAATGGTGGTCGAACTGGATTCTTCAATTCATGCCGTATTGGTCCAGGTGACTTCTGTGGTGAGGAACTTCTGACATGGGCCTTGGACCCTCGTCCAAGTGTAATCCTGCCATCTTCAACGCGCACGGTCAAATCCATCTCTGAAGTAGAAGCATTTGCTCTAGTAGCAGATGACTTGAAATTCGTAGCATCCCAGTTCAGAAGACTTCACAGCAAGCAACTTAGACACAAGTTCCGGCTCTATTCGCACCAATGGAGATTATGGTCTGCTTGTTTCATACAGGCAGCATGGCGTCGATCCAAGAAAAGAAGGGAAGCAGCCGAACTCAAGGCTAAAGAAAACCACAAAGAAACTGAGCCTGCAAAAACCCCGCCTGTGTTGGGCTTGGTTACTTACGCAGCAAGGCTTGCTGCAAGTACCAGACGGGGTGCCAATAAGCATTCTGGGTCAGGTTCTGGAGTCGTTAGCTCATTGCAGAAGCCAGCGGAACCTGATTTTTCTGTTGACGAGGAATGAATGGAGAATCCATGCAACTAGGGGCCTTAAAATAGGTTTCAATGGATGATCTATGCTGTAAATTACTCTCTCGTAGGACATATACAGTCAGATTCAGGAATGCCTTAATGTAATTGTCCAGGGCATGTTTGGTACTCTTCTTGAATCCAATTTTTTAAACTAAAAAACAATTTTCAAGTTTTAGGCCTTAAAACTTGTTTGTTATGACTATTTTAAAAAACTGAACTCAAGACTAACTAAAAAATCTAGTTTATTCTCTAAAAACAGAAAATGTGAGTTTCTAGAGTTTTTAAACTTGAAACTCACTTTTTTTTTTCTTCTCTCCCTCATCCCCTCTCACTCCAATGGCGCGTTTACTAATCCGTAATTAAATTGAGAGAAATTGAATTGAGTAGGAATTGGATTGAGGAGGAATTAAAATGAGGTGGAATCAGAATCAGATTCCTATTGAAGTTTACTAAAATTGTCTGGAAACGGAGTAGGAATGATATTTGAATCCATATAAGTTGTTTACTAATTGTCATGAATCAGAATGAAAACTAATGTCATTACTAAAATACCCCTATTCTAAATAATCTATATTATATGCTAATCTTTTTTATCTTTAATAAAAAAATTATTTTATTTTTAATTTATGTGAGAAAGGCTTTTTAAGTCTTTTTAAATCCAATCTGATCAGTCCTCTTCATTCTCTGATCTGTTGACAAAACACCTCCTCCTCACCCTCTCTCACTCACGCTTGACCGCGACTACCCTCCCTGAGACTCCGACCATTCTTTGCTCTCCCTCCCTACCTCACCATCAAGGATTCAAGGTAAGCCTTTTATGCAAATTTTTATTTTTGGTTGATTTGATTATGCTCTGCCCTGACCTTTCTTATACGGCTCTACGTAATGATTTAAGCTAATATGTTGTTGAATGGTTGATCTTTCAAGTGTTTTAAGGATGCCTAATTGCAATCCTTATCCCCTATAAATTCTAACGAGAGTCTGAATTTGCAATCTTTGGAATTAGAATCAGCAACCGAGCCCCAAATCGAAAGAGTTTGACACGACAATGCATGGGGTGCAGAGAGGCGGCGGAGGAGGAGCACAAAGTTGTTGGAGAGGATGGCAGAGGACAACGAGAAGATGGAAGGGAGTGCTGAAGGTGAAGGGTGCTTTGGGAAGAAAAAATTGATTCCGGATGAAGCCTTCTCCCCGGAATCCAAATACTACCTCCGTGTAAGTAATCCAATTCCGTCAATATCAGGAATTGAAATCCTAATTTTACACGGGTCCTGCAACACTGTGCATTCCGGTTGAATTGGTAAACAGAGGAATAATCATGAATGGGGAATGACTCCCATTCCGCCATGTCTTTTCCCCATATGTTAACGCGCCACAAATCTATCTCTCTCTTGTTTTTTTTTTTTAAATTAAAATTTTTTTTTTACCTTGTTCGTCTCTCCTCCGCTCTCTTCATTCTTTCGGTTATTTGACTCACTCCTCTTCCTCTCTATCTCGTCTGATTTTCTCTCTTCTTTTTCTTTCCTTCAATCATCTCTTACTTTATTTTCTTCTCTCTCCTCTTCTCCCTCTCCTGCGACCTCCCTCTTTTTAGATCTCTTTATCCAGTTTAAGTCGTAAGACTTAAAATTTTTAAATCGCAAACCAATCAACTTTTTGAGTCTTAAAGAAAATTGTTTGCAAGAAATGTTCTTAATAAATATTTTGAGAAATGATAAAAATTTTCAAATAAGATACAAAACAAACCCTTAATTATTTGGATGATCTATACTGCAAATTACTCTCTCATAGGAATGCTTGACTACTTGTGACACTTTCAAGACCATTTTAGTATGAACTAACAGGAATGCCCACGTTTTGCTGCAAGTTTTCAAACTATAATCGACAACATACATGAATTGTTGAGTATCATACCATACGACCATTTTACTATTGGCCAGGTATGAAAAGAGAGATTGTTGAGTATGTTAACAGATGTATTGTATGCCAGCAGGTTAAAGCCGAGAGAAAGAAGCCGTTTGGACGGATGCAGCCACTTCCCGTTCCATAGTGGAAATGGGAAAATATTACCATAGATTTCGTGTATAAGCTTCCCCGTACACGAAATGGTTATGATGGTGTTTGGGTAGTGGTTGATCTACTCACCAAGTCTGCGCATTATATTCCAGTTCAAGAGAAGTTTTCCCTGAAACGGTTAGCTGAGCTCTTTGTGTCGAAGATTGTTAAATACCATGGTGTACCAATCAGCATCATCTCTGATCGAGATCCAAGATTTACTTCTAAATTCTGGACAGCATTTCAAGAAGCTCTGGTTTGAGATTACTGTATAGTATGGCATATCATCCTCAAACAGACGGGCAATTTGAGAGGACCATTCAAACACTGAATGATATGCTGAGATCCTCTGTTTTGCAGTTTGGCGATGCATGTCATAAACGTCTGGATCTGATGGCGTTTGCCTACAACAACAGCTACCATTCGAGCTTTGATATGTCCCATTTCGAGGCATTGTATGGTAAATCCTATCGTACGCCGTTGTGTTGGTCAGAGGTAGGTGAAAGTGTTTTGGAGGGCCCAGAGATAGTGGATGAGACAACCCAAAATATTCAAGTAATCAAGTCTGACCTAAAGCGGCCCAGAACCGTCAGAAGAGCTTAGTAGACAAACATGCCACTGATCGGACCTATAAAGTAGGTGATTGGGTATTCTTGAAGTTGTCACCGTGGAAGGGTGTTGTACGATTCCGAAAAAAGGGGAAATTGAGTCCTAGGTATATTGGACCGTACGTGATCACTGAGCGGATCAGCGAAGTAGCTTATAGATTTGAGTTACCTTCAAAGTTGTCTTGAGTGCACGATGTATTTCACGTTTGGACGCATCGTCACTATGTCTCAGATCCATCGCATGGGCTACCTCCGCAGCTATTGGAAATTAATCCTGATTTGGCGTACAATGAGGAGTCGGTGACTATTCTAGACTGGAAAGATAAGGTTATGAGGAACAAGATAGTGCGCTTGGTGAAGATTTTGTGGAGGAATCACTTAGTGTAGGAGGCTACTTGGGAGACGGAGGATCGGATGAGAGATTTGTATCCCTGTTTGTTTTTTTGATTACTAGTGGTTTGTTTTGTTGTGTAATTTTGGGGGCGAAATTTTTTAAGGTAGGTAGGTTGTGACAGCCTTCCCGAATTATTTGTACCGTAGGTGTGAAAAGATGATTTTGCCCTTGGACGTTAATTGGCGTTGTAAAGTGTTGTTTGTTTTGTTTTGGTTGGTGGGCTGCCATCTGGACCATACACCCATACACACACACTCGTGGACCTTTCTCTCTCCCTTATCTCTCAGACTTTCTTCCATTTTCTTCCTTATCGTACGAACAAACTTCGAAGATAATGTTCCACGCATGGATCGAAGGTTTGAAGGTTAGTTTTGAACTTCTTGCAAGCCTAGGAACTCATCTATACCATTTTTAGGACGTGAAACCTTTGAAAACCCGAGAACCCTAGAACCCAGTTTTGGTACACTGTTCATGCACTTGTGATAGCGGAGGTTTCATTGAGTTTTGAGGTTGTAGGAAGCTTTAGGACGTCTTCACAAAGCTTGGGGGAGTAATTTTGAAGTGTTTTGGACATTGGGAAGCTCAAGTTCATCGAGTTATAGGTTTGGCTGGATTATCGAGGTTCCTCCGGTGAGATTCCATTGGATTTAAGTTCCAAAAAGTGGTAAGGTTTTGTTCTACTTGTTGTAAGCTTCATTTTGGTACAAATTTCATGGAATTTGGTTGAGAAATGAAGAAGATATTAAGGTTTGAAATTTTTCCAGAAACCGACGAAATTTTGAGTTGCAGACGGCGGCGATCGGCGAGGCTCACTGGAGAAGGAGGCAAATATTCCGTCAGAGTTAACGGAATATTCTAACGGTATCAGGTAATGGTCGTTAACTTATGTTAGGGTTTTAACGGAATATTCCCTAACGGCGTTAGGGTTTCCACACGCGTGCCAGGCACGTGCCCGCGCGTGGCCGGCGCATCTGGTCATGCTTTGGTTGGCGTATGGCGGCGCGTGAGAGGTCAGAAAATTATTTTAAAAATATGGGGATGTTCGTGAGGTTGTGTAGAGCCTGTTAGTATATTCAAACACCCCATTTGAGCAATATATGAGAAGTTATTATCTAAGGTTGGTTATGTGCGTTAATTTGATGTTTATATAGTTGTTTCGCATATAGGTGAAGACTATCTAGAGGACGAGCGCAGCCACGCGAGGCTCGGGGCTTACGATCCTTCTACGTATCAGTGAGTGAGCTTTTGTTTTCAGTATATATTATATTGATTGGTATCTTTCCAGAAATTACGTTTTAAGGGTTTTATAATTGAAATGCCATGTCGAATATCGTCGATATTATTATTGTGATTATGTTGGTTATGCTTTAGTGCTGCGGAGGCTCAGGTAAGTCAGGTGAGTATGTTGTTAGTGATAGATGTGGTGTTGATAAGATTGAGTTATAACTTATATTCCTACATCTCGGTGATTGTGCTCCTCCAAAGTAGGGCCTAGCCTTCACGTGATCGTTCACCTCCCGTACTGTAAGCTCACCTTGGATCCAAGGTAGGTGTCAGCCTATAGTACAGACCACTTTAGGTGGTTCCGACTCGCAGGTGGCTTGCGATACATCGCACAGCCTTCACGTGATCGTAGCACTGAGCGTAAGTAGACACACTAGCATGTCGTACAGACCACTTTAGGTGGTTTCGACTCGTGTGCAGGATAGTGGTTGAGGAGCTATAGTTTCAACCGTACAGGTCACTTTAGGTGACTCCGGCTGACGTACTGATATTATTGGCATATTTTGATTTGTTTTATCTCACCTGCTTGATGCTTATACTATTTGTTTGGATATTCTGACACGGCATATTTTGGCATGGCATATTTGAGCTTTATCGTTTTAGCATGATTTGATATACGAGTATGTATAATATTTTCTGGAAAGTATACGGATTTTATAGAGAGGGGTTATTACTTGATATTGAAATGGTTTGAAAAACAAACTTTGTTTTTGCCCACTCACATTTTCTGCTTTGAGCCCCTCCAGGTTTTAGGTAGCGAGGACGTGGGTCTCGAAAGAGGCATCGAGGCATTTTTGATAGAGCACCCTCCATGTAGGACTTTCTAGTTAACGCTTGTGTAGTATTGTTTATTCTGGACTGCACCTAGGATACTTGAACTTTTACTTTGCATTTCTCCTTCCATGTTTGTCGTTATCACTCACTGATCTTTTTATTGTAAATTATCTTGTCGACTTTATTTTTCTCGTATTTTCACTCTTTTACTTCCGCATTGCGCACTTGGCTATGTCATCCTCACGTGACGGCCAGCACGCCCCAATTTTTGGATCGGGGTGTGTCAAGAAGTGAGTTTTGCATTTGTACAATCAAGTTGTGTGAATGTGCGGGGTTTATTGTCCAATTATTTTTTGTTTGCGGTACCGTTATTGTTAATTATATGATACTAGCAGCAGTATGATTGTTTCTAACGAGATTTAAGTACTATTGGCTTTGATTATGTACTATTGGCTTCGATTATGATGGCAAACTCAAAATTTGAGAAAGGGTGGTGGAAATTCAATTGGAAAACTTTGTCAGTTTCAGTGAATGGGAGAAACACTGGGATCCGTGAAGACATGGATTGTGATGTGAATATCGGATATTAAAAGAAGCTTTATGTTGCACTTATCAGTTCGAAAGATCCAATCCAAAGAATGTTGCTAGGAATAATGACTCTTTCTTTATCAACATTATTAGATTTTATCAAATGTTACTACATGCAATCGGATTTGATCATTTTTTAGAATTCTCCTTTGGTTGTTTCTTTTCATTTTTCAGTTTTCGTTGAGCCAAAAATAGTCTGCCTATGCTGATTACATGTTGCTGCGGTCTATTTTGAGAAATTTTCATCATTGAGTGACTTTGATTTCTATTATTTTCAACGAGTGAGGGATGAAGGTAAAGCTGCGTGCAATGGTTAAGGGGGCAGAGAAGAGAGTGAATGATGCTTTCATTGATGTTTTCTCATTCATGATTTCAAATCCTTTGTATTGCTTAGTTCAATTAATTTTATTTGTAAACAAAATTGAAAGATTATTCAAATGCTATAAAAAAAATTTTATTTTATAGCATTTTGCACTTTCTATAGCATGGCCTACTATAACATTGGAGAAAACACTATGGAATACTTTCTAGAGGATTTACTGAATGCTATAAAAAGTGGTTTGTGGTGTAGTGTTAGGTATTTGATAACGGATTTTAAGGAGAAGTTAATAGTTTTCAAATTTTTTACGTGTTAGAAAGCACGTGGAAAAATTTATAAGCAAAATGATTCTCATATGTATATTTAAAAAAAACGCATGGAACTCAAGAATCAAAATGATTTTAATTCGTATTACTTAAGTAAGCATGCGGCTATTCACGTTGGAGCAAAATTTATTTATTTATTTGGGTAAATGAACAAGATTTTCTTAGTACGTTGAAGTTTGTAGTTTCCCAGTTCATAAGACTTTACATCCCAAGGCTAGTTGCAAGCGCTTGACAGGCTGACAATGAGAAAGCATTCAGGGTCAGATTCCGGGGTGTAAGTTCATTGCAGAAGACAGCAGAACCTGATTTTTATGTTGATGAGGAATGATTGGAGAGTTCTCGCAACTTAGGTTTTAACATAGACGTGAATGAATGAGATATGAAGTAAATATATATCTATATATATATATATATATTTTAATCTTGGTAGAATCACAACATGATGGTCAAATGTAATTCATATAAATGTTGATAAACTAGGAGACCGCATTTAACTGTCAGAGGCCAATTTGTACTTACGTACTTATAATTATTGCTTTGAAGGTGAAGAAATTTTTAGCATCTGTTCCAACTTATAATAAGGACCACTGGACCAGGTTTTACATTTTTCAAAGAGGGATGCTCATATGCGAATAATGTAATGCTTACTGTTGAGAACTGAGCTCGTTTTGGGCCTACCTTCTAATATTTTATTTTGGTGATCCAAATATGGAATCTGGGCCTTACAAAATTCCACTTCCATTTCAAATCCTCAAAGCCTTGTCTAAAGCTTAATTTACTTTATTTTTTTGTACGTGGGTGAGATAGGTCGGCCAGAACTTTACTCGCTCTCTTATATTCAAGTTTGAATTTTTATTTTTTAGCTTTTATTTTTTCAACAAATGATATTATCTACATGATGGGAGAGTTTGCTAAGTCTCATAATATGTTAGCAATAATTTGATTGAAATTGACTTTCGTGAGAATCGAACATAAGACCTCTCACTTATTAGTGGAGATGAATGTCACTAGACTATATCACCTCGTAAAAAAAAAAAAAAAAAAAAACTTAATTTTCTAATAAATTTGATCAGATGGAAGGAACAATGAACTTGAAATATGAATTAATTTAGGAGATTCTGAGAAGCAATTTCAAAGAGTAACATGAAGATGTTTAACTTGACTGATCATTGAATTCCATGGAAAACTAATTTCTCGTGCATCTGAAAAGTTAACAAGTATTTAAATAAAACCTTACGTGCATAAAGTTTACAAGCTAAAACCCAATGTCGATTCAAAAGTATATGTGCTTTTGCATGACATTTGTATCTTAACATAAGAAGGATATAAAAAAAAGAAATTAGAATAAAATGAAAAATTTCGTGGACTTTCGGAGCCATAATATTTGACTCACCATCTTGAATCAAACTTTAAACAGAAAAAGTAATCAGAAAAAGAAACGAACAAGGAAGACTAATCAAGGCAGTTATTCTTCCAACTTTTTTTGGTCAATGGGAATTTTTACAACAAACCAAAAGGACATATTACAAAGGCTCCGCACATGCAGGTGAAAAAACAACCGCCCCATTGTTACCCAAAAATAAAAAGTAACCGCCCCATAAATTGGAATAGGTACAAACGCACATTCAACACATGAGTATAATGTTTCGGATTTGGATCCTTTCCTTTCCTGAGCTCAAGGAGAGGATCCTCCTGACCAAAGGACTTTAGCTGTTGAATTTTCATCCAACGACTATAATTATTATAACTTTAAAAGGAGACCAAAAGACTTAGGCCGTTAGATAATTATTATAACTTTAAAGGGACCCTTGTTTGTAGCCGTTAAATTTTCATTCAACGGTCCAAGTCAATTGGTCAGAAGGATCCTCTCCTCTCCTTGGGCTCCAAGTCCTAATGTTTCATCTATTCCCAAAATAAAAAATGACATAAAATGCACCTCAGCCCAAAAGCTAAGATACACACAAAAAGACACAAAGGAGGCCACACATAAAAGCCTAAAAACCCTAAAGGAAGGTTCATCCACCGCCGCCTCCGTTGCAGAATTGGTGGAGACGAGCAGAGAACACCGCATAACTCAAGCCCATTCTTTGTCTCAATTGCAATGAAAAGGGTTGAAAGGGTTGAAAGGGTGACTGCTACCGGCCCCAAGCAGGAGTTGTAGGCCAGCGGCTGGTAGGAGGGTTTTTTTTTTTTTTTTTTTTTTTTGTTAACATGAGAGAGAGGTGCTAGGGTTGAAAGCGTAAACTACTTCTCCACTTAACGAGTAAATAAATATTTTTAGTGCACATATTACTGATAATGTATGTTTGTTTGATTTTTTTTTTTCCACTAATTATAATAGGTAACTAGAGTTAAGTGAAGGAACATGGCATGCTATAAAATTAGCTGTAAGCATACCCTAAAGTTAATGTTGGTGAGCAAAAATGTTCCAATTGTAATTAGCGGAAGACATAAATTAAGCCGCTAGGTTTGAGAGAGAGGCTTGAGGTTGTCTCTTTGCTTTTATCTATCGGTAGTTCTTCATACGTACTTGAGAGTTGAGAGGGTGGTAGACAAATTCACGAGATGAAATATAAATTAAGCTCCAAAAGCGTGACAACATGAATGAGAAAGGGAAGCAAAATGGGGTCCCAAAGATTTAGTCAGAGTCCCCATATTCTTCCTCTGAAACTTCTTAACCTCCTTTTGAGAGACATTTTATGGGTCCATTTGCTCCAGTCAGACCACAAATCATTCCTTCTGGTGAGAACCTAGTCATCATGAAACTTGTTTCGACCAAAAAAAAGTCACGAAACTATGGACCCACTTTGACCAACGGCCTAGCTTGGTTTGCAGGGAATGTATCTGGTTAAGTTATGAACAAAATTAGTATTATTTCACACCAAAATTTATACTAAAACATATTAAAACCTAAAGGTACCTAAACAAAGTTAGAAACAACTAACCAATATAGTATTAAAATTTTAATCTTCAAGAAGTTCTAGATCCGAAAACTCAAGCCCTCTGTGTCCTATATATTTTTAATTTATAACTTGATACATTGTTAAATTATTCCCTTCAAGATTAGGTTTTTGACCCTCATCTGTCTACAATCAAGTTACTTGAACATATTAGGTTAGAAACAGTCATATATAACAACCCTAATGATTTTACTGTCCGGATTAGTATTGTGTTCCCTAATAGAAAATCTAAAGAAGTTGCATGTCCGTGATTAGTATTGGGATATGACAAATTGAGTTGGGTGATTAAAGTCAAATTAGCTAAAGCATCTCTATGGCTGTTGAATTATGACACATTTACTACAGACAGATTTTTATTAAAGCTTTGATAAGGAGGGTTGCTGACCTAATTGTGCTGCTTTTGAGAAAAGATGTTACGACTAAAACCTAAATAATTACCCAAACCTAACCAAAGCCCCATTATCTTCCATAAACCAAAACACCTAATTAGTGGTTGTTATTCGTCGAAAGAGTGCAATAATTATTATGCCCATGATTAAGTTAAATTCATGAACTTTTTGGATAACCAACAATTCAAGCACTTGCATGCAGATAACTAATATGACAATTACTCATCTTATATTTATACTTGCTGTAAAGTTTTCACTCTGTCTTCATGTGATTTTCCTCAGTCTTAATTAAAGACAATAATAATAATTAATTATCACCAGAGCAAAGAAGAATACCCATCCACCAACAAAAAATGACAGAAATCCAATTTTTTTCTCAATTTTCTTGTCCTAGCGACCAGCAAACTCCACTAGAAAATGGATGTTGCAACTGATCTTGCCTGCATCTCATCAATTGTTTCTGAACAAAATAAGAAAGGATTGTGTTCTTGCTTCGTGGGATTCTGACTCAACATGGCAGCAGCCAAACAATTAGATTGCTATGCTCAATTGGACTGCACTACGTATCACATTGTGCATCCAAACATGCCACACAAGTTTCCTGGGCACTGGTCAATAGCACACTCAATTTCAAAGGTCGGTGATAATATCAATAATTAGTGAGGGGTATGGTGTGTCTGTGTAATATAGGATCTTGCAACTACTAGCAAAGATAACAATTATGGACACACATATTTAATTTTTGAGAAAAAAGGCATACGAAGCTAGAACTCATTAAAGTTCTTCCCCGTTATTGCCCCACACTTGGATCATGCTGCCATGTGCGATGGCAACAAATTTCAACACCTTAAATTATAACATACAGGGAACGGTAGATGGAGGTGGTGTTAAATTGCATACATAGCACATTGTTCAAATGCCTTCATGAATCTTATTATCCATGGTTTATTGTGAGGAAACAGTCAAACTAACGGCAAGGAAATACCAAATTAACCACTAAGCAAAAGCAAACACACAAACACAATATGTATGTGGTTCACCTAATTGTGTCAACGTCTGGTGATTTCCGTGACAAATTCACTAGTAATCATGAATTAGTTATTTAGTAACATTGACAATGAATCCCACATTGATGGGAGGAGAACATTGCATGAGTTTATAAATAAGTTGGGCTATTCTTTATATTGTCAATTAATTTTATGGTGGAACCTCAGCTTCCTTCATGATATCAAAGCACGCTGTCCCACGTGTGAAGTCAAACGGTCACATGGGCTCCACATCACTCCGTTTACGTTGTCCACGTGTTACTTTGGATGTGCTTATAGGTAAGTTGAGCTAGTTTCCATATTGTCAATTAATTTTATGATGAAACCTTCTTTAGATAATACTCTGTATGTTCTACAACCCTAGATTTTAATCTCTCTCACACCCCTCTCACTCCACTCAAACTATTTCCTTGGTAATTCTCTCCATGTTCTACAACCCCCTAAAGTCTTGTTATATATAGACTTTAGGTTACAATAGGAGTTGGAACAGGAAACCCTAGAAAACTAGAATACAACTTGGAAATTAAATTCCCTTCCGCAAAATACCCATCGATTGCTCCTCAAGACTTGAAGAACAAGAAGCCTCTACCAAATCAACAGATGGGCGCCGCTTTACCGTGCACCTACGCTACAGTACTGATCGATCAACTAGGGTTGGTTTGATATTGTTGTGCTTTGAAAAAAAGTTGTTTTTGTTGTGCTGTGAGAATAAGCAGTTGTGAAATAAAGCAGCAGAGTGTTTGGTAAACATTTTTGTAAAAGTGCTTTTGAAAAAAAAAAAAAAAGCAGTATTATAGTGTTTGGTAAACTTTTATGTAAAACAGATGTGAAAAAAAGCCAGTTTTTCAAAGCTGGGTTTTGCAGCTTCTTGTTTTAGGCTTTTTTTCACCCAAAACTGTGAAAAAAAAGCTAAAGCTGAATGTTTACCAAACACAAAAACAGCTCCCAGCTTTTTTTGATACCAGCTTTTTTCAGAATCACCTGAGTACCAAATCAGGTCTAAACCTGGTGATCGATCGTGGCTCCCTGATGGTCAATATCAACGCATGACTGCGCGCGAGACATTCACATATTTATGAATACATTGATAAGCTATAAGGTAATGTTGGGCTCAAATATCATTGCGTTTACATTGAAAAATAACATTGCATTACTTATTTCTAAAATATTCTGGTTCATTGCGTTCATAGTATTTAATAAATAATGTGGATACAAGAAAATACAAATCCATTGCGCCAGCTATGATACTTTGTTGTAGTGAATCGGAAGGGAAGAGATATGAACTCTAAACCTAATATTAAAAGAAGAAATATCACTTAATTTAGAATTAGTTGATGTGGTTTTTTTGTAATTAGCAATCCGAACATTTCAGAGTACACATTGAGAATTTGAAAGCCACATTGGCCCAATGCATGAATGCATGCTTATAAAGAAGACCGTCTACATTCATTTTCATTCACGCGAGGGAGTTGAATTTAAAACATATAATACAATTGATGATAGTGACAGTGATCAATATGGTATTTAGAATTAGTCACAACATTAGAAGATGTAATACTTTAATTAAAATGGTATATGACAGATAATATGTTAAGACATTTTCAATGCAAGGACAATATTTTATGTGTGGTACTAATACCATGCATGTGATGTGACCAAGGAAAACCGAGGGAAATATTAAACCTGTGTGGTCAACGCTAGCCAAAGAACGATAAATTGTTCATTGTTCAGGAATCAATTGATATTTTCAAGGTGTCTAATAAGAGGAAATCAGTATAACGTCAAAATTAGTTGTAGGTACAATTAGGTTCCGTTCAAAAAGTATTTTTGTTCAGAAGCGCTTCCCCATGGCCACTTATATTTTTAATAAAAAGATTTTTTAACTAAAATGATTATTAAGATTTGCATAACTTATCACTTTGATCATTGAGATTTGAAATCAATAGAAGTGGTCCTTTGAATTTGTCTATTATCAATCATTTTGGTCATTCCTTGAAAAACCTCTATTAAATAAAGATAAAATGACAAAAACACCCTCAATTTTTGTCAAATCATTTTGGCACATTGTTTATTAAATTGAAGGTATTTTTGTCATTTGATCCTTAATTTTTCAAGGAATGACCAAAATGATTTATTGTGACATCCCGTCCCGAAACTAACGAAACGTACGTGTGAATTTACCTTTTTACCCCTAGTTCGTTACATTTACGTTTAGTGTTGTGTTGTGTGGTGTTGTAGGACCACACACACACTCACACACCCTGTCTCTCTCCCGTGTTTCCCTCTCCCTCTGTCTCTTCTCTGTCTCTCTCTCTCTCTCTCCCGTGCTCCCATTTCTTCTTCTTCTTCCTTCAAACTTGTACGGACAACTCATAACTCACCCAAACCTTCGTGGATCGAGGAAACCAAGGACACCATTGAACTCGTGAGGTTGAGAGGAGCACGACCATACTATTTTCAGGTGAGAAATCATTAGTTTTCACGTCGATTCGAGGTAATCCGTTTTGAACACTATTCATGCAAACTTAATCTAGCTTGTTTTTGGGATTTTTAAGCTCGTAGATGTCTTAGTGAGGTCCCAAGGAGCCTCGGAGTGCTTCGTTGGACGAGTTTGGACGTCGGGAAAGCTTGGTTCAAAGTTGGCCGGTTTTTGAGTTTGAAGACAGGTATGATCGCGTGGTTTTTAGCTTTTAAAAGTGGTATATCATGATTCTACTAGTCCTAAGCTTCATTTTGGTTCAAAAATCATGAAAATTGGTTGAGAAACGAGTGAGAAAACTAAGTTTGAAGTTTTTCCAGTTTTCCGGCGCCGGCGACGGCGCCGGAGAAGGTGACGGAATATTCCGTCAAATCTTACGGAATATTCCTAACGCCGTTAACGGAATCTGTCAAAACTGACGGAATATTCCTAACGGCGTCAGTTGACGCCGTCAGTGTGCACCGCACGTGCCTGCGCGTGGCCGGCGCGTGCGGCGGAGGAAAATTATTCTAAAAATATGGTTGTGATCCTGAGGTTGTGTAGAGCACGTTGGTATATTCAATTGTCCATTTTGAGCAATGTATGAGAAGTTATTACGAGAAGTTGGTTATGTGCTTTTAAATTAACGTTTTTGTAGTTGTTTCGCGTATAGGTGATACGTATCCCGAGGACGAGCGTGGTCACTCGAGGCAGGGGGGCTACGACCCTTCCACTTATCAGTGAGTGGGCTTTTGGTTTTCCATATATACCTATATACATTTATATTCCCAGAAATTAAATAAAAAGGGTTATTTGTTTTATGCCATGCACCTTATGATTGTCGTTTATGCATTATCGCATGCATTAGTAGTGGCATACATATATATATACATGTTGGGTGCTGTGGAAGCACAGGTAAGTGCCAGGTAAATGTTATTCATATTTACATTCAGCAGTAGTTTGATATGCTTAGAGAGCTCATAACCTGCACCCCCGGTGTTAGTGCTCCCGCCCTGAGCAGGGCACAGTCCTTCACGTGATGTTCACCTCCCGCACCATATGCTCAGCTTGGATCCAAGCTAGGTGCACAGGCCTGTCGTACAGACCACATTAGGTGGTTCCGACTCGTAGGTGACCCGCGATTATTCGCACAGCCTTCACGTGATCGTAGCACTAGAGCGTATATATACGTTACACCCAGTCCTGTCGTACAGACCACTTTAGGTGGTTCTGACTCGTGGGCAGGTTCAGTTGTTCCGTTGTTGAGTTTGAGATTTGAGCTCTATATGCAGCCGTACAGGTCACGTTAGGTGACTCCGGCTGCCAGATGTTATGCTATTGATGTGATTTATACCTGAGCACTTGCATATCGTTACGAGGCTTTGACATGGCACATTCTTGAGCATGTTTAGTATACCCTTGAGCATGTTTGGCATATTTATACATACGTATATATGTTTATTTTCTGGGAAGTATACAAGTTTTACGGCGAGGGGTTAGAATGTATTTTGCTAAATGGTTTTCAAGAGCTTTGTTTTTGCCCACTCACGCTTTTGTTTTTGCGCCCCTCCAGGTTCTAGTTGCTTAGCAGTTTCGGTGGTTTTCCCAGAGGGCATCCCGGCATTTCTGACAGACACTCACCATTGTAGGGTCACCTTCGGGTGTACTATTGTCGTATCATTTTCTTTGGACTGCTGTAGTCTTGCTCTGAACTTAGCGTTTCACTTACGCTAGCACTTGTCTTAGTATTTTGTATGCTAGTTTTTAAATTATTCGTACTTTTACATTACTATCTCATTAGCTTCCGCACGTGCACATGGCTACGTCACCTTCGTGTGACGGCCAGCACGCCCTGATCTCGGTCGGGGTGTGTCATTTATGATGGATAAATTCAGGGATTACTTCTATTGATTTCAAATTTCAAGGACGAAAGTGATGAGTTATGTAAATCTTAGGCATTATTTTGACTAAAAAGCCTAATAAAAATGCACGTAATATCTGAAAGCACAATCTTAGTTCATGCTTAGAATTGGTTTGAGCTTGGAATCACTAAATTTAATGAATGTATATTGAAACTGTAGATGCAAAATTGAATATTTATTTAAGGGGTAATGCTAGGGAGATCAAATTTATAGCCAAATGATGTGGATTTCGATGGTTGAATTATTACTTACGTGTTAATTAACGTACTTATTACCTATTGATAACACATCATTTGGTTTACAAATTTCGTCTCCGTAACTTATCTTTATCCAAGTAAATGTACAAGGAGTAATGCTAGGGAGACTTAATTTGTAGATAAAATTTACTAAACTAAATGACATGGAAGTTAGTGATTAGATTATTATTTAAGCGTTGATAAATGTGCTCATTTCCTATTGGTGAGAGATAATTTAGTTTGTAAATTTTGTCTACAAATTTAGTCCTTAGCATTACTTAGTAAAATTGGAGAGATCATGAAGAAAACTTACCCTCTCAATCCCCATAAAAATGGCAAGTCTAAGAGGGACAAGTTTTTTCATGACTTATACATCTTTTATACCTTCACTTACAAAATATGCAAGGTGACATCCATATTTCTATTAGCGTTTATTGAATTTAGTGAGTTGTCCATGCCAAGCTAAATCCTAAAAATCAAATGAACTTTAGCTTGGCTTGACATCTCACTAAATTTAATGAATGTTGAATGAAAACATGGATGACGCCAACTGTGCATATTTTGTCCATGTGAAGGTAGAATAGAGAAATCATGAAAAAAACTTATCCATCATAATCTCAAAAAAAATGATAGATATGAGAGGGACAAGTTTTCTTCATGACTTCTTCATCTTCTACCCTTACTTGGACAAGTTACGCAAGTTGACATTCATATTTTATTGAATGTTCATTTGAATATAGTAAATTGTCCAAGGCAAGCCAATCTTAGACATCAAATGAGCCCTTGAGTGCTTTTTCAAACTCAGAAACACTTTAATTCTTTTTCCCAAACATGACTTTTGTTAATATGAAAGCGCTTTTAACTCTTTTAAAAGCACTTCCACATAAATCCTAAATGAAAGTAAAATATGAGTTTACTTTAGACACAGTTAATTATCATTTGATTAGTTATTTATAAAAACAAAGCTAGCATGCTAATAACAATATCTGCGCTTTAAGTAAAATTTTAGTAGTGATGCAGCACAAAGCGATTAAAGGGTTACCAACGTAATCTCTTGTAAAACAAAGTATGGAACCCACCAGAAAATTGATAGAAATCTCGAATGTTGTATTTGATGATTCTTTAATGAATGCCATTGATACATCTAGATGGCTTAAGTAAATATTACGAACATTTATAACAACTCAAAGAACTTCTAAGAATTAAAACAACATTAATTAAAAATCAATCGGACAACAAAGAGTCCAATTTTTATTATGAAACATTAAACACTGTTTTAGAGGCTGAAAAGACCCCGAATGGCCAAAATCCATTGTCTCTCTTATCAAAGTGGAGTGTTGGACTTGTGGCATTCCCTTTCCTAAATCGGAGCTTGGATACCAAATCTATAAATTTGCACCGCGTCTCTTTGTCTTCCGATGGTCCATTTCCTCTCCGATCCGTTCTGCCATTTGTTTTACATCAAATAGAAATAAATAAGATTGAGAAAACACAACTGAAGTAAATTTTGCTACCCTTTTCTTGGCCAATCGACAACTGAACATTGATAATCATCCGGGAAATGCCGTTTGATATTTCCAAATGAGTTGTGAACAATACCACATGTTCGATCGCATTCACCAGCACACAATCGAATATACTGCACTTGTATGGAATTACAAGCATAGTTTTGATTCTCCAATCTGTTTTTCCGTTATTTGAAAACATTGGAGTGGCCTTGAATCTTCTCCGATGTTGACCAGCCAAGAAATTAAAAGAAAATAATTGTCCTCTGTGGACAAATGAGAAGTCGGGGGTCACTTTGGTCCGGATCGGAACAACTTGCTTTTCAAAATGTTGACAACCACTCGACCTCCGTAGTCACCAACATTTTATGTTATTTTCATCAATTCCTTACTCTTCTTCAGTTTCAATTTTTTTTTTTCGAGTAATCAACATAGTAAACTATAAATTGATAATTATTACGAAGTAATCGAGTTAAAAGTAATTAGGGATAGGCCAAAATTCACATATATATACATGGAATCCCACGTCATGTAAAGAGGTCAAACCATATGGGATGATATTGATAAACTATTTAACATTTATATGTACTAAGGTAATTAAAAGAAAGTTTAAGACCTAATTAGATACACTAGTAAAAATCATTTGCGCAACCAAACATTATGCGACGAAAGGAAACTCGTTGTACAAACCAGGTTAGCGTGATGAATGTACCATTCCGTCGCGCAACTTCATCAGAAATAATTTAATGGGACAAACAACTTGTGTGATGTCATGTTTTGTCGTGCAAAAGTAGTTTGCGTGAAAAAAAAAACCTCTTCGTCGTGCAAAGGTTCGCAAAAAAAGGTGCAAATTCTTGTATTTTGGCGCCAAAATAGATAGGGCGTTTGTCAGTTTGCGCAACCAATGCTTTGTCGAGCAAAGGTCCAAACATTTACTAGACTGTCAGTTGTTAGTCAAAGTGTTGAAGTCGTGCAAAGCCATGGTCGGTGGCGTTGAAGTCGTGTCATTGATTGAGTATTTATTTCATACTTTGTGCGACAAAGGTTTCGTCGTGCAAAGGTTGTGGTCATCAACGCGCGATCAATTCATCACGTAAGGTATTATGTGTTCTTTATAAGCACATATTGTTTTGCAATTTTCTTCACATCCTTTTGTACACCTAATGGTAGATAATAGGGATAGTAAGAGAGCGGTTGTCCGGCTCGAATGACGGAAAGAAACCGTATGCAGAGCATGCCCTCATTGGGCCCCATGATATGACGAAAATATTGAGGGATGAAATTTCGTCGCGCAAAGCCATAGTCGGTGGCATTGAAGTCGTGTCATTTATTGCTTATTTATTTCGTACTTTGCATGATGAAGGTTTCTTCACGCAAAGGTTGTGGTCATCAACATGGGACGAACTGTTCATCACATAAAGTGTTGCATGTTCTTTATAAGCACAGACTGTTTTGCAATTTTCTTTACATTCTTTTGTATACCAGATGGCAGATAATAGGGATAGTAGGAGAGCGGCGGTCTAGGCTCAAATAGAGGAAAGAAACAGTATGCAAAGCATGCCTTCCAGGCCTATGATATGATGAAAACGTTGAGGGACGAAATTTCGTCGCGCAAAGCCATGGTCGGTGGCGTTGAAGTCGTGTCATTTATTGTGTATTTATTTCGTACTTTATGTGATGAAGGTTTCGTCGCGCAAAGGTTGTGGTCATGAACACACGACGAATTGTTCGTCGCGTAAAGTGTTATGTGTTCTTTATAAGCACAGACTGTTTTGCAGTTTTCTTCACATTCTTTTGTACACCTAATGGTAAATAATAGGGACATTAGGAGAGCGGCGGTCTGGGCTCGAATGAAGGAAAGAAACCGTATGCAAAGCATGCCCCCTAGGCCCCATGATATGACGAAAACGTTGAGGGACGAAATTTTGTTATGCAAAGCCATGGTCTAGTGTTGAAGTCGTGTCATTTATTGAGCATTTATTTCATACTTTGAGCGATGAAGGTTTTGTTGCTTAAAGGTTGTGGTCATCAGCGCGCGACAAATTGTTCATCGCGTAAAGTGTTTTGTGTTCTTTATAAGCGCAAATTGTTTTGCAATTTTCTTCACATTCTTTTGTACACCTGATGGCGAATAATAGCGATAGTAGGAAAGCAGTGGTCTGGGCTCGAATGGAGGAAAGATACCTTATGCAAAGCATGCCCCCTAGGCCCCATGATATGACAAAATATTAGAGTTTGCGCATTCGATTAGTTTAGCAATGTGAAACAATTGTTCGACTGTTGAGTGTTGCTCTTGGAAATATGTGCCTGAGGACGTGAAGAAGGCGTTGATGGATCAATTATTACTAAGTGTGACAAATGTTGAAAATAATTAATTTTGTGAAATTATTTTTTTATATGTTGTAAATATTATTTACATATATGTGTAACTGTGTAACTATACTCTCGATGATACGAATGAAGAGTTGATGAAGTTGATGGAGGAGGCGTTGAAGTTATGTATTTGAACTTAATTAGCCTTTTATTCATGTTTTTTTGTTTAAATAATTGATTTAGCTAATTTAATTTCTTTAAGTTTTCTATTACTTTTTGGAATAAATATTATAATTGAATATTTGTTTGTAATTATGAAATTTACGTAAATATAGATAATGAAGATCTATTTTTACGTAAATTTCATAATTATAATCAATTATGTATCTGTTCGTCGTGCAAGAAACTTTGCGAGACGCAAAAGTAATTCGTCGCGTAATGGGCGTAAAAAACACGGTTAAATTTACCGTCATATTTGGAATCTATACGTTTTGCGAAACAAATGGTTCGTCGCGTAAGGGGTAAAAAATGCGGTTAAATTTGGTGCCATATTTCGAACCTATATGTTTTGCGTGATGGCTTGTTCATCGTGCAAATTGTTCATCTTTATCATTAGATTCCTCAGGTGCAGAGCCGAAAACTGTAAATTTTACAGCTGTTGCCTCTATCATGCTTCCTCACTATTGTATTCAGTAAGTGTTTCCTGTATATATTTCAAAATTTTGTTGTGAATTCAAACTAATGCCATTAAATTTGTTGTGTTTAGGGTTGGTGTCCACGATAATTGCTCGGTGAACGACAAAATTAGAGGTATATTATTTGATTTTTTAATTAGGAGTTATTTGAATTTACAACAAATTAGAGGTAAATTATTAATTTGTTTATTAATTAGAGGTGTATTGTTCGTATTTGGTTTTTGGATGAAAACCAAAGGTGTACGTCTCGTACAAAATTGTTTTGTGTTGCATTGAGTTAATAGTAATTAACTCCGTATGCATATTTTCAATAAAAGCTTAGCCTTCTGTTCGAGGATTAGTTAAATTTTGCACATGGATGCGAAAACATAACTACGGTCCAATGGACTCTTTGATTGTCCCATTATTTGGACAGTTTGGAAATGCCCAGTTATGGGACATAGTTTATGGTTCAAGGATTAGGTTTCGATCATGGGAATTTCGGTCACATCTCTTTACATTCTTTGAGTGCCGGATATGTATTTTGATATCTACGTTGGACACTTGAAAACTGTAGGGAGATGCTATCATAAATTTTCCACATCGAAATCTAATTCAATGGAGCCGTAAACTGCGTTACATAACTGTGCATTCCCAAATAAGATTAGGGCCCTAACCGGAGGCATAAGGTGACAATATCTCATTGCAGTTATGTATTGATTGCACTTTTATTGTGCTTGTAGACATTATGGACAGACAGTGGATACATAATCCGAATAGATGTGCACTTGAGTACTTGGATGAAATAAATGAGTTTATTGAGTTCACATCCAAACACAACCCATGGGCACTTAGAATCCGGTGTCCGTGTAGGAGGTGTAACAACACCTTAAATGAGACTTTTGAAAATGTTTGATTCCACTTGCTAAGAAATGGGATGATAGACGCATATACGAATTGAAATCACCATGGAGAACAATTACACTATGCTTCATCATCAAATGTGACACGAATGGAAAATGTTGAACCTAATGTGGATCCTAACGAACAAGTTATGGACTTTATAAATGAAGCTTTTCTAGTTCCCTCAATTAATACGAATGAGGAAGGGGATGATGATGTGCTTGAACCCATGGACATTGAAGCTTTCGAACAATATGAAAAACTGTTAAAAAGTGCCAACCAAGAATTCTACCTTGGATGCAAAGACTATTCGGTGCTCACGGCCATTGTGGAGTTAATGCATGGCAAAATAAGGTATCGAATTTCAAACTAGTGCTTAGACTATTTTTTGGGGGTTTTCAAGAGAATGTTGCCAAAGGACTATAGTTTGCCGAAAGATCATAAAAGTGCACAAAAGGTGTTGCATGGTGTGGGATTGGGTTATGAAAAAATTCATGCTTGCAAAAATAATTGTATATTATTCTATAAGAAGAATAAAGCGTTGGACAAATCCTCATAAAAAAGATCTGGATAGGATCCAAACCCCCTTTTATACATAAAATACCTTTCTGCATGGAGAAAATGAGCGGGACAGTCACATCTAAACTTTCAAATAGATTCTAAAGTCTAAACGGGAAACAGAGAGGGAAAAAAAGAAGAAAACAACTTCCGAATAGATTTTCCTGTCTTGGACCACTGAGAGTTGCTAATCGATTCCAAATCATCAAAATATTATCCGCCGACATTATGCATATATACATGGCTGCCAAAGACTACTCTTAGGGAGTGATGAAGAACTGGTACACGTAGGGAACTTCAATCCATTCATTTCTTCTTCCATGGCAAAATAAAGAGAAATGTCCCTATAGGCTCAATGCGTGGAGTCCTTCTGCCTGACCAAGTGCATGTATGGTACAAACATAATTAACCCAAAGTTACAAGTAAAATGCTTATCATTTTACGTCAATTAATTACAGCATACTCAGGAGTGCTTTTTGTAAAGTGCTTTCAATCCGTAGCGTGTGGTAAAAGCACCCATAACCACTTATTACCTTCATAAACAATGCTGAATTGCTACTCTAAAGGAGGTGTTTCTCTAATCCACAAACACACAATAAATGTTCTACTCTAAAGGAAGTGTTTCTCTAATCCACAAACGTACAATAAAAAAAGGATAAATGAGGTTCTCATCCCTCTTTTTACTACTTCATTGATTAAAAATTTATTCATTTTCAACTTTTGATCAAAGTCCTTAGGTTTTAATAAACGTCATTAATTATTTTAATAATAAAATATTTTTATTTCTAAATATATTCATTTAGTGTTAGAATTGTTACATCTGGTATATTTATATTTGTGGCTAAATTTTTTATCATATATTTGTAATTTTAGTTTGTACCCATTTTTAATTTGCAAACCTTTTTTTTTAATTTGTACCAATTTTATTTTCAGTTTTAATTTGTACCCATATATTAATTTTTTTTGTGCCCATATTTTTTAAAGTTTTATTTGTATTTGTACCCATATTTTTTAATTTATTTGTACCCATTTTTAATTTTACTAAATGTGCCCATGCTAATTATATGTATTTATTTTATGTTTTAAAATATATAATTAGTTATTTTTTAAAACATGTTAATAATTATTTGGGTACATTATTTTCTTGCTATAATTTTGTGAAGAACAATATTACTCTATTATTTATTTTTAAGTATTTATTATATTTTGTGCCTATATTTTTTAAAGTTTTATTTGTATTTGTACCCATATTTTTTTAATTTATTTGTACCCATTTTTAATTTTACTAACTGTACCTATGCTAATTATATGTATTTATTTTATGTTCAAAAGGTCAATTGGGATAAATGCAGTTGAAATCTTGGGTTTTAATGGATCGAATGAAGTTGGGAGAAACTTTCATCTCACTTTCTGTTTTGGTTTCTTCAGTTTGTTTTGGTCCAAACTATCATCTCGGTTTAATTAGTGCTTGAGAAAAATGATAATTTGAACCTGTAAAATGATGGCTAGAAATACACGGTCCAAAAAGCAATAAAACCCCATATATCCATTTGAATGTCGGTCCAAAGAAAAGGAGAGCTTTTGAAGATTTTAATGAAACATAAATATCAATAATAAAGTATTGTAGGCGGTTTGTGTTAGAGGATCTCCAAAGAAGATGTCAAATATAATATATCAATTTTTTTTTTCCCCCAAGGAATATGTCAAATATTTATATTATTATTTTGTTGGGTCTAGATGTGATATCCCACATCGCCCAGGGGGTGATCCTTAAATGTATATTCCCATCTCTACCTAGAACGAGGCCTTTTGGGAGCTCACTGGCTTCGGGTTCCGTAGGAACTTCGAAGTTGAGCGAGTAGCGCACGAGAGCAATCCCATGATGGGTGACCCACTGGGAAGTTGCTCGTGAGTTCCCAAAAATAAAACCGTGAGGGAATGGTAAGCCCAAAGCGGACAATATCGTGCTACGGTGGTGGAGCGGGCCCTGAAAGTGATCTGCCCCGGGCCGGGATGTGACACTAGAGTTACATTAACTATTAAAAAATAACCAAAATTCATTTTAATTTTTGTTCTATTGGTTATTAATGGGACTCATGTACGATCCCACATTGCCCAGGGGAGTGATCCTTATATGTATATTTTCATCCCTACCTAGCACGAGGCCTTTTGGGAGCTCACTGGCTTCGGGTTCCATCGGAACTCCAAAGTTAAGCGAGTAACGCGCGAGAGCATTCCCATGATGAGTGGCCCATCGGGAAGTTCTCGTGTGAGTTCCCAGAAACAAAATCGTGAGGGCGTGGCCGGGGCTCAAAGCGGACAATATCGTGCTACGTTGGTGAAGCGGGCCTAGGAAGTGGTCCCCCCCAGGCCAGGATGTGACAACTCATGCATTAAAAAATTAAATTAAATATATTTGATTCCTTCTTTGTTTGCTGCCAAAAAAGACAGTTAGAGAGCAAGGAGTCAAATGACTCAATTGCCATATCGCATATGACATATCCATTGGAGAACAGTTGAATGTCTTTTAATCCTATTTAGCATATTTGATATCTCATTTAGAGATGGTCTTAGATGGAATATTATCCCTTTCATAAAAAGAAGGATTCAAATTGAATGCTCTTTCAAAAAGTGCAATTAAAGGAATTTTTTAGGCATTATGTTTAGGACATCTCATTTCTAGAGAAGTTGTCACATGTAGACACAACATGTTCAAATTAACAGATGTAAAGTGTGGAGCCAAAAATAATGAAGAAAAATATGGATGCGAGACGTGAATTTTTGGGTAAAAGACAAAATTATCCTTGAGGCACACCAGGACTCCCACGCACATGCAACGGATAATAACAGCTCAATAGAGGTCAAATGTAATCAAAATGATATTCTTTTAAATCCTCTCATCACTCCTCATCAAATCCACATCCACAAGGTAACTCCCAATTATTCTTTTCAAATTGGGATTAATTATCAAAATTAATTGATTAATTTCCTAATTGATTGCAAGATATTATTTGGCATAATATCTTGCAATTAGAGACAATTTCTGACACACCCCGACCGAGATCAGGGCCTGCTGGCCGTCACACGAAGGTGACGTAGCCATGTGCACGTGCGGAAGCTAATGAGATAGTAATGTAAAAAGTACGAATAATTTAAAAGTAGCATACAAAGTACTAAAACAAGTGCTAGCGTATGTGAGACACAAATTCAGAGCAAGACTACAGCAGTCCAAAAAGGAAAGAGGCGACATAAGTACACCCGGAGGTGACCCTACAATGGTGAGTGTCTGTCAGAAATGCCGGAAAAGCCCTCTGGGAAACCACCGAAAACAGCTAAGCAACTAGAACCTGGAGGGGCGCAAAACAAAAGCGTCAGTGGGCAAAAACAAATCTCTTTGAAAACCACTTAGTAAAACACAATCTAACCCCTCGCCGTAAAACCTGTATACTTCCCAGAAAATAAACATATATACGTATGTATAGATATGCCAGTCATGCTTAAAGATATACTACTCATGCTCGAGAATATGCCATGTCGGAAACTCATAATGAAATGCAAGTGCTCAGGTATAAAGCATGTCAATAACATGTAATCTGGCGGCCGGAGTCACCTAACGTGACCTGTAAGGCTGCATATAGAGCTCAAATCTCAAACTCAATAACTGAACCTGCCTACGAGTCGGAACCACCTAAAGTGGTCTGTACGACAGGCCTGGGTGTAATACATATGTACGCTCTAGTGCTACGATCACGTGAAGGCTGTGCGAATAATCGCGGGTCACCTACGAGTCGGAACCACCTAATGTGGTCTGTACGACAAGACTGTGCACCTAACTTGGATCCAAGCTAAGCGTGTGGTGCGGGAGGTGAACATCACGTGAAGGACTGTGCCCTACTCTGGGCGGGAGCACTAACACCGGGGGTGCAGGTTATGAGCTCTCTAAGCATCTCAAGCTACTACTGAATATAAACATGAATACCACTTACCTGGCACTTACCTGTGCGTCCACAGCACCAAATACGCATATATATATATATGTATGCCACTACTAATGCATGTGATGATGCATAAATAATAAGGATATGGTGCATGGCATAAAACAATAACCCTTTTTAATCTATTTCTGGGAATATAAATGTATATAGGTATATACGGAAAACCAAAAGCCCACTCACTGGTAAGTGGAAGGGTCGTAGCCCCCCTGCCTCGAGTGACCACGCTCGTCCTCGGGATACGTATCACCTATACGCGAAACAACTACAAAAACGTTAATTTAAAAGCACATAACCAACTTCTCATAATAACTTCTCATACATTGCTCAAAATGGACAAATGAATATACCAACGTGCTCTACACAACCTCAGGATCACAACCATATTTTTAGAAAAAAATTTCTCCGCCGCACGCGCCCCCATGCGCCGGCCACGCGCAGGCACGTGCCTGGCACGCTGACGGCGTCAACTGACGCCGTGAGGAATATTCCGTTAGTTCTAACGGATTCCGTCAACGGCGTCAGGAATATTCCGTCAGATTTGACGGAATATTCCGTCTCCTTCTCCGGCGAGCCTCCGGCGCCGGAAAACTGGGAAATTTTCTAACTTTGTTTTCTCACTTGTTTCTCAACCGTTTTCCATGATTCAAACGCCAAAATGAAGCTTAGGACTAGTAGAATCACGATATACTACTTTTAAAGGCTAAAAACCACGTGATCATACCTGTCTTCAAACTCAAAAACTGGCCAACTTTGAACCAAGCTATCCCGACGTCCAAATTCGTCCAACGAAACACTCCGAGGCTCCTTGGGACCTAACTAAGACATCTGCAAGCTTCAAAATTCCAAAAACATGCTAGATTAATGTTTGCATGAACGTTACACAAATCTGCCATTGTCGAATCGACGTGAAAACAATGGAGTTCTTACCTGAAAATGGTATGATCGTGCTCCTCTCAACCTCACGAGTTCAAAGGTGTCCTTAGTTCCCTCGATCTGCTAAGGTTTGAGTGAGTTTGGTGTTTGTCCGTACGTTTATGGTGAAAGGGAAGGGAGAGAGAGACACAGGAGAGAGAGACAGGGAAAGGGATAGAGACAGTGAGAGTGAGAGTGACAGTGTGTGTGTGTGTGTGTGTGGCCCAACACTTGCCAACACCACACGAACCACCAAACAACATAATGAAAACCAACTAGGGGTAAAATGGTCATTTCACACGTGCGTTTCGATAGTTTCGGGACAGGATGTCACAATTTCCACCATAAGTGGCCGGTCCCGATTTCTCCAAATAGGGCTGGCCACATCCCTATATATAGCCCCTCATTTCTCCAAAAACCTAAGTCCATTCTTCTCCTAAAATTGTCTAAACACTTTATCTTTCAAATTCTAACTTCGGCATCGGACATTCTTCGACCAAAGCCCCCCATTCATGTTGGGCGCGTGAGGCTCTTAGCCTTGATCTTAGGTGTTAATTGTTTTGCAGGTGCATTTTTGTCCAAGAAGAAAAAGACGAAAATTTTGCATCCACAAATTGGTGCTTTCATTGAGAGTTTGATTTACACGCTCGAAGAAGACTCTCGCGTTCAACGTTTCTAATTTCTCGTTCATTTGTAGAGTTTTCGTATGTTCGTATTCCTAGATTTTTTTGTTATAAAATTCTTTGAATAAACGTAAAAGAAAAGTACAATGACTAGAGATTCAAAAACCACGATGAACGAAACCTCCAACATTTAAGAATTTGGACCGTAACGATCTACGAGGCTCAACACAATGACAAGTGGAGCGGCACCACCCCACGAGGCATCACCGTGACAACCACCGTGGTAGCAGCCACAACAACAACCCTCGACGAGCCCACTACTCACGGTGAGCAGGCCACCTTGCAGCAATAGGCTCAAGGCCACAAGGCAGCCAACCCAGATTGAGCACACAATGGCCCAAAAGGCACAAGCCTTGAAGGTAGCCCAGCTTGCTGCCACTTCAGCAACCCAAGCCCAAAAGTAAGCCCAAGCCTTGACGCTAGTAGCCCAAGCCTAGCACGCCCAGGCCCATGCCACGGAGCATCGCTAAACCTAAGCTGGCATCATTTTGCAAAACCTCGCCCAAACCTGCATCGCACAGCAGCTGACCTAAGTCACACTAAGGAAGAAGCAGGCCCAGTGCCTATGCGCACAATACATAGGGCATCCCACGCACGTGGCCCAGCCCACTCCTGCAGCCCGACCCTCTTCGATCATCTGACCCGCTCCCTCAGCCCAATTCGAGATCCAACCTTCTCCCGTGGCCCTTTAAGCAATCCAAGACCGGTCCAACCATCTTGACTTTAGATTTCTGGATCGATGATTAAACTAGGGGTATTTTCACCCTATTTCTCCACAGATTTAACGTATCCTGACTTAAATCTCGCGTCCGAAGTCCACTACACTTCCACTATTCAAGGAAACGCATAACGTCTAAGCTATTCCAACCCAAATGGAAAACAACATTTGTCTCGACAAGTCATAGAGTTGACAAGAGCCCTCGTATAGTAGACAACCTTGGTGAATCAGCTCTTGCAACGCATCGAGATGCAACGTGCTCTAGACAAGGTGTCCCAAAGTAGGACAAAGGAAGACAACGAACCTCTTCAATAGCATCCCGACAAGCAACCCCTTAACTAACCATAAACCGAGTGTTTGGACATAATACACTCCCGATTGGGCCTCCAAGATAGCGTATACTCTCGGCTAGACCCACGAACAAGCATACATTCACGATTGGGGCCACACTTTTATAATCAACATGAGCAACCTTCCAAGCGAAGTGTTCATTCATGACTAGGCCCACAAGAAACATCCTTCACTTTACGTCAGAATAGGCAGCATGATGGACGGAGAGAAATACTCAATCTAGCTCAAGTTTAACCGGCATCATGCGAGAAAATTGTTTGCATGCTGGGAACATACCATATACACCCCAGTTGTGGAATAGATGAGTCGAATGCATGGAAGAACAGCCTAGACTAGCAGGTCACGATTAGGGTTCGTCGAGAGCTCCACTACCCCAACAAAGGCAAAGTCAAGAAGAAGTATAAAGGCTTCTGACTAAGCGATTGTGTGATTTCCAAACCAACGAGGTCACTGACGGGGCATTACGACAGGACATGACCACCATAAGCAGGTCACCCTTCATGGAAGAGATCAAGCAGGTATAGCCTCCACGTAAATTTAGCATGCCATATTTTACATCCTTCAAAGGTGATGGAGACTTGGAGAGACACTTGAAGCACTACCTGAGTGCAATGGTTCTTTATTGGAACAACAACGCTCTCATGTGTAAGAATGGTTCCACACCTTGACGCCACAATCTATCCAAAGTTTCAATGAACGTTCTTTGATTTTCATCAAAAAATATTTATCCTACAGCTTGCTCAAGAAGAAGTCCAACTATTTGTTCAATGTCAAGAATAACCCAAAGGAGTCGCTTCGCGACTATGTGAAGAGGTTCAAAGCAGAGATGGCAAAGATAGTCAGATGCAACGACTCGATAGTTAGTGCAGCCTTCCAAAAATGACTCGTAGCAAACCACCCATTGTTCGAAGAATTGATCATGAAAGAAGAACTTACTATGGCAAACTCTTTCGCTCTGGCAGAAAACCATGTACTTTGGGACTAGGCTCGCCGATGCACATTCAAAGCAAGTCCGAGCAATCTTGATTATGAAGTCACCCACTACTCTGAAGGAGATTCAAGGTCTGACTAGATGATGACCTATTCACATGTTTGATAGTATCTGAAGTAGCAATAAGTTGTACCCTCATATGAGAAGAGTTGGGGGCCCGACTTCCTATATTCTATAGTTTAAAAGCTCATATCGATGCGGAAACCAACTACCAGAAATTCAAAAGCTAACTTTGGAGACAGTTGTTGCGAACCAAAAGCTTAAGTTATACCTTCAGATGCACGCAGTCATCCTCATGACGCACTATTCCGCTCAATCCAGACTCGTGACGATAAAGGCGCAAACACTAGCGAATGAAATGTTTTCCGACAAACACAGAAACTTAGCCCAAAAGGCACACCAAGGGTAGACAAATACTAGGAGGACACACTCGGAAGCAAGTTTTGTCCTCGTCGCCCTAAAAGATTCTACATATGAGTAACATGTATCGGCAGTTAAGCACCACATCCTATTGCGCGTCACATGGCCCCCGACGACCTTTGCTTTATAATTCAGGTCTAGAGTGGCCCAATATTAGCAGTTGAGCATCTCCTGCTACATGTAATATGGCCCCAGCTTCATGGCTCCCTACCGCGCCTTCACGCCTAGCTTAGGCGATGCATCAGGGCAACCCAACAATGCTTCGGAGGCAACTAAGCATGCCTTAGCCATGTCTGCTTCACCCGATGGAGACTTCTGGTATTTACACATCAACGATGCATCCAACTACAAAGGCTCAGAAGCAGGCGTGGTCCTTGTCACCCCAGATGGTTTGATGCTTGAGCAGGCAATCACTCTAGCCTTCAAAGCATCCAACAACGAAGTAGAGTACCAAGCCCTACTAGTAGGCCTCTGAGTGCCAAAAGACTTGGCGGTGAAAAAGCTTTCCCCAGCTAATCACCAGCTAGACTACTGGGGAGTACACGGAAAAACATCTGAAGATGGCGCAGTACCTAGAGAAGGTACGAAAGCAACTTGAGGCGCTTTAGACTTACACCCTCATTCAAGTTTCGTAGGCAGACAACACCCACATAGATGCGTTAGCCAGCCTAGGCTCCACAATCGACCACTAACTCAAATTTTTTATTTCGGTAGAGTATCTAGACAAGACAAGCATAGAGGCGGAGTCACCAGCTGAGGTGTCACAGGCTAGTACAACTCCAAACTGGCAAGATTCCATTATAGACTACCTAGTCAATGACACACTCTTCAAAGAAAGATTAGAGTCTAGAAAGCTCCAAACAAAGGCAGCACACTATTGCATATGGAACGGCATTCTCGTCCGAAAATCCTACACTGGACCACATCTCTACTGCCTAACATCTCCTAATGACCTAAATATTCTAAGCTTAATCCATGAAGGAATTTGTGGAAATCACTCCAAAGGCCGATCTTTAGCACAAAAGGCTCTAAACTTAGGCTACTACTGGCCTACTATGCATCAAGATACTATGGAGTTAGTACAAAAGTGCGACCGCTGTCAACGCTACAAGCTGATACCAGCACTGCCTGCCAACGAAATGCACCCGCAGACGAGTCCTTGGCTGTTTATGCAGTGGGTAATCAACTTGGTAGGCCCAATGCTGCACGCTAATGGGGGCAGAGGCATGATGATCGTGCCAACTAACTACTTCACCAAGTGGGTGGAAGCAGAACCTATGACAACCACAACTTAAACGGACATAGAGCGCTTCATATGGAAGGACATCATTTGCCGATTTGGCATCCGTCAATCAGTCATCGCAGACAATGGTTCGCAATTCGTAGGCAAATATTTGGTGAAGTTCTTCCATAAATATGGCATCAAGCAGCACATGTCCATGCCGATGTATCCCCAAAGCAATGGGTAGGCCGAAACATCCAACAAGACGATTCTCAACTGCCTCAAGAAGTCCCTCTTCGACAAGAAGGGAAAATGGCCAGACGAATTTCCCGAATGTCTCGCACAACTACACAACCAGCAACTAGTAAGACTCCTTTTTCTTTGGCATTTGGTTTAGAAGAAATCATTCCACCCAATGTCATCGTGCCAAGTATCAGCACTCTACTGCCAAGCATCGAGCATAACAGAAAGGAGGTGGCCTCAAAAGGCATGTCTTTGGACAAAGCATTGTATCATCATTGACAATAATGCCAATGTGCAAAGCTTCCTACGTTTCCATCTTCCAACCCTAAATTTGTTATCATCTAAATTAAAATTGGCGCATCACTGTATTTTATGTGCTGATGCACTATTCTGTTTCACCGTAACCACTACAATACGATCACCTTCACAATATTATTTCGTAAGTAAACTTGAGATCTAAAGCATATTAAATTTATTTGATGATTTCATTATTCCCCTCTTTAACCAACCTTAACCCTTTCAGTATGCTCAGTAAAAAAAAAAAAAAAAAAAAAAAAAAAGCAAAACAATAAACAAAGAGAAAAATTCTTTCAATATGCTATTTAAAATTGTAGATATCCCGAATTTTATTCTGCACCAATCTATTTTTATTTTTTATTTTACACCAATATATCCTTAAAGAAGTTCTTTTGGGTGTCCACGTAACAAACTCCTTTTTAGACCATGTATATAGTATTGTGGTATGAAATTTTTTTTGCATATATACAAACATCAAGGGGACCATTTTAGTTTTAATTTCACTTTTTACTAAAGGAACGGGATATAACAAAGAAAAGAGAGAAAGAGAGAGTGAAACTCAAATTTGACTGACAATAAGCAAAAGATGACAAACCCTACAACAAGAAGGCGTATTTATACGTTCAAACACAAATTCAAACCTAATAGGTCTTAACAATCAAATAGAAAAAAACTATTAACAAAGTTCCAAAGTATCTCTAAAACTTAAACGTTGTTTTGGGATAGTAAAGGAAGGAATTTGGCCAATTTTTTCCGTATACCACAAATACTATTTTAAAAATCTCTGCCTAGCGCCGCTTAAATCCCTTCTAGACGCTAAGTAGTTCGCCACCATCCCGATTAATGTCTGGACGTTTGAAAATTAAGAAAGGGCACTTAGACCTGTTGAGGCGCCGGCCTAGACCGTTTAGGCACCTACCTAGGTTGTGACTCACTTAGACCTAAAATAAAACTTTTATTTTGCACTTTATTTTTTTCAATAAATTGTACGAGACGTTGAATACTTAAACGAACAGACATTGTATGCTTGTTCCCCTTGTTTTCATTATGTTCCAATACTTCATGATATATATGTCATTCTATGTTGTAGTTTATGATGTAATTATATATATTTTAAGTATAAATAGACACTTATTTAATAGATTTATTTAAATCTGCCTAGTCCGCCTAAGTATAAATAGACACTTATTTAATAGATTTATTTAAATCTGCCTAGTCCGCCTAGGCATTAGGCTCTAACCCGCCGCCCAACTAGCACCTAGCGCCTTTGAAAACCTTGATCACAAGCAAAACTTGTGTACCTTGATCTTTACGTCATTCTCTTCGAAACAACATTATAAGCCCTATTCTAACACCGACTGTCAAACCTGCATTCCAGCAGCCTTGCTGTTAGGTTTGCATCTTCCAAGATGCTCTTCTATGTGCTCTTCCATATGTTCTACATCATTTACTTTTTGTTATTGATATGTGAGGAAAGTATATGGGAGAAGGGTAGGATGAATAAGCTATGATGAAAGGAGATAGGGGAAGAAATGACAGATAATGAATGAAAATAAAATCTTAATAAAATATATTGAAAGTGAAAAATCTCTAAATAGTTTTATATTTTATAGTTTTTAATTTTCATTTCTATGAGCACCAAAAAAGTTAAATTGTATGTGTATCTTTTTTTTATTTTTTAAAAAGGGAACAACCGGTGGAAAGTCACGGTTATCCACCCCTACTGGACCCGATGAGGCTAAGGAGAGTTTTACCTTGCCCCTGGCCACAGTCAAGCAGACTTACTAGCTTAGAGCATCCGGGACCTCCCACATTTTTTGGTTTATTAGGAAGCTGCAGTTTGCGCCCTTACCACTAGGCATAAACTTTTGCATGCATGCATGGCATTTTGTATTTTGTAAAACACAATTAATTTTGAGGTAAATTCATGAAGCAGTCCAAATAATTCGAAATTAATAGCATATGTGTTGATGGAAAGTGGGAAGGCATGAAATTGAAGAAAATGGATGTTACTAATTTTAAGGACAAAACGTGATCACGGGGTTAATAGATGTTTTGTAAGTGGAATTAGAAAATGGCCATATATAATATAAGACCTTTCTTATATCAGCTTTATATTTGATAATAGTAATTCATTAGGTAGCTAGAAAAGGGTACTTGCTCGTCGGAGATGAAAGAAAGTGGATCAGTTTATTCCTGAGTTGGAATTCCACCATTTTAAGTGGCAGTCAACCATATATATATATATATTTTTTTTTTGAATAAACGATATTATTTATACTAAAAGATAGGGAATGGGCTTAGCCTCACAATGGACTAGTAATAATGTGGTTCAAATTCGTCTTTGGCAAGAATCAAACCTAAGATCTCTTATTTACAAGTGAAGAGAAATGTCACTAGATTGTAGTCCTAAGTGGCAATCATAATTTAAAGTGGGGAGTTTTTTATACCTAGAGTATGTATTAAAAAATTTCATGCTGTCGCCGTGTATGTTTCTAGACATCGTGAGTATTATCATTGGGATGTGCTTGAACTCGAATTGTCATTTAATATTCTAGCATCGGATGTTAATGTTTCAATTCAAATATGGATGAATTATTTACCTTTGACAACAAAGGTTCATATTTGTCTCAAATATTAATGACCAAGTATTTCACGGCAACTCCAACACTCAAGGACAAATCATCTCGTCGTAAAGCACAACGGAAAGTGATGATCACAGGGAAACTTCTTAGGGCGAGTTTGGGATTGTTGTAGTTAAAAAAAGTGTTTATGTTATGCTTTAAGTATAATTAGATATAAAATAAAGTAGTTAAACGTTTGATAAATTGTATTTTAAAAAATGCTGATATGAAAAACATTGTAAGAACGTTTGGTAAACTTTCATGTAAAATAATATAATTGTACATAATGATAAAAATAGATATAATAATGGAGGTGGTGGCAATGACAGTTGTGGCAGAGGCAATGGAGTTGATGGCTATGACAATGGTGGGGGTATCATTGTTGGTGCCAGTAATAGGATGTGGTGCAAAGGTAACAATGGTGCTACAGTAAATGGCAGAAGTTGTGGGGGTAGTAATAGATTATGGTGGCAGTGACGGAAACGATGGTGGTGATAATGACAGTGGTGACGGTTATAGTGCCAGTGTTGGAGTTGTGGTGGTGTTCGTAGTGGTGGTAGTGGTGGTAACGACAGTGTCAGTGATGGCGGTGGTGACGATTGTGGTGGTGATGTAAGGTTAATGGTTAATGGTTGTAGTGGTATATGTGGTGGTCAATTTGTTCTCTAATGGAGAGAACGTGCGTAGAAAGATAAATAATGTAATTAATGAGAGTATTACAATAATTAAAAATATCCATTGAAGGTCAACTCTGATTTTATTAAAAATAGCCTTTAAAGTAACCTACATGCTGTTTTTAAAGGCAGAGTACATTTGTCAATCCCGCAATTAATAGCCTTCTAATATCCAAATTTAGAAAAGCTACTCGCTCTCATCTAACTAATCCCGTAAATGCGTGACCAAATAGCTTTTTCTTTTCGCGCACCGCTAATGCAATGGACAGGAAAAGGCCACTAAGACGATGGCTTTACATTGCAGAAGGCTCGAGGGTTAGGGTTAGATTGCTTCACTCGCTTTGATCAGTTTAGATTGCGTCGCTCGCTTCAATTCAATATTTGTCATGTGCAACAAAATATTGTTTTAGAACATGTATGTATGTGTAGGTTAGGTAAGAAGGGTTACACTATGTTTGGATGAGGAAAATAAACTTGGAATTTAGATAAAAGTCAAAATTTATAAATTGATATGCATCAATTCCCTTGTTTGGATTCATAAACATAGAAATTTAGAATTTCTACAATGAAAAAGAACTTAGAATTTAGGACCTCCAATTCTCAAGTTTAAATTTCATATAAATAGGTGTCATTTCCCAATTTCTATGATTGAGAGTTTAAAAATAACAAATTCCGTATTCAATTCCATTGTTCTTTTAAGTTAACCAAACAAGAAAATTCACAAATTATAGAAAATAAAATCATGTCATTTCAATTTCCGTCATTTTAAAATTCTTTAGTAATCTTAAATCTCTTCATCCAAATATAGTGTTAGGGTTTTTTAAATGCTAGCTAGGGTTAGGGTTTTGTCGACACGTTTATGCCAATATGTTCAAATGAGATTGACTACATGTTAAACTAAAATTGTTGAATACCCTTGTAGAAGTTTTGACACAGCAAAATGGCAGCATGTTAGTTTGGATACCTAAGAAGTGCTTCATGCTAAAAGCACTAGTTATATGGGATATAAGCAAAGTTCTAAAAGACGCTAAGTGCTAGTGGGGCGGCGGGTAAGGAGCTAGTGCCTAAGCGTCTAGATGGAGGCCTAGGAGATTTTTAAATTTTAATTAAATTTATTATACAACTTATAAATAAATATTTACTTATACTTAAAAAAAATGCATAATTGTATTCGGATATATAAATTACAAAATAGAATGATATTAATTATAGTATAAGAACATATTCAAAACATGAAAACAAGATATAATGACTATTCATCAACGTATCCAACAATATTTTACAATTTATTAAAAAAAATGGAAGTTATGTATTTTTTGTCTAAGTGAGAGTCACAACCTAGGCAACCAGGTCAAAGTGGATTAGGGGGCCCCTAGACAGGTCTAAGTGCCCTTTTTTAAATGCCTAGGGATTAATCATGGCGGTGATCAGCCACCTAGCCTTGACGGAGACTTTTAGAACAATGAACATAAGTCTGTTTATTACAACAGATTAGTTCAGATTGGACTAGCTCCAATGGTCAAACTAGATTGGCTTGGCATGGACTAAATAATACAATAATAATGAAGCGTTTAGTGCAGTGTCACACTAAGTAATAGACTATAAGGGGGAGTTTGTTTGCCCTCACTAGCTCTCACTGGACTAGACTGGACTAACTATTAATCCAGTTCCATATTTGTTATCGCGCATGACAAAAGTTAATGAGATTAGCGGGGACTTGCCCAGACTAAGGGGGTCGCTAGAGGTTCTTAGCGAGTCCCCCAAAAACCATGGGACTAGCTAAGTCCTTGGCTTCATCTCAGCTCTCCTGCTAGCATCCGCTCTTTGTTCTCTATCCTCTCTCCTACTCCAACCCCTCTTTACTCTATGTTCTCTCTCTGACAAGATAACACCACTAACACTCTCTCCCTCTCTCTTCATCTTGCACAACTCAACCACCGGACCACCGCCAGACGACATCACCAGAAGCTCAATGCCAATCTCAGTGTTCGCATGTGACCCAGACGCAAGTCAAGACCGAAAGCATACCAAGTGCCTAAGTACCAGTTGGGGTTTTCGCTGGCGGTGAGGAAGAAGTAGAGAAACTTGTGAAATTTGGTATTTAAATTTTGTGATTTGTGAGAGACTTGTGAAATTTGGGCTTTATGTTTTATGATTCGTGGGAAGAGGGAGATGGGGTTTGACGGGAAAAGAGGTAGAGGGAGAGTGAAGAGAGATGTTTCATGAGAGAGGGAGAGAGTTCTAGAATAGGAAAAGAAAAAAAAAAAAAAGGAATTACTTTTGGGTTGTTTTATTCACACCCCACATTTTGTTGACTACACCACACATACTGATGAGTCAATTTCATATTATATATTTAACCCTATTCTTAGTATATTTTGGTTATTATTTTGGAAGAATTTTGATTCTTTGAATTGTATTTTCAATATAGGACTTTCAAATTCCTCTAGAGCAAAACATAACCAAATGGACGAATTTTGGAGTAATTCTAGTTGGAGGATGTTCGTGAGTCAGTTAGCTTGATTGTATCAAAATATCATATTTTTTCTACCGAGCGATGATTTTCTGGCAATAAAATAAAGGAGCAGTGCGCGGTGCTAGAATAGTGACGTTTTGGGCTTGAATTACATTTTTGGAGTCCAAGATGGCCTCAAATGGGTTCTTGGGCTTCTGGAGATGTGTTCAGAACGTCCTGATCTTCAAAACAAGCTATTATGGGCCAGATTTGGAGGAGACTTGAGGCTAAAACGTGGCTGGACAGTTTATGTGCAGATTTTCCTAGTTTAATTAGGGCTTTATTTTCTAAAATATTTTATTATTATTTAGTTTCCTAGTTGGAATAAAGGACCTATGTTTTAGGGTTTGTGCGATGGCTTAGCAAATATATTGCTTTGCCGTTCTTAGCTTTGGCTACGCTTTCTTTTATGCAACTTTGGAGACAGAGAGTAATTGCTAGGGCGAATCCTTGAGCCTTAGCATGAATATGTAATTTTTATTTAATTGCTTATGATTGATTGCATGTACACTTTGAATTATTAATCACCGTGATTAAAACTATCTAATTGTCTTAATGCCTAATCACCATTAGGATCTTTAAAAAAGTAATTTGATGCAATTTTGGTCGGAAGCTTCTTTGAAATTGGCGCTGGCTTTTTGTGATTAATAATTGTAATTTCACTTAGGATGAACATCACGTCCTAAGGGTTGCATGGTTTTTCAAAGAGTTTTCATAAAGCATAATGAGTCTCTCATGTTCAGATTTGATCCGAACGTCCGGATGAGTTGCATGCTAGATATACGTTCTATGTTGGAGTTTTTAGCCTGTTTATGTGTGTGGTAAATTTCCTATCACATACTTAATAAACCCTACTTTTACTCTTTGAATTAAAATTTATTTTAATGCATCCCACATTTTTTCCAATACTGCCCTCACACGCACACTCTCAATATACACCTAACACTTAAACTCTTTATCAACATCTGAGTTTATGTCAATTGAGTGTTTAGTTTTCTATCAATTAGGGATTTTAAATTTCATATTTGAAGAAATTGGATCAAAAGCATCGAATGCAAACCAAGTTTTGCAAAGAATGGAATAGAGCCTTTGCAATCTTAGCAAGTGAATTCAAAAGATTGTTCAAGAGAATTTTGGAAGTGTCCATCATCATCAAGCCATCACATTGAAGACTATTACTCTATTGGCTCAAGTAAGGAGCAATAATGTGAGGATTATGACAAGTTGCCCTAAGTTGCTTCATGAGGTTTTCAATATTTATTTTCTGTATATGCCCAACAGGCAGGAGCAAACTCTACCATGCCAAAAACAAACACCTTGAATTTTCTCTATAGAAATTTTAGCCAATCAAATGAAATATTATAACCACAAACTAATATGTGATAAATAACATTGCATTGAATTGTGTTGTTGAGTTCAATAGCAGGTGAGAGTGGCTTCGAGAGTTTGAAGAAAATAATATACGCTAAAAATGATTTGGAAGTGTATTCATAATCTTATGGGGCCTAAATAGTCTTTTTGTATTAGAGTATATAAGTAATATTTTATGTGAGGTACATTCAACAATATGTGGGGTACTAATAGAAAAACCCTTACTTTTTATTATCCTACTTGTAGTCCGATACTACATCAAATGTCTCACTAAGTTAATTCAACTTAATCTATTCTAAGCCAATTTAACTTAGTCTCTGAAGTTAGTCTAGTCCGAGATAATCTGATGAAACAAACTCATCCTAATATTTTTATTTTTGAGATCCAACATTTTTTGTCGTCTTTTAATCAGAAAAAACAAAAAGTTAATATTTTATTAATTTTAATTCACACTTTTTTTGGTCCGACTCATTTCTCCAACCCCACTCTCTCTTCCTTTACTTTAGTTGATTCAATTTGTGAATGATACAATGTCAGACTGTCCATTATTTTGTTGAATTTCTTTTGATTTTTTTTTTCCGTCAGTTCAATGAGCAGGAGGAAGGAGAAGCAACAAACCCACCGTCGGAATCTTGGTAGGCGCTCTGCTCCAGTCGATCATAATTTTTTGGGTTCGTTCTCACGGAATTTCTAGCGTCGAACGCAGTCGACGGCGTCAAAATTTAAAGCGTTGAACCAAATCGACACATCGGGATTTCGTGGGGCGTGAACTGAAGTTGCAGGCCGGATTGCAGGGTTCTTTTGCAATCTCGTGTTGAAGCCCAGGACTGGTAGTCCCATGTTAGTGAGGCCCGTACGGACTAATTTGATTTAACTTGGTCCTTGACCATATCTAATATGGATTAATAGTCCTGAACTTCAAAATCAAATACATGATCATTGTCTTAGTGACATGTGGGTCATAATAAAATTAGCTAATGTGGCGGCGAAGTGAATTGTTGGAAATTCCACGGTATGTCGGCGTGTTGCTACTTTAATCATATGATCGAACAATAAAGTTGAGGCATGTAATTATACTAGCTAGTCACACATCCACTAAATTCTACTATTCTTGTCTTAGTTTTCTATACGTCTCCTTATCTTCAACCCTAGGTCGGATACGTAGAGGTTCGTGTATGTATATTATAAGTGACAACAGAGATTAGTTTAAGAGGAAGGATACGGCTCCAACAATCCAGGCAATTGATATCAAAAATATAAATATATGTATATATATGTAAGCAAATAAACAAACAAAAAGTCCATAAAAGTTGCTGAGCAATATTTGAGTAGTAAAAAAAACAATTGAATTTTTGGAGTGGAGAGGAGGATGCAAAGCATTTTTAGTAGGCCAGAGATGAGGATAAGACAGCATGTTTGGTCCAGATGAGAGCGAGAATGTGGGGAAATGTAGGGATCTTGTTCCTTTTTGCAAGTCAAATATAAATGTTTCCTACGCATACAACAACTTTGTCTAGGTAGGAGGGCGGCCGAGGCTACATCTAATATGGGGTCATGGCTCTCATGTGAAGCTGCAGTGCACACACATCTCATACTTGTAGATATTACATATACATTTCAACATGTAATTGGCAAGTCTTTTATGAAGAAAGATAATGTTTCACCGTAAAATTAATTGGTAATACGAAGGATTAGAAAGTGACTAAATAAAGGATTTTGAAATGACTCCCTTTCAAGTGATTATTTACAAATCTGTAAATGCATTGCATTGTGTCATTTCAAATCCATCCATTTGATGTTTTATACTGCAGTC